>NW_028270150.1:40260702-41563593 GCF_037043375.1 Chiloscyllium plagiosum
ATCTGTTACACTCTGGTCGGATTATCTCCAATTCTCAAAGTTTTCTTTGATAACTGTGTTATGTTCACTTACTCTGTGCAACACCGTAGCAGTTTACTATATTAAACATGTTTAAAGTGGACTGGACAAACTTGAAATGTCATTTAAAAGAAATCACTTGCTAGTAGTCTGCTGTATATCTCAATAAACTAATGAAACACCATGACCGTTTTTAGTATATTTGAACAATATCTGTAAATCTGTAATCTGTATCTCACCTGTAATCTACTTTACACAACTCTTAACATAACCTATATAAGAAAAATTGGATTACCTGCACTAAACTGGAATGGACCATGCCCAGATGTAGGTCTGCTGCCTGAGCCAGAAGATCTGGGCAGATCTGGGAGGTTAACCCGTACAGGAGGTGGGGGTGGAGGCAATGACAGAGGGATGCTGTCAAGTGCATTATCACAATCTGTGGGCAAAAACATACACAAGTTTAAGACAAACGATAAGGATTCGCATTGACATACAGACTTAAATCACTCGACAAGGTATTTAAGAACAACCTCAAATTCAAAATCCAGCATGGAAAAATTGGAGATTAATAGTTAGCAGTAACTGTAGCATTCAACAACCACAGCTGCTGATTTTCCACAGAACGCAAAAGTAACTGGCTTCTTACAACACAATAATAGAAATGAAACTCTGCTAAGAAAAATGGAGAAGGGTCCCATTGCAACCAGGTTGCAGGCGAGACATAAATTTCTAAGCATAATCTTCTATCTCGACTGTGATGAAATGTGCCTTTTAGAGGGATTTGTTCTGTCCTGTTTCACTTGGAGAGGTGTTGTCAACCTGGTGCTGAGGTACTTGCTCCATTGAAAGCAGAGTAAATAGCTTTGGGTTTTTTTTTAGTCAAAAGAGGTATGAGAGGGGTAGAGGTAAAAACAATGACTGCAGATGCTGGAAACCAGATTTCTGGATTAGTGGTGCTGGAAGAGCACAGCAATTCAGGCAGCATTCGAGGAGCTTCAAAATCGACGTTTCGGGCAAAAGCCCTTCATCGGAACACCACTGATCCAGAAATGAGAGGGGAAGAGTCAGGCTCAGACAGACCTAGGGTTTTAGTTTTGTTTTCAGTTTTTAGAGTTGAAGCTGCTAGATACAGCGCTCTCTCTCTATATACTGCTTAAAACGTTTGAGTTCTCTCTGCTGCGAGATTCATTCTGTCAGTGTTCCTTCTCTGGGACTGGAGGAGACAGCAAATGAGCGAATCTGTTTTGCTGAATTTGCCTTTGCCAAGAGTCTATTTATGGATGCTGCTGATTTGGAACAATTGATGAGTATTGTTAAGTATTTTGTCAGAATTAAAGTTTTGCCAATTCTTCATTTTATGTTTGTATTTTAACTGTGGCACAAGAATAAAGTGTGTTTTGCTTAAAACCTTGTTTTACCAAGTAAATCACATCTGGAATGCAGTACCTTACACTTGCCTTTAAATAAGAGAGAAGTTAGGGTCTATTTTCTTGATATGTTTTGAAGGAGTTTGGTCTGGTCTATAACAATTCCAGTTTAGAAGTATGCTAAACTGAAGCCAACAACATCCAAATCTCGACGGCACCTATTAAATTACCAACAGACTGCTTGAATAAAGATGTTTAGCTGTCTAATGCCTACCTTAGAGTCAAATATAGGAAAAACTGAATGCAAGCATGGCTCCATTATCACAGGATGAGGTCATCTGGCTCATTGTACCTGCACGATTTCTATTATCTTATGCTAATCTATCTTCTCCCATATCCCGGCACACCATTTCCATTCAAATAATTGGCAACTGACCCTCCAACCAATACATTTTCCAGGGAATAGGTTATGAAATGTAATCCTTGCAAAACGTAGTGGATGTAGATTCAGTTAAGACATTCGAGAGGGCATTAGCCGATTATTTGGATGGAAACGGTGTGCTGGGACATAGGAAAAGGCAAGAGATTAGCACTAGAAAAAGTGATGTGCACATGAAGGAAAGATGATGAGAGTTTTTTCTCACATTACCTTTCCTTCACATGCACATTACTTTTTCCAACTCTCCAATGGTCAAATTAACACTCCTTATGAAGGAGGACTTGAGATCAAAGAAAAAGTTTTTTTTTAATTGACGATAATTTGGATCCTCTAAGAATTAGCTGCTGCTATCACATTCTTGCCCACCACAGCACACTTTCATTTGCCTTCCTACCTCCATAATCTATCCATGCAATTCTGAGCAGGCCCCAAGAGATAACCTGCATCAGCACAGTTGAAAGGCAGCATTCTGCAAAATTTCTCCCTCAATGTTTCTCAAAATGTTTTCAGGAACAGGAGTAGGTCAATAGGTTCCTGTAGAGTGTGTGGTGCTGGAAAAGCACAGCAGGTCAGGCAGCATCCGAAGAGCAGGACAGTCACTGTTTTGGGCAAAAGCTCTGCATCAGGAATTTTAGGCTTTTGCCTGAAACATCAACTCTCCTCTTCCTTGGGTGCTGCCTGATCTGCTGTGCTTTTCCAGTACCACAGTCACAACTCTAATCTCCAGCATCTGCAGTCCTCACTTTCGCCCGCTAGGTTCCTGTAGTCTATGGTGCCATTCAGTAATATGATGACGAATGAGTGCCCTAGTAACATACAACTATATTTTCCCCATAATGCACTTTCCTCAATTTAAAATTAATTCACAAGCATCAAGTGCCTTTCACCTTTAGCCTTGACAGATCTAGCTCTAATGAATAGGCTATGTTACCTAACCCTAAACACACCAAGCAGCAAAATCTCTTTTTTTTAATCTATCCTATCAGATCCCCTTAATATCGTAAAAACTTCTATCAAGTTGTTCCCTCATTCTCTAAATTTTAGGGACTATGTTTTATGAGTTCTGCAATTTAATTCTTGCAGTCCAAGTATTACTCTAGTAAATAGATTGACTTTGCAGGGAGGTCAGCATCTATCATTACAGCCAAATAAAGGTGTAATCCTCAAAGGAACTGAAACAATATCAAACTTTGAGGGAATCTGTAATCCCTTACAATGGGACTGAAAAGAAACCCAGCATGGTATTGCTTGAAACAAATTGTTGAAAGGAATTATGATTTTTAAAAAATATTTACCATATATGCATTGTTGATATTATTCCAGGAAAATATACTGACAATGAAATGATTTAAATAAATGATGGAAATACTTGTGCTCATCATCACTTGACTGAATTTAGTTGCAGATGCTGCAGCCACAGAAAGCCAAACAACCTTGTATCAGCATTCTTGTTTAAACAAGAACATGCAATCAGGAGGGCAGACTAAATAAAGTATAAAGACAATGTTCAAACTAATTAGGATTATTGTTTCTGGGACTCCAGACATGCTTCAATGGGTAACTCGACAGCACTGATTCCAAGTATGAAACACCCTAATCTGATCCTTGGCCTTTGCACTGTCAGCAGGTCTCAGGCAGGATGGAAAGAGGAATGCTATAACTGACTTCAGTGGTGCAGGAGTAGGTAAGCAAGAAGGAAGGTTCATCAAAGAGCAAGGTTTTCTCTCCTTCAATCCCTTTAGCTGTAAAGGGTATATGTGACTTATCTGATCACTGCTTACTTTGTAGTCCCAAACATTAAAGCAACTGCAAGAATTGAAACGACAGTATGCAAAAGTGCTCAAAGACTGCTGATCTCTGCAAAGCATAAATCAAAGGACCTTAAAGACAGAAAATTGAGAAGCATACAGCAAATGTTCAGGTATGAAAAGTGAAAATGCTTGAGAAAATCAGCAGGTCTAGCCAAACCTGTGGAAAGAGAAACAGGATTGATGTTTCAAGTTCAATATGACACTTTGTCAGAAATAAAAAGGCTGAAATATGGTGGTTTTTAACCTATTCTCAGAGGGAGAGGAGCAAGGGATCAGATGGGGAGGATGCCTAGAGCAAAACACAAAAGTCAATTAACCTTTCAGCTCAGCGAGCAAACCTACATCCAGAAGCTCAACCTGAGCTACAAATCTTTTCAAAACTCACGAACAAAAGTCAACATTCTGGTGGTTACTCACAATGTTCAGCTTGTTTTCCTACCAGTCTTCCTCCATTGCTGACCTGAGTTTTTTTTTTAAGAAACATGGAAAGTTAAATGCATCGGCCATTTAGCCCATCGAACCTACTCTGCCATTCAGTATATGATCTAGCTGATCATTGAATTCAGTTCTTGCTCTTGCTTTCTCCCATACCCTTTTGTTCCTTTAGCTAAAGGACTATGTCAACTCCTTCTTGAGAACATTCCAATATTATGGCCTCAACCCCTCTCTATGGAAGAGAATTTCACAGGCTCAGTACTCTCCGGGTGAAGGAACTTCTCATCACTGTCCAAAATGGCCGACACCATAACTTTAAACACACCACTGACCTGGATTACCTGGTCATCAGAAACATTCTTTCTGCATTTATCCTGTATAGTTCTGTTATGATTTTACAGGTTCCTATGAGAATTCCCTTCATTTTTCTAAACTCTTGTGAATACAGTCATAGCTGATCCAGTCTCTCCCATTTTCTTGCTTTGTGCTTGGGTTCCCAGGACTCCCAGATCCCTAGCAATTATAATTTTCCTTAATCGTGAATAGTTTCTAAATCATGCCACGACTATTTTCTTCAAACAATTATAATACAAGCCTGAGCAGGAAAAATAAATTTCTGTACTTTACAAAGGTGAGTTTCTAATCAGAACAATTGTATTCCTGCACCTTGTACATCAATGTTTCACAAACATTCAACATGAACAGTAACAGAATGTTACAATAAAATCCTCCTAAACCTAACAGTTCAGCAAGTTGACAAATGAGTATTTGAATAATAAAGATCAGAAGGAGTCATAGCTTTTTTTTTGTTTTTTTTCAGAAAGGGTCATAAATATCTTGTCCAATCTGTGTTGTGTGAACTAATCTCAAGTCAGATATAAGCAGATAAATCTAAAATTTCCATTAACACCCCAAGATAGGTAAAACACCACTGCCACCCAACACAGCTACTGAAACCGAACATATGTAGACAGTACTGGAAGGCTGAGTGATGCACTTCACTCCAGAAATTCATGCTAACAATCAAGACTCATGTTGAAGACAGAGACTGACCATTATTCAAGAATTTGTATCCAGCTGAGTGCCAAGGAGAGATGGTGAGGACAGAAATACAAGGGGAATAATTGGTGAGGAAAACAAATTTTAAAAACTTGTTTGTTAAAGATTGCTTTAAAAAGTGACCAAACTTTAACTGTTCATTTTATTCAAAAATAAAAATGTAGGTTAACAATTGCTTTGAATGTATTACAATCCAGTAGAGTCAACTAGGCTCTCATTTCCTTTTTCAATTAGTTATCAATCTCAAAGCTGATGTTTGATTTTGGACCTACTTGGATAAATACACATGTTCTCTGGCATCTAAAAAAAATTAAACCTTTACACCTTTTTCACAAGATTACTGAATAGAATTAAAAATTAACAGTATCTCCATTATGGTAGCTGCATAAATGTGGCTAAATGCTTTGACAGGCCACACTAATTATTCAGGAATCACTGAAGCCAAGATACACAAAGAAAATCTGTCTTGTTACTTTTGTCAGAAGCAGTACCCTCAAGTGAATGTAAAAATTATCATCCATACTTAATGCCTTTCTGTCCTTCTCTAAAATGTTTATTTTTGCTTCATTGTTTCCATGGCTCTCTGACCAAAAGCAAAACACCCATGTATTTCTGCATTGATGTTTGCAAAACACTTTCCCTGCAGTTAATTTCAAATAAGTTTCTGAATTTTAAGAATCCTAAAAAAGATTGTAGAATGGTAGCAAGTCCTATTTTGCTTAAACGCTAAACTTAAAGTGCTTCGTTTAAACCATGATCATTTAAACCGCATCTCTATAATTGTTTTGATTTAACCATTTAATTGCTGTATTTGTTTTAATGGATGTTGCAGAATGTAAGTAAAAATGTAATGTCAGAAGTGTTTAAGTTTTGAACAAATTGGCTCAGCCTTTTCTACTTTACAGAATGTTGAGGGGCTGAAGAGAGATTTTGTGTTATTTGTTTGTGAAGGAGTTGCATATTTCACACACTGGCGTTTAGAATGAAACCAGTAAGGTTGCTTCAAAGCATTTTGATTGGAAGGAAAGTTGCATGATGTGTTATAACCATAACAGGTTACTACAGGATAGATACTGCAGTTTTGCAGCCAGGACAGAGCTCCAGCAATCTCCATCCTACTGACTGACCCCCAACTGATATCCATGAACGGCCAAGAGTAAGCAACCTAGGAATCTAGAACTTCATTAGCATTATGGGAGCAGGACACGGAATCATTGAACCTCAGGTAATCTGGACAGGAAACAGACATTCAAACCTGCACCACCAAAAACAAAAACAGAAATTGCTGAGGGAGGTGACCCTCCCTCAGAACTCTCACAACCAGACGTTCTGTCTTCACTTTAAGGTCTGAAGATTTAGGAGAATTCTATTGGCAAACTTTTTCCAGCCTGGTCAGTGTGAAAATAAGAAGTAGATTGGTAAGAGGATGAATCAAATAATTCTCACAGAATGAATTTCAATAGAATGGGAAGTAATTCTTGTGACATTTAATAAATGGAATGGTCCATTCAACAACAGCAAGATTGCCAATAATCTGATTTTTTTCTGCCTGTCTTACATTCTGAAAATAAACATTTACTTAGTCATAATAGGAGTCATGATGTTAAGCCCCTATTATTGCATTGTCATCAAAATTACTATACCTGGAGGAGGAACTAAAAGATCATAATCAGAGGGTGTTCTGTTCAGAGAGGAGCAGCTGGGTTTTTGGCTGTCTTTTGCCGTAAGTCGAGCTGGTGGTACGGGGGCTGGAACAACTGGCATCTCAAAAATATCATCTGGAAATACCAGAAACATATTTGATTCATTTGCAATTTTATACAAAGGTTTTTCCTCCTCATTTCCTAAGAGGTTAGTGTCAAATTAGACTATAGTTCCATTAGTTGCCTCCACCGTGACTACTTATTTTGCAGAAGCCTACAATGAGTGTGCAAGCAGACTACTGAACCAGAGAAGATAACAATGTTGAGCCTGGTCATGTGATCACACATCCAATCCAATGGGGTTTTGTACAAGAAACAGGAAGGAGACCCCAATTTGACTTTCTTGCACACTAGCCCAAGGTTAGTGGGGCTAAGTGAGCATCACAATTGCTGCTCTGGCTGAAATTTGATGTGTGAAAACTGAACACAAGCTTAGTGTCACACAATCATGTCAGACATGTTTTCTTTGGAAAACACAGAACATTTTGATGAACAGTACATGATAACCAACTCTCATGTAGCAGCTACAAACTTTGGAACAAACAGAGAACAATTTTCCTTAATATGCAAGCTTTTAAGAACAATTGAGAAAGGACAACAATTTGTAAAGAGAAAAAAAGATACGTTCCATCGTTTTGTTGTTGAACATGATCCCAATGGCCAATCAGAATTTTCTACTGGGGTCATATATTCTAAAAGGACTTATTTGGTCAGTGTTATATTAAGTATCTATCAATAATGTAATCTAGACTACACAGCTAGCAGAGGAACTAAGATGTCATAATCACAGGGCATTCTGTCAGAAAGAAACAATTTCTTGGATCAGTGAATTAAAATGAGCAACTTCTAAATTTACTTTAGACAGTAAGAGGGCACTGAATGATCAGCAGGGAAAAATTATTATTGTATGATCTATTGATTCCAAGTAATAAATAAACTTCAATAAATATGAAACAACAATGTGCATTTCAGAGCTCCTTTAATGTTGCAAAATGTACATAGATACCTCAAATCAGCATTATCAACACAATTTGATATTAAGACACATATGGAGATTTTCAGGTAGATGACCAAATGCTTGGTCAACGAGTTAGGTCTTGAAGAGTATCCTAAAGGAGGCGAGATTAATGGAGTGCCTTTAGGTGAGGTATCTCCAGAACTTGAGCAGGACAACTGAAGGGATAATTGTCAATGTCGCTAGGCTAGAGAAGTTTGTTAACCATCATGAACTTGACATTATTTTTCCATTTAGTGCACAGTAAAATTATTAATAATTTCTTTCAAGTGATGTGCTTAATGCTAGCAACTGTTGCCCATCACTAACTGCTCTTAAGTGCAGGGGCTTGTTACGCGATAAGGATGGTAGATTTCCTTCCCGTAAGGACATTAGTGAACTATAATGGGCTTTTATGAAAACGGAGGACAGCTTTATAATCACAATGGCCATGTCTATCTTTCAATTCTAGATACTCTTAAAATAACTATTAAAAACAAATGATTCTGTCATAAAATGTTAATCATATTTTTAACTGGAATAGGTATTAACATTACAGATAATAATTAAGAACAGGTGGTAATATTTAAGTGAAACCAAATACAAGGTTCACATCTTTAGAAGCAAGCTACATTCACTGTATTTGAAACTTCAATTGTATTATGGCTAATAATTGTTTATTTTAACTTATTTGCTTAAAATAATTTTAATATAAAAAGCCAAAAATCAAATGTATTTTACCCATTTCCAGTGCCTTAGGTTTCTTTGCTTCTGATGTGTTGTTATGTATTCCATTAGCACACTGCCCATTTTCAAATACTCTGGAAAAATTAAACAGAACAAAAAATTAAAGTGACAGGAATTGGGAGAGTGAGACTTTGGAGAATCAGAAGCCAATAAGTACAGGGAGGACTGAAGAGGCTAATTTTTCTTTTATAATGCAAAATCTACAGGAGTAACTGTAACAGATTTGTATTCTGTCCTCTCAACTCAGTGCAAATTCAAATTTGTTGGGAGATGATACACTTTATCTACTTATGGTAAAATAAACATTTTGGATTAAACTACCCTTTTAAATATTCATTCATTTCATAGCACTCATTCAATAGGGATCAGATAACATTCTGTAAATATGGTTAAAGTTAAAATCTATGAAACCTTTAAAAATATAAACAAGCTTTCAGAATAAGTCAATAATAAGTTTTATTTAAGCCTTTTAAACCTTCATATGTAAAAATATATATTAATTATCTATGTGGGCATATACACTGCCTACTCGAATGAATTCAAGTCAAAATTAGATCTAACTTTGGCGCCATGCTGCAACAGTTGAAGGACATGTTGATTCTCCATCCTCTGCTTTAGTTGCATCTTTGATTGGGGATTAAAAAAATAAATTTCAGACTAAAGTATCACTGATGCAGTCCATATTTATGTTGGATTCATATAATGAATTGATCTTGACCTTTGCTGAGTAAGAAATCATTTCAATAAAGTCTCAGAAGTTCAACATTAAAGTTCTTCTAACCAGAACTTTCATGGTGCATATACTACAAAGAAAATTTAAAATGTTTTAAAGTAGAGATTTTAATATCAAAACGAAATGCAGTTCTTATACTATCCAACTAATGGCACTTACTGTCAACACAACAGTCTCACACAGTCAACTGCAAATCAAAAGTTAACCCTCTGGGATGCACCAAAACTGATGAACAAGTAGTCTTGGTTAAAAACGTACCAGTTAAAGAAACATAAAAGCAAAAATATGTAAGTCTGCGAAAAACCAAACAGCAGACACATTAACAAAAGTAGAGAGAACTTTGTTAATGTATTTCATAGTTGTGACTTGTTCAAATGTAATTGCGACTCTCAGATTTTGTTCGCCCAATTTGAAGTGAGTAACTGTTACATAAATGTCTACAATGAAAAGATCACAATAGTGAATTATTCAAATCAGACTTTAATTTAATTAAAATTACATTTCCTCTCCTAGAGCTGCCAAGCAGATGTGGATTCCAGTTTGGTTAACGTTGAAAGGAACCCAATAGCCTCTTAGCATGACAGGAAGAGCCCCCCAGTGATCATTGAGATTTTTGAGCTAACAAGTTTATGTTCTAAAAGGCAAAATGTTCACAAATGCATCATGATAAAGGACAAAACCTAAAACATGGCAGGGAGAAAACCACCAGTCAAAAAAAAGAGTTGAAGTAACACACTTGATTGCAACTTAAAGGATAATGATCATTTGGGTGCGGTAACAGTGACCCTTGGAATTATACCTTAGCAAAGCTTCAACATTCTCAGCATCAGGAAACTGAAGAAAATGGAGTGTTTAAAATGGAGGTTTATATTTTAAACACAAACTATTTATTTGTAGCCTGCTGTTTATCTATAACGAACTTGTTATCTTAGAATCTAGACAGTGCACAGTATTCATCAAGCTTTCAATACAAGCTAACAGGTTTTTTTTTAAAGTACTTAAATACCAGTATTGTACTACAGAAAAGTAAAAATTATAACAATCATCACCTAATGCAACAAAATCAGACGAGTCAAGAAAAGGAAACCTACCTTGATGCACGAGGCTTCACAGTTTGCAAATGGGGAGTTTGCACAGGTATGGACACAGGATATGAGGATGGAATCTTGTATTCATCTTCATGAATCTCATTAAGCCCTCTTTGAATTTCTGAGTTTGGCTGTTGGTATCTACAAAAGTAAACCTTTGATAAATAGAATGATTCACTGCAAAGGAGTTCCCCATCAGAGAGCTTTACATAACATACTGCTCCTGATTTCAAGCAGCTGTCACCATAATTGACAACAGCCCTGCTAAATGGAAGAAAGAATTTTGCAGTAGCATAATTACACAGTCCATAAACACTGCAATTTATTCCCACTTGCATTAAATGCTTCCACACAATGCTTCTCATTTTAATTACATTGGCAACATGCTAAATTTGGCAACTTCAAATTAAAGCCTCATAGGAGGTAACTCATGGATGAAATGACAATTATCTATTTTTGGTGACCACAAAAGTCTGAGGATATATTTAATATAACTGCAGTCATTGGTCAGTCGCAAATTCAGAGGATTATCTCTGCCTACTGGTTATCACTGTCACACAAAATGCTGCAGTGCAATCATGTTTGATTGCAAAGATGCAGAATTCTTGACTTTGACTTTGCTCCTGCAAACAACTGTTAACAAGGGATTATACAAAGTCTTGCAAACAAAGTTCCTACAGGAGGAAGACAAACAAAATGGTGCATCTTCATTGGACTATCTTGCTCATTTCCTTGAGCTGATATAAGAACTATTTCAACATCGTGATTAACAAAAAAGACCTATCCACATTCAACCTTTTCAACTTGTTATGAAAATCAGTTAGGAAAAAAAAAAGGATGAGGAATGGTAAAATTAGCCTAAAATAAGCCTTTTTGAAATACGAATGTAACTTTGGCATTATGTTAACCAATAGAGTGAAAAATTAAAATTAAAAAAATAAGCTTCACAGACCTCTAACCTCTTTTCATTGCCCGAGATCATGCACCATCTTCCAAATAAAAAGAAATTGTAAATGACTGCAACTTCAATTTTTGCAGACAATGGTCTAATGGGAGTTGTTTACCTTCACTCATTTTCCTTTTAGAATTACGCATTGCTGTTAAAGAAACAGGCGTTAAAAACCATGTTAAGTGGTGAGTTTAACATGGATATTCTTTGCTTTTGTACACAAATTCTTTTATGGATAGTTATCATAAGTGATGAACAAATTTGCTCAACTTCATCTGGCATCGGTTCAAATTAATTGATAAATGCAAGTGCTCTAGTATGCTAATCATTTCCTCTCAACTGCCAGTTTAATTTTGACAGTGATGGTTCTTCAGTTGATTTTTTTCCCCAATGCAATCTAAAAACTGAAGGAGACTTTGTGGCAAAAAACTGAACTAACTTATTCAATAGTTGTTTATACATTTCTTAATGATTATGATTTTGACCTTCCCCTTGAAGGGTAATGTCTAAACAAAAACACTATCATAGAAACAAATTGTCCAATGATTTCCTGAAATAGTAACCTATATGCAATATTTTCTAAAATGATATTTTCAAGATAAGTCCTGCCCAAAGCCACATTTTACCCTTCAGGTGAGGGAGCAGCAGTAGCAACAAGTAATTATTAAGGACCTTTACAAATGAAACATCCCTAAGTATTTCATAGACTCAAAAGTAAAATTCGATACAAGAAATATTAGCACACAAGGCTGATTTTTTAATGGCATTTGTTGAAGATGGGGGGAGAGATGGAGAGATTTAGGGAGGGAATTATAGAACTTAGGGCCTGTACATCTGAAGGAATGGCTACCAACGGTGGAGCAATTAAAATCAGAAATGCTTATGTGGCCAGAATTAAAGAATGCAGATATTTTGGTCAGCTGCAGAACTGGAGCAGATTACAGACACAGGCAAGAGCAAAGCCAAGGGGAGATGTAAAGGCTGTGAATTTCAAAACTACCACGTTATTTCACCGGAAATCAATGTACATCAGCGAGCACCATAGATAACAGGAAATGTTGCAACCTATGGAGAGTAAATGTTTTAGATGACCTCAAGGTTACAAAGGATCGATGCAGGAGGACTGCTGGAAGAGTCAGGTTTGGAGGTAACAAAGAGACTCACTAGGGTTTCTGCAGCAAATTAATTGAGGCAGGCATGCAGGTGGATGATGTGACAGATTTGGAAATTGGTGGCCTGAGTATTGCATGTAGATGTGGTCAGAAGTTCATATCAAGGTGAAATATTACACTCCGACTGAATACTTGAGTTCAGCCTAAATCAGCTGTCAGGGGGCAGGCTGGAATTCTTGAGTAGGGACCGAGATTTGTACCAGGGACTGAAGACAATAGCTTCATTCTTTCCAATTGAGAAATGTCTGCTCATATAGGAGTGGTTACCAGACAACGGACTAGTACTTTAGAAACAGTGGAAGAGTTGAGGTGCTGGTGTGAGATAGTTCCAGATGCCATTTGTGCACATATGACAACTAACACTGTACTCATGGATGATGTTGCCAAAGGGAAGCATGGCAATAAAACAAAGGAAGAAGCTGAGAAAGACCTGAGAGAAACACAAGAGTTAACATTGTAGGGTAAACAAGAGAAGCATACACAGGTGATTCTTTGGCTGCGATTAGCTAAGTAAAAACAGAACCAGGCAAAAGCATTCTTCCCCAGTTAGGTGACAGAAGATGGACCAACAATAATCAATGGCTGTGAAAGGTCAAAGTTAGAGGGGCATTTCCTTTAATCAAATAAGGTGTTATTTGTGCTGCTGAAAAGGGTAATTCCAATTCTCAGGCAAGAGTGGAAACCTGACTGAAGAAATTCCAAAAACAAACGTTACATTTTCTACTTTTCAATGAATTTCTGTTGCGGAGTACAGAAATGCCTCATAACAATTTGCTTAAAAGCATTGCGCAAACCTGCATCAAATTATCCCATGGATTAATATCAAACAACTCTGATGGCTCTTAATTTAAAGTGAAAGTGGCATGTTTTATTGAAATGTTTGAGGCCATCTGCTCCATGAAATAATGCAGGCTACAGTGAACGAATGGATCTGGATCAGAGGACACGAGTCTCACCGGTAAGGTCAGCATTTATTGCCAAACTCTAATTAATGTCCAGAGAGCAGTACTAAGTCATCATCCTCAAAATCTGCAGATCATCTGATGTAGTTACACCCACAGTGGTGTTAGGGAAAGGGTTCTGATATTGGATCAAGTGACAGTGAAGGATGGTGTGAGAGCTGGATGGAAACTGTCAGATGGTAGGCTTGGATATGCTGCCCTTATTATTCCAGGTGCTAGATCTGGAGCAGATACTTCGTCTTGTGGGGTATTCTAGGATGAGAGGTCAGAGTCTTAGGATCAAGGATAGCAAATTTAGAACAGCTGAGGAAAAACTAGTTCTCCCAAAGGGTTGTGAATCTGTTGAATTCACTACCCCAAAGTGCAGTGGATGCTGGAACAGTGAGTAAACTTAAAAGAGGAGTTAGACAGATTGTTAATTGGTAATGGGTTGAGGGGATATGGAGAGAAGGCAGGAAAATAGAGGTGAGAAGCATATCAGCCATGATTGAATGGCAGCACAGACTCGATGGCCGAACGGCCTAATTCTGTTCTTATATCTTATGAACTTACAAACATTGCAGGTTTTGAGGTGCTGTCCAGGAGTCAGCATATCAATATTGCTGCAGTTATTTCAGCCTTAGTAACACATTGATGGAGGTAGCAAATTTATTTATTTATGGGATATGAACAATCATGGCTAAGTCATCATTTATTGACCATCTCTTAATGCCATCTTGAACTGCTGCAGCCCTCTGGGTTGAATGACATCCACAGCACTGTTAGGCAGGGAATTCCAGGATTTTAACCCAGGGATAGTGCAGGAACAATCATACATTTCTAAGTCATGCTGGTCCATGATTGGAGTGGAAGTTGCATGTGGTGGTACTTCCATCTATCTGCCTCCTTTGTGTCTGTCCAGATAGTAGAAGTCATACATTTGAAAGGTGCTGTCAAAGATGCCGTGGAGAGTTGCTGCAGTGCATCTTATAGAATGTTGATGATGATGGATGGGGTGCCAATCAAGCAGGCTGCTTTTTGTCAAGCTTCTTGAGCATTATTGGAACTGCATCCAACTGTATTCTACCACACTCCTGACTTTAAAATGATAGATAGGGTGCAGATCAAGCAGACTTCTGGATGGAGTCAGACTTACTGAGTATTATTGGAGCTGCACTCATTAGGTGGACAGAATATAATCAATCACTCTCCTGATCTCAGCTTTGTCGATGGTGGACAGGTTTTGGGAAGACACGAGATCAGTTACTAGCTGCATGATGCCCAACCTTTGGCCTGCTGATGTAGCCAGTGTTCATGTGCCTGGTGCAAATTAACATTCTGCTGTAAATTATAAATGTCAGCAAATTTAATAGAAGCACAATAACACAGTAGTACAACACAACCATTTACTCCACTTCATCGATGCTTGTTTCAAACAGCAATGCATTTATTTCCACTCACTCCATCTTCCTAAAAAGACATCCAATTTCCCTATCGAAGATACTTTTGAATCTGTATGCCCTACTTTATCTCACAGTTCATTTGAACTCCTCGGTGCTTGTTGTTTAAATGTGTTTTTCCTCATGCCATCTCTGGTTCTTTAGTCAACCACCTTATATGTGTGCTATCTAGACCCATCAATGTTTGGAAAAACTTTCACTTCATATATTGTATCTGAACACTTTATAATTTAAACACTTACATCAAATCTCTTCATAGCTTTCAGTACTCCAAAGAAAATGATTTCAATTCTCCAGTATAGCCATATAACTAATATTTCATCTCTAGTGCTATTGCAGCAAATGTGGTCCACAAGTTCCAATAGAATTGTTGGCTTTATTTCAGTCACAACTCAGATCCTACTCAAATTATTTGTCGATATCACAAAGCACACAAATAATGGAGTGTTCTGTTATATAGGACTTTGATAAATATTTCAAAAATGACAGTAATCATGACATCTATCCTATGAGATTATTGAGTAGAGTGCCATAGGGGTTAGTGCATGTTGAGCAGAATCTTAATTTTTCAGACTCACATGCAGAATGAATGGTCCAATAATCTATTAGAGATTGGAAACCATTCTATAGTGAAGCACATTTTTCCATGACACCAGCATCTCAGCTCCAAGTATACTGATTGCTGAGCCCTCATTGAACAAAAAGAATGAAAAGGAGATGTTGGAAGTGTGTCCTGTTACCTATTCACACTGCATCTTCTTTGGAGGTCCTATCTCAAGACTAGAAAGACAAAACAAGGCAACATTTCCCAAGCACAACGGCAGTAGGCTGGCTCCTGCAATCATGCAGGATAGAGGTGATCAAGGAAGTGGGCAGCAGTAAGGTGCCTCAAAATAGACACTGTCCCAAGAGCCTCAAGGACCCCAAGATTGTATATTGGTGTTTCCTTTGGAGCCCGGAATTATACACCAGGTAGATAAATGGCAAATCTGAACAAGAACACTTTATTGACTGTGCTCACACCACCACAGCCAGCTCTATACTGTACCCAAGTTCCACCCCCTCCTGGTTACCGAAACAGCTCTCTTAAAGGGGCAGCACCTCCAAATACAGAACAGCCCACCTCCTTTATTTTAAAACTTGCATGAACAAACACACACACACATATACATATACATATACATATACACATACATATACACATACACATATACATATACATATATATATATATATATATATAAATAACAATTATCAAGATTATACAGACTCTTTAGCCAACATGTGTATGTAGTCAGGAATATTTACAAAAACATTGCAACCATGGAAAAACAACCACTCCCCACTTGTACAAGACATTCTGTCCACAGACTATATCAACATGGTTAATCACTCAGGAGAGTGTTAGTTCCTGGAAGAATGTCTCCTCTTCTCAGGAACTGTTTCTAATGCAGTCTCCTAGATTTCCGCAAGCTCCTGTTATTCCACAGATGTGTCCTTCTCTAATGACCTGTTGTTGCCTGTGATTCAGCTGTTGCTTCCTCTCCAGGAATGACCAACCCTGACTTTGAGACACATGATTCGGGCTCTGTATTCTGAGGGACTTCCCCCAGTTGGATGAGGCAACAACTGTTCCACAGGTCTCCTCCAGACCAGTGCATCCCTATAATGTTTCATATATAGCAACAATCATGTTTGAGCCACACCACTTGGATCCATTTTCCTCAGATGTATAACTTCAAACCAACACAGTTTCTCCTCTTTGAAATATCTTTGAGCTTAAGGTTCTTACCCTTCTGGCCATCTGTCCTACCTGATTTTGCTCTACCACCTCTCTGGTCTCTTCTAGTCACAATAAGTCAGCTGGTGCTTCAATATTAAGGACATCGGGTCATTGCATGTGGTATCTTAAGCATGCTGATAAACTTGTTGAGTCGCTGTTCTAGCAACCCCTCACCTTGTGAAACCTTTAAGGCCTGCTTCAAGGTCTGAACAATTTTGTCCAGCTGGCCATTTATGAAATGAAGGGGATATGAGCCGATCTCACACACTGCCACAGGGTCATAAGAGCCATACAGCATGGAAACAAACCCTTCAGTGTAATGAGCCCATACCGACCATGTTCCCAAACAAAACTAGTCCCACTTGTCTACATTTAGCCCATATCCCTCTGATTCATATACTTATCCAAATGTCTTTTAAATGTTGTAACTGTACCTGCATCCAACACTACTCATGTAAAAAGGTTGCCCCTCATGTCCTTTTTAAAACATTTCTCCTCTCGCCTGAAAAATATGCTTTCTATCCTGGGAGAAAACACTTGCATTTCACCTTATCTATGCCCGTCATGATTTTATAAACCTCTGTGACATCACCCCTCAAACTCCTATGCTCCAGCGAAAGAAGTCCCAGCCTATCCGGCTGATTTTAATAACTCAAACTCTCCATTCCCAGCAACATCCTGATAAATCTTTTTTTGAACCCTCTCCAATTTAATAATATCCTTCCTATAACAGGATAACCAAAACTGTACACAGTCTCCAAAAGTGGCCTCACCAATGTCCTGTACAACCTCAACATGATGCCTCAATTCCAATTCTCAAACAGGAGAAAGTGAGGACTCCAGATGCTGGAGATCGGAGTAGAGAGTATGGTGCTGGAAAAGCACAGCAGGTCAGGCAGCTTGATGAAGGGCTCTTGTTCTTGGATGCTGCCTGACCTCCTGTGCTTTTCCTGCACCACACTCTCAACTCCAAAACTCAAATGTCTGAGCAATGAAGGCAAGCATACTAAAGGCCTTCTTAACCACCCTGTTTCCTTATGACACAAATTTCAAAATATTATGGACCTGAACCCGTAGGTCTCTGTCCAAAGACATTAACCAGAGCACTACTAGTTATTGTATATGTCCTGCCATGTTTGTTTTACCAAAATGCAATACCTCGCATTTATCAACTTAAACTCCACCTGCCACTCCTCAGCCCAGTGACCCAATTTATCAAGATCTCTTTATAATCTTAAATAACCTTCAGTGTCCACTATAGCACCAAATCTGGTGTCACCCATAAACATATTAATTTATACGTCTTCTATTTTCTCATCCAAATTGTTGACATAAATGACAAACATAAGTGGACCTGGTACTGATCCCTGTGGAACACCACCAGTCACACGTCTCCAGCCTGATAAACAACTCTCGACCACCACCCTCTATCTCCTACAGTCAAGCCAGTTTTGTATCCAACTGGCAAGCTCATCCTGAATTTCACATGATGTAACTTTACTAATCAGTCTAGCATGTGGAGCCTTGTCAAAGGCTTTGCTAAAGTCCATATAAACAATGTCTACTCGAGTCCACATAAACAACATCTTCCCCTCTGCCCTTTTGGTAACTTCCTCAAAAATCCCAATCAAGTTTGTGAGACAGGATCTCCTTCACACAAAACCATGCTGACTATCCCTAATCAGTCCTTTCCTCTCCAAATGCATGTCAATTCTACCCTTCAGAATCACTTCCAACAGCTTACCCACAACAGATGTCAGGCTTATAGGTATATAGTTCCCTGGCTTCTCCTTACATCTTTTCTTAAACAAAGGCACAACATTAGCCACCCTCCAGGCCCCCAGCATCTCACCGGTGGCATGATGATACAAATATTTCTGCTCGGGGTCCTGCAATTTCTTCCCTAACTTCCCACAACATCCTGGGAGACACTTGATTAAGTCCTGGAGATTTAACTACCGTTACATTTTCTAAGACCTCCAGCATGTCCTCTTGTGTATTGTGAGCTGTTTTCAAAACATCAATATTTAATGCCCAGAGTTCTCTAGCCTTCATTTCTTTCTCCATAGTAGAAACTTACTCAAAATATTCATTTAGTATCTGTCCCATCTCCTGACTTTCAACACACAGGGGACCTCTTTGATCTTTAAGGAACCCTATTCTCTTAACGAGCTTACATAATGTCTTTGGATTATCCTTAACCTTATCTGCCAAGGATATTCATATCCCCTTTTGCACCCCCTAATTTTCCTCTTAAGAATGCTCCTACATTCTTTATCTTCAAGAGATTCATTTGAACCCACTTGTTTATATCTAATATTAAAAATCACAACACCAGGTTATAGTCCAACGGGTTTATTTGGAAATACTAGTTTTCAGAGTGCTGCTCCGTCATTAGATAACTAGTAGGGCAGAATCATAAGACAGAATTTTTAGCAAAAGTTCACGGTGTCATGCAACTGAGACAATATATTGTTCAATAGTTACCTGATGAAGGATGAAGGTGGAGTTCAGGTAGAAAATCAAACACAATCTTAGAGAATGATGGACCAGACATTAAGGGCCAAATGGCTTTATAAAAATTCATTCCTAGAATGCAGGCTTTGCTGTCTGGTCCAGTCAAAAGATATGCAGGTTAAGGTATACTGGCCATGGTAAATTGACCATTGTTGACAGTGTGTTGCTGGAAAAGCACAGCAGATCAGGCAGCATCCAAGGAGCAGGAGAATCGACGTTTCGGCAAAAGCCCTTCATCAGGAATCGGGGCATCCTGATGAAGGGCTTTTGCCCGTAACGTCGATACTCCTGCCCCTCGGATGCTGCCTGACCTGCTGTGCTTTTCCAGCATCACACACTCGACTCTAATCTTCAGTATCTGCAGTCCTCACTTTCACCAAATTGGCCATTATGTCTAGGGACATGCAGGCTAGGTGGGTTAGCCATGGGAAATGCAGGTTTACAGGGATAAAGTAGTGGGGTGGGTCTGGATGGGATGCCCTTCGGACAGTCAGCGTGGCCTTGTAGGGATTCTATGATTTATTGCCCATCCCAGATATCCTTCAAAGGTGGTGGTGAACTGCCTTCTTGCTGTGCTGTCATCCATTTGGTGTGAGTACCCACAATGCCATTGGGGAGGGAATTCCAGGATTCTGACCCAGTGATACTGAAAAATATATTTCCAAGTCAGGATAATGAGTAGCCTGAATGGGATCCTGCAGGGGATAGTGTTCCTATGTATTTGTTGCACTTGTCCTTGTAAACGGTAGTGGTTGTAGGCTAGTCTGACATATTATTTATCTTGTAAAGATGCCTTGCTATTTCAGGATGAAAGCTCAATAACCAGAATTCATAAGTTCCTTGTAATTCTTCAAATGTGGAAGTAAAAGATTTTCCAAGGAAAATACAGCCTTCTAAAAGAGTTACATCTGCACAACTAAATGCGGAGCACAGGTATATTGATAACTGTTGTGAAATAGTATTTTCAAAATACATTTGCTAATGTAGACCAAACTGTCAATTTTCCCATCCACATTCATGTAAAAGGATTTATCTGCAATTTAGTTATTAAACAAAGCGACATTTCATTTCTCTTTAAAATTGTAAGCCGTGCTGAATCATGCATTCACATGAAGCATTCACTCTACAGCATTACACCAAAGTAACTTCTCTTTTCTGTGCATGCCTGCATAGTGAAGACTGGTAAGACTATTCAAAAGGAATACTCATCACCAAGCCTAACTCTGATAACATCAAATGGCTTTCCAGCAGAGGTGACTAAGCCATAATCAGGAATACCACTTGACCCCGTCCTACTGTGACACAGATACCAAACTAATGCCTTAATCATTGATAAAATCATTGTAGACAAGTAATTGAACTGAGCACCTTTCCAGTTAGTACAAGCAGGATCATGCTGACAGAATAAAACCATAACTGTCAGGATTAAATGAACAGTGATAACTGTAGTAAAAAGATCATGCTCCAAGTTTCCCGAATCTTTACACTTCTAATAAAAAGCATGATTTAGGATTACTAAGCTATGATAAAGCTACCAAAACTCTGTATTGGTGTAGTCATTTTTCAACAAAATTAACATCAACTCACTTTGTGTTGTTGGGAAATGCTGTAATTATTGATGGTGGTGGTGGAGGAGATTGGCGTGGAGGAGGTACATCATATTCATCAGTCCGCAGAAGTCCATTGGTAACTGTCTATTAAAACAGTGAAAAAATTGTTTACAGAAGAAAACCTTCAACGTTTGCCATCTAAGTAGCTTTAAAACAGGCATTTTGGTTTACCCACCAATTCATATATCATTAATAATTATACAATCATGCAACAGTAACAGTGCATACTTATATTCGTTAGTTTGCATTAATGAGTGACCTTGAATAAAAATTCTAAACATAGGATGACCAGGGCCTACGTTTGGCCCTTGTCCATCCAAACCTTTCCGATTCATGAACTTTTCCAAATGTCTTTTAAATTTTGTAACTGTACCTGCATTCACCACTTCCTCTGGCAGTTCATTCCACACACAAACTACTCTGTTAAAGTAAGTGCGCCTCATAGATTTTTAAAAATCTTTCTCTTCTTAGCTTAAAAATATGCCCTGTAGTTTTGAAAAACCCCCACCCCTAGAAAAAGATGCTTGTCATTCACCTTATATATTCCTCTCATGATTTTATGGACTTTTTTCACTGGAAGACAAAGTTTAAGTCTTTCCAGTCTATTTTTATATCTCAAACCCTCTATTCTTGGCAACATCATTTGTCTCTATTTGCCATTAGGGATGCTCTTATGGACATGTGGTGAGAAGACCATTTAAAGTAATTCTATGTTTCCAGCCTATATTTTGAATTTCAGGGAGAAACTGACCAAAGTCTGTAACTTGGCTATATTTGAAGGATGCTCAACAAACAAAGAAAAACAGAGCAGATAAAAAAAACCCAAGTTTGAAATGTTGCTGCTGGAGACAAGGTGTTGGTGTTGTTCCCTGTCTTTGGGGAATTACTAAACACAAGATTCACTGAATCTTCTCAAATCATAAAGAAACTCAATGATGTGAATTATGTAGAGAGTACACCCTATCAGAAGAAAAATCAGTAAGCATGTCACGTTATGGCATGGATGATAGGAAATATGTATACTTGGATAGTGAAAGTAATAGGGAGTGAAATAGAAATATTAGAATTGGTGAATGAATCAGAAATTAAAAGTTCTAAAGTTGGTCCTCCAGCTTTCAGACTGGATTATAAAGAGATACTTGAAAGATTTGACAGCATCGTGCTTTATCTTCCAGATACCATAAATTTAATTTATGAAGGCCATTACTGAATCAAGAATAAAGTTATGGGAATAGGCCAGGAAAAACATTTTGGCAGTTCATGTAAATTTGTGGATGGGCAGGATGGAGTATATTAGGTTCATGATGGATAATGATATTATTGAACTGAACAGGAGTTGGGGCTCACCTATTGTGATGGGGCTGAAACCGGACAGGTCACAAAGACCCTGCATTGATTATCAAAGTCAAATGGGAACAAAAGCAGACTTATATTCACTTCTAAGACTGGAGCAACTAGACATGCACAATTTGTCACAAGAAGTGACTTGCTAAATGGATCTTGGCAAGCCCTCTGGACTGATAAATCCAAAGAAATATCAGCATTTGTAACTAGACAGACTTGATGCAAAATCATATCATCTGGAATGAAAAATGCATCAACAACATTCTAACAATTAACCAATAAAGTTATTGAAGGACAATGTACCTGTTGCTTACATCAATTATTTGGCTATTTTAAGCCAAATCTGGGAAGAATATTTACTTCACTTGACTGAAATATTTGATTGGTTACACAAAGCCAATCTGGATGTAGGTTTACTTGCTGAGCTGCAAGGTTCATTTCCAGACGTTGCGTTACCCTACTAGGTAACATCTTCAGTGGTCCTCAGGTGAAGCAATGCTGAAAATTCCTGTTTTCTATTTATATGTTTGGGTTTCTTTGGGTTGGTGATGTCATTTCCTGTCGTGATGATATTTCCTGTGGTGAAATTACTTCCTGTTCCTTTTCTCAGGGGGGCGGTAGATGGGGTCTAACTCAATGTGTTTGTTGATAGAGTTCCGGTTGGAATGTCATGCTTCTAGGAATTCTCGTGCGTGTCTTTGTTTGGCTTGTCCTAGGATGGATGTGTTGTCCCAGTCAAAGTGGTATCCTTCCTCCTCCGTATGTGAGGCTACTGGTGAGAGAGGCCCCCCTCTGACCCATAGTCTCGCTAATTTTCAGCATTACTTCACCTGAGGCCCACTGAAGATGTTACCTCGTATGGTAACAAAATGTCTGGAAATGAACCTTCCAGCTACATCCCAAACCTCAACCTGAGCTACAAAATCTTCTCAAAACTCACAAAGCCAATCTGGTTCTGAGGAAGGGTTACTCGACTTGAAACGTTAACTTTGCTTTCTCTCCACAGATGTTGCCAGACCTATCGAGCTTTTACACCAATTTCTGTTTTTGTTTCTGATTTACAGTATCTGCAGTTTTTTTCTGGTTTTATTTTGGTTATAAATCTGTCTAAGAATTAATTTGCTAAAGCAAAAGTGACTTATTTAGGCCAAGGCCAAATACCACCTAGAGAAGTGATAATAAGGGCTATTTTAGATTTTTCTGTCCTGGACAACATGTGAAATTTTGCATTATGTTTGCATGAGTGGATTTAATTACAACTTGTCCTGAACCTCAGCACTGTTGGTGCACCTTTAAAAAATATGTTGAAGAAAGGCAGAAAATTTGAATTTATGTAAAATTGTCTGAGTGACTTTGAAGACTTAAAAGCTGTGCTAACAATTGCTAAAACAAAAGACAAATACTACAGATGCTGTAAATGTGACATGGAAATAGGAAATGCTGGAGAAAGGCAGTACTTCTGGCAGTTGAGTTAACGTTTCAAGTCGATATGACTCTTGTATAGAATATAGAATTCCTGCAGCGTGGAAACAGGCCCTTCGGCCCAACAAGCCCACATCAACCCTCCGAAGAGTAACCCATCCAGACTCATTCCCCTGTCCAACCACTCTACATTTATCCCTTACTAATGCACCTAATGTACACACCCCTAAACACTATGGGCAATTTAGTATCACCAATTCATCTAACCTGCACATCTTTGGATTGTGGGAGGAAACCAGAGCACCCAGAGGAAACCCATGTAGACACAGGGAGAATGTGCAAACTCCACAGAGACAGTCACCGGAGGTTGGAATCGGACCCAGGTCCCAGGCGTTGTGAGGCAGCAGTGCTAACTGCTGAGCTACCATGCTGCCCACAAACATAACAAGAGTTTGTGTTTCACTAGCGTGGAATGATTACGTTGGGATAGGTAGGATTGTATTTTTAGCGTGTATTTCAGAATCTTTCAAATTATTACATGTAAATACCTATTTTATCTTTCCTTTTGCATAATAAGCTTCTATTTTATTGTTAAAACCAAATCTGCAGCATTGCAGCTTGTGTTTCAGTGAAAGACCACCTCATTGATGAAAAAAATGTAATGAAGTATTACAGTAGCCTTCAGTCTGGAGTTTGATTTGTCCAATAACATCAGCTAGGATCTCAACACTTTCACCACACCAATACCCTCCAGGTGTAACTAGGAAACATGGATAGCATTGATGAGAACTTAGGAGACTTGAAACTACAGGAAGGCTCTATAATGGTTTATATCGAAAATAGGAGTAGATTTAGGCTTTTCACCCCTTTCACCCTGCTCCATTATTTGACATGATCATGGCTGATCACCCAACTCAGTACCCTGCTCCTGCTTTCAACAGAGTATTTGATCCCTTGAGCTCTAAGAATTCTAAAAAAACTCTTTCTTGAAAATATTCACTGCTTTGGCCTCAATTGCTTTATATGAGAATTCCACAACTTCAGCACTCTCCAGGTGAAGAAATTTCTTCTCGGCTCAGTTCTAAATGGCCTATCCTTCGATTATGACACTGGGTTCTGGACTCCCCAGTCATCAGAAACATCATTCCTGCATTTACTCTATCTGGTCCTGTTAGAAGTTTCTAGGAGATCCCCACTTATTCTTCTAAGTTGCAGGCAATATTGTTCTAACCAATCCAGTCTCTCTTCATACGTCAGTATGACCATTCCAAGAATCAGTCTAGTAAACCTACATTGCACTCCCAGCATAAGCAGAACATCCTTCCTCAGATAAGGAGACCAAAACTGCACACAACATAACAAATATGGTCTCACCTAGACTCTGTACAACTGTTGCAAGACATCCCAGCTCCTGCACTCAAATCCTCTCCCTGTCGGCATAAACACACCATTGCCTTCTTCACCACCTACTGGACCTGTTTGCTTACTTTCAGCAACTGGTGTACAAGAACACCCAGGTTCTATGGCAACTCACCCTTTCTCAATCTATCATTCAGGTAATAATGAATCTACTGTTTTTGTGAAAGTGGGTAACTTCACATTTATCCACATTATACTTCATGTACCATGCATCTGCCCACTCATTTAACTTGTCCAAATCACACTGAAGTATCTCCACGTCTGCTTCACAGTTCACACTTCCAACCAACTTTATGTTGGCTGCAAATTTGGAGGTATTACATTTAGTTCACTCCTCTAAATTATTAATATATATTGTGAATAGCTAGGGCCCAAATACTGATCTTTCCAGTACCCCACTAATCGCTGGTTGCCACTCGAAGATGATCCATTTATTGTCACGCTTTGTCTGCCAATCAATTCTCTACCCATGTCTGTATGCTACTCCTCAGTCCCATGCACTTTAATTTTATATGCACATCTCTTATGTGGGATCTTATCGAAAGCCTTCAAAAAAATACAGATAAACTACATCCACTTGCTCTCTCTCATTAACTCCACTTGTTGCTTCCTTTAATAATTACAATAGATTTGTCAAACCTGATTTTCCTTTTCTCAATCCAACCTGACTCTATCCAATCCAGTCACTGCTTCCTCTGCTCTGTTTTTAAAACTTGTACAATAGACTCTAACATTTTTTCTACAACCAATAGATATATATGCATTTGGAAAGAGTGTTTGGTTAGGAGTAGTCATCATGGCTTTGTGCGTGGGAGATCATGTCTCACAAATTTGTTAAGAGTTCTTTGATGAAGTGGCCAGGAAGATTGATGAGGGCAGGGCAGTAGATGTAGTCTATATGGATTTCAGTAAGGCCTTTGATAAAGTTCCACATGGTAGGCTGCTATGGAAGATTAGATTGCATAGAATCCAGGCAGACCTGGCAAATTGGATACACTATTGGCTTGATGGTTGGAACCAGAGTGTAATAGTGGAAGAATGTTTGTCAGACTAGTGAAGTGCTTCAGGGGTCAATACTGCGCCCAATACTGTTTGTTATCTATATCAATGATTTGAATGAGATGTACAAGGCATGATTAGTAAGTTTCCAGATGACACTAAAACAAGCAGTGTATTGGACAGTGAGGAAGATTATCAGAAATTGCAGCAGGATCTTCATTAGCTGAGGAAGTGGGCCAAGAAATAGCAAATGGAGTTAAATATAGATAAGTGTGAGTTCTTGCATTTTGGAATGTTAAATCAAGTTTCATGGCAAATGGTAGGCCCTTAAGGAACATAGTGCAATAGAGCGATCTTGGAGTTCAGGGTTACGGTTCTTTGAAAGTGGAGTCATGAGTAGACAGGGCAGTGAAGAACGCTTTTGGCATACAGTCATGGCATTGAGTATAGAAATTGGGAAGTTATGTTGCAGTTGAACAGGATATTGGTGAGGCCACACTTGGAGTAGCGTGTACAGTTTGGACCACCTTGCTATAGGAAGCATGTTATTAAACCAGAAATTCACAGAATGTTGCCAGGTCTTAAGGATCTGAGTTATAGGGAGAGGTTGGACAAGCTAGGACTTCTTTAGTGTTGAGACTGAGGGGGAAATCTTACAGAACTGCATAATATGATGAGAGGCACAGATAGAGTGAATGCTCTGTCTTTTTCCCAGGGTTGGAAATCGAGGACTAGAGGGCATCAGATGAAGATTAGAGGAGAAAGAATAAAAGGGAACCCGAGGGCAACTTTTTAACACAGAGGATGGTATGCATATGGAAGGAGCTTCCAGCCGAAGTGGTTGAAGCGAGTACATAAACAACATTTAAAAGGCATTTGGACAAATACATGAATAGGAAAGGTTTAGAAGGATATAGGCCAAGTGCAGGAAAACGGGGTTAGCGTGGATGGACATTTTGGTCGGCATGGACCAGTTTGAGCTGAAGGGCTTGTCTCCATGCTGTCAGACCCTATGCCTCTATAACCGATGTTAGGCATGCCTCTCTATAATTCACTGTTTTCTTTCTACCTCCTTTTTTTTTAAATAGGATTAACTTAGCTATCTTCCAAGCTAAAGGAACTATTTCAGAGTCTATGAAGTCTCGAAAGATGACCACTAATGCATCCACTATTTATAGGGACACTACGTGCTCTGGGATGTAGATTATTGGGCCTGGGGAATTTATCAGCCTGTAATCCCATCAATTTCCCCCAAACCCTTTCCCTACTAATACTGATTTCCTTCAGTTCCTCTCTATCACCAGACCCTGTACTCCCTAACATTTATTGGACATTGTTGGTCACTTCCTTTGTGAAGGCAGGAGGAAAATATATATTTACTTGTGCTCCCAATTCCTTGTTCTCCATTATAACTCCCTGTTTCTGACTGTAAGGGACTACATTTGTCTTCACTAATCTTCTTCTCTTCACATATCTATAGAAGCTTGAACAATCAGTTTGTATATTCCCTGCAGGCTTAATCCTGTACTCTATTGTCCCGTTATTAACCAGTCCTTTTTGCCCTCCTTTGCTGAACTCTAAACTGATCCTAATCCTTAGGTCTGCTGCTTTTCTCTGGCCAATTTGTATGCCCCTTCCTTGAATCTAATTCTATCCTTAATTTCCCTTGTGCATCATGGTTGGGCCACGTTTCCTGTGCCAGAACAGAACAAACGATTATTGCAGTTTTCTGTACACTGTTAAAATGGTTGCTATTGCCTATTCACATCATCCTTACATAATTTTATCATAGTCAGCTGATACCTCATACCATCGTAGTTTCCTCTATTAATAGTATGCTTGCCTTCATAACAAGAGGGATTGCGTAAAGAAGCAAAGAGCTTCTTCTGCAGCCGGACAGGGCCCTGGTGAGACCACACCTGGAATAGTGTGTGCAGTTCTGGTCTCCAAATTTGAGGGAGTGCAGCGTAGGTTCACGAGGTCAATTCCTGGAATGGCGGGACTACCTTACGCTGAAAGACTGGAGCGACTGGGCTTGTATACCCTTGAGTTTAGAAGACTGAGAGGGGATCTGATTGAGATGTATAAGATTATTAAAGGATGGGACACTCTGGAGGCAGGAAACATGTTTCAGCTGATGGGTGAGTGCCGAACCAGAGGACACAGCTTAAAAATACAGGGTAGACCATTTAGGCCAGAGATGAGGAGAAACTTCTTCACCCAGAGAGTGGTGGCTGTGTGGAATGATCTGCCCCAGAGGGCAGTGGAGGCCCAGTTTCTGAATTCATTTAAGAAAGAGTTGGATAGAGCTTTCAAGGATAGTGGAATCAAGGGTTATGGAGATAAGGCAGGAACAGGATACTGATTAAGGATGATCAGCCATGATCGTATTGAATGGTGGTGCAGGCTCGAAGGGCAGAATGGCCAACTCCTGCATCTATTGTCTATTTAAATTCAAGACCATTGTCTAAGAATCAACCACATCACTCTACAACTTAATGAAATAAGATTCGTAGAACTGGTCCTCACCTACTGGTCCTCACCTACCACCCCACCAACTTCCATATACAGCGTATCATCCGTCGTCATTTCCGCCACCTCCAAACGGACTCCACCACCAGGGATATATTTCCCTCCCCACCCCTATCAGCGTTCCGAAAAGACCACTCCCTCCGTGCCTCCCTCGTCAGGTCCACACCCCCCACCAACCCAACCTCCACTCCCGGCACCTTCCCCTGCAACCGCAAGAAATGCAAAACTTGCGCCCACACCTCCCCCCCCTTACTTCCCTCCAAGGCCCCAAGGGATCCTTCCATATCCGCCACAAATTCACCTGCACCTCCACACACATCATTTATTGCATCCGCTGCACCCGATGTGGCCTCCTCTATATTGGGGAGACAGGCTGCCTACTTGCGGAACGTTTCAGAGAACACCTCTGGGACACCCGGACCAACCAACCCAACCACCCCGTGGCTCAACACTTCAACTCCCCCTCCCACTCCACCAAGGACATGTAGGAACCCTCCAACCACAAGGGATGAACTCAGATTTCTCCAGTTTCCTCATTTCCCCTCCCCCCACCTTGTCTCAGTCAAATCCCTCAAACTCAGCACCGCCTTCCTAACCTGCAATCTTCTTCCTGACCTCTCCGCCCCCACCCCCACTCCGGCCTATCACCCTCACCTTGACCTCCTTCCACCTATCGCATTTCCAACGCCCCTCCCTCAAGTCCCTCCTCCATACCTTTTATCTTAGCCTGCTGGACACACTTTCCTCATTCCTGAAGAAGGGCTCATGCCCAAAACGTCAATTCTCCTGCTCCTTGGATGCTGTCTGACCTGCTGCGTTTTTCCAGCAACACATTTTCAACTTAATGAAATATTCTATCATGTTATGGTCACTCTTTACCAAGGGGCCTTTTACAGCTAGATCATCAATTAATCCTTTCTCATTACACAATATCTAGTTCTAGGATGGGCTGTTCTCTCGGCGGTTCCTCAACATATTGATCCAGAAGAAAACCATCTCATAAACACCACAGGAATTCTTGCTCGACATCATTGTTATGGATTTGATTTTACCAATCCAGATGCAGATTAAAGTAACCAATAATTACTACTGTACAGTTATTGCCTGCATTTCTAATTTCCTATTTAATGCCATGCTTAACATTACAACCACGGTACCTTTCCATATGTTTGCCACGATCTTCACTTTACCCTTCAATTCCAACATTCCCAACACTGCATCAATGCACTCAGTGCAAGCTAAAACATTTGAATCTTGAGTTTGAATATAAGTCATACACAAAACAACAGAGGGGACAATTCAAAACCATGAAACATTGTGGGATTTGATGGGCAGTAGCAAGTAAAAAGTTGTACATGCAACTTAGGAGTTAAAAATCAGATCAGTAAAATCCGCAGATACAGGTCATTCTGCTATAATGCATGTTTTGTCAGTGCGAATTGGCTATAACTTGAATGACAAATTGTGGACGTTGTTTGGATAACACAAACTTTCTACTGTATAGGTATTGTGATTTTCTATTAGCAATCTTCTCCAGAGCGATTTTCTGTCGTGGTTTTTCATAGCGGTATTTTCTACAGCATGAATTGCAGAGGAAAACAACTGTCATGTTATAGCAGAACGACCTGTAATACTAACCAATTATGATAAAACCAGGAGTGTTACACTTCACAATTTTGATAATATCAACCTCTTTCCACCTTGCATTGATTTGATGTTGTGGTATAAATTCAGAGTTGAGTCCTAAATTGAGAGTGCATAGGAAAATTTGCAAGTTCTTATTGAGCAGATGACTTAATATGGCTTGAATTTGATAATGCTTGCAATTAATCCTTGAGGTTATTTGATTAATTGGCTTGATTTTAAAAAAATGTTCCATTTAGGACATTCCAATCAAATTTGTCAGCCATCCCAAAGTGTTTTATAATCAACTGTTTATGTTTCACATGTGCTGTCATTGTTAAGTAGGCAAACACAATATTCAATTTGCACATGGAAAAATTCATCAACAACAGAAGAGGTCACTGATCAGCCAACGTATATCTATGTGCTCTATCGGCAAAATATTGTGGATGCTAAAAAACCTGAAATAAAAATGGAAAATGTTGAAAATGCTCAACAGGTCTATCAGCATCTGTGGAAACAGAAAGTGAGTTACAGGTTGATGACAAAATCACTGACTATTTCTCTCTTCACAGATTCTGTCAAATCTGGTCATATTTCCAGCATTTTCTGTATTTTAGTGGTAAACTATAACCCCTTCAACCCAGAGCACTGTGCAAAACTTGACTACTCTTGGGAAATAAGGTAAGGCAGGTGACTGAGGTGTCAGTGGGGGAGCACTTTGGGGCCAGCGACCATAATTCTATTCGTTTTAAAATAGTGATGGAAAAGGATAGACCAGATCTAAAAGTTGAAGTCCTAAATTGGAGAAAGGCCAATTTTGATGGTATTAGGCAAGAACTTAAAGCTGATTGGAGGCAAATGTTCACAGATAAAGGAACGGCTGGAAAATGGGAAGCCTTCAGAAATGAGATAACAAGAATCCAGAGAAAGTATATTCCTGTCAGGGTGAAAGGGAAGGCTGGTAGGTATAGGGAATGCTAGATGACTAAAGAAACTGAGGGTTTGGTTAAGAAAAAGAAGGAAGCATATGTCAGGTATTGACAGGATTGATCGAGTGAATCCTCAGAAGAGTATAAAGAAAGTAGGAGTATACTTAAGAGGGAAATCAGGAGGGCAAAACGGGGACATGAGATAGCGTTGGCAAATACAATTAAGGAGAATCCAAAGGTTTTTACAAATACGTTAATGACAAAAGGGTAACTAGGGAGAGAATAGGGACCTTCAAAGATCAGCAAGGTGGCCTTTGTGTGGAGCCACAGAAAATGGGGGAGATACTAAATGAATATTTTGCATCAGTATTTACTGTGGAAAAGGATATGGAAGATATAGACTGTAGGGAAATAGATGGTGACATCTTGCAAAATGTCCAGATTACAGAGGAGGAAGTGCTGGATGCCTTGAAACGGTTAAAGGTGGATAAATCCCCAAGACCTGATCAGGTGTACCCGAGAACTCTGTGGGAAGCTAGAGAAGTGATTGCTGGGCTTCTTGCTGAGATATCTGTACCATCAATAGTCACAGGTGAAGTGCCGGAAGACCTGGAGGTTGGCAAACGTGGTGCCACAGTTTAAGAAAGGCGGTAAAGACAAGCCAGGGAACTATAGATCAGTGAGCCTGACCACTGTGGTGGGCAAGTTGTTGGAGGGAATCCTGAGGGACAGGATGTACATGTATTTTGAAAGGAAAGGACTGATTCGAGATAGTCAACGTGGCTTTGTGCGTGGGAAATCATGTCTCACAAACTTGATTGAGTTTTTTGAAAAAGTAACAAAGAAGATTGATGAGGGCAGAACAGTAGATGTGATCTATATGGACGTCAGTACGGCGTTCAACAAGGATCGCCATGGGAGACTGATTAGCAAGGTTAGATCTCATGGAATACAGGGAGAACTAGCCATTTGGATACAGAACTAGCTTAAAGGTAGAAGACAGAGGGTGGTGGTGGAGGGTTGTTTTTCAGACTGGAGGCCTGTGACCAGTGGAGTGCCACAAGGATCGGTGCTGGGCCCTCTTCTTTTTGTCATTTACATAAATGATTTGGATGCGAGCATAAGAAGTGTACAGTTAGTAAGTTTGCAAATGACACCAAAATTGAAGGTGTAGTGGACAGCAAAGAGGGTTACCTCAGATTACAACAGGATCTGGACCAGATGGGCCAATGGGTTGAGAAGTGGCAGATGGAGTTTAATTCAGATAAATGCGAGGTGCTGCATTTTGGGAAAGCAAATCTTAGCAGGACTTATACACTTAATGGTAAGGTCCTAGGAAGTGTTGCTGAACAAAGAGACCTTGGAGTGCAGGCTCATAGCTCCTTGAAAGTGGAGTCACAGGTACATAGGATAGTGAAGGCGGCATTTGGTAGGCTTTCCTTTATTGGTCAGAGTATTGAGTACAGGAGTTGGGAGGTCATGTTGCGGCTGTACAGGACATTGGTTAGGCCACTGTTGGAATATTGCATACAATTCTGGTCTCCTTCCTATTGGAAAGATTTTGTGAAACTTGAAAGGGTTCAGAAAAGATTTACAAGGATGTTGCCAGGGTTGGAGGATCTGAGCTACAGGGAGAGGCTGAACAGGCTGGGGCTGTTTTCCCCGGAGCGTCGGAGGCTGAGGGGTGACCTTATAGAGATTGACAAAATTATGAGGGGCATAGATGGGATAAATAGATAAAGTCTTTTCCCTGGGGTCGGGGAGTCCAGAATTAGAGGGCATAGGTTTAGGGTGAGAGGGGAAAGATATAAAAGAGACCTAAGAGGCAACTTTTTCACGCAGAGGGTGGTACGTGTATGGAATGAGCTGCCAGAGAATGTGGTAGAGGCTGGTACAATTGCAACATTTAAGAGGCATTTGGATGGGTACATGGGGTTTGGAGGGATATGGGCCGGGTGCTGACAGGTGGGACTAGATTGGGTTGGGATATCTGGTCGGCATGGAGGGGTTGGACCGAAGGGTCTATTTCCATGCTGTACATCTCTATGACTCTATGACTAGTTTTCAAAAATACCTTCAGCAGACCCCAAAACTCTCAGGTTCACGACTGCCAACACTGCAACAGCCCTGGAGCCAAAGAATCAATGCCATCAAACAGAATCAGGTATCCAGTGAACCCAAAGTACTCTTAAACTCTGAAGACATTTCTTGCAGTGATTTGTAATCCAAGATTTTTGGGCACAGGTCAAGGGAGGCACGTATAATTCTGGACACATCTGACCGTCAAAGGTTAAATGTGGATGAAAACCAGGAGGTCATGTGCTGAACCAAACAGATGTGTGGCAGCTTCAAACTTTGCTGTGTTTCTGTGGTAGTCTGTTTGTTGTACAAGTTCCTTACCTCTGAAAGCAAGGGAGACAGAGAGCAGCCTCATGAGACAGAGGGCAAATTAAACATCACTGAGTAACCAAGAGATTGACTGTGCGACTGAGCATGAATGAGTGCCATGTGATTGAGCGTGAGTAAGCAAGTGAGTGAAAAATGAAGCAGTGGTGTAGAGAGTGCACATTTGGTAATAATTTCAGATAACTTAAAATTTATGCTATGAATTCATTAAGATTTACAAACCTTTAAGCACATTTATAAAGGCATACATCATTTAACTGTAAACAACATTCAATTTTATTCTGGCCCATTGTGCATTAACCTCGGCTTCCAAATGAATTGATTTGAAATTGTGAACTTTGATGTCTTAACAGCAGTTTTGGCATGGTTTATATTTCAGGTACGCATTTATATCCGGTTCAAACGCATGTGGTTAGGGCATTCTGCAATTCAAAAATTCTTGAACTTCACCTGGCTAAGGAGCAGTACTCTGAAAGCTTGTGATTTCAAATAAACCTGTTGTACTCTAATCTGGTGTTGTGTTCTGACTTTGTCCACATCAAAAATTCGTAAATGACTTTGTTCCAGGCACTCCATACTGTAGAGGTTACACACTGACATGGTTAAGTAAGGAATGTTGGTCTAGACACCTGGAGAGTTCCTTGTTCTTCCCTGAACAGCTTTATTGGATCTTGTTACATTTAGCTTCGTGAATAAATAGTAATTTGGTTTAACGTTAAGCCAAAAGATGGCATCTGAAACACTTTCCTCAGTACTGCTCAAAATCATCAGCCTAGATCATATGCTAAATTGCAATGATGAATGACGTTTACTGATATATACCCCAGATGCAATGGAGGCTGAATCATTGAATACACCGAAGGCTGAGATTTACAAATTTTAGATTTATAGGTAAGTTGAAGACTAATGAGGAGCAGGCAGCAAGAGAATTTCAGGTCATAATTGGATCAGTTATGATCTCACCAAATGACAAATCCAGTTGGAGAGGCAGAATGGCCCTCTGCTAATTTCCTCATGTGTTCAACCTCCTCATTCTTGCTTTCATTGCTATTATTCGCTTGAACCCAGACAGTGAGTGGTGATAGCCCATTTAACCAGGAAGTATTATAATAGAGTTCAATTCAGTCCTAATTCAACACTTACATCTATCAACTTCAAGGAGCTGTCAAAAAAAAAAGTGACTAACCCGAGGAACCCTGATTAGATTTCTGCTTACTACTCTAGAAGCACAGATGTTAATTGTACATTACTAACTGTGAAACACAAGATTTATCAATCATCTAACAAGTTGATATTAAATCAAGCGTTTTAAATATACAAGCAAAAATTACTTTAAATTTATCAATTCCCTACTTCCATCATCAAAACTTACACATGCTTTGGCATTAGAAACATAACAATTAAAACTAAAAAGGCAAAGGGAGGAACAGGAAGCAACAACTAAAGAGACTTAACCAGCCTGATTGCTAAGTTAAGGGCTCCCACACTCAAATAATTGGTATACATTGTGAATAGCTGGGATCCAAGTTCTGATTCTTGCAGTACCTCACTAGTTACATTTATTCTTACTGGCTGTTTGTCAAATACAATCAATCAATGCTGATGGATGGATGGCAATACTTACAGGCACATTACCTCCTAAATCATGTGCTGTAATATTTTGCATCAGCCTCTTGTGGAAGAATTAGTGAAAAGACTTCTTAAAAATCTAAGCTTACAGCATCCATTGAGTCTTTTGATAGTAACGTCTTCAAACAAAATCCAACAAGTTAATCAAACATTATTTCTCATTTGCAAATTCATGCTATCTGTGCCCAATCAGATCATTATCCAAGCGGGGTAGTATTGGGAAGGGTCGTAGAACAGAGAGACTTAAGGGTTCAGGTACGTAATTCTTTGAAGTTTGTATCACATATAGATAGATGGTTAAAGCGGCACTTGGCACACTTGTCATCATTGCTCAGATCACTGAGTATCAGAGCGGGGACATTATGTTGAGGTTGTACAGGACATTGGTAAGGCCTTTTCTGGAGAAATGTATCCAGTTCTGGTCACTTTGTTATAGGAAGGACAATATTAAGCTGGAGAGGGTTGAGAAGAGATCTACCAGGTTGTTGCCACAAATGGAGAGTTTAAGTTATAAGGAGAGCCAATTTAGGCTTGGACATTTTTCACTGGAGTGTAGGAGTTTGAAGGGTGACCTTCTAGTTTAATAAAATCATGAAGGGTATAGATAAAGTGAATGGCAAGTGTCTTTTCCCGATGGTGGGAGATTTCAAGACTTTGGTGGAGGGTATTTTAAGCTGAAAGGAGGAAGATTTAAAAAAAAAGACATGAGGGGCTTTTTTTTTAAAAACACAGCATGGTTCATGTACAGGATGAACTTCCAGACAAAGTGGTAGATGCGGGTCAGTAACTGCATTTAAAAGCCATTTAAGTAAGTACATGAATAAGAAATGGGCTAAGTGCAGGCAGGTGGGACAACATTAGTTTGGGATTATGATTGGCGTGGACTGGTTGGATTGAAGGGTCGGTTTCTGTGCTGTATACTCAATGATTTTCTAAGTGTCTATTTGCCACATCCTTTAAAACTGATCTTAGCATTTGCCTTACAAAGGTCTGTAGTTCTCAGTTTTCTCTCTTGCTCCTTTAAGTCTTCAGCAACTTAAATAAAATGTTGGTATTTCCAAAGATCACTATTATCATGCAACTGCAGAATCAAACTGAAAGAAATGTATTGGTAAGAAATTTTAAAAATTTGGAAAGGACCTTACGAATGGGTGAATGAATTATTAAGGGGGTAAACTCAAAAGGGACTGCTAACATTAAATTGATAATCGATAAAACACAGGAGATTTAAAAATCTAAACAAGTCTTGTTCAAATCTGGCCTACAAGGAAATTAGATTGTTCCAATTTCTTTATCCCATGATTTACCTCCATTCTTCACACCAAAGACCAGTAGCCAAAACCAGCAAACCTCTCTAGTTGACTAATTTAATAACCTGAGATCATAAAATGAAATAAAATCAATGTATTCCCCAAGCCGGTTGTCACGGAGAATAACTGTGAGCAATAAACTGAAGGCAACTCCAGGCTGGCAAAATAAAGCTATGAGCTTTTTACAACAAGCAAAATAAAAGGATCCCTGCCAGAAGCACTGTGAAAACTCCAATATTTATTCTTTATAATGAACCTTAATACAATGTATTGTAATATATCATAGCCATTTCACAAAAGTAACTAATAAGAAGAATTCAAGGCATGGCTGAGATATCCACTAACTGTAACGTAAACATGAACAATATATCCCACTTATTTAACCACAACTAATAAATAATGTTATCTATCCACAAAAAGGTGCAGATTTTGCAAATATGTATTGTTCAATTTTTTGCCTTGTAATTGAAGCATCAACACGTATTAGACTATAACAAATGGTTTCTGGGCCCCCAATAGACATCTGAAGGTGAGCACAATTAAGGCCCAAAACTCCTTCCCCTTTGCTACATTAATCACACTAATGTGCTTACTTGCCAATTCTCTTATTCCTCTTTCCTTCTCTCCAAAATAATTTTCACTTGTCTCTTCCTCCATTAATAATTCTTACTTCAATGGCAACTTAATCCATTTTGCTTTTCCTTTTTAGTTATTGATCATTTTCCTTTCTATATATTTCCTGACTTTTAAACTTGCATCCATTTGTAATTAAATTATGAAAATTGTTCACCATGCTGTTATTTTTTTTAAAAATTTTATAATATTGAAAATTTACAGATTATCTCTGTTCATTTTGCACAACACAGACCAATAAATCAGATACCCAACTTAATTTTGACCGATTTCCCAAATGGCAGAGGATATGGCAGCTTGCAGTTAAGTATTATCATTGAGTGAAAATTGCAATTTGCTTTATTCGTTGTCTGTTTTGCAATGATTTTTTTGGATAACTACTTTGGCACATTTGTCATAAATCTTATACCTTTAAAATTTTAAATAAAAATACTGCAACACTAAGAGGTTCCTTTTATATTTAATCAATTCATAAGTCAAAAGTTACTGCAGGGCATAAATTGGGACTACGGATTGCAAATCTTGCAATGACTATTTAGAAGTAATTTAAACATTGTCAAATAGTGATGAAGCTCTCACTTAATTCTTCTGTCGCCATGTATATTAATCTAAACATGACTGGAAAAATGCTGAAAGGTTGATCAGGATTAATCCCACCCTATTTCCTGGCTTTCACATATCCATTCCACGTCAATCGTAACATTTTTACTGTCCAATATGTTTTCTGTGACTTAAGTGAACAGCATTCATGTTATTCAAGTTGAAATGTGGTCAGCACCTTATAAATCAGAAAAAAAAAATCCTTCAACTTGTACTCTAGCCCTTTGCTAATGCAATCAAGTTAAAGTAGGTGACTCGAAAGACACAACTACGTACATTCAGAAAACAGCTACATTTATTCATTTAGGCCTGTTGTCCTCTCTCAATCTCACATAAATATCAATGTTTCCTAATCTTCATAATTATTTTTTGTACCTGTCCACTAGTTTTTAATGATGTACATACTTGGGACCTCTAAACTTCTCTGCTTCTTCACATTTGGTAGCTTTTCACAATAAAAAGTATTAATTGGGTCCAGAATGGATAACCTTACACTTTCCCACACAACCCTATTCCATTCCGTCCATTCCAAGAACTTCACACCTGAAACACATTCAGAAATTTGTGGCTTAGATGTTTGTACCATGTGCAGAATTAATACTGCAGCAAACTTTTTATTAATAGGTACGTATGGGACCAGGAGTGTACTGATTGATCAAATGTTCCAGTTGATCAAGAGGTCTATATAATCAAAGTAAAAGCACACACGGTAAGTAATAGCAATGTAATGCAGCGGGTATACACGTCACTGTTATACATAATTTACAACATAAATTACTTAAAAAATAATGCAGCTTTGCCTCAAAATAAACTTACTGGCAGACAGTCATCTCACTTGCACACCAAACTGACTACACGGACATCCCGGAGATTGCAATGATACAGTAAACATCCGATAGATGAGGAATACAAGTTTTGCCAGTTTATTGAGAGTGCCGGTTCATAAGTGCCAGTTAAAACAAAGTTTGTGATATATTTAGTCTCAACTATTCTCTCATCCATCAGCTATAAAATAAATCAAAAATGCTAATGATAATAGAGACCCAATTATAAGAGTTCTGTTCCAGTCCTTACCTTTGCACTGTCATGAGATAATTCTTGGCGTCTGCCGGGTTTGCGTGGAAAACCTGGTTCTGCTACGTGCCAGTTCTGTCTACCATTCAAGTTAGTGGGTGCGGTGTGACCAGATTTAGGAGATCGATCATCACCAGATCTGCATTCTGTTGACGTGGTAGCACCGTGATCTCTGGGACACCAGGCTTCATGTGCTATATGCTGGTCTTTTAAAGAAACATTTTCAGAATGATGCAACAAACGTGCAGCCCTGCTTTCTGGTGGAATAGGAGGTGGTCGCTCAGGTGGAAGAGGAGGTTCTCTGAGAGGAGGTGGTGGTGCTGGGAGAGGCTTGTCTTGTTTTCGTGTCATGCATGGAGATGACTGATTTTAAAAAGAAGAAAACTATTTCAGATTAATCTTATAGAGTCAGAGTCAGAGAGATGTACAGCATGGAAACAGACTTTACGATAAACAAGTACAAAAGGACACAAAATTAATTCAATAACATCTGTACCACAGTATTTCACAATTTATTGATAACAATGTGACAATTTACTTTCGGTCTGGTAATAAGGTTAAGTGATACGAAATGATAGGGACAAATATTTGGCACTACTTATTTTGTGCTAAAATGAGGATTCACAAGATTGGAATAAAAGGGTTTAGGTTATCAGGCAAATTAAAGGAATGTTTTTGGGTCAGTTCTACAGAAGATACCCTCCATATTTTCTACAGCATACAGCTCCCATGTAATGCCGCTCACCAACATAGACTCAAGGAAGAAACATACATATAAAAGCAAGGAGTTGATCATGAAATAAAATTGGCAGTTAGAAAGTTGCTTCCTCTTCAATTATAGATGCTGAAATTTTAATGCAGATTAAGGAAATTAAATGTTTGTCCAAATAATAATGAACCCATCTGACAAAGGTTCTTCTTTAACTCAAGATAAAACAGTCTCCAATTAGACGCTCAATGTATGAGCATAAAATCTCAAACCAGACTTTGACGATACTTGTAGTCCTGCGTTTATTTTTACACATGAACAGTTTTATGCAGTTTTGCCCAGAATGAAAGATTTTGATGTTAAAAAGCCTTTGTTGAAAGAGATGTACATTTAAACAAATATCATTGCAATAAAGATAATTTGGCCTTGAATGTCTTAGTTACAAGTGTGAACTTGTTTTCAGCAATTTCAACACTCAGACGATAAGAGCGAAAGTTTAACTCTTGCAAGTCAAGGTACGAATTATACTGCTTTGCAACTGAATTTCAATCTGTGTTTGCAGCAAAGCTGATATGAACATGATTGATGGTCTGGTGAGGTGGACCAATGCACAGCCATGAGTAGAGAAGCTGCGTTCAATCCTCTTTCCTCAATTGCCACAAATAGCCCAAATAAGGATGTGTCTTCATAAATCTAGATCTGAATAGACATTCAAGTCATGAGCACAAAACTGTAGCTGAGCAAGAGATCAATGTCTTTAAGACAGAGGGAGAAAAAGACAGAGTGACTTGCATTTCAACTTTGCATATTTCAGCAGTGATGAACTGCCATTTTTATGCAAAAACGTTTATCAGGATCAGCGCAGGCCTCGAGGGCTGAAGGGCCTGTTCCTGTGCTGCAATTTTCTTTGTTCTTTAATACACACTGCTACCTCTTTACAGAAAGTAGTGAATCAGGTGAATATTTCAAATGTGGATGGGCTGCTGGTAAAGAGGATTGCTTTGGCTTGGAGGATGTTGAGCTTCTTGAATGTTGGTAGACCTTTATTTGTTCAGACAAGTGATACATCACATTGCTGATGTGTGCCTTTTCGATGACAGACAGGCTTTAGGGAATCAGGAAGTGATTTATATGTTACAGAATTCCTGGCCTCTGATTCCTAGCTATTGTATTCACAGAACCTGTATGAGCGGTTCAATTTGTCATTGTTTTCTTAGGCATAGTACTAAAAACCTTACTTGCCCAAAAAGTGAAGACTTCTCAGGTGACTGAAAAGTCCAGTGAATGATCTACAATCTCTGTTTCAGATTGGGCATAAATGGTTGAAGCATGGCCCAAGTTGCCTCTCACCCCTTTTCCCATCAATGCTCGATTTCAACTTGCTGTTAGCTATGAGTCTCAAGATGTACAGTCGCTTCTCAGATGCTGCCCCTCTATTTTGGGTGGTCTTGAGCTAGTGTTTCCCACGTGCTAATTGGAAGGTTAAACTTTCCCAAGGAGGCTACGAGAGCATCCTTGAAGTACTCCCTTTGTTTTCCTGGGGCTCACTTACCTTGCTGAAATTCTACATTGGGTGCTTACTTTGGGAGTTTCATGTCAGAGTCAGCACGGACCAAAGGGTCTGTTTCCATGCTGTACATCTCTATGACTCTATATGTGGCCCACTGAGCAGAGCTGGTGAGCATGGTTAAACACTACAATGCTGGGGATATTGGCCTGAGTGCGAAGACTCACATTGGTCGGCCTTTCCTACTAATACTCCGGCTATATTTCTAGTAAATCGTAACCCCTAAGTTTTAATGGTTGGAATTCAGCAATTGTAATGTTGTTGAACAAGAAGAGATGATTATAATCTCTCATGTTGGAAATAGTAATTGCCTGACACTTGTATGGCAGTAATGTTGCTTGCCATGTCCATGTCTGACTGTTATTTGGATCTTGTAGGCACAGATTGCTGCAATACCTGAAAAATTGCAAAAAGATACTGAGCACTAAGGAATCATCAGCAAATGTTCCACTTCTGACCTGAGGTCAGAAGGAAGCTCAGAAATGAAGCAGCTGAAGGATCTGCATGAGTCTGAACTCCTCAGATAATGAAAACTTCACAGATTTAGGTGAGAGTCAGCCATTAGCACTTGCCCCAGGTAATTGAAAAGTAATAGCAATCTCATTCCCCTGACCTTCAATGACCAAATGATCATCAAATTTATCCTCAATCACCTTCAAGGACACCAGAAATTGCAATATATATCAACCAACTATAGCAACTCTGTGACACCCGGTAATAGATGGGTCCTCTGCAACAATTGGCCTACCTCCTGATCTCTCAAAAATTCTTTTTCACATATAAATGCAATGGAATACTCTCTGATAGACAAGATGATATCACTGTGTCAAAACTCATGAAGCTCGAGATCATCCACATCTGAGCAATTTGTTTAATTTGTATGTGCAGCAATTCATTAGAGTTACCAAGACAATGCTTTCTCACATGAAACCATACCATCAAGAGGTACAAGAGCAGCAAACGTTATTATCACCAAATTTGTCTTCAAGTTGTGCACTAATCTGATTTCAACATTTAACGTAATCCTCCACGGTTGCAGGCCTTGAGTGGTCTATACACCAACACCAACAGCACCATGGCCATTATAGTAGTTAAAGGAGAAAGCCAACCACTATATTCTGAGGGAACCAGATGTGGACAATAAATGTGGTATTGTCAACTTTGCCCATATTCCAAGAACAAGTATTTTTTTTAAAGATAACTTAATAACCAACTTGGAGCTGTAAAATGCATAGCAATTTCTGAAGCCTTTTCTTTTTTCCCCCTTTTTACCTCCAATCTAAACAACCACCTAATGATGTGTCCTACATGATTCAATGCAGTTATAAATATAAACAAGTATATTTTATACATGGTACTGATTCCTTAATCAATTATTTTATTAAACCAGTTTAGTAGAACAAGAGGCACAAGGGGACAAAAACAGCACAAATTCTAAACCCACGACCTCCACCACAAAAAACAAGGGCAGCTCATGTATGTGACACCACCAAGTGCAAATTTCCCTCCAAGTCACACACCATTCTGACTTGGAATTATATCACCACTCCTTTACGGTCAAAAGCATAGAAATCCTCCCCTAACAGCATTGTTGGTCCACTGTGCCACATGGACTGCAGCAGTTCAAGCTGTCAGCTCACCTCCAGCTTCTTAATGGAAATGGTGAGCTATAAACACTGGCATAGACAGTGACACCTACATGCCATGAATAAACGAAAAAAAAAAACCTATAAGACCACAAAACAAAACCATGGGACTGAACAACATGTTCCATTGTTTAAGAAAGGTAGCAAAGATAAGCCAAGAAACTACAGGCTAGTGAGGCTGAGATGAATGGTAGGCAAATGTTTAGAGACAATACTGAGGGACAGGATCAACCAACATTTGTATCGTCAAGGTCTGATTAGGAATAGTCAGCATGGATTTGTTCGCAAGTCACATCTGACAAACCTTTTAAGAGTTTTTCAAAGAGGTTACTGAGAAAACAGATGACTGTCAGGCAGTGGATGTTGTCTATATGGACTTTAGTAAGGTTGTTGACAAGGAACCGCACAACAAGCTAGTCATGAAGTTTAGGTCACATGGGATTCAGGAAGGGGTAATTGGATTCAAGATTGGCTCAATGGGAGGCAACAGAGGGTGACAGATGAAGGTTGTTTCTTGGAGAGGAGACCGGTGACTACTGATGTACCAGATGGGCTTGGTGCTGGGACCTTTGTTGTTCCTTATTTGCATAAATGAACTGGATGTGAATGTACAAGGCATGATTAGCAAGTTTATGGATGATACAAATTTAGGAGTTATTGTTGATAGCGAGGAAGGTTATCAAAAATTAGAGGGATCTTGATCAGATGGAAAGTGGGCTGAGGACTGGCAAATGCAATTCAACACAGATAAGTGTGAGGTGTTGCACTGGAAAGTCAGACCAAGGTAGGACTTATACAGGACCAGTTTGTGCCAAAGGGCTGGTTTCCATGCAGTATTACTCTATGACTCTATCAGTGATTTTCATGCTAATTTTCTTGCTTCCAAAAATAGTTTTGAATTCATAATACTATTTGCCAAGAACTCCTTACAAGTTAAGACATGACTTCTGTATTTTATAGGTAAGTCATTCAATACCAGTGTTTTAATAATTTACCTTTGGTGAACCAGTTGGACTAGCACAAGGTGACCGAGCTACTCCTTTCTGAATGAGATCTAAACGAGGTGGCACTGGTGGGAGATTGAGGTGTTGAATTTGGATTGGGTCTGGAGCTGCTTTTCGGCGCTGTGCAATAGGCGATGAGTTTGGTGATGACACTGGTGATATCTGCCTGTCTGTACACTGTAAAGACCAAACAAGATTGAGACAATAAATGATTCATCTCAGAGAACTTCAAAAAGCACAGTAATAAGACAACATTTACTCCAGTTTTTCAAACAGCTAACACAGAGGCACTACTGGGTATTTGACAGCAATGCTTGTTCAAAAAACAATTATAAATTAAAGTTTATTAAGATCCCAGGTGATGTTAATGCTGGAGAAATCAGAACTCCAAGGGAAACATAGCTTGTTAGATCCTACTTTTGTTTTTTCTTTAACCATGCACATCAGTTACTAAACACATTGATGAGAGGTTGCCAGTATATTTTAACACAAGGAATAGAAGTTTATTAAACAAGAAAAAACTGAACTCAAATAAAGAAATGTTGGAAAGATTTCATTACAAACACCAAAACTAAAATCAAATTCACATTATTCTTTTTTGAAATCCCAGCAACAGCCTTACAAACATCTGAACTTGCAACAGTCACCACTAAGGCTTCTTTCTCAGGCAGACACAACTGTGACCAGTTTCTATCTGCCAACGTTCTGTGTGTTCAATAGATGCTATTTTCCTTTGCTGATATCTCTCCCAGAGACAGCTAAAACAAACTTTAATTTAAACTTAAACTTTCGAACAAATGCGAGTTCCATAAATTTACTTTCCATTGGTTTTCTTACTGACTTCTTTTTAAGAGTGCTACATTCAGCCTCTAGTCTTTAACACTCTCAGACAGAGACACAGACTGAATTTTAGATCGCTTTGTCTCCGCTCCACTGGATTAGATTAGATTCCCTTCAGTGTGGAAACAAGTCCTTCGGCCTAACAAGTCCACACCGACTCTCCAAACAGTAACCCGCCCAGACTCATTTCCCTACACTTACCCCTGACTAATGACCTAACATGATGGGCAATTTAGCATGGCCAATTCACCTGACCTGAACATCTTTTGGAATGTGATAGGAAACCAGAGCACCCAGAGGAAACCCACGCAGACATGGGGAGAATGTTCAAACTCCACACAGACAGTTGCCTGAGGCCGGAATCGAAACCAGGTCCCTGGCGCTGTGAGGCAGCAGTGCTAACCACCGTGCCACAATGCTGCCATTAATAGATTGTCATTAATCAATAGCATAATTTGTATTTCTCAACCTTTCTTTTAGTAACGCACTGAACTATTCATTTCCAAGATTTAAGAACTCATTAAAATGCATGTAAATAAAACAAGACTCTCCTGGTACCAAGTTCACACATGAAATTTTAAAAATAAGTTAAAACAATGTTCTCCTCATCCTTAGTAGTATAAAATACTACTAAAATATATATCAAAGACTTATATTGTTTTGAACAGGTTACAATTCAACAACACAGATGGCAGCCATTAGGCCCAACGCTCATGCCGGCTCCCCAGAAGAACTGTCCCAACTTAGTATCCCACCCCGATTTTTCTTTCCTGTAGCTATGTACATCAACAACTGAATTTTTAAAGTTTGCAAGGTATTTGAGACAATATGTAATGTGTTATCTCTGGATGAACAAATTCCTCACTTCCCATCACTTTCCTAATTTTTCATTTTTGCCAATTATTGTATACCTTTGATTCTACCAACTCAGATGTCAAAGGAAACAATTTTACCATATTTCCTTTGTCAAAGTCCCACATATTTTGAACACCTCCATTAGCGATTACCTTTAACTTTCCATTTAACTTAATTCCCTCATGATCTGAGCAAACCTCCTCTTTACCATCTCCAAAGGCCCTTAAATGCTCTCTAAAGTATGATGCCCATGAATGTATTCAATACTCCACAGAGACACCTGAGATTTGTAACAGTATATGGTTTCTTAACCATCTTCTTGACTCACCTGATTACTTTTAAAGATTTGTGAATATGTACACCCAGATTCCTCCGCTATTATACCACCTTCAAATAGTAACATTTAGATTATACTGGGAGAAGCATCGCGGGAAGACAAACAAATGTACTAACCTCTCAGGCTTTCAATGAAATGCATCTGCCAATTTCGCCAAGTCTATCAGGTTAACAATTTACTAAGTTGTCATGATTTATTACCCACAAAGTTAAAATTATACTTCTTATACATAGGTAGAAATAAAGAAAAGCAGAGGTCCTAATCCAGGGAATGATTCTATATTTCTCTCTGAACAGAATCATTCACCATTATCACCAGCTATCCCTTACCTAATTGCTAAATCATGTTCAAAACCATGTGCTTCTATTTTCCTAATAAATGTGTTATAAAGTACTTTATCAAATGTCTGTTGAAAATCACACATTCAATATCCAGTGCACTACTTTCATCAATCCTTCTGTTACTTCTTTGAAACGTTCAATCAAGCTAGTCAGAAATAATCTGACTAACAATTCTGAGCTAGCAATTCTTCATTAATCCATTAATCTCCAATTGAAAGTTTATTTTGTCCCTGATTGTTGTTCCATCACTGACATTTGAATATCTGTGACATTTGTAATCCTCAAATCCTCTAAGCATGCCTCCAAAATTCAAGGAGGATTAAAAAGATTCGTATGCTGAATCTATCACTGCTTCTGTCAGCAACAAGGATGGTTTCTATCTATTGCAGGTAAGTGACTTGTTAACTTTGAATTATATAGCCTCCTTTTCTTCAATGGCTGTAAATTGGTAGAGGGGAGTATGCAGCGGGACCTGGGTGTCATGAAGGAATGCATGTAGGTGCAGCATGCCACAAAGAAGGCAAATGGTACATTGATCTTCATTGTGAGGGGTTTCAAGTACAGGTACTGGGATGTATTGTTATACTTATACATGGCCTTGGTGAGATCATACCCAGAACACGGTGTATAGTTTTGCTCTTCTTTTCTGAGGAAGGATGCTCTTGCTCCCAAAGGAGTGCAACAAAGATTCATCAGTGTTGACGTGACTAATGTAGGAGGAGATTAGGATTATTTTCACTGCAGTTCAGATGAATGAAGGGGGAATCTCACAGAAACTTATAAAATTCTTACAGGATGATCTCAGATGGGGCAGATGCAGTGAGGTTGTTCATGCTGGAAGGTGTGTCCAGAACCAAGGTCACAATCTGAAGATTCGGGATAGACCTTTAGGACAGAGATGAGGAGATATTTCTTCACCCAAAGAGTGGTAAGCCTGTGGAATTCATTGCCACAGGAAGTAATTGATGCTAAAACGTTGAACATATTCAGGAAGTGGCTAGATATAGCACTTGGGGTGAATGGGATCAAAGGTTATAGGGAGAAAACAGGATTAGACTATTGAATTTGATGATCAGCCATGATTGTAATGAATGGCGGTGCAGACCCATAATCCGTCATTAACTTCACCTACAATTGTGAAGACAGAGGCAAAATAGTAATTCAGTATTTCAATCATGCCCTCCACTTCCATAAAAAATATCCTAAGTTAAAGGCAATTCTAAATGCATACTATGAGAACTAGAAATTAATTATATAAAAAAGGATACTTGGAAACAGGAATTTGTTCAGTTACTGCAATAATACAGACATTGCCATCTAAGAACACCAACTTGAGAAGGAGATTATTAAGCATTGCTATTTTTAAAATGTTAACCTTTTTTTCTTTATTCATGGTGCTCTGTCTTCTCTGAATTCCCTTATACTGACCTAATAACTTCAACAAACAGATCTTCATGCTGAGTGTTATGTCAAACAATTAAAGCAGCCAAGGTTTTGCATATTTATAAGTATACAAGAGAAGACATATACAACCGTGAAGAATATTACTTGCTGTTCTTTTAAGACAGCAACAACTATTGAAGATGTTACAAACACAAAACTGTTGCTGAAGAATCTTCAAAATTATTTAAACATCCATCACTTCTATTGATGTCAAATACAGGAGTTCCTTTAGGTAAAATGTTTTGACAGTTATTTAATAAGCTAAGGCAAAAAATTAGTCTCTAAATAATCTTCCAACTTGCCAAAATAACTATCTAAAAGTTGTATTAGTTTACACAACCCACTATCACATTTGCACATTATAAGTGCTTTCCCACAACAGTGTGAGACAAGCAAATATTGCTCTGCAGCAATGTTTAGAAATATCGAAATGTAGAAAATATAAGTATGCCATTCGGCTCTGTCTTTCAACATGACTGGATATTGAATTGGAACCTCGATTATCCAGCATTTGATTATCTGAAGTTCAAATTATCCGAACAAGATCGCGAGGTCCTGATGCATGACTAAATTATGTTATCCGGCATTCATGAACCGAACGAAATACTCTCCATCTATGGACTTCGGAAAATTGAGGTTCCTCTGTAATCCAAATCAATGCACTCCTCCCGCTTTCTCGCCACAGTCTTTGATCCCTTTAGCTCTAAGGACTGCAACCTCTTCTTCGATATGTTCGATGCGTTGACCTCAACTGCTTTCTATGGCAGAAATATCCACAGGCTCACCATTGACTGGGTGAAGAAATTTCTCCTCAATCCGAAATGGCCTACCCATATCCTTCGGCTGTAACCCCCGATTCTGGACCCCCCAGTCATCAGGAACATTCTTCTTGCATATATCCTTTCTAGTCCGATTAGAATTTTAACAGTTTCTAAGAGACCACACCTTGGCTTCTCTGCCCATCCCATGCTTTTAAACTCCTGTCAATATAGTCCTAAATGACCCACTTATGTGTCAATCTGGGCATTCATCAGGAATCAATCTGGTGAATTTTCAGTGCATGTCCTCCAGAATATCCTTCACCAGATAAAACACTGAGACCAAATCTGCAAACAATACACCAGGTAAGGTCTCACCAAGGGCCTATACAAATGTAGCAAGACATCCCTGCCTCACTATCAAGGCCAGCATACCACTGCCTTCCTCACTGCCTGCTTACTCTCAGTGACTGGTGTATTATTGCACCTCCCCCTATGTATTATTGCACCTCCCCCTTTCCCAATTAATCGTTATTCAGATATAAATCTGCCTGCTTGTGTTTGCTAATAAAGTTGATAACTACATTTATCCACATTATACTTCATGTGGCATCCATTTGCCCACTCATCCAGCTTAATCACATTGAAGCATCTCTGCATTCTACTCATAGTTTACCTTCATGTACAGCCTCTGTCAACTGCAAACTCTGAAGTATCACATCTAGTTCATTTATTACAACCATCTATGACACAGCATTCTGCTGTCTTCTCTTATTCAAATTTCCTACAATTACTGTTTCTCCACTGACCATTCACTGAGGATACAAAATAGCACTGTAGTTAGTGTTAGAAGTGCTAAATTTTGCGCATGAATCTATTACTAACAAGTGAAGGGGGAAATGTGATGGTCTTATTCACTTTATGCCTGAGAAAAATAAATCATTTGAAAATATTTCAAAAAATTCAAGAAAACAAAAACCAATCGTGCAGAATCTTACGCATTTTTGTGATTTAATAATTTAATGAAATTTCAAACTATAATATTAGACTGCCCTCAGCACTTGAGGCAACATCCATCACTAAATAAAATTCTATTCAGACTATTTGATTCACTACCTAATACTCAACTTTCAAAGATCAAAGTCAGTACCATTGCAATAATGGTTTCAAGTAACATATGCCTTGTAAAACTTGTAAAATTTGTCCGGTCAAATAATATTCAACTGCAATTTTTTTCCTATCACCATAACCTGGTTAGGATATTTTATTGGATGCAAAATATAAGATCCAAGGAAAAGATTTAATTTAGTTATTTTTATCAGAAATGTCTTCTTTACACAACAATTTAAAGCATGCTGTACTGCTTCTCAAAAACACTACCAAGCAGAAACACTGATCAGATTTAAAACAATCAAAACTGAATTATTGCCCTGTTCAGACTCTATGTAGTAGTTAATACAAGAAATTTACGTAAAAAGTTCACTTAATATTTTTGTCATGGTCATCATAAAATTTACAATTCACAAGAAATTGAAACCACAAACAGTTAATAAATGTTGCCTAATACTTGCATGGCTCCTGCTACTTTGAGTATATGTTCAACCTCAGCTGCAGAAGGAAAACACAACCATTAAATACACTAATTATCTTGGTCATCAAAGTGTAATTTTTTTTTAAAAATGACCAATGAGCTACGAAACCAATACATTATTGGATGATTGAACAGATTATGCTAGTGTCTTGAAAATTATTCTATCATAAGTTTAAAATCTCACAACAACAGGATATAGTCCAACAGGTTTATTTGGAAGTACTAGCTTTCAGAGCACTGCACCTTCATCAGGTAGCTGTTGAGCAGGATCATAAGACACAGAATTTATAGCAAAAGGTCAGAGTGTCATGCAAGTGATACGATATATTGAACAAACCTAGATTACTGTTAAGTCTTTCATCTTTTAGAATGAATTGCAGGTTGCAGGAAAAAAAGGTAACCATAAATGTGACTAAATTACATACCAATTTTAATATTGTGGTCATGTAAATTTTAACTGATCATTATCTGAGAAACTCATGTGATAATGGTCCTTTTTCAGACATTATTATTGACTCAGTCAGTCAATTCATCTTTTTTACCCAAAAGCTACAATTAACTGTGATTCTGTACAAATCTAACTAAATGAGCTTCAAAATTGAGGGAATAATGTTGTTCTTTTTATTGAGGTTCTCTATCAACAACTCTCTAGTTTGGTCCAAAGGAAATAGTTTGTTATGGGTAACCAGATTGAAAGAAATCCCAGTGAGAGATAGCAAAAATTTTGAAAGTTTAATGGCTTTCCCTAAAGTATAGGGACCATGGAATACAGTGAGGAAAAAGAAAATATCAGATAGAGCAAAGAGAGTACCGAAGCAGCAAAACGTCGCACCATTCAACGGGAGAACAAAACAAATATCTTCTTACAAATTTCTGAATTGAGAGACAGTAGCCCATGGTCATTAGAGTAATATCATGCAAGATTATGCAGGCTTTGCTAGTGGTAAGAGTAAGGCCAACTAAATCAGAAGGGAGGAGAGCAGAAACAAAGCACATGCAGCAGGCCTCAGGTGAGTGATGAAGTTAAATTAAGGAAGAGCCTAGTGTGGAGTGAATAAAATACCTGCATAGAAGAATGAAAGATAGGAATGAGGATCGATCATTTAGTCAAGAACATTACATGGCTATCATGTACTAAATTCTAATAGTATAGGTGTGTGCGTGCGTGCGGAGTCCAAAAATATAAACACCATAGGTTCTCCATGGCCAAAATATGAAAGACAATTTTTCATTTTCTTCTCTTCAACAGCCACATAATTGGGCACAATGGTGCCCAGATATCCACATTTCAAAAATTTGAGAGAATAAATCAGCAGATTAAAAACCAGTTTATTGGAATTATTACTACTTATAACCGCAATATTTGAGTAAAACTGAACGTATTTTAAAGTATAGCAGTAACTTACTGGGCAGCGAAGTCACTCGATTGGTTGACAACCTCTTATGACCACTTTTCAGCAGAAATCCACGACTGAAGTTATTTGTTAACGTCAATATATTTTAAAATCACATGTCCAACACATTAATATATGAAACAACTATTATTCAGAAAATCTGTTCCATTTTTGATCTTTTTTTACCTACCTTTCTAAATGAAGCGAGTTTGTTCATAATTAGTGACTCATCACGATCATCATCATCATCCAGACTGTCTAGGCAGAATTTGGCTCCATCATCTCTTGGATCAAAAGGATCGACAATAATTGGTTCGGTACCTTTGATTTCACAACGGCAAAATGGGCATCCCTGTCCATCAGATTCCTACGAAGAAAATAAATCACACATTACATAAAAGCAATGATAAGTCTATGTGTTTAGGTCATGATAAATCAGAGGGAGCGTTTCAGTATTTAGTGAAAACCTATTTTATCACAAAGATTAATGCAAATTCCAAGAGGCAAAATACCTGCCTGATCAATTTATTTTGTTTCTCCTTTGAAGCCTAAAGCATATTAATGGCAACAAATAAAAGATAAACAAAACTTCCAAATTTTGTACTAAGATTTTTCATTACATTTGACTATTAAACTGAATAAGATACACCGTGCGGAAATTACAAAGAGCATATACGACACTAAATGCACTTATACTGCACTTTCTTTTGGCTGCCACAAAATTCCCCAATGTGGGAGAATTTCTCTGTCTCATCCAAAAAAAAATGTCCCTCAACACAATGTTTCAGTTCATTCAAGAAGTTCAAGTAAGGAGGCAGCACTTGCTTTATCTTTGAATATGATTCTCAGATACTAAGGTTCAATGTTAGTCCTCTTGAATGTTATAAAATTAAATAAAGCTAATCAGAAGCAAATTCAACATCATCACTACTTGTGAATTTATAATTCGGAGATGCCGGTGTTGGACTGGGGTGTACAAAGTTAAAAATCACACAACACCAGGTTATAGTCCAACAGGTTTAATTGGAAGCACGCTAGCTTTCGGAGTGATGCTCCTTCATCACCTGATGAAGGAGTGTCGCTCCGAAAGCTAGTGTGCTTCCAATTAAACCTGTTAGACTATAACCTGGCGTTGTGTGATTTTTAACTTTGTGAATTTATAGACATTCCCCTCTCCACACAATAAAAAATACCAATGTTTACTTTACAGGTCAGAAATGTGGATGATTTAAAACAATGTGTCATATTATGGATAAAACAGTGTAAACTGATTCTTCAAAGGCCCAAAAAAGCTACCTTAGTAAGTCATTACAACTGGTACTGTGACAGAGGGAACAATGGTATGTCCATGGCATAAAACTACTAATGGCTTTCTTCCACAATTGAATGCAAACGTAAATGAGATTGGCATTTATTTACATGGTGCCAACAACGGTCATTCAAGGAATTTGATGCTCAGATTGATAAAAAGGCAGAATGGTTACTGACCAAAATTGTTTAAACAATGTCGAAGCCAAGTTATCTTTTGACAGGGAAGGACATCAAATCTTTAAGTATCACCTATGAATTAAGCTACTAAAAGGAGAATTATTCATGAGCAAGAATGAACAAAAGTACAGGCCTTAATACTTACAGGGAGAATGTGAAGGAGCATACAAGTGCAATAAATCTGTCAAAGTCAGAGATGTGGAGGTTGTGTTGAAGTTAACACAGGATCTCAGAATAACGGATAGTGAAGGAAGGTGGGAGGAAAGAAGCCAGAATTGACAGAGGGAAACCCAAATTCCAGGGGAAACACTCTTGTTCCTCTTGGCTCACAAAAAGAATGCTGTAAAAGGCACATGACCCCTTGAGCTTTTACTGCCAGCTTTCTAAAACACTCAACTCTTAGCAACAAATCAACAATACCTACTAACAACTTTTATCTAGTATAGGTATACTAAAACGTATTTGTTGCAAGGATGCATTTTAAAAAACATTGGTAAATGTTTAATATAGGATTATGGAATTTTACTTTGCAATAATTTGTTAACAAAATCTTAAGTCAATTTGGAAAGTTCAAGCACTCTACATTTAAATTAGAAACTTCAAAGACACTGGATTTCTTTGTGAACTAGAGTTAGATATAAATCTATTACTGTGAGAGATTACACTTCCCCACTTAAGTGAAAACATACATTTTAGTAGGACAGAGCTTCCTGTAGGTTATATTAGATTCTGTTTCCAATTTTCTTTGATTTTAAATACATCACATATTTTCTTTTGGCTGCCACAAAATTCCCCAGCTGTGGGAGAATTTCTCCGTCTCATCCAAAAAAAAAGTCCCTCAACACAATGTTTCAGTTCATTCAAGAAGTTCAAGTAAGGAGGCAGCAATTGCTTTATCTTTGAATATGATGCTCAGATACTTGGGTTCAATGTTAGTCCTCTTGAATGTTATAAAATTAAATGAAGAGGGCAGAAAATCTCTCTGAATCTATAAGAATTATGTACTCAGCCACATACCTGCCATGCTGTCAGGCAAGAAGTGCACATTAAGTGACCGCAGGGCTCAATCTTCACATCCTTATCATTTTCAGCGCAGATTTTACACAACTGAAATGTGGAGCCCATCTCACAATACAGCTCGTATTGTTCCTAGATTGAAAATTATATTTTACTCTTGATGTATTTGCAAAATAAATCAGTTAGCAACATCATCCACATAAGTTTTCAGAAACCAAAACAAAGACAAAAGATTGCCTTCTGGCCCTACTCCTCGGATCAGGCTGCTCTGTAACCAAAAGATAGAACAGGCGTGGCCTAGTGTCACATACAATCTGTCCTCCCTCCTTTAACTGTACAAAACCCTCTCTTGGAGTCTTCTGATAGGTATGAGCAAGTCCCTCAAGTTTGATTAAATTTTTTTTACATAAATGATGAAATAACAACATTAGAGTGATTCAGTTGAAATTAGTTGCTACCTGAATCAGTGCACGAATCTGGTACTGGGCACATGGAAATTGATCCACTAGCTTAATTAGCTACAGGCAACCATCACAATCGCAGCTTTAAAGGCAACTCGCCTTTCTGAAAGCTATCAGCCAGACAAGACAACAGCTGAGATTGTAAAGAAAGATCTGGGGTGAAGAAAGGTTAACAGTCTAACTATGACTTGCAAATGCAATGTAGGACAAGCACCTCTGGTGCTTCTGATTCCACTATAACAAAAAAAATTAAAATGTAGCAATCTTACAGTAGCACTGTCCAGCATTCTCTTTAAGGATTACTGGTTTACAGCCAAGTGCATTAGGAAACTGAAAACATTACATATGATACAAGCCACAGTTACTCACAAAACAAATTCTGTGATGCAGGCTTAAGGATGCCTATCATTACATGCAATCGGCCCACTAACAGTTTCAGGCAAATATGTTGGATGCCTATGTAGCAATCTTCATTAATATGACAAGGAGTATACTCTGCACAGAGTGAGAATCTGCAGTCTACCATTTTACAGGTGTTAAATTGAAATAGCAACATCTAATTTTCTAGACTGTAAAGACCTAAGCTAAATCCAGAATCAATTATCTTACCTGTGTGACCTTTATGTGGTCGTGAGGTGTTGGTTCACACAATCCAGTAAGGTCTGGATTGTAACTTCGTCCATCCGGGTATAAATAACTAAAACAAATGAAATATTCTTTACATATTTAGAACAATAAAAGCATTATCAAGGCATTCAAACAGATTTTGAACTCTATTGCTTCAATGTTAGTTTACCATTGATCAGAAGTCAGGGCTACAAGAAAGTATAATAAGAAACTTTATGAAGAAATCTTTGCTGTATGAAATACATACAATTCTTCTCGGCATCCATCTATTAAGGCTTGGAAGAGTGGTTTGTTGTGAGGTATAGTCTGCAAGATGTTTCCCTCATTTGTGACATAACCAATGGCCCACTGTCCAAGCCGAGTGCAGCTGAGTCTAAAGATGTAGCTGGAGCACAAACAGAAAAAAAAGTGTAAACTTCTTCTCCAAGTTATCAATTTTTAAAAAACTTCCACATGACAATTAAACTAGTAATCAAACATTCAAGTTAATCAACTACACAAAAAAGCTACACAAAACGATTAACCCTGATGTCCCATACCTTATGAAGTATATACCATTATTTTGAAATCTGACGGCCAAAACTGGAATTACTACTTCAGTAAATCAGCAACATGAAAATAATATGTATTAAAGGAATTAGACAAATCACAGTGGATAAATTTCTTCAAACTTAGCATTATTATTTCCAGCAACGTGATTACTTGAATGTCAAACAAAAAGGGATTCAGACCTTTTAATACAAGAATAGTACTCAAGTTTTTCAAAATTAAATATTCAGAAAATGTAGCTGGTAGACACAGATTTCAATTATTTGTATTTTATAAAATAATTTGACAGTTTTGACATGTAAAGTATCCAAATAAACTTCCAATAAGAATTAATCAACAGAAATCAGAGTAGTGTGAAATTACATTCAAATTACAGAACAATCCGATTAAATGAACAAGACAAAATCATGAAGATGTAATAAGGCACTTGAAGGTTCAGTATTGAGTTGTTGCAAGTGCATATTAGTTACACTTTTTATTTGCAGATAGTGTTGTGTGTTACATTGCTAATTAAATCTGTGACCTAAGGATGGATCTTAAAATATCAATGAAAACGACCAGATCTGTATCAACAACATAGCAACCGAAATGTAACAATGACTACAGTAGCAGACTTCAGGAGGGCATGTGCAGAGTGATAAAACAGGCAAACAAACAGCATCTCAAATTTAACGGTGGGAAGGGGTGATATATTCTGGTAGGAGAAATTAGTTCAGACAGTATCAAGAAACTGGTGCAATTTTGAAAATGTGTAATTACACCACGCCAACTGTAGTTTCCTTACAATCATCTTAAATCTGCTCATTACAACAGTGAGTACTGTGGCATATCCTAACAGCATGTAAGGTCATGACTATAGAAATGTAAGTCTTTATTTTTATCATTCAACGATAATCTTAGACAGAAAGCAAATTTGATTCTTCTTTCTTTCTTACTTGAAATAATACAAATTGAACAATTTCAAAAAAACAACACTGAAGATTTTTTTTCCCAAGAATGTCAATTCTATCAATGATCATTTATATTAAGCAACTGCATTAGATTTTTAGAAACATGGTCCACAGCACATGATGACTCAAGGCTGATCACAATAATGAAACATCTTGTACAAACATAGATATAGAAAAATGCAGAAGTTACTGTCCTGATAAGGAATACTACATTCATGACTGAAAGGTTGAATATTATAATTGTAAAGGTGAAGATTGAAATGGACAGGAGTAATGATGGTTGCAGTAAATCATTAACAGATAACTGTTACAGACCTGCAACTTAAAGTGAGAAAGGCAGCAAACATCTGTTTGTGCAAACAAAAAGGACAATAGATCATGGTAACCTGTTAATCGCAGAAGATTATACGTTCCTAAAGGTCAAATACAAAGTACAGGGACATAGAATCATAAAATTCCTAGTGTGGAAACAGGCCATTTGGCCCTACAAGGATATTCACACAGGCAGTGAAGAATTAATCTGGCAACACTGCACTTGTATGATTATTGCCAAAATAGAAATTAGAGTCTTCCATTAGTTAAAAAATTAGAAGTTGCAAATCTTATAGCTTCTAGAAACTCCGATTAGTGCTTTGTGGGATTATATCCATTGATATTCAGGAGACATTAAAAATTGATTTCTCAGAAGTGATACAATAGCAAACCAACAGCAGCCATTTTGACAGCAGAAAAGATTTGCAAGGATGTTCCAGAACTGGAAGGTTTGAGCTATACGGAGAGGGTGAATAGGCTGGGGACTATTTTTTCCCCTGGGGCATCAGAGACTGAGGGGTGAGTTAATGGTGCTTTATAAAATCATGAGGGTCTTGAATAGGGTCAATAGCGAAAGCCTTTTTCTAGGGTGGGGGAGTCCAAAACTAGAGGGTATAGGTTTAAGCTGATAGGGGAAAAATTTAAAAAGGACCTGAGGGGTAACCTTTTCAGGCAGAGGGTGGTGCATGTATGGAATGAGCTGCCAGAGGAAGTGGTAGAGGCTGGTACAATAACAATGTTTAAAAGGCATCTGAATGCGTATATGAATAGGAGAGGTTTAGAGGGGCATGGGTCAAATGCTGACAAATGGAATTTGTCAGATTGGGATGTCTGGTTGGTGTGCAAAATTTGAACCGACAGGTATGCTTGCATACTATATGACTCTATATGTTCACTTAAAATTACTACAATTGAAAATTTTGGAAGCCTCACCCGAGATGTGATGCAATTTAGAAGAAGTAACAAGACAAAGAAGTACTCAATAAATGTCAGGACATTAGGAAGCTCAGTGGAAGATATCGATCTTGGGATGCATGTCCACTCATCCTTGAAGGCAGCAGGACAAGTTTATAGGGTGGTTAAGAAAGCATATAGGGTGGTTAAGAAAGCATATAGGGTGGTTAAGAAGGGCAGTTGCAGTTATCTGTTCTGGCATGGATTATAACAGCAGGGAAATTAGGTTGGAGCATTTAAAGAAAATTCTGGTTTGACCAGAGGTGGAGTACTGTGTGCAGTTGTGATCACCAGACTATAGGAGGGTGAGAAACTAGAATACATTGCCTGGGATGGCAATAAAGGCCGAAACCTCACAACCTTTAAAAAGGAACATGGGTGAGCATTTGAAACATCATAATAATCAAGGTAATAGGCCAAATTCTGGAAAGTGGGATTAGTGTATATAGACCATATGTGCTGTGTGACTCTCCGTGAAGAGCAAAACAGCGCTTTAGATCTGAAACTTTAGCACAACATAATTTCTCTCTGCATGGATGCTGCTTGACTTGCTGAGTGTTTGTATTTTTATTTCAGATCTCCAATGTTTGCAGTATTTTGTTTTTGCTCATGTATATTATCTGGTTAGCTGATTGACAGCAGCAACACCAGTGATTCAGCAACTATTTTCAGCAGCATTAACACCATTCCGAAAGATTAACCATCCAAGGCTTCATTGAGCTAGCAGCACGACTGCCAAAGAATGCAAGGTTCCTCAAATATTGCACTGATAAAAGTATGCAGATTACTTGCACGACTGCATCTAAAACATATTGATTAATTGAATCACACTCAAGAACCTCTTACAAAAATGAAGAGCACAAGCAATCTTTTTTATTGTCATGTGCTTCCATTCTCACAGAGACAATTTCTACTCTCAAATTTGGGGGAAAAAAGTTAGAGTTATATTATTAGGTATGTAGTGTATCAGAAGCAGAAGATATGTGTCTCAGATCGACGAATATGGTATAGGAAAATAATACATAATACCATGATCTTGAATAATAAAATCAAGTCAATATGAAATTGTGTGGATTCTGTACATGTATAAACAATTTTTTTAAAATTAAAAACTATTAAACTCTAAAAAAAAAGTTACTGAATTAAAACAGAGAACGACAATTCTCATATGGATCACTTTGTTCCCTCGAGTTTAATTACAAAAAGAATAAAGGTAGCAAGTAGACTTAAAAGTCAACCCTATACTCTAACCAACGCACATTTTACAAAGGCATATTCATCTCTCAAGTACCAATACAATCAAACAGCTAAGTGATCTAAAGCACAATTAATTCTAAAATTAGTCCAATCATCAGGAAGGATTTCTAATTGTACAAAGTGCAGTCAACACAACTTCAAAAAGAAAAGCTACACAGATTTATAGTTGATCTGAACATTCCTTTGTTTCTATAAAATACTTCATAAATTAATCCTTTATCAGTACAAAGGATAATATGGATGAATTGTACTTTGCTCAAAAACTGCATGCATTCATGTAGAACTCCGCTAAAAAACTGCATGAATTTATGTAAAACTCCGTTATCTCACTTTTTAGATTAGAATCAATCAAAACACCATGGCATAGACAGAGAACACAGGGGGCCAACACCTTCAACATGTTGTCTAGCTATCACCATTGTTAACAGCTAACCCGAGAATGCAACTTTAAAAAAAAGGGTTTTGTGATTTACACATGAAAGAAGTGAAACCATCGCGGTATTCTAACAGATGAAAGGCTTAACAGACAATCAGTTTTTCAATGTATAATTTCAGTTACATCACACTGCAAATTTTTGCTATAAATTCTGTGTGTTAGGATTGGGGCCCTCCACAACCACCTGAAGAAGGAGCGTCGCTCCGAAAGCTAGTGTGCTTCCAATTAAACCTGTTGGACTATAACCTGGTGTTGTGTGATTTTTAACTTTGCTCTTATCAGAGCTTTTCAAAAATCTCTTGCCCATCCTTTCCTACAGGCCTAGATTCAAGCATAACATTTTCATGGATATGATCAGCACCTTATTATCATGCCAAAATTAACCATTTTTCATATGTAAGCAGCAACAGGATATTTGATTGTGAGGCATTTCAGATCCTCTTGGACCTGTCATCAAGCAGTATTGACGCACATGCTTCCTTGGCACAGAAGGACTATAACACATAGATCATGCAAAACTTGGGAGTATGGTTCAGAACTGAGATCGTCTCGATTCACTAACTTGAAAATGGCAATGTGCTTATGGTAGCATTCAATTTAAAAATAAATTGTCTTGATATCTATCGGTATATCTTGCTGTTGACTTCAGAAAGTGATGCAGTCAAACTATTTTCTGTGGTGGAATGATCCAGAAAGAAAGGGCAGAACTTTAAACTTACAGGTTTAATTTTTAGGAGTGAAATTAGGAAGCACTTTTCAACAAAGGTCAAAGAAACTCTAAAATGGCTACATTTGAGATGCTGGGTCACCTCAAATTTTTCCAAAAGGGAATTGATAAACTTTTATTAAATAATGATTTTTTAAAAATCACAGACTCAGGAGCCTCGCTTTTCCCCATATCGTTGCAAAGTCTCTTTTATACAAACATACATCAAAGCTGTTCATTGGTGCACTGAACGAATACCCAAAAACCCATCCAGATGTATACCAGTCTGTTTTACGAGTTAAATAATTTGAACCACATTGTATTGAAAACCAAACGGAGGGTAGTAATTACCTAGATTACTTAAAATATGAGTTATATTGCTTACCCTTACTAAACTGTTAAAAGGAGTAAGTGAGGACTGCAGATGCTGGAGATCAGAGCTGAAAAATGTGTTGCTGGAAAAGCGCAGCAGGTCAGGCAGCATCAAAGGAGCAGGAGAATATTCGTTTCGGGCATAAGCCCTTCTTCAGGAATCCTGAAGAAGGGCTTATGCCCGAAACGTCAATTCTCCTGCTCCTTTGATGCGACCTGACCTGCTGCGCTTTTCCAGCAACACATTTTTAAACTGTTAAGAGTTCAACCCACTTGGCATCAAACATGAAAGTTAAGAGTTACTTTAAAATGTGTAGAGCTAAGAGATAAATGAATACAGTGTGAACATAGCAAAATTCTGAAGAAAGTTTTCTAAACACAAACACCTCAGTTGGGCCCTGGAATTATACTACATGAATGCAAGAGGAAATTGATGTAGTGTTCACAGGCCATACTTGGTCAGACAAGTTAAATTGAAGCCAATAATTCTGACATTTCAGCAAAGTAAGTTTACCAAATAAAATTCTTATTATGGCCTGGCTTATTTTTCAGAAACAGGGCAAAATTAGCCAAAGGCAATCTAAACAGCATGTAAGACCAAAATAAACAGCCAGGTGCAAAGAAAAGCATTGAATGCCAGAATATCACAAGTCTTCCAAATTGCAACACCAGGTGTATAACTGCTTAGCATATGCACCACAAAGCAATATGAAATACATACCTTATATAAAACAAAAGAACAGCTGAAAATTTTAAATTTTGTACAATTCCAGTTAACATGATAGATGGAGAAATTATCCAATCAATATATTTTCGTAAATAATACAAGAATCAACTTCTTATAATCATTTGAAGGTAGCAACACATTTAATTGTGCAGACTTTTATAAAGTTATGTTCATTCATAAGAATTCAGGAAAAAGGCAATTTATCCCATTAAATTTTAGAGTAGTGGAATAGTAATCAAGAGATTGAGACACCAAATTCAACAGTGGTAAATTGTGAAATTTAATTCAACAAATCTGGTCATTTTTAAGCTGGCATTAGAAAAATGGCCCACATTTCAAGCCTACAATTCAAAAACAAAACAGCTTAAGAGTAAAAATAAACTTGATGCAAGGATCTGATCTACAAATACAGGACTTGGATAGCTACATGGAACAAATAACAGCCTTTCCAACTCAGTTGTGGGTCAGAAGGAGCAGCTGTTTAATCCCTGATACATCAAATTAGCAAGCCCACCCAAAAAATATAACTTCCTTTGATACGCTCCTTGATCCACAATCCCTAATCGAAAACTCTGCTTAATATCAAATCTGTTTGGTTCTGACCTGCCAGGTTTGTTGATGTATTTTTGGAGCCGAGCCTTCACTTCATCGTAGGTGAGAAAAGCCATGTAGCCAGGGTGTGTCACCGCCAAGAAATTCCAATTCCGTAAGATAGAGGTCCAAGGCTAACAATGAAAAAAAGTTAACTTGTTCCCATGAATATACAAGCAAATGATTTGGCTTTTAGAGAAAGTAGAGAAAAAAAGACTAAATAAACACTACATTTTTAACAGGTACCAACCTCTAAACTATTGGAAATCTACTGTAAATAAATCAAAGGAGGATGGTGCAGTGTAGCTGTCAATTTCTTGCAACGTTGTATTCTGTCAGCAATAGCGAGGGTGCCCAAAGGTCATTTTTGTCACTTAAATGACCAATTATGAGCACCTTCCAGCCATTGGCAGTATATTAGCAGCTGGTGACATCTTACACTTCAAGAAATCACCGAGTTAAACTTGACAGCATCCCTACTGGGTCAGTTCAGGAGCAGTGTGGCCTTCTTAATAATGCATCAAATGTTGGAAGGTACCTCCAGTGGCACTGGTCACTCTGGACAACACCAGCACCCCTTCAACAATCACCCTGCACATAAAATTACTTGACAATTTAGCAGATGGTCGAGGACAGCCTCATCTCAGTTTTCTAACCTGACAACAAACACTAAAGCCAATCATTCATGATAATTCGGAATTTGTGTGTCCCTGTGCAATAACAAGAAAAAAAAATTACATCTCTGTTCAGTCAAATAAAACACTTCATAACGTTTTAAACAAAGTTCTCAAATCTTCCACTGGACAAAGCTCAAATATTTAAATTTCTCCACTTAACTATTGTTTCTCAATCCTGGCTGTGTCCTAATACAATTCCCAAAATTTTAGTGTGCTTTCTATAATTGGATATGCAAAACCACATTCATTATACTAAGGAATAATTTGGGCAAATGTATCATATAAGCATGTACTCTGTTTCACTACGTCACTATTTAGGGAACCCAGTTAGAATCTAATTAGGAACAACTAAATTTTGATTGCAAAGTTAATTGTCCTTACTTTTTATTTTGTTTTGCCTCCTCCGCACCATATTCCTCTATTACCTTTTCAAAATTCATTTGTGGAATCTGGGCATTGCTGGCTGACTAGCACTTTTTGCCTGTCCTCAGATGTCCTTGAGAAGATGGTGGTGAGCTGCCTTCTTGAACCACTGTGGTCCATGTGCTGTAGGTGGACCCATAATGCCCTTAGGGAGGAAATTCTAGAATTTTGATCCAGCAGTGAAGGAACTGTGATAGATTTCCATGTCAGGATGGTGAACGGCTTGGAGGGGAACTTACAGCTGTCAGTGTTCCCATGTATCGACTGCCTTCTAAATGGAAGTGTTGTGGGTCTGGAAGGTGCAATTTAAGGATTCTCAGCGAATTTCTGCAGTGCATGCTGTGGATAGTACACTCTGCGGCTACTGCGCATCAGTGGCGAAGGAAATGAATGTTTGTGGATGTGGTGCCAATCAAGCGGCCTACTTTGTCCTGGTGGTGTCACGTTTCTTGAGTTTTGTTGGAACTGCACTCATCCAGGCAAGTTGGGAGTATTGCATCACACTCCTAACTTGTGCCTTGTAGATGATGGAAAGGCTTTGCCGAGTCTGGAGTGTGTTACAATATTCCTAGCCTCTGTCCTGCCCTCGTTGCCAATATTTATGTGGCAAGTCCAATTGAGTTTGTCACAATGCTGGTCTGGTACAAGTTTACTTTGTCCTTGAGGTTTTTTTTCCAAGAGAAGGGGTAATTAGCCAGGCTCCATTGAGCCTGAAGCTTGAATGGTTCATTGGGGCCTTGTTGTTTACTCTAACAGATAGTGCTGCAGGCCTGCAGCACTGAAAGGTCTTTTGGAAACTGGTATAGTCAAGGAGGCATGGCCAACTCTCTGGGAGTTGAGTAGAGTAAGAGTCACAGGGGAAACTGGAAGCCTTCTCCCTGTCTTTCTGCCATTATGATTTTGAAATGTAAGCTGCCTGTGCCATTGTTTGTGTTTGTGCTGAGGGATGTGTGTATTGGAACTGTTGCAAGTATTTTCGGAACAGCATCATTAAGTGAGATTTAGATAGGATAAGTTAATCTGGTATTCTGTTTTCTGTTCTTTGGGTTTCGTTCCATAATTTTGTAAATAAATTTTGTTTGCTTAAAACCTGGCAGTCAACCCAGTTAATTTACTCTGGGAATATCCACAAATGCGGAGAGATGATGATGTGAAGGAATTTAAGCAAGACAAATATTTTAAGTTCAACGTCAAGAAAAACGTAGAAAGGCATGGAGGACTTGACATTGTCACAGGTCACTGAGGGTGGGGTGATCTGTAAGTGTGATTTTTATGCAAGCACAGGGCGGCATGGTGGCTCACAGCACCAGGATCCCAGGTTGGATTCCAGCCTTGGGTGCCTGTCTGTCTGTGTAGAGTTTGCACATTCTCCGTGTCTGCGTGGGTTTCCTCTGGGTGCTCTGGTTTCCTCCTACAGTCCAAAGATGTGCACGTCAGGTGAATTGGCCATGCTAAATTGCCCATAGTGTTAGGTGCATTAGTTAGAGGGAAATGGGTCTGGGTGGGTTACTCTTCGGAGGGTCGGTGTGAACCTGTTGGGCCGAAGGGCCTGTTTCCAAACTGTAGGGAATCTAATCTAATCTATATACCTAATTAAACAAATAGCAAAGTACCAGTCTGGGTTACCTGTTAAATATGTTTTGATGTCCATAACATATTGGGAGCTCTTTGCAGGATCTAAACAACAGGTGGTAGGTGGTAGTGTCTTTTATTTTGGGTGTTGATTTGGTTGGTTTACACAGCGCTCGGATAGAAATGGCTCTTTCAGTCACCAAGGTGTGTCTGGAGGCAGAAGAAGTGACCTTGGGGGTTTTACACAAGGCAAATAAGACCAAGCTGCCGGAATTATTAAATAAGCTGGGGTCGAATTTACCTCCTAATGTGAGGAAAGAGGAGATGATTTCAGTAGTAGCTCAATATTTAAATTTGCTGGAAACACAATCAGGATCTGTACAGATGGCAAAAATTCAATGGCAAATGACGCAGCTTGAGTTAGAGGTGAGAAAGAAAGGGCAGCATAAATGGAACAGTTTGAGTTATGATTAAAGTCAGAAGCCAGAGGGAAAGAACAAAGGGCTCTAGCAGAAGAGAAAGAAAAAGAGAGAGTTTGAACTTCAGAACATAGAACATAGAAAAGTACAGTGCAGTACAGGCCCTTTGGCCCTCGCTGTTGCACCGATCCAAGCCCACCTAACCTATACTAGCCCACTGTCCTCCATATGCCTATCCAATGCCCGTTTAAATGCCCATAAAGAGGGAGAGTCTACCACTGCTACTGGCAGGGCATTCCATGAACTCACGACTCGCTGAGTAAAGAATCTACCCCTAACATCTGTCCTATACCTACCACCCCTTAATTTAAAGCTATGCCCCCTCGTAATAGCTGACTCCATACGTGGAAAAAGGTTCTCATGGTCAACCCCATCTAAACCCCTAATCATCTTGTACACCTCTATCAAGTCACCCCTAAACCTTCTTTTCTGTAATGAAAACAGCCCCAAGTGCCTCAGCCTTTCCTCATACGATCTTCCTACCATACCAGGCAACATCCTGGTAAACCTCCTCTGCACCGTTCCAGTGCCTCCACATCCTTCCTGTAGTATGGCGACCAAAACTGCACACAATACTCCAGATGCAGCCGCACCAGAGTCTTATACAACTGCAACATGACCTCAGGGCTCCGGAACTCAATTCCTCCACCAATAAAAGCCAGTACGCCATATGCCTTCTTCACCGCACTATTTACCTGGGTGGCAACTTCCAGAGATCTGTGTACATGGACACCAAGATCCCTCTGCTCATCCACACTACCAAGTATCCGACCATTAGCCCAGTACCCCATCTTTTTGTTACTCTTACCAAAGTGAATGACCTCACACTTACCTACATTGAACTCCATTTGCGACCTTTCTGCCCAGTTCTGCAACTTATCTATATTCCGCTGTAACCTGACACATCCTTCCTCACTGTCAACAACTCCACCGACTTTCGTATCATCCGCAAACTTGCTCACCCAACCTTCTCGCCCCTCCTCCAGGTCATTTATAAAAATGACAAACAGCAATGGTCCCAAAACAGATCCTTGCGGAACACCGCTAGTAACTGCACTCCAAGATGAACCTTTACCATCAACTACTATCCTCTGGTTTCTTCCAGCCAGCCAATTCCTAATCCAAACCTCCAACTCACCCTCAATGCCATACCTCCGTATTTTTTGCAATAAGAAAATGACACTTAAAAAGGGTCAGCATAAAAGACTGGAGATGAAGGCTGAAGGTAGGCTTAGTGAGGATGAGCAAGTCCCTGGTACTCACAAGCCTGGTGAGAAATGGTTTAAGTATGTTCAAGTATTGTCTAAATTTGATGAGAAGGATATGGAAGACTTTTTCATCTCATTTGAAAAAGTGGCTCAACAACTGCAGTAGCCAGTGACCAGGTGGGTTTTGTTGATCCAAACCAAATTTGTAGGTAGGGCTGGTGAGGTATTTGCATCACTATCAGAGGAGGTATTTGGGGCATATGAGGAGGTGAAGAAAGCCATCCTAAGTGCATATGAGCTTGTGCAAGAAGTTAAAATGGCAAGGTTACCAGCTGAAATTGCTGACGATTATGAGTTGGTTCATAAATCAAAGTTTGGCTTCCAAAATCAATTTCAATCCGTGAGGGATAGAAGTTGGGGAAAAGAGAAATCCTCTTGGGGAAAAGAGAAATCCTCGTGTAGAAAGGGAAAGGTAGATCTCGGTGAAGATCATAAGGAGAATTTATCACAGGGTAAAAAGTAGGGGACTAAGAAGTTAAAAAGCTCCAGTGATTTTATTGCAATGAAGTAGACTACATGAAATCAGAGTGTTGGTGGGCTGGAAAAGCACAGGAAAGCCAGACGTGGGAAAGCAGGATAAGCCTGGATAAGCCTAGTAAAACAAAGCACAGTGGAAACTAGAAAGCTGCATCAGAGTGTATAAGCTGATCAGAGGTTGGTTAAGGAGGAGAAGGGCCTGTGCCCGAAACGTCGAATCTCCTGTTCCCTGGATGCTGCCTGACCTGCTGTGCCGTTCCAGCAATAAAGTTTCAACGTTAAGGAGGAAGTGTCAGATCTGCTTAAAAAATATACCTACAAAGGTAAAGTTGATTCACATAGGCCAGGAGTAGCAGGTAAAGATGTTGCAATCTTAAGGGACACAGAATCCTCTCAGTCTGTGATCTGAAGGGTGAGATGATATGTACTCCTGAAGGATTATTGCCAGAAAAGGAACTGGTAACAGGAATTGATGGCAAGACAAAAGCACACAGTTATGTAAAGTGAGGCTACAGTGTTCAGAAAAGAGCGGAGAATTTGTGGTTGGAGTACTGGACAAACTTTCAGGTCCAGGAATACAATTTGTCCCTGCGAATGATGTAGCTGATTCATCGGCAGGCATGCTGCCCTACTGTAGCTGAAAAGTTCGTGGAGACTCAAGCAAGTGAAGCATTGCAGGAGTCTTATTTGAGAATCTTCCCTGATTGTGTAGTAACAAGGTCACAGAGTCACCAGTTGAAGGAGGAGAGATCAAAGGGTACAGATAAGGAAGCTGAAGTAGCTTTAGCAGAGACTGTATTCGATCAGTTAGTTGGGACAAACCAAGAGCAAATAAATGTTCATGCAAATATCTTTACCTCTGCAAAACTCATTGAGTTACAGCAGAAAGCTGAAAATTAGAAACAGTTATATCAAAAGGCATATGCAGAAAAAGAGCCTGAATGTATCCCTGTGTGTTATTATCTGAAAAATTATGTCTGAACGAGGGAATGGAGACCATCACATATTCAAACAGAGGAGATATTATATTGCCAGTGGAGTATAAAAAGGTGGTGTTGCGACTGGCACATGAGGTCATTTAGGAGTGAGGCTAAAATACAAAGACATTTTTACTGGCCTGGACTGCACAAGGACGTAGTTGAATTTTGCCAGGCATGTCATACATGTCAGGTAATTGGAAAGCGACAGGCAGTAATAAAACCTGCACCTTTAATACGTATTCTAGCATTTGCAAGACCATTTACAAGAGTCGTAATTGATTATGCAGGTCCCCTACCCTAAACAAAAAGTGGGAATGAGTACTTGTTAAAATTAGTGGATATATCGATGAGATTTCCAGAGGTCATTCCATTACGCAATACCACAGCTAAAAGAATTGTAGAGGAATCACTCAAATATTTCACTAGATATGGACTAACAATAGACATATAGCCAGGTCAAGGGTCAAATTTCACATCCAAACTATTCAAGGAAGTTTAGATTAGATTAGATTCCCTACAGTGTGGAAACAAGCCCTTCGGCCCAACCAGTCCACACCGACCCTCCGAAGAGTAACCCACCCAGACCCCTTTCCCTCTGACTAATGCACCTAACACAATGGGCAATTTAGCATGGCCAATTCACCTGACCTGCACATTTTTGGACTGTGGGAGGAAACCGGAGCACCCGGAGGAAACCCACGCAGACACGGCGAGAACATGCAAACTCCACACAGACCGTCACCTGAGGAATCGAACCTGTGATCCTGGTGCTGTGAGGCTGCAGTGCTAATCACTGAGCCGCCATGCCGCCCTATTATGGACAGCTTAGGCATAAAACAATTCAAATCTACTGTGTACCATCCAGAATTGCAGGGAGCACTAGAAAGATGGCATCAAACACTAAAGACCATGTTGAGGATTTTTAGTCAGAATTATACAGATGATTGGGATAAGGTAATTGCATTTGTACTTTTTGCGATCAGGGATGCACCAAATGAATTGACCAAATTCAGTCCATTTGAATTAGTTTTTGGGGATGAAGTGAGAGGACCATAAAAATTGATTAAGGAGAAATTAGTAAGTCAGAATTCAGAGACCACACATTTGGATTATGTGTCAAATTTTAGAGAATAATTAAATAGAGCTGGGGAACTCGCTAGAGAGCATTTAAAAGTACTACAGCATGCACTGAAACAGGAAGCGGATAAGAAATAAAAAATTCGCAATTTTGCTATCGGGGTTAAGGTATTAATGTTACTTCCGGGATAGGGTGAACCTTTAAAAGCAAGGTTTAGTGGTCCTTATCAAGTTGAAAGGAGATTGAGGGAGATGAACTACTTGATAGGGACTCCAGACAGGAAGAAATCTCTCAGAGTGTGTCATGTGAATACGCTAAAAAGGTATTTTGATTGGGAAGGAAAGCAACAGGAGAAGGTGTTAATGATTACAGCACAGAAGGAAGTACCAAGTTCAGAGGATTCTGAATCGGACATTCCACAAATTAAATTGGACAATGATGAAGTTGTCAAAAATTGGGATAAATTAAGTTATCTTCCTGAGAAAAGCTGAAATGACCTGAAACAGTTATTACTATCACATGGGGAGATATGTGGAAATAAACTGGGAAGTACTAACCTAATTGCGCATGATTTAGATATAGAAGATGCTGTTCCGATTAAGCAACATCCTTATAGGCATAACACTCTACAGATGGCACAGGTTCAGAAGGAGATAGAACGCAAGCTCCAAGATGGCAAAATCAAATTGAGTTACAATGACCGGAGCTCACCCATAGTCATGGTGCCAAAGCCAAATGGTACTCGATGGTTGTGTGGGGACTATCGCAAAGTCAATGCAGTTACAAAGACTGATGCATATCCAATTCCACGGTTGGACGACTATGTTGAAAAGGTGGGACAGGCAACTTACATTTCTAAGTTGGACTTGCTCAGAGGCTACTGGCAGGTACTTCTGTCGGAAAGAGCAAAGGCAATTTCAGCTTTCGTAACGCCAAATGGACTGTATCAGTTTAAAGCTATGGCATTTGTTATGAATTTCAGAAACTAACTAAGAAGGTCATTGCTGGATTACCCAACTGTATGGTGTATATTGATGACCTGGTGATTTTTAGTCACTCATAAAAGGAACATTTACAGCATTTATCGGACTGGTTTGATCGACTTTGGAAGGCAGGCTTGGTGGTGAACCGAGCTAAAAGTGAATTTGCCAAAGCCCAAGTCACCTTCGTGGGCCATGCTATTGGACATCAACAAATGGTCCCATGGGATGCAAAAACGAAAGTAATTGGGGCACTTCCCACACCATCGACAAAAAAAGCTGTTCTGTAGTTCCTGGGATTGAGTGGATTTTATCGAACATTTGTGCCGAATTTTAGCTGTGTGGCAGCTCCACTCACTGAATTGTTGAAGAAAGGCAAGATGTTTCAGTGGACAGCGGACTGTCAGAAAGCATTTGACAGCCTGAAAACTGTGTTAACCATTGCCCCAGTATTAGCCACACCTGATTACACAAAGCCTTTCAATATCGAAATGTGACTTTTCTATTTTAGGGTGTTGAAAAATGAAGCCACCTTTAGATATCAATGGTACCTTTTTTCTAAAAAAAGGGGAAGGTGTCACAATGTTGGTCTGGTAAAAGGTTGCTTTGCCCTTGAATTTTTTCAGAGAAGGAGTAATTGTGTCTGACTCCATTGTGTCTGAAGTTTGAATGGTTCATTGGGGCCTTGTTGTTTACCCTAATAGATAGTGCTTCAGGCCAAAAGCTTGAAAGGTCTTTTGGAAACTGGTATAGTCAAGAAGACATGTCCAATTCTCTAGTTGGGCAGTTAATTCAGTTCAGGAGTGAGCTGAGTCAGAGTCACAGCCTTCTGCCATTATGATTTTGAACTGTAAATTGCCTGTGCCATTGTTTACTGTTTGTGCGGAGAGATGTGTGTATTGGGACTATTGCGAGTATTTTCAGAACAGCTTCATTAAGTCGGGTTTAGATAGGTTAAGTTCTGTTTTCTGTCCTTTGGGTTTCATTCTGCAATTTTGTAAATAAGTTTTGTTTGTTTATAACCTGGCAGTAGACCCAGCTAATTTAATCCGGGATTATCTAATATACAGCTAGCTAAATAAATAGCAAAATTACGGTCTGGGCTACCAACGTAAAAATGTTTGGAGGGGTCTGGCCTAGTCCTCCACAAGTTTCTGATCAATAGTAACCGTCAGGAAGTCGATAATGGGGGATTCAGTGATGATAACACCATTGAATATCAAGGAGCTGTGGTTAGATTGTTTTTTAATAGTGATGGTCATTGCCTGGCATTTGTATGGCATAGATGTTACTTGCCACCTGTCAGCGCAATACTAGATACTGTATAGATCTTTTTGTCTTTGAACTTGGACTGCTTCAGTAACTAAGGAGTTGTGGATGATGTTGAATAATTGCAATCATCGGCGAGCATCCCTACTTCTGACCTTATGATGAAGGGGAGGTATTTTATAAAACACTAGGTCACTACTCTGAGGAACTCCTGCAGAGATGTCCTGGAGCTGAGATGACTGCCCTCCAATAACCATGACCATCTTCTTATGTGCCATACCCCGTTTCTTAACCAATGGTAAAGCAGATCCCAATACAACTATTGGTATTCAATATTTTCCATCAGAAATTTGTTACTTCTTAAATAACAGCAGTCCAGGGTTAGCACATCCACTCATCCAAGTGGAATAATAATTACTGCTGGCACCCAAAAGGAACTCTGTCTACTTTTCGGCATGTCCCCAAAGTTTTGTGAATTTACTTCCAAAATATGTTAACTAAATGTGCCACATTGATACAGTTTAAGAAGATGCCTTATTGCCCCACCCTAGAATTATTACATTTGTTACTTAATATAGGGACAGAACTGGACACAATATTTTACCATATAAATGGGAACCTGCTACCTGAACACATTTACGTGGAAGCCTGCACCATGACAAAAATATCATTTTGGTTTAAATTATTGGAACTGGATCATACATACCATTCAGAATGTGTTTTTTTTTACAGCCACACAGTTGCTTAGCAATATACATTATTAACAGTATCAAACAATGCACCTAAATAACTGGTCCTAAATACAGAACTTCCATCCTATCGTGTAACACAATATTCCACTAAGTAGCATCACATTTTTGTATTAAAGAGAATCAGTGTTTAACAGTGCTTTATTACTTATGCATTTTTAAAAGAAAATAACATACTATCAGAATCTGTATTACTTCCACCATTTCTAACAAGATTTCCAGGAAACTGAGGAGCAGCCAGAAAAGTTCTTTCTTTAAAGCAAAACAGCAGCCAAAAATATTGCCAACAACATACAATACACTGATGATGCATTTTTTTTTGTTACTGTTTATTAGGAAATTGTAACACAAAGTTTTCACTACCTCCTGCAACAGACCATTCAGAGAACAGTGGGACAAAGAATAGGTTATAAAACAAATGAATTTACAACAATCTATTAAAAATCTTGTGGGAGCTGGGTCTGTTCAATCAAATCTTTGTTCAGAACATTGTTTTTGCATGTGCACTGACATAATTTAAGATACATGTTACACATCTTCAATAGCTCTATATTTCAAAGAAAGCTCCTCCTCTCTGATACGCGCATCAAAATGCTTCGCAGATTAGTTCAACTGTTGTCCTCCCAATTTAAAATAAACTTAATAACATACAATATCTATTTTCATTTTCAGATAATCATCTTGTAATCATTAACTCACCTGAAATAGCCTGGTGAAGATATCAAATTCAAAGATTGAAATGTAATCATTGCACGTCAAGTCGATTGTAGACTTCAGAGCCATGGCTTCCAAACCAGAGCTGATAGAATGAACTTCATGAAGGCACTGTCTAAAGACTTTCCATGGCACAACAGTCCTGAAAAAGAGAGATTAATAATACAAACTATTTATTTTATCAGTGAGGCAATGGTTTAATAAAGGAAGTGCATAATTATTTACATAACAAACATTTCTATGTTACCAGATAGCTCCAATCATATTTTTTTCTGAGTACACTATTTCTCCTTCCAAAGAACATGGCTTCTTAACCAAAATTATTCTTATTCAAATTCTAATCTAGAAAACAAGCGAAATATTAAGTGAAATGTTGGGCCCTGATTTGCCTTTCAAATGCACTTTGAAACTGCACAGTTTTTGAGGAAATACGCATCAATACTGCAAGTGTTACCTGTCCAGGCTATGACACTTAACATCATGTGTTTGCTCAAAAGGTACCAATTTCTATACAACAAAACATTATTAGCTTGCTGTAATATAGAGTCAAATATATTAAGCTGCTGCTGGTATTGCGAAGCATAATTACACCATACTTATAAAAACTGGAATTGACAGCTGCGATAACCAGTACAATATCTTATGATGGTTTAAAACTGTAACACACAAATAAAATCAAGTTCATACTGCACAAGAGTCTTGGGCACTCAAAGAGATTTACCTTTCTGTAGTTTCTCAAGTACACCCTCACCATCCATTACAAATGTACTTAGTGATTTGAAGTAACCATTGCGGTTTCAAATTGGACAATTCAAGGAAAAGAACTTTCCACTGGACATCTTTTACAATAAACAAAGGATTACAAAAGATCTTGTTTGAAAGTCTTGCATTTCTAACTTAAGTGTAAAGAAAGCCTTTCTCCTATCCAACCTTGACAATGTTATTTCAAAAGCATTGTACTATATTAACTTTCCACTTTGACCAAAATTATTTCCATATTCAGCAATGAAGTGCTATCTAGTTGGAAAAAACAACTGTAGATGTTGGAACAAAAGCAGAAATTGCTGGAAAGATACAGTCGGTCTGGCAGCATCTGTGGAGGGAAAGCAGAGTTATCATTTTCAATGGCTCTTCTTAAGAACTGAGGACCCTTCAGCTTGCTCTGTTCTAAAGAGGATTTTCCTTTTCAATTACCAACAGTAAACAATTGTGAAATGTATGCAATTGTGTGAACAAAATGACAATCAAAATAAGTGCTCAAACATTTTGCACACTTTTCAGCAAAATCACAGAAAAAATTTGGTTAATTAAATCATGCACACTTAAATCTGAAACAAGGAAAATAAACACCGTTTTTCCTCGGAGCACACAGGGCAGTTCTGTTAAACCTACGAGCTAACCACTAAATTTTCATTCAATCTCACTTCAAGTCAATTCATACTGACAAGTAAGAACTAGTGAAGTTAAATTATCAGGTCAAAAAGATGAAAAATGAAACTAATGCATGCTCCAATATAACAAATTAGGGAAGTCAAAAAGTTTAGAAAAACCCTCATTACTGGTGACCAATTTTGTAACAAATATGAAATTAAAATCAACACTGTTCAGTATCCTTTGTTTTCAAACCACAAACCACAATTATGACCACCCTGTTGTCCACTAATCATACAAAGGATACAAATTTGGTAATTCAGGAGCATTGGACTGTGGTAACAACAAATATTTGAGTCAGAATCAATTGTGAAATGCTGATTAAAATTTCTGACTCCATTAATAATCTCAATTTTGTCCTTGAACTAAATAGTGCTCTTCAAATTATTTAGTAACTCTCTCAGAAATCTTAACTGACTCACTTCCATGACATTAAAAACCTCCCATTCAATTAACTGCTTGTTTAATTTTATAAAAAGACTCTCCATAGTTTTGACCTCCACAATACATTCTTCCTGAGGGACTTCACATTTTGGGCACAGTACATATCCTGTATTAGAACCAAGGTAATTAAAATGGGCAAAGAGAAAACAAGGGATGGTTTATAAGCAGTAGAAAACAAAGTGAATAAGTATAGAATTAGAAGAATGAAAATAAAAATGCAGAAGTAAATATGGAATTGAAATAAGTAAGAAAATGTGCAAAGTTTTTTTAAAAAACATGAATATTTCTGGCCAAATTTTAATACTGCATAAGTGAATGAGGCTTCAGCAAATTAAAATCTTTCCTATAATTTTGTTGCTTTTAAAAACAAGAGGTCAAACTTAAAAGCTTGTTTTACACATTACCAGGAGCACAGACTTGGAATACACTCAAAATTTCTTTTTTTTTTAAAATGTACAGGAACCACATGAGGAAAATGACAATGTACCATACATCTTCAGTACTCTCAATCTATCAGGTACAACACCAGATGCTTCATAAACAGGAAACCACTCAGCCCCATACTGAAACACCACATCAGATGAAACACACACGAACTGACGTCTTTCATACAGCAAGTGAAAAGGTTACATCTTTAAGAAATTGCTGCTATACAAAATGATTGGATTCTACAATATCCTTGATATAAAGCTCCAGTAGTAGATTCTAGGAGTATCAAGGAAATGCATTGGACATCATTTAGCCATGTTGTCTCAGGTGCAGACGAACAGAGGTACATGCTAACTCAAAAGATCACTATGTACTTACAATACAACCTTTCTGATGTTCAGTAACACTACTACTTCATTTCTGGTTTAGTGAACATAATTATAGGTATTTGGTAACTGATTTGAACAAAAGTACTCTTCTCCCAGATCATGTCAAAATCATAAGTTTAAATTCTTTCACAATTGCTGTTGTTACTGGCAACACAAAGACAACTAGTGCATTAACTACACAGACAGACTGTTACTAAAAACTGTACTTCCTAAATTTTGCAAAAAAATAATCCCCATGTGAACTCTATTTATATTATACATCTTAACTGCCACAGTGTTTATAATAATTCAGCAAATATTTTAATGTTCCACCAAATGGGCGGCACGGTGGCATAATAGTTAGCTCTGCTGCCTCACAGCGCCAGAGACCTGGGTTCAATTCCCGTCTCAGGCAACTGTCAGTGTGGAGTTTGCACATTCTCCCCGTGTCTGCGTGGGTTTCCTCCGCGTGCTCCGGTTTCCTCCCACAGTCCAAAAATGTGCAGGTTAGGTGAATTGGCCATGCTAAATTGCCCGTCGTGTTAGGTGAAGGGAGGTGGATTGCTCTTCGGAGGGTCGGTGTGGTCTTGTTGGGCCGGAGGACCTGTTTCCACACTGTAGGTAATCTAATCTAATCAAACACAAACAATATTGACATCAATATCATTACAGATATCTCACCCTATTTATTTAGGGAATGCAAAATTTGTGCACGATTAAAAACTGTGTATCCCAACTTTTTTGAGGGTGCAAATGTTTTAAGGTGTGAAAAAATATTAGTATTGTCTACTGTCTACAAGTCTTCATTTTACCTTTGAAAAACAGTGAACTGTATTTATTAACTTGAAAAACTCATTGCCTTACTTGAACACAGGCTGGTAATGTATATCATCAGCCTCAGTTGGATTACAAAGCCACTGTTTCTAAAATAGCAAGTCTTTGATGGTGCAGAACCACAAATGTATATGAGTCATGTTCATTATGGCAAATAGGCTGGCACCATTGCAAAACCAAGAAAGAAAACACGCACTACCGAAGGTTCAAATCTATACATGAAAAGCACAGAGAAAATATTTTGTAAATTTTGTAGATCTATTCAGCTGCAAATGCAGCAACTATTATCTTTGTGAGATGACAAAAATATGCTTTGACATTACAAGTATCATATTACATTCTATACAAAAAAAAGTACACTAGTGAGATCTAAACATCTGAAGTTATGGAACAAATTAGTTCAGTTAAACAGCTGAAAAGTTAAATATTTCTTTAAAAGATTGCACATCATTTTCGAGAATTCATAACATTCAGCCACTCTGAGCTGAGAGAAGAGTGCCTCAACCAAAAATGTCCTCAGTAACGGTATGTAAAGCATGACATTTTTTTTTTAAGTGTTACGTACTGCATTGTTTTTAAAGCCAAAATGAAAACAATAACAGAATTTTCTCCAATAACACTGTGTGTGGTATTTACCTTATATTTTGCAAACAAAGGACTTAAGTCTTCAAGTTTAACTTTCCTTTGGTTACCATTCAGTGGTAAAATGAGAAAGTTAACATAATTCGCAACAAATCAATTCATTGTAATGCAGCCAAGAAGGAAGTGTTTATCACAAACGATGTTCCAGATTGTTCAAAGATCTCCACAATCATATTTAGAGACAAAAAAACTGCAGATGCTGGAATCCAAACTAAACAAGCAGGAGACTGGAAGAACACTGCAAGCCAGGCAGCATCAGATGGTGGAGAATTTCAGGAATCCCTGAAATGTCTACTCCTCCACCACCTAATGCTGCCTGGTGTCCAATGTTCTTCCAGCTTCCTTCTTGTCTATTCCACAATCATATGGCAATCTTCATTGAATTATAGCCTAGACTTCCAGCAAGTGCTTTTGCATTATAAATGCATGCCACTTTCAAACTAAACCAGAAAGGAAATTGAAGTTACTGCTCGTGTCTATTCAAAAGTCATCTCATTCTTTTAGGATGCCTACGGTCCTCGCACAATACCACATAAAGCATACAGTCTGCGTAAGTCACCCCAATCTGCCCTTCTTCTGGACAGTTAAAATCATTGCTCATGATAATGATCTCATCGAATGCAGCAGTATAAAGGACATTTTCTGCCACCCGAGGGAAAACATAACCCCTACAAAGCAGGAATTTAAGCAAGATGTTTAGCATCCAAGAATCAATCAGCACTGATTGATCTGCTATATCTCTGGTATACACGAATGCCCTTGAAAACTGAGGTTCAAGTCACGTGAAGGTAGCCACCTAACTTGCATAACTCAATATTGATGCTCTGGCCAAGAAACTGAACATGACATTGTTGGTGCGAAGTAAACAACATAAGATACTTTCTCTCTCATTAATTGTAAGTTAATGTTTTGCAGGTATGAAGCAAACAGAATTTAAGCAATAAGACAGCTCCTGGAATACTAGCGCATACGCTGCTAACTCAGAAATCTGGCTGGATTATATCACCAAGCTCTGAACACTGCATGTATGCATTCAGTGGCCTCTAGAACCAGAGCCCAGCAATGATTGCAAACTCAGCAGCTTGGGCACCTTGGCTGTTTGAGTTCCAGCTGAACAGGACAAATTGTATTGCTTTCTTGTAAAGGCCATTACTGAATGAGATTTATTTTTATGTCTGACAGGAAAGAGTCACCATTTAATGTCTTGGCAAAAACTCAGTACCTTCAACTAACTTGATTGAGGGTTTTGAAGAAGTGACAGTGAAGACCAATGAAGGCAGAGCGGTGGACATTTTCCACAGAAGAACCTCGATTACCCGAATATCAATTATCCGAATTTCAGATGATCTGAAGATTAGATTAGATTCCCTACAGTGTGTGGAAACAGGCCCTTCGGCCCAACCAGACCACACGAAACCTCTGAAGAGCAACCCACCCAGATCCATTTCCCTCTAACTAATGCACCTAACACTATGGGCAATTTAGCATGGCCAATTCACCTGACCTGCACATCTTTGGACTGTGGGAGGAAACCGGAGCACCCGGAGGAAACCCACGCTGACACGGGGAGAATGTGCAAACTCCACACAGACAATTGCTTGAGGCTGGAATCGAACCTGGGACCCTGATGCTGTGAGGCAGCAGTGCTAACCACTGAACCACCATGCCGGCCCTAAGATGATCAAGGTCCCGCAAAAACGTTACATCAAAGAGGTAAGTGTATTCGATTTACCTGTACTGATGAACATGTGAAAACACTGGCAAAAACAAAGAAACACAAGCACCTCAAGCATCAGTGACTCGATTTTTTTCAGGTAAGGGTTAGTAATACATCCTTTTGCAAAACTAAGTGTTTTACAGTTTTCCCGTCACTTTACTAGGTCGTTCATGAAAAAAATGGCTGAGAAAGTAATCGAATGTGCAAGGCGATGTTTGTCTTACTATCGCAACACTGAGCTCGGAAACTGATAAATGCTCCTGCCATTGTAGATGCTGTTCTGGATCTTTTTTAATGCTGGGATTTCAGATATAATATTTATATGATGGTAAGAGTTCTTCTCAGTTTAACCTGCAATTTGCAGAATGCAAAGATTAGTTTGTTTAAATAGCAGACTCATTAAAATTATACATTTAAACAAATTCTCCGGTAGAGCACAACATTAGATCAGTATGGCTTCCCTTGTATGAGACAAAAATTAATTATCCGAACAAAACAGTGCCCACCCATCTCGTTCGGATAATCGAGGTTCCTCTGTATATGAACTTCAGCAAGGAGTTCAATTAGGTTCCACGTGGGAGACTGATTAGCAAGGTTAGATCACATGGAAGCCAGGGAGAGCTATCCATTTAGATACAAAATTGTCTTGAAGGTAGGAGACAGAGGATGTGGTAGAGGGCTGTTTTTTAGGCTGGAGGCCTGTAACCAGCAACGTGCCACAACGTGCTGGGTTCACTGCTTTTTATCATTTGTATAAATGATATGGATGTGAATATAGAAGGAATGTTTAGTAAGTTTGCCGATGACACCAACATTTAGTGGTGCAGTGGACAGTGAAGAAAGTTATGTGACTACTACGGGACCTTGATCAGATGGGCCAGCAGGCTGAAGAGTGACAGATGGAGTTTAATTTAGATAATTCTGAGGTGCATCATTTTGATAAGGCAAATCAGGGCAGGGGAGTGTGCTGAACAAAGAGACCTTGGGGTGCAGACTCATAGTTCCTTAAAGGCAGAGTCACAAGGATAGTGAAGAAAGCGTTTGGTACACTTACCTTTATTGGTCAGTGCTTGCAGTAAAGGAGTTGGGATGTCACGTTATGGCTGGACAGGACATTAGTTAGGCCTCTTTTGAAATACTGCATGCAATTCTGGTCTCCCTGCTATAGGAAAGACGCTGTGAAACTTGAAAGGGTTTAGAAAAGATCTACAAGGAGGGGTTGAGGGTTTGAGCAATAGGGAGAGTTTATGAGGCTGGGGCTATTTTCCCTGGAGTGTCGGAGGCTGAGGGTTGACCTTACAAAATCATGAAGAGTATGGATAGGGTCAATAGCAATGGTCTTTTTCCCCTGGGTAGGAGAGTCCAAAGCGAGAGGGCATCAGTTGGAGGTGAGGGGAAAAAATTTAAAAGGGACCTAGGGTCAATTTTTTCATGCATAGGGTGGTGCATGTCTGGAATGAGCTGCCAGAGAAAGTGGTGGAGGCTGGTAAAATTACAACATTTAAAAGGTATCTGAATAGGTATATGAATACGAAGAGTTCAGAGGAATATAGGCTAAATGCTGACAAATGGGATTAGATTAATTTAGGATATCTGGTTGGCATAGACAAGTTGAATCAAAGAGCCTATTTCTATGCTGTACAATTCTATGATTGTACAACACAGCAGCTCTCTATTACTGCAATATATTCAACCAGGTTGTCTACTAGTATCCCTAATCAGGGTTCATTGCAAAACGTTTACAGCTCAGGCAAGTTTTCAACAACTGCATAGTCAAAGTTTTACACTTCAGCTGATCTAATTCCATCAGTAACTTTATTTATTATCTTTGTCTTCACTTTTAACAAATTCAGCATTTATCCATCTGCCATATCCTTCCTTGGATTGCATTCCCTGGAGCTAATGTTTATTTGTCATTAACCTCGCCTCTGTTAAGTCTGGACACATTTAAAACTTTCTTTTTACTGAACTTTTTTGAAGAGTTCTTCACCTATTTTACTTTCATTATCTGCATAATTACATAGAATTTAAACACACACAAATAAGCCACTCAGTCCAACTGGTCTCTGCTGGCATTTATCAACATCATAAATCTTTTCAATGTAGTCAGCATTTTCTCAGCTAATAACTTCCTTCTCTTGGTTTATTTTAGATTCCTTCTTACCAATGACATTTTATTCCCTTCCTCCACTGTGAAAACAGACACAACACATTAACTTAACTCTAACATTTCTACCATTTGCTTAGTGCCCATTATAGTCCCATCTGCATCAAGCTTTATTGATCTCATCTTCCCCCTCACTACTACTTCATTATACACTTTAATGGTTGTATTTTGCCCTATTCTCATTTGCACCTTATTTCATTTTTTTTTACCCCTTTGCTGTCTACCTAAATAGCTCCCAGAGTAATACTCAAACCTCCATACATTTAGGTAAACCACAACCAAATAGCCTGATGCTAATCGTTATCTCATTTATTGACGGCAGTAGCTTCAGTACATAAATGTAGCATGTGGCATCTAACAATTTTACATTACACCATATATTTATACATCATATCATACAGGGCGACAGCACAGAAAAAGGCCCTTCAAGTCCATGATGGTCAAAAAACTATTCTAATCCTACGTCGTTGAATACTTCTCATATTCTGACTTTAGACTTAGTTATTAGCAGTTCAATCCTTTATACCAGACTCCAATTATATAACTGAGTTGACCCTCTGTTTTAAAAAATTCTCAAGGTCAGGTTCGTAGGAGAGTAGTCTGACACAGAACAAACGACCAAGAGGCGAGTCTGCTAGAATATGAGCATTTTATTCCCCGCAGCGTCGCCACAACCAGGTACATGCTTACAACGGGTCTGGCTTATACTCACTCTACATGTTACCGGAACTGGGAGCCGTCAGTTCTCGTAGAGCGGTTGCCAACAACCCACGCTCGGCGGTTAAACGTAACCCCGGAGCAGACTCCCGGGTCTGGCTTATACTCACTCTACATGTTACCGGAACTGGGAGCCGTCAGTTCTCGTAGAGCGGTTGCCAACAACCCACGCTCGGCGGTTAAACGTAACCCCGGAGCAGACTCACCGAACTGGAGACTTTTCCAGCTGATATACTCTTTTCCAGATATAAACATTCATGTGAACAGCAGAGCAAGGCTAAAAAACACATTCCATTCTGGTTACATACAGATAAGAAGATTCACACGGGGAGGTGTGTAATAAGATTCACACGGGACTAAGCAACACCTCCATTCCGGTTAGATTCACACATGTATTGGGACATAATTTTTAACCGTTTCACCACACCCTCTTGTCCAATGACAATAAGATTAATACTTTTAAAATGCTCATAACCACTACAGTTCATAACAGTTAAAATATTACTGGCATCGATGTGACACAGTCAATCAAAACACTGACTGGAATATTTGAGACACAAAATTCCATTGCAAACAAGGTACAAAGATACTGAACAGACTTGTTGTGACATAGAAAATGACGTAACTAAATCAAAAAAATTTTTCTAGATTATTCCAAAATAGATCCCATTATCCTGATCCCTTCTTCAAATCTTGTATTTTCAACAACTTTAAATATTTTCCTAATTTTCTAAATAAGGAATAAATGCTCCTTGTTCCAACCTTTTTCACTCCCTGTGGAAATGCATTTCCACATAACAATAATCTTAACATACAATATTCCAAATTACCTTTTTCAAACTTAAGAAATATTTCAAGTGAATAATTATTTTCAGTGATTCTGTAACCAGAGGTAGCATTCCCATTTTACTTGCTCTCTTGCTTTTGTAAATTTTCAAATCTCTACTTTGACCTCTCCACTCCAATGGAAATAGTCCAAGAATCCCATGTCCATGCTCACACATAAATAGAAACCTCTGCAGGATCCATGGCTTTTGCATCCTTGCTATAAAAGAGTATCCAAATTGGACCTAAAGAGCCACCAAACTAATATTTAGCATGAATCCATCATTGACTCATTATTTTTACTCTGTGGTCCCAAATACTAAAAGCAAAAAGCCACAAAGAGGTCATAAGATCTATACACATTTATGTTTTTTTGGAAATTATAAACTTGAACCTCTAGGTGTCTCTGTTCATCCATATCCCTCAGTGCCTTGCTAAAAGGTTAGAGGAGTACATTTTTTAAGCCAAGTATGAGATCATGCAGTCCAGCACAGCCTTACCTTCTAAGACAAATAGCCTGACTGGGTTCTAAGGACATCTACACATCCCAGTTTTATCCATTGTTCATTGGTTGGGCTACCTACAGCCCCTATGAATCTTCTTTAACTGAACTTCTCAGGAATATCACATATCGACCAGAGACTAACAGTTCATTAGTCGTGGTTGGAGATGGTAAGACTGAGGTTATGTTGGTGCTGCTGCTTTGGATTGCAGGCCAAGTCAAGTTGTGGTACTTAATCAGAAAAATATTTTGCAAATTGAGACCCATTGAAATCTAACTGGTCATGTCACAATAATTCATCTGGGTAGTGTCCCTGAAAAGCCAGGATATAATGTCCCTTATATAAAGTATGTAATTGTCGTCCATGTTTTTCTTGCAAGGAGATGTCACCTCACTTTGCAAAAGTCTATCCATTTTGAGAACATGTCCATTCAGATATGCCAAATTTCCTACCTTTCCGTCGGTAACAAACCTCAAAAAGAAGTTCAAGTTACACAGGGAATAAAAGTGAACACATAACTTGACCAAGGGTAAATTACTACATTCCAAGTAATACCCATTTGTCTGAATCTTTGGTTTTCCAACCAATTTTCCTTTTGGCCATTAAAGACCCTCTTCTGGCTTATGTCAAATTATTTCAACAACTTTCACACAAAACCTCAATGTGTCAAAAATTCAAATGAACTATACATACAATCTATGAATACATCTAAAGTACAGTCACTGCTGTTTTGTAAGCAAGATTGACAAATTACTATATAGCAAAGTTCTTCAGATGGGAACAAGTTAAATAATCAGTTTGCTTGTTTTTTTGGAATTGATTGAATGATGAATTTTCACAACAGAGGAACATTGGGAAGAGTTTCCAAAATAACTAGCTGGGAAGTGTCCTGCTGCAGTATCATAGTGAAGCAGTTTGGGAAACGTGTCCCATTGTCAGAATCACAGTGAAGCAGTCGAGGAAGAACGTGAAAAAAATGACATTGGGCAAGAGGTGACAGCTTACAGCCTGTAAGGTCTTCATTTTGGGTTTAGAGTTTGTAAAGGCAATAATATAAAGGTGCAGAGAAGGACTCTAGACTAACTAATACTAATTACTTCTCTGGACTTTTACATTGATTTTAAGGGGACTCCAAAGGCTTAATTTAAAGGGTTGAGGAATGGAAGCTAAGCTCAGGGCCACAGTGCTCCTCCTGGTCTATGTGAGAACTAGGACACTGGCCAGAATGTGCTCAAAGTGTCTTCAGCTGCAGTTCCTAGAAGCCCAAGTTTCACAGCTGGAGCTATAGCTGTGAAGCATCCACAAAGCTAGATTATTTTAGACAACATAGAAAGATGGGTCCACAGGCTAAGATTCCACGTGCAAGGAGAGAATGGATGACTAGCAGGCATAGTAAGATGACCAACTATGGAGTGCAAGGATCCCTGTGGCCATTTACCTGAGAAACAGATAGACCACTTTGGACATGGCCTTTCAGAGGAAAGTAGCAATAGCCAAATTTGTTGCACCACACAAGACAAGAGGAATAAGCATGGGAAGCCTATAATAAAAAGGGAATTCAACCATAAGAGGAATAGAGACACATTTCTGTAGCTGCAAACAAAACTCCAAGATGGCAATTCCCTTCCATGTGCTGGTCAAAAGTATTTCAGACTGACAACGGGACATTCTGCAGTGGGAGGGGAAACAGCCCAGTGGCTGTGGTACACATCGGTACCAACAACAAAGGTTTAAATAAAAGGGATGAGATCATAAAAACAGAACACAGGGAGGCAGAAAGCAAGTTTAAAAAGTAGGATCTCGAAGGCAGTGATCTCACGATATCATTTGGTAGTCAAAGTACAAATAGCAGAATATTATGTGGCTGGAGAAATGATGTGAGGGGAGGTTTTCAGATCCCTGAGACATAGAAGCCAGTTCTGGTGGTGGTGGTGGGGGGGGGGGGGGGGGTGCGTGGGAGAAGATACAAGCTAGACTAGTTGCACCTGGGCAGACCAGAACTGATGCCTGAGGGAAATATTTGCAAGTGCAGTTGGGGCAGGTTTCAACTAAAATAGTAGGGAGATGAGAACCTATAGAGAGAGAGAAAGAGAGAGAGAGGGAGACAGAAAAGAAGGAAACAAAGGCAAAAACTAAAGATACAGTGGAAAATGCAAACTGACAAGCAGAGAATTCAAGCACAAACGTCAAACAAGGTATAATGCAAAATAATGCAGATGGGGCGAAGAATATTTTTTAAAAACATTAAGGTCTTGAGTTTGAATGCACAGAGTAATCACAATTAAGTAGATTTCTAATAAAGTCAATTAGTCATGCAAGTAGATATAAACAGATATGACATAGCTGTCATTACAAACTTGGCTGCAGGGTGACCAGGGTTGGGAACTGAATACCCAGAGATATTCAGTTTTCAGACAGGACAAACAAAAAAGAGAAAGGTGATGGGGTTGCAATTATGGATAAAGTCCTAATTAATAAAATTGTGAGGAAGATATTAGCTCTGGAGAAGTGAAATCTACATGATAGAGCTTAGAAACACAAAGGGCAATAAATGATTATGGGGGGTCGTATATGGACCGCAATCAGTAATAGCAATGTTATAGAAGGCATTAAACAGGAAAGTAGAGTCAGAAGCAATAAAGATACAGCTTTAATTGTGGATGACTTAAACTTGCAAATAGATTGGGCTAATGAAATCAGTAGCAATAATGTAGAGGAGGCACGGGATGGCTTCTCACATCATTATGTTGTTTTCAAACCAACTAGAGAACAGATCATCATAGACTGGTATTGTAATAACAAAGGAATAATTGGCAAGGTCCCTTAGGGATGAGTGACCATTGTCGAATAAAATTCTTCATTAGTTTGGAGAGTAACAGTTGATTCTGAGACTAGGGTCCTGAATCAAAAAGGAAACTATAATGTTATGATAAATTGGGGAATGTTACTTATAAGGATACAATTCTTATAAGAACTACAATGTAAGAATTCAATGGAAAATGCTTAAAAAAGAAAGGTGCACAGATGAACTACAACATATGTTCATTCCTGCCTGACAAAATTTAAAACAGGAAAGAACATAAGAACTAGGAGCCATCCGGCCCTTCAAGCCTGCTCACCACTCAATAAGATCATGGCTGATCTTTTCATAGACTCAGCTCCACTTGCCCGCATTTTCATCATTTCTCTTAATTCCCTTATTTTTCAAGAAAATATCTAAAAGTAATTACTGAAGTAGCGTCAACTATTTCCCTGGGCAAAGAATTCCACAGATTAACAATCCTCGGGGTGAAGAAGTTCCTTCTCAGTTCAGTTCTAAACCTGCATCCTCTAATCTTAAGGCCATGCCATCTTGTCCTAGTCTCACCTACCAGTTCCTCATATTTCAATCTTATCCATTCCCTTCATAATTTTATGTTTCTATAAGATCCCTCCTCATTCTTCTAAATTCCAACTAATATAATCCCAGTTTACTCAGTCTCTCCTCATAAGCCAACCCCCCTCAACTCCGGAATCAACCTAGTGAACCTCTTCTGCACCCCCTCCAGTGCCAGTACATCCTTTCTTAAGGAGAGCAAATCTGCACAAAGTACTCCAGATGTTGCCTCACCAGCACCTTGTATAGTTGTAAAATTACCTCTTTGCTTTTAAACTCAACCCCTTTAGCAATGAGGGAAAAAATTCCATTTGCCTTCCTGATTACTTCTTGTACCTGCAAATCAACCTTCTGTAATTCACGTGCAAGAACACCCAGGTCCCTCTGCAAATCAACATGCTGCAACTTTTTAACCATTCAACTAATAATCTATTTTGCTGTTACTCGTACCAAAATGTATGACTTCACATTTACTAACATTGTTTTCCATCTGCCAGACCTTTGCCCACTCACTTCATGTTCCTTTGCAAAGTTTCACAGTCCTCTGCACACTTTGGTCTGCCACTCATCTTAGTGTCATCTGCAAACTTTTTGACACCGTACTCGTGGTGCCCAATTCCAAATCATCTATATAAATTATAAAGAATTGTGGTCCAAACACCAATCCCTGAGGGAGACCACTGGTCACTGATTGCCAGCCAGAATAGCGCTCATTTATCCCCACTCTTTGCTTCCTGTCAGTCAACCAATTCTCTATCCACGCTAATAATCAACTCCTAACACCATGCAGCAGCCTCATGTGTGGTACCTTGTCAAAGACCTTTTGGAAATCTCGGTACACCACATCCACTAGGTCCCCATTGTCCACCTTGCTTGAAATGTCTTCATAGAAGTCCAAAAGAATTGCGTAGCATGACCTGCTCTTTATGAACGCATGCTGCCTCTGTGCAATGGGACAATTACTTTCGAGATGCCCTGGTATTTCTTCCTTGATAATAGGCTCAAGCATCTTCCCCACTACAGAGGTTAAGATCACTGGTCGAAAATTCTCCATCTTTTGTTTACTTCCCTTTTTAAACAGTGGCGTCACATTTGCTATTTTCCAATCTGCTGGGACCACCTCAGAGTCCAGCGAATTGTGGAAAATTACAGCTAGTCCACCTGCTATTTCTCCAGCCATCTCTTTTAGTAACCTGGGATGCATTCCATCAGGGCTAGGAGACTTATCTATCCTTAGCTAGCTCACCCAACACTAACTCTTTCTTAATAATAATTGTTTCTATGTCTTCACTTACCTTCATCTCTTTGTCATTTACTGGCATGTTATTAGTATCCTACACTGTGAAGACCGATACAAAATACCTGCTCAATGCCTCAGCTATTTCATCATATCCCATAATAATTGCCCCTTCTCAGCCTCTAAAGGACCAAAATTTACTTTAGCCACTCTTCTTCATTTTACATAGTTATAGAAACTTTTGCTATTTGTCTTTATATTCTGTGCTAGTTTTTTCTCATACTCTATCTTACCTTTCTTTATAGTTCTTTTTGTGGCTTTCTGCTGACTTTTAAAGTTTTCCCAATCTTCTAGATTCCTTCTGTTTTGGGCCACTTTGTATGTCTTCTCTTTCACTTTCACACCTATGGCAGATTACCCCTCCTCTGAGAGTCCTTCCTTCTCAATGGAATATACCTTTGCTGAGCACTTTGAAACATTTCTTTGAAGTCCTTCACTGCTCGTCAACTGTTGCACTATTAAGTCTGTTTCCAATCTACTTTAGCCAGGTCCTCCCTCATTCTATCATAGTTCCCCTTATTCAAGCACAGGATCCTGGTACAGGATTTTATATTCATACTATTCAGCTGTATTTTGAATTCAACCATACTGTGGTCACTCCTTCCAAGAAGATCCCTAACTATGACATCATTAACAATTCCTGCTTCATTACATAGGACCAGATCGAGGCTAGCTCGGTCCCTCGTTGGTTCCATTACATGCTGCTCAAGAAATCTATCGCAGATTTACTCAACTCCTCCACCTCAAGGCTACTCTGACTGAGCTGGTTTGACTAATTACATACACATTAAAATCCCCCCATTATAATAGCTGTACTATGTTTTGCAGGCATGTCAATTAGTTATTTCCGTATTTATTGCCTGCCCCAATGTGATGTTATTATTTGATGGCCGATAGACTACACCGATCAGTGACGTTTTCTTCTTGGAATTCTGAATTTCCACCCAAATGGATTTGACCTCATGCTCTATTGAACCTATATCATCTCTCAGAACTGCTCTGATGTTGCCCTTACATGTCAGAGCTACACAACCTCCCTTGCATTCCTGTCTGTCCTTCCGAATAGTCTGGTGTCCCTGGATAGTTAATTCACAGTCATGACCATTCTGTAACCATGTCTCCATGATGGTTATCAAATCATATTCGTTCACGATAATGTGTGCCGCTAACTCATCAACCTTGTTACAAATGCTACGAGCACTCAAGTAAAATGCCTTTATGCTAGCTTTCTTACTGTCATAATTCACAACATCTAATATCTCCTGAGTTATCCTTCATTTTTGCTTCTTTCATAGTCTGCCTTGAACTTAAACCCTCCTGCATACATGCTAACCTGTTGCTTACTTTTTCATTTATCACCATACTTCCTGTTGTTTTCCCCTTCCTTTCCCCCCGACTCACAAGTTTAAAGTCCTAGTGACCACTCTATTTATTCTTTTCTCTATAACACTGGTTCCAGATTGGTTCAGGTGGAGACCGTCCATCAGTACAGATCCCCCCAGTTCTAAAATGGATGCCAATGCCCCTTGAAATGGAACCTCTCTTTCCCACACCACTCCCTTTGCCATATGTTTACTTCCCTAATTTTCTTGTCCCTAAGCCAATTTGCAAGTGGCTCAGGCAATACTCAGGAGATTATGACCCTTGAGGACCTGTTCCTTAATTTCCAAGGTAAATAACCAAGAGAAATTATGAAAGTAATAGATCCAAGGAAAGAGCATACAAATTGGTCAAACAAAAATAAGTAGATGTGACAACTGGGAGCAGTTTTGAATTCAGCAAAGGAGAACTAGCCATTTGGATACAGAACTGGCTCAAAGGTAGAAGACAGAGGATGATGGTGGAGGGTTGTTTTTCAGACTGGAGGCCTGTGACCATTGGAGTGCCACAAGGATCGGTGGTGGGCCCTCTTCTTTTTGTCATTTACATAAATGATTTGGATGCGAGCATAAGAGGTACAGTTAGTAAGTTTGCAGATAACACCAAAATTGGAGGTGTAGTGGACAACGAAGAGGGTTACCCTCAGATTACAACAGGATCTGGACCAGGTGGGCCAATGGGCTGAGAAGAGGCAGATGGAATTTAATTCAGATAAATGCGAGGTGCTGCATTTTGGGAAAGCAAATCTTTGAATACTTATACACTTAATGGTAGGGTCTGAGGGAGTGTTGCTGAACAAAGAGACCTTGGAGTGCAGGTTCATAGCTCCTTGAAAGTGGAGTCGCAGGTACATAGGATAGTGAAGGCGGCATTTGGTATGCTTTCCTTTATTGGTCAGAGTATTGAGTACAGGAGTTGGGAGGTCATGTTGCGGCTGTACAGGACATTGGTTAGGCCGCTGTTTGAATATTGCGTGCAATTCTGGTCTCCTTCCTATTGGAAAGATTTTGTGAAACTTGAAAGAGTTCAGAAAAGATTTACAAGGATGTTGCCAGGGTTGGAGGATTTGAGCTACAGGGAGAGGCTGAACAGGCTGGGGCTGTTTTCCCTGGAGCATCAGAGTCTGAGGGGTGACCTTATAGAGATTTACAAAATTATGAGGGGCATGGATAGGATAAGTAGACAAAGTCTTTTCCCTGGGATCAGGGAGTCCAGAACTAGAGGGCATAGGTTTAGGGTGAGAGGGGAAAGATATAAAAGAGACCTAAGGGGCAACTTTTTCACGCAGAGGGTGGTACGTGTATGGAATGAGCTGCCAGAGGAAGTGGTGGAGGCTGGTACAATTGCAACATTTAAAAGCCATTTGGATGGGTATATGAATAGGAAGGATTTGGAGCGATATGGGCCGGGTGCTGGCAGGTGGGACTAGATTGGGTTGGGATAACTGGTCGGCAGGGGCAGGTTGGACCGAAGGGTCTGTTTCCATGCTGTACATCTCTATGACTCTATGACAAAGAGATTGATTAAAAGGGGAAAAAAGAAGTACAAAAGTAAACTTGCAGGGAACAAACTGACTGTAAAAGCTTATGTATATAAAGTGAAAAAGATTAGAGAAGGCAAATGTAGGCCACTTAGAGTTCTTAGGGCTAAAGGGATCAGACGCTACGGGGAGAAAGCAGGAACAGGGTGCTGAGTTGAATGATCAGCCATGATCACATCAAATGATGGAGCAGACTCCAAATGCCAAACAACCTACTCATGCTCCTTTTTAAAATGTTTTTATGTAACTCACTACTCTTCAAAAGTTGCAATGAGATCTTTTAGGTTCATTTAAAAGGCAGACAGGTTTCAAGTTAACTTATGTCAAAAAGAAATTATGCAATTTCTAAGTATTCTGATCTTAACACACCTCATATGACCTCTAATTCTTTTACCAACCACATTAAATCTGCATTACATACAAAGGTGACTACATTTCAACAATATTTCATTGACTGAGCAGCACGTTAGAATATCCTGAGGTTATGAAGGGCAGTGTGAAATGCTAGTCTTTCTCGTTTTTCCAAAATGAGATTCTCAACATTACTCAAATGCAGCTATTCAAATAACAGATACAATTTTTTTTACCTCCGATTAGCCACAAATTTGAGTCCATTAGTCATTTCTAGCTTCTTCAATATACTGCTTTGGTGGTTGTTTAGAGTGAACTATATATTCTTGATAATCCACTAACCTGAATATATTTTAGAAGCTTCTTTCTTCTCTGACAAATGAGAAGAAAAAGAGAGAGATTATTTTGTCCCACCCATTCATGGTGATCTTAGGCTCAAGAACATGGGCAGACAATTATGAAACTCACTTCTGGCAATACATATCTATTCTATTCTAAGGTCTGTGAGATTATCTGTCCTCAGTAAAACAGAATATGCTGTCTTAAGCATATTCATAAACAAACAATTTACCTTGGGCATGGAAACTTGAGTGCAGCAAAATTTACTTTTAAACCTTTAGCCAAATTAGCTTGCCAGATATACTCAACCAGTGACCAGGTTTTTTTTTTAAGAAAGGTTGAAAAATTTGGAAAGAGGATTTCAATTTCACTGACCCTTCCCAGAACTGAGGAAGGGTGATCGGACCAGAAACATAGCTCTGATTTCTCTCCACAGGTGCTGCCAGACCTGATGAGCTTTTCCAGCAATTTCTGTTTTTATTTCAATCTTTTCCTTGTTATGTTAATACATCAAAGTTTATTCAGATACATTGGATCAGATTTGGTCCTTTCATAAAGGGTATGCACCGTTATTCATAGAGAAGTTGCTACTGTGTCTTAATTACCTGCTGGGATTTTTAAGGGGAAGGAATGTCAGAAGAGTTGGAAAGGAAGAGAAAGACCAAAAAAAAAAACAGGTATTTGACCCAAACATTCCACTGAATTCCTTCAAACGGTGAAATCTCTGGTTTCTTTTGTGGATTAACATTTCGCACAATTTCAAGAACAACCAAGAAAGAAAACTCTGAATAAAGCCTCAAGCACCCAAAGGAGAATGAAAGGTGAAGACTAAAGATTTTTTTCTCCATGAAGGAATAAGAAATGTTAACAATCTGGATTATATATCGAGTTAAATAGCTGGAGGGCTTTTAAGGTAAACACTGTTTAGATTTTGCCTTTCAAACAATACTGACTTTCCTTTATAAAGTCATACAGCACGCAAACAGGCCCTCCAGCCCAACCTGTCCCATGCTGACCAAGTTTCCCAAATCAAACTAGTCCTGTTTGCCCATCATTCCATATATTCCATCCCTTCACCTCAAGGTATCTCCCATCCACAGTCTCCAACTTCACAGTCCCGAAACCCCGCATCACCTGGTTGTACCTCTTACCAAAAATTCACAAACCTGACGACTGCCCCGGTCGACCCATAGTCTCCGCCTGCTCCTGCCCCACTGAACTTATCCCTTCATATCCTGACACCGTCCTGTCCCCCTTGGTCCAGGAACCCCTCACATACATTCAGGTCACCACCCACGCCCTCCACGATTTCCATTTCTCTGGCCCCCAATGCCTCATCTTCACCATATCAGTCCCTGCACTGTGATCCGCTGTGGCAAAAACCTTCAACCCCTCCGGTTCTTCCTCTCCCACTGACCCAACCAGTACCCCTCCACCAACACACTCATTCGATTGCCTGAACTGGTCCTCGCCCTCAACAACTACTCCTTCGAATCCTCCCATTTCCTTCAGACCAAAGGGACACCCACAAAGGCCCCAGCTTTGCCTGCCTCTTCTGCGAATACATGGAACTGTCCATCTTCCGTAGTTGCACCATTCCCACCTTTTCCTTCACTACACTGACTACTGTATTGGTGCAACCTCATGCTAGACCATCCCGGACATCTCCCTCCTCTTCCTGGACCTCTCTGTCTCCATTTTCAACTCCCACAGTTACCTGGACTATACCTCCTCCCACCCTGCTCCTGTAAAAACGCTATCCCTTACTCCCAATTTCTCTGCCTCCACCGTATCTGCTCCCAGGAGGAGCAATTCCACTCCAGAACTTCCCAATAGCGTCCTATTTCCAGGACCGCTGTTTCCCCTTCCACATGGTCGACAATGCTCTCCAGCGCATCTCCACCACCCTTGAACTACACCCAAACTACAGCAAAGGTAGAACCCCCCCCCCCCCCCCCCCCCCCCCCAGTCCTCACCTGACCAATGTCCATCCTTCCATTTCTGCCACCTACAGGCTGATCTCACCACCAGAGATATACTTCCTTCCCCACCCCTATCAGCATACCGCAGAGGCCATTCCCTCAGCACACCATCGTTAGGTCAACGCCCCCCCCCAAGCAATCCACCCTTCACTCCCAGTACCTTCCCTTGCAGCTGGGGGAGGTGTAAAACCTGTGCCCATACCTCCCCCCTCACCTCCATCCAGGGCCCCAAAGGATCCTTCCACATCTGGCAGAGATTTTCCTTCACATCCAAACACCTCATCTATTATGTCTGTTGCTCTTGATGTGGTTTCCTCTACATTGAGGAGATAGGATGCCAACTTGCAGAATGTTTCAGAGAACATCTCTGGGACACACTCACCAAGCAACTGCACTGCCCTGCAGCTGACCATTTGAACTCCCCCTCCCACTCTGCCAAAGACAAATCAGTCCTGGGCTGCCTCCACTGCCAAATCCTAGCTGCCGGATGCCTGGAGGAAGAACACCTCATCTTCCGCCTTGCTACCCTCCAAACACATGGCATCAACATCAATTTGACCAGTTTCCTCATCTTCCCTCCCCCCACCTCCTCCTAGATCTAACCTTCCACTTTGGCAGTGCCCTCTTGAACTATCCATCTTCCTTTCAACCCATCTGCTCCACACTCCATTCCAACCAATCACCATCACACACCCCCACCTGCATCTACCTATTGCCTTCCCAGCTATCTTTCTCCCAGCCCCACCTCCCCCTCTTATTTATCTCTCAGCCCCTTTCCTCATGCCACCGCTCTCCCCTTCCCCTCCATCCCCCCCTCCCCGCACATTCCTGATGAAGGGTTTATGTCCGAAACGACATCAACGCTCCTTCTCCTCGGATGCTGCCTGACCTGCTGTGCTTTTCCAGCACCACACTTTTCAATCCCATCTCTGAACCACACTCTGCGAAAAAGTTGCCACTTAGATCCTTTAAATTTTTCCCCTCTTACCTTAAATCTTTGCCCTCTAGTTCTGAAGTTCCCCCACCCCAAGGATTGTCTATTCACCCAATCCTTGCCTCTCATGATTTTATATACTTCGAAAAGGTCACCAGTCAGTCTCCGACACTCCAGTGAATATGTTCCCAGCCTATTCAGCCTCTGTACATAAGTGAGATCCTCCAACCCTGGCAACATCCTTGTTAAATCTTTTCTGAATCCTATCGAGGTTCATAACATCTTCCAATAACAGGGCAACCAGAACTGTACACAGTAATCCAAAAGCGGCTTCACCAATGTCCTGTACATCTCCAACCTTTGATCAAGATGGCAGCGGCGGAGTAGGCAGCATCCAGGATCCTGAACCCGAGGTTCATCCATCCTGTCCACTTTTCAGTTGTTTTTTTTAATGTTCTTTTCATTTTTGCTTCAAACTTACCGTCCGAGACACGCAGCATCAGCGACAACAGCATCGATGAGGAAGACAAAAGGCAGCTTCATCGGGGTCCAAAGCATGGTAGTGGTCTAGTGAGCCTGGTATAGGACTCTGGCAGATGGCAGCGAGGCAGCTGTTGGAGCCTGGAACAGGACTCTGGCAGACGGCATCGATAAAGCAGCTGGCAGAGAGGCGAGTACAGGAGCTGACATCGGCTGCAGAATCAGCTGCTACAGTGGCAGCAGCAAAACATGGCACCTGAGCAACAGCAAATTTGATACAGCTTGGTTTCAGTGCTGGCGGCACTGAAACAGTGGCAGAAGGGTTATGGACTCTCATAAGGTAAATCTTGTCTTTACTCTTAAACTTTTCAAAATTGTGCTGGACAATGTGGACAATAGAAGCTTTTCACTGTATTTTACTATATTTTCACTGTAAAATACACATGACAATAAAATCATTCATTCATTCACCATGACGCCCCAACACCTACACTCAATGGTCTGATAAATGAAGGCAAGCATGCTAAACACTTTCTCAACTACCTTGTTAAGAAATTTCAAGGAAAAATGTACCTGAACCCCTTGGTCTCTCGGTTCAACAATGCTACCTGACCCTACCATCAACAAGTCCTGCCCTTTTTTATCTTACCAAAATGCAATACCTCACATTTATCCAACTGAAATTCCATCTGCCACTCGTTGTCCCATTGGTCCAATTGATTAAGATCCCTTTGTATTTTAGGTTACATTCCCTACAGTGTGGAAACAGGCCATTCTGCCCAACCAATCCACACCGACCCTCCGAAGAATAACCCACCCAAACCCATTTTCCTCTGACTAATGCACCTAGCACTATGGGCAATTTAGCATGGCCAATTCATCTGACTTGCACATCTTTGGACTGTGGGAGGAAACCCACGCAGACACGGGGAGAATGTGCAAACTCCACACAGACAGTCGTCCAAGGCTGGGACCCTTGTGCTGTGAGGCAGCAGTGCCAACCACTGAGCCACCGTGCTGCCCATCTTAAATAACCTTCTTCACTGTCCCCTATACCACCAATTTTGGTGTCATCCACAGATGTACTAACCATGCTTCCTAAATTCTCATTCAAATCATTTGTATAAATGATAAACAACAGTGGACTCAGCACTGATCCCTGTGGAGCACCACTGGTTACAGGTCTCCAGTCTGAAAAACAACGCTACACCACCACTCTCGGTCTCCTACCATCAAGCTAATTTTGCATCTAATTTGCAAGCTCTCGCTGAATCCCATGAATCAAACTTTACTAATTAGTCTACTATGTGGAATTTAGTCAAAGGTTTTAGTAAAGTCCTGTAGACAATGTCTACCGCTTTGCCCTCATCTATCTTTTTGGTCATTTCATCAAAAAACTGGTCTACGTGGCCTATAATTCAAAATACACCAGAATAATCTTTACTTATAACGAGTTTATGCTAAAAACACATATTTAAGAGTGTTGACGGGAAATTAAACAACAAATATACATTATCGTTCCTATACTACAAGATACGATTACTATTGGGAAGACAGATGGAGTTTTAACAAAATTGAAAATGGTTAGATGACAGCAATTATGCCAGCTCTCTATTCCAGATTTCAAATTTAATGACCTAACTGTGACCATATAACCACTGGTGATTGTCATCTGGTTCACTGAGGAAGGAAATCTGCCATCTTTACCTGGTCTGACCTAGATGTAACTGCAGAATCACAGCAAGGTGGTAGACTCTTAGCTGCCCTCTGACCAGTTAGGGATGAGCAATAAATGTTAGCCCAGTCAGTGACAGCTACATAACATGAACAAATCATTTTTTAAAATGTATTCTTATGGCTCAACACAACATTGGCCTTTAGTGCCCAGTTTGCAAGTTTATTAAAAAATGAACAAAACGCAGAAGCAATCTGAATATTCATAAGGCAAACTGAACAATTTGAAAAAAAATGCTAGAGAAAGTCAGAAGCTCTGGCAGCATCTGTGGGCAGAGAAACAGTTAATGCCTAGAGTCTACTCTGACGCTTCTTCAAAACTGGATTTGGAAGTTTGCTTTTATATAGCAAACAATTTGCCCCTTACATTGCTTTTGTTGTTAAAACCTCATCTCAGAAACGTGTTCCACTAAACTGTGACTATTTTACATAACCCACACATGATAGCACACCAATACCATCAACTTCTTGCAGTCATAGACCTGCAAGTCTGTAAAATCACAACTCAGGGCTAAATTCACACTAAAGAGCAGAAGCAGCATTCACTCCTAATCATTGGATCAAATCAAATACCAAATCTTGCCATATCCAGTCATCAAAATTGGCAGGCAACTAAACCACAGATAGGGAGAGGTGGGTCCATGATCATCATCATCATCTAAAAGGTGGAGCCAAATACATCCGTTCTAATTATAAGACTGACAAACGAGTAACGCTCTTCATCTAGAAGTGCCAAAAGTGCCTTTCCCTGAGCTTCCCATAAACCATGCAATTTGATACACTCCACATGATATGACAAAACAGCTGACTGCACTGGATTCAGCAAAGAATGTACGCCCCAACAACATAATAGCTAGACAACTGAAAGCCTGTGCTCCAAAATGTGACACTCCTAGATAGTTGCAGTTCATCTACCAAACAGGCATTTACTCTGTGATGTGCAAAATTGCCCAAATATTTCCTGTGCAGAAAATGCAGGGCAAATCCAATCCAGCCAATTACCTCTCCATGAGCAAAATGTCACCAAATTACAGCAAATAGCACTTATTCAGCAATAACCTGCTCATCAGCACCCAGTTTGGGCTCACCAAGGATAACTTTGCTGCATAGTTTAGTACATTCAAGGCTAACACATAGCTATTTCAGGTCTCAAGGGAGGGGACAAAAAAGTCAAGTGATGCAGTAGATCAGTTGTGTTTGTGCTGAATGGCAACAGGCTATCCTGTCCACTCCTGTTGCTATTTCTTATGTTCTGTTTCTAACTAGAAATACTCTAATCAACTCCCCTTGACATTGAACGGAATTATTCTTGTTAATTTCTCCAATATCAATATCATGGGCAAAGTGGTCACCATGCAACAGACACTTTACGGAAATAGCCACATATTGCGATTGTAAGAACAAATCAAAGGTTGGTTATTTTGCTGCAAATGACTCAACGTCCAATTCCCCAAACCCTTTCCACCATCGAAAGACAAAAGTCACAAGTATGATAGATTCTATCGAGGATGCAGGCCCAACACTCAAGGACAAAGCAACCTGCTTGAATGCTGGCCCATCACCTGAAATATTTATGCCATCAACCGCCAGCACATTTTATTGAAATGTACAAAATTGAGAAAATGCACTGGAGCAACTCACCAAACATTCATCAATCGCACCTACTAAAGCTGAAAGCTCTATCACCCACAAAGAGCACAGAAAATGTGTGGGAACACATAACCTTCAAGATTGTTAATTATAAGTAGCCTGGAAACATACCATCCTTACATCATCATGAGGTCAAAACCCTGAAAGATCCTTGTTGACAATACAATGCAAATGCATAAATCGTGAAAAATACAGTGAAGGCTCACCCTCCATGTTCTCAAGGGAATTAGGGACGGTCATTGAATGCTGGTCTTGTCAGTGGCATTTACATCCCACAAACAAAGGGGCAAAAAAGCAGAAGCTGATAGCCAACAATGGACTTCTGCTACCAAATGTGTTTCAAAATTCACAATGAAAGCGGTGTTTCAATTGAGGGTCTAAACATTTGTATATTGCAGTGACCGGTTATTGCACCTTATCTGCAAATCTACTGCTGCGATGAAGCAGTCAAACTATGAAATGCTGCAAAGGTCAAACCAGAGAAGATAATCTATATGTATTGGAAGAATCTAGAGAAGTAGCAAAAAGCAGGAACAACAGCATTTCACAATTAAACTGTATAATGATGCAATGCATGGGAGTTTGGTAATATCTTTTTTCATGCACGACAGGGCAATAATTAATGTGTTATTAGGGATGGTTGCTAAAAATTTACATTGTCTTAGCAGAGTATTAGGTAACAGAATAAAATTCATCTCTTGGTCAGCTGGCTGTAAGGGAATTAAATTAATTAAACAGTTTCTATTAAATGGGTTCTGAGCTTTGATCAAATGCACAACTGCACACAAAATTCAGTTCAAAACTACCACTCAAGTCTCACTCAAAAGGCATGAAGATAAACAAAAAAAAACTGTCTACTATAGGAAGATGTGTTGAGATTGGCAAGTATACCATGCTAGGCCTGTTTGCAACACTGACAAATGCAAAAGCACTCCTTTTCTCAGCACTGACACGATTCACTTTGATCAGAACATGATTGAAGGACTTTTTTTAAAAAGCAATTCTGCAGTTATGCGAAATTTGCAATTTGAAAAATAATCATTCTATGTACAAAAAAACCTTCATACTCACTTGTCATCAAAAGCCCATTTCCAAAATTCAGCAGCATCTGCCTTTGTGATGCGAAAATTGTCACCCTGAAAATGGCCAGATGGGAAAATGGCCTTGATTTCTGCCAGCATGTGACTAAAGATGAGTGAGAGTTTTGTAAGATTCCTCCTAGAGAGAAGAAACAGACAAATTATTTTAGTGTACCCTAAAAGAGATAGTCATATATCATTTAGCATGTTGAAATAGCAAAACAAAACTGAGCACACAAAAACTTTGCAGTTTTCAAATTTGATGCACTACTGTTTGGTAAGTTTTAAAAGAACTTATTTTGTGCCTCTCTTACCAAGCTGTTCCTCATGTGTACACTCCAGGAATTGCTTCTATTTCATGCCCACAGAGTCACCTCTAAAGCCCATGAAGGTTCTATCTTTGACCGCCATCTCTTCCTCATTCACATGGTACTTATGAGCATAAACATCCTGATGTAAATTTTTTTTTAAATCAACTTCCTCTGAGATGTTATGATGCACCTCTGGAACTGGTGGAACTTGAGTCCAGGGCATCCAGGTCAGGCGTAGGTTCACAATCACTGGACCACAACAGCACAAACCAACCCCATGTACTGTACACAGATAAAATCTAACCACCTGTCACTGACTCTGACAACTTCAGACTCAATTATTCCAAAGCTTTCCTGGCTGCATTTCCATCTACAGCCTTTGTAAACTTCTGATCATTCAAACTGACTGATTAGATTAGATTAGATTAGATTAGATTAGATTAGATTAGATTAGATTAGATTAGATTAGATTCCCTACAGTGTGGAAACAGGCCCTTCGACCTACAAGTTCACACCGACCCTCCGAAGAGTAACCCACCCAGACCCATTTCCCTCTAACTAATGCACCTAACACTGTTGGCAATTTAGCATGGCCAATTCACCTGACCTGCACATCTTTGGACTGTGGGAGGAAACTGGAGCACCCGGAGGAAGCTCACGCAGACATGGAGAGAATATGCAAACTCCACACAGACAGACAGATGCCTGAGGCGGGAATTGAATCAGAGTCCCTGGTGGTGTGAGGCAGCAGTGCTAACCACTGAGTCACCGTGCCACCTGTGCTTGCACAAATCACACTTACAAATCACCCTACCCTCACTGACTTGCGACATACAATGGCCAGTTTTCCAATGTCTTTCTACATTTTCCTTGACCTTGAACTTAGAATATTTATCTTGCTTAAACTCCTTCACATCATTTCTCCGCATTTGTTACAACCCCCACCCTAGAACATTTCACGGGCAAACGTTTTATGGCCCCATAACTTCTGTATAGTTATTAACCCAAAGAATAATTCAAGTTGCTTCAAAGCTTGCATTTAAAAGTTTTAAAATCAGAGTAGCATTTGGCCTGTTCACAATACAAAAAACATTTAAAAATGTGCTTTAGGAAGGCAAGAATCTAACACGATACTGAGCAAAAAATGACCCAACTAGCTTGGTAATGCTAGTTTCTCTCCCTCACATCAATGCTCACTAACCTAAGTCACAACAGTCTTCGCTTCCTCTTTGCAGCTACTGGGTTTACTTGACATGTTCAGTCTTAGAGGGCAAACAGCCTACTCTTGCTCCCATTTCTTAGGCTTCACTGCTAACATACAGCAATTTCCTTGCTTGTGTTTCTATTTTAATATTAGTCTTTTAAACATTTCACAGATTATCAAGGAGTTGATGTAAGGCAGTGCAATTAAGTCAGTAAAGTTAACAGTAGATAACTGAATTGAAGTTGCAAGATTTGTGGTATCACTATGAGACCAGTGGTCCATTATTGGAAAGGCAAGTTGGAACACTTTGAATTCCATGTAGCCATTGAGCAGCTGTTAAGGTTGCAGAACTCAAGATGCAAGAGAAGGCTGAAAAAATTAAAGGAGCTTGAAACATGGATGGGAGAGGAATGATGGAACAAAAAAGATTACAAAATGATTATTTGACAGCCCAATGAGTCATGAAGTTGAAGTGCAAATCACTTCCCAGGAGCACGAGGGCTATGGACACTACCATTGGTGGGAAGTGAAGTTGAGCCTATGGCAGTGGCATCATCCATGTGGTTCAAAAAAATTAATGTCACAATCGATGTCAGCACTATAGCATAACCAACAACAAAACCACTTGACTCGTAATCCACAAGTTGCACTGGGAACTAGAGTTTTACAGACGAAATGTCCTCAAAATTAAATGAACATGGCAAAAAATATCATACACTATTTTAGTTGCTTACCTAAGTAACTAACAACAGTCCTAGGTTAACTGACATGCTGGATGAGGTCAAAATCATATGCAAAAGATACATAAAATTACCATCTACTGTTACAAGTGCAAAACTTCCAACATATTCATTTGATCAAAGCAGCATTCAGTTCTGTAAGATTTAATTTCTGATCAATTTTAAAATTACATGTTAGCAAATACTAATGGTCGAGTTATTCACTGACACAGTATTGCGGTTCTATTCCTTTCTCCTTTTAGGTTTTTAGTACAACACATCAGCAACAAAAATCTATGATCTCACAGTACTTCTTGGATCGAAAAGGCAATGCAAATTGATAATGAAAAGTGAATAATGGAGACTTCTTACAAATTAAAAAGGTTTTTACAGCTGCCAGAAAATCAGTTGTAGCATGATTATAAAGAAAGACCTTGTTTAAATGCACAAAGTGAACCCATGAACATGTGAATTAGCCTGCTGTTCACTTTCAAAACAGAAATGTAAAGGTAACCTTACCCTTATTTACCTATATTTTGGTGTCATCATATTTTTTATTTGTTACATAAAGAATGCAAAGACTATGTGACAACCCAGGAGACAAGAACAAGAACTCATAGACTACACAGTTAACATAAATGAAGTGTCTGGGCTCGTTTGCCCAAACTGTAGGAATAGTACATATACAGCACAAAGCTGCCTCAATTTTGGCATGCATTGCATGCTTCATCAGCATGGAGGGCACACAAAGAAGCTGTTGGAAATGGCATTGGCATCTTCACAATATAGTAGGCATTATAATTCAAACATGCAAGCTGCGGCATAGTCTTATGTCTAAGTCGTGGCATTTTGATAACACTACAGCTCCTAGCTGTACGATAACCCTCCTACAGAGAAAAATAGCTTCAGGAAACACTGAACTGGACTCACCCATTTGACAGGTGAGATTGTAAATCAGAACTAGTTCCAAAGTAGGGGTCACAGAAACCTTAAGCAACTTCATACCTTTCAACATAATCAAAACATAATTTTCCCAAAACTTTTTCAAGGAACAAATGAAGACAAAACTGAACATTCACATTTGTAAGACTGCACTGTAGCTGAATTCATGCAGAATCAAATCAGATATTTGATCTCTAAATCATGAGGAATTCAATTATCAGTTATTCATCCCAATATTAAAGTGCAATCTTATGTATAATGTGAAACATAAGTAGGCCACAACAGAGACTCCAAAAGCTAGTTTCCTCACATACACAATAAAACATGAATGCTTGGTAAACAGGAAACAATTGTGGCTCTAAGAGCTGTTCCTTTTTGAGGTATTTTAGGTGTTGGAGGTAATTTCCTTGAATTTCAGGAGCAGCAAGTGCTGTTTTAAATGCAGTTTCATTGTTTTGAAACTTTGGGGAAAAAATATCAAAACAGCGGCATTTTTAAAAGGAGGAAGACAGACAAAAGGCAGCGATCACATGGTCATTGAGGGAGAGAGAAAAAGAAACCTACGCTGCTAAATGACATAGCAGTGAATCTGCAGTTACTGCCTTCGCTATTTGAGTTCGAGTTTATGTATATCTGGACATCGCAGTGCGTCTAGGAAAAATTAACAAACAGCAAATTCACAGCTGATCTTGGAGGAACCTGTGTGGGAGAATTCAAAGTACAGGAACAGATAAGTGCATAGTTTTTAATGTGTAACCTTGCTGTAAGTCTGCAGTAGTGAGTAGAGTGGATTCTTTCTTGAATATGTTTTATTGAGATCCATCTTTTGATTAAATTTTAAAAATATAAACCATAAGTACTAAGTTAGCCTGGAGTACTGTTTTTTTCAGAGCAATAAGACGGTGCTAATTTCTGGGTGTGGATCAAAGATGGCCATTAGTAGAGTGATATGCTCTTCCCGTCGGACGTGGGAGTTTAGGGTCAGTTTCCGTGTTACTGATGATTATATCTGCTGCAAATGTCTTTGGTTGCGAATCCTATCCCATCGCATGGATCGGTTACAGCGGCAGTTAGAGGCAATGAGGAATTTAGAAGAGCTAAGGGATGCGATAGATGGCAGCTATAGGAAGGGAGAAAAGTTGCAGATACAGTGAGGGAGATGGGTTAAGTTCAAGAAAAGTAGGAGGGGGAGGCAGGAAGTGCAGGAGTCTTCTGTGGCTATCCCATTTCAAAATTGTATGCTGTTTTGGAAAATTTTGGGGGTGATGGACTCTCAGGGGAATGTAGCATGAACAGCCAAATTTCTGGTATTGAGACTGACTCTGATGTAATGAGGGCTTTGTCGGGTTTCAAGTGATCCATTGTGATAGGGGACTCTCTAGTCAGAGGTACAGACAGATATTTCTGCAGCCAGCATCAAGAAATCAGTATGGTTGCCTCCCTGGTATAAGGATCAAGGATGTATCAGAGAGGGTACAGAATGTTCTCAAAGAGGAGAGGGACCAGCAGGAGGTCATTGCACACACTGGAACTAACGACAGAGGAAGAGAAAAGGGTGAGATTCTGAAGGGAAAATATAGAAAGTTAGGCAGGAATTTAAAAAGGACGTCCTCAAAGGTAGTAATATCTGGATTACTCACTGTGCTACGAGCTAGTGAGGGTAGGAATAGAAGGATAGAGCAGATGAATGTTTGGCTGAGGTGCTGGTACAAGGGAGAAGGGTTCATATATTGGATCACTAGAATCTCTTCTGGGATAGAAGTGACCTGGACAAGAAGGATGGATTGCACCTGAATTGGAAGGGGACTAATATACTGGCAGGGAGATTTGCTCGAGCTGTTCAGTAGGATTTAAACTAGTAAGGTGGGGGTGGAACAAAGGAAACAGTGAGGAAAGAGATCAATCTGAGACTGGTACAGTTGGGAAAAGGAATGAGTCAATCAGTTAGGGCAGGCAGAAACAAAGTAGAGACCAATGTAGGACTGATAAATTAAACTGCATATACTTCAATGAGAGAGGCCTAACGGGGAAGGCAGATGAACTCAGGACATGGTTAGGAACATGGGACTGGGATATCATAGCAATTACAGAAACATGGTTCAGGGATGGACAGGACTGGCATCTTAATGTTCCAGGATAAAAATGCTATAGGAAGAATAGAAGAGGGAAAATAAGGTTAAGGAGAATTCAAAGGTATTTATAAATACATTAACGATAAAAGGGTAGCTAGGGAGAGAATAGAGCCCCTCAAAGATCAGCAAAACTGTCTGTGTGTGGAACCGGAGATGGGGAAGATACTAAATGAGTATTTTGCATCACTATTTACTGTGGAAAAGGACATGGAAGGTATAGAATGTGGTGAAATAGATGGCGACATCTTGAAAAATGTCCATATTAAAGAGGAGGAAGTGCTGCATGTCTTGAAATGCATAAAAGTGGATAAATCACCAGAACCTTATCAGGTGTACACTAGAACTCTGTGGGAAGTTAGGGAAGTGATTGCTAGGCTCCTTACTGAGATATTTGTATCATCGATAGGTGCAGAAGACTGGACATAGTCTAATGTGGTGCCACTATTTAAGAAAGGTGGTAATGAAAACTCAACAACTATAGACATTGGTGGTGAGCAAGTTGTTAGAGAGAATCCTGAGGGACAGGATTTACATGTATTTGGAAAGGCAAGGACTGATTAGGGATATCAGCATGGCTTTGTGCGTGGGAAATCATGTCTCACAAACTTGATTGAGATTTTTGAAGAAGTAACAAGGAGGATTGATGAGGGCATAGAGGTGGACGTGATTTGTATGGACTTCAGTCGAGTGTGTGGTGCTGGAAAAGCACAGCAGGTCAGGCAGCATCTGAGGAGCAGGAGAGTCGACGTTTCAGACAAAAGCCCTTCATTCGTGATGGGTCCACTGCTTTTCGTCACTGATATAAATGATTTCAAAGTGAACATCGAAGGTATAGTTAAGTTTGCAGATGACACCAAAATTGGAGGTGTAATGGACTGCAAGGAAGGTTACCTCAGATTACAACAGGAACTTGATCATATGGGCCAATGGGCTGAGGAGTGGCAGATGGAGTTAAAATTAGATAAATGCAAGGTGCTGCATTTTGGAAAAGCAAATCAGAGTAGGACTTATACACTTAATGGTAAGGTCCTGGCATCTGGTTGGCATGGATGAATGGGACCAAAGGGTCTGTTTCTGTGCTGTACATCTCTATGACTCTTGTAATTTCTCCTAAATTAGTGCACAATAAATTCTAAATTAAATTTTGAGAACACATTTTATGAATACTGTAACTATAATCTTTATTAAGGAAGGTTCTGTTCATACAACAGAAAATTGCCAAACACTTTTAATCCCTAACAGTTTAATTAACTTTAGGCAAAAAGATGGTGAGTCAATTTAAGGAGTATTTCTCTCCAACAGTAAGTTTGGCTTCTGTGCTGAACAAAGAGGACTTTTGAATTCATTCTTCTCAAATGGAGAAGACAGCAATTTTTGTATACAAGATCAGAAAGTTTATTTTAAATCAACTTAATATTCAATTGAAAATTAGGCTGAAATTTGGTTTATGAAATAGAACAAATTAATTGATAGTTTGCATAAATGATTTGAGGATCTGAAGAAGAAAAATCACCTCAAAACAACAGATGCACAGCAAACTTCCTTTTATTCTTTCATGGCATTTGGGCAGAGGAACTTCACAGCAAAGTTGCAGTATGGTTACAGAATTGACTAAGTTGGCTAAGACTAAGGATGTTTCTCAGATAGAGGTAGCTTGCATTGAGTTTACCATAAAGCAATTTTGGGTCCAATATTCTGTTACACTTTCATACATGACCTATACTTTGGTGTAATAAAAATAAAGTCACTATAACTCAGTAGGTTTGGCAGAATCTGTGGAGGCAGAAGTAGAACTAACATTTTGAGTCCAATTTGATTTATCTTCAGAACTAAAAAGGAGCTGGAAAATGATTTTTTTTGTATTCATTCGTGGCATAAGAACTTCATTGGCTGGCCAGTATTTATTACCCATCCACAGTTGCCCTTGATAAGAGGAGGGTGAGCTGTCATTTTGAACTGCTGTAATCCATTTCATAAGGCTGTTAGGAAGGGAGTTCCAGGATTCTGACCAGCAACACTGAAAGAACTGCATAGTATTTCCATGTCAGGATTGAGGATGGCTTGGAGGAGAACGTCTGGGTAACAGTATTGTTGTGAATCTGTCTTGTCCTTCTTGATGATAATGGTCCTGGGTTTGAAAGGATCTTCAGTGGTTATCTGCTAGTGTTTAAGAAAGCATAGGTTACTTAGCTTTATATATAGGAGGGAACGTTATAAATCACTAGTCAGATTTTAGCTGGAATATTGCAGCTGATTTTGAGCACCACCTTTCAGGAAAAACTTCAAGGCCTAAGAAAGGGCACAAATGAGGTTTACCGGGGCATTAGCAGACCTGTGGAATTACATTTTGAGGAGAAGTTACAAAAGTCAGTTCTCTTCAGAATACAGAACGTTAATATGTGACCTGATAGAGGTTAACACATTAACTTCTTTGATAGAGACAGGCTGTTTGTCCCGGTGAGTGCATCAATGAGTTGACATCATAGATTTCCAAACAATGGAAAACAAAAAGATTCAGAAAGGAGAGAAAAACATATTTTTCCAGAGCGTTATAGAATCATAGAGATGTACAGCACGGAAACAGACCCTTTGGTCCAACCCATCAATGCCAACCAGATATCCCAACCCAATCTAGTCCCACCTGCCAGCACCAGGCCCATATCCCTCCAAACCTTTTCTATTCATATACCCATCCGAATGCTTCTTAAATGTTGCAATTGTACCAGCCTCCACCACTTCCTCTGGCAGCTCATTCCATACACATACCACCCTCTGCGTGAAAAAGTTGCCCCTTAGGTCTCTTTTATATCTTTCCCCTGTCAGTCTAATTGTTGAGTTCTACCTTAAAAGATGCTGAAAGATGATTGTATAAATAATTTTAAACTTTAAAAGAAATTGGACAGTTATTGGATAAATGCTGGCATGTGCGACTAAGTACAAGTGCTTTTTTAAAGAGGCAGCACAAGTCCAGTTCTGATATCCAACATTCAATTGTGGACTTTTTAGCAACTGTATCTATAAAAGAGGCATAAAGAACTTTGGCCAACTTGACCTGTATTTCTCTTATGCAAAGATTGGGAAAATTGTAAATGGAATAGATTTATATTTATGCGATACATCATGACATCCCTCAAACAATTCAAAGTGCATCACATATAATTAATTTTACCCTGAGGTGCAATGCATCTGTTAAGTCTATAAATTTTAAAAGCGACAATGGTCACTTAGGTACACAACTATAAAATGGCCGCTTAGGGAAGACATGGAACAATCTCCAGTGCTCAATGAGTAACTCACAAACCGAAACATTGATTAAGGTGGGAGATGGAAGAATTTCCAAATTAAACTTCATTTCATAAGATCATGATGGCATGATTAACAAAATAGTTAGCTACACAAAAATAGTGGAACTAAGTTTCTATTTTGTTTCTCCCTACTTTGAAATTGTTAGTTTTGGCTTGGAATAGCATATGCATTTAACTTAAAGAAATTTAAATTTAGGTTTATCCACAATTTGAATTTCAGACTTATGAACTAGTCTGTCAGAAAATGTTCTACTACAAGCCAGCAGCTAAGTATAGTCATACCAAGACCACAAACCTTGTGGATTTTGCTGGAAGAGGTTACAATGTAAGTTTTATGAGCTGCAAAAAAAGCTAACAGTAGCCCATTAACTCTCCTTCAAACATCATTTGAGAAAATGTGATATTAACTCAGGCTATCAAAAAAGCAACGTCAAGGACAAAAGAGGCGCCACACAGAATATTTATAGAGTCATAGACATGTACAGCACAGAAACAAATCCTTCGGTCTAACTCATCCAGACTGACCAGATATCCCAATCCAATCTAGTCCCATTTGCCAGCACTTAGCCCATATCCTTCTAAATCCTCCCTATTAATATACCCATCCAGTTGCCTCTTAAATGTTGTAATTGTACCAGTCTCCACTACTTTCTCTGGCAGCTCATTCCATACACTACCCTCTGGGTGAAAAGGTTGCCCCTCAGGTCCCTTTTATATCTTTCCCCTCTCACCCTAAACCTATGCCCTCTAGTTCTGGACTCCCTCCACTCCAGGGAAATTACTTTGTCTAGTTACCCTATCCATGCCCCTCATGATTTTATAAACCTCTACAAGGTCACTCCTCAGCCTCCATTGCTCCAGGGAAAACAGCCCCAGCCTATTCAGCCTTTCCCAATAGCTCAAATCCTCCAACTCTGGCAACATCCTTGTACATCTTTTCTTAACCCTTTCAAGTTTCAGAACATCCTTCCGAAAGGAAGAAGACCAGAACTGCACGCAATATTCCAAAAGTGGCCGAACCAATGTCCTGACAGCTGCAACATGACCTCCCAACTCCTGTACTCGATACTCTGACCAATAAAAGAAAGCATACAAAACACCTTCTTCACTATCCTACCCAACTGCAACTCTACTTTCAAGGTACTATGAAACTGCACTCCAAGGACTCTTTGTTCAGCAACACTTGCTAAGACCTTACCATTAAGTGTATGAAGTCCTGCTCTGATTTGCTTTTCCAAAATGCTGCATCCCACATTTATTTAAATTAAACTCCATCTGCCAGCCTGAGCCCATTTATCATCTTATATACAAAATGAAATACATAAATCCATATTCAATATTGAACCAACTCTTCACTGAAAACTTTAATTGCTGGAAAAATGAGGAAGAGATGGTACGTTGGGGCTTACTAAACTCAAAGTACATATCTCAACTGGACTGTCAAAAAGAACTAGAAACAAAGACTAATTTGGCTATGGGGATCAGATGGATCTAAGTTAGATGGTTATCTTTCTCAGTTACCTACATAAGACAAACAGAAAAGCAGCACATTGAAGCCTTCAATGTTATATTAAAAAAAGACCAATCTTCTTGATAAACCATCTCCACTTTGCTTCAAATATACACCCACTACAATTTCCCCATGATAATATTTTGCACTGTATCGGTCTTTTCTTAAATACCAATTATGATTTGACCAAAGATGTTAAAGTTATATAATAACTTGGGCAGAAGTTTGGAAATCAGCATGAAATATTTCCTATGACACAAACATTATACTTAAGTTGAAGACGTTTGAAAAACTCAACACGCCCTTCCAGATAAGTACTCAATTGCATTCTATAAATGTCAACTCAAATACTGATGTTTTACAAATTATATTTTGCTGAAAGCATTCTTTCTCTGTGTGACTGTGCAAAGATGTATAACTTTAAAATAAACTAGAATGCAACAAAATGGCCTTCCTTCAACTAAAATTATTTGCATTAACTCAACCATGGAAAGTCTAACAGGGCCAAGATGATGTATGTGGATATGTTTACAATCTCGCTCAAATTTTAAGCTACTTGAAAGAAAAGTGGAAGGTGGTAGCAATATGAGTAACAAAAAGAGATCAATCTGTAATGTCATTTATTAAAAGCCACCCTGATTTGCAAGAAGTGTAGAATATATAAATAGTGACCAGGAGGATGATATGAAAGTCAGAAGAGGAATAAATGGGCAGATGAAGTGCAACTATGACACAAAAGGTCTGATCTGAATGTTTAGGCTGAATTGCCCAGTCAGGCATTCAAATCTGTTGACATCAACAATGTTAATATGAAGCTGGAAAGGCACTGGTAAGAATTTCAATTAAAACACATGTTTAAAAATCTCTTCAAAGGATCTGGCTGTCACTAACCAGGCCTGACAGATAGTAAACTGGGCATTAAAAAAACAGGGTACTGCAGAAATTGCTGGAAACTCTCAGGTCTGACAGCATCCATGGAGACAAAGCAGAGAGTTAATACTTCAGGCCCCATGACCCTTCTTCAGAACTGATCATAGCTAGGAAATGGTTGGTATATGCACTAAAGATGGATGTGGGAAGAGAACATCCTCTCTCCCTCTGGGCTTCATTTCCACCTACCATTTACTCCTACCCTCTCTCCATTTTCAGCAAATATACCAAACTTTAACAAGCTACGATCAGTTCTGAAATAGGATCACCAGATCTGAAATGTTAATTCTGCTTTGTCTCTATAGACCTGTTGAGTTTCTCCAGCAATTTCCACTTTGGTTAGTAATCTAGCACTATGTTTTTGAACTCAACCAGATGAATGCGCCACAATGACCTCCCCACTGTTCCTGATTATAATTCACCAAGATATAATTAATGCTAACTGTAACTGATGAAATTATTAGTTTTCTATGTGTTAAGCAAGTATTGTTTCTTTGTGTAATCACATTGACATTTGTTATTATGACTGATTTTGTCACTCCTAGGACTGTTTCAATATTTTTTCAACAAAATGAAGAAACAGATACAAAGTTCTTTTCGTGAATTATTAGGATGCTGCCAGTTGATTAGAAAGGAACGTACAGGTGTAAACTTTCTTGAACAATTGCATTCATTCACAGAAGATGGACGCCACTGGCCAGGCGAGAATTTATTGCACATTTATTGTTGCGCATAATGAGATAACAATTTGGGTCGTATAACAAGGCAGAGGGTATTGAATTAAAATAAGGAGTGATTACTTAGATTTGTGACAGCCAGACAGTTTGGCACTTAAGAGTGAAAAATCCTAAAAGCAGTGTTCTTACCCTGGTAGCAGTGGGAAAGCAGATTCCCTGGGGAGTACAAACAGATCTTTTTGACTGAGGAAAAAGCAGGTCAACAATACAGTCAGGATGGTGTGTGGATTAGATGAAAACTTGCAGGTGTTAGTGTTCCTATACATCTACTGCCCATGCCCTTCTAGGTGATAGCGCTCGTGGGTTTGGAAGGAGCTGTCAAAGAGAATCGGTGAGTTATTCCACTCTTCCTTGGATGGGTGCATACAGCTGTCACTGTGCATCACTGTTTGAAGGAATAAATGTTAAGGTGGTGAATGGGATGCCAATCAAGCGGACATATTCATCCTGGATGGTGTCTTTTGTTATTTCAATACCTTTCCATCACCTTACTGACAATCTTCCAGATTCAATGGGACAATCATTGAACAAACACTGGGGTCCTTTATGAAGCTAGTCCCACAATCATTCGGGCACATATTGTGCAAAATAAATTTCAGTGGATTGGATATCATGTCCTGATGGCCAAAGAACCTTCTCATGGTTATTGTGCTAAGGACAAAGAAACTTCTCTTAACAATGAATTAGAACAACAGTCGAAAAGCAAAGAAAGGGAAGAAAATCTTGCACATCAGATTCCACTATCTTTGAGCATATCCTGCCTGTTTTAAAAAATTCTCAAGGTCAGGTTCGTAGGAGAGTAGTCTGACACAGAACAAACGACCAAGAGGCGAGTCTGCTAGAATATGGGCATTTTATTCCCCGCAGCGTCGCCAAAACCAGGTCTCATCTTCGGGTCTGGCTTATACTCACTCTACATGTTACCGGAACTGGGAGCCGTCAGTTCTCGTAGAGCGGTTGCCAAAAACCCACGCTCGGCGGTTAAACGTAACCCCGGAGCAGACTCACCGAACTGGAGACTTTTCCAGCTGATATACTCTTTTCCAGATATAAACATTCATGTGAACAGCAGAGCAAGGCTAAAAAACACATTCCATTCTGGTTACATACAGATAAGAAGATTCACACGGGGAGGTGTGTAATAAGATTCACACGGGACTAAGCAACACCTCCATTCCGGTTAGATTCACACATGTATTGGGATATAATTTTTAACCGTTTCACCACACTGCCCCATGATGGGGGCTAAAACATCATTGAGTCACAAACTGGCTCATTTCTTGTTCGAAATTTCTAAGTCTAAGTATCTATCATCCTCGAATCAAGGTACAGCAGACGTTAATCAACACTACGTAACAAACTACAATTCATTAAATCTTATCTCCTTTATAATGAAATTGAAATTGGGATAAGAGGCATTTGGCCCACCAAAAACTAACATGCCCACGCTATCTGTCCAATTTTTTTCCATTTTTAAGTTAAATATTTAAGAACATGGTCCTGTAAAAAGATTGATTAGAAAATTCACAATAACCTGACTCTAAGGGGTAATCTTTACTGATGAGGGGAAGGATTTGTTTTCATTGCAAAAAAATGCAAATTTCTAATTAAAATGCTTTGAGAGGGTAGTTTTTTTAACGATTGAAATACTGACTCGCAATCTTCAACCAATCAAAACACATTAAACCACATACATTACATGGTTCTTTAAAAATACATCAATACACATCAGCAGAACATGAAAGAAATCTCAAGTCTGATATTTCTTCCATTTGGCATAACATACACACTAGTTTTGACAATTTAAAATCAACAGCTATTTAGAGAAAACCACTGATAACCTTGAGCAGGCATCATTGATGAGATAACCTTTGCATGTCAGGTCCCAGAAGACAGAATATTTATGCTACTAATCAAACCATTGTTCTGCTAATTCTGCACAAACTTAAACCTTCAATTCAAATGTATAGATAAGAATTTTTATCTTCTTTTAGGCTTCTTTAAAATCAAGATTTTTAAGAATAACATGATTCCTGTCATACCAGATTTACTAAATTTGATACTTCGGAATATTTTGACTATTTTTCTATATTCTGCTGCATTAGGTCAAAGGTCATTTCTGAAATCCTTTAAGTAACACATCTCAATATTTCACCTTGCTGTACAGGAAGATGTCAAGCAGAGGACAGAACTCTTACTTCAAAGAAGTCAATCCAATGTACAGTATTCACTAGAGCAGTCACTCCCTTGCTCCGTGAATTACAATTTAGAAATAAGCTGACAAGAATGCTAGAGGTAATTGATAGTCAAACATTGCTCAAAGAAATACACCCAATGAGATCCACAGAAAAAAATCCTATTTTACAATGATCCATGCTGAGGATTACATTGAACTAAAATACAATTGATAAACAGCTACTGATTATTTGATATTAAAGCACAATTATTTCTGGGAAACCCAAAGTCACATTTATTGCTTTTTCAACACACGAAGGAAGATCATTTTTTTTTAATGAAAAAGAAAACTACATTAACACCACTAATAAAACATAGCATAAATGAATTCAAATTTACTCTGGAATACTCTAGATCAGATTAGCAAGCACTATAGAAATATTAGCTAATAACCGAGACATTACTGTCCACTCAGTAACAAGCCAGTAACAAGTAAAGGCGGCACGGTGACTCAGTGGATAACACTGCTGCCTCACAGCACCAGGGTCCCAGGTTCGATTCCAGCCTTGGGTGACTGTCTGTGTGGAGTTTGCACATTCTCCCCGTGTCTGCGTGGGTTTCATCCGGGTGCTCCGGTTTCCTCCCAGTGTGTTGCTGGAAAAGCGCAGCAGGTCAGGCAGCATCAAAGGAGCAGGAGAATCGACGTTTCGGGGCTAAGCCCTTCTTCAGGAATGAGGAGGGTGTGCCAAGCAGGCTAAAAAAGGTAGGGAGGGACTTGGGGGGGGGGGGGGGGGGGCTTTGGGAATGCGATAGGTGGAAGGAGGTTAAGGTGAGGGTGATAGGCTGGAGAGGGGGTGGGGGCGGAGAGTTCGGGAAGAAGATTGCAGGTCAAGAAGGCAGTGCTGAGTCCGAGGGTTGGGACTGAGAGAAGGTGGGGGGAGGGGAAATGAGGAAGTTGGAAAAATCTGCATTCATCCCTTGTGGTTGGAGGGTTCCTAGGCAGAAGATGAGGCGCGGTTCCTAGGCAGAAGATGAGGCGCACATCCCTGCTATGGCCCCAGTGACTCTGAATAGTTAGTGTGGCTTTTCAAGCCTCTAGCCACATTTATTTCTTCACCACAATCATGATGAAAGCAGTGTAGTGCAGTTCTGTGTTGTGTTTAGTATTTCCAGTTTGTCAGCAGCAGATTGAATTAAGTAAAAAATCAACACATTTTCAAAAATTACTAACTGTAGAACATGAAAAATAACTTTAGAGAAATATTTAGGTTTGAAAACTTGATCAGGTTAGTTGAACAGTCAACGAAGTGTACTACATCATTTCTGCACTGTACCATAGAGAACAGATGGATTTCTCTCAAGACTCAGAATGGAAAATGGTAGCATCCAATCTCTGTCTAGGAGCTTGGTTAGTTGACCACTTGGGGGCCAGGGTCAGAGGTTTATTATCATTGCAATCAGGGGAATAGGCCTGCAGGTCCAGTGTAACCAGTCCAGGGATTAGCAGTATGTCAGTTGGAAAGTTGCACAGAGATCAGTTCAGATACTAATCATTCTTAAATTGGAGCTGTCCTTCCAATTCAGTTACTCAGGAGAGGTATTTAATGAAATTGAATCTGCATGGGAGGTAGGTTATGAAGATCAATTCTAGAAATTGGAGATGCCGTGTCAGGATGCAAAGGAGACAATTATTGAGATGGGAGCAAATTACATCTAAAGATGGGATACAATGGAGCATTGGAAGATATGAATTACTGCTTTTCAGGGGATAGTTCATTGACAGCTACTACTATCCTGGCTTCAATGGGGGCACTGGGGAGTGAGAGGGCTTGGAATGAAGTGCATCATGATGCTTCATTGCGGTTGGAAAGGTACACTCCAGTTGAGAGGTAAAGCACAAAATGAAGGAGTTGGGTGAAAACATGCAGATGGGGTCACCAAGGAGTAAAGAAAGAAACATGCAGATTTGGGAGTCACCTAAGTCAACAGGCTTAAGCTGTGACTCGCTGCCAAGCTTCATCTCTGCTGTCTTCTATCCTCATTCAAACTGCAAATAGGGAAAGGGAATGAAAATTGGTTGCCACTACATCCAGATGAGTGGATTTTCGCTGAGAGTGCGGATTCTACTTGTGGGTAATGAGGTGCCCTTCACTGAACAATCATATTCATCATGCACGTGCACCAGTACAAGTTAAAGACATCTGTAATCATAACATCTTGCAGTGACAAACTGTCATGGGGTACAAATCCTGGTCACAAGCAATTTAATGATTTCCCTCGTCATTACAAATTGATCATCGTCATCTGCGTGAAGTAGGAGTAATGGAAGGCAGCTTTAAAAATGTCAGCTGCAAGCCAAATTTGACAAAGACAATCCAAGATCTCACTGGGAGCACAGGAGTGTAGAGCTGATTTCCTCTCACTTTCATCTGTAATTATTTGCCAATGTTCTCTCTTTGCAATGTTGTCATTATTAGGTCATGTGAGGGGAAGGTCTCATCAACCCTACCAATCTATAATCTCCTACTTCATTTATGTAACATTCCTTGAGCTACATACATTGGAATAAGGTCCACTATGTCAAACTCCATGAACAGGCAATCCCCAGTCTTCCCTGTCAGAGCCCTCCATGACCCCTTGCACTGAGGACTACACTGAACTGTCGTGTGTGTGACGTGAATGGTGACTACTCACAACACTATCGGCCTGTTTTGCTTCCCCCACAAAGGTTCACTGGAATCATGTCCAATGGATCTAACCACAGCAAGTGGGATCGTTGCTGTTATCACTGTGCAACGAAGAGGGAAAGCAACGGACAAGGAGCAAATGCGCCCATCGGCCCAGGACTAGCAGCAACCTCCAGCAGCTGCCAATCAGCCTCCACATGAAACTAAAGCTGAAGGTCTCCATAGGATGTAGAAGAGGTACAGATGGCCAAGTATCTATCATCCTCCAGATGAATGAGGCATATTTTTACCTCAGACTGAAAATGCCCAGAACATGGTGACAAAACTGTGTCATCCGTTAGATGGGGCCAACCTGAAGGAGTGGTGACCATCCTAACGAGTGGTAATCAACAGCTGGGATAAATTTGCATGCATATTACTGATTCCAAAAATCCAATGGGGGGGCCTGTGTAGGACTGCCCAATTCTTTTAAACAGTCTTACACTGTAAGATCTCTCAATCCTCAACCTACAAATGCAATAAGACTTTTGTTGATGCAGATCACACTGCTCCATTTCATTTCTATGACAGACAGAAAAAGAATGAAGGTAAATTATGAATGAAAACTAGCACAAAATATAAAAATGGATAGGAAAAGTTTAGGGAAAATAATAGTGAAAGTAAATGGTGATCCCTCAGAGGATGGGGATGGCAAGTTGATAATACAGATCACAAATGATGCAGTCACTGCATTCATATTTTGCTTTAGTTTTCACTTCTCCTGTTATTCAATAAATGTTAATGTTTTTAACTGTTTGAAGGCTTTCCAATATGATGCCCCTACATTGAATAAGAACTTGATGTTACGCTACACTGGACGATCGGGTAAGAGCAGCAGTCCCTGAGGGGGTAGGCTGTTTAGCTTGAATCGTGAAGTTGCAGTTCCAGTATCAGTCAGACAGGGGATGATGTAAAATACACTTACAAAACAAGTTTCTGTTTCCAATGGAATGCCACCTGTTCCCCCTTCATACCATCAGAAGCTTTCCTTTTGTATCCTTTCCATTATGTATGCTGTGAAGGGCTATTTGTGGCTGACAGTGATTGGCTTTAAGCATGGCATCAGCTGGATGTTACAAGTAGGGCCCAGCACTGATGAATACTTCCACTGCTGATGATAGCAAGATAACATAAGCACAGTACCATAGGGACATGGTGCATTCACAATGGAGTGAGCAGCAGAGAATTCTGTGAGCTAACTTGTTGAAACTCCATGAAACTCACCAAAATTGACATTTTGCAAATTTTTTGGTCAGCTTCTTTTTCAATGGCTTGTGGGCGGCACGGTGGCACAGTGGTTAGCACTGCTGCCTCACAGCGCCAGAGACCCGGGTTCAATTCCCGACTCAGGCGACTGACTGTGTGGAGTTTGCACATTCTCCCCGTGTCTGCGTGGGTTTCCTCCGGGTGCTCCGGTTTCCTCCCACAGTCCAAAAGATGTGCGGGTCAGGTGAATTGGCCATGCTAAATTGCCCATAGTGTTAGGTTAAAGGGGTAAATGTAGGGGTATGGGTGGGTTGCGCTTCGGTGGGTCGGTGTGGACTTGTTGGGCCGAAGGGCCTGTTTCCACACTGTAAGTAATCTAATCTAATCTAATCTAAATCATGTTTCTTCACTTCTGCTGCTTTGTCTTCTCTCAAATCTGACATTACTAACAGCAATATTCTGGATACAAGACCAACTAGAGTCTTGAGACTAGAGACTACTCTTCCAAACAAATCTTTCATCTTCTAAAGCTTTGGCGGGAAGGATCAGGGAAAACCCAAAGGCGTTCTACACTTACGTGAGGAATAAGAGAATGACCAGGGAGAAGGCAAGACTGATCAGGGATAGTGGAGGAGACTTGTGCCTGGAGTCTGAAGAGGTAGAAGAGGCCCGAAATGAGTTTTCAGCTTCATCATTCACTCAAGAAAGGGGCCTTGTTGATCGTGAGAACACCGTGGGCCAGGCTAATAGGTTTGAAGAGAAAATGAGGTCTGCAGATGCTGGAGATCAGAGATGGAAATGTGTTGCTGGAGAAGCGCAGCAGGTCAGGCAGCATCTAGGGAATAGGAGAATCGACGTTTCGGGCATTAGCCCTTCTTCAGGAAGGCTTGAACAAATTAATATTCAGAAAGTGGTTCTGCTGGAAATTCTGGGAAGCATCAACATAAGTAAGTCCCCTGGGCTAGAACAGATACACCCAAGGTTACTACAGGAAGTGAGGAATGAAATTGCTGCGCCTCTGAAGATGACCTTTGCATCCTCACTCCCCACAGGAGTAGTACTGGATGATTGGAGGGAGACGAATATTCTTCCTCCAATCAAGAAAAGGAACAGGAAATCCCTGGGAATTACAGACCAGTCAGTCTTATGCCTGTGGTTAGCAAGGTACTGGAAAGCATTCCGAGAGATTGTTTTTTCAAATAGTCATAAATCCTTAGTTTTATTAAAGCTAGTCAGCATGGCTTTGTGAGGGACAGGTCATGCCTCACAAGCCTTATTGATTACTTTGAGGATGTAACGAGACAAGTTGACGAAGGTCGAGCAGTGGATGTGGTAGATATGAATTTCAGTAAGGCATTTAATAAGGTTCCCCACGGTAAGCTTATTCAGAAAGTTAGGAGGTATGGGTTACAGGGAAATTTGGCTGTCTGGATACAGAATTAGCTGGGCAAAAGAAGACAGCGAGTGGTAGTGGATGGAAAATATTCCATCTGGAGATCAGTGACCAGTGGTGTCCTGCAGGGATCTGTTCTTGGGTCTCTGCTCTTTGCAGTTTTTATAAATGACTTGCATAAAGAAATAGAAGGGTGAGTTAGTAAGTTTGCCGATGACACAAAGGTCAGTGCTGTTGGAGATAGTCTTGAGGTCTGTTGCAGGCTACAAGACATTGACAGGATACAGAACTGGGCTGAGAAGTGGCAGATGGAGTTCAATCTTGTTAAATGCGAAGTGAGTCGAAGAGGGTGGTGCTGGAAAAACACAACCGGTCAGGCAGCATCCAAGGAGCAGGAGAATCGATATTTCGGGAATAAGCCCTTCATCAGTAATGGCTTTCATTAACAGGGGAATTGGGTTTAAGAACGGAGAGGTTTTGCTGCAGCTCCGTAAAACCCTGGTTAGACCACACTTGGAATATTATGTCCAGTTCTGGTCACCTTCTTCCTACTTCTTATAGGAAGAATGTAGGTGCTTCAAAGAGGATGCAGAGGAGATTTGCCAGGATGCTGCCTGAATTGGACGGCTTGTCTTATGAAGAGAGGTTGAGTGAACTTAGGCATTTCACACCGTAGAGGAGAGAGGTGACCTGACAGAGGTGTACAAGGTCATGAGAGACATTGATGGAGTGCATAGCCAGAGACTTTTCCCCAGGGCAGAAATGGCTGTCACGAGGGGGTCATAATTTTAAGGTAATTGGAGGAAGGTATGGGGAGACGTCAGGAGTGGGTTCTTTATGCAGAGAGTGGTAGGTGCATGGAATGCACTGCCAGTGGTGTTGGTACCATCAGAAACATTAGGGATATTTAAGCAACTGTTGGACAAGCAGAGGGATGGCAGTAAATTGAGGGGTGTGTAGGCTGGTTGATCTCAGACTAAAATAAATGCTCAGCACAATATCATGGGCTGAAGGGCCTGTACTGTGCTGTACTGTTCTATCTTCTATGTTCTGTTTTCTTACTCTGTTTTGACAGTAAAAGGACTATGCTTTTTTTCTGCCCCAATAGGAATTCCTCAAATTAGTCACACATTACTTTTGAGAAAGGTACAGAAACCAAAAAGGGAAAGACAGAATTTATGTTTCAGTATCACAATTCTTCAAACTCAACTAGTTTAATGACATTATTTTTGTTTAATACACAATAATCTACTAATGGATTTTCTTGTCATGCCCCATTGGAATGATTGGCATTTGAAAGAGAAAGTGACACAGGTAGTAACCCACAAAGTGCCCAGAATGGATGGCACATTCAGAAAAGAAATTTCATTTCATTGGGTTAAAATCTGGTTCAGATCTCTTTATTGTTCAGCTGGCAAGTTCACTGCATTGAAGATAATGAACTGGACAGATTATACAAATCGCCAGAGCTACGAATGGCTTCCAGTGGATGAAGTGTACAGCTGCGTAAGTGTTAGAATTGTTTCTTTTCTGGGTTAAGGAAGGCAGAGAAAAACATCTGCGATAGGTTCCATTCTTTTTCACCATCTGGAAACTTAGTTGAAAAGTACTCATGAGTTTCAACGGAGTCCTCCTGTTGTGAAATAACCAACAATCTCCTTAACAGCACAGCCAAGATCTAACCAAAACATATTTGGAAACAGCTTTTAAGCTATTAACATTTTGACCAAGGTAGAGAGGCTTCAGATATTCAAATTATTGCTCTGATGCCCATAGTCATTATAGTTTTCTTAGGACTATTCTTGCTCCTCATCTACATTAAGAATTAGAAATGTTTGGGATTGATAGGTCCTTGGCAGCATGAATTAAAAGTTGGCTGAATGATAGGAAACAGAGGGTATGCACAGGTGGGCATTTCTCAGATTGGAGACAAGTTGAAAGTGGTGTACCCAAGCATTCAACATTGGGACCTTTGCTCTTTCTGATTTATATAAATGATCTGAAGGTGGCCAGGCAAGTTGATACAGTTGTTAAGAAGCATATTGGATCCTTGGGTTTATAAATAGAGGTAAAAAGAGTGGAAAAACAAGGACATGATGCTGTAGCTCAACAAATAATTGGTCAGACCACATTTGAGAGTTCAAAGGAGATCGACTAGAATGACACCAGGAATGAGGGATAAAGACAGACAAGAGAAATTAGGCTTATTCTCCTTGGAGCTGAGAAGATTAAGAGGTGATCTTATTGCTCAAAATTATGAATAATCTTGACAAGGCAAACAACGATATTCTGTTGCCACTAGTTGATACATCTGTAACTAACATTAGTCAGCAAGAAAACAAGGACAGAGATTAGGAGAAACTTCTATACTCAAGAGTTGTTAGGATTTGGAATGTGCTTAGTGGTGGAGGCAGATTCCATAACAGGTTTCAAAAGAGACCTTGATACATATTTGAAAGTGATTAATTTAGAGAGCTACAGAGATAGGGCTGGAGAACGGACTAGCTAGGTAGCTGTTTTGGGTGCCGGTACAGGGTCAATGGGTCAAGTGGCTTCCTTTTCTACTGTAGAATTCTATGATTCTACATCACTCCTTGGAACTTAAGTTTTATACCAATGCCTGATGACATCCAAATCTATTTCTCCATCACCAATTGTGGTGTTGAATTTTTTTATTCAACATCAAGCAGTGCATGAGCCTCTGCAACAAAAAGCCAAAGCCACAAGCAAGCCTCCCAGTTCTATCAAATCATTATTCAGTTCTTGCTAAAAACACCACACCCTTTCGAGCAAACTCATTCCTGTTTCCGAAGTGGTCAACCAGACTAAACTAAACAATGTGTAATTAGCATCTAGTTAGAATTTAAGCTAAAGTTTAAATGGTATACCCCAGTTGTCATGAAGAAAACAATGCTTACACCTCTAAAATATTCTGTCTTCAAACAAGATTTCCTTACTCCTACTGCTGAAACTATTGTTCACAATCATACTCATCGATCTGATTCAACATCTCATTGTGTAGGATGAATACATGAAACTAACAATATCCACTTTTTCTAAAATGCTGCTGCATACATCTTGATTTAGTTAGGTTTTCTCACACGTTGCCACTGCCTCCTCTGACCATTGCTGCCTTTTGTTCTTAACCCAACTAATGTAAAGTTATCTTTGCTTTCAGATCCCTCCACAGCTTCAGTTCATCATATTTCTAATCTACAGAATTGATGTCACTGTCTATGTCTTAAAAGCATTCCAAGTCCTCTTTGTTTCTTCTTGTTCCCTCCATAAACTGGCATTCAATTAACATGACTCCACACATTTATTCTACCTCCCTCAACCTCTCAGTTATGCTAATATCTGACTGAAACATTGCAAGTTTTGTTAACGGTTTTCACAGGAAGGAACTGGAAAATTAATTTTAATGTTGTGGTCTAAAAGTATGGTGCATGGTGAGGTTTGAGAAGATTTGTAGCTGAGGATGAGGTTCTGGATGTAGGTTTGCTCGCTGATACTAGGTAATATCATCAATGAGCCTCCAAAGCCTCTGGATGAAGCTTCATCCAGAAGCTCACTGATGATGTTACCTAGTATGGTAACGAAATGTCTGAAAACAAACCTTCCAACTCAGCAAGCAAACCTACAGCCAGAGTATGGTGCATAATTTCAATTTTTAAAATAAACTTTGAGACAGCGAAAGATTCAGAGAAGCTAATTAGTTGTTTGCTGTTTTCTTGGGCAGTAAAGCAAGTAACAAGCAATGTAATGGTTGGTCACTTTAACTGATGAACACTTGACATCCATCTCAACCTATTTCTGATTGTGAAGAGGCAGGAAATGATGCAGAATGTCAGACACCTGCAAAAGCAGTCTGGCTTTAGTAAATAGAATCCCATACAAGCAGTCAAACAGTATATGATAGGAGACTACAGAAACAGAAGAGTGTAATGTAGCAAACAAAATGGAGGGAGATTATTCTGCTTAATAAGATGATGTTGTGCATTGAGGACCAGACAATACAGTAGCACCTCGCCATACGAACAACCCCGTTCACGAACAAATCAGTTTACGAACAGGATTGTACGTAAAATTTTGCTTCAACGTACGTACAAAATTCAAGGTACAAACAAAGGTATGAACGCAAAAAGCAAGTGGTTTCATTGTCATTCTTCTGCTTTGTTACGCACGCTTTGAATATCCAAACAATGGGAAAATTGATTCAGTTTGCGAACTTTTCGATTCATGAACCGGGTCCCAGAACGGATTAAGTTCGTAAGTCGAGGCACTACTGTACATGCATAATTTTTAATTGATTCAATTTGCATCAATTGTAGAAACAGAATCTGATACGTATTAATCAGCAGTTTACACTGCTTTATTGCAAAGGAAAGCTAATCATTTGAACCCAGTGTTGACTCTGTCCACTGTTGAGAAAATACTCCAAACGGAGAAATATTATGCCTATTAGGCCTATACATTATAAACAATATATGGTCAGTTTCAGCCAGCCAGTCAGTAGCATTCTTACCTTGTTAGAAGGTTGTAGGTTCAAGTTCAATTCTACTTACTTGAACACCAAAATTGAGGTTGACATTTCAGAAAGAATACTGTATTGTTGAAAGTGTAGCCTTTAATAGCTCCTCAAAAACAGCCTAATATCTAAGTGGATATCAAAAATCCCATGGTGCTACTGCAAAGAACAACAGGGAATTCTCCAGAGTACCCTAGTCAATATTTATCTGTCAATCATATCACAAAAATCAGCATTCCGTCATTACTACATTGCTGTTAGTTCACAGACAAGCACGCATGCTAATATAAGTGTGCTTGTAATGGCAGTGGGGCAGTGTTAAGGAAGCAGACTGTAATGCTCTGGGAATAAGGCTTCAAATCTCAAAACGTTAGATGGTGGAGTTTAAATTCAATTAATCAGGAACTTGAAACTGGTCTAGGACTAACCATGAAAACATTCTAACTGTTGTTTCATCATTGTTTCATCAGCGTCTGCTGATATCCTTAGAGGGTCTGGTCTACATGACTACAAAGCCATGAGCAAGCCGTTCAGTTCTATCAAATCATTATGAAGTCTAAAAGAAATTAAACCCAATCAACCAGCTGGAATTGACAATGACATCTGTGAACCTTGCAAAGTCCTCCTCCCTGCTTTGTGCCAAAATTGGGAGTGCTGTCCCAAGGACTATTCAAACAACATTCTGGATTAGTGGTGCTGGAAGAGCACAGCAGTTCAGGCAGCTCCTCGGATGCTGCCCGAACTGCTGTGCTCTTCCAGCACCACTAATCCAGAATCTGGTTTCCAGCATCTGCAGTCATTGTTTTTATCTATTCAAACAACATCCTGACAAGCTCATGCTCACAGAATCATACCTTGCAGACAATGTCCCAAAACTATCACAATCCCGGAATACATGTAGTCCTACCAGAAGGAAAAAGTCACCAGAAATGGCAGCATGGGTGTCTCAAGGCATCAGGACGAACCTGGGTAAGGAATCTCTCTGTTCATTTCCAGCCATTGCTCCCCCTCAACTGATAAATCAGTACTATTCCATGATGAACACAACTGGAAGAAGCATCAACAAAACTGGCAAAGTCCTGAAGGATGCAACTTCGAGCCCAAGCTTTAGTAGGTAATGGATGAACAAAAAGGAGAGAAAAACCTAGCTGACTTATACCTCTTCAGTAGTTTACTTATTGCAGCTGCATCTATCCATGACAGCATCAATTGGAGTAATCATTGCAATCTTTATTGAGACAAAGTTCCACCTTCAAGTCAAGGACACTTTTTATCTTGGTGTTAGCGCCACACACCAGGATGAATCAGATTGATTTCAGACTGAGCAACTCAAAACTGAACATTAATGGGGCACTATGGGAATGCAGGAGCAACAGAAAAATTAGGTTCAACCATAATCTGACCTCATGGTCACGCATATCTTTCACTCCACCATTACACTCAAACTGGGGAATCAACCTTGGTTCAATCAATAGTACAGGAAACCATGACAGGAAGACTAACAGACATACCTAAAATAAGGCGTCAATGTATGAAGGTATACACATCTACTTGCATGCCTAAAAGCAGAGACAGCATGGGATGGACAAAGCTAAATGATCCCATAAACAACTAATCAAGTCTTAAGTATCTAGTCACAAATGGTGATGGATCATTTAATTCCTATTCAGAAGAGGAGAATCCACAAATAACCACATTGCCAATGATGTGGCAGCTCAGTACATCAGTGCAAAAGACTACAGAATTTATGATTATCTTCAACCAGAAGTGTCAAGTGGATGATCCAAATCAAACCATCTCCAGAGACCCCCAGCATCACAAATGCCATTTACAGCTAATTCAATTCACTTCATGTGACATCAAGGAATGACTGGATGCACTGAATACTATAAAAACAGAGTCCTGACAATAGTCCAGCAACATTACTGAGGAGTTGTACTCCAGAACGAGATGAGATCCTCAAGACAAGATGTTCTAGTGCAGCTACAACACTGGCATCTATGCAACACAACAGAAACTTGCCTAGATATGGCCTGTATGTAAACGCAGGATAAACCCAATTTGACCAGTTACAGTCAGTTAATCAGTCTGTTTTCAAGCATTAAATGATCACCCAGTACTTGCTTGTCAATAACCTGCTCTTTGACACAGAGTTTGGATTATATAGGGTTACTCAGCGCTTGGCATGACTCAGTCTTGGCTCAAGCACAGGCAAAAGAACTGGATTCCCGAGATGAGGTTAGAATGACTGCCCTTGATATCATGATCACGTGACCAAGTGGGATATTAAGGAGCCCTATTAAAACTGGAATCAGTGGGAATTGGGGGTAACCTTTCACTGGTTGGAATCATACATAATACAAAAGAAGCTAGATGCAGTTGTTTAAGGCCAGTCATCAGTTCCATCCATCTCTGCAAGAGTTCCTCAGGTTACCGTCCTAAGATCAGCCATCTTCAGCCACTTCATCAATGACCTTCTCTTCATCACAAGGTCAGAACTGGGTATGTTCGCTGATGCTCGCACCATGTTCAGCGTCGATAATGTCTCAGTAGTCTCTGTCCATATATGCAGCAAAACCACACAATATCCAGACTTGAACATGCATTTGTAGCATGAGATCATGAAATCCTGCTGAAGTGGGTTATCCAGAACTCCAGACTAATGTTATAGGGACAGGAGTTTGAATCTCACCATGAAGAAAGTTGATGGAATTTGAATTCAATAAAAATCTCGAAATGAAAGGTGAGCCTAATAGTGACCATGAAAACACCTGATTGCTGTAAAAATCCATCTGATTTTACTTGGTCTGGGCTACACATGACACCAGGCCAACAAACATTTGGTTGTCTGTTAACCATCCTCTTGGCAATTAGAGATAAAATAAACTAGCCAGCAACGTTGCTGAAGTTATTTTTAAAAAACCACTTGATTGTCACCATATTCACCTCTTTAAATATTCATTCCCTTCACTGTTGATGTACAGTTGCAGTTGTGTACAGTCTAAAAAAGTTATACAGCAGCAATTCAAAGTCTCCTCCAACAGCATTTTCCAAAATGCAATCAATAGTACCAAGAAAGTCAAGGGTACTTGGCTCATGGGAGTACCACCCTTACAAGTTCACTTCCAAATTGCACAATGTCCTGATTTGGAACTATATCACTGTTCTTTCATTGCTGGGTCAAAATTCTCAAACTCACTAACCTAACAGCACTCTGGATGTACCCATACACCATGAACTGCAACATATACAAATATACATACAGAAAAAATATATAGGTACACACACTGACCATGTTAACTTCTTGGTGCAACTTCTTTCACAAGATAGCACAGCCTTTAATTTGTTAAACTTGAATTCCTTTACTGCTCCTTAGCCAGGTCTAATACTTTAGTCAATGGTCTGCCTTTCACGTCTAAAGAGCTTTTATTCCATGAGAGAAAGTACAGAGACACAAATAACTAATGTTTGCATTGCTTCATAACAATAATTGCAATTCACAATTGGGAAACCAATGCTGTACGGTTAAATTGCTGCTTTCATATTGTTCTTTTAACTCAGGTTAAAATCCATCAATTAAATCATTAGTCGCTGTCAACAAACCGTCAATGGCTCACAGACCCAATATGAATCTGGGTTTGCCTTGACCTCTGAGAAATGGTTTTAGCAGCAAAAAGGCTGTGAGTTGCCTCCCACACACAGGGCTCCCAAAATATAAAAGAAATGAATGATGCATATTCACAATAGACATTTCCACTTCTAATATCTGCATCAATCTTACAAAAATAAAGTTTGGAACAGAAAAGGCTTTCTGTTGCAAAAGAACAATGCTAATAATTAAAATTTGTTCTTTCAAGTAAAATAAATAATTCAGACTTTATAACATTTACAGTATATCTTGCAGAACAACTGATAACATATCATAAAAGAAGCAAACTTTTCTCAAATAGCATTGGCCACACTTAACTGACCTAATTACTAACCATGAACTGTGTGCTGTTTTAGCACCACTCAACATGATATTGTCATTTCTAATTAGTGAAAAGACCAAAGAAAACTGCAAATGCAAATCATATACAGGAAATACATGGTAGTCAACATCTGAAATAGAAGGTCAAACATTACAGGCAAGATGCCATCAGAAGGAAACCTGTTTTCTTTCAGATGTCAACTATCTTTATTGCATGTTTCCAATATTTCCTGCTTTTGTTCCACCATTTTTTTTTTAAATCAGGCACAAAAGGATGCAATATGAAATGCATATTTGTAGATGTGGATTTTATACATTGTGGATTGAGATTGAAATCTTCTTTGGCGTAATATTATCAACTTATGTCAGATAAAAGTTAGCTTAACTTTAAATTTCTCTCAAGATCTATTTGTTCCACCGAAGGGGAATATCAAAGAGTCTCATTTGTGTTCAAACACAACAGAATTACTTACTAAAAGTGCTATTCAAATTAATTGTCCAAATATACAGGAAATTGTTGATATTACTGGAAAAACGTAAGTCAATCACAAATCTAACTACATTTAACAAATATCATGTTCTCTTGAGCTTTCACAGTGGAGAGTGTAAGAATTATTTCTCTGCAAATTGAGTCAGAACTACTAATAACATACTCAGTAACCTGAAATGTTACTGATAATACAAATCATTCAGACAATAACAAAAGATATACATCACAGCATAAAAATAAATTAGAACAAAATATCCTTCTTGCTGCATTATGGTGTTAAGCAGACAATAATGTGAAGCATTTGACATTTACAGTTTAAATCAATGTTACTGTGTTTCCAAAGAACTCTTCATCATTTACACTTCGATTGCTCGACAAAACTCACTGATTTCAGCTTGACATCTAACTTAGGATTGTAGTGCGCGGGACAACAGATTCAATTTGGAGATGTGTTTTCTGTTTTCACTGAAGCATTTTTTAAAATTTATTTGCATGAGCAAGCTTTATTCTGAATGATACTTGCAGTTATTTTTTCTCTGTCCATTCAGAAATTCAGGACAATCTCAACTTTCCACTCCTGGTTAAGAATATATACACGTCTGCAACCAAGCAGGTGGACTACACTGTCACCAAAGCCACATTGACCTAAAGGGACCAAGTGGGGCAAAGAAAGTATCTTGCCTTTATTTGTAGGAGTTTTTTTTAAAAAAGAAAGTTATACTATGTTTTAGAATAGGAAATGATAATCACTATTGCATCTCCTCCTCACCACTGTCTCTGCAACTACCCGCACACCAAAAATGATCAAATATTACAAACATAATACTGGAATCTACTTTTAATGAGATTCACTTTTATTTTGCCTTAAGTAGTTAAATTAAGAGCATTGCCAATTTCGTCAAATTGCCATCTTTGATAATTCATACATGTAATTGTTCTTAACACCTGAATTCATCATCCCAGTCATCATCTACAAAATGGACATGATAGTGGAGTTTCCCATCATTAGGAACAGGAACAATGGTCAAAATTGCCAGATTCTGTTTCTCCTTCCCTCAACTAAAAGGTCAATAGGCAGGATGATAACTGACTCAAACCCATTCACTTGTACACAGTTAAAATCATCAGTTCAAATTTTGTCCCTTTAAAAGCCTGTATTGTGTCATCTTGTCTATCTGAAATTCAGGGAAATTCGGTGTGTTCCAGCATGCAAATTGCCACATTTCAATTTAATTTAGGTTATCAAAATCTGAACCTGTAGTTCTTTTCGCTAACCCAAAGCTTTTACAACTTTTGCTAACTAAATGCCTGCACGTAGTTGCACAACTTTATTTGAACTGAAATGAATTTCAGTCTGACTATCTGAGAGAGTGTGATCATCCAGAATGATAACTACATAAGTTTGTAGCTTCACAATTTTACATTTATAATATTTGGTCATATTTGAGGGTTGGAGGTCTATTGGGGAGACTGCAGTGAGGAGGAGACAAAACAATGCCCATCATTTCTTATTCCCAAATATGACATGAATTTTCTTTTAAAAATATCAATATAAAATATTTTGAATGTAATTTATTGTAACTTTCTGATCATTCACAGGCTAGACTTGTTGAGGTCTCCTCAGTTTCATAGAATCATAGAATCCCTACAGTATGGAAACAGGCCATTTGGCCCATCAAGTCCACATCGATCTTCTGAAAAAGATCCCACTATCCTATCTCTGTAACCTTGCATTTTTCCATAGCTAAGCCACCGAGTCTGCACACCCTGAGACACTACGGGCAATTTAGCATGGCCAGTTTACCTAATCTGCATATCTTTGGACTGTTCAATGTTTGATAGCAAAATAAATGTGTCCTGCATCATGTTACAACCTAATATTAAATTAACACAAACATTTAAAACGAATTTTTTAAATGTCATTTTTACTTATTGTAGAAAGAAAGGACATTTCATAAAGTTAAAAAAAACTTTCTTAGCAAAAATTATGAAATTAGTATGCCATTAAAAACCTAGATACACCTCATTCGTAAAGATGCAATGTTTTCCAGGTACCTTACAATGAGACAAACAGCATGAAGGGTGATTATACAGGTGAGAACAATCTGGGAGCCTGAATGGTACACACTTGGGAGCAGCATAAGTCCATTGACAGCACTTTCTGGATTTTGAAGCTGTTCACTTAATGTGTCAACTCCCACATCCCCGTTAGTTTCAGAGGCACAACAATCCCTATCAGACTGTTGTATCCTAAAACAAACTAACCAAATTAACAAAAAAGTGACAGATGCTGACTGAACAAAAGAAAATTCAGTATTACAGCACATGGTAGTGACTTAATATGCTTGCTAATTCTCTTACCTTGCGAGGTAGTTATGTTTATTGCTTTTTCTGTAAATTAATAGATTTGGCTACAACTATCAAAATGCCCTATCATTACAAAAACAATTTCTTTGCATCACTCCTTTTCTGCTGTGGTCGTGGCAACTTGAGCCCTGGACTCTAACTGTGCCACTCTAGACCACCTTTCAGGATGCTGGAGAGTAGCCTTCAGTTACTTACTTTATTGTGATCTTTCTTTCCTCCCTAGAAGCATATGCCTCAAAAGAAAATATATGATTGATAGTATGAATTCTGAAAGGTGGGCATTCAGTCATAAATTAACTCAAAGCATTCTCAAGCACGAAGGGTGGGAAGTTCAAGTTACTATGCCCCTTAAAACTAAATTGCAAACCTCAAAAACATACTCCACTTTGAAATTGTTAAAAAGGTAATACAATTGCTTCTAGCACAGGTTTTCACAAGTTCATGGAAATTCGTTTTAAACAACTGTCCATTTAATTAGTTATGGGATGTACATTTATTGAGAATGTGATAAACGTGCATAATATATTGTCGCTTTCAGAATTTGGATTTTTAAAATAAACAAACATGCAGGATTTTGGTCAGTTCCGAGAAGGCACTTTATAAAAAAGTAACAAAGTAATTTTTGCACATTCTCCCCATGTCTGCGTGGGTTTCCTCTGGGTGCTTCAGTTTCCTCCCACAATCCAAAAATGTGCAGGTTAGGTGAATTGGCCTAAATTGCCTGTAGTGTTAGGTGAAGGGGTAAATGTAGGGGAATGGGTCTGGGTGGGTTGCGCTTCGGCAGGTCGATGTGGACTTGTTGGGCCGAAGGGCCTGTTTCCACACTAAGTAATCTAATCTAATTTGGAACAGTGATATAAGTGATATTGTTTCCAAAAAGACATGTGATCCAGTCAGGTGACCAACAGGAGATCTGTGGCATTAATGGATGCATTTACCACAGACAGAGAAAATAAATCAAAGTCAAAATTTCAGCTTTTGTGTTCAGATCAGGAGGAAGATTGCTAGGAAAAAAGGAAGAGGAAGGACAAGATTATCAATGTTAAATGGATTAAAAATTGCAAGGAGTTACTGAGAAGACTGAGCGCCAAATTCCTGACTTGGGGAGAAGCAAACATGATAATGATGGGAAAACAGTGCACAAAGAAAAGCCAGTAGCACAAAGATAGCTGGGAAAGACATCTTCACAATAAAGGGAAACCAATGTTTTGCATATATGACAATCCATATGCAACACGAACACCCGATAAAGGAACAGATTGGATCACATCCTTGAAGTGAAAAAATTTTCTTCTTTAAGAGAAGGTGGGGCAGGCAAAGTAACAGTAAAGTCTAAATTTCAGGGATCCTTTTTAAACTGCAGAGATCTAGCATGAAGCATTTAAATCAGACAACCGAAGTCATCAAAGGTTTAAAGGACAAGATAACACATTTATTACAGCTCTAAGGATGTAATAGGTGGTTGGTAATGTATTTCTGCAGACCTTTACTTTTGAAAATAGTTTCACACTTACTTATTAAATACCTCAGAGTGAGTTCATTTGTCAACTATTAACAGGAAACCCTGGTTGAATGATTGGTTTTTACACAGTATTGAGGCAACATTGCAGGTTGTAAAAAAAAAATCAGTTGTAACTTCATAATTTAGAAAGAACTAAGTAGTAAATGTTAAATGCAGTAATTAATCAAAGTCTGTACTCTAGCAAAAGCTTCAACAGCTTTTTTGAGTCATAAGCAGACAGAAATGGAAAAATTGAGGCATTAAATGGAAACAAGGGGGAGCTTCCTCCAATGCTCATTTTCTTAAAAAAATACATTATATTCTTCCTACAGACTTCATTCAATATTAGCTTGAAGAACCTTGCATCTGTCAATTAGTTGAAAAGGTGCTCACACAAACGTAAGCAAACTTAAAATATACTTTTAGGGAATCCCCAAAAAGGGGACTCCTTTTATAATGTTACTTTCAGATTCACAAATATCCTCCTGAGTTTTTTTTTCCAATCACTGTGACATTTTTAAAAAAGTTTATGCTCTACTTCAAAGATTTCTACAACGTATAGGTTTAACACATTTTTATCGTGAAACTAGGTTAAAAAGTCACACTTTGTACAATACTACAACTTTCTGGGCAAGTGTGCAGGGAGTTCAAGACAATGCACTGAAACATTGTATTAAAGACCTTGTCTCAGTACTTAAAAAAATTCATAAAAGTGATATTTCTATTTTTTAAACATTAAAACAAATTAGTAATTTTATATTTCATGAAACAAAGTTTTGAATTTTGAAACAATTGGGAGTTTGGAGGGAAATAGTCAATGCAGGGCATAAGCAGTGAAAGTGAATCAAACATTTTATGTAAATTTCCTTCTGCTCAACAGACCAAATTATTGAATGTACCAACTGTTTCCTTCTCATCTACTTCATTGCTAAAATAAGTATTATATTGCAAGAGCACTTTGCACTTTAGAACTTGCAAATACAACCATTCATCAAGAAATCGGACATGAATTAATAGGATACAAAAGATACGTACTCATTGTAAAATGTAACTTAAGCATGAACAGATATTACTTATTCTAAAACTTTATTAAGATGCTAAAAACACACAGTTAAAAGTCATTAAATTATACAATAATTTTTAAAACCATTTCAAATGCAAATACCCACCATTTTAGCCTAAGCTGCTCACAAAATTGGAGTATGCTTGGCTGGAGTGAAATATGGAAATATGCCCCAACCCAATGTATACCAACCAGATTCAAGTTCTTCAGGGACCATTACAGAACAAGATAATTAAATGGGACAAATTTTGTAGTCTGGTTCATCTGCACCTCAACAGCATCTTTCCACCTTTAAAACTGCAACTCAGCCTGCATCCACAACCATTTGGTGGATAAATTTCCAAATGTTTAGTATCATTGTGCAAAAGGTGCTTCTTGGGATGGTGGGAGTGCTGCATACACTGTTCACATAGTTACTTCAAATCTCCTTTCCAGTCCCTTCAGGAAAGAAAGTCAAACTGAACAAATCAACTTTTAAACAGTTTGTCCTGCCGTGATGCACAGAGATTAAATACAACCACATCAGGTCTTCTGCCCCCACAATCTTCAAAAGCTGCCTATCAATCGCTAATGGTCCCAGTAATGCTGTAGTGGCTGAGGATTAGACTGAAGCACAGGAATAAGAGTCATGGTGACTCTCATAAAATGGTGGGTATTTGCATTTGAAATGGTTTTAAAAATTATTGTATAATTTAATGATTTTTAACTGTGTGTTTTTAGCATCTTAATATCTGTTCATGCTTAAGTTACATTTTACAATGAGTACGTATCTTTTGTATCCTATTAATTCATGTCCGATTTCTTGATGAATGGTTGTATTTGCAAGTTCTAAAGTGCAAAGTGCTCTTGCAATATAATACTTATTTTAGCAATGAAGTAGATGAGAAGGAAACAGTTGGTACATTCAATAATTTGGTCTGTTGAGATAAGGGAGGTGCTGGGCTTTTATAGCCATGAGGGATTGGATAGTTTCAGGAAAGTGAAAAGCAGGGGTGGGGTTCCAGTTTTGAGGAGGGGTGACATCTTACGCTCAGAGCATAATCCCTCAACGGTGGATCTTCCACCTTTCCAAAGGGGCCACTTTGAAAGTAGCCTTCATCATCTGGATTCCAGCAATTGCCGGGTGTTTTGTGGCAATGAGCCCTTCAAGACCCTTATTCAGGTAGTTTAGAGCCTCTATAGGCTAATGACAAGCAGTCTAGAGGGTGACCTAACTATCCCCCATATTATTTAGTACCGGTCAAGGGTATGTGGGAAGGAGTCAGGGTTGGCCACCCAACCAATTTTATGCACTTCTCTCCCATCTTGATTTGGGATGGGGAAAGTGGTAATTTATAACATTTAGCCCTTGATTCAATTCCTAAATGGCCTAACTCTAACTTTATTATGGTCTTTGGTTCTGGATTATCTGTCAATTGCTGCTATACTGAATTGCTTTATTGATCCTCATGGTATTGTAAGGACCATCTCTTATTATTTTGTGATTTCAAAACATGAGGACTGAGATGAAAAAGAACTGTTTTCAGAACTGTTTTCTGTTTCTACGATTAGAATACATTAGATTTAGATTTATTGTCATAAATATATAAAAAAAAGGAAAAAACTGTTTTTCACATTTCATATGCAGAGCATTTCCATACTCTAGTCCCATCTTGAAACTCTAAACATAATTCAAGATTTTTCTGCAACAGAGTTCATCTTTCTCTCTTCTTCTTGTTCTTCCTCTGCTGCTCCTCCAGTCACTGCTTGACAACAGCTAATGTCTCTGAAATAGGCTCTGAGATCTCAGTTATGGACCTCCATCGCTGCCATAATCATGACTGCTGCACAAGAACTGGAGTCATGGGCCCAAAGAAATGTAGATCCCATCCCTCCTGTTCCTGTTCCCCATCCGATGCTCCTCCAGATGCTGCCGCCAGTCATTAGTGGCCACGGTCCACCATCATCCCCATTGCCTGCTCCTTCAGGCACCCAGGCCTAGGTACAGACCTGGAGCCTCTGCTCAGCCTGTATGTCCAGGCCAAGGAAGTCAGCCTCGGACCTGCTCTCGCTCATAAGGAGAACCTGGGCTGGAGTTGAGCTGTGTCCAGCTTGTCCTGGCATTGCTACCACTGCTACCAGAAGCCTCCTCCACCACCCGCCACTCTCCCGGTTTTTAAAGAGAAAGAGAAAGAAGAACAAAAGCAAAGAAAACAATGAAAAAAAAACCAGAAAGAAAGTAAACAGGAACTGTGTGCGTGCACGCTGCACATGCAAATGGAGATTGTGTTAGGAGTGTTATATGTTTTCTGTTTACCAGTGGTTAGACTAGAGATATATAATAAATAATAACTTTTGATTCACACAGAAATCTGGTTCATAATTTCTGCCAGCCTTGGTCTGCCCATCAGGTATATTGGAGTATTCTGTGTATATGAAAAAAAGACATTTGTATGATTCCAGGAATAGCCGAGATCAATTTGTGGGATGCCACCTGAATGTGTCATGACAATATCTTCCCTCCAAAGTTTAAGTGCTTTACATTATTTTGGTTTGTAATCATGAAATGTGAATTAGGTTTATTTTTAAATAAAAAGCATCCAGATTTGGGTTCATTTTCTTTTACCAATAGGCTCTCCTGTCCAACAACTCAGAATATTTATTTTCAACTCAAAATATTTATTTTCATACTTATTCACTTAGCACAATGCCACCGCAAATTTTAAAATTCAGAATATGTACTTCTTCAATTATAACTTGTCACTGCTTTGTTTTAAGCATTTATTTTAAAATTACAGACAGAAAAATATGATATAGGCCACAAGCGTAAGACAACAGGAAATGCAGGCAAGATTTTACTATCGGCATTTAAAAAAACCTCACAAATTGTTAACATTATAATACTGAGGAAAATATCAAGGTTTCAGGTTCTTTTGCACAAAAACATCAGCCACTTAAATGTCCAGCCCTTCCAAAATATACCGATCCTAGCTAAAACATGATTCGCCCACACAACAGCTACAATACCAACACTTTGTGCAAGTAGCAATGTATTAACAAGGGCAGTTGGTCTGTGGCTGCCAAATTTGACAATCAATTTTGTTTCTCAGTGTCAGCTTAAAGTGGCAAGAAAGCAAAGACATTTATCTTATCTTGAAAGGTCATCGATTTGAAATGTTAACTCTGTTTCTCTCTCCAAAACATCTGCAACTGTTGAACATGTCCAATATTTCCTCCTTTTATTGCAGATTTCAAGCATCTGGAGTATTTTGATTTTGTACTTTATCTTGTATTGCCTACAGTATTAAATCAGTATTTCCCACATCTGAATGCTTCAAACGAGACTCTGTATGAAAAGAAATTAAATACACGTTCACTCAGCTGTTCCTCACTATTATATGGTCATTGTCACATAATTTCTTTAAAGTTATAAGGTAAAGTATGAAAGTAAGACTTAAAAGTTACTGAATTTATAATAATGATACTCTCCACAATCAACAGGAATGAGGGAGAGCTTGTGGTTTGGAAAGTCAATGTGTGTACACTCTAGATTAAGATGATAGAATTTGATTAGTTTTAAGACCAAAACATTTACCTGAATTAAAGTGCTAGCAAGAGACAATACATATCATCAGGATTCATTTCCCTGTAACTAACACAGCTCCACACTGGGAATTCTCTCTCTTCTCAAAGAAATAAACCTCTTAAATTACAAAGCAATTTCAATGAACAAAAGAGAAATAAATAGATGATATAGATAACGTACCACTAGGTGACCTGGTGCTCTTGAACATGATTTTCAAATGGTTTAGTTTATGTGTATCAACTCAAATAAAAAACGAGGGTGGCGGCAATATCCATTACAGAAATGGCACTGTAATGGATATAAGCCTCTATTAGCAATTCAGACATTATAAATTCAAATCTCATCATAGCAAGTTGGGAAGTAGTCCTTGGATGAAGACAGTACTGGTGGGAGTAATCCATAGATTCCCCAAACAGTAGTCCTACAATGGAATACAGTATAAACTTGGGACTAGCAAGGAAGGTACAATAGTAAACATGGAGGTGATTTTAATATGCATATAGACTGGATTAACCACATTCTCAAGGATAGCCTTGAGAGAAAGTCCACTGAATGTATTAGAGCTATTTTTGGTGCAATATGTTCTGAAACTAATTGGGCAACAAGTTATTCTGGATTTGATTCTGTGTAATAAAGTGGCATTTATTTCATAGTAAAGGAGGGAAGAGTGATCAGAGCATGCTAGAATATCAAATTCAGTTGGAGGGTGAGAAACGAGATTCTGACACTAGTGCTCTAGAGTTAAACTAAGGTAATTACAAAGAAACAAGGATGTATTTGGCCCTCGTGGACTGAACAGGAAGAGTAAAAAGTAGTGGTAGATGCTTAAGGACTCAACTAGTCCCAACTAAACATATTTCAGATGCAATAAAGAGTATAAGAGGAAATTAATGCCTTTACTCAAATTTCCGAGAATGTGGGAATCATGCCAGTTGATCGAAAAATGCTAACATAACTCCCTGATTCAAAAAGGAAGGTAAAAAGTAGGAAGCTACAGAGGAAGTACTTCAACATGTGTCATTGGAAAGCTCTTAGAATCCAATATTAAGGAAGTAATAACAGGACATTTGGAAAGTTAAAATGCATCCATCAGAGTCAGCATGGTTTTATGAAGAGTAAATCCTGTTTGACAAATTTGCTAGAGTTCTTCAGAAATGTAACAAGCAAGGTGGATAATGAGAATCCTGAATTCCAGAAGCATTTGATATGGTGCTACACAAAAAGTTAGCATACAAGGTAAATCACACAGGGTTACAAGATCGGGACAATATCCAGGGTTGGGATGACAAGTAGCAAGTAACATTTGTGCCATACAAATGCCAGGCTGTGACCATCACCAACAAGAGTTCATCTAACCACCGCCCCTTGACAGTCACTGGTGTTACCATCATTGAATCCCCCACTATCAACATCTGGGGGTTCACTATTGATTAGAAACTCAACTGGACCCACTACATAAACACAGTGGCTACAAGAGCAGATCAGAGGCTAGGAATACTGTGGTGAATAACTCAACATCTGACTCCCCAAAATCTGTCCACCATTTGCAAGGCACATGTCAGGCGTGTGATAGAATACTCCCCATTTTCCAGGATGAATGCAGCCCCAACATCACAAGAAGCTTGACACCATCCATGACAAAGCAGCCACATGATTGGCACTGCATCCACCACCTCCCTCCACCACTGACACTCAGTCTCAGCAGTATATCTTCTACAAGATGCACTGCAGAAATTCACAAGATCCTCAGAGAGCACCTTCTGAACCCATGACCACTTTCATCTAGAAGGACAAGGATAGTAGATATATGGGATCATCTTCAGGTTCTCTTTCAAGCCACTCACCATCCTGACTTGGAAATATATCACTGTTCATTCACTATTGCAGGGTCAAAATCTCGGAATTCCCTCCCTTATGGCATTGTGGGTCAACTAACAGCTGGTGGACTGCAGAAGTTCAAGGCAGCAGCTCACCACCACCTTCTCAAGGGCAACTAGAGACAGCAATAAATGCTGGCCAGCCAGTGGCATCCACATCTCAAATCAATCAATCAATCATCATTAGCTTGGAGATATGCCTAATCAACTGAAATCAGTCAGCAGAAATTGATTTTTTTTCCAGTTGGCAAGACATAACTAGTAGAGTGCCACAGCTTTTGGTCCTTCGCCACAACTATTTCCAATATATATCAATTACTTGATACAGGGATAGAAAGTACGATAGCCAAATTTTAACATGACACATTGAATAGGTAGGAAAGAAAGTTGCAATGAAGAAATAAATAAATTTTCAAATGGATGTAGACAGGTTAGGTGAAAATTTGGCAGATGAAGATTAACATCAATAAGCGTGATGTTATCTATGTTGGTCAGAGGAACAGAAAGGCAACTTATTATCTAAATGCAGAGTAATCTCAGAGTTCTTCAGTGCGGAGGAATCTGGTGTTCTCGTGCATGAATCGCAGAAAACTAGTGTGCAAGTACAGCTGATGACATGGAAGTAAATGTAATTTTAGCATTTATTGTTAAAGGTGGGTTAGCCATGGTAAATGCAGGGTTACAATGATAGGGTGAGAAGGATGCTTTTCAAAGCATCTATGTGGACTCAATGGGCCAAATGGCCTGCTTCCACAATGTAGGGATTCCATGGTTCTATGATCAGTTTGGCCATCTCCTCTGTGACATTATATTTTGCTGACATTTACATTTCACCAAAGTTATTTTTGTCCACTGGAAAATATTACACATGGTGAAATATATACTTCATGATAAGAATACAGATATCACAAAACATATTGCTAATATCAATGAAATTATTTAATATGAGTTAAAATTAGATTGTAGCTTTTTGAGAAGACCAAAGCATGTCAGCTTTTCAGTTCATCTTTTAATTCCAGATCACAATTATACCAGATATCAGGTTCCTCTGTGTCGGCAATTGGTTTTCATTTCAACAAATGAGACAATAAAAAGGACAAGAATTAACAGCTTGATTGCCGACAATTTCAGAATTCCATCCAATTCCCTTAAAACATTACAATATTATAACAGTTTCAAGGGGCTCTTGTGGCACACTGGTAGCATCCCTGCCGCCAAGCCATGTGCCCTGGGTTCAAGTTACACCTGCCCTGACTGTGTTCATAACATATCTGAACTGCTTGATCAAAATAAATAATAACAGTTTCAAGCATCATGCTTCAGTAATCCATAAATGGCATTTCAGGCACTCAAATAATTAGCTGCTAGGAACCTTTTATGTTAATTCTTTGCATATGGAAGTTGTTAGCACGGTGAATATTTATTTATTACACTTCGATGTCTTTGAGAAGATGTCGATGGCTGACAATTGTGGACTATCTACTTCTCAAAACCAACATCACCCACCATCTTTAATATTCATTCCGTTTACCACTGGGGTACAATAGCAGAAGTAAATACCATCTGTAGAATGTACTGCAACAATTTGTCTTTGACACCACCTTTCAAACCCATATCTAGAAAAGAAAGATAGTAGACACATAGAAACACCATTATGGCTCAGTGGTTAACACTGTGATCTCACAGTGCCAGGGACCCAGGTTCGATTCCACTCTCGGGCGAATGTCCGTGTGGTTTGCATATTCTCCCTATGACTGCGTGGGTTTCCTCCCACAGTCAAAGAGATGCAGGCTAGGTGGATTAGCCATGCAAAGTACAGGGTTACAGGATTTGGGTGGGTGACGGTGGGATGCTCTGTGAGACAAATGACCTGCTTCTACAGGAATTCTAATGTTTCCCTGATCAATGACAAGTGCCCTCCCAGCCAAACGCCATCGTGACTTCAGTCAAAATCCTGAAGCTCCTTCCCTAATGGATAATGACAGTACTTATACTGCATGGACTACGATGATTCAAGGTGGCAGCTTATCACCATGGTTCAACAATGGTGGCCTTGCCAACAATACTGATATCCTACAATGAGCACAAAGAAATCTTTCACATTCTAAAAGTTTGTTCTGATTTCAACAAATTTTCTTTTCACTGTAGCGAAATAATACTTTGAGCTTTTCTTAATATATCTCTCTCTATCACGTACACAAATCTTTACTTTCCCCTATGCACCATTTTAATATGCTTTCTATTAAAGAGATGCTAAAACCTGCAAGCAATATCCCAAATTTACTGAGTGCTCTTCAATGATGCTATCATTCCAACAATTACGAGAGAAGTGTGACTTAATGTGAGACTTTATTTCCTTTACTTCTGTCACTAACTATATAAATGAAGTTTGATGGCTCTTGTGGTACAATGGTATGTCAGACCTCAGACCTAGGAGGCCTGGATTGAAATCCCACCTCTTCCAGAAGAATATAATAACAAAGGAACAGGCTAATGAGAAAATATCTGTGAGACTATATATTATTTACTATTTGATTACAAGACACACAGATAACAGAAAAAAGTTTAAAAACAACAAAAAATGTTTGCCATGAAAGTTTATGGTTACTTGCAATTCATGACCATTCTAAACAGGAAACAATTATATTAAAATCAATCTCAAGTTTAAATGTTAGCAGACTGCACCTCTAATTCATTAATACCTAAACAAAAAATTAAATGTATGCAGATTAGGATTCAACACCGTTCCACAATTCAACCATAAGTCCTTTTCCAATTATAATTGCAAATAAAAACACAATTTTAAACATATTTACTATGAAATCCTTCAATGACATCTTACAGAACATATACTTCCCTTACATTGTACAAGAAGTACAATGTCTGAAAGAATAAGTACAGAATTTAACCGGCAGCTGTGAATAAGATCACATTAAGGCAAAGCCAATCAAAGCCAATTCTTCCTCAATTCTCGAAGTCGTATTTCATTAAAATCAACAGTCTACACTTCAAACGTAATTCATTGGTTGTGAAGTATTTGCAAACATCCTGATGTGACAGGCAGTTCACGTGTATAAATGTAATTTCTTTTTACTGAAAACATATATTCGTTAAAGTATTCACTTTTTGACTTTCAAATCTTACTCTACCACCAGCCTCAACAGTTTGGAAACTCAGTTTCAAGTACTACTCAAATTAGCTGATGCGCTTAACATCTACTATAGGGGAATGAGAGATAGGTAAAAATATGCCAATAATGCTCACATCTCTAGACTGTATTAAAAAAAGGGTTTGCCTCAATCTCACTAACATTCAGATACATTAGAATACTTTGCGAAGAACAAGCAAGCTCACCACAGACTGACCTTTTCAAATGCAGACACAATTGTACGAATTAATCAGACAAAACAAATCAATCTTTTCAGTGTCAAGCTCTGCACAGTAAACCAAAATTACAAAATACACTTGCTGCCCTACAATTAGCATTAATATTGTCACATGCAGATAGAGGCAATTATTAAATCTGAAATGTCTATGCCTGTGTATGAGAAATTGTATTAGAAAATGAGGAAATAAACTTAGATATTTTATTGATTTCCAATCATAATGGCATTATATAATCACTTTGTTCCATGGCTCTCAAAATAAAAAAATTGCATTGGCATTGGTATTTAAACTGAATGAGATACTGGGCAGAGAATCTGAATGTTAATGTTAAATCCAAAAAGAAAATATGCAAGTAAAAGTATCAGGAAATGAAGTTTCAGAGGCAATAATTACAAGGATTACAATAATTACAGATAGTACTGGAAAACTGAACAATTTTTAAAATTTCTTTCAAATTTTGAAATTCACCTGATAGTTCCCATATCAGAGAGAAGTTGATGCAAGAGTTATCTAAACATCTGAAGAAAAGTATTTCTGTGATCATATGGTCATAATCCAGCCATTTCTTAATGCAATCAGAACTCTTACAATTCTACATCTATTGCAGTTCTTTACAAAAGATGCTTGCTGCTGACTTTGAACCTTAATTCACATTCTGGCTTTCACTGATTGAACAAGCTTTATACATCCATTGTCCTCAACTACTGGTTGATCCAATTGTGTACATACTTTCAGGCGGAAAACAGGCTAGTAATTTCAAACAAAAATCCTTTATGAACAAAGTGGAGAACAAAACCTTTTTAAAAATCTTTGAGTCAAAAGAAATTAAGTAATACTTTGTGAAAGAAACAAGATAACGTTATGAAGCTATTGGTGTAATGTACCTTTAAGAGAGTTAAAAGCTAGCAAAAACTACCTGACAGCATCAAGTGTTCTGAAAATAAAAACCATGTAACATGTGCTCCAGCTACTGGGGTAGCTAGGGTACCTGGTTGCCTGAAACGACAGAACAGATTTGAATTAGGCCAATCAGTTTAAATTATACCCCCAAAAATACCAAACTCCCATCTAATTTGAATTTAGTATATTGACAATCTTAAAAGCCAATGACACAATCTGATGGTTTGGGGGTATAAGACCAGGGAAAACTGAACAGTTGAGAGGAGAACTGCCAAGCTACCAGCATGTAAAGCTTGTCTGAAAAACAGCTCTCTTAAAATGTACCTTTATCGATCAGTAATCTCTGAAGCAGAATCCCCAAGAAGAAGAAAAAACAACCGGTATACAGAGAAAACTGAAAGCTGCCTGATTTTGAGATAAGTAGTTTTATTTTGTAAATCATAATCGGGAGTTTTATCAGACTAGTATTATAAAAGGGAAGGTAGAAGGTAGGTTCAAGGGGAGTTGTAAATAGCTGTTAGTTAATTATTCTCTGTTATACTTCCTCTCGAATTTTCACAGATTACTGCACGGGATAAATCTTTTCTGTGTTTGTGGTTTACAGTAAGCAGGAGAGTTTACCCCATGTCGTAACAATAATTAGTGGACAACCTGAACTGCTAAAAGTATACAGCCACAAATAAGCATATCCACTTGCAATGCAATTTACGTCATTATGTGTTCTCCAAGTTTTTAAACAGTTAAACCATTTGCTTTTGATTTGTTGTGAAATTAGTCAAGCACAAAGAAAATGTAGTTCAATTTCTTTTTTTTCATAATTTCTGCAGCAAAGGAAACACAAACTCCGAAGCCAGAAAGTGCATAAACTGACCCCATGATCAGACTGCAAATAGTGTGACGTGCTCCGGAATATGCCAATCTATTTTCAACAATTACTGCTCTAACAATTTTTAGAAAAATTTTGTTGCAAAAATGAAACTCTAATTCTTAATCCTGTTGATAGGTCAACATTCGAATTCAGAGTTTGATTCACTTCTGTGGCACTTATCATTAGTATCGAGCTACAGGGAACATTTATTCTAAAAAAAATTGTTGAATTAACAAGGAAAAGGGAAACAAATATGATAAGACAAATGAACTGCATTAGTTTCACTGTAACATTTTGCAGTTATCAACTGGCAAATGTAAAGGACCACAAAGTCTATGGCCCTTGTAGATCCTATAAATAAACCAAAAAAAATCAGCTTTCAAACACCACAAACCTAACGCAGCCTGATACATTTGCTACAAAATGCTACATTTGAAATACATTCATTTTGTTCTATACCAATGAAACTTTTCATGAGACATATTGATACTAATGATCTCTAGACCATCGAAATGGTCAAACATAGAACCTTGATCCAACGAGGAAGTGGATAGGAACTGAGTTTTTAGAATGATATATTGCAAGCAAATCAGACAAGGGATGACGTTTCAAATATTTCAGCAAAACCGCCAGAATTTTCTTCCCACAAACACAAACTGCCTAGTGGGAGTAACCAAATAATACAAAATGAACTTGGATTTTCAGCCATGAACATTTTGTGGAAGTATTAACAGCAAAACAGCATGGCTCTGGAATTCCCTGCTTGAATCATAACACAAGCAACAGGTTTTCAAATGGTTTGGATGACACAGGCTGGTCACAGTGCAATAAATGTCTGCCATTTCAGACCAAGGAAACACGATGGCACTTTCTTTATCACACATCAAGTGAAAAGAGTAATATCAGTTGTGTTCAGTCATCGAACTGATGTAGGAAGATGCAATTGGTAATGCAAATATAAAATATCCTCCTCTCTGTGGGTTGATAACATAACTGTTTTTCAGTTAAAAAAAATACAGTACTTATATAAATATACTTTTTTAAAAAAATCAAATTTTGCAAGGATTCTACAACTCCGTGGTTAAAAGCTCCATGGTCAGCTTAAATTTAAAATATTTAACAATTTGCTATTGCTAATACTAAATCCCTTCACAATATCTACATTTCATTGAGATGGGTTTAAACAAAATCCCTCTCAAAATAGATGTTTTAAAATGTTGGTTTTCACTCTTTTGCTGAATGGATCAGTGATTTGGGGGCTGAGCATTAGTTCTGCCAGTCATGTTGCACCTACATCAGGAGCATTTGCAGCATTACATCTGTGAACTGGCAAACGTTTATCGAAGTTGCTTCATTCAGGCAGCTCAACTCATACTATGGCACTGTGCAATAAGTCTGTGGAGTAAAATGAATAGAAAAATAGAGCATTTATCCAACATTAAATACTGTCAAATGCAGCAATGAACAATATTCTCCACAATGCCTCCTGAAAGCATTTTAGAAACAGGATACAGTCAATCATTCATTTATACATAGGCTGTTTTAGTTTACAGTTGAAAATGTGTTGCTGGAAAAGCGCAGCAGGTCAGGCAGCATCCAAGGAGCAGGAGAATCGACGTTTCGGGCATAAGCCCTTCTTCAGGAATGAGAAAAGTGTGTCCAGCAGGCTAAGATAAAAGGTAGGAAGGAGGGACTTGGGGGAGGGGAGTTGGAAATGCGATAGGTGGAAGGAGGTCAAGGTGAGGGTGATAGGCTGGAGTGGGGGTGGGGGTGGAGAGATCAGGAAGAAGATTGCAGGTTAGGAAGGCAGTGCTGAGTTCGAGGGATTTGACTGAGACAAGGTGGGGAGAGGGGAAATGAGGAAACTGGAGAAATCTGAGTTCATCCTGAAAGCATTTTAGAAACAGGATACAGTCAATCATTCATTTATACATAGGCTGTTTTAGTTTACAGCTGAAAAATGTGTTGCTGGTTGGAGGGTTCCTGGGCGGAAGATGAGGCGCTCTTCCTCCAACCGTCGTGTTGCTATGGTCTGGCGATGGAGGAGGCCAAGGACCTGCATGTCCTTGGTGGAGTGGGAGGGAGAGTTGAAGTGTTGAGCCACGGGGTGGTTGGGTTGGTTGGTCCGGGTGTCCCAGAGGTGTTCTCTGAAACGTTCCGCAAGTAAGCGGCCTGTCTCCCCAATATAGAGGAGGCCACATCGGGTGCAGGGGATGCAGTAAATAATGTGTGTGGAGGTGCAGGTGAATTTGTGGCGGATATGGAAGTATCCCTTGGGGCCTTGGAGGGAAGTCAGGGGGGAGGTATGGGCGCAGGTTTTGCATTTCTTGCGGTTGCAGGGGAAGGTGCCGGGAGTGGAGGTTGGGTTGGTGGGGGGTGTGGACCTGACGAGGGAGTCACAGAGGGAGTGGTCTTTTCTGAATGCTGATAGGGGAGGGGAGGGAAATATATTCCTGGTGGTGGGGTCCATTTTGAGGTGGCAGAAATGACGGCGGATGATACACTGTATATGGAGGTTGGTGGGGTGGTAGGTGAGGACCAGTGGGGTTCTGTCCTGGTGGCAGTTGGAGGGACAGGGCTCAAGGGCGGAGGAGCGGGAAGTGGAGATGCGGTGGAGGGCATCGTCGATCACGTCTGGGGGGAAATTGCGGTCTTTGAAGAAGGAGGCCATCTGGTTTGTACAGTATTGGAACTGGTCCTCCTGGGAGCAGATGCGGCGGAGACGAAGGAATTGGGAATACGGGATGGCGTTTTCAAAGGGAGCAGGGTGGGAGGAGGTGTAGTCTAGGTAGCTGTGGGAGTCGATCGGTTTATAGTAAGTGTCTGTGTTGATTCGGTCGCCCGAGATAGAAATGGAAAGGTCTAGGAAAGGGAGGGAGGAGTCTGAGACGGTCCAGGTGAATTGGAGGTCGGGGTGGAAGGTGTTGGCAAAGTGGATGAACGAGGCAGCGCCGATACAGTCATCGATGTAGCTGAGGAAAAGGAAGAGGGTGGTGCCAGTGTAGCTGCGGAAGATGGACTGTTCCACATATCCTACGAAGAGGCAGGCATAGCTGGGGCCCATGGCTACTCCTTTGGTTTGGAGGAAGTGGGAGGATTGGAAAGACAAGTTGTTCAGGGTGAGGACCAGTTCAGTCAGTCGAAGGAGGGTGTCAGGGGAAGGGTACTGGTTGGTACGGCGGGAAAGGAAAAAGCGGAGGGCTTTGAGTCCTTCGTGATGGGGGATGGAGGTGTATAGCGACTGGATGTCCATGGTGAAGATAAGGCGTTGGGGACCGGGGAAGCAAAAATCATGGAGGAGGTGGAGGGCGTGGATGGTGTCCCGAACGTAGGTGGGGAGTTCTTGGACTAAGGGGGACAGGACCGTGTCGAGGTATGCAGAGATGAGTTCGGTGGGGCAGGAGCAGGCTGAGACAATAGGTCGGCCGGGGCAGTCAGATTTGTGGATTTTGGGCAGGAGGTAGAAACGGGTGGTGCGGGGTTGAGGGACTATGAGGTTGGAGGCGGTGGATGGGAGATCCCCTGAGGTGATGAGGTTATGGATGGTCTGGGAGATGATGGTTTGGTGGTGGGAGGTGGGATCATGGTCAAGGGGGCAGTAGGAGGAGGTGTCCGCGAGCTGGCATTTAGCCTCAGCAGTGTAAAGGTTGGTGCGCCAAACCAATACCGCGCCTCCCTGCCGGTTTGATAGTGAGGTTGGGGTTGGAACGGAGGGATTGGAGGGCTGCACGTTCCGAGGGTGAGAGGTTGGAGTGGGTGAGAGGGGTGGAGAAGTTGAGGCGGCAGTTGGTTATGAGCAGATGCGGCGGAGACGAAGGAATTGGGAATACGGGATGGCCAGCACGGGGTGTCCAGGTGGATGGGGTGTATTGGAGGCGGGAGAAGAGGTCGTCAGAGGGTGGGCGGGAATCCTGGTTGAAGAAGTAGGCGCGGAGGTGAAGGCAGCGGAAGAATTGTTCGATGTCACGCCACGTGTTAAACTCGTTAATCTGGGAGCGTAAGGAAATAAAGGTGAGGCCTCTGCTGAGGACTGATCTTTCATCCTCAGAGAGGGGTAGTTCTGGAGGGATGGTGAAAACACGGCAGGGTTGGGAGTTGGGATGGTGAAAACATGGCAGGGCTGGGAGCTAGGATGCTGCCTGACCTGCTGCGCTTTTCCAGCAACACATTTTCAGCTCTGATCTCCAGCATCTGCAGTCCTCACTTTCTCCTCGTGTTTTAGTTTACAAACAAGCAAGACACAAGGTGCATGATATTATACTATATAACCAACCGTCAGTGATGAAATGAGACAGAAAGACACATACAATCATCTACGAATTCGCAAGTGTTTTGTTTTCCCAACATAGCTTCGTAGTTAGCACCATATATTTCCAACACCAAAGACTATCTAATTTTGAGAGACAGCAACAATAATGGTACAATTATAAATTGCTACATTCAATCAGAAGAATAACAATCCTAGTAAATGATTTCTAGACGCTTCAAAAGTATTATACTGTATTGTATAAACTTTTTACAAGAAAGTGTGGACTGCAGATTGCTGGAGATCAGAGTCAAAAAGTGTGGCACTGGAAACGCACAGTGGGTCAGGCAACACCCGAGGAGAGGAGAGTCAACGTTTCGGGCACAAGCCTTTCATCAGGAGTGATGAAAGGCTTATGCCAGACTCTCCTGCTTCTCAGATGCTGCGTGACCTGTATACATTTTTAGCCAATGTAAAAGAAATTCTGAGAAACACTATAAATTGAAAATCTGTTCAAAACTCAGTCATTAGTATAAACGAATAGCAATTTGCAGTTGGCCCCACTGACACTTTTTATTGACTTACAATTCCAAGTCATCATAGGCAATTAGCATACTGTGATACTTTACTGTGGCAATGAGTGAAGATTATGTGATACAATCAAAGCTTTTAAAATAGAGTGAATACCACCAGAAAAAATTAAATTCTGAATACACAGCTTCCATTCTGGAGAAAACAGCATAGCACTCATTTACATGATGTTCTCTTCGTAAACCACAAACATGTTATAATGGAACAGTCACTTCAAGAATTCTCCCACGTAGTCTTCCCTCATTAGCTGGCATTACTCAACTAACAAGTAATTTGGGTGAGAACGGACACGATTTGCTGATTATAGCATTAATTACAAAGGGAGCTTGAACCCTTTCAAAGACCGTCACTGAGACATGCTCATACCAATTGCACTGGTACTGCTGTTTATAGCAGACTATTATGGAGGATAAGAAACAAACAAAGCCATTACTGAAGTTCATTAATATTGACTTATAATACGAATTTACCAAACAGAAACTAAATGTTATCCACACTTTGCAACTCCTTTATAAGTTGTGATATTTCTCATTTTAACAGGCAATTATCTAAGACACAAATTCACCATATATTTTAAAGGACATAATATCTTTTTGTTGCGTTATTCCCATGATTTCAAGACCACATGCGACTTGTGGGTAAGAACAAATGTAATAAACAGGACTTCTAAAATTTTTGGAACAAGGTTTTCTTTAAATCAATATGTGATTCATTCCCCTTACAGCCCACCAGTGCTACAGCCAATTATTGTCATGCAACCACAATGATCGGAAAGGGGGTGTGAGCCGGGTGGGGCGGGGGGAAAAAAAAAGAGAGAGAGAGAGAGAGACAGAGAACCAGATGGGTTTAGTTTGCTAAGGGGCCACTATTCCATCTGGATCTTGATAGTCATAAAACTAATGATCAGGCCACCAGCACTTCTCACTATGTATATCAAGCAGACAGCAGCTTCCAGCGACTAAATTGGCAGAGAAAGCATTTTAATGAACCAGTGTAGGTATAATTGTTATCACAGCCTTCTGATCTGTAACACAGCAGCTGTAAAGGACATTAGTTTGATCACTTTTGCAATACTGCATTCAATTCTGGTTTCCCTGGTATATAGGAAGGATGTTGTGAAACTTACAAGGATTCAGAAAGGTTTTACAAGAATGTTGCTTTGAATGGCTAGTTTCAGCTACAGGGAGAAGCTGAATAGGCTGGTGCTATTTTCCCTGGAGTGTCAGAAACTGAGGAGTTTATAAAATCATGATAGGCATGGATGGGGTAAGTAGTCAAGGTTTTTCCCCCCCAAGATAGCGAAGTCCAAAACTAGAGGGCATTGGTTTAAGGGGAGAGGGAAAAGCTTAAAAAGGGACCTAACAGGCAACTTTTTTTATGCAAAGGGTAGTACGTGTATGGAATGAGCTGTAGAACAAGTGGTAGAGGGTGATACAATTAAAATATTTAAAAGACATCTGGATGGGTACATGAATAGGAAGGGATGAGAGAGATATGGGCCAAATGCTGACTAATGGGACTAGATTTATTTAGGATACCCGGTCGGCATGGACAAGTGAGGCCAAAGGGACTGTTTCCATGACTCGATGACTATCTACCAGCCTGGTGGATTTGGATTGTGTACCTCATGTTGTTTGGATTGTGTACCTCATTAAAATTTATCTATTCATAGAATCACACAGTACAGAAGAGGCCTTTCAGCTAATTGAGTTCTGTACTGCCAAAACTACATTAAATTTACATTTGCACCACTTTCCAGCACACACAAGTAAACTCTCAGTCTTGAGCTTATAAACAGCACATTAAAATATTGGAGAATGTTTAGTAAATGCACTAAATGCACCAAGTAACAAACTAGAGTCAAGTACAATATGGAGGACAGATTCATCATAGACCCACACATGGCTTAAAGTGTACTCAGAAAAAACAGCAGCAGTAATGGACAAATGCTTCTGAATCAACTAACCATCTTTGGGAAAGTGCTGTTAAGAGGAGGAAATGCGACCTCGAGGTATATCATGAGCAAAAGCAAGCTTTTAAATAAAAAGCTGAACTGTCATTTTGAATGGTATAAAATCCTGTATTCCAAAGTTAAAATTTAGAGATATGGATAATTCCTGCAAGCTGCTTGAGAGTCAGTAACGTGGTTATATTTTTAGTCACCAAGACTTGAAAAAATTCAAGAAAATTTCTGAATATTGTCCAAAATGCAAATTAAGTGATGCAGGCTTAGGTATTCAGAAAATATTTTAATGCACAATACAAAACATTCACACGGTCTTTGCAAAAATGTCTTTCTGGGATTATATTCAGAGTTGTTGGTGTTGAGAATGTATATTTAGGACAATGTAATATACAGTTAAAATTCCGAAGTAAAGGCATAGCCAATGCTTCGTTTCCATTTTATTATTCACAACAAGCACAACAGTCCAGTTCAAGCAAATATTGAATGGAAATGAATTAAGTGTAGCAGAATGGTTTTGGGGTAAAGAGAAAGTAAAAGGTTTCTCCTCATCATCCCTACACTCCTGCCTGTCTCACCACAAACCAAGAAGATTTTAATATGTATTAAATCCAGGTTTGTTATACTCAATAATTACTTTAACAGTTATGTACAAGGTACCAGATAAAACTCTACTTTCTATACATCACTGGAAATAATTAAATAACCCAAGAATGGATGGATGGATTAGTAAAAATGTTGAGTAAACATTTTCTGCTTAACAAATTTGGGTAAAGTGATGTGCTTAGACTGGTAAGGTTAACACTTTATCTTAGGAGTTTTAACTGCATAGCTCAGAACAACAAATGTAACTGCAGTTCAGCATTTCCTTTCAACATTCTGAGTATACGTCTCACCAACTGACAATTATCTGCAGCTAAATATTGCTGATAATATATTAGGACATAAAGACTGTTATGAAGTAATAATGCAGACACATAATAGTTAATTTTACTGGGAGGAAAATAATGCAAGGAAAACAGAATCAATTCAATTGATCACTTGACAGCTCAAAATTTGAGAATTGCTGAGAAAAGATATTTTTTTGAAGCTTTTCATCCAGCGATTGTTTAAATTTTGAACCCAGAGAGATCAGAGAACAGCTACCACATATTTAAGTTGAAAATGGCATGCATTTAAAATGCATCTGAAGCAGTTCAGAGGAGGTTTACTGAACTGATATCTGAAATGAGTCAGTTAACTAATGAAGATAAGTTAGGCAGGCTGGCAATTCAAAACTCTGTGTCCTCCTTTCAAGAAAGTCAAGGAGAATTTTTTTCTCCCAGAGAGTTGTATGACTTTGAAGCTCTCAGTTTCAGAAGACGATAGAATTAAATTAATTGAGTATTTTTATGACAGAAGTGGATAGATTCTTGTTAGGTCAAGGAATCACGGGTCATCTGAAGAAGAGTCACTGGACTTGAAATATTAACTCTATTTTCTCTTTTCTATAGTTGATCCCTGACTTTGAGACTCTCCAGCACTGCGGTTTTTGTATTTGGTTATGAGGGGCAGATGGGCAAATGCAATTAAAAGCACAAATAGATCAGCCATGATCCTCAGCCTTAAGCATCTTCATTTTTATTGCTTCACTACAGTTTTCATAATCTCATGCTTTTAGTTCTTAAGCTTTGAAAGAAAGCTGTAGAAATCTATGTTGTTCATGTGCCAACCAGGCTCTGGCATACTTCTGAGGTATTTTGTTTTTAAAAGTCTGTGGCTTATTTCTGTCCAGAATAAAAAAAAAGTAAAAACTTCGTACTTAAATTGCACAGTCACAGCTTACAATTTTGAAATGACGAGAAATGATTAGCCGAAGACTTCATTATAGCAAAATTTTGAAGGGTGTACCCTCAAATGACAAACTGTTATAGGTGGCGTTTCGAGACAAGACAAATCTGTGAAACAATTAGAAAAATAAAAATCTTGAAATTAATAAAACAATAAAATGCTCGAGTATTACGTTACTGATTAATTTGACTGATAAACACATATTCTGTCAATGCTAATAAAGGCAGATACAATCCAACTGCGTGAGCACAGGTGACAGCAATTATGTCACACAGCCAGGACAAAACATTACACAGCACCAAGGACTGAAAAATACACCTGCAGCATTACAGCCACAATAAAACTCACGAGGTACCTATTCATTCAAAGGGAACCTAGTTGTTTGAACCTTTTAAGAGATCCTGCAAAAAGCAATGTTCCTAAAAATTTCATACTTGTTAAAGTTAACTACTCCCACTTAGTGAACCATGCAAAATAGAGCAGCAATAGATCAACAGCTGCATAAGATTTTGTTTTTATTGAACTCCTCTGTGAAGGAATGTTCACTGGAGTTGAAAACATATAACCAGTCTTCAATGACAAGCAAGTGTTCAGATGAATTTCATGTCACCTATTTTAGAGCATTTCACTTACACAGAAGTCTACAGTACTGGAGGATGCCATGCAGCTTCTCGTACTCATACAGTCAAGAGTCATGCAGCACAGAAACAAAGCCTTCAGTCCAACTCTTCCTTGTCAACCAGACATCCCAATCTGACATTGTGCCATTTGCCAGGGTTCGGCACATATTCCTCCGAACCCTTTGCATTCATATTCCCATCCAAACGCCTTTCAAATGTTGTAACTGTACCAGCCTCCACCAGTTCTTCTGGCAGCTGGTTCCATTCATGCACCACCCTTTGTGAAAAAATGTTTGGTCCCTTTTATATCTTTTGCCTCTCACCTTAAACCTATGCCCTCTAGGTTTGGATCCTCCATCCGAAGAAAAAGACCTTGGCTATTCCCTCCATCTTTCCCCTCATGATTTCATTAGGTCATCCCTCATCAGCCTTATGCTCGCAGTTTGAAAGAATCATCTTATTTCATCTCACAACACAGCTTTTTTACGTAATACTGCAAATTAGTACTTTTCAAAGGCACATCCAAAGTTTTCAAAGTTCTTCTGGAATTCAATATTGCCATCCTTTCAGAAGTGCACTTCAATATCTTACCCCAGTGTAAGGAAATTCCTAGCTTCCCTTCAAGTTCATTCGCCAATTATTTTAAATCTATGAATTCCAATTAGCGATCCACTTGCCAGAAATCTAAGTTTCTCCATAACTGCTCTATTAAAACCTTTATATTTTTAGCTATGCGGCCTCCCCTTCACCTTCTCTACGAAAAGGAGAACAATCTCAATTTCTCTTCTTTATGTACCTGAACTCCTGCAGCCCTGGTGTCACCCTGATAAACATTCTCTACACCATTTTCAATGAGATTCCCCTTGAATTGTGGCACACAAAGTTATACACAACACTCTACCCAAGCTTAACCAAGGACATGAAGGTTTCGCAAGCCTTTCTTTTGAATTCAACATTCCTACTCACAAGACCAAGTATTCTATGTGTTCTTCTTCAAAATGCCCTATAAATTTCCCAGATTTGTAAACACATATCCACAGATACTTCTGTTCCTGCATCTTGCCAAATAGTACCTTGTATATTATACTGCCCTCCCTTTCAAAATGCATCACTTCACACTTAAGCAAAATTGCACATACAAAAAGTGTCTGCCCAGTTCACCAGTCTGTGTCTCCAGAGGTTCGCTACTGTCATCCCTCACATCTGTGATGCAAGTTTTGTACTGTCCATAAACTTTGAAATTGTACTTTCATATCAAAGTCTTTTACAAACAATAAGAAAATTAAAGTGCCAAAACTGACTCAAAGACCTCTCTCCCATCAGAAAAAACTGTAACCCTCCCATTCCTTAAAGTACTTCCACCCAAGTCAGCAAGCCCCTTTATTATCATGGGCTGAATCTTACTTTGTTTGGCTAAACCCTCGTTGAGTCAGATTTTTTGGAGGGATTTCCAACAATGCCTAGTGGGTTTCTGACTGCATCTTACCAATTTCACTTCATTAAGAATCTATCCCACTCCCATAGTGTCCCATTTGTCCAATTTCAGCCCCATCTTACAATGTACTATATTCATGGAACAATTCATCATTCAGCAGATAACCCAGAATTGACCAGCATCCCTTGTGCCTGTGCCATCTGTCAAAGTTCTTCATGTATCTAGGCAAGTACTCAGCTCAGAGTTCAGCAAAAACATTCACTGGGTTTTGTTTGTCTCAACTACTTTCTGTAGCTGAGAATTTCACAGATTTGCCATACCCTGGATGAAAACATCTCATCTCAATCCTAAATAGCCTATATCATACACTTAGACTATGACTCCCAGTTCTGGAATCCCCAGTCATCAGGAACATCCTTCCTGCATTTATCCTATCTAGCCCTGTTAGAATGTTATAAATTTCTAAGAGATTCCTCTTCATTCTTCTAAATTCCAATGAACATGGTCCTGACGGATCCAATCTCTCTTCCTATGTCAGTCTTGTCACTCTAGAAATCATTTTGATAAACCTTTGTGCACTTCTTCCACAGTCAGAGCATACTTCCTTAGTTAAGAAGACCAAAACTGAATACAGTACAGCAGGTATGGTCTAACCAAGGCCATGTACAACTGCAGCAAGACATCGCTTCTCCTGTCCTCGAATCCTCTCACTTTGAAGGCCAACATACAATAGCCTACTTTACCACCTTCTGCACCCTGCATGTTTACTTTCAGTAACTAGGTGTACAAGGACACTAAAGGTCTCAAAACTTTGCCAGGTACCTACCCTGGTTGCCATGTTGAGTTTTCTTGATGTCTACCTTATTTGGGAACTCACCACCCCCAAGAAACTCACATATGTTGCTTGTGAAATGCATAAGTGAGATGATCCCAACATTGACATCGGCCTCACCCAGATTACTTGTTCATACCAGTCGCAAATCTCACAATAGTCCATGTTACTCAGACTCCTGTAAGATTCTATCTCTTGACTACCTATTTTCCAAATATGGCTTTTGTGAAGTATTTTACCAGATATCTTTTAAAGTCCATGTACACAGTACCTGCTGAATTACCTTCATTAAACCAATTACTTAACTCAAAGAACTCAAATTAACCTCAACATAATTTGCTTTGCTTTTAACAATATCTTCTTGGCTAGTCGTGGTTTTCAAAACAAGAATTACTTCAGGCTATATTTGGTGGCTACAGCTAACTTCTAGAACAGAACCTAATATCACATCCATTGTTAATGCCAAGTCCACGATCCTTGAGGTTTTGAACCAAGATGAAATGAAAGGTCAACATCTGTCAACAAGAAGTCTATTTGAGGAAGAGGAATTGGAGACTGATGAGATAATACTCAAGGCTAAATACATACCATATTCATGGAGGACTGGACCCAACATCTAGCACTGATACACCAATTCAAAACTGGCCAATGCAGGAATGGAACAATAAATGGAATCATCTGGGCAATGAATATAGTCTCGTAGATATAAACTAAAGATCATTGAGTATAGGAGTTGGACATCATGTTGAGGTTGTAAAGGATGTTGATGAGGCACTTTTGGACTACTGTATACAGTTCTGATCACCCACCTTATAGGAAGGATATTATTGAATTAGAGAGGCTTCAGAAAAGAGTTATCAAGATGTTGCCCAGACTGGAGAGCATGAGTTATAAGGAGAGGCTGAATAGGTTGGGAATTTTTCAATGCAATACGGGAGGTTAAGGAGTTTATAAAATCATGAAGGGCATAGATAAGGTGAATAACAAAGGACTTTTCTGTAGAATTAGGGAGGTGGGAGAGTTCTAAAGTAGGGGGCATATTTTTTAAGGTGAGAGGAGAAAGAATTAAAAGGGACCCGAAGAGCAACTTTTTTAAACGGAGGATGGTTCATTTGTAGAAATGAACTGCCAGAGGACGTGATAGATGCAGGCACAGTCACAACAATTAAAAGACATTTGAACGGGTACATGAATAGAAAAGGTTTAAAGGGAAATGTGCCAAACGCAGGTAAGTGGAACTTGTTTAGCTTGGAAACTTGGTTGGCATGGATGAGTTGCCAACATGAAGGGTCTGTTTCCATATAGTGTGACTCTATGACTAACAATTGAGGCAATTAAAATAAAATCTTTAGATACAACTTCAGTTGGTGTCATTACTTAATTAAGGCTTTATTCAGTTCTAACATTTATCTATTCTCTTCCCTAAACCAAGCTAATGCAGCATATTAAGAACCTGATATTTAATAGAACTGCAACATCAACTTTGTCATACTCACAGAACAAGGGCTTGCTGTGCTACCAGCCTGGCAGCTTAAGCTGCAGGTGGGAAAATATGCACCAATCATTTAATAATCAATAACTCCAATTCCAGTGGCCATTCACTAGAATACAAATGCAGTGCTTTCGCCACGAAGATATGCTAGACGCACCATAGATCTAGGATGATACTTCAAAACAATACTGAGTGTGTTCTACACTTTACAAGGTTCCATTCTTTCAGATGAGATCTTACACCAAGGAGCTCTTCACATGTCTTAAAAAAGACCTACCATTCTAATCAAAGACCATGGGAATTGTGCCAGATATTAATTATCCTTCAACTAACAGCACAATAATTAAGCTGGTCACTTCTGTTTGCTGGAAATCACTGTGCTTCATTGCTGTTGTGCTTTCCCACATTACAACAATTGCATCTTGAAATACCTATTTGATAAAGGAGAAATCCTGAGGGCATGAACACAGGCATTAAATAAAAGTTAAGCCCTTTCTTCACCTTCTCTTTTAGTTATAGGAATTTCGCAAAAAACTGAACTTTACAATCTATTACAAATAATTCAAAGCATTCCATTTCCAACTATCAGAGAGACAAGATAAAAAATAAGTCAGGCTGAAAATTGTATGGACTGAAATTCATTCTCTGGAAGTTTAAATCTAAGTCAATCAATTGATGCACAGAGATTTTTTTTTTAAAAAGACTAATGTATTTGAGATCAAACTTCTCTACTTAAATATAAAAATGGTCAAGAAGAAATATTATATTCTTCACTGTGGTATTTCATATCAACTTAAAGTTCTCCAGTAGAAAACTCAACATTTGTCAATTAATACATAGGTTAAAGGGCAGAATTCAAGCTAATAGATTCGAAAAAGTCTTCTTCTAAGTCTCAAAGCTCTCACATACTGTCAACAAGGGGTTATCTTTAAACCTAGGAAATAACAAGTGTTCTTATTTAAAATATTCACATCACAGTAGTGCTGATCAGCCTCGTGAATACAACCCATTTTGACAAACATTTTCAAATTTGTAATGCCTGTAACTATAAAGACAAAGTTAAAATACATTTGTGCTACATGAGAGCTACACAGCTGTTACTTTGTAGGTAACCTTGAATTTCAGCAACTGAATGCAAACTGATGGCACATAAAGAAAAGGGTAGAACATACAGCGGAGAATCATTTGTACCAAACTTTTATTTCTTTAGTTGCTTGTGGGATTGCTCCATTAGCAGAATGCCGATAAAGCAAACCTCAATAACCCAACTGATCAACTCATGGATAAGTGTGCATTAAGCAGACAACCCCCATATGTAAGCTGGATCAATTACAACTGACTGGGCTACAGACTGAAGATAAAACTCCAGTGGTTATGAGCTTTACAGGCCAGTTTCCTGTCCTCTACCAACTCAATCTCACTGATTTACAAATTAGCAACAAAAAAAATTATTTCAGATAATCAACAACCACTTAATGAAATCTTATCCACTGCCTTGGTGAAAATATGTATCGGTCTCTGGAATCTTCTGCCTAAAATTATCAGAATTCAGCAGAAAATCTTAAAACTAGCATTTATGAATTGAATCGTTATTTTTTTCTCAATTTATTTTCTAGTTGACCTCCTTCCCTATCCTGAAATATGTTTCTAAAGGGCTATCATAACAATAAACATATAGGATATTAAATGTGTAAAAACTGACATACAGATATCTAATTGTTGATAACATGAATCCTGGCCTGCATATTTCAGAATCGTCTAAGTGACCATCCCTTATCTATGGATAAAAGTGTTAGTTGTATGATTTCTATTTTCAAGTTCACTTCTTAATGTCTCAAAAAAATTACAACATAAACCACGATACAGAAACAACACTTGAAACAAAAACATTAAAAAGCATAATTCGCTTGCCCTCATAGTACTCTGAATTACTTGGATTCCAAGGGCACCAACATCTGTTTTTCATGTGCATAACTAGATAGGAAGCATTGGCAGACTACTTGACAGGGCCCCCACCATCAAATCCAAATGGCTTGCAGTCTGTTTCAGAGAGTAACTGTGCTTTTAGAAGGAACAGGAAGGCTTCCTATGGAAAAGAAATAACAATGTAATAATCATAAAACTGAAATTGCCAGAAGTACACACTATATCTAGTGCAGAGAGAAAGGGCCTTCAGGTGAGTGACCTTTCATTACATAGTCATAGAGTCATAGAGATGTACAGCATGGAAACAGATCCTTCAATCCAACTTATCCATGCTGACCAGATATCCTGACATAAACCAGTTCCATTTGCCAGCACTTGGCCCATATCCCTCTAAATCCCTCTTATTCATATAACCATCCCTTTTAAATGACTTTTAAATGCTGCAATTGTACCGACCTCCACCACTTCCTCTGGCAGCTCATTCCATACATGCTCCATCCCTTCGGTGAAAAAATTGCCACTTTAGTCCCTTTGCTATTTTTCCCCTCTCACCCTAAACCTACGTCTCTAACTCTGAACTCCCTCACCCCAGGAAAAAAAAACTTTGTCTATTTATCCTATCCATGCCTCACATGAGTTTATAAACCTCTATGAGGTCACCCCTCAGCCTCCAATGCTCCAGGGAAAACAGCCCCAGCCAATTCAGCCTCTTCCGATAGCTCAAACCCTCCAACCCTGGCAACAACCTTGTAAATCTTTTCTGAACCTTTTCAAGTTTCACAACATCCTTCCAATAGGAAGACCAAATTACACACAATATTCCAAAAGTGACATAACCAACGTCCTGTACAGCCGCAACATGACCCCTCAACTCCTATACTCTATACTCTGACCAATAAAGGAGAGCATACCAGACGCCTTCTTCACTATCCTATCTACCTGCAACTCTACTTTTAAGGAGCTATGAACCTGCACTCCAAGGTCTCTTCGTTCAGCAACATTCCCTAGGACCTTACCATTAAGTGTATAAGTCCTGCTCAGATTTGCTTTTCCAAAATAAAATGGAACAATTACTGAAAGGGGAAGAATTGCAGAGTGAGAGGGAAAGAATAGTGAAGTAGTGGTGGATATGGTCCTAGGAATGGATGCAGGCAAAGTGGAGAACATCTGAGCAAGGGAGCATTTGGGAAATAGCAATCATAGCATATTAAGGTTCATATTAAACTGGAAAGTGATAGATAAAAAGTCTAAGATCATAGGGTGGAAAAGGGCAGATTTCAAGGGTCTAAAAGTTGAATTGGAGCAAATTGATTAGAAACGCATTTTGGTAGATAAAACAGTAGATGAAAAACTGGAGAATTTCAAAAAGGGGGATGAATAGGTTACAAGCCATGTACATAATCACAGGAAATAAATACAGGGTTTCCACTACTAGAGTACCCTGGATGACTAAGGATATTGATAAGAGAAAGAAGACATATGATACATAGCAGAACAATAGCAGCATCAGAAATCAGGAAGAGTATCTCAAATGTAGAAGTTGGGTAAGGCTAGAATAAGGAACGCTCAGAGAAAGCATGAGGAAAGGATGGCAGGCTGCAATAATACAATTATGAAATGTTCACAAACATATTAATAGTAAAATATCCTTGCAGAATAGAGTGGGGCCCACAAGAATCAAAGCAGGGGAAACTGCTCAGTGAAGCACTGGCAAAGATGCTGAATGAATATTTTGCTTCTGTCTTTACCAAATTAGAAGATGGTAACAATGGCCTAGTTGAAAATATGGGTAACATGAACAGTATAGTGGTACATAAAGATGAGGTGCTCAAAAGCCTTAACAGCACTCCAGGGAGAGAAGTCACCAGGCCCAGATGGAATGCACTTCAGATTATTGAGTGTTAAGGGAACTTGTTAGTTAACTCGAGAGTTAAGAAATTGGCGGCACGGTGGCTCAGTGGTTAGAACTGCTGCCTCACAGCACCAGGGTCCCAGGTTCGATCCCAGCCTCGGGTGACTATTTGCGTGGAGTTTGCACATTCTCCCCGTGCTGTGTGGGTTTCCTCTGGGCGCTCTGGTTTCCTCCCACAATCCAAAGATGTGCAGGTCAGGTGAATTGGCCATGCTAAATTGCCCATAGTGTTAGGTGCATTAGTCAGAGGGAAATGGGTCTGAGTGGATTACTCTTCGGAGGATCAGTGTGGACTGCTTGGGCCAAAGGGCCTGTTTCCACACTGTAGGAAATCTAATGTAAAAAATCTAATAGTCAACATCGCTTTGATAAGGATGGGTCATGTCTGAAATTTAATTGAGTTGTTTGAGGAAATCACACAGACAGTGGTTGAGTGCGTTGCTATCGATGTTGATGCTTGGACTTTCAGAATGCAGTGCCACGTGTTAGCAAATCAGAAACGTTTAGAATTGACAGATCCTGGCCAAGTAACATTTTGGTAAAAGAGGAAAGAGGGTAGGTATAGATGGACATTTCTCAGATTGGAAAGGAGTTGAAAAAGTGGTGTTCCCCAGGGATCAGTGTTGGAAACCTTACTTTTGCTGATTTATACAATGATTTGGAAATGTTGAGAGCAAAATCTCTAAATTTGCAGATGAAATGAAGCTAGGGAGGATAGTGAATTGTGAGAATGATGCCGAGTGATATCAGAGGGACACTGGCAAGATGGCAAAATGTGCAGACACCTGGCACATGAATTTCAATTCAAAAGAAATGCAAGATAATGCATTTTGGTAGAACACAACACAGAGAGACAATATAAGCTGAATGGTACAACTTTGAGGAAAGTACAGGAGCAGAGGGACCTCAGGGTTCAAGTTCATAATTTTCTGAAGGTGACGAGGTAAGTTAAAATATTTGTAAAGAAAGCTTCTGGGATCCTTGGGTTTATAAACAGAGACATAGCGTATAAAAGCAAATCGAAGGTGAGATGACATTTGGGTTATTGGGTTCAGCTCTGGGCACATTATGTAAGGAAGGATATTAAAGCCCTGGAGAGAGTTTAAAAATTTACTGGTATGATACCAGGAATAAAGGATTTTAGATACAATAAAAGATTAGAAAGTTTGGGCTTATTCCTCATGGAGCAGAGAAGGTTAAGATGATGTGATGTTATTGAGGTGTTCAAATTATGAACAATTCTGAAAGGGTGAGAAAGGATATTGTTTCCACTCATTGGTTTGTCAGTAACTAGAGGTCACAATTTCACGATTGTCGGCAAGAGAGCTAGGAGTGAGATGAGCAGAAACTTTTTTTATTCAGAGCATTGTCAGGGTTTGGTATATGCTACCTGGGTGAGTGATGGAGACTGATTCCATAGGAGGAGTGAGAGCTCAAAAAGAGAGTTTGATGTATATTTGAAAGTGATGAAGTTAAAGAATACAGAGATAGGGCTGGGGAGTGGAACCAGTTCAGTAGCTCTTTCAGGAGCTAGTACAGACATGATGGGTTGAATGGCTTTCTTTTGTACTGTAAGATTCTTTGATTCTATGAAATTAACTGGATTCCTTTTCAACAGAGCTGGTGGAAGTTTTTTAGGCTAAATTGCCTCATTCTATGGTGTACTCTCAATGAATCTTTGTCAACAAGCACGGTGATAGAATTGAATTGAATAGCAATTTATTGTCATGTGTATTTTTACAAAAAAAAAGTTTTATAAGTCACCATGCATTAATAACAGAAGACAAAGACAAGTAGAAACAAGTAAAACTAAAAACAGACATCATCTCAGCTCAATTTCAGTTTATGGAAGGTCAATTTAGACAACCAACGCTGGAATACCTGGAGGCCACTGCCGAAGAAGACCTCGCACCGGGACTAGACTTCCAAACCTGGAGACCACCACACCAAGCTAAGACCATCCCTCTGGATGAGACCACCACAATAGCAGATCGCCGCTCAAGGCTAGAATACAAGACTTTCACGCACGTGATCGGAAAAACCACACGCAGGGTGAGACATCCATGTCGGAACTGGACAAAATCACCACAACTGGCCACTGAAATCCGCCGCCAAAGTTCTCCAAACCGACGAGACCTTCATGCCGGTCCAAGACTCCCACGCCAAGCTGAGACCGCCCCACTGGGACACCGTCGTTCAAGGCTGAGACCACCACACTGGAATGGAAAAATGTTCTTTGCTGAGCCTGAGCAGGGTGGTCACAAGCATCACTCAAATCATCAGAAGAGTAGCAGAGGGAGAGCTACGCAGTACAGAATGTGTCTCTCAAGGAAAAGATGAGCTCCAAGAGGCTCAAGAATGCGGCTTGAAATGTTTGTGAATCTGACAATATGGTTGGAACAATGGAGGAAGAGGAAAGTGAAATTTCTGGCACTTTTTTTGGTGGTGGAAGTAATCGCTTGGAGGTGAAAGTAAGTACCAGAATATCTAGATTTAGGGAAGCAGAGGATCATGGAGAAAACAGGCTTGGAATAGATGTACATATCCATTGATGCAATAGACTAGTAGGGCTGCATTCTTAATTACAGACTCCAGGCACAATGAAAATCAGAGTTATTACTGACTTCATAATAATACAATCAGACTATGAGGCAAATAATTTCTATTCCAATTACAAACATTATGCAGTCGGCATTTTTGAAACAACAAAATAAACCATTTCAACTAAAGTGTGCAAGCAGTGAATTTGCAAAATACAAGTTTTGAGAAGATTTGAGGTTCTGGCTGTAAGTTTGCTCGCTGAACTGGAAGGTTCATTTTCAGACATTTTGTCACCATACTAGGTAACATCATTAGTCATTCTCTGGTGAAACACTGGTGTTATGTCCCACTTTCTACTTATGTGTTTAGGTTTCCTTGAGTTGGTGATGTCATGTCTTGTTCTTTATCTCAGAGGGTGATAGATGGGGTCAACAAGATCTCACAAAGAGCAATACCAATTCAAAAGGTCCAGAACAGGTGGTCATAGTCTCAGAATGTGTGATTAGGCCATATGGGATGAGAAGAAGAGAAATATCTTCACTCAGAGGATGATGAACCTTGGAATTCGCTACCACAGCACACGATGAAGGCGAAGTCTACTGAATGTATTTAAAGGAAGAAATGGATAGATTTCTAGAGGTCAAAAGCATCAAGGGATATGGGCAAGAATGGGAGTATTAGATTGAGGTAGTGAATCAGCCATCCTCAGGTTGAATGGCAAGGTGAGACTGATGGGTCGAATGGTCAGCTCCTGCACCTATTTTCTATGTTTCTTCGTCAACAGATAATCAGTTTCAGTAGTATTGATTGAAGGGCCATTAGCCATTAAATATTCTTGCAGTCCTTTGAATAGTGTCATTGAATCTCTGAAGTTCACTTAATCAAATTTGACAAATGCTTGGTTTTAAAAAGCCATCCAAAGAAAGTAATTCTGCCAAAGTAGCATTCTCTAGTACTACACTAAATTTCAACTTATATTGTGTGCTCAAACCTCTCAAGTGGGGTTAAATACATAATCTTCCAACTTAAAAGCATCAATCATAACTGTGGCTGACATTTGTGAATGAATAACAAAAAACTAACTTCTAACACAAAATACATGCCTACAACAAAAGATAGGCACATGGTTTCTTCATTCCAATTTGACTTCTTTGAAAAAACAGAAGAATACTTTTGAAAGCAAACAAAGCCTCCAAGGAAACAAATGAAAAGGGCGAGTATATGGATTGGGAAACGATAATGGTCTTGAACCTCTTGTCACACATCTTTAGAGGATAATTAAATGGAGAATTACAGGCTTGGTGACTGACAACAAGAGAGGGGGAAAGAGAGAGAGAATGGATAGTTCAAAGAAGAGATAGGGCTAATAACATGAGCAAACAGATACTTGAAAATGAAACAGAGGGACATGAAGGAAACAAGTGAATGGTAAAAGAGGCAATTAGGGCCACAATTTCTTTTAATTACCACTGCAATCTGTTGGCCATGACTCTGTTGCACCATGAAACACTAGCATAATCTCCTACTCAACAAAAAGAGAAAGTAAAAAAGAGGACAATAAAGAAAGGAGCTGAAGACAACTGAGGAAACAAAGGAAAAGTGCAATAGAGAGACTCAGGGTTCCACAGGGATCCCAGGAGACTGCAAAACCACTAACGTGACTCCCTTATTTAAGAAGGAAAGGAGAAAACTATGAACATCTGTCATTGGAAAATACTAGCTTCCATTATTAAGGATGAAAGAAAAGAATAGTCAGGCAGGAGACTGGAAGAACACAGCAAGCCAGGCAGCATCTGGAGGTGGAGAAGTTGATGTTTCGGATGCCAACTCTTCTTCAGGCCTGTGGGGGAGCTGCAGATATAGGGGGTGGCAGGGCAGGGTGGGCAAGTGGGGATAGATGAAGGCATGCAGAGGGTACGACCTGGTTGGTCAATGGGAGGAATGAATCCAGTTGGTGGCAGGGAGCAATAGAAATGATGTGGGGGGGGAGCTGGGAAGGAAGGTTATTTGAAATTGGAGAGCTCAATGTTGAGTGCTCTGGGCTATAGGCTGCCCAGGGGGAAGATGAGGCGTTGTTCCTCCAGTCAGCCCGGGTTTGTAAGGGGAAGACCATATCTAAAAAATTCGATTTTATTTACAAGGATTTTACTAGGTATGTAAGTGAGGGTCATGCAGTTGATGGACTTCGGTCAGGCTTTTGACAAGGATGCGCATTGCAAGAAAGGGATCCAGACCAATTTGTCAAATTGGATCCAAAATTGTTTTAGTGGCAGGAAGCAGAGGATAATAGTCAATGGGTGCTTTTGTGATGAGAAGTCCAGTGGCATACCACAGGGTTTGATGTTGGGTCCCTTGCTGTTTGTTGTGTATATTAATAATCTAGACATTACTGTAGGAGGTTTGCTCAGTGAGTTCACAAATGACATAAAAATTGATGATATGGTAAATGATGAGGAAGAAAGCCTTCCTATAGGACATGATCAGCCTGGTCAGACGAGCTGAAGAATGGCAAATGGAATTTAGTCCTGAAACATGAGAGATTATGCATGGGATGACTAACAAGGCAAGTACAGGGGATCTGAGAGACCTTGCTATGCTTGTCCAAAGATCCTTGAAGACAGCAGGATAGCTGGCTAAAAAGGCATATGGAATTTTTCCCTTTAAAAGTTAAGGCATTGAATACAAAAGCAAGGAGGTTATGATAGAGCTGTATATAATGTTATTTAGGGCACAGCTGGAGCACTGCATGCAGTGCTGGTTACCACATTATAGCAAGGATGTGATTGCTCATAGAGGGGCAGAAGAGGTTCACCAGGATGTTTCCTGAGCTGGAGCAATGCAGCTATGAACAGAGTCTAGACAGACTATGTTGTTTTCTTGAAAGCAAAGGTGGCTGAGGGGGGAAACTGATTCAGACATACAAAGTTCTAAGGGCACAGACAGGGTAGACAAGATTAAACGTTTCCCTTTGAGGAGAGGAGTCAATAAGCAGGGGGCAAAAGTTTAAGGTGAGGAGATTTAGAGGGGATTTCAGGAAAAATGTTATCACACAAAATGTTGTAGGTGTCTGGATCTCTCTGCCTGAAAGGGTGGCAGAACTGGGAATGTTAAGACATTTAAGAACTATTTAGCTGTGCACTTGAAACATCGTAGCACACAAGGCTACAAGAAAAGGGCTGGAAAATGAGGTTGAATAGATGGATGTTTGATAACTGGCACTAACACAACACGCTAATGGGCCTCCTTCCATGCTGTAAAATTTCTATGACTCTCTATTCAATGACATTTAGAAAAGCATATTGTAGTCAAACAGCATCAGCATCTTTGTGTGAAAGGAAATCATGTACGACAACTTACAGTTCTCTAAGTAAATAACAAGTTGATATCGAAGAACTAGATTAGATTAGATTCCCTACAGTATGGAAACAGGCCACCTGGCCCAACAAGTCCACACCAACTCTTTGAAGAGTAACCCACTCAAACCCATTCTCCTACCCTGTATTTACCCGACTAATGCACCTAACACGCTGGGAAATTTTAGCATGGCCAATTCACCCGCCCTGCACATCTTCGAACTGTGGGAGGAAACCCACGCAGACAAGGGGAGAATGTGCAAACTCCACACAGTCGCCTGAAACAGGAATCAAACCTGGGTCCCTGGCGCTGTGAGGCAGCAATGCCACTGTGCAGCAAGCATTCAATAAGGTGCTACCTAAAAGGTTACTGCACAAGATGGAAACTTCAAGTAGAGGAGTAATGAATTAGCAAACAATGAGGATTGGGTTTAATAGGTCTTCATTCAGAAAAATGGATTCAAATGAGGCGTCACAAGGATCAATCCTAGGGTCTCAATTGTTTACTCTCTATTTAATTGAATTGGAGGAGGAACCTTGGTGTAATGTATCCAAATTTACTGACAATATAAAAATATGTCAGCGAGCACATTATGATGAGAGCCTGAGGAATCTGCAAGGGAATACAGTTGGGTGAGTGAGTGAGTAAAAACTGTTGGAGTTTAACGTTAGGAAGGGTGAGGTCACACAATTTGGTAGAAAGAATCAAAAGGACATACCATTACTGAAATACTGAGAATCTGAACAAAGTGTAGCACAGAGGGACATGGGTATTCCTGTGCGTGAAATGGAAAGATGTTAGCATACAAGTGCAACAAGAAACCAAGAACATGAACGGAATTGTGGCTTTTATAATCCGGGGAAGTGAAGTTCAAAGATAAGGAAGTCTTGTTAAAAGAAAGGACAAACTGGCATTGGAAACAAAAACCAAAATTGCTGGAAAAACTCAGCAGATCTGGCAGCATCTGTGGAGAGAAATCAGAGTTAAAATTTCAGGTCAAGTGACCCTTCCTCACAACTTCAGTTGGAGGCAGTTTGATAGTGATTCAATAGGTTGAGTACTGGGCGGAGGAGATTGACTTATCAAGAATAGCTAAACAAGTTATGCCTTTACTCATGACAGTTAAGAAGAATGACATGTGATCTTACTGAAACATGCAAGATTTTGAGGGGACTGTACAGGTAGACCTGAGAAGTTGGCTCCACTTGTAGGAGAATCTTACACTAAGGGACAGAATAAAGGGACACTGATTTAAACATGAGGTGTGAGAAATTTCTTCTCCTGTAGGGCAACGAATTGTGAAGGCCTAGAATTCTCTACCTTAAAGAGTTAAAGAGGCTAGGTCACTGAAAGAAGTAGTAGTTAAAGAGGAGGTAGACAGATTTTTTTTAAAATGATAAATTGAGAGTTATGAGGAGCTGCATAAAAAAAAGGTGTTTTGATCTGGGATAGATCAATCATGATCTTACTGAAAGCGGGGCAGTTTTGAGGGGCCAAATGGTGTACCCCCTGCTCCTATTTCTTAACTGCTTATTTCACGTACAATAATTCTGAACCATTTTCTACAAGTTACTGAATGCAAACCCTTGGAAGGTTGAACAATAAATTAAAACTACTACATTTGAATATACTTCGGAGTTTATAATGGACAAAATTGACATTTATAACAGCAACTACTCATGTGAACCTGTTATGCTATAGCTATATTGCTCCCTCTTCCATTGAGGGGATTATTGTATAATACTAAAGATGGAGGCAAGTATAATTACGCACAATTTCATAATAAATGTAGACATACAAGTTTATAATGGAAATATAAAAATTAAAAACTGTGACTTCAAAATGTAATTTACCTCTTCTCAACTAGCAATGCAGCCTGGATGCTTTGTAAACAAATGCCTCTCAATATTGGATAGAAAAATACAGTTAAAATAAAATGTATCTAACACTAATTTCAAGCCCTGACTTGTTCCTTTAATCTATGCCCTACAGTTCAATCTTGTTGAATTTTCTTATTTTCAAGTTAATGAAACATACAAAATGGCAGTTGTTTAATAGAAAGCAAAGGACAAGTCTCTTGTCACAACCTGATACAATCAATACAAGTAGTCACTAGATAACTGATTAAAAGATCATAATTTCTTAGGGATATTGTATCGGAAAGTACCAATAAAGTCTTAGTTTAAGACAATAAATAACCAATCCATGCAGGACAGTGCAGCCAGCCTGATTGGCACCTCATCCACAAACTTTCACTCCCTCCCACAGTAGCAGCTATTTGTACCAATTACAAGATGCGCTAAAGTAATTAATCAAAGCTGCCTTCAGCAGGCCCTTCAAAATCCACAACCACTACTATCAAGAAGATCAAAAGCAACAAATACATTGGAACACCACTACCTGCAAGTTCCCACGCAGGCCACTCACCACCCTGACTTGGAATTATATCACCGTTTCTTCAGTATCGCTGAGAAACAAAACCTGTAACTCTCTCCCTTGTATCACTGAAGGTCTTCCAACACAAAATAGACAGGTAGTTCAAGCAGAGCTCACAACCACCTTCTCAAATGCAGTTAGGGATGAGCAGTAATGCTAGCCCTAGCAGAGATGCTATATACCTGTACCATGAATGAATATATTTTTAAAATCTCAAACAGCACAGCATGATTGGCTGTGGCACTGAGGTAAATGAAATGAAGTAGTATAAGTCACAGATGCCATTCCTCATCCACCAAAAAATTCTATTAAAAGTGAAAACATATCAACACTGAATTAGTAAAAGGCTTGACTAAATGTTCTGCACACTCAAATATCAAGAGTGTGGTACTGGAAAAGCACAGCAGGTCGGGCAGCATCCGAGGAGCAGACGAATCAATGTTTCAGGCGTAAGCTCTTCATCAGGAAACACTCAAATAACCTGGCTGCTATTGCTGTCCTGGCTTACAATGTTTACTGATCAAACAAGGTGAAATACTGGACAGTGCCCAAAATGACGGAATTGCATGTTTTCACAACATTACTGCCATCAAAAGAAACCAGGAAACAGCAGAGCACAAAAAAATCATCTTGCAAATAGGTTTTCTTACTTAATATTATAATTATTCAAACATACTTGTCAAAAATAACCCTGAGCCCTGAACCCAATTTCTTGAGAATGCAACTCAAGGTTTTTGCTCGCTCTTGTGCAAAGTACAAGATCAACTTCAAGCAACACTGAATTTCTGATCAATATTGATTGTCAAAACATAACTTCCATCACAACTATTTTGTTTTTGATCCTACATAAGAACATAAGAACTAGGAGTAAAGTCGGCTGTCCAGTCCTTCGAGCCTGCTGTGCTATTGAACAAGATCACTGCTAATCTTTTCATGGATTCAGCTCCACTTACCCATGCTCGCACCTGGCAACTTCCACTAACTTTCTGGCAAATGATATTATACTGATTGGTCTCTCGTTTTTCATTTTCTCTACAGCTTTCTGAAATAATGAAATGACATTTGTAACTTTCCAATCCAAAAGGAACAATTCTGAAATCTACAGGTTTTAATGCCCTGGGTCAAAACCATCAAGTCCAAAACATGTATCCATCATTAACCCTACTCAGCATATTTCTTGTCATATACCTCATGCACAGTGAAAATTACTGACTTCGTACTTTTTTTTCCCCCCAAGTAGCTCTGCTGGGTTGTGGCTTCGTTATAAATGTGAGTACTTACCATTATGGAATATCTAATAGTATAACCTATTTTTGGAAAACAGACAAGATCTTTTCCCAGATGTGGGAGAGTCCTAAATTAGAGGGCATAGGTTTTAGTTAACAGGAGAAAGATTTGAAAGGGTCATAAGGGCAACTTTTTCACACAGAGGGTGGTACCTATATGAAAGGAGCTGCCAGAGGAAGTGGTGGAGGCTGTACAATTACAACATATAAAAGGCATCTGTATGGGTATATGAATAGGAAGGATTGAGGGGGATATGGGCCAAATGTTGGCAAATGGGACTAGATTAATTTAGGACATCTGGTCTTCATCGACGGATTGGACCAATGGGTCCCCTTCCGTGCTGTAATCTCTATAATTCTATTACTCTATTTCTTGGTCTGTAAATGTAATCATTAATAATTCAGCCCAACTTACATTGTCAATTTATTTTTCACCTCTTCAAAGTTCAGCTTACTTTAATTTAAACCATGGGTTGCGACTGTCTCCAATCTCTCCCAAACCCAACGTGATGACATAGTCAGCATTCACAAAATGTTCTCTTATGGTCACAGTTTATTAAATGTGAAGTTGCCACAGTCTTACCAGACCATATTGCTGCTCTCTCATTACAGAGAGATGACTGGTGGTGGCTTAACCTGTGGGTCAACATGTGGTAACCTCAACCTATGCAGAAACTGAATCCACATTGTCGACATCACTCTGCATCATAAACTTCTGTCCAGCCAAGTGAGCTAAACTGACCTTCTCTGGTTAATTATGCATCACTAGATTCAGCACAGCCTGTTCCTTTTACCCAGGCTTGTTTCCTTCTAAAGAATTGTTCCAGAAGGTCCTCCAACTTAATATAAGTAATTGGTTGCCTCTTCTACTTGAACTGTTTCTGCTAGCCTACACAAAAAAAATTAAGTCTCACGTTGTAATTATATTAATTCTGCAACTGTTACTCTAATCTCCATATTCAATCATTCCAACTCACCCACTACATCGCTAGGAGTCTTATATCGTTTACTGCTTCTTCATTCCACTGTCAGTGTACCTGAACTAAAATAAATCCTTCCTTCCTACGGCTATAAATCGTGGGTTTCATCCTAGCATTTCCTCAATCTTTTTGAAAGGACTTACAGCCTGCAGTACTTAAGTCTTGCACAGCTTTTAGTCAACTCTGAAATGGCTACCACATATTGCTTTTTAATATGAATTTATGTTTTAGCACCTATTTTTCCCATGTGACACCTATTTTTCCCATCCATTTGTGCAAATTCATCATTGGATATGATTTCTTAGAATTCTGAACTCTACAGCCTTGCCAAGAAAACGATAAAGATGCACCTCGACAGTTTACTCATTTGCATAACCCAGTAGCATAATTGGAAGTTCCATTCTAGCTGTGATCATAATATACAATAAGAACTGGTCAACACAATTAACCTAAATTTATCATAAACAAATGGTACACTTCCAGGAAATGTTCCTAATTAATTGTATTCTCTGGAGTCCCATTAATGTTATTATGCATGTACTATTTTAACATCTATATAAACAAATTTATAATATTCCCAATCATCAGCAATTGCCCAATATTTCATCCATTTTATAAGCTGTTGTAAAACACTATCCTCATATTCTGTGAATAATTCATGGTGTCCTGTAATATGAAGAGTTATCTAAGAATATTAGCTTTAAACAGTGATTGTTAAGTGCATGTCTCAGTATCTCCAAAAGTAAGGAGGAAAGGCATCTCTTCATTATAAGACCACCGCCATAAGAAAAGCCACACAAGAATCAACATTGCTCATGGAACTTTATCCTAACATAAGCAACACAGGGAGGAAAAACAAATAGCTCTCAAAAGCTAGCAAAGTAAAAGTGGTTTGAATGAAGAGATGAGAAGAAATGGCACCACTAAGTGCAATATCATCTATCAAAGCTGATGATGTATTGAATGGCACAAGGTTGAGCTTGAAAGTTTACAGCAATTCACCATTACTCAGGGTCACGAGGAACATAGCACAGAAGGAGAAAACAAAATCCAGAGGTAAGTTAACTGTATTGCTAACTCTTTCAAAGGCCTCTAATTTACCTCAAGTTTATTATCTCCATCTTTCCTCTCCCAAAAGTATTATTCACTCCTAAATTTTGTTTGTTTTGTTCTTGCTTGGGCTTAGTTCAGGAAAGGAAAATTGTATAGGAGGTAATAGACGTGCATGCTTTTTCAGACATGAAAGCCAATCATTCCAGAAAGATGCTCTGCCAGAAAGCAATTTATCTTAAGAGTACAATAAAATGATTTTGCAGCAAAAGATCACATTCGTCAACCTCAGCATATTCCATTTAAGATTTCACCAAGTGACAATGTAGTTAAAGATGGAAACCCACAATGTAACACAGACATCAAATGATGCCACAGGAATTCATATAATATTGTACCAAAGTTCAACCAACACTTGTCAAAATTTCCACACTACTACTGGCAGAACTAAAACAGGACAAACCACAATAGTGCTTTCCAGACTTAAGATTCAGTGTTTAGTTCTGAACAAAATCACCCACCTTGAAACAATGCCATTTATAAATTGTATAGACCCAAAAATAAGAAACTAATCCCATTCTGGCCAAGGTGTACAATGGATCTCTGAACAACCAAAATATTTATTCTTCCACTGAAAAAGGCACTGAAGTTTAAGTCTCAATAGACTCCACATGCGACTTTTATACCAAGTACACAATACCAGATTTTTTGTTCTTGTCCAACTGCAACTTCTCCATCTCAAAGATCAGATTTTCTATTATTGGTACTAGCCTGCATAAAAGCCCAAATGGGACAGAAAATTGCCACAAATCAATTTATATTGTATCAACAGCACTGACCCATTTTGAGTAAGTTTTGTTTGATCAGAGATTAGAACTGCATTAAATCATTAGCCTTCTCCTGTTGTTGTTGTTGAGGTTTAGATTAGCTTAAAACTGGAACTGTTCAACAAAACCAAAAAGGCTTCTGCACAAACTATAATTTAAAAAGCTCTTCTGACATTTATATATGACAATATAATTTGTCAAGTTCATCTATATACTGTATTGTCATTCCATTTTAAAATTCACACTGCCAAATAAAGCTAACACTCAGAACCTTCTAAATTCTTCCACTTGCAAAGATCTGGTTTAAACTGAAATCAAACCTACAGAGCTTTGCCATAGTCCTAAGGAGTGTAAACATCAGGTCAATATGAAACATTTTCAACAACGACAAGGATTCTAAGAAGTCAAATGCACTTAAAGGGAATTTAGTTGAACACAAAGGATAAAGGAACAGAAGTGCATAAAGTGGGTTGAAAGGACGATATGTTAAGAGTGAGGCCAAATAATCAGTTTGTGATGAAACCTCCACATAGTTCAGAGAGATATAACATGTATTAAGGAGACAGTCACTTCTGGGAAGTAATACATTAAATTGTCTGGGACACCAGAATAGTGTTAGTAAAGTAGAATTTGTGAAATTTTTTTTATAAAGTAGTATACTAGACTATTAATAAAGAAACTCAGCTAATATTCCAAGACCCAGGCTCAAATCCCATCACAACGGATGGTCGAATTGGAATTCAATTTTTAAGAATTCTGGAATTAAGATCGATTGATGACCGTGAAATCACTGCCGATTGGTGGAAAAACCCATCTGGCTCATTAATGTCTGCCATTTTTTCCCATCTGAACTACATGTGACCCCAGACCCACAGCAACATGGCTGACTCTAAACTGCCCCCTGGGCAATGAATGATTACCAAGCCAGCAACACCCACATCCTGTGAATAAATTTTAAAGAAAACAATATCACAATTTCATCAGCTTAAACAAATAACATTGAAGAACATGAACAGTCAATTAAGGTGAGGAGTCTGCAGGGGTTTCCTAGACACATTGGTCCATATTCTGGACCAGTTTCACGAGCTGGAGCCAAAAATAACAATTGGTTTTAAGAAATATATTTTTACATGTTGAGTGCAGCAAGTTCAATTGACTGTCTTGTATGACTTAACCAGCCACATGCAGCAGAACTAGCTTACAAACACAATCAGACCATCACAGAGATCAAAATATAACACCAGTTTACTGAAGCAATAGCTATAAATGTAGCACAGGGCATGCAGGTTTGATAATGGGCAGCAGTGAATACAAGAAACAACAATGGTCCAATGCTTTACAAGGATCAGTAAAGGCAATACATATTGGCCTATTTCGTTCACAGCATTTCCTTCCACTTTTCTCTGTTCGGTATACGCAGTCAACTGCAGATCTTCATGTTTTGAAGCCTCACTGGGATCAAAATAGATACATTCAGCCAGGATTAGGCATCTGACAAATATCTTTTCCACGATGTTGCAATTATTGTAGTCACTTATTCTTTTGTACAGGGTCATAATCGCAGCACAATACATATCCTTGAGCACTGTCCCCTCCCTCCAGCAGACAAAGAGGTTTATACAGAATCTGCAGGTCTTCCAGTTGCCTGTTTTTATCAGTTTAGATCGTTTGGCATCAACACCTCAAACTTTACCTTCGGCAAATAAGTCAACAGCTTTGCTGAACCTTTTCACTACGGGTTCAACATCTGTCATGAGACGAAGGCTTTCTATGGTGTCTGGAACTTCCTCAGTCACTGTTCTCATAAGAACATAATTCAAAATAGTGTTCCACTGATCTATACAACTATTTATTGACCTTTCTCTGCCTTTATTTTCATAAAGAGGTGTTTTCTATGCTGATGGACGTGTTGCTTTTATTTTTAATTCTTTCAGTTGTATGCTCGCAATTCTTTTGCTTAAGGATACTTGAATATTCTGGCAAAGTTGTTATCAGTAAGATCTGATGTACCTAGCAATCTGTTCAACTTTTCTTTAAGGAACACACAGTTTATTTAAAGTGCTCTTGCTTTTATCTCTCTCTTTTTTTAATTGCCTAAACCTAGTTAAGAGTCAACCACATTGCTGTTAAATTTGGACCAGGTAGGGATGACAGACTTCCTTCACTACAAAAGAACATAGGTGAACCAGATCGTGTTTTACAACAATTGACAAGTTAGGTGGCAAAGCTGGCTTTGAATTTCACATTTTATTTTTTAAATTGATTTCAAATTTGCCCTGGTGGGATATAAACCCATGTTCCAAGAACAATAGCCAAGGAAACTGGATTGCTGATCCAGTGACATAACAGCCATGTGAAAGTCGCTTGCTGAATGAGTGAGTGTGGACTCTGTCTTCAATTTCAGCGTAGCGATGTTAGCTATAAATTTTTCAGCTCTCACATCTCATATGTTTAGAATGCAGTACTATAGATGGTATCTCAAAGTACACTTGATCAGGTCTCTGCATTGTGTTGAACTGAGTGCCTGTTCTACCAAGTCGCAAAACCTCTGGGTGGACAGCAAGGGTAATGCAAGTATTGCACTTTTACTTTGGATGAAAAACCTTTGAGAACTGCATCCTAACGCTGGCGTTACCAAAAATTGTCTGTTTTACTCAGTGCTCATGGCAACCGTTTTTGCAGAAATGCCATTCAGTCACATACGCTGATGATCAGATCTTAGTTTTCCCAGACATTGAGTAAAAGGTCCTCATAGTGCAGTGGTGGTGTCCCTACCTCTGAGCCAGGAGGCCTGGATTCAAGTCCCAGAGGGTATGCATTAACATCTCTGAACAGGTTGGCAAGAAAACATCTTCCAGACACCAAGTGACATGATTTGTTCTGAAAGACGCTGTTTGGAACACAAAGCTCATGATCGTAATGGACTTGAAGTAGTCTCTATTCATTCTGTTTATTCTTCCCGAGTCACAATGTCTGAGACAGGAAGGCCTTGTCTTATGATGCATACCCACTCTTACACTGACATCCCTCCATAAGAAAAGTCACTCAAAATAAAGATGCTAACAACAGCATCAAGCCCCTTGAAGAGCTGGTCATTTGCCTCTCTAGATGACTGTAATGTTGGAACTACTCATGAAGTTAACTGGCCCAATTGGAGTTAAAAGGCAGGTGGACTGAACCACTTTGGGGCGATTATCATGAACAGCAAACCCGTTAGATCAAACCCTACATTTTGCTCACGAATTTCCTCTCAATTCTTTCCTCTTCAGAGAAAGATGTACCATCTATCATCGAAACATCCTCAGCAAGCCTGGTATCACGGAAGGACATCAAGGTCACATTCAAGTTTCAAGTCGACCACAGCCTCCTTCTGTGCATTATTGACCAAATGCAAGTCATCGGTCAATCCTGTGCACGTGGTCAAAGCATCTAGCTTGTTTAATCAAAATGTTGTCATCTGCTTTCTTTTCCTTTGTTTGGCTGGTGGGAAGAATTCCTTGACTGTAGACTCTAAGCTCCAAGTACCTACTGAAATTTGAAAGATCCACGTGATACATCCAGTGTATAGGTAAAGTGAAATAGCATAATTTAGACACTCTGTGCCGGTTTGTTCTAATTTTCAGAGTACACAACTTTTACATATTGACCACACACAGATTTTTGGCACACACTATTCACAAATATAAATTACAGTGTAGGGTCTTGTGACACAATGGCAACTGGGCAAAAAGGTTCGGGATCAAGTCCCACCGCAGGAAATAATGGTCAGAAAAGGAGTGTTGTAACACATCCAGACACGTGATTAAAACTTTATAAATGAATATAGCACCCAGCAACACTGTCCAAACTGGTAACCTGGTTTTAAAAACTCCACCTTAAGTTCAAAACCCAGATGCAGAACCTTTTTCTTTAATCATTCTTTCATGGTATGAGTGTCATTGGCAAGACAATATAAAAAAAAACACAGATTTCACAAATTTCATCATGTACAAAGTTCAAAGACTCAAATTTAGACTCAGACAATTTTATACTTGCCTGGTTCCTGCTTAGTTCACATTTCTTTCGTAATAAAAAGCATTTCAGTTTCGTACATAGGACAGGATAAAAGTCAGCTTTCTAATATGGAGCATTATATCCGGCATAACAAAATGCTTCAAAATTGTTCTACACATAACTAAGAAGTGGTTCAATATAATTTATTGCATCCTTTACTTTCCTTAATACCAAGATGTCCTCATATGCCAGAGTGCTATATCAATACAATTTATTGATACTGCAAAAACAAAGTTGACAAAACCCCATTCTACCACCTTTGGAAACAGAAACAATTCAACTGACCCTGCTCAGTCAGGTTTTGAAACTTCTGACAAATGCATTAACTCTGCTTCTTTCTGATGCCTGATGTAAAACAGCACCAGGTATTTAAAACAAAACTGAAAAGCAAAGTTCTCCCAAGCCACCACACTAAATTAAAAGCATCTTGCAGGAACAGCAGTATATGCAATATACCCTAAAGGACATTCATGGCCCACCTGTCTTAGCTTCTGACCTCACGTAGAGTTGCTAATCTACATTATTCTCTGCTTCTGTTTGCAGTTTATTTGGCTGGAAGAAGTGGATGTTCGTGCAATTGAATGGTGTTACTATACCTTTTTTTAAAACTCTCTAGTACAAGAGGAAAATAATCAAGCAAGCTAATGGAATGCTGACCTTTATATTGAGAGAACTAAAGTAGAAGGACGCAAAAGTTATGCTGCATTTATGCAAAATCCTGGTAAGACCCCACTTGGAGTACTGATAGCAGATCAGGGCAACATACCTTGGAAAGGATATATTGGCTTTGGAGGAACCACAAGGTTTACAAGAATAATACCTGGACTTCAGGGGTTATGAAGAGAGTTTATACAAATTAGGTCTGTTTTCTCAAGAATTTAGAAAGTTATGGGTGATCTGATTGAAATCTTCAAGATATTAATAGGAAAAGACAGGGTGGATGAAGATACATTATTTCTACTGGTTGTGGATTCTAGAACTAGGGAAATAGCCAGTGAATCCAGGCTACACCATTCAGGACAGATGTTAAGAAGCATTTCTACACACAAAGGGTGGTAGATGTTTGGAACTCTCGTCCACAAAGTGGCAGTGGATGCTCAGTCATTAACTTTATCTGAGACAGATAATATCTTTTGCTTAACAAACATTTTAAGAGGTATGTGCCAAAGGTAGGTATATGGAGTGAGGCCAAATATCTACCACAACCTCAATGAACGGCAAATGGAGGAACAGATTTGATGGGTTGAATGCACTATTCCTGTTCCTATGTACTTAGGAAGCAGAGCTACATTAACTTCCATTATCTTAGTAAAATATCCTTCCAAATGCCCCACTACCCCTCCCACAATCCCCACAAACACCATTCTGCACACCCCAAATCCTGTCCTTCGATATAGCTCATGACTGAAGAATCAAAGTAATATCCCATTAGTCTGTTTTGCAATACTCCTGAGTGTAATCACAAGCACATTGTTGTTTGACATCACGACCTGTTACAAGATTTAGTGCCACTGAAAGTCAGTGTTCTAGTTTTGGATTAAATTCTGTCCGATTTGCAAATTATCAAATAATGACAATACTTGCAAACATTGCTGGACATATGTGCTTAAATTAGTGCATTTTTCCTTATACTGTGCTCTGAAGAGCAATAAAAAAAAACACACACACATTCTGGACACATTCCTCATTAAACATTTGGGAAAAGTCTAAAGCTAATCATCCAAACTTTAGGAGGATGCATTTCTTTCAGGCAATTCACATCTGACTGTCAGCAGTACAGCTCATAATGACTACATCCGCTTGGTAATAACATCCTTTTCTTGGGGCCACATTACGGGTACAAAAAAAGTGGATTCTGTCTGGTATATATTAGATTTCCTTTATTTTAATGGGTATGCCTCAAATTCAAAGAGTTATCACCAAATTCAAAACATTCTATGCTTCAGACAAATGTAAAAGATAAAGGGTTCCCTTTTACTTTTTATTCTGTCCCTTTTCCCTCTCTCCACACTCCCGCTCCCTCTCCCCCACCCCCACCCAACCCATACTAAAGTTTGCAACAGGACAGAGGTTTATTTTAGACTGTTTGCTTAAATTATGCATTTCCTCTTTCCTGTATAAGAATCTATCGTTCAGTGGGAACCCAATGACAATCTACATTAAATAACAATAAATTGTTGCAGCCAAATGTTTTGATTTTAGGTGTTGATTAAATTCAAACTAATTATAACAGTAGATTTTCCAAGCCATTGCTATTCTTGCTCTTTCGAATGGAAAGTGCTGCGTGAACAAAACTTATTAATAACATACTTCTCAGCATAAAGAACAAAAATGTTTAACTTTCCTTTTCCAGTTCATACCTAAACTTCTGAAGCAGTATAACCAGATGTCCAGGTATGAGTTAGACACAGGAAATCATTCATTTTCCATATTTGGGGATAAAAAGTTTGAAAGCTGTACATAACTGGAACTCCATTGTTACAAAAAAACCTTAATAAAACTAACACATCACATACTTTGTACTCACTTGAAATGCTCGACCAAACAGATATATATAGAAACCATATTTTTAAAATAATGTATTGGCTACATACATATGATTATTGTCCTTTTATAATATCCACTAAAATGTTGTGATGTGGTGAGAGATTCTAATCTACTCGGATGACAGTTGACTCCTAAAATATTTTCTTGTACACAGGCCTGTAACTTAGTTTCAAGATTTTCTGTACTTCAACGTTCACCTAACAGTATCCCAAATAATAGGTTTTGGCAAGACTGTCTTCTATTCTAGTACAAGGGATATCATCAAATCTCCACAGCTTCAAGTCTTCCCTTTTTCCTTCAATCCACAAGTTATTCAAACCTTAAGCTTTTCACCAAAGATCACATCTTCATTTATTACATCTTAACTGTTGTTTCAACCTCAAGTATTCTGCACTACAATGGCTCTTCATCACAGTTTTCAATTTAAAAAGTAGTCAATAAGCAAGTTATCAGGCAAAAAAATGAACAGAAAGAATGTGCAATCAAACGATGGCTTTCAAAATTTCAGGCTGACCAAAATCATTTCACAGCCAGTAAATTACTTCTGAAGTGTAATCATAACAGTTATATTGTGGATAAACACACAGTTTGTGGGACATTTTGCAAAATGAGGCTGAAGACTAGATGATATTTCACTGATCTTGGTTGAAGAGTGACTGAATCACTAAGATAACTCCCAATTGTTTTCCTTAATACAAAAACTGCAATAGAATACTTTATCTTCTACTGATGGAGTAAAAGCTTAATGCCTCACCCAAAAGATGGCAACTCCAGCAATGCAACATTCTAAATGATCATCTTCAATCAAAAGGTAAAATCCTGGAGGGCCTGAACACAATCTTCTGACTCAGGGAAAAGGCTGAGAAAAATTTAACAGACTAAGCCAAGTTAGCATTTGATAAAATAAGGGATTTTCATTCTTCCTAGTACGTACAAGTGCCTTAATGACAACTTTAATATGAAATGCTGCAAATTCTAGTTGTACAAGGTTAAAAATCACACAACACTTAAGTTATAGTCCAACAGGTTTAATTGGAAGCACTAGCTTTCAGAACGCTGCTCCTTCATCAGGTTGTTGTGAATGATAAGAATGTAAGACACAGAATCTACAGCAAAAGTTTATCATGTGTCAGCCCAGACAACGTATACATTGTTAAAGTTCACTTGAGAATGTAACTTTTTTTTAATGTAAATCACAAAACTTTACTATGAAAGAAGTGAAACTAACATGGTCATTTTAACAGATGAGAGACTTACCAAACAATCAAGGTATTTTTCAATGTATAATTTCAGTCACATCACATTGTAAACTTTGATATAAATTCTGTGTCTTACATTCTTATACTCCACAACCACCTGATGAAGGAGCAGCGCTTCGAAAGCTAGTGCTTCCAAATAAAGCTGTTGGACTATAACCTGATGTGGTGTGATTTTTTTAAACTTTGTACACCCCAGTCCAACACCGGCATCTCCATAGTTGTACAAATATCACCTCCTCATTTAGGCCAAATTGCGTAATGTGGGCAGGGGAGACAAAATGATACTCTTGTATTTTACTTTATTCGCTTCAAATAAAATATCAAATGAAATTGCGAAGTTACTAAATCAAAACACACCAATAAAACAGCAAATCAACAGTACACAGTACGAATCTCGTTTAACAGTTCGAGTGACATCAAGCCACAATGAACAAGTTCAATTAACAACAGTCAACGGAAACCACGAGTCAGAATCATTCCTGTAAGTGCCGTTGCATAACAATTTCCATTTTTTTTTCAAAATGAGAGTGGGCTTATTTAGGCTTGTGCCAGCAATACTTGAGTTCAACCTCCGACCACCAGTGCAGAGTGTGTTCCTGTGTGATGACGCTCAGTATTTGACTGCCATGACGTTACTACACTTTGCAGCTGATTACCAGGAAATTCTACAGTCAGTAGAACAGGTTTCCAAAAATCATAACAAAAGGAAACAAAGAAAACCTGGCTCGATTTTGATATCTTGCTCGGTTTAACTAATTTCATCGTTGTATTTTAGATTGTGCCCACTTTGAATTGACTAAAAGAGATTCCTATTTACACGACTTCAATTCTATTTGAATCGCGATTGCATTTTGTAATAACCCACACCAATAACTTATTCAGAACAACTCTAGTTCCGTTAGATTTAATGAGAAAGTCACGGTTTCAAAGGTCAAAGCCCTATTCGTAATGGAACTCTTGAGAATGCAACTTCTTCACCCGAACTGTGGGAACACACTCGTTTAAGACATTTTGATTATTAAAATACATCTACGTGGAAAATAGTAGAATGTCAGATATTATGCAAAGGCAGTTTAAAAGAAATATTACACGTGTCAGTGTTTACAAATACTTAAAGAAGTTTCATGCTGGTTTGCATCGAAAGAAAAAGGGGAAAGGCGTAGAGAGCATGAAGCGGTCAATGTTAGGGGGATGTTGATAAAGTTATTGTCTTAATGGTTGTTTATTATTTTTTACCTATCCTGAGACTGCTCCTCATACATCCTCTCTTTGCCCTCCTTGAACAGCCTGATGGCCCGCTTGGATTTCTTCATCAGGCTGTCAATGTAGATCTTGAAGTACTCGTTCTCACTGAGGACCTGCATTCGGTCCTCGTACTTGGACAGGATGAGCCGGAGGTGCTGGTAGGTGTCCGGCAGGATGTCCAGGATGTACGGGGGGCTGTTCTTCAGCTGCAGCTTGGAGTTCTGGCACAGCCTCACCACTTTGTCCATCAGCTTCCAGGTCTTCTCCACCATGCGCTTGTCGGCCGCCTGCTTCGGCGGCCCCACCGCGTCCTGGATGGCGTCGATCAGCCCCAGGATCCGACCCTTCTTCACGTTGCTGCGTGGATTCCTCGGCGCCGCCGCCATGTTCCGAGACCCCCTTCCCTTCTGGACTTGGCACTTTGTGTTTTAGTCTCTCTCTGTTTGTTGTTTGTTTGTTGTTCCTCCCTCCCTTCCCCCGCCGCCTCTCTCTTACTTTGGAAAGAAATACAGACACAACCTTTCGCTCCCTCACTCTCGATCTCGGGAGGCGAGAGCGGTTTCAGTCCGAATGTCTGTCTAAGTGCACCATGTGCCGGCTGAGAGAGGAAGGAGGGAGTTGGGCTGTGTGTATATAGTGTGTGGGATTATTTTTTTTTAAAAGGCCCGGAGAAGTCACCGAACCCGAAAGAACTGCGACTCCACACAAACACAAACTACCTCCCCCTCCAGCCACAGGAAAACACGGCAACGGGGGCGGTTGCTCTGGCCTGCCATATGACCGACACCTGGCTTTGCCAATCGGATGGGGAAGATGCTATGACTGACTGTAGGTTAGACCAATCGGGGTTAGGGACCTGTCCATTCCGATAACTGACAGACGGATACACCGATGAAAGTGCGGGCTCCGCCCCCCGCCCAGCCCAGGCTCCGCCTACCTAGTGACCCGCCCCCATTGATACCAGTATCCAATTCGATCCAGGCCTTTCGGATGGACGGCGCCGTTCCAACCAATCATTATCTAGATCGGTCAAACGATTGCTGGGGTGGGGAGTGGGGGAGAGGGTAAGGAAACCGGCCGAGCGCAGTTCTGATTGGTGCTTCGGTTGACTAATCAGGGAATGGAAAAGGCGGTGTTTGACCAATCGAGAATGTGGAAAACGGGCGGAGGTGATTGAGCGCCGTCACTGGGTGAATGTTAGCCAGGTTTAACCAATGGATACCGGGAACCGCCCACGCCTGTTCATTGAGGATGAATCAGTCTGACGGATCCTGATGGTTTGCAGCTGAACTGCCTCATGTTGTCTTTGGCTCAAGCTGCAGAGCTAGTCTTGTTATGTCAAGCCTCTGATAATGATTGAGCATGGAAGTCTTTAGATGTGAATTGCAACAATAGAAGTGTGTAAGGTGGATGATACCTTCTTATTTACACAATAGAGGACCATCGGAAGGAGGAGTGGAATAGCACACAAAGGCAGGCAGGGCTTCTGGTCTGGAGCTGGGCCAATGACCCACTCAGGCGGGAAGTTTAAACCCCCTTGGTTATGACTCGCACTTTTTATAGAGGGAGGAAAATATATGCAACTAGTCCCTTTTCGTTACTGAAGGAAAATATGTCAGATTGTACCTGTTGTTTCCAATCACTTTTGTTTTTAAAGAAAAAAAACAGCGTTTTTTATCTTTTATTTTCAAAGTAGTTGCAACAAAAGGCCATTCTGCTTCAAAAGAATTCTAATTTTCTTTTCCCTTGCCCACCTCCTTGTCCACAGTTTAATAAATAATAATAGTCTCTAACATTGTATGTTTCTGATAGTAAAACATCAAGGGACAATTTATTATGGACCAGGCTATATTTTAAGAAAATAGTCTAGACCCTAACTTTTTCTTATTTTAAAGGTAGATGCAATGGGACTGGTCAAACTACTTGAAGTTAAGCAAAGCAGTTTATTTAAATGTTATAGTTAAAATATGAACAAAAATAATTTAGAATAACTTAATTATTGGAAAACTTAACTGAATAATAGCTATTACTAATTAACAGTTCTAAAATAGTAACATCTCGTAAACACACCTCTTGGCAAAAAGGCAAATTTGGGCACATTCTAACATGCAGTTTTCCAATTCAGGAGGAAAAAATATCAAGAGAAAATTCAGAGAGAGTTGCAGTTAGGAGACATTCACTGAAGCTTCCAACTCTTCTTGAGACCCCCAAAGGCTTCTGCTTAAAACTAAATCTAAAAACTTGAAAAAAAAACTGGTCTGTGAGAGCTGGCCACTCCCAGGCAGCTTCCATTATTCCAATTTATAAAGAAACCCAAGGCCTCACAAATTATTTACTTGCTTAGAGACAGTTCAATACCACTGCCATACACCCTCTCTTCAAAAAAAGGACAACATAACCCCTTAAAACGACAGCATCGTCACAAAAGGCAGAACAGATACAAAGTTGACAGTGATAGGAAACAGACTATGGTTAATGGCTGTTTATGAGATTGGACTCAGGTTTACAGTGGAAATACAGCAAAATAATCCAGTTGGAACAAAGACCATTGATTTGCTAGATTTTATATTAAGAACCTTGACTTGAAAATGCAGGACACGATTTAATAATTTCCAAGTTACACAAAACATGGAATCCCTACAGTGTGGAAACAGGCCATTCAGCCCATCAAGTCCACATCAACTCTCCAAAGAGCATCCCACCTAGACCTCTTCCTCCTCCCCCCAATACCTGTACACCTGCATTTCTCTTGGCTCATCCACCTAGCCTGCACATCCCTGGATGCTAATTCACCTAACCTGTACATCTTCGGAGTGTGGAAGGAAACCCAGCCGAAGAATGTGCAAACTCCACACAGACAGAAGTCCATAGCTGGAATTGAACCCAGGTCTCTGGAGCTGTGAGGCAGTAGTGCAAACAACTGAACCACTGGCCACCCCAATGGAAGGATTCTGAACTTCGAAAAAGATGACAGATTTCAAGAAATCATATGTTGCTGGAGGAATGGGTCGATGAATGGTAGACAAAAGTTAGTGGCCAAATACTGTGAGGTAATAGGCATATTTTAATTGTGGGAATGAGGAGAACCAATGCAAATAGAATGTAATTGTAAAGACGGTACAGGAACAGAATGAGTCAGAGGATTGATGAAGGTTGTGCTGCAAGTTGAGAAACTGATTGAAAAGCATAAAATAACATCGAACAGTACAACACAGGAACAGATCCTTTGGCCCACCATGATTTCATTCTGAACTAACCCATCTGTCTGCACATAGACCGTATCCCTCTATGCCCTGCCCAGACGCTATGCACATAAAGTTCAAAAACAAGAAAGTTATATTGAAGCATTATAAAATGTTGCTGTGGCCTCAAATACAGTATGGAAGAAATTCAGGGCACTGTACTTTAGAAAGGATGTGAAGAATAAAGTAGTGTGTAGAATAGATTTACAAGGATCATTTCCAGCAATAGGAACTTCAGTTATGTGGATACATCAGCAAAATTGATGTTCTTCTTTGAAAAGAGAAGATTTCAGAACAATTGAATACAAATGTCCAAAATCAGAAGGGGAAGATGGAGATGGATTGGAAATATTCCATTCATGGAAAGATCAAGAACCAGAGGACTTAGACATAATGTGATGTCAAAATTAACATCTGGGAAAGCAATTTTCTGCAGCATTTGATTAGAATTTGAAATGCACTACCTGATAATGTGATAAAGCCAGGTGCAATTGAATCTTTCAAAAGGAAAGTAGACATATAGAGTCATACCTTGTACAGCACAGAAACAGACACTTTGGTCCAACTTGTCCATACTGACCAGATATTCTGAATTAATCTAATGCCATTTGCCAGCATTTGGCCCATATCCCTTTAAACATTTCTTATTTAATTACCCATCAGGAGGCCTTTTAAATGTTGTACTTCCACCACCTCCTCTAGCAACTCATTCCATACTTGTACCATCCTCTGCATGAAAAAGTTACCCCTTAGGTCCTTTTACTCTTTCCCCTCTATCTTAAACCTATGATTTCTGGTTTTGGACTCCTCTAGCCTGGGGGAAAACACCTTGACTATTTAGGGCAGAGGATTATTCACCCTATCCATGCACCTCATGATTTTATAGTCTTCCATAAGGTCACCCCTCAGCCTCTGACCTTTCAGGGAAAATAGCCCCAGCCTTTTCAGCCTCTCCCTATGGTTCAAACTTTCCAAAACTGGCAACATCCTTGTAAATTTTTTCTGAGCCATTTCAAGTTTCACAACATCTTTCCTATAGCAGGGAGACCAGAATTGAATGCACTATTCTAACAGTGGCCAAACCAATGTGTACAGCTGCAGTATGACCTCCAAACTTCTATACGCACTGACCAATACAGGCAACTGTACCAAACGCCTTCTTCATGACGTAGGAGATGGCACGGGGGAGAGCGACACTTGGCACACAGACACATGAGATGGCCGCCAGACCGCAATATGGAGAGAGACAGCAGAGCAAATACAGACACTGCTTGCACAATGCACTCACAATCTAGTTGATTAGTTTAAAGGTGGGTGAGGGAGAGAATACACATGCGTAACGTACACTTCCCACCGAAATGTCTGGGTCCAGCCAACACATTTGATAGAAATGCTAACTGTTTGATACGGACTCAATACAAAGTGCTAATGGCCAGGGCTGCAGTAATCGTCCTTTTCAGGAAGAGCAATTAGCGCTCATTACTACAGCAATGGACTTCTGAGCAGACATTGAAACTGACAATGTCTGCATTGAAATGAACAACAATCACGCTGAAATTAACAAAGGCTGCGCTGGAACTGACAATGACCGTATCGAAACTATCAACGATTCTGCAATGATTGCCATAAACAAATCATGTTACAAAGACAATAATTTCATCACTGACCTATTGTATGACAACATATATAAAGGTATCTTGACATGTGCTCCGGGTGGAGAGAAGAATAGCAGCTGGCCGCTGTGCTGTTGGTGTCTTTCTCTCCCAAGAGCTCCGGAATTTCTTTGTACAATAAACTCTGTCATTGAACCCCAACTCTGACTCCAAGACAAGTGATTTTCCCCATAACGTCCACTACCCTGTTTCCCTGCAGTTCTGTTTTCAAGGAACTATGAAGCTGAACCCCAAGGTGTCTTTGTTCAGCAACACTCCCCAGTAGCTTATCATGAAGCGTATAAGTTCTACCAAAGGGATACAATTTACAGGCCTATAGGAAAATGTCAGCTAACAAGAAAGGTTCTGTTGCGTTTGCAGAGAACTGCATATACCTAACAGGTCAATCAGCCTCCTCCTGTGCTGTAGCAGAAAGCACACATAGTGCAGAAGGTTGTAAAGCATTGGGAAAATAGAGAAGGGCAACATTGAAGTAGATGGTGAAAAGTTTAATTTTAAAATTGTGATATATTTGGTAAGACAACATGACCAAATGCGATTATGCTGTCAGAGGAAATAATGTTACCTTGGATGCCAGAGAGGGAAAGATCACTGAGGATTTAAATAAGAGCATTACTTCTTAATTAAAATATTACAAATAGTGAGGTCAATTTTGTCAGGGGTAGCTCAATGGGTTGCACTTTTGCTTGAATCAGACCTTAGCAGAACAATTAAGGCTGACACGCTGGAGCAGTAGTGAGGGAATGTTGCATATTCTGAGGCACCAGGTTGTAGGTTCAAGTCCCAGTCCAGGACTTGAGCACAAAAATTAAGAGTCCTAATCCAGTTCACTAGTAACGGAGTTCTGTATTGTCAGAAGTGCCATCTTTCTTATGGGTATGATGTCAAATCAAGGCTTCTTTTGCCCTCTCAAATGATATTAAAAGATCCAACAGCAGTATACAAAGAGGTTTAGGGAAGTTATCTGCAGTATCCTGATCAATATTTATTCCTTTGTATCACAATAAAAACTGACCATTATTACAATTCTGCTTGTGGGAGTTTGTTGTGTACAAATTGAATGCTGCAAATTTCCTACAGTGCAAATATGCTTCAAAAATACTTCACTGACTGAAAGGTAATTTGCAGCAGTTCCTGCAGTTGCAAAAGATGCTATATAAATGCAAGCCTTTCTTTCATTTGTAGCATCAATTCTATCAGTTCAAGATGAACTAATCTGATTGAGGCTGAGAATCAAATGGATTACTTCTGTTCTTAAATGGGGTTGGTTCAGTCACAAACTAAGACATCAGAGGAAGCAACCTTGGACGAAAAGGTAATCTAAAATCTGATAGAACCAATCATGCCATTATATCCTATTTATAAACCTGGTGCAATCATTAAAATCAGTAGCTGGAAGCAGTGTTTATATCATTTGCTTTGATTACTCCAAGGATCAATCAAAATATTATGTAACTATGGTTGCATTATTCAGTTATCATTAATTGCAATCAACTCCTGCACATCTAAAAAAAAACACAAAATGAACTGGAACAGCTTCTGGTTCAAGAGTTAGTGAACTGGCTCTTTCAAAGGGACCGCTGGCACATGATGGACAAAATGTTCTCCTCCTATGTGGTAGGCATTCTATTATTCACACTTACAGCAAATAAAAACCAGGACAAATTAATCTGCTCAAATTCAGACCATAACAAAATAAGCATTTCCATATTGCTACTTAGTTATTATGTTGTTTAAAATTATATTAGATGGAAAATAACTTTAAAGAAAGAATCAGGCTCAGTGTTGTTTCTTTGAGTATTGAATAGCCTGTTGTAAATGTACACCCATACACAAAAAATTGTGGAGTAGGGAAAATTTAACCATGCTGAAGTTAGATGCCTTTTAGGAAGGGATAGTGTGGAATGATTCTTTTAAAAACAGTATTGGTGTATTGATATGGAATATATGGTTTCTAGGAGTAGAAATCACCATAACATCCAGCATACATAGACATTTCAATGAACATTGTGCATATTTGGTCCTTTTGTATGAATAGCTGTAAAGAGCACGATTATTCCATAGTCATGTACATCTCGAAATATACCTATTGGAAATGACTTCTTTCAGGCTGTGGATACTGATTAATTTGTCTTTGGAGTAATGCTTCCAGTTTTCCTTAACTGACCATACCTTATAGCCATGGTTCCCCAATTTCAATCAACACATCACTAAAAATGATTTTTAGTAGAGATATGTTGGCTTGAGTACATCTCGTTGTTCCAAAATGAAAACAGAAAATGTGGGAAACACCCAGCAGATTGGGCAGAATCTGTGGAGTGTGCTAAGCACCTCTAACATATTGTATTTCTGATTTCTAGAATTGGCCCCTTTTTAGGCCCCTTATTTTAATTGTGTTTCCAATTTGATTTTTTTTCTCTCTCTCTCTGTTGTGGAGAGGAATCCAGCCTTTGTTAATCACCTGCTCAAGTTGCATTGGAAAAATATCCCATGTTTAGTTCCAATTTATGCTCAGATCACATGTTTGGAGTACACATTTTAAATAGAAAAAAAAGTAAATAAAACAGAAAACAGTCAAAAAGTGATTTTTACAAATTATTAATCTTTGCATATTCACTCATTAGGCAGTGACATTATTTATTACAATTAGAAACGGATAGTAATTGAGGATTGATACCATTTCACAAAAATAATGTTCATGTTGGTAATGTTACCAAGTAGGTAAAATGTTACCAAGTGTCTGGTCCATAAATTATTTTGGAAAAGATCAACATGCACTAGACTACCTTGCAAGTCCTTTAGTATTATGTCCTTTAGTCAAATTCTTATTGCATTCAGTTTATCCATAAAGCAATTTGCATCAATGTCATTATAATCTGAAAGCTTATTTTCAATACCCTGCTTGCAGCCTGAAAGTCAAAATGAAATAAATTAACCCATTACATGTCTAAAACGATAAAGGAAGAATGAGCACTGTACAGGTAACAGACTGTCAACAGATGAATGAATTGAAAGGTCTGACTCATTCACTGATCTGGTTACATATCATAGAGTGATTCACAGGAGGAAGCAATTTCCACTCCCCTGCTCTTTTCCATGATGCGCACAAGAACAAAACATATACCTGGACAAAAGAGTCATTAATATGAATTAAACAAATGCCTTTACAGACAATTATTTTGTCAGCATCTTCAGTGGTTTTACAAACAGCAGACCTATTTTTGTCATGTCATTTGAGTCCCTGAGGCATTTTAGTTGAATGTTACATATTTTCCATTTGGCAACATCAAGTAACCAAACTGTTTTTATGAAGGCAGTCAGTGGGAGATCTGTACATTGCTTTTTCAAGTCTTGGGTACAAATAATTTGGCACAAATGTTATCTGCAACAATAATTAAAATAAAGTACAAACAGCAGGAGCAACTATTCATTTGGTTATATTAAAGTAATGACTACCCCCAAGACAGTTATCACTGACTAAAAATAAGGATATTGATAAATTCTAGAAATGGCAGTCAGCAAAATTACCAAAATAATAATTAGAATGACAAATTGCACATTTTTAATGAAATCCTTGATTCAATATCCACTTTTTAATATACTGGGTAAGTCAGCAGTCTCTGATTTGTAATATTCAGTGCACACTCGGTTCCAAAAGTTGATAAGCGGTAACATTCGATTCTACAAGCAATGGGGAAGGTACTTTTTGTTAGGTTTTCAATTGATTCAGTTAGACATAGAGGCAGAGCAAGATGAAGCTGACTCCATATTAGAAGTCTGCAGTTAGCTGTACTTCTCTGAAAGCAGTTGAACTGCACAGATTCTGTCTGTGTTGGTGTGGAATCAAGAGCAGTTGTATAGCTTTGCACTGTCAGAACCTATCTGGAAGAAGTTCTAGGAATTAATGAGCAGTAACATGTTGAAGTCAGGACTCAGAAGAAGGCTTGGGGAGCTGAGAAGGTGGGAAGGTCACTTGCTCCGTATCAGGGAAGCTCAATGGAAGCCTACACAGATTAATATTTCAGAACAGCTGGGAGAGTGGGGATTGAAGTTTCAGAAGCAATATTTGCCTGATACAGAAGAGGAAGATTGGAGCTCAGGGGAAATGCAGAGGCAGAGCTAGCTTGGTGCAGCTAGCTGTCAGCGAGGGGCAGAAGTGCAATTTTGGAATCAAGGGGAGCATAAGCCTAGGGAAAAAAAAGTGATTGACCAGGTGGAAATGGGCTGAAAATGTGTTGCTGGAAAAGCACAGCAGGTCAGGCAGCATCCAAGGAACAGGAGAATCGACGTTTTGGGCATAAGCCCTTCTTCAGGCTTATGCCCGAAACGTCGATTCTCCTGTTCCTTGGATGCTGCCTGACCTGCTGCGCTTTTCCAGCAACACATTTTCAGCTCTGATCTCCAGCATCTGCAGTCCTCACTTTCTCCAGGTGGAAATGGGAGCAATTGTCAAAACTTGAGAGAGAGGTGAGAGAAATGAAGAATTGTAATCACTTGTAAAGTTTATGATTTGATGACCAACGTCTCATTAACATCCTGATTGGAATTGTTGAGAAATCTTTGGAGTCTGCCTTAATCACATTTTTTTTATATGATGTGCACTGGGTTTTTTGATCACCATCTATTAGCCAGATATACAATATGAATTTTGGATATTAGAAATAAGTTGCACTTGCTTGGAGGCTGTATGATACTGTTCTAATGTTGTATAATGAAGTTTATTGCTATTTGTTCAAAACCATGGAATCTTGTGGCCTTATTGACTTCATAAGTCCCCAGGATCTCAGAAGCAGTAGTATTGTTTACGTTAAAGTAAAGGTTGCTGGGCCCTAGCCAGATTGTAACATAAAATTGCTGCTCCAGCGTGGAGCTAACACATTAAAGATACATGAACAGTCTAACAGAGTCCCCGCATTAATCACAGTTTCAATTAAAACTTTTCAATTTGTGACTTTTGTTCCATTCCAGACCCAACCAAACTATGTTCTACACATGGCTCATTATGTACAATTCTCCGAATGTATCTGGTCCTTAAAAACTTGAATGTTTTATTCACTGATTTATCTTGTTTAAATTTATAAGCACAATTGTTTGGAAAAGCCAGTTGGAGAATCTTAACCCTGCTCAGAATAGTAATTTGACTCATAAGCAAATCATAGGCACCCCCAATATTCCTTTCTAAAATGTACATGTGGCCCACAACCAAAACAACTGGACATCTCTCGTCCAATTTGGTTTGAAGATGAAAGCTAACCACAGAACAAGTATGCATGCATACTTTGATCATTTGCAGCAAAAGTAATTTGGTTATCCCAGAAAAAAATGAAGGTAGTTATATTGCAGGACAAGAAAGGGAAATGTGGACAAGTAAATAGGGAAACATATTCCTGAATTATCGTCTATCTCAATAATAGTATAATTGTATATTTTCAAGCATTTCGCAACCTTATGTTTGGCAAAAGTTAAATAGCATGTCATTGCACTATGTCAGCCCTCTTCAGCACAGTCTCCCACACATTGAAGATTTTGGGTCAATGTCTGGCTGGATATGGCTTCTCAGTAATGAGTCATGGACTCAAGGAGCCTTTTGATTGGCTGATTGCCAGACTGGATGAATCATCTCTGGAATGTGTGCTGTCGCTATAGTAATAGAGCATCTATAAATGCTACACTGAGTATAAGCTACTTTCAACAATATATATTGGCATTTGACATTATATATAAAACAAGTTTAAAAAGCATTTCCCTGGATACTGACTGTGCAATATATAACATATTGAGACTAATGTGAGTAAATTTAACTTCAAGACTACAATTTTCCATTCTTGGTTTATACCTTCTAGCATCTTGTTCAGTTACTCAGCATAAGTATATGTAGAAAATTCAGCAAGCTGTAAGCACCTCTCTAGATTATTTTTCTCCACATATGTTAGGATCTGTTGTAGAATTGCTAACTGCCATCTTGGGAACACTCTCATAAAGTCATACAGCATGGAAACAGACCCTTTGGTCCAACTAGTCCCAAACTAAACTTGTCCTACCTGCCTATCTTCTTTTCCACCTATCCACTCTATCCTCCACCCTCCACCCTCCCCCCGACATATCACCTTCATCCCTTCCCCCACTCACCTATTGTACTCTATGCTACTTTCTCCCCACCCCCACCCTCCTCATTTATCTCTCCACCCTTCAGGCGCTCTGCCTGTATTCCTGAAGAAGGGCTTTTGCCCGAAACGTCGATTATACTGCTCCTCAGATGCTGCCTGAACTGCTGTGCCTTTCCAGCACCACTCTAATCCAAACTAAACTAGGCCCACTTCCCTGCATTAGGCCTATATCCCTCGAAATATTTCGTAATCAAGTACTTTTCCAAATGTCTTTTAAATGTTGCAGCTGTATCTGCATCCACCACTTCCTCTGGCAGTTCATTCCATGCTCAAAGCATTCTCTGTATAAAAAAGTTGCCCTTAATGTCCTTTCTAAAACACTTTCCTCTCACCTAAAAATTATGCCCCTTGGTTTGGATCTCCCACCTAAGGGAAAGGACCCTTGCTATTCACCTTATTTATGCCCCTGATGATTTTATAAACCCCTGTAACCTACTGTAAACCTCTCGTTAACTCTATAACCCTCTACACTCCTGTGAAAGAAGTACCAACCTATCCAGCCTATCTTCATAACTCAAACCCTCCATTCCTAGTAGCGTACTGATAAATCTTTTTTGAACTCTCTCCAATTTAATAGTATCCTCCCAATTGCTGGGCAACCCAAACTGCACATCAGAGGTCTCCACAATGTCCTGTACAACCTCAATCTGACGTCCCAACTCCTTTCTTAGCAACCTGTACAACTGTGACACAAAGTTCAAAGGATTATGTATTTGAACCCCTGGGTCTCTCTACAACACTACCCACAGCACTGCCATCAAAAAGTCCTGCCCTTATCTGTTTTGCCAAAATAAAATACCTCACATTTATCCAAATTAAATTCTATCTTCCACTTCTCAGCCCATTGATCTCTTTGTAGTCGTTGATAACCTTCTTCACTGTTCACTATGTCATCAATGTTGGTGTCATCCACAAACTTATTAACCATGCCTCCTTTATGCTTATCCAAATCATTTATATAACTGACAAAACAAAAAGTGGACCAGCACTGGTCCCTGTGGAACACCACTGGTCACAGGCCTCCACGTCTAAAAAACAACCTGTCATCACCATCCTCTGTCTTCAACTATCAAGCCAATTTTGAATCCAATTTGGCAAGCACATTCTGAATACCATGTGATCTGATTTTACTAATTAGTCTATCAAGTGGAACTTTTTCAAAGACTTTACTAAAGTTCATGTAAACAACATCCACCACTCTGCCGTCAGCAGTCTTTTTGGTTACTTCCTCAAAAAACTCGATCAAGTTTCTGAGACACAATGTCTCTCACACAAAACTATGCTGACTATCCCTAATCAGTCCTTTCCTCTCAAAATACATGTAAATCCTATCTTTCACAAATAACTCCAACAACTTATTCACCACTGGCGTCAAGCTCACAAGCTTATAGTTCCCAGGCTTCTCCTTATAGCCTTGCTTAAATAAAAGCACAACATGAGCTACCATCCAGTCCACTGCCACATCACCTGCAGTTACAGATAATACAAATATTTCTGCTAGGGGCCCTGCAATTTCTTCCCTAATGTCCCACAACTTTGTGGGACACACTTGATCAGGTCCCGGAGATTTATCCACCTTTATATTTTCTAAGACGTCCACATATTGGTACTATGGAGTTAAACTTACATCATATGGCTGAAAGATTTTTTTTGCCAGCTGTGGCAAAGTGCTGCTGTTGTCTTGAGTTAGAACATTGTGGGTTGAAGTTCCACTTCAGAAACTTGTACACAACATCTTCACTGGCACTCCTGTATAGCACTGAGATAATAGTTCAAGAAGAAGAGCAGTATTCATCCCACTGTCCTTGGCCAATAACTATACCTCAACGAACAATACAAAAGCTTTAACATTCATTATCCTTCTGCTGTTTGTAAGAGCTCACTGTTCATGTATTGATTGCTATACTTCATATTTTGCAATACTGTAGGAACTACACTTTAAAATACATTTAGTTAGACATTACATAGAATTTACAGTGGTCCAACTGTGGTCCATGCCATTATTTATACTCTATATCATGATGGTCCATGATCTTTTGTGGAAGAAGTATATTTGTGAGGGGTAAGTGTTGCCTTTAAATACTAGATTGCTGTAAGATCTGATATCTGGTAAACAGCCACAGATTTATAGTAAATGTGACCAAGTTGCCTGTGAGAGGAATAAAAAGTCAACAAATTACTTGTAGGAGTGAGTAGGCTTTTAGAGATTTTTCTATTCAGCAGTTTAGTTTGAGAGATTAGCAGAATCTGGGGTGAGGAAACATCTCTTTCGGCCAAGTTCATGTAAGTTCAGTTAAAACTCTGTGTTGGCTAAAAGAATTCAAATAACTAAAAGGATCCTACTAACAGTGAGTTGCATTTCTCATCTGGCCAAGCTGAGGAGAGTGTTCCAGCTGAAAAATCCAAAAGATAAGGAATATTAAACCAGGAGAATTCTGACCTCAAGTGAATATGCTTCGTATACTTAACCAACTTGTGTTGATTGGACAATTTACAACCATAGGACATTTGAAAGAGATTCAAAGGGACAATCTTGCCAGAAGTAAATTAAAGGAAATTTTTGGAAGAGTTTTGTAATCTCAACCCTTAAACAAATCTTCAAAACAATACTTGGATCAAAAGGTTATTACAATTATTACTATTATTATTAATTTTCCAGTTTTTGGTAAGTATTTGAATATTGGGATGTAAATCCATCTGGTTTAAAAGGAAAGTGGATGTCAACAACATTGATATGTATGTTGTGCTCAAAGGCGGGTCCTTGTCTGCTGTTCCTTCATCCTGAGCAATTTCCTCAGCTGATTTTTGTAAGTGGTTGCATTCCATTATGGTGGATATAAGAAGTTCAGTTCAGGTAATAAGGAACTGATCTTAACGTATATTTAATATATACTTTAAAGCAGAGTATATTAAATGGGAGTCATGAATGTTTTTCATTTGGCTTTGGTGTAGTTAAATGCTTTTGTTTTCAACTTTAAACCTTGCAATCAAAGTCACTGACTAAAACCTGCATTTTTGCTTTCTACGTTACTGGTCTTTACCAAGATCATCACAATGCAAACCCCCTCCCACTTACTTCACCTCAGTATCACCATATCCTTCTGTTCCTTTCCTACATGATCTTGAGTGATGGAATAGTTCAACCAGCTAAATAAGCTAGTCATGCTCCTATTTATATGTATTTATCTAGCTTTTCCTTAAATAAAGCTATGTTATTTTCTTCTCTAAGTGTTAAAAGAGTCTTAAAGCGCAGAAACAGATTTTTCAATCCGACCATTCCATGCCGAACATAATCCCAAACTAAACTGACCCCACCTGCCTGTTCCTGGCCCATATCCTTCCAGACCTTTTATATTCATGTACTTATCCTAAAGTCTTTTAAACGTTGTAATTATACCAACATCCACTACTTCTTGGGAAGTTCATTTCACATGTGAACCACCCACAGTGTAAACAAATTATCCTTCATGTCTTATCTAAAGCTTTCTCCTCTCACCTTAAAAACGTGCCTCCTAGACGTGAAATGCCACATCCTAAGGAAAAGACACTTACCATTAATTCTAATCTAAACCCCTCATTATTTCATAAATTTCGAGAAAGTTGCCTCTCAATTGCCTACTCTCCAATGAAAGAAAAGTTTATCCCAACCTATCCAGCCTTACTTTATATTTCAAACCTTCCATACCCAGCAACATCCTGGTAAATCTCTTCTGAACTCTCCAGCTTAATAATATCCTTCCTATGACTGTGCAACCAGAGTTGTACACAGTACTCCAGAAAAGGCCTCACCAATGTCCTATACAACCTCAACATGACTTTCCAACTCGTGTACTCAAAGGATTGAGCAATGAAGGTAAGCATGCCTTTTAACCACTTTGTATATATATTTGAAGCCCTAGGTCTCTGTATTCTACAAACTACCAAAGGCTCTTCCATTAATTGTCTATGCCTGGTTTGTGCAACACCTCTCATTTATCCAGATTAAACGCAATCTGTGATTTTTCAGTCTATTGACTAATTTGATTAAGATCCCTTTGTAATTTTTGAAAAACTTCTTTACCGTCTACCATGCCACCAATTTTGGTGTCATCCACAAATTTACTAACCATGCCTTCTATATTCTCATCCAAATCATTTATATAAATCACAAATAAAAAAGAACCAGAACTGATCCATGCAGAACACCACTGGGAACAGATATCTAGTTTGAAAAGCAACCCTCCATCAGCACTGTGTCTCCTGCGGTTAAGCTAATCATGTACCCAATTGGCAAGCTCACCCTGAATCCTAAGTGACCTAACTTTACTAATTAATATACCATGATATCATGTAGTTTTCTAAGTAAGGAAGGTTCTGGTGCTATATTTTCTCATTTTACCACTTCCATGAAGCATTTTGGGATCTTAACTGTTTATGCTTAAGCCACTTATACATATCAAAGTTATCCAAATTCCTTTTTGGATTTATTAGTGACTGTTTCATATTTCTATCCTCTAACTTTGAACCTTCTTCAGAATGTTCTGAAGATTGGACCCAAAGCATTAACTTTGCTTTTCTCCACAGATGTTGCAAACCAGCTGAGTTTTTCCAGCGATTTCTGGAATTTCAGGTTAGTTGGATTGGCTATGTTAAATTTCCCACAATGTCCAGGCATGTGCAAGCTAGATGGATTATCCATGGGAAATGCAAGGATAGGGTAGAGTGGTGGATCTGGGTGGGATGCTCTTCGGAGAGTTGCTGTGGACTTGATGGGCTGAATGGCCTGCTTCCATACTGTAGGGATTCTATCATTCTATGAATTCTGTTTTTTTTTCCTGATTTCCAGCCTATTCAGTATTTTCCTGCCTTTAAAACACTTCAGGATTTGCTTTGGATGTGAAAAGTGCAATGTAAAGGCACATCTTTCTTCTTCAAAGTTAGCTTTTCTGTTATACACAGAGAATGTTTCTGCCAGCTCCTTGTGTATGATATGTGCACCCTCTAAAAATGGGTAAGTTGTAAGTACCAAAAAAGCTTGAGTATCAGAATCAGATGAGCAGTTTTTACACCTAAACAAAAACACCTAACCAAAAAAAGCTTATCACATTGATTAACAAACGTGCTTGAGGCCTAGTATCTAGCATTGAAGTGTGTTAGAAACCACCACTGAATTGGGTACTCTGCAGTTTGGTCGCTTTCACAGTCAGACACAAACACAAGTAAAAAGAGTTTAGCACATCAGTTGGCCAAAAAGGATAAATACATTGTTATACTGAGAGAAAATGATATTGTGAATAAATTCAGACTCATAACTTTACATTTGTAACTCATGTTATATTTTTTACTCATTCTTACTTTAGTAAAGACAGTTATCACTGGAGATGGTGGAAATGATTAGTGCACACAATTTGGATTCTGAAATCTTTTATTCTCTTATCAGCTACTTGTTCAAGTTGTCTTTACTGTACTTTTAAATAAAGGAAAATTCTTAGAAAAATCAGTTCAACGTCCTTGGTTTTTATGGCGTCCAAACCACATGGTTTGTCCACAAAATGTGAAAAATGGAAAATGGACTTTCCAGTTATTGCTCCTAGCAATATTAGGGAGAAGTGGGTTTCCACCTATGACTCATGTTTGGGTGCCTCAGTACTTTTACTTTTCACAGCACAGCTGCTAGTGTAAACCTAGTCCATATATCATCAACTTCATCCTCATCATGCCTGACACTTGAGACTCTGTGTTAACAACCATCTGTCTTCTGTTCACAGGTTTCAGTTTTTCCCTGCCATGAATTTCAATAACAAGTTGAGGATTTCCTCATTGATGGCCATTTCCTGCCATCAGAGCTTAGTCACGCATGGTTCTGCTGGTTTTGTGGCAGACATAATGAGACCAGCCACAAGAAATAATTCTTATAATAAAGCAGCTTTCTAAACTACATAAAGTAACTTTATTAAATATGTAGGTTGCCACTGAGTTTGACTTTGGGCACTCCAAAGAAACATCATTATGGAATGACTCCAAATGTTTTCTGTTAACAATTCATTTAAAAACAAGTTTTTTTTCAATCAAATATAATTTGAATCATAGGCCTGAATCTTCTGGGGATAGGGGGATATCATCATCAAAATCAATTTTCCTGCTCCTACCTTTTTCTGATGCAACCAGAATCTACATTTCTGGTACTTCTGAATATGCCATGCCATGTTCTCTTTTTATGGCACAAGCTGACATATCCTGGTAAGTCTTCACCTACTAACACACTGAACAGCTTTGGAACATTTAAACAGCTTTTCAATATGTCAGGGAATAAGGTACACAACTAATTAGGTAGGATGGCAGAATAATAGATGCATAGGGTATTAGACTGAGTAGGCTGGCAAGTTGTTAGGTCAGCAGCTATGTAGAATGGTGAGGTCCATTCAGTTAGTGAGGAAGATGGAAGATATGGAATATCGAATTAAGGGGGCTGGTGTGTTAAAAGATCAGGGAGGATTGGTGTATTTGGGAGATTCAGAGGGTTTTGGGGACTGGAAGATTGTGGGAGTCAGAAGATTTGGGGGGTGGATGATTTGGAGATCAGATAGTCACAGAGCTGTTCAGCATGCAAATGACCCTTCAGTCCAACTCGTCCATGCCAACCAGATATCCTAAATTAATTTAGTCCATTTGTCAGCGTTTGGCTCATATCCCTCTAAACCCTTCCTCTTCATATACCCATCCAGATGCCTCTTCGATGTTATAATTGTATCAGCCTTCATCACTTCTTCTGGCAGCTCATATCACCCTTTGCAGGAAAAAGTTGCCCTTTATGCCCCTTTCAAATCTTTCCCCTCTCACCTTAAACCTCTAGTTTTGGACTCTGCTACCTTGGGAATAAAACCTGAGCTTTTCTCCATACCTATGCCCTCATGATTTTAAAAACTTCTATGATGTCACCCCTCAGCATCCGACACTCTCGGGATAATAGTCCCAGCCTATTCAGCCTCGCGTTATAGCTCTCCCTCCAACCCTGGCAACATACTTGCAAATCTTTTCTGAAATCTTTCAAGTTTCACAACAGCCTTCCTATAGCAGGGAGACCAGAATTAAATGCAGTATTCCAAAAGTGGCCTAACTAATATCCTGTAGAGCCATCACATGACCTCCCAACTCCTATAGTGTACTTAATGCTCTGACCCATAAGGGCAAGCAAACCAAACACCTTCTTCACTGAGGGGCTGACAGGATTTGGAGGTTGGAGAGTAGGTAATCAGGGGGCCAAGTGAGTTGGAGAGGCCAGGAGGGACAGAGGGAACTTAGTGAATTGAGGAGTTCAGAGGGGTTCAAAGGATCAGGAGAGTCCAGAGGATTGGGGTGTTTGGAGAATGAGAGGAGATTTGAGGATTGGGGTGTTTGAGAATTTTTGGGTGATTGGATTGTTGTTGGGTAAAAAGAGGATCTGCAAGGTTCAGGGCAGTCAGAGAGTTGTTGGTGATTTGAGGACCATGGAGCAACCAGGAATTCCAAAAGACTGTAGAGGCCTTTGGAGTGTCAGGGGATTCAGGGTGGGAGGCAATGGTGGTCAGCTGTACAGTTATCCAGGAGTTAGAAATGGTTTTGATTTGTTAAACATTTTCTCGGTAACTGTTCAGATTTTTAAAAAGTCAGAAGCTTGACAATTCAATGGTTCCACTCAAAGTCACGGATATTTGCACAGGATCCCAGGAAGTTGGGGAATTACTCATCGGATGTTTCAAACCTCTTGGACAATTTCTTTGGAGTTGGTAATTTGGGATTTCTGAGGAGTTGAATGTAAATCTTTGGGATTCATGTCGTCTTTGACTATCAGAGTATCAGAGGAATTGAGCCAGAGTCTTTACAGCACAGTAGGCTAATCAAATGTGTGCCCATTCTCTTCAGAGCAGAGCAAATCAATTCATACCATTGTCCTCCGCACATATCCCCTCCCTGCAAATATATTTTCCCTCAAGTGTCATTGAACTTTCTTTTTGAAGTGGTTCTTCTCCTCTTCCACTACCCTCATTTATGGGCCAAATGCAAGCAGGTGGGGTTAGTTTAATTTGGGAACATGGTCAGCATGGACTAATTGGACCAAAGGGTCTGTTTCCAGGCTATGTGATTGTATGACACCACTATTGTTAAATAATTCTTCCTCACATCATTGGCCTAGCCCTTAACCCCTCTTATCATTGCCCCAAACCTAAATCTTTGTTCCCTAATCCTTGTGCCTTCAGTCAGTGAGCACAGTATTCTTGGTCTAATTTATCTAAAGCCGCTATGATCTCATGCACCTCAATCAAATCTCTTCTCAACTTCCCTTGCTCGAAGGAGAACAGCTTTAGCTTCTCCCAATTAACTGTCACTAAAACTCCTCAACAACATTTTGCCAAATTCCATTTGTAGTTTCTCAAGGACATTCATATCCTTTCTAAAATGTGGAGACCAGAACTGGACTCGATGTTACAACAGTGCTCTACACAAATCTTTATAAAAGATTCAGGCCAACTTCCTTGCTTTTGGACCAAATACCACTATTTATGAAACACAAGATCCAGTATACATTGCTACCACTCTCTCAATATAATAGAAGATATACTAAAATAGAGTAACATTTCAAAGTTTTTCAATGATACTATATAGGATCTGGATATAAATTTGCTCGCTGAGCTGGAAGGTTCATTTTCAGACATTTTATCACCACACTAGGTAACATCTTCAGTGAGCCTCCGAATGAAGCACTTGTGGTGTAGCCCGCTTTTTAATTTATATATTTGGGTTTCCTTGGCATGGTGATGTTATTTCCTGTGGTGAGGCATCAGGTGGCGTCCTGTCTCGATGTGGTCTTCTCTACATTGGGAAGACAGGATGCCACCTTGCAGAACGTTTCAGGGAACATATCTGGGACACATGTATTAAACAACTCCATCGTCCTGTAGCCGAACACTTTTACTCCCCCTCCCACTCCTCCAAGGACACGCAAGTCCTGGCCCTCCTCCATAGCCAAACCTTAACCATCCAAAGCCTAGAGGAAGAACGCTTCATCTTCCACCTTGGGACCCTCCAACTACACGGGATAATTGTGGATTCCACCAGTTTCCTCATTTCTTCTCCCCCACTTTAACCCAGATCCAACCTTCCAAGTTGGCACCACCGTCTTGAACTGTCCTACTTGTCCATCTTCCTCCCCATCTATCCACTCCACCCTATTCTCCAACCTATCACCTTCACCCCCAACTTCATCTACCTTTCACATGCCCAGCTACCTTCCCCCCAGCCCCAACCCCCTCCCATTTATCTCTCAGCTTCCTTGGGCCACAAGCCTCATTCCTGATGAAGGGCTTATGCCCAAAAAGTTGATTCTCCTGCTCCTCAGATGCTGCCTGACTGGCTGTGTTTTTCCAGCACCACACTCTTCGACTCTGACCTCCAGCATCTGCAGTCCTCACTTTCTCCTAGTTGCATGAACAGCCTGTTTCTGTGTTTGTAATCTTACATAATACATCCTATCACCTTTGAAGATCTGCGCACATGAACACCCAGGCAAATCTGTCCTTTCCAACTCATTTGAATAAGGTCATTAAATATATATTACCTCTTTGTATCCCTTCTACCACCTCACATTTCTCTATTAAATTTGACTCCCATTTGTCTGCCCATTCTGCTAGCTTACCTCTAACCTTTTGCAAGCAGTTAGTTTTATTCTCACTGTTTGTCACAAGTCCAAATTTGGTATCATTGGTAAGTTTTGAAATGTTATCCTATTCAAAAGTGCATGTTAATAAAATGTAGTGATCCTAGTACTGACCCCTGAAAAACACCATTGTACAGTATCCTCATGACTGAGAAATCATTATTTGCTATGACTTGCTATTTTCTGTACTTAAGCCAACAATTTGTTTTAACTTATTTGAACTTTTTTTTAAACTGATCCTCCTAATCCATGGGCCTTACTTTTAATAACCAGTCCCTTATTTGCTATTTCATTCACGCCTTCATAAAACTTCTACATATCCCATCCCTTCATTAAACTTCATCAAAAAATCCAAGAATTATCATGCCAAATTGTTTAACAGTTATCTTCTGAAATTTTAAGCACTGAAATATTTATGTATGGTAAATAGAATAACTATTCCAAACATAGAGTCAGAGAGGGAATTTTAACTTTCTTGACCTGTTAAGTATTGGGATTGCTGGTAGAGCTTGGGAAACCTCATCCGTCACAGGATGCAATATACACTACTGATGTAGATGGCAGTCTGATCTACAGGGCACTGAGCAAGGAACAATCCAGAAAAGGTCACAGGATTTTGATCAGGAAGGTTCCCACAATCCATAGAAATGTGACCATCCAGAGTCAAGTTTAAAATGGTTACTGCAAATGAGATACAGGACTTCACTATAATTTTTACAGTGTTTACTTACCTCGTCTGAGTGGTTTGGTCAACCAAAGCCTCCTCAACTCTCCCATTCTACTTTTGTTAAAACCAGAAATGCACAATTTAGATTAGGTTGGTTTGGAATTCAAACTTATATTTAAATCCGACCATCCAGTGTCAAATGACGAAATATCATGTTAACCAATGTCAGGTAATCAAATCCACAAAAATAACTCCAAATTTAGTTAAAAATTATTATAAGCCCCACTAGTGGTAATACTGGACATGTGGTTCCCAGAGTGAACCCTACCTTGAACATGGAATCATCATAGAATCCCTACAGTGTGGAAATAGGCCATTTGGCCTAACAAGTCCACACTGACCCTTTGAAGACTAACCCACCTAGACCCATTCTCCTACCCTCCTGACTAAAGCACCTAACCTGTACATTCCTGAACACTTTGGGCAATTTAACATGGCCAATTCACTTAACCTGCACATCTTTGGATTGCGGAAAGAAACTGGAGCACCCGGAGGGAACCCACACAGACACAGGGAGCATGCGCAAACTCCACACAGACAGTCGCCTGAGGCTGGAATCGAAACTGGGTCCCTGGATCATAAGTTTTACTTTTGCTATTTGTTTACCATGGTGGGAATCACTGAACATATTTACAAATGCCTGCCAATATACTTGTAAGGAAAGAACTGTTGAATTTATTACACAACAGAAAAAAAAGTGTGAAATCATGTGAGAACTATTTGAAGCAGGATTTCTACAAATATTATTAATAAAGGTTTAAATAAAGATTTTACTCCAACAGCATCCAAGCCTTCATGAAGAATTATCACCGTTCAATTGTAATTTGTTTCTGAAGCTTTCTTCTTATAGACTGCCGAGCACATTCAGAACAAACATATGGGCTTTCCATACATTCAGCTTCCAGCAGTTTCTGGCCAGTCTTCTAACTAGTTTAGAACTTCGGCCTCCACTTTCTCATACCCACAGACACAATCTCCCTGACCTTTTGGATGGCTTTCTCTGAAGCAACTCAGGACTTCGTCCAAGTCCTCACTGTGAAGCTAACAGCACTTCTGCTGCTACTCAACTCTGACTGCAAGTGCATACAGCCTCTTCTTCTGGATGGTTTTTGACTATTTGTATTACTAGACTCATCGCTAGGCCACAGCAGTTTTCCCCTGACCTTATCTTAATGCACTGAGTTGTTCAGTTCAGTTTTAGTCACCTCATGAATGTAAACAAACCCCAGAAACCTTGTCACCATTCACAGAACTCAAAAATGAAATCAAACTATGTCTCCCCCCCTTCTTAACACAATGTAGAATACCAATCAGACTTAAAGCTATACATTTTTTTTTAAACTTTAGAACATAAGTTTCCAAACGGCAATAATATACCACAAAACCTCATTGGTGGGCAACAGACAACTAAAAGGTATTCAGAGATACCAAACCACTCGATTGTCTTCACTAATGCATTGTAGTACCTCACAAATCTGTAGTTCTTCCTGACTTAGAAGAACAGAAGCTGCAGAGGCAATGGGATTACCATCATCTGCAAGTTTCCCTCCATGTCACACACATTCTGACTTGAAAATACACAATGTTATTTCATTTTTGCTGTAAGTAAAACCTGGAACTCTCTTCCTCACAACATTGTACTGTACCTGTGACATGTACATTCCACAGTCCAAGAAAATAATTAGTTATGGGCAAGAGATTGTGGCCTCACCATTGATGGTTGGGTCTCATGACTGAATAAGTGATTTTTTTTTAAAGAAATTCCCATGTTCTAACATATTGCTTGGACAATGTGAACGATACTTAAATATTGCTGAAAAAGAGACAAGAAGTCAAAGCTTTTCATTTCTATTGATCAAAAATAGGTCGCAAGGAGCAGACTTTAAAAAGGACATTATTTTATACAGAATGAAAAGAAGGTACTGATTGGTTGAGCCATTGTTGCCATGGAGACGCAGCAGGAACAATTATCTGTCAATCTGAATTCTCTAGCCAGGCCGGCCAATTCTGATTAGTCAAAGTGTTGTCATCGGAAAGTAGCAGAGACTGGCTGTTTCCATGATCTCTTTTCTATGAAAAAGATGAAAAACTTTGACTTCTTGTACCCTTTAAACAGTGTTTAAGTTCTGTACTACCATGAAATGAATTTTGGACAGCAGGACTGTTCCATAAGATAATGGTTCTAAAGGGTTAATGATCACATTACATAGGATAGTCCGAACCAATCATGGTCACACATAGTCTGTGTATGGTGACAAGGAGTTCTATTATAGCTTTTTCAGGGAGCAGATGTATCTACACCAGGTTACTAAGATTCTAATAATTATACCCGAACAAATGTAGTTGTACTTATTACGTGCATGTAATAAATCTTTTTGTCTTCTAAGAGCAGTGTCTCTTCTTTAGATACTCTGCAGCATCATGTATCCTCTACTGCAAATCACCAGAAAAAACAAATACAAAGGTGGTTTGGTTGCAGTGAATTACTTCAAATAATCTCTACCCCAGCACACATACTGGTGGAGTTGGCAATACCACAAGGTACCAGCAATGGCCATCTGGGAAAATACCTTAAGGACCACATCAAAAATTGAAACCGAAGTTGCAGTACTTCTCCCCCAGATAGTCCCCCTTCTTTTATGACTGATGCAGGGGAATGATTCTGTACATATCTAGTAGTAACTTATCCAGAAAAAACATCTTATGCACATGAAGCTAGAGAGTGAGCATCAATTGGTCATTCCGCCTGGACAGAGATCATAACTGAGTTTGAGTTGGTACTCTCTTAATGTGCAACCCGAACTGACACTGTCTCACTTATTTCAATGGAACCATTAGCTATTTAACATCTTTAATCAATACCATCATAGATTAGGAATTGAGCCTAGTTTTAGGCAATGTGGTGCCTTTGTCCAGGGATGTAGACTCTGAACAATTTGAGAATTAAACTCATATCAACATTGTTCCTAGTAATTCTCAACACATGGTAACTCTAAAAAAGGACAGGCTGCACTGTGACACCCCATAATATCAAGAATCCTATCCTCACATGTTAGATTGGCAATACATTAATATCAACCTCAGCTAAAGCAAACACTAATATAGGTATGATGGCAGAATCACACAGGCCCACAATAGAAATATTTGCTGGCACATTAATATGAAGAACAAAATATTCTACTCGTATAAATTATCCTCTTACCTAATGAAGTGATCCCGAGCCTATAAAAGCATTTACATAACCAGCAAATTTGACTTTGAGAGGTGGTGAAACAGCTGCCACAAGTTAGCACCATATGAACAACTCGCTAAGAAATTCAATGGTGTGTGCAAATTGCAAATCAGTATTTTAGAAGCTGTTTGTCAGCTACAGCTATAGGCTCTCAAACCAGATGGTCATGAGTTTGAATCCCAATCTGGAGTGACATTTGAACTTGTCTGTTTGCAGTAGGTGTTTTGCCAAGTCTCAATTGGGCAATTAGATTAAGTGGTTACAGAAGCTAAGCATTCCACTTTTGGGCAAAAAGGAAAACATGGCAGGAACCATTCCACACTCCATTCACTAAAGAGCAATCAGAGTTTAGTTAGCAATCAAGATATCTGTGTACCTGGAAGATCCTGTAGTCCACAAAGATGAAAACAGCAGGAAGAGGATAACAGAGAAGCTTGGAAGGACAGCCAATCGCTGAAAGCCTAAAGTTTAGTTTTAAAAAGTTAGTCGCAAATCTTTTCACAAGATTGATACACTGTAGTCATAAAACTAATACTCTTTGGTTCAGTAAAGATGTCAAAAATGCCCGAGGTGGATTGCTGCGAATGGTAAAAAAATTAAGTCTATGATAGTACTGTAAGAAAATCTGCAACGATGTATTCGGATTTAAGGTGAGAGAATGCCTCCAACAACCAGAATCATCTTTCTTTGTGCTAGGTACGACTAGCCAGTGGAGAGTTATCCTATTCCTGTTGACTTGATTTTTGCTAGGGCTCCTTGATCTCATATTTGGTCAAATGCAGCACTGATGTCTCAAGCAGTCACTCTCTCCTCACCTTTGAAACATGGCTTTGTCTATGTTTTCACAAAGGCTGTAATGACGTCTGGAACCAAGTGCTCCTGGCAGAACTCAAAAAATATCAGTGAACTGGTTAGTGAAAAACGTGCTGCTTAACAGCATAGAGTCATTGTACTGCATAGAGTCACACAGCACGGAAACATACCCTTTGGGCCAAATAGTCCACGCCGACCATGTTCCCAAACTAAACTAGTCCCACTTGCCTGCTTTTGGCCCATATCCCTCCAAACCTTTCCTAATTATGTACTTATGCAAATGTCTTTTAAATATTGTAACTGTACCTGGCATCCATCACTTCCTCTGGCAGTTCATTCCACATACAAATTACTCTCTGTAAAAAACGTTGCCCATATATCCTTTCCAAAAGTTTCTTCTCTCACCTTAAAAATATGTCCTCTAGTTTTGAACTCCCCAACTTAGGGAAAAGATTCTTGCTATTCACCTTATCTATGCCTCTCATGATTGTATAAACCTCTATAAGGTAACTCCTCAATTTCCAACACTCCACTGAAAAAACTCCTAGCCTAACCAGCCTATTTTTATAACCTTCCAGTCCTGGCAACATCATGGTAAATCTTCACGGAACCCTCTTTTCTGAATCCTTTATATAGTAGGGCAACCCAAATTGCACACAGTACTCTAGAAGAGGCCTCACCAATGTCCTGTACAACCTCAAAATGACATCCCAACTCCTTTGCTCAAAGGTCTGAGCAATGAAGGCAAGCATACTAAAGGTTTTCTTAGCCATCCTGTCTGCCTGTAATGCAAATTTCAAAGAATTATGTACCTGAACATCTAGATCTCTGTTTTCCAAAACAACCCAGGGCACCACCGTTAATTGTCTAAGTCCTGCTCTTCCCTGTTTTACCAAAATGCAACACCTCGCATTTATCTTCTACTCCTCAGCCCATTGACCCAAGATCTTTTTATATCTTAGATAACCTTCTTCATTGTCCACTGCACCAACAACTTTAGTGTCATCCACAAACTTACTAACCATACCTCCTATATTCTCATCCTAATCATTTATATAAATAACAAATAAAAGTGGATCCAGTACCAATCCCTAGGGAACACTGTTGGTCACAGCCTTCGAGTCCAAAAAATATTCCTCCACCATCACCCGCTGTCTCCTATGACCAAGCCAATTCTGTATCTAATTGGCAAGCTCACCCTGAACTCCCTGTGATCTAATTTTACCAGTTAGTCTAACATTCAGAACTTTGTCAAAATCTTTACGAAAATCCATATCAACAACATATACCGCTCTGCCCTCATCAAACTTTTTGACTACTTCCTCAAAAGATTCGATCAAGTTTGTGAGACAGGGTTTCTTTTGCACAAAACCATGCTGACTATCTCTAATCAATGCTTACCTCTCCACTCACATATAAGTCCTATCTTTTAGAATCATCTCCAACAATATACCCACCACCGAAGTCAGGCTCACAGGTCTATAGTTCCCAGGCTTCTCCTTACAATTTATCTTAAATAAAGGCACAACCTCATTCATGGTTATTAATTATATAAATATTTCAGCTAGGGGCCCCACAATTCCTTTCCCAACTTCCCACAAAGGACTGTGATACACTTGATCAGGTCCACCTTTATGTTTTATAAGATATCTAGCTCTTCCTCTTCTGTAATCTGAACTTTTTTCAAAATATCACAATTAGGCTGACAGGTCTGTAATTGGCTGGAGTACAATTATCCTGATCTTTATGGACATTAGATTAGATTAGATTCCCCACAGTATGGAAACAGGCCCTTCGGCCCAACAAGTCCAACTGACCTTCTCAAGAGTGACGCACCCGGACCCATTCCCCTACTCTATATTTGAGTAATTTAGTGTGGCAATTCACTAATTGGTCACTGACTTGGCAATTTAGTGTGACCAATTCACGTGACCTGCACATCTTTGGACATGGTATGGGTGTTATTCCATTGTGAGAAATGAATGCTTTTGTTGAGTAGGTGCCAGTAGTTGTACAAAGGAGTGCTGCAAGCTTTGGCACCACAGCTGAAATGAGGTCATAAGTCATAGAGATGCCCAGCACGGAAACAGACCCTTTGGTCCAACTCGTCCATGCTGACTAGATATCCCAATCCAATCTAGTCCCACCTGCCAGCACCCGGCCCATTTCCCTCCAAACCCTTCATGTTCATATACCCATCCAGATGCCTTTTAAATGTTGCAATTGTACCAGCCTCCACCACTTCCTCTGGCAGCTCATTCCATACACGTCTCACCCACTGCGTGAAAACGTTGCCCCTTAGGTCTCTTTTATATCTTTCCCTTCTCACCCTAAACCTATGCCCTCTAGTTTTGGAATCCCTCACCCAGGGAAAAGATTTTGTCTATTTATCCTATCCATGCCCCTCATTATCTTACAAGCCTCTAACATCACCCCTCAGCCTCCAATGCTCCAGGGAAATCAGCCCCAGCCTATTCAAACTTTCCCTATAGCTCAAATCTTCCAACCCTGGGAACATCCTTGTAAATCTTTTCTGGACCCTTTCAAGTTTCACAACATTCTTCTGATGGGAAGGAGACCAGAATTGCATGCAATATTCCAAAAATGGCCTAACCAATGTTCTGTACAGCCACAATATGTCCTCCCAACTCCTGTACTCAATACTCTGACCAATAAAGGAAAGCATACCAAACGCCTTCTTCACCATCCTATCTACCTGCGACTTTACTTGCAAGGAGCTATGAACCTGTATGCCAAGGTCCCTTTCCTTTAATTGTATAAGTCCTGCTCAGATTTGCTTTCCCAAAATGCAGCACTTCTTATTTATCTAATTAACTCCATCTGCACTTCCCAGGCCATTGGCCCATCTGATCAAGATCCTGTTGTAATCTGAGGTAACCTTCTTCACTGTCCAAAACACCTCCAATTTTATGTTATCTGCAAACTTACTAACTATACCTCTTATGCTGCTTATTCTGTTTCCAGTGCCTTTAGCTGTTTCTTAATATTGTGTTGGAATGAACTGAATTGGCTGAAGACTGACATTTATAATGCAAGGGACCTCAGAAAGAAGTCAGGATGTATCATTCACTTGGTACTTCTAGCTGAAGCTGGTTGCAAACCCTTCAGCTTTGTCTTTTGTACTCATCTGATGGGCTTCCCTAACATTGAGGATGGAATATTCATGAAACCTTTTCTTCTGTGAGTTATTTAATTATCCAATATTTGTATCAGACAAATGCTAGCCTATGACCATCATTAGTAAAAAAGACCCTGGTGGTCTAGTGGTTAGGATTCGGCGCTTTCACCGCCATGGCCCGGGTTCGATTCCCGGTCAGGGAAACGTTTTGTGGGCGGCACAGTGGCACAGTGGTTAGCACTGCTGCCTCACAGCGCCAGAGACCCGGGTTCAATTCCTGCCTCGGGCGACTGACTGTGTGGAGTTTGCACGTTCTCCCTGTGTCTGCGTGGGTTTCCTCCGGGTGCTCCGGTTTCCTCCCACAGTCCAAAAAAAATGTGCAGGTCAGGTGAATTGGCCACGCTAAATTGCCCGTAGTGTTAGGTGCAGGGGTAAATGTAGGGGAATGGGTCTGGGTGGGTTGCGGGTCGGTGTGGACTTGTTGGGCCGAAGGGCCTGTTTCCACACTGTAAGTAATCTAATTTTTTTAAAACTGCCCCATGATATTTAACGGTGTTACAATCACTAAACCCCCCACTTTCAACATCCTGGGGTCACAATTGATCAGAAACTCAACTGGACTCGCTGCATAATCATAGTGGCTACAAGTGCAGGTCAAAGGCAAGAAGTACCATAGCGAGTAACTCACCTCCTGACTCCCCAAAACCTACCTATTATTTACAAATGTCATGGTTGAAGGCATGTACTATACCTTTAAGATAGAGTGAATGCTATTGTGCACTGAAAGCTTAGAAGCACCCGTGATATGACTCGATGGCAGTCTCAGAGTGTACTGGAGAATTGAAAATATGTAACATTTAGCTGTAAAATGGATACCTGAGTTAGTTGCTGTTTTGACAACAATTCAAATTTAACCAACAGGTTTGAAATAATGCCCCAGGATACTAAAACCCAATTGATTTTGAATTTATTGTTTTGCCAACATCGAACCAATGAGATGATCCAATGTTGAGGATATGAAAAGGCAAGTATTTTGAAAATTGGAGACAGGGCAACTGCCATCAACACAGATCCAAAAAATTAGGACACACTCTCTATCAAAGGTACCTTTTCATATGAAACATATTTGCAGTAAAAAGGAAGAAGACAACCCAGGGAGATCTACAGCCAGAAGAAGAAAGCTCGAAGATGACAGCTGCTGTGTGTTTTTGAAATTAAGTTGATGTAATTTTAATAAATGCCATACTGGAAAAGCATATTGTTATAGAGTTGGAGGCAGGTAATAATCAGTTAAGAGAAAGGGGGGTTAGAGATGTGAATAGTTGTTGCTTAATGTTCACTTTTCAAGTCAAAGAATAATTTGATATTATTTTCTTTAAATAGTGGAATTTGGGAGTTCTCTGTCGCTCATATTTTAACAGATTATGAGGTGAAGTGAGCTTTTCTGGGGGTTTGGTTTAATTAACGAAAGGGTTCACCACTGTGTCGTAACAAAAGGCACAAGCCAGGAGTGTGATGGAATACTCGCCATGTGACTGGATGGATGCAGTTCCAATATTATTCAAGAAGCTCCACACCATGCAAGATAAAGCAATCCATTTGATTGACATTACATCCAGAAACATCCACTCCCTCCGCCACCAATGTTCAGTAGCAGCAGTGTGTAGTATCTACAAGACACATTGCAGAAATTTACCCAAGATTTTTAGTTAGCACCTTCCAAACCCATGACAACTTCTACTTCAAATGTGAAGGACAGCAGATATATGGTAAGATATATCCTTCAGGTTCCCTCCAAACCACTCATTGCACTGACTTGGAAATATATCACTATTCTTTCATTGTCGTTGGGTCAAAACCCAGGAATTTCCTCCCTAATGGCATTGTGGGTCAACTAACAGCAGGTGAACTGCAGCAGTTCAAGACGGCAGCACCGAGGGAGGGCCAATAAATGCTGGCCATCCAACAATGCCCACATCCCGCAAAATGACTAAACAAACCAACTACCATTCAGAATTCAAACTAGACAAGCAGAAGGCTGGAAGAACACAGCAAGCCAGATAGCATCAGGAGGTGGAGAAGTCAACATTTTGGGTGTAACCCACTGCCTTGCTTGCTGTGTTCTTCCAGCCTCCTGCTTGTCTACCTTGGATTCCAGAATCTTCAGGGTTTTTTTGTCTCTAATACAATTTAAATGGCAGGAAGATCTGCAGGTCAGGTGAACTGGCCATGCTAAATTGTCCATCGTTGTTAGCTGCATTAGTCAGATGGGGGTGGGTTACTCTTTAGAGGGTCAGTGTGGATTTGTTGGGCCGAAGGGCTTGTTTCTACACTGTAGGGAATCTAATCTAATCTCAGAATCCAGAGTTTAGATCTCATAGTTAGTTATGGAATTGCTTAACTCAGTATATAACATATTTTCAGTACCCTACCAGTATTCCAGATCAAGATAACCTGACAAATTCCCTCTTGTTGTGAAGATTGTGTTGTGGAAGATTTGGAATTCCTTTGCACAAAAAGCAATGAATGTTGAATCTTTAAACATTTTTAAGGCAGATGTATGTAGGTTCTTGATTACTAAGGGGATGAAAGATTATTGGGGATATACAAGAATATAGAATTGAGGTGAAAATCAGACCACCAATGATCTTATTGAATGGTAGAAATGGCTTAACGGGCAGAGTGGCCTCCACTTGTTCACATGTACTCTGTGAGTGGATCTTATGATGAGATGGACCCTCCACTAAAAAGGCTAAAAGTGGGACTGCTAGCCCTCAACAGGAGGAAGTCCTGTTCTGCAGCAGTCACATTAGCGCTAGAGCTCTGCCTGTTGAGAGCTGTCAGTATGCAGGCACTGATCTTTGATGGATTCCAGAGAGTTTTTTTTCATTTTAGTGGGATGTGGGTGTCACTGGCTGGCCAGCAATTATTGCCTGTCCCTTGGCACCCTTGAGGAGATGGTGGTGATTTGCCTTCTTGAACTGCTGCAGTCCACCCACAATGCTATCAGGGATGGGATTCCAGGATTTTGATCCAGTGACAGTGAAGGAATGGTGATTTATTTCCAAGTCAGGATAGTGAATGGTTTAGATGGGAACTTGAAGGTGCTGGTGTTCCCTTATAGCTGCTGCCCTTGTCCTTCTTGATGGAAGTGGGTTTGGAAGATGCTGTCTGAGGATCCTTGGTGAATTTCTGCAGTGCACCTTGTTGATGGTACACACTGCTGTTACTGAGCATTGGTGGTGGAGGGAGTGGATGCTTGTAGATGTAGCACCAATCAAGAGTGCTGCTTTGTCCTGGGTGGTGTCAAACTTCTATATTGTTGGAGCTTCACTCATCCATGCAGGTGGGGAGTATTCTATCACACTCCAGGCTTTTAGGATGTGCGGGGATTGAGCACAGTAGGATTGGGATGAGCGGTTGAGGGTAGTGGTTTTGGAGGCCAGGTTAACATCATGAAGTTGGAGATGGAAAGGGAATTGCCTGGATACAGAGAGGGCAGCACCTAATGATGTGTCATACCCTTCCTTTCCAATTTGCAACTTATCATCAATAAAGGACTGCTCCCTCCCACTCTCCTGCCCGCAGTGACTATATTATGTCCTGAGTATCATAATGTCCTGGTCAACTGGCTTGGTAAAAAGCTCAATTATCAGTTCAAAGAATGATGGTGAGCTACTGGTTATGGTACCCACCCATCTATCATATTATGGGGACAATGGACCTGCCTCATACTTGGTGCCTCCACCAAAAGCATACTCAAAAGGACATCATAAAATCCAACCCAATATCTTGAGCAAAATCTGACAAGTTGCTATCGACTCCTGTATTTGCCCTTCACAGCATGTTCCTCGTCCAACAAAACACAGCAGTTGATGCTTTTGATTTTTTGATGGAATTGCAGTAGTCACCACCAACCAGAATGAAGACGGGGTCACTGGATCTGCTTCAGTGTCAGTGGCAAATATAGGAGAAAAATTATTCACAGTTACTACTCCCAATTACTGCACAATATATTTTTTTCCAGAAAATGTCCATGTGTGGGCACTGGGATGAAGCCAGGATCGATATAAAATGTGATGCTTCCCATGATTAAATAGCCTGCTGACTCAGTGGGCCTGCTACCCAAGGAACTACCGCATCATGAGTCAGTGGCTTGAGGCTAGAATGGGATAATGATTAGAAAATAATCATAGATCAAACAATGATATCGTATAACCTCATTGGCTGCTGTTCACTGTAGTTTGTAGTGCACACAATTTAAAAATTAACTTCTTCCAGGACTTGGCATTAGTTAGAGTTTGCTGCTGAAAATAAATTTTACTGAACTACCAAGGGCAGCACAATAGTCAATTCTGTAAATCAACCTAATGTAAGGTATGATAAGCAAGAGAACAGATGGTTTGTACATAAGATTTTAAAATGTAACATAAAGACCACATAGTTCAAACAGAAACTCATAGAATTCCCCTCAGCTCCCTTGGCTCTATAATGTTTTACAATCCAGGTTCTGCCAGTAGAAAATACCTAAGCTGTTTTTGCAATCTCTATCCAATTTCCAGCATCCGTTTTTTTTTGTGAATGAGTGGGTTTTCCTGTGCTTTTATTGGATCAGGAAATTCTGAATGACTGACGTCATCGAAGCAGGGATTGCTGGAGCCTCTACAAGAGGAATCTGATTTCCATGTGACTTACTGTACTGCAGTGAGTAGTCATTTTCAATTCTCATCCCATTTAAGGTTTTAGGAAATGGGTCATCCATGGGAAAAAAGAAGAAATTAATCGCCACGCCTGCTGACTTCAACTTTAGTGACTTACTTACAGTTCTCCACCCATGCTAAATGCTGTCATTGATTATTTTCCTACACAATACATATTTCCTTCTATTCAACAAAGCATTACTGAGCACTGGAGGGCATTGTGAAAGGGGTATTTTTGAACTTGTCTATTGGTTCAATGGGTAAGTTCAAAGCTCCTTAATAGTATCTTCCTAACTCACGACCACTACCATCACTAAGGACAAGGGCAGTAGGTACATTGGAACACCATCAGATACCCTTCAAAATCACTCACCATCCTGATTTGGAAACATATTGCTGCTCATTCCCTGCCACTGGGTCACAAACCTGGACCTCCTTCCCTGGGTGGCACGGTGGCACAGTGGTTAGCACTGCTGCCTCATAGCGTCAGAGACCTGGGTTCAATTCCTGTCTCAGGCAACTGTCTATGTGGAGTTTGCACGTTCTTCCTGTGTCTGAGTGGGTTTCCTCCGGATGCTCCGGTTTCCTCCCACAGTCCAAGATGTACAGGTTAGGTGAATTGGCCATGCTAAATTGCCTGTAGCGTTAGGTGAAGGGGTAAATGTAGGGGAATGGGTCTGGGTGGGTTGCTGTTCAGAGAGTTGGTGTGGACTTGTTGAGCCGAAGGGCCTGTTTCCACACTGTAAGTTATCTAATCTATATAGTGGTTGAACAAGGCAGCCTCCTCATGGGCAATAAATATCAAGCCCATGTCCCCTAAATGTATTTTAAAATACCAGTCTGCCATGGTACAGAGCCATTAAACCAGGAAATTCCAGATAAGACTGTTGATCACCTGAAAGACAACTGAATTGAGCTGGGTTAGAGATTAGAGCATACAATTTATCCCAATGTCCTGTAGTAGGAAAAAGAAACAACAGCCAGATGTTTTTCTCCTGATCACAATTCAGGTGGCCTTGTTGGGAATGAAAATACTGGGGCTGAGTGGGACATCCTCTCATCATGTTGCAGTTACCTATCAACTCCTATCTAAACAATGGCTACTTCAATGAAGACTTTTGTTAATTTATTCTTTCTGTGGAATATGGGTGTCACTGGCTGTTCAGTAGTTATTGCACATCCCTTGTTGCCATTGAGAAGGTGGTGATGACCTGCCTCCTTAAACCGCTGCCGTCTACCTGCTGTTAGTTGACCCGCAATGTCATTAGGGAGGGGAAATTCCAGGATTTCGACTCAGTGACAGTGAAGGAATGGTGAGATATTTCCATTCTGGTGAGTGGCTTCGCGGGAAGCTTAAACGTGGTGGTGTTCCCATATATCTGCTGCCCTTGTCCTTCTGGATGGAAGTGGTCGTGGAAGGTGCTATCTGAGGGTCTTTGGTGAATTTCTGCAGTGGATCTTAAAGCTAGCACACTCTGCTGCTACTGAGCATCAGTGGCGGAGGAAGTAATGCTTGGGGATGCAATGCCAATCAAATGGGCTGCTTTATCCAAGATGGTATCAAACTTCTTGAGTGTTGTTGGGGCTACACTCATCCATACAGGTGGGGAGTATTCCATCACACTCCTGATTTGTGCCTTGGAAATGATGACTGGCTTTTGGGAATCAGGAGATGAGTTACTCACTGCAGTAGTCCAAACCTCTGACCACTCTTATAGCCACTGTGTTTATGTAGTTAGTCCAGTTGAGTTTCTAATCAATGATAACTTCCAGGATGTTGATAGTGGGAGATTTAGTGACAGTAACACCATTGAATGTCAAAGGCCAGTGGTTAGATTGTCTCTTATTGATGATGGTCATAGCCTGACATTAGTGTGACATAAATGTTACTTGCCACTTGTAGACTAAGTCTGGATATTGTCCAGATCTTGCTGCATTTGAACATGGACTCCTTCAGTGTGTTGAAACTTTATTGCTGGAACAGCACAGCAGGTCAGGCAGCATCCAGGGAACAGGAGATTCGACGTTTCGGGCACAGGCCCTTCTTCAGGAATGAGCAGAGAGTGTTCAGCAGGAGAAGATAAAAGGTAGGGAGGAGGGACTTGGAGGAGGGGAGTTGGAAATGTGATAGGTGGAAAGAGGTCAAGGTGAGGGTGATAGGTCGGAGTAGGGTGGAGGCGGAGAGGTCAAGAAGAAGACTGCAGGTCAGGAAGGCGGTGCCGGGCTGGAAGGATCCGGCTGAGACAAGGTGGGGGGAGGGGGGATGAAGAAACTGGTGAAGTCCAAGTTCATCCCCTGCGGTTGGAGGGTTCCCAGTCGGAAGATAAGACGCTCCTCCTCCGACCGTCGGGTTGTTGTGGTTTGGCGGTGGATGAGTCCAATGACCTGCATATCCTCGGTGGAGTGGGAGGGGGAGTTGAAATGCTGTGCCACAGGTTGGTTGGGTTGGTTCGTCCGGGTGGCCCAGAGGTGCTCCCTGAATCGCTCCGCAAGTAGGCGGCCTGTCTCCCCAATATAGAGGAGGCCACACCGGCTGCAGCGGATGCAGTAGATGATGTGGGTGGAGGTGCAGGTGAATCTGTGGCGGATATGGAAGTTTCCCTTGGGGCCTTGGAGAGAAGTGAGGGGGGAGGTGTGGGCGCAAGTGTTGCACCTCCTGCGGTTGCAAGGGAAGGTGCCGGGAGTGGTGGTTGGGTCGGTGGGGGGTGTGGATCTGACAAGGGAGTCGCGGAGGGAGTGGTCTCTACGGAAAGCTGATAGGGGAGGGGAGGGAAATATCCCCTATCAGCTTTCCGTAGAGACCACTCCCTCCGCGACTCCCTTGTCAGATCCACACCCCCCACCGACCCAACCACCACTCCCGGCACCTTCCCTTGCAACCGCAGGAGGTGCAACACTTGCGCCCACACCTCCCCCCTCACTTCTCTCCAAGGCCCCAAGGGAAACTTCCATATCCGCCACAGATTCACCTGCACCTCCACCCACATCATCTACTGCATCCGCTGCAGCCGGTGTGGCCTCCTCTATATTGGGGAGACAGGCCGCCTACTTGCGGAGCGATTCAGGGAGCACCTCTGGGCCACCCGGACGAACCAACCCAACCAACCTGTGGCACAGCATTTCAACTCCCCCTCCCACTCCACCGAGGATATGCAGGTCATTGGACTCATCCACCGCCAAACCACAACAACCCGACGGTCGGAGGAGAAGCGTCTTATCTTCCGACTGGGAACCCTCCAACCGCAGGGGATGAACTTGGACTTCACCAGTTTCTTCATCCCCCCTCCCCCCACCTTGTCTCAGCCGGATCCTTCCAGCCCGGCACCGCCTTCCTGACCTGCAGTCTTCTTCTTGACCTCTCCGCCTCCACCCTACTCCGACCTATCACCCTCACCTTGACCTCTTTCCACCTATCACATTTCCAACTCCCCTCCTCCAAGTCCCTCCTCCCTACCTTTTATCTTCTCCTGCTGAACACTCTCTGCTCATTCCTGAAGAAGGGCCTGTGCCCGAAACGTCGAATCTCCTGTTCCCTGGATGCTGCCTGACCTGCTGTGCTGTTCCAGCAATAAAGTTTCAACTTTGATCTCCAGCATCTGCAGACCTCACTTTCTCCTCCTTCAGTGTGTGAAGAGTCACGAATGGTGCTGAACATTATACAATCATTGGCAAACATCCCCACTTCTGACCTCATGATGGAGGCGAGGTCATTGTTGAAGCAGCTGAGGATGGTTGGGCAGAGGACACTACTGTGAGGAACTCCTGCAGAGGTGTCCTGGAGCTGAGATGACTGACCTCCAAGAATCTTCCTGCATGTCAGGTATAAATCCAAGCACCAGAGAGTTTCCCCTGATATTCATTGATTCCAGTTTTGCAAGGACTCCTTAATACTACACTTGTTTGAATGCAGCCTTGACGTCAAGGGCTGTCACTCTCACTTCACCTCTGGAATTCAGCTCTTTTATCCATGTTTGAACCAAGGCTGTAATGAGGTCAGGGCTGAATGGCCCTGGCAGAATCCAAACTGGGCTTCATTGAACAGGTTATCGCTGAGCAGGTTATTGCTGAGCAGGTGCTGCTTGATAGCACTGTTGATGTCACCTTCCATTAATTTACTGATGATTGAGAGTAGACAGATGGGGCGCTAATTACCTGGGTTGGATTTGTCATCGTTTTTTTGTACAGGACATAATTGAGCAATTTTCCACTTTGTTGGGTCGGTGCCAGTGTTTTAACTGTGCTGGAATAGCTTGGCTAGGGGAGCAGCAAGTTCGGGAGCACACATCTTCAGTACTGTTGCCAGAATGATGTCAGTACTATTGCCCACAACTTTGCAGTATCCGGAGCCTCCAGCCATTTCTTGATATCATGTGGAGTGAATCAAACTGGCTGAAGATTGGTGTCTGCAATGCTGGGGACCACTGGAAGAGGCTGAGATGGATTATACTCAGCACTTCTGGCTGCTGTGAAAGCTACACTGATGTTCTGGGCTGTTCCATCATTGGGGATGGGGAAATTTGTGAAACATCCTCTTCCAATGAGTTGTTTAATCGTCCACTACCTTTCACGTCTGGATTTGGCAGGACTGCAGAGCTTAGTTCTGATCCATTGGTTGTGGGCTTGCTTAGCTCTGTCTATCACTTTCTGCTTATGCTGTTTGAAATGTAAGTAGTCTTGTTTGATGGCTTCACCAGGCTGACACCTCATCTTCAGGTATGCCTGGTGCTGCTCCTGGCATGACCTCCTGCACTTTCCATTGAACCAGGATTGATCCCCTGGCTTAACAGTAATGGTTGAGTGGGGGATATGCTGGGCCATGAGGTTACAGATTGTGCTGGAGTACAATTCTGCTGCTGTTGATGGCCCAAAGTGCCTCATGGATGCCTAGTCTTGTGTTGCTAGATCTGTGTGAAGTCTGTCCCATTTAGCACGGTGATACTGCCTCACAACACAAGGAGGTTATTCTCAATGTGAAGGCAGGACTTCATCTCTACATGATGAACCAGATGGGTTTTTCCCAACAATTAACAATGATTTCATAGTCATTGTTAGATTCTTAATTTCAGATTTTGTTTAATTTGAGTTCAAATTCTACCATCTGCCATGGTGGGATTCGAACCTGAGTCCCCAGAACATTATCTGAGTCCCCGGATCTAGCTGTTGCCTTCCCTAATGATATGAAATAACAACATAAGAAATAGGAATGAAATTAGATCATTTAGCCTCTCAGGTCTGCTCCACCATCCGAACATTGGTCTTGGCTTGGTTCAAATGAAGCCTGTCCAAGAGAATACCTTTCTGTAGTTCTGAAGAATGGTCACTGGTCTCGAAACATTAACTCTGCTTTCTTTCCAAAGATGCTGCCAGATTTGCTGAGTTTTCCCAGCAATTTCTGTTTTTTGTTTCAGAATAGCATTCTTTTCTCATAGTACTGGTGCCAGTGCCCTATGAGTTGGAACCATTGCTCCCACATTATTCCTTGAACATTTACCTCTCTGATTTAATCTTATTGACCCACTTTGCATGTGGCACAACTAGTAATTATGGAGACTATTTCCTTATGGTTCTGATTTTTAATTTTGCCTTGAGTTGCTTGTAATTCATCAGCTGTACCACTTTCAAAGTCCTAACTATGTTGTTGGTACCCATGTAGATCATAACAACAAGATTCAGCCCGTCCTCCAGCCCAAAATAAATGTTCTGAACCTGGGCAACAGGGAGGCCACACAGCCTTTGAGACTTTTTTTTGCTACAGTGATCAAATGTCAGAAATTTGTCAAGTTGTACTAGAATAACAGCTGACTCATCCAGAAAATATTGGCTTGGATATCACAGATTCAGATCATTGAAGATAATTTCCAAACTTGTGCCTGTGCAGAGATACAATTCACAATTTTCTGACAATGTTGGCCCAAGATTTTGTCATCAATAATGAAGCGATGGTGCATACCATTGATCTTGAAGACAATCGCTGTGACATGGATTTTCCCTTTTCCTGACATCCGATTGAGCCTGGAATCAAGCAAATGGGAATTCCCGTATGTGAGAGACAGGAAGATCACCAAGTAGGTTAGAGGGTCATTTACATGGAAGTATTTTCAGACCACAAACCAGAAAATTTAAAAAAAAAGCTGACTATCCATTCCTTTTAATATCATTTCACAGAGGACAAAATAAAAATTAATCAATGTGTCTTAGGTGGAAGTTGAACTATTATCATAATGCTCCTTTTTCAATATATTATTTTAAAAATATGTGGAACATTTTGTCATTATTGGGTAAATTTTATATGCCACAAATGTGACAGTAATTTTTCACAACCAGACCTATTTTTCAGTACTAATTATGTACTTGGTATGCATACCATTTAACAAAATAATATTTCAAACTTTTTTTAAATTAATGAAACCAATGATGAAAAATTGCAAGAAACATTTTTGCCACATACGTATCAAGCAATTACCATCTGCAACAGAAGAGAATCTAATCATCTCCCCCTGACATTCAATGGCATAACTATCATAGAATTCATAACTGTCAACATTCTTTAGGTTATCATTGACCAGAAACTGAACTGGACCAGCCATATAACTATTGTGGTTACAACAGCAGGTTGGGAATTGTGTGATGAGTGACTCATCTCCTGACTCCCCAAAGCCTGTCCATGATATAGAAGGCACAAGTCAGGAATGTGATGGAATATTCTCCACTAGCCTGGATAAGTATAGCTCTAACGGTGCTCTCGAAACTTGATACTATCTAATATAACATGGTGCACCTTAAACATTCTGAGATCCATCACTGGTACACAGTAGCAACAATATGTATCGTCCACGGGATGCACTGCAGAAACTCAGTAAGCCTCTTCCACTGTACTTTAAAACCCATGACCACTAGTGGGATAAGGGGAACAGACGAATTAGAACACCATCTCATTTAAGCCATCCAATATTTTGATCTGGAACTTTATTGATAATCCTGCAAAGTCACTGGTTCCAATATTTAGAACTTCAATAGCATTGTGGGCATACCTGCTCCACGGTGTCTGCAGAATTTTAAGTAGGCAGCTCTTTTTTTTATTTTATCAAACGGTACGAAATACAAAGACAGTGAACCATAAGCAGCAGTTTACAATAAACAGCAATTTACAGGAGAAAGGGGCAGCAAGGCCAACCCTAATCCCTACCATGCAACCAATTCACAAGGAAATGTGGATGAACCCCAAATACCACCATAACTTACCAAAGAGGAAACAGAAGACACAAATACATATAAAACAGTCCAATCAACTGAACAATAAAACAGTGCATATCACACAGACACTCCTGGTAAACCAGCAAATGACACATCCTCCCACCTTCCGGCCTCTCAAGGGCAGCTCTGTCCGCCCTGACACACTTTCTGGCCACCTCTAGGACACCCCATCCCATTACCGCCCTGGGATGATGGTGATCACTTTATGGCTTCCCAGACCACCCCTACCTGACTTATGGCCCCCTCTAGGACAGCCTGGCCCAGTAAGTAGGCAGCTCATTATCACCCTTGCAGCAGTAATTAGAAATAGATAACAAATAAGTAGTGTCAGCCATCAAGTGAAAAAATTTAAAAAGACTCCAGAAGTTGCTGTCAGTTCAAGAAGATAATCGACAGTGAATGCTGTTATTACTGCTGCAAAGTCAGGGCGATTGTGTTACAAGCTTAATTTAATAATTTTTCAAAAGGTTTCATCAGAAATGTCAACCAAACTTCACAATGAGACAATTTGTCTTAAAATGAGTGTAGCTATACTCGTGAGCATGCAACTATTTCTTATATACAGCAATAAACTAAAGGGAACTGGTAAAGCACATTGGAATTCAGCCTTAAATAGTTCAAGACATTACCACAGATTTATACAGCTATCCTTTCCATTACATTAATAACTCACTCTGACTAGGAATCCATATTTGAATCCTTCCAGATTTATCCTTCAGTGACGAGGCTTTACTCCCCCTCCTTTATTCAGATGACCTCCAGGGAAAAACACAGGGACCACTACTTCCTCTGTATGTCAAAGACTTTGAATTTGTGGTATACCCTACCTCCCCCACTCCCCCCCCCCCCCCAACCCCACCACCCTCCCAACCCTGCAGTTTTCTGATTTTGGTGGGTTTGTGGTAAAATTTTGTTTGATCCTCTGTCTCACATCCTTCTATGTTCTTTTGACAATAAACATGAAGATATGGTGTTGATTATGCCAGAGATTTCTCTCTGACAGATGTGTTCCCTCTGGGATGGAGTCCATATGCTCACAGACACGCAGTTTTAATTTAAAAACCTCTTGCTCAATAACCCTGAATTCATTTTCTAAGTAATGTTTTCCCCTCTGTAGTGATTCTTCCTAATCTGCACCCCCTACAGTATAATAATGCTGTTTTTTTTCCCTCAGCTCATGTTCACAATGGAGAGTAAATTGAAGTGGGCGAATGCCCAAGTGAAGGTGATTATTTTGGAAGCCACTAGTCGGCCAGAAGATTTCAAACAAGGGCAGGATTTTCTTTGATAGTTTCAAGATTCAGGGTCAGATGGGGGTCAGAAGACTTACCTTGCGTGAGGAATGTAGTTATATGATTCTGATCTTCCCTCAACTTCCCATTTAACACGAGAGGGAGCCTTAGGCAAGCCACAGCGATGGACTTCCATTCTTTGTGCATCAATATGAATGCCAGTCGATCGTGGAATCTTGTATTTTGAGGGGCAGAACCTTTTGATCTTTCTGTTAGCCACAAGAAGAGAGAGGTGCCAAATCCAGGGGATGGTCTTTTTAAATTAATTCTTGGGATGTGGGCTTTGTAGACTGCTCATCCCTGAGAAAGAGCAGGGACTGTGAGAGGACAGACGGTCTCCACATTCTTCCGCCCATTCCCCCCTCCACCTCGTCCCCCATCACCACCCCTGGTATTCTCCACAAGGGTAGATCGTTTCACGTTCGTATTTATGTGTTCATGTATAAATTCAGGTCACAACCAGATAAAAGCACTTCACCTTTGCCTAACTGGTTGAATTCTGTGGCAGCCAAGGTCCCTGAAGCTGAGAGGTATGTGAGAGGTCAGAGAAATGCAAAGTTCTGGGTCAACCAGGAGTCTCTGGAGTCACCTGCAAAGAAGCAAATGTTGGAGGTCTGACAGAAGGTCTGACAGAACTTCTGGTATGTATCCTACACCTTTGTTCGAATAGCAGAGGAAACCATCCATGGGCGGCACAGTGGCAATGGGCAGCAGAGTGGCACAGTGGTTAGCACTGTTGCCTCACAGTGCCAGAGACCCGGGTTCAATTCCCGCCTCAGGCAACTGTCTGTGTGGAGTTTACACATTCTCCTCGTGTCTGCGTGGGTTTCCTCCGGTTTCCTCCTACAGTTCAAAAATGTGCAGGTCAGGTGAATTGACCATGCTAAATTGCCCGTAGTGTTAGGTGAAGGGGTAAATGTAGGGGAATGGGTCTGGGTGGGTTGCTCTTCGGAGGGTTGGTGTAGACTTGTTGGGCCGAAGGGCCTGTTTCCATACTGTAAGTAATCTAATCTAAAACCATCCAAGACATGAGCATTACCATTTCTCTCTTGCTTGTGCAAGAGAGAAATGGTAACCCTCATAGAGAGCCAAGTTCCTCAGACCATTCAGTGAGTGAGTGAGAGTGTGTGTGTCTACGTCTCTGTGTGTGAGAGAGAGAGAGCCTGCACTGCTATTTAGTCAGATTATGGCTGATCTGATTGTAGCACTACATATTCCTGTCAGCCTCTGTTGACTACTGTGTGGATGAAACAAACCAGCTTTCACTGCTATTCACAGCAGAGAATTCCAAAGATAATCATCAACATAGAGGTTCCTCCTGATCTCTGTCTTAAATGGGAGGCCCATTATTTTGAAACAATTACCTAGTTCTAGATTGTTCCCCAAGTGAAAGCATCCTCCCAGCATCTCCATGATCAGCCCCGCTGAAACCTGCATTCTTCAATAACATCATGTCTCATTTTTCAAAACCCCAATGACTATGGGCTCAACCTGGTGAATGTTTGTTCATAAGATATTCTCTTCAATCTAGGAATTGACCCAGTGAACTTTATCTGAACTGTTTCCTATGCAAGTGCACCTTGCATACGGGTGTGAGTACGAGTAATAAAACTAATGCAGCACTCTGGCTGAGGTCCCAGGTACAGTTGTAGCAAGATTTTCCTTTTTATTCTTTATTTTTTCCTGACTTGTGGGTACCACTTATTGCCCTTCCCTAAATGCCCTTAAATTGTATGGCTTCGTAGGCCATTTCAAGAGGGCAGCTAGTAGCCAAACTCCATTTCCCCTTGAAATAAAGGCCAATATTCTAGCTGCCTTCCAAATGACTTCTTGTACTTGAATGAAATTTTCTATGAATCATATACAAGGACACCCAAATCCCTCTGTACTATAGCATTTTGCAGTCTCTTTCTCATTTAAATAATAATCTGCTTTTTTTATTCTTCCCAACAAAGTGGACAGTGTCATATATTTCCACATTATACTCCATCTGCCATTTTTTTTGGCCACTCCCGTATCAGACTGTATTGGGTTTAATCATTTTGGCCGACTTCAAATTGTTTCAAGAATTTTGGAGAGTTTCTCACCGTAAAGTATGAGGTGAGGTATCTTGCTATATCCTACCAACTCACCTCATTAACTACCTTCCTTTCCCCATTGACATCACTCATGTCCAATTCTATCCTCATCTTACCATAGGCTGTTCCTGGAAAATTAGCCACTCAGTGGGTATCCATCAGAAGGTGAGTGTCCCTTGCACAAGTGCTATGTTCGCAAGGCTGCTCTGCACCTGTTAGCAATCAGGCCTGCCCTTCACCAGCAACATAATGGCACAGCAGCCACAAAACCACGCTGCTCACATCACATAGCCATTTTGGTCCGCACTCCCTAACACATACAGCCCCATTCTCTCATCTTAATCACTGTTTAACCATCAGGCCATTCAGTTGACCTGCATCTCATCTAAACACCTTCACTAGTTCACTTAGTGCCCACTGTAGACCCATATCTTGGCAATGTCTAGTTGGGGAACATCATGTACACACCAGCAATCGTACAATTCTGATTATCAGCTCTTAATTATAGTCACTAAAAGGAAACACAGGCAAAATCAATACAAGCTTTAGTTCTTGCCACAAAAGCAAATCAAATGCTGGCATGATTTTCAACCACCATTTCACATGGTCTACTCTACCCAGCTTTCTTCTACTGGAACTGGGTCCTCTCCTGAACCGGGTCAACCCAGTCTTGTCTAACTTGAGCGCAGATACCACTAAACTCTGCCATAGACAAGAAGGGTTTCATCCACCCCAACATCAACATCTGTTTAGAACATTACTCCCACTGTCCCAAATTCCTCAGCATCCAGCGTAATACCTTTCATCAGTCAGGAGGTTGCAAAATGGTGTCAGTGGGTAATCCTTGCCTTTGGTAACCAGCATCGTAAAGCACCTAGACCCCAGATGCAGCAGGACCATCAGAGTGCTCCAGGATGTACAAAATGAGGAAGCAGCCAGGGTAATGGGCACTCGTCTCCCAGAAGTAGTGACAGCAATTACAGATTCACCTGCACATCAATGGAATGGTACCCTTCCTTGTTGATAAATTCCACAGTGTTGTGATATGTCCCTCTCAATGCCACGTGTGAGCAGTCAATGGCATCCTGCACCTGGTGGGGGCGTACTACCCAGGCTGCAGCACTGACCTCGTCATGGGGGAACAAAATGAACTTGTGTGATCTTGCTCAGACGGTGTCAGTCACTGTCCTGATTCATTTGTGGATGTATAACTGAGAGTCATAGAGTCTTTGAGGTTCACAGCACATAAAAAAGCCCTTTGACTCATTGAGTCAGCACCAGTCAAAAACAACCACCCAATTATTCTAATCCCATTTTCCAGCATTTAGACCGTTGTATTATATGCCTTGGCATTACAAGTGCACATTCAAATAATTCTTAAACATTATAATTGTTTCTGCCTCTACTACCCTTACATGCACTACGTTCCAGATTCCCAACACCTTCTTAGTGAATAACGTTTTTGTCACATCCCCTCTAAACTTCCTGCCCTTTCTTAAAATCTATGCTCACTGGTCACTGATCCCTCCACTAAGGGGAAACGTTGTTTACCCTGTCAATGCCCCTCAGCATTTTATACATCACAATCATGTCCCTGCTCGGTCCCCTCTGATCCAACCCCAGGCTATTCAATCTCTCTGCTTAACTGAAACTCTCCAGCCCAGGCAACATCCTGGTACATCTCCTCTGTACCTTCTCTAGTGTAAACACATCATTCCTATAATGGGGTTTACAGAACTGTGCACAGTACTCTCAGACTGTGGTCTCACCAATGTTCCAACATAATTCTCTGCTCTTAAGCTATGCCTTGGTTAATAAGGGCAAGTGTCCCATGTTCCTTCTTAACCATTCCATCCACTTGTCCTGCTATCTTAAGGATCCAGTGGATGTGCACACCCAGTTTCCTTGGTGTTTCCCAGGGTCTTACTATTTACTATGGATTTCCATTCACTGGTGAACTGCAACACAATTTATTTATTTAGAACTCTTCCTATGTTCCCAATGAAGAGCTCTTGCCTGAACGTCGATTCTCCTGCTCTTTGGACGCTGCCTGATCTGTGCTTTTCCAGCACCCCACTCTCGGCTCTGATCTCCAGAATCTGCAGTCCTCACTTCCTCCAAGTCCTCTGGCTCCAAGCACAAAGCAAGCAATCCCATATAGGTCTGTTGTCACTCCCTGGAAGGATCCAGTCACTGAGAAGTTCAATGCAGCTGTCAACTTCACAGCCACTAGGAGAGGATTACCTCTCACACCTACAATCCTCAGGTCTCACTCCAGCATCTGACACAGTTCTGTCACCATGTCCCAGGCAATACAAAGCCTATGTTGACACTGCACCTCACTCATAACCAAGAAATTGAGTTGGTGCCAAAGATTTCGTCTACTTGTGGTACTGACATCTCCTGAGGGGTCTTGTGGCTGCAACTGTTCCTGAGCTGAGCTCTCCTTGTCCTCTGCAATGGCTTTTTGCTGCTCCTGCTTTCACCTTCAACTTTGTAGGAAGTCAGCGACTGCGACTAACATCCCACCAGTGGCAGGGCATGCGTCTCATTTCAGAAACGATTTATGTTGGGAGCAGAAGCAGTAAAAAACATTCCCCGTCTCAGGAGCTTCATGGGATGCTTCCCCTGCAGATCAGGGCTGAGCACACTCCTCCACACAGTGAGACATTCTGGACCCTGACAACAACAGCCATGGCTCCATCGTTCACTCAGCTTTAGACTCAACATTTGCATCAAACTGGTGAAGGCACCATGTCTGTTGTGTGACTAGAACATTACATCAAAATGGAGTCCTATGGTGCTCCAGACCCATCCCCCCTTCAGTTCAACTTTTCATAGCACTTGGTACAGACAATGGTTAAACTTACATGACAGATGATGAGGTGATCGTGTGTACCGCCCATTTGCACAATTTAGAAGATGCACAATTAATGGTTTGCCCTCAGCCTGTGGTGATCGTTTTTTAAGTGAATGCAAGTATCCTCAGCATCACTGAGGTGCCAATATTTAATTTACAAGTTCCCATTGCATGTTGCAACTTTTGATTCCAAAGCACTTTCAGTGTAGATGGAATTATGTACAGGCCTCCAAACAGTAGTCAGGAGCTGGGGCGCCAGATACACCAGAAGATAGAAAAGATGTGTAAGAAAGACAAAGTTATGGTGATCATGGGAGATTTCAACATGCAGGTGGACTGGGAACATTCGGTTGGTAGTGGAGTGCAAGAAACGGAATTTGTGGAATGTCTATGAGATGGCTTTTTGGAACAGCTTGTGGTGGAGCCCAATAGGGAACAGCTAATACTAGATTTAGTGTTGTGCAATCAGGAGACATCATAAGGGAGTTTTAAGTGAAGGAACTCTTAGGAGGCAGTGATCATAATATGATTGAATTTACTCTGCAATTTGAGAGGGAGAAGATAGGATCAGAGGTAATAGTATTTCAGCTGAATAAAGACAACTACAGAGGCATGAGGGAGGAGCTGGGTAGAATTGACTAGGAGAGGAGCCTCGCAGGAAAAACAGTGGAACAGGAATGGCAGGGGATTCTGACAGTAATTCAGGAGACACAGCAGAGATTCATCCTGAGGGAAAAGAAGCACGGTACAGGGAGGATGAGGCAACCATGGCAGATGAGGGAAGTCAGGGACAGTGTAAAAGCGAAAGGGAAAACATATAATGTGGCGAAGGGCAGTGGGAAACCAGAGGATTGGGAAGCTTACAAAGACCAACAGGGGGCAACAAAGAAAAAGGTGGGAGGAGATTAAGTATGAGGTTAAGCTAGCCAATAATATAAGGGAAGACTGGAAGAGTTTCTTTCGATATATAAAGGACAAAAGAGAGGCATAAATGGACATTGGACCACTGAAAATGACTCTAGAGAGATAGTAGTGGGAACCAGAAAATGGCTGACGAACTGAATAATTACTTTGCATCTGTCTTCACGGTGGAGGACATGAGTAATATCCCAAATGCTCAAGAGAGTGAGGGAGAAGAGCTGAGTATGGTGGCCATCACCAAGGAGAAGGTGCTGGAAAAACTGAATAGCCTGAAGGTGGATAAATCACCTGGACTAGATGGACTACATTCTAAACTTCTAAGGGAGATAGCTGAAGAGATACTGAATGCAATAGTGGTAATCTTTCAGGAATTGCTAGAATCAGGAATGGTCCCAGAAGACTGGAAAATCACTAACATGACATCCCTGTTTAAAAAGGGAGTAAGGCAAAAGACGGAAAATTACAGACCAATTAGCCTAACCTCAGTCATGGGTAAGATCCTGGAATCCATTGTGAAGAATGAGATTTCTGAATAGTTGGAAGTGTATAGTAAAATAGAGCAAAGTCAGCATGGTTTCATCAAGGGGAGGTCATGCCTGACAAATCTGCTAGAATTCTTTGAGGAAGTAGCGAGCAGGTTAGACCAAGGAGAGCCAATGGATATTATCTACCTGGACTTAAAGAAGGCCTTTAATAAGGTGCCACAGGAGATTACTGAGTAAGATAAGGGCCCACAGTGTTAGAGACAAAGTATTTGCATGGATAGAAGCTTGGCTGTCTGGGAGGAAGCAGAGAGTGGGGATAAAAGAGTTCTTCTCAGGATGGCAGCTGGTGACAAGTGGTGTTCCGCAAGGCTTAATGTTGGGACCACAACTTTTCACTTTATTCGTTAGCGATCTCTGTGAAGAAACTGAGGGCATTTTGGCAATATTTACAGATGATACAAAGATAGTTGGAGGGACAGGTAATATTGAGGAGATGATGACACTCAGAAGGATTTGGACAGGTTAGGAGAGTGGGTAAAGAAGTGGCAGATGGAGTACAACATGGGAAAGTGTGAGGTCATGCACTTTGGTAGGAAGAATAGGGACATGAACTATTTTCTAAATGGGGAGAATATTCAGAAATCTGAAGTGCAAAGACACTTGGGAGTTCTAGTCCAGGATTCTCGCAAGATAAACTTGCAGGGTGAGTCAGTAGTGAGGAAGGCAAATGCAATGATGGCATTTATTTTGAGAGGACTTGAATATAAAAGCAGGGATGTACTTCTGACGCTCTATAAGGCTCTGGTCAGACCACATTTGGAGTATTGTGCACAGTTTTGGGCCCCATATTTCAGGAAGGATGTACTGGCCCTGGAGTGTGTTAAAAGGAGGTTCACAAGAATGAAAAGCTTGGCACATGAGGAACATTTGAAGACTCTGAGTTTATACTTGATGGAGTTTAGAAGGACGAGGGGGGAATCTAATTGATCTTTTTAGATTCCCTACAGTGTGAAAACAGGCCCTTCGGCTCAACAAATCCACACTGACCCTCCGACGAGTAACTCATTTTCCTCTGACTAATGCACCTAACACTACGGGCAATTTAGCATGGCCAATTCACCTATTCTGCACATCTTTGGATTGTGGGAGGAAACCGGAGCACCCGTAGGAAACCCACGCAGACACAGGGAGAATGTGCAAACTCCACACAGTCAATTGCCCCACGCTGGAATTGAACCTTGGACCCTAGTGCTGTGAGGCAACAGTGATAACCACTGAGCCACCGTGCCATCCCAGAAACATATAGAATACTGAATGACCTGAACAGAGTAGATGTTGGGATGGTATATCATTGGTAGGAGAGACTAGCACCCAAGGGCATAGCCTTGGAGTAAAGGGAAAACTTTTTGGAAAGGAGATAAAGAGAGACTTCTTAAGCCAGAGAGTGGTGCATCTATGGAATTCATTGTCACAGAAGGCTGTGGGGGCCAGGTCATTGAGTATATTTAAGATGGAGATAGATAGGTTGTTGATTGTAAAGGGGATCACGGTTTACGAGAGAAAATGGGAGAATGAGGTTGAGAAACTTATCAGCCATGATTGAATGGCGGAGCAGACTTGATGGGCTGAATGGCCTAATTTCTGTTCCTACGGCCTTATGGTCTAAACAATAAAATTATTGCAAGTTAAATATAGCTGGATTTTGCAAGCAACTGCCTCATATATTTCCCTCTTCAATATCCTATCCTGCAACAATATGGATGCCACATTTTCATTCATCAAACTGGCACTTACTTTGCCAACACTGGGTCTTGTTACTGCCATTTTCTACTCACACTTTGTACTTAGAGAATGACAAATGATGGCAGGGGATCCTGCTTGTGGTGGGCACCAGCAGCACTGCACTCTACCAGGTCACCAGATACCCCTCAATCACTATCCTATGGCTAGTTCCACCCATCTCCCCTTTGTGGATACTCATCACATTGAATGTCACCTCTGCCCCAGAGCTATTTCTCCATCATCTCCCCTGACTTCATGCCTGCAGCCCTTCTGGCAGCAATCTCCCTGTTGCCCCTACAGGCCCCTTTTATACTCTCCTGAATAACTCACAGGGCTGTAATTGCCCAGAACGCTGGCCAACATTGACAACAAGCCCCGAGGCATAGTTGACCAGAGACCTGATTTCTGAAATTGTGGGTGCCTGACTGGCAATACCTAACTGTTAATGCTGGCTCTACAGGACTGAGTATTGTGTACTTCCCAGATGTGGTCAAACAAGCCCCCTGGCTGTGATTAGCCCAAGTGAATGACTGATCGTGACTAAGCCCCTGGATTATATGTGACTGCATCCATGACTAACAGTACTGGGGTGCTCTGACTGACAGTAGCATTTCCCCACCCTTTACTGGACTGAGAATTAGACACCGCACAGTTTCTCACATGGTCATTCAGTTGAATAAATGTGCAGTGTGTTTGTTGGCACATGCTGGAGGTGTGAGATTGATGTCTCAGTGTGCTGTACAGCAAGACTCCACTCACCTTCCCTGACAGATCCCTACCAATAAGTGACAAGTAGCCTGCTTGTGTATCTGTGTTAAAGCGCATATCAACGTGGCAGCACCGATAGCCTTTGGCTCTGGCTGAAGTGCCAAATTGCTACCAGACATGGCACAGCATAGCGAGGCCAGGCAAGGTATATGCAGTTTGGTGCAAAGTGAACAAGTGGCCAGCTCTGAGATACAGCCTAGTCCATCCATGAGCTTAGTACCTGTCCCTCCACACAAAGTAAAAGTACAGCCCATGGATTTTACTTCCACCTGAGTTATCAATGTATCGGATTCATTGACTAACATGCCTAACATTCAACGAAAATCACTTTATTACAATTTCCATCTCACAAATAATGTTGGCTCCATCCAGTCTGGTTTTTGTCTCTGCTATTGTACCAAAATAACTCTTACCAATGTCAGAACTGCATCCAACATGACTCAACAAAAGTAAACTATCTCTCCTTAAAACTGCATGCAGTATTAATTGATTTGATTGACTATGCTAACCTTTCCACTATCTCTACACTATTGGACTGCACTCACCTGGTTCTTTTCATATATATCTAATTGTAGCTGGAGAATTGCAATTAAAATCTCTTTGTGCTCCTACACTGTAACCCCTGGTAGATCCTTCTTACCCCTTGTTTACATGTTGCCCATCAGCAACATCAACTGAAGGTTTAGCGGTAGGTTTTATACTTACACTGATGACAGCCTGCTCCATCTAACCACCACTTCTCTCGACTCAAATGCTATTATTAGGCCTAGGGCTTACCTAATAAATGGATAAGCAAACATTTTCTCCTGGGATAAGACAGCCGTTGTCTTCAATCCATGTTCCAGACTCTGTTCCCTGGCGACTGACTTCAACCCTCTCCACGCTCCAGTAAGTCTGTCTGTTTGCAGCTGTCAAATCTGATTACAAAATGAGCTTCTGACAACATACTAATGCCATCACCTCATCCACATCAGGAACATCATCTGACTTTGGCTCTGACTCAGCTCATCTGCAGTTGAATCCTCATCTATACCTTTGCTTCCAGACTGCACGGTTTCTTAAACAGCTATTGGTGTGGGGATGAGGGAAAGAAAAACTTGGGGCCAGAAAGACCTGACAATTTCTTCCTTTTCCCCAGAAGAATCAAGAACTTACTGTGGCGTCACCTGCCCATGTTTCAGCAACCTGTCGGGTTTCTCTGACATTCTTTACACTGGTATGTCTAGGCCTGAGTCTTTATAAAAGTCTTTCTTCAATGTGGCACCAATTTCATCATTGAACCTGACTTTTACATTTAAATTATGCAGTAGAAGCCATAGCAACTTCAAAGTCACTGCATGAGATTCAAGTGGCCTCAGGTTGTTTAGTGAACTTGGCCTGATCTCAGTCCCTCCCACACAGCCATCTCGCTCTGGGAGAAAAGTTATAAACAACCACAGACTCTCTGCTTTTAAGTCACTTGGCATAAACTTTCCCTGAATAAACCTTAGTCTGCTCATTTACCTTCAAGTGTTTCTTAAGAATGACCAGATTGGACATTGCATATATTTATCATTTTGTTAGATATCATTGTCAATGTGTGCACTGTACATAGGTCTGCTTAGGTTACAAAGGGCACTTTCTGGCTTCGAGGGGAGCCTGATTAAAAACATATCGGTATTAAATGGCACACAAAAAATGGCTAAAGTTTCATCATATTATTGTGCAATATGCTTGTTTGCATTTTTATTATGTTTAAAATGTTTTTATAACAAGCACTAATTTTGATTACTGAGAAAAATGTTGACATTTAAAGATTTACAGGAAGCAAGGTTTTTGTGGACAGGAAGTGTCATTTACAAGTGTTTAAAAATATATAAATGTTTGTGAGGAGATTGATGCAATAGATTTCTACAATCTCCTTTTATCTCATCTAGATGTCAAACTAGTCCAGATTAACAGACTTTCTCTTCTCATGCTCAAAATTCAGTGCATAAAGTTCTACAACGTACCAAATAGCTCTATGACACATGGTGAATAAAAAAATTGAATTGCTCATTTTATGATATCTAATATTCAGAATTAAATTACAATTTTTATTTTTCAGATTTCCATCTACATCTCAGTAACTGTATTTAGAACTTTCCCTGGATTCACAGGTGACACTCAGAAAAGCTACATGCTAAGTCAAGGTGGCACAGCAAAAGTGTAATTATGAACTTGCAGCAGATTAAAAACTCAGAAACTTGCTTTATTTCTGAGATTATCCACTACAGACTATGTAAAGACCTAAGCGCGTTTACTGTGGTGGTCCTGTAGTGTTACAATTTTGAAGCACGTCACAGGAATCGTTAAAGGCTAATACAGAGAAGATAAAGCTTGAAGTGCAAGAAATACTTTTGGCCCATCAAATTTAATTACTGTACACAGTCTACACTAACATTGGGTGTAATTTTCTAATGTAATCTCCTGAGGAAACAGTTTGCAACATATGTCTTTGAACATGTAAGGTCAATTAAGAAGAAATCCAAAATATTTATTTAGCACGTATCCTATATTTTATATCATTGGCATGGGCATCATATTCTTTGTTCAATTATAGCCAGTCTTGGAGCTACTGGTGAAATGACTATGGTGGCATACTGGACAGGAAAAGGATTCATGAGAATGAGACTCCAAATCCAATAATTGTGAAGTTCAATTCAATTTAGGGCCAAAACTAGCTGGAAAAAAAATTACTGAAAGAGGCACGGTTTTGAGTCTCTCTTGAGGCAGTTGGAAGCTGAAAGTAGCCCAACATGTGGGTGTTCTGCCTCCGTCTCCAGCCCTTTACAGTCCAATTTTACAGGGTGGCAGAGCTACTCATTTATAAACGGTGCGTAGCTAGTTCAATTCAAGTCCAGGCTTCTGATGTCTGGAGATAAGTTCTGAATGGTAAACTGGGATTCCCAGACAGCCTAGACATCCTACATGGTGGTGCAGGCATTGTCAATGGTGAGCTGAGGCAAGACTGATGGACTTTCTATAAGCTCGATCTTTTTTTTTTTCTCTTATTCTTAGAGCTTTTCAAAATGGCACTGGATTGTGGCAACAGTGGAAAAGCTTTTCACTGTATTTTACTATTTTCTTGCTGTAAAATACACGTGACAATAGATTAGATTACAGTGTGGAAACAGGCCCTTCGGCCCAACAAGTCCACACCGACCCGCCGAAGCGAAACCCACCCATACCCCTACATTTACCCCTTACCTAGCACTACGGGCAATTTAGTATGGCCAATTCACCTGACCCTGCACATCTTTGTGATGTGGGAGGAAACCGGAGCACCCGGAGGAAACCCATGCAGACACAGGGAGAACATGCAAACTCCACACAGTCAGTCGCCTGAGGCAGGAATTGAACCCGGGTCTCTGGCGCTGTGAGGCAGCAGTGCTAACCACTGTGCCACCGTGCCGCCCATAAAATCATTCATTCATCCATTCAATTTCTGGGAGAGGTCATGAAACATATGAACCTCCCATCACCTTACCACCACCTTCTCAGGGCAGTTAGGGACAGGCAATAAATGCTGGCCAGCCAGTGGCATCCACATCCCACAAAATGAGTGAGAAAAAACACAAGGGATCCATAATGTCTATATTAGACAGTTGTTAGGACTTGATCTAATATGATATCAGATACATTTTAGGCACTAGAAAGCAGTGGGAAATTAATGTTTTTTTTCACCACTCTGCCATACCAGAAAACAAGCTCAGCAAGCTCCAATTCCTTCTCCATTCTGTATTTTTATGTTTGGACACTTTGATTGTAATTTTTTCTGGAGTTGCCACAGCCAAATTTTAACAAAATTCATATCAGGTTCTAGTGGGATTTGAATTAATGAATCTGTGGTTGCTATTCAGTCACCTAATTGTTATGCTTGTATAATAAATTTGAAATGCGTTCTGAGCACAATTTAGGATTTCTATTGAGGCAGGTGGCAATACTTGGCAATGTATTTGGCAATATATTTGGCAATTCAGACAAAATATGTCACAGAAGCAGGCAACAAACTTGTTATTGGGAAGAAGATAAAATTAATGCTCTCCCAGCAGCATTTCAATGGAGTGGAGGGTAGCAAGTTGGGACCACACAGCATTTTGCCATCTGCCCCAATTGAGCATGTGGCAGGAGGCCTGTGCTTTGTTTTCCTGCCTCGTTAGAAATTATGGCCCTTAAATCAGCAATTAATGCACTCTCAATGGCTTCATTCCCCCATCACTGACTGCAAGTGGGGTACTGTTCAAGCAGGATACCCAAACAGCAAATCCTGGGGTTGCTTGTAAGCTTCAGGGCTGGGGAGTCCTTCTTTGTCCGATACTTTGGCATTGAGAAAGTCTATACCTACTGAGAACTGTACCCTGCCTTTGTTGTTGACCACTATGATTAGAAGTCCATCCTGCCATTACCCAACTGGATACTTTGAGCTTTGGTTAAGGTGTATGACTGACAGCAGCAGCTGTTCTCACAATTATTGCCAAGCGTTACCTGGCAACTGCCAATGGGTTGGAGTTCTCCCCACAGGGTCCTTGATCCTGGTGGAGCTCCATCACTGTCTTGTTAATGGTATGGGTCTACTCAAGAGTGGCAATGGGGGTTCTGAAGAAAGTTCACTGGACCTGAGATGTTAACTCTGCTTACTCCCTATAGAACATGCCAGACCTGCTGAGCTTTTCCAGCAATTTCTGTTTTGTTTGTAAATGAAAAGTTCTTGTTGGCCCTCCAGCCACCATGCGTGACACCACCATTCCCCTCCCTACCACCCCCAAAACCTTCCCCCAAATGCCAAAACCTACCCCTCACCTCCAAACTCCCCACCACCAACACCACCAACATCACCAACTGTTTATTAAATGTCACCTTGCATCTTCATAATCCTACACCAGGCACACAGCATACTCTTCATTACATCTACTTCTCTTTCAGTTTTCTCTTCAGACCCACACTTCAATAAAATGAGAAGTTTAAAAATTGACAACGTGGGCGTTACCAATGTGTGAGATTTGACTTATACATAGCGTGTGAGCATGGGTAGGAATTAATGAAAACAGATATCTTACAGCCCAGGAGCTGCCCTCCTGAGAGTAGTATAATTAGGGCAGTTCTTTTTAATCCACCCACACATGTTCAAACAGAAGTTAGGTCTATATACAACAAAAACATTTTACATACATTTCAATGCTTAAACTCCCAGCTCAACGAACCGTTTGATTGTAAGGTTAACCTTTGAAGAAGGTCAGTTATATTTTAACACAGAAGTAGAAACGATAAATTTGTCCTTATTTGTACTTGCCTTAAAAAATTAGACGAATTGAATTGAAATGTTGATTTTTGGGAGAACCCACAGCGTGAAAATTATACTCATTTTTGTACCAATATAACAATCCGCTGACTGTTATTTTAGCAGAGGCCTTGATCCAGTTAAAAATAGAGTCTGGCTCTGATATTAGCAACAATGTGTGATAGTATTTCCATCATTTGCCTCATGTTCAATTTTCATTTTTCACTGTAAGTTACAGAGCATGTTGTGTTATAATGTTACAAATATTTTAAGCAATTGATTTTCAGTGACTGATTGAATGAAATATCATTTTTATTAAATGGCAACTTCTTAATCATCCAGCCTTTCCATGCTGCACCATCTGCTGTTTGGTTTTCCTGGCCACGTGCCTTTCATGATCACTTGGATGTGTATCTGAATGTATTGGTTCAAGGGAATTTCATATTCTGTTTACTGGAAGAATGGAAACAGCATTCTAAATGGCTCCAACTGTATGACTGGTATTGTGTTGTTTAGCCACGATTGGTAGGAAGACTGTGTAAATGGTTCCTCTTAGATCCTGGACATTCTAATAAATGTTAGTTTTGATGCTAGCCCATATGTTTAATATATGCATTTTCCAGTCTCAGCCCCACCACCATTCCTCTTCCTCACCATGCTCTCCTGGTTAATGTCTACTGTCATCCATTGAAGATACATTGTCTACTCCACCTGGAGTTATCATACGCTTCCCAAGATATTTATCCTTCTCAGATATTGTGCTGGTGAATGGAGAGTGTGAGACTGCGGTCTGAAACAGGGGTCATTATTCTCTTCATGATTCATGAAGAGATTCATGAAGAGAAAAGAAGGAGAGATGTTATAATGAAAAAAATAATACAGATGTAGTACTTTTCATAACCTCTGGAAGTCCTAAAGTGACATATTGCTAATTAAATATATTTAAAGATAAACTGTTCTAAGTTAGGAAATGTGTCAGCCAACTTGCACAAGGAAATATCTCATACAGACCATTGTGTAATAACCAGAATACCTGAGTTTCTTCCCATATCCGTTGAGTGGTACATTTGGCCAGAATACTGTGTGAAACTGCCTTGGTCTTGTAGAGTCATAGAGTTATAGAGTCATACAGCACGGAAACAGACCCTTCAGTCCAAACAGTGCATGCCGAACACAATCCCATACTAAACTAGCCCCACCTACCTACTCCTGGCCCAAAACTCTAAAGTTTTGCTATTTGTATACTTTTCCAAATGGTTTTTAAACATTGTAATTGTCCTCACACCCACCACTTTCTCAAAAAGTTCATTCCACATGCAAACCACCCTCCGTGTAAAACAATTGTCCCTCATATCTTTTTAAAATCTCTATCTTCTCACCTTAGAAATGTGCCCCTTTGTCTTGAAATCCTCCATCCTAAGGAAAAGACAGCTGACATTAAGTCTATCGATACCCCTCATTATTTTATAAACTTCGATAAGGTCGCCTCTCAACCTCCTACACTCCAATGAAAAATGTACCAGCCTATCTACCCTTTCTTTATAACTCAAACATATCATATCCAGCAAAATCCTAGTAAATCTCTTCTGAACTCGCTCCAGCTTAACAATACCCTTCCAATATCTGGAAGACCAGAACTGGACACTGTATTTCAAAACAGACCTCTTCTTTAAATAATGCCATGGGATCCACCTGAGACATGATTAAACTTCATAACTCGATGAAGTTTATCGATAAATCATTTATTCCATTGGTTTTAGGCCAATGAATTAACTGATCCAATTGAGTTGAAGTTGCAATCAAATATCTTGATAATGCCTTTGAAACTGTGAAGCAAATGGTTTTATCTCTCATGCACTGTGGTTTGATAAGATGATCTGTCTACTTTTTAACTTAAAGACTGTTCCATTACACACGCCTTAATGACCTCCTCCCACAAATGTCTTGAAATTGTTAATGGCTTACTCAAAAAGAATGAGAAAAAATGATGGATCAATTCATTTAAATGCAGTCAAATCTTTTAAAACTTGTAAAATAATTCTCAGCACCAGATTAAAATGAACAATTTATAAATCTTTAAATCATGGACATGGGTGATTGTCTTTTAAGTTTTCCCTGGGACTGAGAACAGAGGCAGATAGATTTTAACAAAGTTGCTGCCTGTCTATGTGCAGTTTCCCAACTCTGTCTCATAACTGGCCAGTTTTCTGGAGAAGGAATTAGGTATGGGGCAGAAGGGTTGCCCATTTGCCCATACTGGGTAGCCAATCAAGATTGTTAATACTTATGGAGGATCAACTTTCAGAGACTGACTGGGGCTAGTTGTTGGTCTATTAGCAGACTAGGAGGTCAGCACCCCAGGCAGCTCCAGGAACCCTCTCTGCCAGTGGGTACAGTAGCAGCCATATACCGCCCTCCGGATTGGACCATCACAAATTCAGCAATAGTTGTAAAAAACATTTTTTATTCAACTTTTGAAAACATTGGAGAGGTAGCACCTCCATTTTGAAGCACCCTTTCCCTCAGTTAACTGCCATGTCATTCTGCGGCATTTAAAAATTCATTTGTGGGATGTGGGTGTCGCCTGCTGGCCACCATTTATTGCCCATGCCTAGTTGTCCTTGAGAAGGTGGGGGTGAGCTGCCTGCTTGAACTGCCATGATGTCGAGGTGCCGATGTTGGACTGGGGTGGACAAAGTTAAGAATCACACAACACCAGGTTATAATCCAACAGGTTTATTTGGTAGTACTAGTTGTCAGAGTGCTGCTCCTTCATCAGGTAGCTGTGGAACAGAATCATAAGACACAGGATTTATAGCAGAAGATCACACTGTCATGCAACTGAAACGATATATTGAACAAACCTAGATTGCTGTTAAGTCTTTCATCTTTTAGAAGGGGGTTGCAGGTTTCAGTTCATTAATATGGAAATCCCGGAACTTCTTTTAAGTCGCATTCTTGAAATAACTTAAGGTTTTATATAAAATGGTAACATCTCAGCTCAGACAGTGTATTAAAGGTGTAAGGTTAGAGTTTGTCTGTATTCCAGTGTGGACTGGTTCTACTTCCAAAGTAGGAATTTATAAAATGTTATATGGATTGTCTGCCTGTATTGACTGCCTGCAGGTTATGTGCTTTTTGAACAAAATAGAAAATATCTGCAAATACAATTCTGCAAATGCAAATTGACCCCATAGACATATGTTTGTGTGTGTGCATGCGTGTGTGTGTGTGTGCATGCGTGTGTGTGTGAGGGAGAGAGAGACAGCGCGAGTGCGTGCATATGAGTGTGGATGTGTGTGAGTTTGAGTGCACGTGAGAGAGTGTGTGTTTGTGTGTGTAAATGCTCAGTAGAGTGTCTGCATGAGTGTGACAGAGTATAAGCCTGAGAGAGGTGTGAGTGTAGAGGGTGCATATGCGTGTGTCTGAGAGAGAGTGTGTGTATGATACAGGGTCTGCATGAGTGTGTGAGTAGGTAAGTGTGTTTGTGCATGTGTGCTTGTGCGTGCATGAGAGTATAATGTAGTGGGGTAACCTGTAGTATGACGTGAACCCAACGTCCCAGTTGAAGCTATCCCCGGAAACCTTCTTGTACTTCCGCATTCCATGTGCTTAGTAGACCCAGCATGTCCATGGCGGGGGGAAGGGGGATTTCCAGATTTTGACCCAGTGACAATGAAGGAACAGCGATATATTTCCAAAACAAGGTAATGTGTAGCTTGGAGAGAAACTTGAAGATGGTGGTGATCGCATGTAAATGCTGCCTTCGTCCTTCTAGATGGTAGTGACTGTAGGTTTGGAATGTGCTATCTAAGGATCTTTGGTGAATTTCTGCAGTGCATCTTGTAGGTAGTGCACACTGCTGCTACTGAGTGTAAGTGATGGAGGGAGTGGGTGCTTGTAGATGTAATGCCGTCAAGCGGGCTCCTTTGCCTTGGATGGTATCAATCTTCTTGTTGTTGGAGCTGCATCAATCCAGGCAAGGGGGGAATATTGCATCACACTCCTGCCTTGTACATTGTATTTTGTTGATAGGATTTGGAGAGACTTTAATATCCAACTTAGGAATGCCTACATTGAGAAGTATGACATTGTAAGGCTGGAGAGCTGAAGAGATTTTGTGGCTTGCCAATCCCAAAAATGTAATACATCACAATTTTAAAAATTCTTCCAAATATCTATAAAATTCAGCCATAAGCTTTCCCATATTCCCATATTCACTGCTTGTTACATTTCTATTTGCTCCCTACCTTCAAAACATAGTTGGCTTAGAATTTCTACAAACATGATAAAAGAACAGAAAAAAATGGCTGGACAAGACTTCTCCTGGTTGCTTTAGGTCTCTAAATTACTCTGTTAGGGATTCCGTCATGAGCATAATTAGGGCAGGCAATACATGCCTTTAGACACACAAAGATGACCAGTCCACTGTGCAGCTGGAGTATAATTTGTTTTATTAATAACAGCAAATAAATGCAAGTATAGTTGAGCCACCCTTTTCTTACAGGCAATGCCATTTTACAATATTTTCATCTGCAAGAACATCCTCAGTATCCATTAACTCTTGCAAAATAACTGTCAGAGCTTGACAAATTTTCTGCATTGTACATACATGCTCTCTGGGATTTTGTTTATTTTAAGCATGTTTAGAATCTTTCCTTAAACAAGATCATCTCTTGTAGTGTCCTGTTGTTGATTACTGGAGCTATATTTGAGGAAGAGCCTTGGGTCTGATTGCTGGTTTGTGTTCAATTTGTTGATATCAGTCAGTGTGATGCCTGGGCCGTGCAGTGGGCCTCAGTCTTGCCAGGTTAGAGAGTGAGGAAGAGATCAGCAAAATTGCCCATCACTGCTTACTCCCTTGGGGAATCTGCTGATGTTTGGAGAACAGTGTTCAGCAAAAGTCAGTATCTTCAGGAGAGCAGAAACAAGGCGCTTTTAACATATGTTTGATAACTTTACTGATGTTGGAATGTGTCTAAACAAGATGAGTTTTTTGCCTGATAATATTTGCAAATGATTAAACTTAAAACAATAGTTTGGAATGTGGCTCCCTACATCTAATCCTACATAGTTAAAAAAAGAAATCCTTGTAGTTAGTCTTACTTTAAAACTCACACTGTCACTATCTGGGTGAAACTGGCTTTAAATTGTGAAGAAGTATGATTTACTTATATCCCAGTGGGAGGAACTCTGGAGTAGAAAAGATATTTAAAATTAATTTTCATGTAAAGTGGAAAAATGTTAAATGCTTTACATTAAAAGGCAAATCATGTTATGGTTTGAAAGTTGCATGCAATAAAAACTTTGAGTACTTTTGATTGGAACATATAAACACAAAACCAAGGCATTTAGCTTTTAAAAACTTTCAATTCAATTGTGGGTTTGTGCATGCTTTAGATACTCTACAGGAGGAAGTGACTGTAGCTGTTACAGGAAGAGTAAGAATGTTGAGCTATTTTCACAGAAATACAATCCATAAAACAGTCTATTACGCATACAGAATTGGCAAAGGTTCAAGCTCAGCCAGGTCAGAGTGAAAACTTATATGGGAGCCTAGGCTCTGTTTGGATTTGGAATTCTCAAAGTTAAGATATGAGAAACTTTGAAAATCCAATTTTAGTTCATGACATTTTTATGATTAATAAGGGATACAAAATTAAACACGGTCATGTATAATACCAGGGATCAGACCTATAAGTCCCCAAGGGATTCCTCTCATTCTGTCAGTGCTACTTGAGTATACAAGGACTTAGCTCTCCTACAATGCTTCCAGGACTTGAGCAATAGTTGCTGATGCTCCAGGATTAGTCTACAATCTGTAAATGTTGTATTGAAGACTAATCCCTTGGATACTGCTGCAAGTAACCTAGGAGAAAAATCAAAAATGCATTAAAAAGCAGTTTTTTTTTTCATTTCCTCTGCATGGTTTTGATTATTAGCAATGAAAAAGATGAAACAAGGGAAAAAATTGACAGTTAAACTGAATGAGAGAATTTATAATAAAACTCCTGAGAATACATCATTTAAGTCAGCAACTGTAATCTGGATACTAAATAGACCATTGGGTAAACATCACCCAATTTCAAAGACTTTTTTTGGGTACAGAAGTAACAAAATTCTATACATTTTTCATTCTACTTGAGTAGAGAAAGTAACCTCTCATCTATCACCTCACATTAGATAATTAATTCCAGTATTGCACATTACTGACAGGTTGAGCCTGAAATTTCAGACAAACTAAGTCTCCTCAGATTAACGTGAAATAGCTCAAATGGTGTCACTTCACAGCTGAATTAGATATTGGCCTGAAATTTAGGGTGTATGCAAATATGGATTGCATTAGGAAAATGTGAAAGAGCTATTAAAGTATGACCACAAAATCCTAAACTCAAAATATACAGCAAATGATGTAATTGGTATATTGAAAGTAACTTACACATATTTTTCTCAAATTAATAGTTTCTTAAAATGATTGTAATAAACAATACAGGGTAGATTTTCTTTGCTGATAAATGTATTTTTTAACTCAGCAAGATATGGGGAGTCAGGCAGATGTTTGTGCTTGGTTTGTACCTCCACTTGTACACAGCACTCACCCCATATTCTTGTTCAGCGCTGTCTTTAAATCTGGCTTTTGGACAGTTAATCGATGGACTTAGTCCAAAGAGGAGAACATCCAGCAAGCAATTTGCAATTTCTTCAGAAAATATATTTATCAGACAGAAATCCTCATGGTGTGATTTTGCCTGGGCTTTTCAATGATAATTGCTTCAATTCTTTCCAAGGATTTGAGACAGAATTAATACGGAGGATAAAGCATGTCAGACCAGGAGGATATCCCTTTGGAGGAATCTATCAGTGAAATATGAAGTAAGTTTGTCTCTCTGAAGAGCAGGAGGTTTCAGTTTTATCAGAAAAGTCCATGGACAACAGAATTATTAGAGTAAAAGAGTCATAGAGTTGTATAGCATGGAAACACACCCTTTGGTCCAACTCATCCATGCCAACCAGATATCCTAAATTAATCTCGTCCCATTTGTCAGCACTTGGCCCATATTCCTCTAAACCCTTCCAATTTATACACACATCAACATGCCTTTTAAATGCTGTAATTGTACCAGTCTCCACCACTTCCTCTGGCAGCTCTTTCCATATACTCACCACCATCTGCCCCTTAAGTCCCTTTTAAGTCTTTCCTCTCTCATCTTAAACCTATGCCCTCTAGTTCTGGACTTCCACACACCATGGAAAAGATCTTGTCTATTTACCATATCCATGCTGCATCACTTCTAGGCCTGTTTCAGTTAATGTTGACAACCAGAAATGCAGGTCTTATGTTGCTTATATGCTTTTTAATCTTTCTCTTGAATAGCATTTTATTTACTCACTGATCTAGACAAGTTGCAGAGTGGGTGTCCCTCCACAGAATAAGGTACAAAGATGACTACAGAAGCATTTAACTCATCAAATGTTTCACTTCCACAGATGCTTACACTCCTGCCTCATTCATCATTATCTGAAATAGACTCTTCAATAATTCCATTGATTGTGATTTCTCTATCCAGTAGGAACAAAATAGACACAGTATATATTCCTGTGATATGCACTTGTGACAACAAATTATAGAGCTTTTATTTCTGAATCACGGAGAAATATGCAAGTTAAAAGTACAAGGGATGAATGGCATTACATGCTTGTTCCCCACCAAGAATTTAAAGAGAAGTCATGGAATGAAAACATTTAAGTTTCTAAAAACTCTGCGTGTACTTATTGATTTTCAGAGCCCCAACTCGAAAAACAATATAAGGACAAATAAGTTTAAGAGTGTTGCTGAAATGAGCAATCAAGTAGTTATAGGGACTTTACTTAAGTAAATGAGACATGTGGAACTTTGAACTTGGTGAGGAAAGTATGATCAAAGCATGCTCTCTATTGAAAAAAGTTTACTTATTGAGTGGGCTGAAACCACCAGTTTTGAGTTTATAATAGCATACTGTATGAAATAGGAAGGATTTGTAGATTGTAAACTTGAAACAAACATAATGTCAAGATCTGACGGTAACTTATCTCATCAGGACCTGAATTTTTTTTTTTAGATTACTTACAGTGTGGAAACAGGCCCTTCGGCCCAACAAGTACACACCGACCTGCCAAAGCGCAACCCACCCAGACCCACATTTACCCCTTCACCTAACACTACGGGCAATTTAGCTTGGCCAATTCACCTAACCTGCACATTTTTGGATTGTGGGTGGAAACCGGAGCACCCAGAGGAAACCCACGCAGACATGGGGAGAATGTGCAAACTCCACACAGAGAGTCGCCTGAGGCGGGAATTGAACCCAGGTCTCTGGCACTACGAAGCAGTAGGGCTAACCACTGTGCCACTGTTTCCTCCTACCATGCTTAAGTGTAGTCCCAAAGTGTATTTGGCCTTGTTTGTCTGGAAGAGTTGGCTGGTTGACAATGGAGATATTTGACCTAGTTGGCCTTAGCTTCCTAGGAGTGTCATGTCCAGGTGCAGGTGAAGCTCCATGGCTTGGGTCCTCATCTCCTAATAGTGAAAATATCATCTCCGCATCCCACTGAATTCAGGCCTCAGTATTCTGCAAGTGTGAATCAGAACATCCTCCCTGCCTTCACCCCACACACACACCCCTCCCCCGCCCCACACTTTTATATCTAAACTCCATCGACTGAGGATCCAGAATCCTCAACTGCTGCTCATATGACAAGCTCTTCATCCCGGGATCGTTCTTGTAAATCTCCTCTGGAGCCATCCATCCCCAATGCCACCAAATCTCTCCTTAGATATGGGAACCAAAATTGCTCACAATATTCCAAAACAAAAAACAGAAAGTGCTAGAAAATCTCTGTAGGTCTGGCAGCATCTCTGGAGAGAAATCAGAGGTAATATTTTGGGTTCATTTACCCTTCTTCAGTACATAATACTCCAAATACAGGGCATGTCTATAGTGGTATGAAGGGGCTAGGCTTCTCTGGAGTCCCTTGAGATGAAGTTTCTAGAGTTCCTCTTCTGTCCTCCATCTCTCTGACAGGAAGGGATGCCTGGAGTGAGGTTGAGACAAGGTCCCTTGTCTCCCTCTCGCCTTGCCATGACCGGTGAGCACTAACAGCTACAAGATTGGAGTGCACATATTCAGCAAACAGAGGATACTGGAGCTGGCTGTTCAGCCAGCCTGTCCATGGAGGCAGCCAGCTGCACACAATCTTGGGACTAGCAGGGTGATGGTAAGGTTGGTGGACTCCTTTAGCTTTCAATCCAGTTTACTGAATGTGGAGAAAGTGAGGACTGCAGATGCTGGAGATCAGAGTCAAAAGTGTGTCACTAGAAAAACACAGCAGGTCAGGCAGCATCTGAGGAGAATCGACATTTCAAGCATTATGCCGATTCTCCTGCTCCTTGGATGCTGCCTGACCTGCTGTGCTTTACCAGCACCACACTTTTTGATCTAGTTTACTGAATGCCTCTGACAAACCTTTCTGCTGTTTTTGAGCATTTTGGTGCGTTTTGATAAACTCACGAATGGCTGACACCATGGGATCACCTTGTGCCTGGGCCTGAGCAGGTATGTGGTTTCAGGCAGTTCCCTGAGTGTCTGGGCGATCCTTTCCTTGAGCAGCTGCAGAGACGTATCAGTCGGTTGTGCTCCCATGTCTCATCTAGAAAGTGATTTAAAATTTGATCTGAGCACTTGAAGTGTCATAACATTCGAGACAATTGACCATGTACTGGAAGGTGGGACTAGTATTGACTTGGATTAGTTTTTGTCAGAGCAGACTTGATGTACTGTATGGTTCTACAAAAGAGTAGCAACAAATGTGAAGTAAGTTGAAACATTAACTCAGTTTCTCCCTCTACAAGTGTTGTCAGATGTGCTGAGTTTTTCTGGCATTTTTCTGTGTTTTTTCTTTCAGATTACCAACATCTGCAACATTTTGTGCATGTCCATATTGGTGTTGGACTTAGCAATTCCTATCTGAGGATAATGGAACTATCTACAAACCTTGACAAGAGTGAGGAATAAATGACTGTTGTCAAAGTAACTGCAAGGCTAAACCGCTGGCTATTATTTATGCACAGATGCTACAGCAACTTCAGATAAGGACAGTGCATGATTAAACATAGTAGTCCAAAGGCTGCTAATTGTGGTGTGCTGCGTCACTGTTAACTATGCAGCACATCTAATTCCTTTTCCACAATTGAGTTGAATTGGATGAAATGTTGCACATTTATATTGGAGATGAAATGAACTTACCACAGAAAATGGGAACTAGTCTGAAGTGATGCAAGAAGAATGTTTAGAATCATTGCAATGTAGACAGGCAGGAAACTGGAAGAATACAGCAAGCCAGGCAGCATCTGGATGTGCAAAAGTCAATGTTACAGGTGTAACCGAAGGGTTACTTCCGAAACGTCGACTTCTGCACCTTCTGATGCTGCCTGACTTGCTGTGTTCTTCCAGTCTCCTGCCTGTCTACATTGGATTTCAGCACCTGCAGTTTATTTTGTGTCTAGAATTATTGCAATACCACATGTATTGTATTAAATTGTAATTTTAAAGGCAACTGAGGTGCAAAATAAATGTTGGTCCAGCCAGTGATGCCTACATTTTACAAATAAAGAAATAAGATGCAAGCCTGACTTTGCTGTCAGAGACTTTTGAAAAGTCATTCAAGGGATGTAAGTGTTGCTGTCTGGAAAGTTCAGACCGAAAAGTTTGCGAACTGAATCAATTTCTCCCATTGTTCGGATAGCGTAAGAATGCTTGGACGGCTGTTCACAGCGCACGCGCCAAAGACGAACTGAATGAGATCTCGCGGGGCCCGAGAGCTTTTGTGTTCAACAAGCGTGTAGCAAAGCAGAACAATGAAACCATGGTCGCACACGGGCTTTTTGCATTCGTACCTTCGTTTGTACCTTGAATTTCGTAAGTACGTTGAAGCAAAAGTTTACGTACAATCCTGTTTGTAAACTGATTTGTTTGTGAACGGGGTCGTTCATATGTCGAGGCGCCACCGCATTTAATGCCCAACTGTAAACTGAATAAAGAGAACTTGAACGTAGGTTCATAGCTTCTTGAAAGTCACAGGTAGATAGGATAATGAAGAAGGCGTTTGGTATGCTTTCTTTTATTGGTCAGAGTATTGAGTACAGGAGTTGGGAGATCATGTTGCGGCTGTACAGGACTATTGGAATATTGCGTGCATTTTTGGTCTCCTTCCTATCGGAAAGATGCTGTGAAACTTGAAAGGGTCAGAAAAGATTTACAAGGATGTTGCCAGGATTAGAGGATTTGAGCTATCGGTAGAGGCTGAGTAGGCTAGGGTTGCTTTCCTTGAAGCGTCGGAGGCTGAGGGGTGACCTTATAGAGGTTTACAAAGTTATGGAGGGCATGGATAGCATAAATAGATGAAGTCTTTTCCCTAGGGTGGGGGAGTCCAGAACTAGAGCACATAGCTTTAGGGTGAGAGGGGAAAGATATAAAAGAGACCTAAGGGGCAACTTTTTCAAGCAGAGAGTGGTACGTGTATGGAATGAGCTGCCAGAGGAAGTGGTGAGGCAGGTACAATTGCATCATTTAAGAGGCATTTGGATGGGTATATGAATAGGCAGGGGTATGGAGGGATCTGGGCCGATGCTGGCAGGTGGGACTAGATTGGGTTGGGATATCTGGTCGGCATGGACAGGTTGGATCGAAGGGTTTATTTCCGTGCTGTACATCTCTATGACTCTGACTCTAAATGCCATTGAGAAGGTGATGATGAGCTGCTTTCTTGAACCACTGCATTCGATGTAGTGGACATGACCCACCTCTGCTGTTAAACAATGCGTTGATTAGCAATCACTGTCAATGAACATTTCTTGTATTGAATATTAAATGGAAGTTTGGAATCTCTTCCTTCAGGCTTTATTTTTTGAACATATTTAAAATGTGAAATTTTAACTTAATTATTTTTCCTTTTCCTTCCTGTCCCTGTTTTCTCTCGATTCCATTTTTTTTGATGGTCATTTTGTTTGACTTTCTGCATTTGATTAGATATTGATTTCAACCAATTAAATTCCCTTTTCACTATCCTTCAATCTAATTGGTTAAGGATATGTACAGTAACTTGAGGGCTCATGTGGTGCAGTGGTATATCCCTTCCTCTGAGTTAGAAAGAATGAGTTCAAGGTTTCACTGTCCTGGAACTGTGTCATACCAGGCAGAATCTGACAGGGGTCTGAACAACATGAGCTATGGTGAGATATCTGGCTGAATTGGACAATGAGACCATCTTGTTCCATGTTTTATGCTTTATATATGTGGCAAGATGAGATTCATGGTAGCCAATTGATGGAGATTTATGTTTCATAAGTATCTTGTTAATGGCACAACTCATTACGTTAATATTCAGCCTCCCAGCTTACTAAACTCACCCAGCAAGCTTGATGTTGGGAAAACATGAGAAAGAAACCAGAGTGAGCAAGTGGCAGATTCAGCTTCTTCTTGTTCCAAACAACCTCCATTTGGACATTGGGCACCAACACCATAAGCAGAGTCCATAAGCACTGGCCAAACGGATCCCATATCCACGGACAATTATATATGACATGCGCCATGCTCTAAGAACCCTGCAATGCTTCGGATGACAGGATACTTCGGCACTTCAGTTCTGCATCTTGGGTCATACCAGCAACTCCCATTGTAATGCTACCACAAGGACACTGTGCTTAAGGACATATGCCCAGTTCATGGCCTGGACCAAGATTCTTCATTTGCTGTCTGAATTCTCATTCATTCTGACCCTACTTCATGCTCACAGCAGCCCTGTCTTACCTTTGTGCATTTTGCCCCTCAGCCAGAGATAAATGGCTATATTACTGCTGTCCTCCTGTGCTATTCAGCACAGACACCATCCCAAAGAAACTTGTTATAATTTTCAACAGCCTCAGTGAGTCAAGGGGATTGCCCTTCACTCACTGGGTCACAGCACAGAAAGTCAAGACTAGCCTCTGGTATCAGTCCAGGCCCTGCTTCGAGTGGTCAGAGTCAATGTCCTCTCAAGGGGTGAGATATGAATGAGAAGCAACACAACACCCGTCTTGATTCTTTCTGCTCAATGAGAGGCCGTTTTGATATATTGAATGAAAGAGAGAGAGAGAGAGAGAAGGTATTATGGGAGATGTAAGTGGGTGGCACATCTATTACTGTTAGTGACTCGGTGAGTGAGTAGGCAGTGCAGAGAGCATGTAGTGGTGTTAAGGGTTGGAGTATTTGAAGGGAAGATGTCAAAGGCAATACTGAGAGTTAAAAATCACACAACACCAGGTTACAGTCCAACAGATTTGCATTTGCAAATTCATTCTGTTTTGTTCAAAAAGCACACAATCTTTAGGCGGTCAAGAGTGTGGTGCTGGAAAAGCACAGCAGGTCTGGCAGCATCCGAGGAGCAGGAAAATCGACGTTTTGGGCATAAGCCCTTCATCAGGAATCTGTAGGCAATCTGTAGACAGTCAGTCAATGTGACATTTTATAAATTCCTACTTTGGAAATCGAACCAGTCTGACTCTAGGTTGGGATACAGACAGATTCTAACCTCACACATTTAACGCATTGTCTGAGCTGAGATGTCACTTTTTTTTACACTGAATGAACCTTAAGTTATCTTGGGACTGTGACTTGAAAGAAGTTCTGGGATTTTCATATTAATCAATTGAAACCCGCATCCCCGTTCTAAGTGATTAAAGTATTAACAGCAATCTAGGTTTGCTCAATACATCGCATCAGTTGTATGACACTTTGATCTTTTACTATAAATTCTGTGTCCTATGATCCTGCCCCACTAGCTATCTGACAAAGGAACAGCACTCTGAAGGCTTATATTTTCAAATAAACCTGGTGGAGTACAGCCTGATGTTGTGTGATTTTTAACTTTGTCCAGCCCAGTCCAACACTGGCACCTCCACAATATTGAGTGTGGTCGAGCTTGAATTGTTGGGAGGTGGATGCAGTAGCAGAGAGAAGATGGTGCCACTTGCCCTGGTGGAATGGAGAAAGGCATTGGCCTTCTTCCTCCAATGTTAGTCATCCCTCCAGAAGACTGATACTGCACTGACCCACGTGGTAACCTTGGACCAGGCTGGCATGATCCAGTGATGTAGCCTCCACTGTGGTCTTGTGGGATGAGGAGGTCCTGCATCTGCATCATCCCAACCAGCAGGAGCTCCAGAACCCTGACACAAAGCAGGGTGCCAGCCAATCTCTGCCTCTGCCATGTCTGGGGCAGTAATCCATGCTGGGCAGCTTTGGACTGACAGTCTTTTAAAAATATCGTGCGCACAAGGGATACTGATGAATTCTGGGACACCTGGTAAGATGTGGCAGACATCAAATGTGAGAAATGCCATTGGGAGGTGATAGTAGGTAATTAATGAGGCAAGATGGTAAGATAGGGTGAGACAACACACTGGGTATAATGTTGATAATCCCTCCAAAAAACTTTGTTAAAAAACATATAAGATTAGTGTGTATAGATATTAATCAACCTGTCCAGGCAAAATGAAAATGAAACAGGGCTCTAGTCCTGTTCTCTAAGGGCACAGATGCTTGGTTTCCTCTATTGTGGGTTTTTCACCTCAACGTTCAAGCCAGGTTTCATAATTAAATAGCCAGAGCATGTTAAGCTAATAGCAGACACCAGAGATTCACTGCTGCACAAATCTCCATGACTCTATAAATGATAGTACAATGCTGCTACATGGTGTGAGCTGCCACCTACTGGCCTGTTCATGTTACATTACATTCAAAATTATTTTTGAATAAACTACAGACATAAATATTTCTAAAGTTGTGCTAATTATTTTTTCAATATTAAGAGAAACTAATGGATTAAATGGAAAGAATCCATATTCAGTTGGGTGGGAAATCTAGGACCAGGGAGTATTGGCAACAAATTGAGTGAAATTTGGAAACATTTTTAGACACAAGGGATGGTAAAAGGTTTGGAAGCTTTTCCACAAATGGCTCTGAAGCCGATGCCAATATTAATCAAGCTTAGTGCTGTAGATTTGCTTCAGACCAGTAGAGAAGATTTCTACTTGGGGAGCCTTTTTCTTTACCTCTAGCTATTCTGGAATAATGGTGTGTAAGGTAGATAGATCTGTCTTGGGTCTCAGGACGATCTACGGATGTCAATGTGAAAGTGGATAGAATTTAGAAGCTTATTATCAATTCAGCAACACCTTTGGCTACCCAAACAAAATTGCTTCTTTGAACAATGCATACTTTACCAGGATGTAAAATATGCAAATAAAAGTCAGGGTGAAATTTTCCAGTTCATTAAGTTTAGATTACTTACAGTGTGGGAACAGGCCCTTCATCCCAACAAGTCCACACCGACCCGCAACCCACCCAGACCCATTCCCCTAATACTACAGGCAATTTAGCATGGCCAATTCACCTAACCTGCACATTTTTGGAGGAAACCAGAGCACCTGGACCTGGAGGAAACCCACGCAGACACAGGGAGAATGTGCAAACTCCACACAGAGAGTCACCTGAGGTGGGAATTGAACCCAGGGCTCTAGTGCTGTGAGGTAGCAGTGCTAACCACTGTGCCACCGTGCTGCCCACTTTGTTTTTCTAGGAATATACAGACTTTGTGGGTCTCACTAAAATGTGACTGACATACTAACCCCCCCATTGGCATGGAACTCACCTGATCACCTGTCACCTGTCACCTCTGAATCAGTTCATTCAGAGCTGACAGGAGAACAAGAACGATACCTCACCCTATCACAGGACTCAATACTATCAACCCAAGTCATTCCAGACAGTGACAGGCATCAAAAGGCAGCAGCTTCTAAGTTCTGAAATCCACTGGTCAAGGCCTAATCCTTGAGGGAATTCAATGGTGAGAAGGTAAATCTAACTTTTCTTCCCAGGGAGAGAGGGGTTGGCCAATCTGAGGCAAGTGTGTTTCCAGCGACCACGACTTTGTCCATCATCCGCATCTCTAATCACTTCCAAATTGGGACAATTGAGGCACTCCACCTTCCTCGACTCAATAGGCAACTCTGGTCTCCCAGATGAGAAATTAACCATCTTCATTGGCCACTAAGGAGACAGGTATTAGGAGGTTAGTGAGTTGAGTCCCAAAAGTGGCAATGAATTCATTTAACTGATGGTGAGTCGAAGACCATCTCACCTAGCCCTTCATTGCTGCAGTGGTGAGCAGGGGGCAAGTTTCTCTCCAGGGACCTGCCACCTCATCACTTCCCTTTCTCACCACCTCCAGGGAGAGGAAACTCTGACCCAAATCACTCTTATTGGATAATTCACTCAGAATAACAACTGCAATTCTTTCAGATCTGAGAAACTATTTTATCGGATAAAATAGCTGCTCGTTACAGCTGTACTTATTGTGCATTATTTATTTTTAATTATTTAAATTTCCAACACTAAGAAAGCCAGTGGACATTCATTTTTAATAATGTAGCTTTGTCCTACAAGATAAAAGGTCATGGATTATTTTAGGCTTCTACTGATTGACTTGGTGAAATGGCTTTGTTCTTGAAAACTCACACATCAATGTCAATCAAGTCAGGTTAATGCATTAAAGGTACTACTAATGTAGAATCCCTACAGTGTGAAAATGTGTTGTCTTTTGTAACTTGCATTTGTTAAACAAATGATCTTTTATAATACTCACCTTTAGGTTGCATCTGGTAAAAGCAATAACATAGATGTCTAAGGTTAAAGCTCTCAGGCACGATGAACATGACCGTACAGATATAATGGACTGAATGGCCACTTCCTGTGCCATAATTTCTCCATGGTTCAATGGGTTTGCTGGGATGAGCCATGAAAATAGAAAGGGAGCAGCATTGGAACAATTTCCCTTACATTTCAAGGAGCAGGGCTGGGGTCATGCTGGGTTACTCACTCCCCAGATTCAGGCAGTCAATGAGGGCAATTAAATGGAATTAAACTAAATTAAATGGACTGCAATAGTTTAAGAAGACTGCGCAACACCACCTTCTCAAGAGTGGTTTGGGATGGACAATTAGTACTGGACCAGTCCTCAACACCCACATCCAACAAATGATCTTAAAAAAAAGAAAAATACTTAGACAATAAGTGCAGGAGTAGGCCATTCTGCCCTTCGAGCCTGCACCACCATTCAATATGATCATGGCTGATCATCCTTAATCAGTATCCTGTTCCTGCCTTATCTCCATTTGCCCTTGATTCCACTAAGGGATGGTTTTGTGAAGTGACAGTATTTTCTTCATGTAGGAATCTCCCTCAGGGGCTATTCATTCATTGGAGCTGGTTTCCTGAAGGCAGTTGAAGAGACCAATGAGTAAAATACCTCAGTGACTTGGCTATGGGAATCAAAGGCTGAAACCATGTGTGTCATGGATCACAGAGAGTGGTTTCTCTTCCTGCTTCATGACCCTGTGACCTTCAAGCCTAGAATTACCAACTGTGGTTAAATCTATTCTTGGAGGATTTATCACATGACTTGCTCACATGCTCTAACCATTAGGCAACCAGCAACATCCATCCTAGTGATGCACTGTCTCCCTATGCCAGCTGGGATTTTAAATGACTCATTCCCCAATTGGATGATGCTTGACTGTCATCCTCATGGCCTTTTCTTCTCCATTTTCAAGACTTTAACAGCTGGAGATGAGTAGAAAGAAAATGATAAAAATAGTCAATCTTTTTTAATGTTCTTACGATTTTTCTTCAGGACTGCACATAACAATGTCTCAGAGACTGGTCTTTGATTCCTGGTTATTCCAGGGCAAGCCTGAAGAGTTGGCAACTGCAATCAAACCTCTTTCTGCATTGATTTCTCCGGAGGCAACAAAAAAAATGCCTCTGTGTTGAATCGTTGTCATGCTCCCCTGTTTTCCTACAGTGGAACTGCTGGCCTGGCAGCACTGAGGGCCTCTTGCTTTCATGGTCCATTTGCCTCCCTTAATTGGATTGGTGACTGGAAGCAGCTTCTTGATTGGCTGCTTCTGGGAAATTGATACCTGACAACATTCGTCCATGGCTATGTCCAGCTCCTGGTCAGGAATTGTGGTTGTATTAGGACTGTGACTGATTTTGCAGAAGGTGCCAAACAAAAAGTACGTTGGCTTTTATTCACTTTGCGCCTTGTCATGACAAACGTGGGCAAGTTGTTGGAGGGAAACCTGAGGGACAGGATTGACACGTATTTGGAAAGGCAAATACTGATTAGGGATTGTCAACATGGCTTTGTGCATGGAAAATCATGTCCCAGAACTTGGTTGAGTTTTTTGAAGAAGTAACAAAGAGGACTGATGAGGGCAGAGTGGTAGACGTGATCTAAATGGACGTCAGTCAGGCGTTCAACAAGGCTCCCCATGGGAGACTGGTTAGTAAGGTTAGATCTCACAAAATACAGGGAGAACTAACCATTTGGATACAGAACTGGCTCAAAGGTAGAAGACAGAGGGTGGTGATGGAGGGTTGTTTTTCAGACTGGAGGCCTGTGATCAGTGGAGTGCCATGAGGGTTGGTGCTGGCCCTCTACTTTTCATAATTTATATAAATGATTTGGATCTGAACATAGGAGGTGTAGTTAGTAAGTTTGCAGATGGCACAAAATTGCAGGTGTAGTGGACAGCGAAGAAGGTTACCTCAGAGTACGACAGGACCTTGATCAGATGGGCCAATGTGCTAAGATGTGGCAGATGGAGTTTAATTCAGATAAATCTGAGGTGCTGCATTTTGGAAAACCAAATCAGAGCAGGACTTACTGCTCCGCGGATGCTGCCTGAACTGCTGTGCTCTTCCAGCAGACGAATCCAGAATTATACACTTAATGGTCAGGTCTTGGGGAGTGTTGCTGAATAAAGAGACCTTGGAGTGCAGGTTCACTGCTCCTTGAAAGTAGAGTTGCAGGAAGATAAGATAGTGACGAAGGCGTTTGGTATGCTTTCCATTGTTGGTCAAAGTGTTGAGTACAAGAGTTGGGAGGTCATTTTGCAGCTGTACAGGACATTGATTAGGCCACTTTTCAAATATTGTGTGCAGTTCTGATCTCCTTCTTATTGGAAGGATGTTGTGAAACTTGGAAAGGCTCAGAAAAGATTTACAAGGATGTTGCCAGGGTTGAAGGCTTTGAGCTATAGAGAGAGGCTGAACAGGCTGGGGCTGTTTTCCCTGGAGCATTGGAGGCTGAAGGGTGACCTTATAGAGGTTTATAAAATCATGAGGGCCATGAATAGGGTAAATAGACAAGGTCTTTTCCCTGGGGTGGAGGAATCCAGAACTAGACAGCATAGGTTTAGGGTGAGAAGGGTAAGATATAAAAGGACCTAAGGGGCAACGTTTTCATGCAGAGAGTGGTGCATGTATGGAATGAGCTGCCAGAGGAAGTTGTGGAGGCTGGTACAATTGCAACATTTAAAATGCATCTGGATGGGTATATGAATAGGAAGGCTTTACAGAGATATGGGTCAATTGCTGGAAAATGGGACTTGATTAGGTTGGGGTATTTGGTCAGCATGGGTGAGTTGGTCCGAAGGGTCTGTTTCCATGCTGTACATCTCTATGATTCTGACTTTATGAGTGCTTTGTTGTTCATACAGATTAGAGTCACACAGAAAAGAGAGCAGTTATTTTATGCTGGCGAGTTAAATGTGGCAATCGTTCTTCGTATGGGCAAGTAGAGAGGCAGACATTTTCTGACGTTCTAGGATTGGTATATGAGTGGCATTTATTGGTAAATAGTGTTGCAACTGATCCATCAAGGGGAATTCCCAATCATCGTGATTCCAAATGGGATACCCCCAAATGTTTGAGCTGCAAGTGAGGAGAGATGGACTAGCTTCCCTTCTTTATTCAAACAAAACAAGTCAATTTAGAAAAGATCCTGTATGTTACTTGTGGACACGTTTTCTAAATCCAAATTTATGTAAAAGGAGCCAAGTTAATCAGCTCTCTTGAGTTAAAGAAAGAATACGATTAATAGTTCGCAAAACGAGGGCTGCCGGGAAGGGTGAGTTTTCCCGCAATAAAAGGGACTTACCTCGGGAGTCGAGCCTCCATTTGCCAAGAGGGAGGAGCGAAGGACTTCTGGGAAGTCATATATTTGTGTGGTTCGTTACCCAAAACACTACTTGGGTAGTGTCTCCCTCCCATCCTCCTTCTCTAGCCAAAAAAAAAGGACCTGTGCGCCAGATTGATAAGGTAACGAGTTTTTTTTTATTCCTTATTTTTTCATCAGTCTCTTTGGGAATTTAGAATAATGGGAATGGAGGTTAGGGCAGTTGAATGTTCCTCCTGCAGAATGTGGGAGGTAAGGGTCACCACTAGTGTCCCTGCTGACTACATCTGCGGGAAGTGCACCCAACTCCAGCTCCTCGAAAGCTACGTTAAGGAACTGGAGTTGGAGCTGGATGAACTTCGTGTCATTCGGGAGGCAGAGGGGGTTATTGAGAGGAGTTACAGGGAGGTAGTCACTCCTAAGGTACAAGAAAAAGGCAAATGGGTTACAGTCAGGGGACAGAAAGGGAACCGGCTGGCAGTACAGGAATCCCCTGTGGCCATTCCCCTCAACAGTAAGTATACTGTTTTGGATACTGTTGGGGGGGGGACGACTTACCAGGGGAAAGCAGTGGGGTGCAGGGCTCTGGCACAGAGTCTGTCCCTGCTGCTCAGAAGGGAAAGGGGAAGAGGAGCAGAGCAGTAGTCATTGGGGACTCCATAGTTAGGGGGACACTTAGGAGGTTCTGTGGGGACAAGAGAGACTCATAGTTGGTGTGTTGCCTCCCATGTGCCAGGGTCGTGATGTCTCTGATCTTGTTTTTGGGATCCTTAAGGGGGAGGGGGAGCAGCCCCAAGTCATGGTCCACATAGGCACTAACGACATAAGTAGGAAGAGAGATGGATATTTAAGGCCGAAATTCAGGGAGCTAGGATGGAAGCTTAGAGCTAGGACGAACAGAGTTGTTGTCTCTGGTTTGTTGCCCGTGCCACGTGCTAGTGAGGCAAGGAATAGGGAGAGAGAGGAGTTGAACACGTGGCTACAGGGATGGTGTAGGATGGAGGGTTTTGGATAATTGGGGCTCTTTCTGGGGTAGGTGGGACCTTTACAAGCAGGATGGTCTTCACCTGAACCAGAGGGGTACCAATATCCTGGGGGTAAAATTTGCTAAGGCTATTGGGGTGGGTTTAAACTAATCCAGCAGGGGGATGGGAACCAAAATTGTAGTTCGAGAATAGAAAAGGTTGAGAGTAGGGAGGTCCAAAATCAAGTTTCAGGGACACAAGATGGCACCGGCAAGCAAGAAGTTGGTTTGAAGTGTGTCTACTTTAACACCAGGAGCATCCAGAATAAGGTGGATGAACTTGCAGCATGGGTTGGTACCTGGGACTTCGATGTTGTGGCCATTTCAGAGACATGGTTAGAGCAGGGACAGGAATGGTTGTTGCAGGTTCCAGGATTTAGATGTTTCAGTAAGAACAGAGAAGATGGTAAGAGAGGGGGAGGTGTGGCATTGTTGGTCAAGGACAGTATTACAGTTGCAGAAAGGATGTTTGGGGACTCGTCAACTAAGGTAGTATGGGCTGAAGTTAGAAACAGGAAAGGAGAGGTCACCCTGTTGGGAGTTTTCTACAGCCTTCCGAATAGTTCCAGAGATGGAGAGGAAAGGATAGCAAAGATGATTCTTGATAGGAGTGAGAGAGAGAGAGAGACAGGGTAGTTGTCATGGGGTCTTCAACTTTCCAAATATTGACTGGGAACACGATAGTACGAGTACTATAGATGGGTCAGTTTTTGTCCAGTGTGTGCAGGAGGGCTTCCTGACACAGTATGTAGATAGGCCAACAAGGGGCAAAGCCACATTAGATTTGTTGCTGGGTAATAAGCCCAGCCAAATGTTAGGCTTGGAAGTAGGTGAGTACTTTGGTGATAGCGATCACAATTCTGTTATGTTTACTTTAGTGATAGGAAGGGATAGGTGTATACCACTGAGCAAGGGTTACAGCTGGGGGAAAGGCAATTACGATGCGATTAGGCAAGATTTAGGAAGCATAGGTTGGGGAAGGAAACTGCAGGGGATGGGCACATTAGAAATGTGGAGCTTATTCAAGGAAAAGCTACTGAGTGTTCTAGATAAGTATGTACCTGTCAGACAGGGAGGAAGCTGTGGAGCGCGGGAGCCATGGTTTATGAAGGAAGTGGAATCTCTGATCAAGAGGAAGAAGAAGGCTTATGTTAGGATGAGATGTGAAGGCTCAGTTAGGGCGCTTGAGGGTTACAAGTTAGCCAAGAAAGACCTAAGGAGAGAGCTCAGAAGAGCCAGGACAAGACATGAGAAGTTGTTGGTGCATAGGATCAGGGTAAACCCTAAGGCTTTCTATAGGTATTTAAGGAATAAAAGAATGACAAGAGTAAGATTAGGGCCAATCAAGTATAGCAGTGGGAAGTTGTGTGTGGAGTCAGAGGAGATACGGGAAGCACTAAATGAATATTTTTCAACAGTATTCACTCTAGAAAATGACAATGTTGTCGAGGAGATTACTGAGATACAGGCTACTAGACTAGGTGTGACTGAGGTTCACAAGGAAGAGGTATTAGAAATCCTGCAGAGTGTGAAAATAGATAAGTCCCCTGGGCCGGATGGGATTTAGATTAGATTAGATTAGATTACTTACAGTGTGGAAACAGGCCCTTCGGCCCAACAAGTCCACACCGCCCAGCCGAAGCGCAACCCACCCATACCCCTTCGTTTACCCCTTACCTAACACTACAGACAATTTAGCATGGCCAATTCACCTAGGATCCTCTGGGAATTTATCCTAGGATCCTCTGGGAAGCCAGGGAGGAGATTGCCGAGCTTTTGGTATTGATCTTTAAATCGCCATTGTCTACAGGAATAGTGCCAGAAGACTGGAGGATAGCAAATGTGGTTCCCCTGTTCAAGAAGGAGAGTAGAGACAACCCCGGTAATTATAGACCAGTGAGCCTTACTTCAGTTGTTGGTAAAGTATTGGAAAAGGTTATAAGAGATAGGATTTATAATCATCTCGAAAAGAATAATTTGATTATGGATAGTCAGCACGGTTTTGTGAAGGATAGATCGTGCCTCACAAACCTGATTGAGTTCTTTGAGAAGGTGACCAAACAGGTAGATGAGAGTAAACTGGTTGATGAGGTGTATATGGATTTCAGCAAGGTGTTCGATAAGGTTCCCACAGTAGGCTATTGTACAAAATGCGGAGGAATGGAATTGTGGGAGATATAGCAGTTTGGATCAGTAATTGGCTTGCTGAAAGAAGACAGAGGGTGGTGCTTGATGGGAAATGTTCATCCTGGAGTCCAGTTACCAATGGTGTACCGCAGGGGTCGGTGTTGGGTCCACTGCTGTTCGTCATTTTTATGAACGACCTGGATGAGGGCATAGAAGGGTGGGTTAGTAAATTTGCAGACGACACTAAGGTCGGTGGAGTTGTGGATAGCGACGAAGGATGTAATAGGTTACAGAGAGACATAGATAAGCTGCAGAGCTAGGCTGAGAGGAGGCAAATGGAGTTTAATGCAGACAAGTGTGAGGTGATTCACTTTGGTCGGAGTAACCGGAATGCAAAGTACTGGGCTAATAGTAAGATTCTTGGTAGTGTAGATGAGCAGAGATCTCAGTATCCAGGTACACAGATCAAAAAAGGTTGCCACCCAGGTTGACAGGGTTGTTAAGAAGGCATACAGTGTTTTAGCTTTTATTAATAGAGGGATTGAGTTCTGGAACCATGTGGTTATGCTACAGCTGTACAAAACTCTGGTGCGGCCACACTTGGAGTATTGTGTACAGTTCTGGTCACCGCATTATAAGAATGATGTGGAAGCTTTGGAAAGGGTGCAGAGGAAATATACTAGGATGTTGACTGGTATGGAAGGAAGGTCTTACGAGGAAAGGCTGAGGGACTTGAGGCTGTTTTCGTTAGAGAGAAGAAGGTTGAGAGGTGACTTAGTAGAGACATATAAGATAATCAGAGGTTTAGATAGGCTGGACAGGGAGAGCCTTTTTCCAAGAATGGTGACAGCGAGCACGAGGGGTCATAGCTTTAAATTGAGGGGTGATAGATATAGGACAGATGTCAGAGGTAGTTTCTTTACTCAGAGAGTAGAAAGTGAGGGCTGCAGATGCTGGAGATCAGAGCTGAAAATGTGTTGCTGGAAAAGCGCAGCAGGTCAGGCAGCATCCAAGGAACAGGAGAATCGACGTTTCGGGCATAAGCCCTTCTTCAGGAATGAGGAAAGTGTGTCCAGCAGGCTGAGATAAAAGGTAGGGAGGAGGGACTTGGGGGAGGGGCTTTGGAAATGCGATAGGTGGAGGAAGGTCAAGGTGAGGGTGATAGGCCGGAGTGGGGTGGGGGCGGAGAGGTCAGGAAGATGATTGCAGGTTAGGAAGGCGGTGCTGAGTTTGAGGGATTTGACTGAGACAAGGTGGGGGGAGGGGATATGAGGAAACTGTAGAAGTCTGAGTTCATCCCTTGTGGTTGGAGGGTTCCCAGGCAGACGATGAGGCGCTCTTCCTCCAACCATCGTGTTGCCATGGTCTGACGATGGAGGAGTCCAAGGACCTGCATGTCCTTGGTGGAGTGGGAGGGGGAGTTAAAGTGTTGGGCCACGGGGTGGTTGGGTTGGTTGGTCCAGGTGTCCCAGAGGTGTTCTCTGAAATGTTCCGCAAGTAGGCGGCCTGTCTCCCCAATATAGAGGAGGCCACATCAGGTGCAGCGGATGCAATAGATGATGTGTGTGGAGGTGCTGGTGAATTTGTGGCGGATATGGAAGTGTCCCTTGGGGCCTTGGAGGGAAGTAAGGGGGGAGGTGTGGGCGCAGGTTTTGCATTTCTTGCTGTTGCGGGGAAGGTGCCGGGAGTGGAGGTTGGGTTGGTGGGGTGTGTGGACCTGACGAGGGAGTCACGGAGGGAGTGGTCTTTTCGGAACGCTGATAGGGGAGGGGAAGGAAATATATCACTGGTGGTGGGGTCCGTTTGGAGGTGGCGGAAATGACAGCGGATGATGCATTGTACATGGAGGTTGGTGGGGTGGTAGGTGAGGACCAGTGGGGTTCTGTCCTGGTAGCGGTTGGAGGTGCGGGGCTCAAGGGCGGAGGAGCGGGAAGTGGAAGAGATGCGGTGGTGGGCATCGTCGACTACGTCTGGCGGGAAATTGCGGTCCTTGAAGAAGGAGGCCATCTGGGTTGTATGGTTTTGGAACTGATCCTCCTGGGAGCAGATGCGGCAGAGACAAAAGAATTGGGAATATGGGATGGCGTTTTTACAGGGGGCAGGGTGGGAGGAGTGTAGTCTAGGTAGCTGTGGGAGTCAGTCGGTTTATAGTAGATGTCCGTGTCGATTCGGTCACCCGAGATAGAAATGGAAAGGTCTAGGAAGGGGAGGGAGGAATCTGAGACGGACACCCGGACCAACCAACCAACCCAACCACCTTGTGGCTCAACACTTCAACTCCCCCTCCCACTCCACCAAGGACATGCAGGTCCTTGGACTCCTCCATCGCCAGACCATGGCAACACGACGGTTGGAGGAAGAGCGCCTCATCTTCTGCCTGGGAACCCTCCAACCACAAGGGATGAACTCAGACTTCTCCAGTTTCCTCATTTCCCCTCCACCCACCTTGTCTCAGTCAAATCCCTCGAACTCAGCACTGCCTTCCTAACCTGCAATCATCTTCCTGACCTCTCCGCCCCCACCCCACTCCGGCCTATCACCCTCACCTTGATCTCCCTCCACCTATCGCATTTCCAAAGGCCCTCCCCCAAGTCCCTCCTCCCTACCTTTTATCTTAGCCTGCTGGACACACTTTCCTCATTCCTGAAGAAGGGCTTATGCCCGAAACGTCGATTCTCCTGTTCCTTGGATGCTGCCTGACCTACTGCGCTTTTCCAGCAACACATTTTCAGCTCTTACTCAGAGAGTAGTAAGGGTATGGAATGCTTTGCCTGCAACGGTAGTAGATTCGCCAACTTTAAGTACATTTAAGTCGTACATGGAATAGTGTAGGTTAGATGTGCTTCAGATTGGTATAACAGCTTGGCTTAACATCGAGGGCCAAAGGGTCTGTACTGCGCTGTAATGTTCTATGCTCTAAAAAATGTTCTATAAAACATGAGAAAATGCAAACACATAAACAGATTGGAATGAGAGTTGTGCAAAAATAGTAAAAGTATATTAAAAATCTTCAAAACCAGAATCGCCAAATCAGTCATTGGCTTCGATGTGAGGAATAGATTGTGAAACATTAAGGCGTTCGAAATGGATAAGTCAAGCTGTGTTGGTACTTGGTTGTTTGCAGATTCGTAGTTCCACAGTTCGTGGAAAGGAGTCTGTCCAGTTTCCTTCCACAGTGGTTTGGTTGACAACTTGTCTTTACCAGAGGACTGATTTATTTCCTTTCACCCACGATGCCTTGTGGGAATTAATTCAGAGGAACTTGAACCACAGGCCAGCACAATAGCATACCAGCTCTCTCACACAAAGGGACCAGGAGTTGCAATTGGTTTTTAGCTCCTGTGTATTCCTGGAAGGGGATAAAACAAATGTCTTTCGCCCAGAACTTCCTTACTCTCAACTCATTATATTTGCATTAAAATTAAGAAAAGAACTGCAAATGGTGGAGAGCTTAAAAAAAACAGAAATTGCTGATGAACTCAAGAGGTCTGGCAGCACCTGTAGGAAGAATGCAGGGTTAACGTTACAAATCCAGTGACTGTGCATCAGTTCTGATGCTGCCAAACCTGCTGAGTTTCTCCAGCAATTTTGGTTTTTGTTTCATCATGTCAGAGTGACACAGTGGCTCAGCGGTTAGTTCAATTCCAGCCTCGGATGACTGTGTGTGTGGAATTTGCACATTCTCTCCATGACTGCCTGGGTTTCCTCCAGGTGCTCCAGTTTCCTCCCACAATCCAAAGATGTGCAGGTTGGGTGAATTGGTCATGCTAAATTGCCCATAGAATTCATGGATGTGTAGGTTAGGTGCATTAGTCAGTGGTAAATATAGATAATGGGTTTGGGTGGGATATACTTCGGAGGGTCTGTGTGGACTTGTTGGGCCAAAGGGCCTGTTTCCACACTGTAGGGATTCTGTGATCTGGTAAGGTAAGGTTTGAGGTGGTATCTCTTCCTTTGCCATCTGAGGTTCCCTTGACACTCTCCAGCTGCACAATTTAATGATTTCTGTCAGGACTCAGTGTTATCTACATAGAATTTTAGACAACCACTGCATTTACACCCTTTGCCATGTTTTGACTCATATTTCTTTCTTAAATAAAAAACACACATGCTGTACTTGAAAGTACAATAAGTAATTTGGAGCTATGATATTTGTTGTCATGATAAGTGTGATACAGAAGACTTTAGTTTTCAGTTATGCTCTGAAGCCCCTTTCAGTAGTTACTGAGGAGTCCTCCAATGCCACTCTCCAGAAATATTTTTGAGCAATTTTTTTTAATTAATGCTTACACAGCCTGAGGCCAGTATTTATTGTATATTAATTGCTCTTGTGAAGGTAATGGTGAGCCATGAAGTTATAGTGGACATTATAAACTGTAACATTGTGACACCTAAGCTACAACAAAGCTCACATGCTATTGTGCTTGCCAGTGGTTCAAGTTCCTCTGAATTAATTCCCACAAGGCACCGTGGATGAAAGGAAATAAATCAGTCCTCTGGTGAAGACAAGTTGTCAACCAAACCACTGTGGAAGGAAACTGGACAGATTCCTTTCCATTAACTGTGGAACCAAGAATCTGCAAACAACCAAGTACCAACCCAGCTTGACTTATCCATTTCGATCGCCTTAATGTTTCAGAATCTATTCCTCACATCTCCTCACCTATCAAGGCAACGAAATGACAATCTTAAACTTCTGGTGGTCCTTTTAGAGACGAGTCTAGTGGAGATGTATGTCTTGTTAAAGCATTCCTTGCAGTGGAGTCATTATCATTGACTGCATTGTTATCACCCCAGGCCATTGTAAACATTAATGTCTTCCTTAAAGAGCTAAGGGATGGTGAAGTGAAATGGTAAGTTGATTCTGAGATCTCCCAGTTCATCCTGTGTTGATGTGCACATTGTCACACACAGACTATGTCTTCAGAGTGTGGAGACCCTTTCCAATGGAGGAACAGAGTTCTCTTGGTGTTAGGCCAAACTGGGTAAATTTAGAGACGTGTTAAAAATTGGGCACAAAAATGGGGCGTAGTGGGATGAATTATAAAGGACATGAGATTCCCCAGGGGTTTAAGGTAAAAAGCCTGGGAAGAGGTGTATAGTAGAATACTGACTGTCCCACAGTCATTTAACAACCAATTGGCCATTAAGAGACCCCAAACAGGATTTCTGACCCTCAGAAAAAGGAGATTCCACCTCAGAGCTGCTGGCTAATCAGAGGTCAGCAGTCATTTGGTGACTGAGGCTGTTGAATTAGAATTTGGGTCAGTGTCTGGGGGCCTCAGCAGGTAGTGAGTGAAGTGTGGGTAGGGCAGCTGGGGTTTGAGAGGCTAAAAGGAGCAGGTAGGGGGATGAGCTGGATCCCTGAAGGACTTTTTTATGTGCCTTGGAGACCGAGTAAGTAAGGAGTCCCACTCCTGTCCACACAGCCTGTGATTGGAAACCTGTTGTACCAGCCTCTTGGCTTAGGACTGTCCCACTACTGGTTAAATTCAGAACTAATCAGACGAGACCCTTAAGTGTGAATTATTGCCCATTTAACAGTTTCAATTGAGCATTTGGCATATAACTTCCCAATGTCACTGCGGCCATTAGTGGACATGCAGTGGTAATGTCCATACCTCTTGGCCAGGAAGCCTGGGTTCCATTCCACCTGCTCCAGAGGTGTGTAATAACATCTTGGTTGGTTAAAAATTCAATAATAGTATTGGGTGCAGGTGGCAGGTAAACAGCAGGAATGCTGCCCTCTCAAGTTAATATATCTCCCTGCCATTAAAACCCACCAGCAGGAGGATGTTAAAATCTAGTAGTGTTTCAAAAGCCCAGTCTTAACATTCTACTTAATCAGGTATCGTACAAAAATTAGAACAACATTACTTATAATCAAATGTACAAATTCTTATTAAATAAGTACATGGATGTGAATGAGCAAATTCTTTTCTGCTCAGACTGTCTGAACCTTCAGAGAGTTTGTTAAATAAGGATGAACGGAACAATTACTCAGCTCTGCCATTTACTTGCTCATCAAAAATGGTTAGTTCTCATTATTAATAAGCAACCAGCCAGTAGATTTAGTTCCTCCAGCACTCATTCTGCAGATGTTGCTGATACGTCTCTCTCTCTCTCTCTCTAGTGATTCATTCCCCAGTTATCAAGAGCTGTAATTATCCAGAAATGACTTGCCTTTAGAGAGCAGCCAGTCACTTTACAAGGATTATCCTGAGGGGTCAGGCAGACCTCTGCAGCTGCCAGACAAGTTCACCAGTAAGCATTTTCAGATGAGTACATTAAGTGATTCACTCGCTATAACAATTGTGTCAGACCACTAGCTCCTATCAATCACAGCTGCTTGAGTGATGGAATTATTAATGTAAGCAACTACTGAGTAAAAATAAAGTCAAGGAGTGCTGAGACTGATTATAATGCACTGATTTATTCCTTTCTTTCTCTGTAATTTTCTCTTTGACTTACTCCTTTACTCTTTTTCTCTTAAAGGTGGATGACTCATAATGGGTTGTAATTCTATTGTTAATGGCAGCCTTCATTATTTGCTCAAGCAGCTTGTCTTTGTGGGCGAATGTGACAGTGAAGAATATTTATACATGTGGGTCATTACTGATCTGATCCAATTCTCACCAGGGGCCCAACACATCATCATTTTTATAATTTCTATAATCACGGTGTGTCTCAGTGAGATTAAAGAGATGAAACAGTTACAGGAACAAATTCCAAGCATTTTTTTCAATTTGTCCAGAGCAAAAGCTAAATAAAGTGCATCACCAGAGGTCAAAGTAATACCATGAGCAGATGTTAGAATAGACAAAACCTTCTGGAAGATGGGACATAGTTCACACAGAAGCTGAGGCTGGAGGAGTTCCAGATTTTAATTATATTAAAAGTAATATTCTAATATAATACATCCATACATATTTGCATATGAGGAATGGATAGTTGTTCATTTGATACAAGTAAGGCCATATACTGTAAAAGGGATATTATAAGTTGTACATGAAATTCCTGTATGGTAAGGTATGTTGGAATATGGAAAAATCAGATATTGATAAGCAGGGGTTGCCTGACTCAGATTTCTTAAGGACATGGTGCTGTCCTGTAAAAATGTTATAAGCCAGGTCAGGGAGAACCTCAACATGTAATCAAACCAGCACCTCAATAATCCTAAAATAAAGGATTGTGGATGCTGAAGATCTGAAACAAAAAACAGAAAGGAACAGAGAAATTTGGCAGATCTGGCAGCATCTGTGGAGAGCGGAAGAGAGTTAACATTTCGTGTCCAGTGACCCTCTGTCTGAACTCAAATAGAAACATCCGGGGCCAGCAACAGATAACAGCTCGTTGCTTTCTCACTATGTCAGTGAGATGGCAATGAAACACAAGAAAATTAAAAGGAAGAATTCTAACACGAGAAAATACCTGGTACTACACGACGATTTACCAAACGGAAGAACAATTTTCCCCCTACAGACAACAGTATGTCACATTGCTAAAATCAAAGTGACTGGGAGAAATTACTCACCACATTATGGTCTGGATTTTGATATTCAGAATGTTTTTTTCTCTGTCGAAATTTTTCTTCACATTATAGCTTTATTTAACTACATATCTTTTGTCTCTATTAGTTATAATTAAGTGCATCAGTATTTGTGTGTGTTTTGTAAGTGTTATAGTTCAAGTTGCATAGTAGTAGAGTCTGTTTCCATACAGCATGGAAACAGACCCCTTGGTCTAACCTATTTCTTAAAGAATAGATGCCCTTACAATAAATAACTTTTTTTCTGTTAATGACAAAACCTGGGATGAACCGTTTTGCCCTGCACAGTAGTCAGTGGCGCAAATTGAACACCTTGGTTTAAGTTGAGTATTTACACATTTGTGATGGCTTGTGTGATAGTGGGATTATCAGGACACTTTTCTCAATAGACAGGTGCAAGGTGGGGGGGAGCAGTGGTGTTTGCAGGGAGAGGAGAGCAGTGATGGGGAGTTCAGAAGTGAGGGTAGGGAAAGGGTCTCTCAACAGCCACTCCACCTTTCCAGGTTCAGTCTTTTGGATGTGCAGTCCAAAGGACACTCTCAGTGTTGACTGCCTCCCCACACTAGTTAACCAGTCTGGATAGGTCACCTGTTCATCGCTCATCCTGGTGCTGAAAGAATTGCTACCCAGGCAGATCCCTCACCCCCTACCATTGATGATGAAGCAACAAGGTTCTGGGCTTCATATCTCAGCTCCAGGCCTGTAGTCCCTGGGCCCAGGAGATTACACCACCTGTTTGGGCAAATGCTGTTGGATTCGACCACATCTAAATCAGGGATTGTAAATAGGTATCAGCTTTGAACAAGGCTGGATATAATGGAGCCCTGACGGGTGTGTTTTCAAATGGGAGTGGGCATTCTGCACACCATCTTACTCCCCTTCCATACATCTGACATGTTCCCAATAATATAGAGGATGGGTAAGTAACCCAGTGAGTCACCCACCTTCTTGGCCTATTAAGGCCTTTGACTCTCCAAATAATCTGCCATTATAGTGCTGAAGGGGCTGTTGGAGGGTGGAATGTCCACTGATTGGGGGGGGGAGGTCTGGCCCTGAGCCTGTTTCGCCTGCCATAGTGTGTTATTCTTGCTATTGCGACAAGCTTTTTAAAAGTCAGTCTTTTTGGGAACTTTCAGGGAGGGAGTGTGCAGACTGGCTTCCCCCAGATGCTCCTCATGAAAATCTACCCAAGGTGTCTCAACTCTATTTGCAGTAATAAAAATCACACAACACCAGGTTATAGTCCAACAGGTTTAATTGGAAGCACACTAGCTTTCGGAGCGATACTCCTTCATCAGGTGATTGTGGAGGGCTCGATCATAGAATTTATAGCAAAAATTTGCAGTGTGATGTAACTGAAATTATACATTGAAAAATTGATTGTCTGTTAAGCCTTTCATCTGTTAGAATACAGTGATAGTTTCACTTCTTTCATGTGTAAATCACAAAACCCTTTTTTTAAAAAAGTTGCATTCTCGGGTTAGCTGTTAACAATGGTGATAGCTAGACAATATGTTGAAGGTGTTAGCCCCCTATGTCTATGACCTGATGTTTAGATTGATTCTAATCTAAAAAGTAAGATAACAGAGTTTTACATAAATTCATGCAGTTTTTGAGCTCAGAGTTCTACATGAATGTATGCAGTTTTTGGGCAAAGTGCAATGTAACTCTGCAAGTACAAATTCACCGCACAAAATATATGTGTGCACGTGGGTCTTTGTCTGTCTGTGTGTGTGTGCCTGTCTGGGGTGGGGGTTGTGAGTGTGAGAAAGTGTGTGTGTGTGTGTGTGTGTGTAGTGAGTGCAGAGTGTCTTAAGTCTGTGAGGGGGTGCATGTGTGGGAGTGTGTGTGTCTATAAGGGTGTGTGTGGGTGTCTGTGTGCACACACACACTCTCACATACACACGGACACAGGTACATACAGACGCGCACACAGACACCCACACACACCCTTATAGACACACACACTCCCACACATTCACCCCCTCACAGACTTAAGACACTCTGCACTCACTACACACACACACACACTTTCTCACACTCACAACCCCCACCCCAGACAGACACACACACACAGACAGACAAAGACCCACATGCACACATATATTTTGTGTGGTGAATTTGTACTTGCACAGTTACATTGCACTTTGCTTAAAAACTGCATGCATTCATGTAGAACACTGAGCTCAAAAACTGCATGAATTTATGTAAAACTCTGTTATCTCACTTTTTAGATTAGAATCAATCTAAACATCAGGTCATAGACAGAGAACACAAGGGGCCAACACCTTCAACATATAGTCTAGCTATCACCATTGTTAACAGCTAACCCAAGAATGCAACTTTAAAAAAAAGGGTTTTGTGATTTACACATGAAAGAAGTGAAACTATCACTGTATTCTAACAGATGAAAGGCTTAACAGACAATCAATTTTTCAATGTATAATTTCAGTTACATCACACTGCAAAATTTTGCTATAAATTCTGTGTTACGATCGAGCCCTCCACAATCACCTGATGAAGGAGCGTTGCTCCGAAAGCTAGTGTGCTTCCAATTAAACCTGTTGGACTATAACCTGGTGTTGTGTGATTTTTAACTTTGTACACCCCAGTCCAACACCGGCATCTCCGAATTATGACTATTTGCAGTAGTCCACCTAGTGGACTGATACAGTATTTCCCATTTCCTATCTCAGCAGTTTGGAATTTGAATATCAATCCAGTACAAAATTAGATTTCTTATTGTTTTGTAGTTACCTTGATACTGTGAATGGGATCGTGACCACTCAAGCCGAATTTCATCCAACAAGAGAGCTCAGCAGGAGAAAAGGGGCAGCACTGAAACAATTAAATGTAAGTCAGTGGTTCCCCAGTCTGGTGTACAATGTGGATCAGGAAGTTTAAAGAATTTTTCTTCAGTCTGTGCTCAATTCATGAATAGAAGCCACAGAAAAGAGACAGCACGTTTACAATTTGCTTAGCTTCTCTGGGCTTGAGTGAGGAGGTTCCACCAGATTGCTATACTAGCTCCTGTTAGAAACTACATTTGTGTGTTCGTGTGGACAGGTTCAGGATTGATAGGAATGCTGTCCATGATTGGAAGGCTTACTCCTTTACCAAGTTCACTTGTGAAAAATGGTTAGTTGCCAAGGCACCAGAGATGAATTGATCCTTTCACAGCTATGGACCCATTTGCCCAACATGATTTATTGTCTTTTACAGAAGATGACAAATTTGAACTAAGAGATCGATAACCATAAAAACCAAGGGCAACATTTTCCATCCCTGGTGTGCTACAGAGTAATGGCAAACATGGTGACATAACAGGGCAAGAAGGAAACAAAACAAATTCTTCATGTCGAGAAAAATTCATCTGGGTTTCCTCTGAAGACTGGCATGATGGTTTCAGAATCTTACCCTGGAATGCCAACCATCTTATTTCCATGTATTTGCATCTCACTTAAATCCCCAACTCGCCATATTTGCATCTCACTTCCAGATCTCCTCTCCTCCTCTCAAGCAAGGTGGTGGACTTACTCTTGTGGAGTACAGAAGGATATTGGCCTTCTTGCAGCATTCCTTTTTGACCCAAGAGACAGACTGAACCATGCTGCAATGTGGTTTCAAGCTGGCTGGGTCTATGTGTGTGGTCACCTTTGGAGGTCAGCAGAGACAGGCAAATCCCTGACAGGTAAAGAAGGGCAAGTACCTTATAGCAATGTACTGAATACCTGACCTGGTCATACTGTTCCTTCACTATAATACTCCTGAATGCTTCTTGAACATTGGTCTCCTCCCCTTCATCCACACCATTTTGTATTGACAAACTTCCAGTCTCACGACATCATTATGCCTGCTCTCACTCCACTTCACTTCAGAGTTCAGGCACACCTACGACTTGCATAGGTCACTTCATGAGCAGGGTCAGCCTTTAGTCTCATGCATTAATACTGAATGCTTTTGTACTGACATGAACACATGCAGCTTATGTCCTCTTAACTTGCTTTCTTAGCACTTACTAAAGTCAACTCTGAGCTACAGGTTGCAAGTCTTTACAGTTTAAATCGTTTCTGAGTATAGAGGAGAGGTAGGCAGTTGGTAATGGTGAGGGACAGTGAAAAGTCGGTCTAACAAAGAGGAGCAAACACGTCACTATCTGACATCCTGCCACGTCAATCTGCAGCATGTGTCAGCAGCTTACCTGACAAACATACCGAATGTGCATCAAGAAAATGATGATGTGTGCAAGTCAAAGGGGAGAGTGCATACTGGGGACAGTTAGTGGTCATTCAGGAGCAGGAGAGATGTTGCTATGTCCCCAGCAAGTGAGTAAGAAGAGCAGTGGGCAGGAAAGGTAAATAGGTGAGAGATGAGGTGGGTGAGAGTTGTTGATTTAACATGATGCACGCAATACTGTGAGCTGTATTCTGTGAGCCTTGATGAGAGGCATGTGCAGTGGCAGAGTTTGAGTGAATGGTGGCCCGTATATGTGAGACAGCAGAAGCAAGGTGGTGGACTTACTCTTGTGGAGTACAGAAGGATATTGGCTTTCTTGCAGCATTCCTTTTTGACCCAGGAGACAGACTGAACCATGCTGCAATGTGGTTTCAAGCTGGCTGGGTCCATGGGTGTGGTCACCTTTGGAGGTCAACAGAGAAAGGACCACCCTTCTGTGTCCCCAGCAGGGTTCAGCTATTTTGCCACTCCTCTGCCACATGTTGAATGTCGAACACAGCAGCTGACGGGTACTTCCTGCTTGTGGTGTCTGAAGTGGTGTGCAGCTGCACCTTAAATACAGAGCTAGAGGTGTGTACGTCAGAAGGTGCCAATAGCAGCAGGCCATTCCACCTTGCTCAGTTTCCTGACAATTACACCCAACGTCTCATAAGGAATTAAGTGAAAAACATAAGATTGTGTAAATAAATTTGCACTGGCCCTTGATGGTAAAAAAAAGTCTTGAAACTCATTCGTCACCACACTTTAACTGTAAATGGAAAAATTCAGCTTCAAGGTATTTTGTAGGTGGAAGGATGAAGTTATTGGTTTCTTGTACAGTTCTGCTAATCTGTCCATGTGAACAGATGATGTGAATTAACTAAACTGGGCAACATTAAGGGACATGTTTCTAAGGTAAATAAGGATAGAATGAAGTTAGACGTCAGGAGGACTTTCTTTCTACAGCAGATATCCATTGGGCTAAACTTCTGTGCATCGTGTTGTCACTAAGTAGAAGACTGGAGTTTACAGAACAAGCATTGGATGCCATCAGCAAGGAGTCAATGAGGGTTAAGAGGTATTGTTTATGACTGATAGATATGTGTGGAGATGGCACAGAGTCTCACCCTTTCATGTCTGGAACAAAGGTCAACAAGAAGATGCCAAACTTCAAGAAATCTCCTAAAGTGAGTCGATGGCATGATTCCATCATGAAAGCTTTTGACTCAGGTACAAAAGCAAGCGTCTTCTTTGCTAACAGCTTTATCACATAATGCTGGAGGCTGCCATGCAGTTAGTGAAGATCACCTGATACAGACCAAGAATTGCTCAATTTGAATGAGGAGAGTTTAGGAAGTGCTTATGACTCCGTACGCATAGCACTAAAACACAAAGGTATATGTTGGCTTGGCGGATGTGGGTACTGCAGATGCTGGAGATTAGAGTCAAGATTAGAGTAGTGCTGGAAAAGCACAGCAGGTCAGGCAGCATCCGAGAAGTAGGAAAATCGACGTCCTGATGAAGGACTTTTGCCCGCAACATCAATTTTCCTCCTCCTTAGATGCTGCCAGACCTGCTGTGCTTTTCCAGCACTGCTCTAAGCTTGAATCTATATGTTGGCGTGCTTCCACTAGTGGTAGAATCTTGAACCAAGGGAAATAGGTACAGAATAAAGATCCAAAAGACCTACTCCTCCTCCCATTTTTTATGTTCATACTATTCTACATGTTTTCAATACCTCTGAACTTTGGCAGATCACATCAGAACACAAATCCTAAATAGTATAAATAATTGCAAAAGAGAACATGAAGGGAGTTGCACTCACTGCAGCTGCCAAGCTGATGGATAATAACCAAATATTCACATCAAGTAACGTTATGTATTCATGCAAAGGACATTGCTGTATCATGATCTCACACATGCATTTGTCAGGATAATATCCATTTTTGCTTTTATACTTCTTTCCCTTATAAATACTTTGATTATTTTTAATTTCTACTGTTTAGACTTTGCATGTTATAAAAATTTTTTTTAGAGGGATATGAGTGAGTATACTGTATAATTAAAGTGACTAATGACATTTCGTGAGGAAAGATAAGGGTTATGTGATATACAGGATATTTTCTAACGTTAAAAAACGACTATACTGTGGTCACGTATTCTGTAATATTATCAGAAATATCCTGTAATGAGCTTACCAAGGTGCAAGCAGTTTTGCTCTGGACACACTCCATGTTTAATTTTTCCACGTAATAGATATAGTAGAGAAGTCATTGCACTTATACAGTTTTCACTGAAAGTTGTAATTATATCTGTATACATGGAGAAAATTAAATGGTGACTTATGTTTTGCTATAGTGACGATGTCAAGACGTTAATTGGGATGCACCACAAGTGCCATCTGGTGGTTGACTGGCAGAAATACATCAGTTGCCATTTAAATGTCCAGTGAGGTGCAAAGCTCTGGTTTCACAAAAATACTGCTGTCGTTTAGAATAAATTGGGGGAGTGGTCTACAAGTGTTGAATTAAGCAAAATATGATCTTGCTGAAAAAAATCATAAATGAATTCTAGTTGGTTTTGAAATTTTGCAAATTCTCCAGGTGCTTGAAGGATGTCAGTAAAAGGAATGACTTTCTCGGTGTGAAATTCAATCCTAAATGTGTTTGAAAAGATTCAGCTTATGGCTTTGCTATAACAAAAGCAAGTAGCAGGTTTTCCTCTGCAGTTAACAGTCAATTGTATGGAAACTGCTGATCACAAACACACACAAAAAAATTGTTTTTCAAAAAGAAAAAATGTTTAAAACAAAAACGATATTCCAAATTTAGCACTGCTTGCAAATTTTATTATTTCACTCAAAATGTTAAAACCTTCTTAATAAGAATAATAAACAGACTGATTTATACTGCTCACATTTTCTGCAAATTTATCTTTAATCAAACAGCAAGACAGAAAATTTTGGGATCAGAGAATTTATAATTATAGCATAGCAGGTCACTTAATTTGCTCTTCAACAGGAACTGTACACTTCAATTTCATAACTGCCTTTTCCAATAATTATTCTTTTTAAATAATGCTGTGATCTCAGACTTATATAGTTTTCTATTTTCTAACAAATTTTTGTATGGAAATTTTCTTCAAACTTCGAGTCACATCCTTGAGTCTGTTTCCAATTATTATCAAATTGTGAAGTGTAGGCAACAATCATTCACTACGTATCCTTTCAAAGTATTTCGTAGTTATTAAAACCCCTATTTATCCCTCTGAAACCTTCCACCTTCTAATAAAAACACAACTGTTTAACTCTTTCTTCAAATCTGTAAGTGGTCACTTCCAATATCATTCAAATGACTGCACAGTATCCTTTCCATGATTCCAATAACATTCCTATAATGGAGAGACCAGACTCGATGCAAAACACCACATTTTGGCTGAACTGATGTTTTGTCCAAATTTGAGTAACTTATTTGTCTTTATTCCCTGGTGTATGAAACGCAAAATATCATTTGCCTTTTTATGATCTCTGCACCTTGTCATCTTTAATGTCTGGTATATCATCATCCCTAGATCTCTAAGTATGTATTCTATTCACAATCTTTCAATTTAAAATGTGCCTACTTTCACTGGAGTGTGGCACACTGAGAATTTGTAATCCTTGGTAGCTTCTCCATATCTATGTGTAAGACAGCTTGGTAAATTGGCAAAGCCCAATTGCTGGTCTTGATCAAATTCAGAGGCTGAATCCCACCACACTGGCATGTTTTCAGCTATGGGATGTTACAGGTGGCTAGTTCATTACATTCCACTCAGTACACATCTTACCCATTATCCACAACATAGTAGGTGCACTAATGCCCAAGTAGGCATCCACCCCCTCCATTTCTAAGAAGGTAACTAGCTGACAGTTGAGCTTGTAAACAGATCAATGAACTGTAATATCCCACTGTCCAGGCATAATACAGTTGGCATGAGCAGGACAGATGGAGAAGGTTAACTGGTTGAAAAATTCTTCAGGGTGCCCTATACACTCAACCCCACGCCCCTCCCTCACCACCCCTTCCCAGCTACCTCAGATTCGGCTCCTTCTCTACACAAAACCTGAGCCATACCAAGTCACTGAACACCATTGTCATCTTAATTCTGGTGTTTAAATGTTGTTCCAGCATCTCCCATTACTGAGTACTGGCACTGCTGAGACTGATGGATCTATTGGCTGGCAGCTCTGGGGGTAGTGGGACTTCTTTCCATTAGAGGGTGAAAGTCTTGCTGTCAACTACTTAGGATCATCCACAGTGCGTTAGTGCTACAGGACAGCACTAATGTGGTTCAGTTGACAGCCAACATTTTTTCTGGCTGTGGTCAACATCCCCCCAACACCCCCATTCCCAGCTAACCACATTCGCCCATGACATCCTGCCCCTCAATAGTTCAGCCTCTATGCACTTCAAAGTGGGCATCACCAGGTAATTGATAGGATTAGGTTTCCTCTACATTATTTTCCCCATGTCAGCCAATGCCGAGGTGAAGAGTGAAAGCCCTTTGCCATTTCAAACAACATTGATTAAACGTAGATCAAAGACTGAACCTGGGAGCTTATGTTATAACACTGTTCCATACATTGTATATACCCCCTACCAAGAAGGCCACAGGACCATATATAAAAAGCAGGCATTACACAAGAACTCACCAAATGAAACAGCATTGACATAAACATAATTTTGTCATTTGGTTACATTTTTCTTTGACCCTGATGTGGGATGCAGCTGCATTTGTGACTTTAGTTGCCACACTGTCTGTGTTTACTATCACCAGCAGCGTACGATGTGAGATTATCTATTACCATGACTGTTCAAGGTGTCTTGTCAGATATAGTAGTTCCCTTCAGTTTTGTAATTACACTTTAGTCTCATTGACACATGGAACAGTGTTGGTCAAAGTTGTTTTGTGGTGTTCATTGTAAAACTGTTTCCTAGTGAAAGGCACATCATTCTTGTGGCTGCACCCATACTGCACATTTATAATATATAATAAACCATTTTGTACATGCACGGGGCTTACAGATGAATAATTATCACTTGAGCAAGGTACTGGAGGATGTCTTATCATCATGTAATTACACACAGCCTTAAGAAAAGGAAAGATTGGTAAGCATTAAAAGACACTGAATGACCAAGGGGCTCATTACACTTTCTCTTCTACCATCATTTTTGAAATGACATCTTCCCTGAGATTTTTAATGAGTCATCTCTACAATGAGTTGATCACATTCCCATCTAATCATTTAATCCTAGAACTTTTTTCTTCCTATGATCAAGTAAAACAGTAGGCAGGGCAATAATTCAATAATACCCAGTGGTAATATTGTTTACATGTAGGTAGTCCAACACTTCATAGGTTTGTGATAGTTTGTGCATAATGTAAACAGAGTGCTTTTTGATTATACTGCAGTGAATTGTTCTATTCCCAAGGATACCAACCTGGAATGATGCAGTTTCTTCTTAAAATCTCTTACTTGACTGTCCTTACAACAGTATGAGAGTGCTCTTTACTGAGCTGTTGTGTGCTCCCTCAGAAATAATAGAAAACTAACCACTCAAAATGCCTCTGCAGAAATTGACTATGTGATTATTAATAGCATTGAATATAAATCGTGATTCATTCAATTTCCTTAATACCATCACTAACACAGAGGTTTAAGCATCACTAAAGGCTCAGTCCTACCAATGAAAAGAAGACTTACCTGTCTGGGATTCTGTTTGTCACTGAAATAATTAAAAAGGAAATAATCCTTTTTTATGGTCATTTTGATGAGTTCACTAATGTTACATCACTGGCTTGTACCCCTTATTCTGTATTCCACATACAGTCAGTTCTGCAATAACACATGTTTCTTCACCATGAATTAGCTTTAACGTGATTGAAGAATTTAGACCATTATTTGTAGAAGTCTAGATTAGAGTGTTGCTGGTAAAGCACAGCAGGTCAGGCAGCATCCAAGGAGCAGGAAAATCGACGTTTTGGGCAAAGGCCCTTCATCAGGAATGAGGCAGGGAGCCTCTGGGGTGGAGAGATAAATGGGAGGGTGGGGCTGGGGAGAAGGTAGCCAAGAGTACAATAGGTCGATGGAGGTGGGGATAAAGGTGATAGGTTGGAGAGGAGGGTGGAATGGATAGGTGGGAAGGGAGATTGGCAGGTAGGACAGGTCATGTGGATGGTGCTGAGCTGGCAAGTTGGAACTGTGGTAAGGTTAGGGAAGGAGAAATGAGGAAACTGGGGAAGTCCACACTGATGCCCTGGGGTTGAAGTGTTCCGAGGCGGAAGATGAGGTGTTCTTCCTCCAGGCGTCGGGTGGTGAGGGAGTTGTGGTGGAGGAGGCCCAGGGCCTGCATGTCCTCAGCAGAGTGAGAGGGGTAGTTGAAATTTGGGCCACGGGGCGGTAGGGTTGATTGGTTGGGGTGTCCCGGAGATGTTCCCTGAAGCACTCTGCGAGAAGGCGTCCAGTCTCCCCAATGTAAAGGAGACAGCATCTGGAGCAACGGATACAATAAATGACATTGGTGGATGTGCAGGTGAAACTTCGATGGATGTGGAAGGCTCCTTTGGAGCCTTGGATGGACGTGAGGGAGGAGGTGTGGGCGCAGATTTTGAAATTCCTGTCGTGGCAGGGGAGGGTGCCAGGAAGGGAGGGAGGATTGTTGGGGGTCGTGGACCTGACCAGGTAGTCACGGAGGGAACGGTCTTTGCGGAAAGCAGAAATGGGTGGGGAGGGAAATATATCCCTGGTGGTGGGGTCCGTTTGGAGGTAGCAGAAATGTCAGCGGATGGTGCGGTTTATGTGGAGGTTGGTAGGGAGGGAGGTGAAGACCAGGGGGGTTCTGTCCTTGTTGCAGATGGAGGGGTGGGGTTTGAGGGCGAAGGGGTGGGACATGGATGAAATGTGTTGGAGGGCATCTTCAACCATGTGGGAGGGGAAATTACGGTCTTTAAAGAAGGAGGCCATCTGGTGTGTTCTGTGGTGGAACTGGTCCTCCTGGGATACGGCAGAGGTGGAGGAATTGGGAATACGGAATAGCATTTTTGCAGGAGGTAGGGTGGGAAGAGGTGTAATCCAGGTAGCTGTTGGGGGATGGTGGGTTTGTAAAAAATGTCAGTATTAAGTCGGTCGTCATTGATGGAGATGGAGAGATCCAGAAAGGGGAGGGAGGTGTCAAAGATGGTCCAGGTGAATTGAAGGTTGGGCTGGAATGTGTTGGTGAAGTTGATGAACTGCTCAACCTCCTCGTGGGAGCACGAGGTGGCGCCAATGCAGTCATCAATGTAGCGGTGGAAGAGATGGGGAGTGGTGCCAGTGTAACTACGGAAGATGGACTGTTCTACGTAGCCAACAAAGAGAGAGAGGGGGGAGAGGGAGGGAGGGAGGGGGGGGGGAGAGAGAGAGAGAGGGGGAGGGAGGGAGAGAGAGAGGGGAGGGAGGGAGAGAGAGGGAGGGAGGGAGAGAGAGGGAGGGAGGGGGAGAGGGAGGGAGAGAGAGGGAGGGAGCCCATGCAGGTGCTCATGGCTACCCATTTCATCTGGAGGAAGTGGGAGGATTCGAAGGAGAAATTAAGGGTGAGGACCAGTTCAACCAAATGGATGAGAGTGTCGGTGGAAGGGTACTGGTGGAGATGTCGAGAGAGGAAGAAACAGAGGGCTTGGAGGCCCTGGTCATGGCAGATGGAGGTGTAGAGGGATTGGATTTCCATTGTGAAGATGCAATGTTGGGGACTGAGGAAACGGAAGTCTTGGAGGAGGTGGAGGGCATGGGTGGTGTCTCGTACGTATGTGGGGAGTTTCTGGACTCGGGGGGATAGAACAGTATCGAGGTGGGTGGAGATGAGTTCGGTGGGGCAGGAGCATAATGAGACAATGGGTCAGCCAGGGTGGTGAGGATGGTGAATCTTGGGAAGGAGGTAGAAACGGATGGTGCAGGGTTCCCGGACTATGAGATTAGAAGTTGTAGGTGGGAGATCTCCTAAGGTGGTGGTGTTCTGTGCGGTCTGGGAGATGATGGTTTGGTGATGGGGGCATGGGGTCATGGTCAAGGGGGCGGTGGGAGGAGGTGTCTTTGAGTTGGCATCTGGCTTCAACAGTGTAGAGGTCAGTGCACCCAACTACCACTGCACCCCCTTTATCTGCTGGTTTTATGGTGAGGTTGGCATTGGAGCAGAGGGATTGGAGGGCTGTGCGTTGTGAGGGTGAGAGGTTGGAGTGGGGGAGGGGGTGGACGGGTTGAGGTGGTTAATGTCTCAGCGGCAGTAGGAAACAAAGAGATCGAGGGCAGGTAATAGGCCAGCACGAGGTGTCCAGGTGGATGGAGTGTGTTGGAGGTGGGCAAAGGGGTCCTCGGAAGGTGGGCAGGAATCCTGATTGAAAAAATAAGCTCAGAAGTGGAGGCGGTGGAAGAAGTGTTCAACGTCACGGCCTGTATTGAATTCATTGAGGCCTGGACGGAGGGGCATGAAGGTGAGTCCTTTGCTGAGGACTGATCGTTCGTCCTCAGTGAGGGGAAGGTCTGGGCGGATGGTGAAAACTCAGCAGGGCTGGGAGCTAGGACCTGATGTAGGTGTGGAGCTGGGAGTGGGGGAGGAGCCTGTAATTGGAGTGGGTGTGATGGTAGGGGGAATGGGGATGGTCATTAGCAGGGGTGATGTTCCCCTCAGGTTTCTGGGGGTGCGGGGATGGTGACAGTGGGATCCGGGGGGTGGGGGGGGGGGGGGGCGAGTCGGCAGTATGATGAACTTTCCTTACCAATGTTAGCTACAACACGATTCCTGCCCCATTAGTTTAAATAGGGCGGCTATTGCATGATTTTCTTATAACGCGTGATTGCACGAGAACGGATCTTTCACGTTATATCAGAACCAACAGTACATGATATAGACAAACTAATTGCTAAAAGCTTCTTTTTTGTTTCAGTTATCTTTAGGGAATTTATGAGAAAGGAATAAACTTATTAGCAACTAATTAATGATCTTTTAGATGCTGAACCACAAAATCACATACAGGTTTCAGTGGCATTAGTTAATTACACACAGTGAGTTGGAGGGACACAATAAGCCTAACCACTTACAACAAAAAAGGGAAGAATTGGACAGTGTCCCATTGCTGATTGTTAGCCAGTGACCTCTACAGAAACATGTGCTTGCATGGGTTTTGCATACCTGACCCTTGGTTGCTGGAGAAACTCACCCTGGAAAGGCAAGGACTGGTTAGGGATAGTCAACATGACTTTGTGCATGGGAAATCATGTCTCACTAAGTTGATTGGGATTTTTGAAGAAGTGCCAAAGAAAATTGATAAAGACATAGCAGTGAACATTGTCAATATGGACTTCAGCAAGGCGTTCAACAAGGTTCCACTGGTTAGCAAGGTTAGATCACATGGAAGCCAGGGAGAGCTAACCATTTGGATACAAAACTGGCTTGAAGGTAGGAGACAGAGAATGGTAGTACAGGGTTGTTTTTCAAACTGGAGGCCTGTGACCAGCATTGTGCTGCAAGGATCAGTGCTGGGTTCACTGCTTTTAGTCACTTAATTTGGCTGTGAATATAGATGGAATGGTTAATACATTTGCAGATGACATCAAAATTCGTAGTGTAGTGGACAGTGAAGCAGATTATCTCAGAGAACAATGGGATCTTGATTAAATGGGCTGAGGAGTGACAGTTGGAGTTTAATTTCAGATAAACGTGAGAAATTGCATTTTAGAATGGCAAATCAGGGCAGGAATTATACACTTAATAATGAGTCCTGGGGAGTGTTGCTGAACAAAGCGACCTTGGGGTGGAGTCACAGGGAGATAGGACAGTGAAGAAGGTATATGGTACACTTGCCTTTATTGGTCAGTGTATTGAGCAAGGAGTTGGGAAGTCATGTTGTGGCTGTACAGAACATTAGTTAAGCCAATTCTGGAATACTGTGTTCAATTCTGGTTTCCCTACGATAGGAAGGATGTTGTTAAACTTGCAAGGGTTCAGAAAAGTGTTACAATGATGCTGCCTTGGTTGGAGGGTTTGAGCTATAGGGAGAGGCTGAATAGGCTGGGGCTATTTTCCCTGGAACGTCAGTAATTGAGGGGTGACCTTATGGAGGTTTATAAAATCATGAGGGGCATAGATAGGGTGAATAGCCAAGAGTAGGGGAGTCCAAAACTAGAGGGTATAGGTTTAAGATGAAAGATAGAAAAGGGACGTAAGGGCAACTTTTTCACGCAGAGGGTGTGCTTGTATGGAATGAACTGCCAGAGGAAGTGGTGGAGGCTGTTACAATAACAACTTTTCAAAGACATCTAGACGGGTACGTGAATAGAAAGGGTTTGGATGGATATAATGCTGGAAAATGGGACTTGATTAATTTAGGATATCTGGTCAGCATGGACGAGTTGGACCAAAGAGTCTGTTTCTGTGCTGTACATCTCTATGATTCTATGACTCTAATTCACTTGTGGACAGTAAGCAAAGTTAATGATTGAGTCCAGTGACCATTCTTCAGTATACAAGTCTACCATGCAAAACCTTGTCGAACACCTTGCTGAAGTCCATCTAGACAACATCCACTGCTCTGTCTTCATCAATCTTCTTTGTCACTTCTTCAAAAAACTCAATCAAGTTAGTGAGACACAATTTCCCACGCACAAAGCCATGTTCATTATCTCTAACCAATCCTTGCCTTTCTAGACATTTTATTTCTATAGCAGCTACACCTTAATCTGTCCTCCTACAACACTCAAACATGCTCATGTTCCTATAGGGATCACTGACTAACAATCAGAAGTGGGATTACTGGTCAATTTTTCCCTTTTTTGTTACAAGTGGTTAGGCTTGTTGTGCCCCTCCAACCCCCTGTCTGCAATTAGCTAATGCCACTGAAACCTCTATGGGAATTTATGATTGAGTTCAGCATCCAAAAGATCATTAATTAGTCGCTAATAAATTATTTAGTTTCTAATCACCTCTTTGAAGTCAATTGAGCCAACAAAGAAGCCTTACACAATTTCCATTGTTTTAGATTTCTAGCATCTGCAGTTCTTGTTTTATTTTAAGGTATAATTGTTGTTATATGCATGACTTTCCTTTAAGAGAATTCACCTTTGGATCTGTACGCTGCTCATACAAAAAAATCAGTTGTTTTGCTGTATGTCTACTTTTTAACATTGTGTTTTGCTGTCTTAAATAAGCTAACCAGAGATAATGAATCCCTGATTAGTGATTGATTAATGGTGAATTATCTGAAATGACAACTGTAAAATCCTTCCGAATTTTACAGACTGCTGAATATCACTGCTCAGGTTCTCATATCAGGACTAACTAGCTGATTACAGTATAGAATCATGGAATTATACAGTGCAGATGAAGATCATTCAGCCTACAAATAGAACGATCCAATTGGATCCACTTTGTTCCTTCAAGCATTTATTCAATGGCCTTTCAAATGTTACTATTGAGTCCCCTTTGGCCTCCCTTTTAGGAAGTGCATTCCAGATTAGAAGAATGGTTTTGTTTAAAAAAACGTTTCCTCTTGTTGCTTCTGGTTCTTTTAGCAGTCTGTGGCCATTGGTTACTACTGCAGCTACGTGAAACATTCTGTCCTTATTTATTCTATCAAAACCATTCAGGAGTTTCAACATTCTTATCAAATCTTCTGTTAACTTTGCCAGCTCCAAGGAGAACAGCCCCAGCTTTTCCTGCCTCCCATGTGATTGAAATCTTTCACATTCTAGTTGATGTCTTCTGTATCCTTTCCTTGACACCCTTCATAAGTGTAGCTCCTTCTCGATTTGTTTATATATACCTAGGTCCCCACATGTTCCTGCATCCCCTTTATTGTTGTATGCTTTATTTTGTCGTGCCTTACCTCGTTCTTCTGATCAAAGTGTATCACTCCACACTTCCATCTCATCTGCAACATGGCTGCCCATTCTATCAGCCAGTCTATACCTTCCTGAAACCTATAATTGTCTTCCCCATTGTTTACTGTATTCCCACGTTTCATATTAACTGCAACATTTGAAACTATGTGAATCTTTTTATTAGATAGCAAAAAGAACAGTGTTCCTAATATTGTGTCCCAGGGAGCATGGCTGTCTACAAGCCTCTACTCTGCAAACAACCACTCGCTACTACTACTCTGCTTTCTGTCTATTAGCTACCTTTGAATCCATGCTACCAATGTCCTTTGAATCACATCATTTTTAATGTTGGTAACAAGTCCAATATTTGGAAATTTATGTGGGGGGCCAGAAGGACATAGTTGAGGCCCTGAACGAATACTTTGCATTGGTATTCAGAAAGACGAAGGACATGATGGATGGTGAATCTCAGGAGGGGTATGTTGATATTCTGGGACATAGAGCAAAGGAGGAGATGTAGGGTGCTTTAAAAAATAGGTATCCAGAACTTGATGGCATCTATCCCAGAATGCAAAGGGAGGCAGGTGGAAACATTGCTGGGATCTTGGGTGATATCTTTGTATCCTCTTAGTCGCAACAGAGGTCCCAACGGAATGGAGAATAGAAAACATTATTCCTTTGTTTGGGAAGGGCAACAGCACAGTGGCTCAGTGGTTAGCACTGCTGCCTCACAGTGCCAGAGACTCGGGTTCGATTACCGCCTCAGGCAACTGTCTGTGTGGAGTTTGCATGTTCCCCCAGTGTCTGTATGGGTTTGCTCTGATTTCCTCCCACAATCCAAAGATGTGCAGGTCAGGTGAATTGGCCATGCTAAATTGCCCATAATGTTAGGTGCATTAGTCAGAGGAGGTATAAGATAGGGGGGGGTGGGTTACACTTTGAAGGGTCGGTGTAGACTTGTTGGGCCAAAGGGCCTGTTTCTATACTGTAGGCAGTCTAATCTAAAATCTAGCAATAATCTGGGAGATTATAGGCTGGTGAGCTTTACGTAACTAGGAGGGAAATTATTGCAGAAGATTCTTAGGGAGAGAATTTGCTCACATTTGGAAAAGTGTGGAGTTATTAGTGATAGGCAGCAGTATGAAGAAGTTCATGTCTCACAAACTTAATTGAGTTTTTTGAGGAAGTGACAATGAAAATTGATGAAGGCAAGGCAGTAGATGTTGTCTACATGGACTTTGGCAAGGTCTTTGACAAGATCCATTTATGGTAAGCTGATACAAAAGATAAAGTCACATGGGATCCACCGTGGGCTGGTAAAATGGATACAGAACTGGCTTAGTCATAGAAGGCAGAGATTAGCAGTGGAAGAGTGTTTTCTGACTGGCGATCTGTGACCAGTGGTTTTCCTCAGGGAATGGTGCTAAGAGTCCTGCTGCTTGTAATAAATATAAATGATGTGGAGGAGAACGTGGTTAGTAAGTTTGTGGATGACACAAAAATTGGGAGAACTGTGGATAATGAGGAGACTTCCCAAAGGATACAGCAGGATATAGATAGGAGGATATATAGACTGTTCTATGTTCTTTGTGATCCTTTATTAACAACAGTAATCCAATCAACGGTATCCACCACATTATCAAAGAGCTCAAGCAAATTGGTCAAAAACAATTTTTCTTTAACAAACCCATACTGACTTTCAGTCAGTAGCCTATACTTTTCCTAATGCCAATGACGTTTGACCTGGATTATTGTCTTTGAAGGCTTTCCCACCACTGACATTTAGTTGAGTGGCCCGTTGTTGCTGAATTTATCCTTTTTCCTCCTTTGAACAGGGGTGTAATAGTTCATAGTAATAGAAAAAAATAATAGTAGAAGCAGGAGTAGGCCATTTGGCCCATTGAGCCTGCTCTGCCATTCATTCAGATCATGGCCGATCCATCCATTATGTCAGCTCCTCCTACCTGCAGTATCCCCATAACCCCTAAGTCCCCTACCATGCAAAAACCCATCCAACTGTGTCTTGAATATATTTAATGAAGCTGCCTCTGCTGCTTCCTTGGGCAGAGAATTCCGTAGATTCACTACTCCCTGGGAAAAGCAGTTCCTCTTCATCTCGGTCCTAAATCTACGCCTCCTAATCTTGAGGCTGTGTCCCTTAGCCCTAGTCTCACCCACCAGCAGAAACAACTTGCCTGCTTGTATGTTATCTATCCCTTTCATAATTTTGAATGTTTCTATAAGATCCTCCCTCGGCTGCATCAGGGCCACATAACGTCTATGGAATTAGAACCGAATATCAATCAGCACTTTCAGGGAACACCAAGAGAACACTCAAGCGATCCAAAATCCAAATGAAATGCTTATTATGATGCTTCTGTAATGAGGCTATTTATTAATCCTTTTAGCCATTTTAACCAGGTTAGAACCTGTCAGATCCCATATCACAGCAAGTTACTACTTCTCCTAAAATTGTTATCAGAAGAATTTGTACAAATATATTTAGTCTTAAGGTAAAATTTTACAGAATAATATCAAGATATACACAACCAATTACATTTCTGAGTCCAAAGTTTAAGGCCTCTGAAGTGGTTTCTTTAGACACACAGACAGTGAAGAGCCAGAGAATAAAGCAATGTCCTGTTTTGATGTCACTCTTGAGCATGAGTTGTATTTGGCCAGATATTAATAAGCAGTGACTCTACATTTCCAAGCAACAAAACAGAAGCTGTCTATACCTAAACATAAACTACTTTTAAGCACTATGGTCATAAATAGTTGTGAAAAATTGATCTGTAATTCAAACTACATTCAGACAAGGATCACAGTTGACAAAGCAGTTTCCTGTTGTTAAATGTGCACAGATGGATGGCAATAGATTTTCATGTTCAAGGTCTGGGAGATGGGACTAATCCTGAGGTTCCATTCCTTCTCTGACCCGAAACTGCTGGAAGGCAATCTTATGGCAGTTTCAGGCCGTAAGTGGCTGCTGGCTTGGTACTTCTGATGTACACTGGAACTTATTCACATTTGTTAACTTTCTGCCCATTTTAAAGCTCTCTCCTTGTCTCACCCTCTATTCCTTCACAACACCATCTCATTTTCACACCCTCCACCATCCACATTCACCATGTCAACATAACTTGTGTTGAATGGATACATCAGTCATTTCATGTCATTAATTCTCAAATGTTTGTATGCTCCCATCATCATCTGTGGTGTATGCAGGAAGATTGTGTGTCACTTTTTGATGATTAATAACCATGAGAATTGCTTTACTTTTTGTTTGTTAAATCATGACTTTCTCGTCATTCGAGTAAATAAGTGGAAATTCTCAAGCTGGCAATGTAGAAGTAGAAACTCTTGGTCTATGAGTCCAAACTGATGGCAACCGTCTTCAGGAAAAGTCTGTAGAGAACAAGCTGTAATGACAAGTTGGGAGACTAATGGCTTTGGACATGTGGAAGCTCATTACAGTCCACAGGCATGTTGAAAATTCTGTGCGTCTGAGGGATCACGTGTAAAATAAAACAGACTGAGAACCCATTTAGTAATGTTTGCAGCGATTATGATATAATCAAATGAACTGAACCTTTATGACCCGCCAACACTTGTGTCATTTTAGCTTAACAATATTCTTAACTGACTTACATAAAGCAGTGAGACAATTTGAACTACCAGAAAATATCATTAGGTGCTGGAAATCAGATAAAATTATTTTTGGATTACGGTAATTCTTTTCTTCTTATATTATGAAAATATTCATTCCAATGTATCACATAAATATTAAAATAATCCACATGCAAACAATAATTTCATGAAAATAATACAAATGTGAATTAGACCACCACCTCAATTCACACATGGCTACAGTTCCCACCAGTTCAGCTTCTGAATGAACTTCTATTTATTTACTAAAAAACTTCATATTTATCGCTTTAAATATGTAGAAAACTGCAGGAATAAGGAAACTGAAAAAAGGTGATTTGCATCAGGGCTGGCTTAAGTTGTATCCTGAGGCTTAGAAAGCAGCTGGTTATGGGAAAGGGAGAGCTGTTCCACTGGGATAGGCTTCACTTGAACAAGGCTGGGACCTGTGTTCTGGTAAATTGTAGAACCAGAGTTGTAGATAGGTCTTCAGACTAAGTAGTGGGGCAATTGGAAGGAAGTTTAAAAAAAATCAAAAAGAAATGAGAGAATAGGGATGCAGACTAATGAAGAAGCAAGTAATAATTGAAGTGTGACAGGAAGGAATAGTAAAGGTGAGCAGAAGAATGCAGCAGAAATCAGGTCCAGAATAAGTAATAATGATAAAAACTCAAAGCTTAAGGCTCTTTATCTGAATGTATGCAACATTTTTAACAAGATAAAGAGTTGATGACACAAATAGAAATAAATTAATTTCACTATTGTGAAGACATGATTGCATGGTAACCGGGACTGGGAACGCAATATTCAAGATATTCAGTGTTCTGGAAGATGAGGGAAGGGTGTTATTGAATTGAAAGGGGTGTTGGGTAGGGTAGGGGGATTTGTAGAGATGTGGCCATGACCGAAGGGTTTGAGTTGTAGGTGAGGCTGGATAGGCTGGGACTTTTTTCATTAACAAAGATTTATTAAATCATGAGGTGCATTCATGAGGAGCATACATAAGTTGACTTGCAAGGGTCTTTCCCTCACGTTGGGAAACTTCAAAACTGCAGGCCACATGTTTAAGGTGAAGGTCACATGAGGCAACATTTTTTGGATAAGTACATGAATAGGAAAGGTTTAGAGGGATATGGACCAAAAGCAGACAAGTGGGACTAGTTTAGTTTAGGAAACTTGGGTGGCATGGATGGGTTGGACTGAAGGGTCTGTTTCTGTGCTGTATGATTGAGTCTATGACTCTAATAGGCAAAAAGGAAAAGGCGGTGGGGTTGCATTGCTAATAAAAGGTTTTAGTACATAAAAACCTTGGAGCATCTTTGAAGAGAAATCAGAGTTAACATTTTGAATCAAGTGACCCTTCCTCAGAACTGATGGTAGCGAGGTATTAGTGCAGTGGTGAGCTGTGATTTGGTGCAATATAATTGGATGTGTTATTAGTTTGGGTAGAAATAGGAATAGCAAGGGAAAGAAGTCTAGGATAGGAATTATTTTCTGGACTCCGAAGAATTGTCTCACTGTAGGATGAAGTATTTGTCAGGAAATGATGAAAATATCTAAAAATGACTTTGAAACTGTCATGGATGATTTTAATCTGCATTTTGATTGAACACATCAGATGGACAAGGTAACATGGTAGGCAAATTTATAGTGAATTAAGGTTTGTTTCTTAGAGAAGTACACTGCAGAACCAACCTGGAAGTAGGCTATTTTAGATCCAGTAACTTGTAATAAGGTAGGATTCATAAGAGATCTCATAGTTAAAGATCCATTCAGAGGTAATGATTGCAACATGGCAAAATTTGATGTTCAGTTTGAGAGAAAGCAGCATATGAGGGCCCAGTTTTGAATGTGACAGCACTGCTTTGCCTTAAATTGCTTAATGTACATTGATTAGCTATTTAGAGGCCTGAAGAATGTAGGGATGTTTTAAAACAGCACTCCCATTTATGCAGATGGAATGGGGAAGGAGATAGAAATTGCAGGAGTATGCTGTTAACATTTGTTGACGTGTCAAATCCTTACCCTATTTACTGTACAATAACTTCAGCTGAAAGACTAAGAGATACACAGAAAACGTAAGAGAAGCAATGAAAGAACGAGAGAGTAGCAGGGCCTCAAGAAGAGAATAATAGTGAGAAAAATGCACAGAAGGAAAGAAATGATAAAAACTAGCTTTATTCCAGTTAAGGGCCTCAGTGGAAAGGGAAAATAAGTTTGTCTCTGTTTTGTGCATGCAATTAGTCACTGTCTGTGCAGTGCCCACTTGTGGTAGTTCTCGATCTGCTTGCACAATGTGTATCTCTTTCATTCTTTTGTGTCTTTGAAGAAAAAGCTCCTTTTTTTTGGAATGGTTTCAAATCCTGAAGAAGGGCTCATGCCCAAAACGTCGATTCTCCTGCTCCTTGGATGCTGCCTGACCTGCTGTGCTTTTCCAGCAACATATTTTCAGCTATTGGTCACTCTTAGCACACATTTTAAAATGGTTTGCATTGTGGTTCATTGTCAGCCACTAGTCCCATTTCAGGATACTGAATAATCTGAATATAGTGGTCATCGCATCAGTGATGGCTGGACATCTTGTTTTGCTAAGTCATCAAACAATTGTAAATTTGGAAAATTACTAGCACTGCTCCTTCATCAGGTAACTGTGGAGCAGGATCGTAAGACATAGAATTTATAGCAAAAGATCACAGTGTCATGTAACTGAAAGCTAGTACTTCCAAATAAACCTGTTGGACTATAACCTGGTGTTGTGTGAATAATTGCAATTAGCAACTATAAGAATTCAGAAGATCCAGTAATAGCCTGACAGATTTTTTAAAAACTTGAAAACGTTTGATCATCTTGGCCAAACAGTGATGCACCTGGAATATCATGGTAATTTTCAAAAGCAAACAAGTCCTAATACAAAAGTGTTACAGCATAAACACATGAGGTTGGTACTGGCCAGATATGAATCAGGATATTCAATAACTCATGAATGCATATGAGGCATGCCAACATAACAACACCAACAGCAGATCTATGTCCACAATATTCCATCCATTCTTAGACAAAAGTAACAAAAGTCGTATTCCCAGTGCATGGGAAAGATTACATCCTTGTTATACGATGTGGAGGTTTGCAGCTCCACACTCGTCAACTCTGATTTTTAGCTTTGTCCACCTCAGTCTATCACTAGCACCTCCATATCATATTAGAAGGTTGTAATCTTTTCCATGCACTGGGAATACGATATTGTTATTTTTGTCCGAGAGTGGATGGAATTTTGTGGACGTGGATTTACTGTTGGTGTTGTTATGTTGGCAGGCCTCATTTGCATTGATCATTGAATATCCTAATTCATCCCTGGCCGGTACAAACCTCATGTGTTTCTGCTGTAACACTTCTGTATTAGGACTTGTTTGCTTTTGAAAATTACTTGCCATGATATTCCAGGTGTATCACTGTTTGGCTAAGATGGTCAAGTGTTCTCAAGTACTTATTTAAATCTGTTAGGATATTACTAGGTCTTCTGCAATTCTTATAGTTGCTAATTGCAATTATTCACACTGGCTCTAGCCAAAGTTTAATAGAGCAGTTGAGAGCATCTTCAACTTTGATTAATTCAATTGCACTATGCCTTGTCTGTTTCACCACATTGGGTGTAGCTGGAATCCCATGAAATGTGACTATACCAAGATATGAGTATACTGGCAGTCCTACCACTGCTGGACCACTAGTAGAAGATCTTGGAAAGTCAAAATGAGCCTGCGTATTGGCACTGCAGTATGATTGTACCACTGCACAGAGCTAGTGATCCATTGTATGTTAAGAGATGGTCTCTCATAGTCTGGACCATGTAACACTTTCTGAGGTACATGTCTTTCAAGATGTGGAGTGGTAATATGTTGGCACTGGCTCAGTGTTGATTTTAGATTTTAGAGTGCATTAGCCTGCCCTTTTAGAACAGTTAAAATGCTTTTGAATGCTTTATACTTTTGACATGTGCATGTGTGGTTAATGATGCGGAAATCTTGGTCATCTTCAGAAATTTGCCTTTTGCTTAGTTGAATGTGCACTTCAACAATGAGTTTGTGCATGTTTTAAATTCTTTCTTTCCAGCCAGTGATGTGTTTTCATATCGTCTTGTTGGTCACCTGCATTTTGTTTTGGGATCTGACTTGACTTTTGGAATAAGATTTCATGCAGGTTTTGCATGCCCAAAGTACTTTGGTGTCATGTGATTTACAGGTGTGTAGTAAAGCTGGGTGTTTTTAGGTAGGTGCCAAACTGTATGTAATAGATCTTGGCAAAGAGGTGCACTTTTCAAAGTGTAGCAGTCGCATTGGTTGCACATACAGCATGAAATTGTTGCTGCCCGGCCACTATGTGTCTGTCTTCAAGTAAAGCATCAACCCTTTTGGGTAGAAGATCCTAGGTAATTACTAACTTGATGAACGTCTGTGAGTTCTGCTTCAGGGAAACCACATTTGTGCTCTTTTCCATGGCATCTTGCAATGAGCTCATCAACAGATGCTTTTTGTCTGTACGACATGAACTGGAGTTAGATTAGATTAGATTACTTACAGTATGGAAACAGGCCCTTCAGCCCAACAAGTCCACACCGACCCTCTGAAGAGAGACCCACCCAGACCCATTCCCTTCATTTACCCCTTCACCTAACACTATGTTAATCCTGATTCTTACTTTGAGTAGGGTTTTTGAGTGCCCTGCAGATTTTTTCTGAATCTTTCTGATCTCTCATGAAAAGACCCAATGCATTAATTCTGCAAAAGTCTTCATTGGCAGATGAGGTTTTCAGAGGTCTTTGCTTGGAAACATCCATTGCTCAATCTGTAAAATAAAGCTGGATATGTTGCTTGAATAGCTGTAATTCAGTCAAAGTATCATTGGCTCCCTAATCCTTAAAGTATTTGCCGTCCATTTCCTGTTGAAAAGTTTATTTTTCTTTAAAATAGAAGGTGCAGTGTTTGTTTTTTTCTTTTAGTTATTTTGTTTTTCTATCCTTTTGATCCTTTTCCACTCCTGTTTTACTTTATTTTATTTTTCACTGTTGCTGCTTCTTCGCAGGGTTTAATCACTTCAGACTGTCCCATTAAGAATTGGGACATGGAGTAGCAGATTTCTACCACTAGATGGCAATCACATCAAACATAAGGAATGATGACATGCAAGCTTCCCTCTGGGATCATGCCAAATTGGAGAGACAAAATGGTGGAATCAACTGATCCTGGCATGAAGGTAAACCTGGTTAGTTTAGAAAACTGTTCTAAAAGTTGTGACTTTTTTTCCGGATAACTATGTATTCAAGTTGTGAGTAGTTTTTGACAGCCCATCGCTAGTTCTCAATTGAAAAACACCTTTTTTGAAAAGGTTTTCTGAAATAACCGAAGTTAGATTTTATGCAGAAAGTAGGAAAGTAACAGGTCTTTTGCGTGTTCAGTTTATGTTCTGTATTCGCAAGAAAAGATATGTTGCTGTTAGTTCTCCAAATGCTTTTAAGTCCAGGGCTGTCATCTAGCTGATATTCAATGAGGTTTCCAAGGGCCCTGCTGCTTGTCATGAAATGCCACTTATAGTGGGAGCTTTGTCTCCAGTGGGGTATTTGTATCTTATGTGAGCTCTCATAACAAAAGAGCTAGCCGTGGCTAATGTGGTACTAAAAAAAATCAACAGATGTATATTACAGCTCCTGATATATACAGATACATACACATATTACAGTCACAGATGCTTCAGCATTTGGGCTAATATTAATCAAATCTGTTACAAGAATAGCACATTTTCATCAGTCTGTCATGCTTCAAGTAGTCTTGGTTAAGATGGTTAATCTATCTTCAGATCACATACCATGATACAGTGATAACACCATAGGCCTATCTCTTATAGGTATATTGAGATAAGACAACACTTCCTATCACAAACTAAATATTCCTGTGAGCTTGATGGAAGGGATGGTTTAGTTGGAGAAGCAAAAAAAAATTATTGGTATTCTATAGGCAAGTAAGCTGTCGTTTTAGCCATCAAAGTGCAGCAATACTATGCACACATTGACACTATTTAACCTTGATTCCTGTCAATTTGCATCCAAGCTTTCTGAAATTAAGTAAATTAGTGTGTATGGGAAATTAATTGATTATTGATGTCAGAAAAACAGATTTTTGATTTATGTGGATTTCTCAGCTTTTTAATATTTACAGGTTTCCACATGCTGAAGATGACCGAGGGGAAATTCAATGATAACATTGCATCACTTTACCTGTATGCTGTAACAGCATCAGGGCATATTACAGATAATACAAAACTCAGTAAATGTTTAACCACTTGAAAAGGCATTGAAGAAAAGACCTAAGAATAAGCAAGAGCAGGAAATGGTTTCACAAAGTGATGGAGTGAAAACAGACAATGAGTAACTCTGAAATATGTGTTGCTGGAAAAGCACAGCAGGTCAAGCAGCATCCAAGGAGCAGGAGAATCGATGTTTCGGGCATAAGCCCTTCTTCAGGAATCCTGAAGAAGGGCTTATGCCCGAAACGTCAATTCTCCTGCTCCTTGGATGCTGTCTGACCTGCTGCGCTTTTCCAGCAACACATTTTTCAGCTCTGATGTCCAGCATCTGCAATCCTCACTTTCTCCTAATGAGTAACTCTGAGCCATTGTCACACACACCTCTGTGCTTTCTGCTCAACTGTGCTTTGAAATAGCTCTGACAGATGTTTAGAAATGGCCTATGTGGATTTAGTAACACAATTGGGTAGATTGTAGGAGGAGCTGCAAAATGGAGATTAAGTGGTTGGGTGAATTCATGTATTTATATATCATATCTTTCTAAAATGTTCAACAAAATAGTCACGTCAAATAAGCAGATTATAGTCACATCAAATAACCAGATTATGAACAGTGATTTCTATGAAATAATTTTCCCTTTTCAAGGTTTCACTGGTTTCCAGCCAGTGTGTTATTTTTCACACACCAGTATTCTTCTTGAAATACCTTAATACTTACAGGAAAACCAATGAGAAGTTGCACCAAAAATATCATCAAACTTCATGATATCATGAAGAGTTAATGTACGTTTTTGTCACAAAGATAATTTTGAGTTGTCACTCACACTGCTTTTACTGCACTGGTTTATAGCAGCAATTGAATTCAAATGGTGGATCACTGCCTCTTCACTTTGCCTTACAAATTTTGTGCATAATGTGTAAACAACAGGGACTGGGCAGAGTTGCACAAAATATGTTTCAATCTCAGATTCTAATGTGTCATGAATTTGTTATACCTATAGTTCACCACATGTAATGGACTTTTACGCTCTATGGATTTTGACACTTCTTCAGTGTTAACGCTGTAGGCCCCTCCTACCTGCATTCTATAAATCAAAGTTGTTAATTTCAAAGACTCGAGCAGTAGATCTAAAAATATAAATGATGTTTTAAAGAAAAGTCAATTAAAAGGTGTACCGTTCTGTCATAAGAGATGAATCATTTATCTTGAAAGCATTGGACTAGACCATTCAGCTTCTCAAACCATTTTATTCAAACAGAGTAATCCAAGATGGAAGATGAGAAAAATTTCTGGCGATAACAGCTGCTCCTTTCTTTGAGGTGTTTTAGGTTTTGGAGGTGATTTCCTTGAATTCCAGGAGCAGTAATTACTGTTTTATATGCTGTTGCATTGTTTTGGAACTTTGGGAAAAAAAAGTCAAAACAACAGCAGTTTTAAAAGGGAGAAGAACCGACAAAGGAAGCACATGGTGAGGTCATTGCAGGAGAGAGAGAGAGAGAGAGAGAGAGAGAAGGAGCCCACACTGCTAACTGACAGAGTTAGCAGTTACTGCCCTTTGCTGTTTGAATTCATGTATCGCTGGACATCGGGGTGTATCTAGGAAAATTAAAAAACAGTGAAATTCACAACTGATCTTGGGACCTGTTTGGGAAAGGTCACAGCGCAGAAGCAGATAAGTGGATTTTAAGTGCGGCCTTACTAAATTTGTAAGGCAAAGTGAAGAGGCAGTGATCCACCATTTGAATTGAATTGCTGCTATAAACCAGTGCAGTAAAAGCAGTGTGAGTGACAACTCAAAATTATCTTTGTGACAAAAGTAGTGAGTAGAGTGGGTTCTTTCTTGATTATATGTTTTATTGAGCTTTGTCTCTTGATTAAGCCTGAAATATAAGCCATAAGTATTAATTTAACCTGGAGCAGTGTTTTGTAGAGGAATAAGACAGTCCTATTTTCTGGGTCTGTAGATTGAAAGAAGAAAAAATGACCCTTTGTAGAGTGATATGCTCTTCTTGTCGGATGTGGGAGTTTAGGGAGAGTTTACGGGTTCCTGAGGATTGTATCTGCATTAAATGCTGTTGGTTGCGAATCCTATCAGGTCGAATGGATCGGTTGGAGAGGCAGGTAGAGGCAATGAGGAATTTACAAGAGCAAGAGGATGTGATGGATAGCAGTTATATGAAGGTGGGAAAGTCTCAGATACAGTCACATAGATGGGTTAACTCCAGGAAAGGAATGAGAGGTAGGCAGGTAGTGCAGGAGTCTTCTGTGGCTATCCCCATTTCAAACAAGTAGGCTGTTTTGGAAAATGTAAGGGGTGATGGACACTCAGGAGTACATAGCATGAGCAGCCAAGTTTCTGGTATTGAGACTGGCTCTAATGTAATGAGAGGTCATTCGGGTTCAAAGCAATTGATTGTGTTAGGGGACTCTCTAGTCCGAGGTACAGACAGACGTTTCTGTGGCCAGCAGTGAAAAATCAGAATGGTGTGTTGTTTCCCTGGTGCCAGAATCAAGGATGTTTCAGAGAGGGTGCAGAATGTTCTCATGGGGGAGATGGACCAGCAGGAGGTCATTGTCCACATTGGAACCAACAACATAGGAAGGGAAAAGATTGGCATTCTGAAGGGATATTATAGAGAGTTAGGCAGGAATTTAAAATGGAGGTCCTCGAGAGTAGTAATATCTGGATTACTCCTAGTGCTATGAGCTAGTGAGTGCAGGAATAGGAGAATATTGCAGATGAATGCATGGCTGAAGAGCTGGTGTACGGGAGAAGGATTCACATTCTTGGATCATTGGAAGCTGTTTTGGGGTAGAAGTGACCCGTACAAGAAGAATGGATTGCACCCAAATTGAAGGGAACTAATATACTGGCAGGGAGATTTGCTAGAGCTGCTCGGGAGGATTTAAACTACTAAGGTTTGGGGAGGGGATCCCAGGGAGATAGTGAGGAAAGATTTCAATCTGAGACTGGTACAGTTGAGAACAAAGGCCAGTCAAACAGTCAGAGCAGGCAGGGACAAAGCAGAGAACAAGGTAGGACTAATAAATTAAACTGCATTTATTTCAATGCATGAGGCCTAACAGGGAAGGCAGATGAACTTAGGGCATGGTTAGGAACATGGGACTGGGATATCCCAGCAATGATAGAAACATGGCTCAGGGATGGTCAGGACTGGCAGCTTAATGTTCCAGCATACAAATGCTACAGGAAGGATTGAAAGGGAGGCAAGAGAGGAGGGGGAGTGGCATTTTTGATAAGGGGTAGCATTACTGCTGTACTGAGGGAGGATATTCCCAGAAATACATACAGGGAAGTCATTTGGGTAGAACTGAGAAATAAGGAAGGGATGATCACCTTATTAGGATTGTATTATAGACCCCCCAATAGTCAGAGGGAAATTGAGAAACAAATTTGTAAGGAGATCTCAGTTATCTGTAAGAATAATAGGGTGGTCATAGTAGGGGATATTAACTTTCCAAACATAGACTGGGACTGCCATAGTGTTAAAGGTTTAGATGGAAAGGAATTTGTTAATGTGTACAAGAAAATTTTCTGATTGAGTATGTGGATGTACCAACTAGAGAAGGTGCAAAACATGACCTACTCTTGGGAAATAAGGCAGGGCAGGTGATTGAGGTGTCAGTGGGGGAGCACTTTGGGGCCAGCGGCCATAATTCTATTAGTTTTTAAAATAGTGATGGTAATGGATAGACCAGATCTAAAAGTTGAAGTTCTAAATTGGAGAAAGGACAATTTTGACGATATTAGGCAAGAACCTTCGAATGCTGATTGGAGGCAGATGTTCGCAGGTAAAGGGACGGCTGGAAAATGGGAAGCCTTCAGAAATGAGATAACAAGAATCCAGAGAAAGTATATTCCTGTCAGGGTGAAAGGAAAGGCAGGTAGTTATAGGGAATGCTGGATGACTAAAGAAATTGAGGGTTTTGTTAAGAAAAAGAAGGAAGCATATTCAGGTATAGACAGGCTAGATCGAGTGAACCCTTAGAAGAGTATAAAGGCAGTAGGAGTATACTTATGAGAGAAATCAGGAGGGCAAAACAGGGACATGAGATAGCTTTAGCAAATAGAGTTAAGGAGAATCCAAAGGGTTTTTACAAATACTTTAAGGGCAAAAGGGTAACGGGGGAGAGTATAGGGCCCCTCAAAGATCAGCAAGGCGGCCTTTGTGTGGAGCCACAGAAAATGGGGGAGATACTAAATGAATATTTTGCATCAGTATTTACTGTGGAAAAGGATATGGAAGATACAGACTGTAGGGAAATAGATGGTGACATCTTGAAAAATGTCCATATTACAGAGGATGGAGTCTGGATGTCTTGAAATGCATAAAAGTGGATAAATCCTCTGGACCTAATCAGGTGTACCCAAGAACTCTGTGGGAAGCTGGAGAAATGATTGCTGGGCCTCTTGCTGAGATATTTGTATTATCGGTGGTCACAGGTGAGGTGCCGGAAGACTGGAGGTTGGCTAACGTGGTGCCACTGTTTAAGAAGGATGGTCAGGACAAGCTAGGGAACTATAGACCACTGAGCCTGACGGCAGTGGTGGGCAAGTTGTTGGAGGGAATCCTGAGGGACAGGATGTACATGTATTTGGAAAGGCAAGGACCGATTAGGGATAGTCAACATGGCTTTGTGCATGGGAAATCATGTCTCACAAACTTGATTGAGTTTTTTTGAAGAAGTAGCAAAGAGGATTGATGAGAGCAGAGCGGTAGATGTGATCTATATGGACTTCAGTACGGTGTTCGACAAGGTTCCCCATGGGAGACTGGTTAGCAAGGTTAGATCTCATGGAATACAGGGAGAACTCACCATTTGGATACAGAACTGGCTGAAAGGTAGAAGACAGAGGGTAGTGGTGGAGGGTTGTTTTTCAGACTGGAGGCCTGTGACCAGTGGAGTGCCACAAGGATCAGTGCTGGGTCCACTACTTTTAATCATTTATATAAATGATTTGGATGGGAGCATAAGAGGTATTGTTAGTAGGTTTGCTGATGACACCAAAATTGGAGGTGTAGTGGACAGCGAAGAGGGTTATCTCAGATTACAATGGGATCTTGATCAGATGGGCCAATGGGCTGAGAAGTGGCAGATGGAGTTTAATATAGGTAAATGTGAGGTGCTTCATTTTGGGAAAGCAAATCTTAGCATGACTTATACACTTAATGGTAAGGTTCTAGGGAGTGTTGCTGAACAAAGAGACCTTGGAGTGCAGGTTCATAGCTCCTTGAAAGTGCAGTCGCAGATAGATAGGATAGTGAAGAAGGTGTTTGGTATGCTTTCCTTTATTGGTTAGAGTATTGAGGACAGGGGTTGGGAGGTCATGTTGCGGTTGTACAGGGCATTGGTTAGGCCTCTGTTGGAATATTGCGTGCAGTTCTGGTCTCCTTCCTATCAGGAAGATGTTGTGAAACTTGAAAGATTCAGAAAAGATTTACAAGGATGTTGCCAGGGTTGGAGGATTTGAGCTATAGGGAGAAGTTGAATACGCTAGTGCTGTTTTCCCTGGAGCGTTGGAGGCTGAGAGGTGACTTTATAGACGTTTATAAACTCATGAGAGGCGTGGATAGGATAAATAGACAAAGTCTTTTCCCTGGGGTGGGGGAGTCCAGAACTAGAAGGGATAGGTTTAAGGTGAGCGGGGAAAGATATAAAAAAGACATAAGGGGCAACTTTTTCACTCAGAGGGTGGTACGTATATGGAATGAGCTGCCAGAGGAAGAGGTAGAGGCTGGTACAATTGCAACATTTAAAAGGCATCTGGATGGGTATATGAATAGGAAGGGTTTGGAGGGATATGGGCCAGGTGCTGGCAGGTGGGACTAGATTGGGTTGGGATATCTGGTCGGCATGGATGAGTTGGACCGAAGAGTCTGTTTCCATGCTGTACATCTCTATGACTTTGACTCTATGAGGGCTGATCTGTACCTGAGCTCTTGAATCAATGATATGAATCATTAAAATCTCAACTGACTTCAGGCAAAGAACTTTGTTACATGGTTGGTGCATTCTCAGAACATCTTTGTGCACACAACAGAAAGGCAGTACCTATATTCAAACATAAATAAAGCAGAATTTTGAGATATATTGTGAGAACCTTATGTTGAGAGACAGCCATCATGACACAAAATCATGACTCTGGGCATGTTCATAACGTATATTGAATTGTTTCTCCTTTATACATTAGAAATCTTTTTATACACTATTTAAAGTTACACAAGTTATATGACTTCAAAAGCAAACAAAGAAATCTCAATGAGTACGCACTCTTGGAAAAACAACAATTGACTTTGTTTTTACTGTAAACCGTATCAATAAAGTACTCCTGATCTTCCTGCAGAGTCAGGTTTTGAATTGTATTGTTTCAGTTCAGACTCAAGATCTTGCAGAGCACAGAGAATTCATGCTTCTCTGTTAAAGGTGATTTCTGGGGATTAAGGACAAGATTAAAAATAAAACTATACTAGATGGAGCATACAGATGAACATTTTGACATTTAAGGAAATAGTTGGGGAAAACCTACATTGCATTTGAAAAGGTTAAGCAAAATAATTTTGATGGATATGCACGTTAGAAGTTGAAACTGTTATGAACTACTAGATGAAGTTCTTCAAGAGATAATTCTATTAAAATTTAAAAGCTTACTACCTTTTGTAATTAGTGGGCGGCACGGTGGCACAGTGGTTAGCACTGCTGCCTCGCAGCGCCAGAGACCCGGGTTCAATTCCCGCCTCAGGCGACTGACTGTGTGGAGTTTGCACATTCTCCCCGTGTCTGCGTGGGTTTCCTCCGGGTCCTCCGGTTTCCTCCCACAGTCCAAAGATGTGCAGGTCAGGTGAATTGGCCATGTTACATTGTCCGTAGTGTTAGGTAAGGGGTAAACGTATGGGTGGGTTGCGCTTCGGCGGGTCGGTGTGGACTTGTTGGGCCGAAGGGCCTGTTTCCACACTGTAAAGTAATCTAATCTAAAGTAATCTAATCTAAAAAACCCATGTTGAAAACTAAAGGACTTCAACTGCTAGAGAAGCAGCAGTAATGACTGAAAATAATCTACTTCATAAAACTAACCTTTTTTTACACCTCTGCCATAAATGTGAGAAGGTCTGAGAATGGGAAGGTGAAAGGAAGGCAGGTAACTCGGATAAAGAATGGACAGTTGGGAATGCCCCAAGATTGCCTCAGGTTAGAAAGGAAGGTACTGAGGGTGAAGGAGAAATCTGAAAGCCATAATGTTTCCATTGCTACGAAGTGGGACATCTATGTTCAGAATGCTGGGAGTTGGAAGGAAACCCACGGGACATGTTGCGGCTTGTAAGAATGAGTTCAAAAAATAAACTCTAAAGGAAAATTCCACTGATCAAATTTAGTTTGAATTACAACCAGGGAACAAGAGATTAAAAACGGCTCTCAGTGCAGATGAGGTGAATAAGATATATGAGTTTTTGCCCAATTGTGAGATAATTCCATTTTAATTTTGATAAATGCAAGGCATTGCATTTTAGTAAAACAAACAAGGGCTGGACTTATATATTTAATGGTAGTTTTGTAGAAAAGAGAGACCAAAGGGCTCAAGTGCATAATTCTTTGAAAAGTATCCTCACTAATAGATAAGATGTTTAAGAAGGCTTTTAACACGCTCGCCTTCATTGCTCAGACCATTGAGTATAGGAGTTGGGACATCATGTTGAGGTTGTCGGGGCATTGATGAGCCATCTTCTGGAGTATTGTGTCCAATTCTGGTCACCCTGTTGTAGGAAAGATATAATGAAGTTGGAGAGGGTCAGAAAAGTTTTACTGAGATGTTGCTGGGAATGAAGGGTTTGAGTTATAAAGAGAGATTGGGGCTGGAACTCTTTTTCAGTGGAGATTGGTACATTCAGGGTGACCTTATAGAGATTTATAAAATCATAATGAGCATGGATAAGGTGAATAGCAAAGATCTTTCCCTAGGATGGGGGAATTCAAAACTAGGGGCCATATTTTTAAGGTCGGAAGATAAATATTTAAAAGGGACACGAAGGACAACTGTTTCACACAGAGGGTGGTTCATATGTGGAATGAACAACCAGAGGAAGTGGTAGATGCAGATACAGTTACAGCATTTAAAAGGCATTTGGATAGATACATGAATAGAAAAGTCTTAGAGGGATATAGGTCAAATGCAGGCAAGTGGGGCTTGTTTAGTTTGGGAAACTTGGTCGGAATGGGTGAGTTGAACTGAAGGGTCTGTTTCTGTGCTGTATGATGATGAACCTAACCCCTAACTTTATTAAGGGACACAGGATCTACTCAACTCTTTTGGGTTTGGAAAGTGCTGTCAAGGATCTTTGGCAAAGTTCTGCAGTGCACCTTGTAGATAGTACACACTTCTGCTACTGAGCCTTGGTGGTGGAGAGACTCAGTGCTTGTGGATGTTGACCAATTACACAGGCTGCTTTATCCTGGATGGTGCCAAACTTCTTGAGTGTTGTTGAAGATGCTCCTATCCATGCAGCAAGGAGTATTATACTACCCTCGTGACTTACACCTTGTAATTGATGAACAGGCTTTGGAGAATCAGGAGGTGAATTACTTGCCGCAGTATTCCTATCCTCTGATCTGCTTTTATAGCCATTGTGTTTATGTGGTGAGTCCAGTTGAGTTTTTGGTCAGTGATAACCCTCAGAGATGTTGAAAATGGAGGATTCAATGATGGTAACATGATTGAATGTCAAGGCGCAGTGGTTAGATTGTCTTTTATTGGTGATGGTCATTGCCTGGTATTTGTGTGTCGTGAATGTTACTTGCCATTTGTCAGCCCAAGCCTTGGTATTGTCCAGATATTGTTGCATTTGAACATGAACTGCTTCGGTATCTGAGGAGTCACGAATGATGCAGAACTTTGTGTAGTCATCAGTGAAAGTTTCCATTTCTGACGTTATGATGGAGGGAAAGTCTTTAATGACACAGCTGAAGATGGTTGAGCCTAGGACATTATCCTGAGGAGCACCTGTAGAGATGTCCTGGAGCTGAGATGATTAACCTTCAACATCCACGACACTCTTCCTAAGTGTCAGATATGACTCCAACCAGTGGAGAGTTTGCCCTTTAATACTCGTTAGGTCCAGTTTTGCTGGGGTTGCTTGGTTGAATGCAGTCTTGATGTCAAGGGCTGTTACTCTCAGCCCGTGTCTGGATTTCAGTGTTTTTGTCCATGTTTGAACCAAGGCTGTAATGAGGACAGGAACTGAATGATTCTGGCAGAACCCAAACTGGGTGTCATTGAGCAGGTGCTGCTTGATAGCGCTGTTGATGACACCTTCCATCACTTTACTAATGATGTGGAGATGCCAGTGCTGGACTGAGGCCGACAAAGTTAAAAATCCTAAAGCTTGTCCTTTCAAATAAATCTGTTGGATATTAACCTAGTGTTGTGTCACTTTACTGATGATCGAGAGTAGACTGATGGGGTGGTGATTGGCTGGGTTGGATTTGTCCTACATTTTGTGTACAGGATATACCTGGGCAATTTTCCAATATACCTGGGTAAATACTGGAATAGTTTTGCAAAGGGTGCGGCAAGTTCTGGAGCACAAGTCTTCAGTATTATTGCTAGAATGTTGTCAGGGTATGTAGCCTTTGCAGTATCTAGTGCCTTTAACTGTTCCTTGATATCACATGAGTGAATCGAATTGGCTGAAGATTGGCATCAGTGATATCCAGGACCACTGGAGGAGGCCAAGATGGGTCATCCATTTGACACTGGCTGAAGATACCTGTGAATGATTCAGCCTTATCTTTTGCACTGATTGCTGGGCTCTTCCGTCAATGAGCAAGGGGACATTTGTGGAGCCGTCGCCTCCTGTGAATTGTTTTATCTCCCACCACCATTTACGACTGTTTGTGGCAGAACTGCAGAGATTAGGTCTGATCTGTATCTCTTTGCCTTTTGACTCACTAAGCATTCACAATCTCTGTCTATGTGTTGGGTTATTCTTTCTTTTCATGTTTAGCAATTAATAATGTCTCTCTTCTCTTAGTCTGGTTGTATTGACTTGTTTTAAAACATAAATTCTTTTAGTCCTGGTGAAACACATGCACAGGGAAGGATTCTTTTTAAATTAACCTTATTGTAACTTACCAATGGGTGGGTTTATCCCTCCTCACCCAGTAACCTAATAATTTGGGGTAGCTAACAGGAACCATAATAACTTAATACCTCGACACTAGTAAGACCACATCTGATGTATTCTGCGTAGTATTGGTCACCATATTTAAGGAAGATGTAAATGCATTGGAAGCGGTTCAGAGAAGGTTTACCAGAACAATATCTGAAATGAATGGTATGCCTTGAGTAAAGGTTGGACAGGCCTTGCTTGTATCTAATGGAATTAGGAACTGTAAGAGATGACTTGATTGAAATATATAAAATTCTGAGGCGTCTTGACAGGGTAGAAGTAGAGAGGAGCTTTTTCTTACGGGAGAATTTAGAACAAGAGTCCACTATTTAAAATCAAAGTTTGTCCATCAATAGAGATTTCTGTCAGAAGGTTGTGAATCTTTTGAACTCTGTTCCGGAAAAGGTGGTAAAACTAGAATCTTTGAATGTTTTGAAGGCAGTAAAAGATAGATTCATATTAAGCAAAGGGGTGAAAACCAGGAATGCAGATTTGAGGTTCGGGTCAGATCAGCCATGATCTAATGATTGGTGAAGCAGGCTTGAGGGTCTGAATGGCCTACTCCTGTGCTTTGTTCGTATGGAACATTTGTCTGTTTTGAAGTGGATGGATGACAGAGAGGTGTCCTAGTTTGAGTTGATTTTTCAATTCAAACCTTAATCTCATGTATATGTTCCAATCTTTATTTTACTTCCTATAAATTTATAAGAAGTGCATGATAAACCTATCCTGGCTTGATGCCTGTAAGAATTCTTCACTTTCGAGCTTAACCAGCTCGAAACGTCATTGCTGCTGAATATCTGAGACATGCTAATGTCCTCGCACCAGAATGGAACTGGTATTAGGAAAAGTGAAATCAGATCACAACACTCACTTGATCTTTGTTGCCAAGTTTCTTTAAGGTCAGCAGTGAAGGTTGTCACTTTGTCACTGACCCCAAAAGTGGGGATATTAGTCATTTATCTCTCTGATCTGTGCTGGATCTAATTGCTTTATGCAAATTAGCTACTGCCGTTTTCTGATATTCTATAGTCATATAAGAATGACTCTCTTTCTTGTCACAAGTCAATAATTGTTTATGAGGAAAAGGACAACTGTAACTCTGAGAAGTAAAGTCTAGAATGTTCCAAAGAGTCAATACTTGAATTGCACAGCAGACTCCAGGTGAAATGCAGGAAAGAACATTGAATCAATGCAACTTTCACAGGCTCTCTCATAGAAGTGAAATAACATTGATCAGTAAGTTGAAGAGGAACAGATTTACCAGATGCAGTTGTCAGTTCAGTATTCCGCTGACCACATATCCCACCTCCATAAACCACCCAGAAACAGCACTGGAACTAGGTTGAAATGACAGAGTCACTGTGTGTTGTTAGCAACAGCACTGTAAACATGTCAGTCTACAACGCCTGCATCATAAGCACGCTGTGTATGGCAGTGAAACGTGGACTACATATGCCAAACAGGAGAGAAAATCGAATACCTTCTACTTGAGTATCTGCCGTATCCTGGTCATATCCTGGCAAGACAGAGTGTCCAACGCAGCGGTCCTATCTCACACTGGCCTTCCCAGCATGTAAACTCCACTCAGACAGTGGAGACTGTGCTGGCTGGGCCATGTCCACCACATGGAAGTTGGCTGCATATCCTCTATGGAGAGCTTGCATCCAGGGAGAAACCCACTGGGCATCCCCAGCTGTGCTATAAGGACATCTGCATGAGGGATATGAAGATGCTTGATATCGTTAAGGAGTCCTGGGAACAGCCTGCAGCTGACCGCACAAGATGGCGAAACACCCTGAACCAACACCTCAAAGCAGAGGAAAAGAAGCTGATGAACTCTGCAGCATACAGGCGAGTACGCAGGAAGGAGTTCAGCAGCTCGAGCAGATCAAGAACCACATACAGATGTGACCTCTATAACTGGGACTGTCACTCCAGCATTGGTCTCCTCAGTCACAAGCGAAATTGCTTCAAGGAAGTAGAAAGCTAGAACAATGGCAAGGATTCAACCCATGGTCAGCCATGACCGACAGGGGCCCCTTATACCCAGGACTCTGCCAGGTTCTTTAGTAAAGGAATGTAAATGCTGACATTCTTGTGATATGGAATGCAATATCATGGAAAGTGCTTCCCTGATATCGATCATGTCTTCTCATGCCACCATAAGACAGAGCAGCAGCAGTAGCCCCCATTTGTCATTACCAGTTTCAAACATCTTATCCAAATACACCACATTAAATCTTCTTTTATCATTTAAAATCTTTAGTCATATCTCAGAACTTACCTTCCTCATAAAGAAGAGTCTGCAGTCTATTCTTGCATTTTTAAAGTCTTATTCAAGACTTTAAAAGTGACATCTTTGTCATTTTTTGCACTGGAGCCTCAGTACAAATTCATAAATTAATTATGTCACAATGTAAGCCAACAAAGCCATTTTAAAAAAACAACACAATCAAAGCACTTTTTAATTCCATCCCTCAATGAATGAATAGCAGAGAGTTGCTCAATGTCATACCCTAATAAGACTGTGGCTGAGACATTGTAGGAGTTCTAGCCTTTGTTTTGTAAACAAGAAATAGAGGTACAGAACTAAGAGGTTCTGAATATTAAAATAAATTGAACTTGTTTGGGCTGTCCCCTTTTGGAATAGAAGAGATAAAGAGCTGATCTTAAAATTCTGAGTGTTTGATAGTGTGGATGTACACTATATATAAAAGAGACCTAAGGGGCAACTTTTTCACGCAGAGGGTGGTGTGTTTGTGTGTGTGTGTGTGTGTGTGTGTGTGTGTAACGGGCTGCCACAGGAAGTGGTGGAGGCTGGTACAATTGCAACATTTAAAAGGCATCTGGATGGGTATATGAATAGGAAGGGTTTGGAGAGATATGGGCCGGGAGCTGGCAAGTGGGACAAGATTGGGGTGGGATATCTGGTCGGCATAGATGAGTTGGACGTAAGGGTCTGTTTCCATGCTGTACATTTCTCTGACTTTGATTCTATATACATACACACTGCAGCTTCAAAGCTATACATTAGCTTAATGAGTAGGTTTTTCATTACATAGCCTGTTAACCAGACTCAGCTGCTTCCAGGCTCCTCCCCCAGACCTCCAGCTCACCAATGTATCCGGGGTACTCCTTTGAGTTATCTAATTGTTGAATTCACAAAATCAAGGAGACATGCTGCAGGCTCACTATGATGCATTACTTCTCTTTGAGACCGGTTTTGATGAACTGAAAATGTGTTGCTGGAAAAGCGCAGCAGGTCAGGCAGCATCCAGGGAACAGGAGAATCGATGTTTCGGGCATAAGCCCTTCTTCAGCATCTGCAGACCTCACTTTCTCCTCACCGGTTTTGATGAGACTTGTTTCACAGATTTTTTAAACATTTTATTCATTAAATGCTGTTTAGCTGTTAATTTATATTAGATGTAATTCAGCAACACCCCTCCTCCACTTTGCTTTCTATCATATGTTATGTTCTACGAAAGGGATTCTTTCAGATATTGCTTGTTTTATCTTTCTAGCATTCATGGATATTAATGTATTTTATAATATATCAATATCGTGCTATATGTAAAAACACAATGATAATTACGTTTTTTTTTGCAAAAAATGTGAAAATTAAAGTTGTTTTTCAGCACTGCTGCATCCAAGTATTTTCCTTTGATGCAAAGGCCAGTTACCATTTCTTAATATTTTAAAATAGGTGCTGAATTTTGAGCATTTATCTCCAAAGCAGAGGAACAAATCAGCCCTGCTCTTCTTTCATGTGAATGAGTCTACAATACACATTCAAAGAATTGGGCCTGCTTCACAATTCGCTAAAGACAGTGCAATATGGGTATCCTCTGTGATTTTAGCCATAACAGCTAGAGATGCCTGTGTAATCTAGAGGAATGAGTTTGCAAATGGTGAATTCAAAGTGTATCCCATTCTCCAAAACAGGCAGTGCGACAGGATGTGTAGATTAAGCTGTTGTCAAAACCAATTAGGACCAGCACTGCACAGAGGCTCCAAGACATTACTTTCCAGAAGAAATTGATTTGGACATGACCAATCGATGACATCCCATTGAAGGATGTCAGCTGGCCTGGGCTAATTGTGTATCCCCTGTAGAAAGAAACACTGATCGATCCTAGAGTTTGGACCACTGCCTACCCATCAACTAATTCTGCAATATAGCATCTAGTCTGCAACATAGCCAATAGTTAATATAACAACTAGACAGCCATAGATTTAGGGGATACAGACAAAAACAGCAACCTCATCCCATGTTTCATCCACATGATCTATCTGCACAACCTCTGGGAATGCCAGTCAACTCAAGAAAGGTGTCTGCTCCATCGGGGGAGTTACTGGCACTTGCTAAACATGAATTCATCATTGTTACTATTTTTAGGAAAATGGGAGTAGACCAACCCATGTACATTTACAACACTGCACTACCTATGATTTTACATCAGGTGGCAGACTTTATTAACATTCAGTTAATCATAAAAATCTACATACAAGCCAGAATTAAGTACAACAAACTCCAAAATATCTGGTACCTTTTTAAAAAAAAATGCAAAAACGGTAATAATCCTCCCAGATAACTTGACTATGGGAGACGGTTACCCAGAAGCACATCAACTAAACAATATTTATGGTAATTCAGGCTTTATAGGCGACAAGAACAGAGGTTATGATGAAGTTATATTGGTTACACCTCAACTGGAGTGCTATGAATATTTCTGGTACCGCACCATAGGTACAATATGAATGTATTGGAGAGTATAGAAGAATTTTATAAGAATTGTTCCAGGGATGAGACATTTCTGTAATGAAGGAATATTGGAGAAGTTGTGACTGTTTTCCTTGGAGGGAAGATGGCTTTGAGGAGATTTGATAAAAGTTTTCAATATCAAGTTTTCAAAACCTGGATAGAACAGAATGGGAGAAACTGTCAACTTCCATAAAAGGATTGAGAGAGGACACCATTTTAAAGGGATTTTCAAATGCAAGGTAAGGAGAGGCCTTTTTCATATTACGAGTCTCCGAGAATGCAAAACACAACCTGGAAGCGTGATGGAGACAGGTTCAGTTGAAGCACTCAGGAGGACATTGTTTCTAATTAAACAATCATGCAGTGTGTAGGGTTACAGGGAAAAGGTCGACAAGTGGCACGAAGCCAAAATGTTCAGACAGCTGGTAAAGCCACAATGGCTTCTCTACATTATAACAATTCTGTGATTTGCAATTGTAGCTGCCACAACAGGAACATCCCTACCACATGTTGCAGTGGAACTAGTAGCACAAGAGCAACAGTGAGTTGATCAGGTCAGACAGAGGGTGCAAAGGGGCAGAGCATAACAAAAACAGCAAAAGCAAGGAATGTGAGATGTAGTTTTATTTTGGAAGGTCTAGATGTATATCTTTACTGTATAGTGGCATAGGTTCTTAATATAGGGCTGCTTGTATATCTATCAGGGATTTTATTTTTTATTGAAAGTGGCCCATTTAATGATTGAGCCGAAGCATGAAAGCTGTGTGATCCAAAGATTCAGAAACCTATAACATTTTAAAATAAAAATCTGCTGCAGCAACAGGTATTGTTGATTTTCCTTTTCTAATGGTCACCTGTTTTTAAACTACATATTCTATCCTCTTTTCGAATAAGCTTTATGTAAGATTTGTTTATGGTGTTCTGGTACAATTCTTTCTCTTATTCATAGAACAAAACATTGGGTAAAATGTACAAATCAGCATGAATTTGTAAAATCTCCCTTTTTTATTTCATTTTTCCCTTTACATGACAGTTTTATAAGGTTTAAATTTCAGACTGTGTGCTTTACTCAGGGAAGGACTCTTCAACTAGATCAGGAAAATTGCACGCATGCTGGACACAAGAGAGATCATAAAACCAGCTAGAACCTTGGAGGCCTTTGTGTGAAGAACTGTGGACTAATTTTGAATTTGTATGTTGATGTTGAGTCCTTGGTGATTTCACATAGTCTTTGCATAGAGACTAGCTTTAATAGAGGGGCAGTCCCATTCTCCACAGAACTTGAGAGTCCTTAGTAATTTTGCCCTGACCAGTAATGTAACTTGCACTTGTTGCTATCATTCAATAAGCCAATTTGATTGGTAAGATACGTGTATTTTCTATTTAGACTCACCAGTGGTTTATCGTTTACCACTATTGACGACCCCTTCTCCCGCCTCCAACACACCCCATCCACCTGGACACCCCGTGCTGGCCTCCTACCTGCCCTCGACCTCTTCATACCCAACTGCCGCTGCGATATTAACCGCCACCTGAACTCCCCCACCCCACTCACCCACTCCAACCTCTCACCCTCGGAACGCGCAGCCCTCCACTCACTCCGTTGCAACCCCAACCTCACTATCAAACCAGCAGACAAGGGAGGTGCGGTAGTAGTTTGGCGCACCGACCTCTACACCGCTGAGGCCAAACGCCAGCTCGCAGATACCTCCTCCTACTGCCCCCTTGACCATGACTCCACCCCCCACCACCAAACCATCATCTCCCAGACCGTCCATAACCTCATCGCCTCGGGTGATCTCCCATCCGCCGCCTCCAACCTCATAGTCCCACAACCCCGCACCTCCCGCTTCTACCTCCTGCCCAAAATCCACAAACCTGACTGCCCCGGCCGACCCTTTGTCTCCGCCTGCTCCTGCCCCACCGAACTCATCTCTGCGTACCTTGACACCGTCCTGTCCCCCTTAGTCCAAGAACTCCCCACCTACGTTTGGGACACCACCCATGCCCTCCACCTGCTCCATGATTTTCGCTTCCCCGGTCCCCAACGCCTTATTTTCACCATGGACATCCAGTCCCTGTACACCTCCATCCCCCATCACGAAGGACTCAAAGCCCTCTGCTTCTTTCTTTCCCGCCGTACCGACCAGTACCCTTCCACTGACACCCTCCTTCGACTGACTGAACTGGTCCTCACCCTGAACAACTTCTCCTTCCAATCCTCCCACTTCCTCCAAACGAAAGGAGTAGCCATGGGCACCCGCATGGGCCCCAGCTATGCCTGCCTCTTCGTAGGATATGTGGAACAATCCATCTTCCGCAACTACACTGGCCCCACCCCCCACCTTTTCCTCCGCTACATCGATGACTGTATCGGCGCCGCCTCGTGCTCCCATGAGGAAGTTGAACAGTTCATCCACTTCACCAACACCTTCCACCCCGACCTCAAATTCACCTGGACAGTCTCAGATTCCTCCCTCCCCTTCCTCGACCTTTCTATTTCCATCTCAGGCGACCGAATCAACACGGACATCTACTACAAACCGACCGACTCCCACAGCTACCTGGACTACACCTCCTCCCATCCTGCCCCCTGTAAAAACGCCATCCCATTCTCCCAATTCCTTCGACTCCGCCGCATCTGCTCCCAGGAGGACCAGTTCCAAAAACACACAACCCAGATGGCCTCCTTCTTCAAGGACCGCAATTTCCCCCCCAATGTGGTCGATGATGCCCTCCACCGTACCTCTTCCACTTCCCGCTCCTCCGCCCTTGAACCCCGCCCCTCCAACTGCCACCAGGACAGAACCCCACTGGTCCTCACCTACCACCCCACAAATCTCCATGTACAGCGCATCATCCGCCGTCATTTCCGCTACCTCCAAACGGACCCCACCACCAAGGATATATTTCCCTCCCCTCCCCTATCAGCATTCCGTAAAGACCACTCCCTCCGTGACTCCCTCGTCAGATCCACACCCCCCACCAACCCAACCACCACTCCCGGCACCTTCCCCTGCAACCGCAGGAGGTGCAAGACTTGCGCCCACACCTCCCCCCTCACCTCCCTCCAAGGCCCCAAAGGAAACTTCCATATCCACCACAGATTCACCTGCACCTCCACACATATCATCTATTGCATCCTCTGCACCCGATGTGGCCTCCTCTATATTGGGGAGACAGGCCGGCTACTTGCGGAGCGTTTCAGAGAACACCTCTGGGACACCCGGACCAACCAACCCAACCACCCTGTAGCTCAACATTTCAATTCCCCCTCCCACTCCACCAAGGATATGCAGGTCTTTGGACTCCTCCATCGTCAGACCACAACAAAACGACGGTTGGAGGAAGAACGCCTCATCTTCCGGCTAGGAACCCTCCAACCACAAGGGATGAACTCGGATTTCACCAGTATCCTCATTTCCCCTCCCCCCACCCTGTCTCCGTCAAATCCATCAAATTCAGCACCGCCTTCCTAACCTGAGATCTTCTTCCCGACCTCCCCGCCCCCACCCCAGTCTGACCTATCACCCTCACCTTGACCTCTTTCCACCTATCACATTTCCGACGCCCCTCCCCCAAGTCCCTCCTCCCTACCTTTTATCTTAGCCTGCTGGACAAACTTTCCCCATTCCTGAAGAAGGGCTTATGCCCGAAACGTCGATTCTCCTGTTCCCTGGATGCTGCCTGACCTGCTGCGCTTTTCCAGCAACACATTTCCAGCTCTGATCTCCAGCATCTGCAGACCTCACTTTCTCCACTATTAATATAATGTAATATAGACAAAGGTCGATTAGTGGCAGTGAGCTACCTCATAAAAAAAACTGTGCCATAAAATGGCAGAGGCAGCAGATCCCAGTCAGGACAAATATAACGTTGAATTTGCAAATCTGTAGGAAAGTAAGTTTGGAAGTGATGTAATGAACTAATGTAAGCTGCCATTTCAGCCTTCTCATGTGGCATTATCAGGAAAAGTCCAAATATTCATGGTATGACTGATTTCAATATTGTATAAGTTAGTGCTTCTGAAAGGATTCCTGTTGAAGATGGCATTAAATCTCCCTTTAATCAGATGATGTCATAAGGACTTGAGTCGGGAAAGGCAGAACTTCACAGTATCTCGAAGACGACAGTCAGCCCTTGTTATCCTGGGTCTCCCAATAGTAACAATGTCTCTCTTCCTAATGTAACTTGTACCTGATTGCTATCGTTACAATAGGTCACATCTTGTTTAAGTTGAGAGTCTCTTCCTGGCCATATTAGACCAAGAAGATCCCGTAAATCCAGTCAGCACAAAAACAGGTGGCAGCAATCAATGCAACAGTTGGCTTCACATGCTCATGTGACCTGGTGTCAGCTATGATCATTTGCAGATTTGATCCAACTACACCATTATGGCATCAATTGCATAATGTTGTTTCTATTTTCATTAAGACTATGGCTAGAACAACACTGAAAATAATAGTGTGACATCATCTAGGTCATGATATTGTAAAATGCCCTCTTCATTCCATTATATCATCATAATGAAGGCAAATGACATGTTGTGAAAAGACAGCTGCAACAGATCCTAAGAGCTATGACATTTTTATAAATACCTTGTAGAGTGATGTTTTTGCATGAAAACTCACAGTTGCAGTGAAAATGCTATTCTTTGACTGGATCTTAGTGACACCAAATCGTTTCCTGAAGCAAGTTATTCCCCTTAATAATGATATACATTAAATGCTAATGATTGTAGCTGGTGATATCATGTCACACCTGATGCACTTTCTTTGCCTTAGTCAGTGCTTGAAATTTAAGAAAAATATTGCTGACACAAAAGGTAGATGCTCTTTAGGGCCCACTGCTGAGCATCCAACAGGCATCCAACTGATGTACACTAAGAACAAAGATTTCCCAAGCTGTTTATGACATAGGCAGGTTGATAAAGTTTGGAAATTAATGCTGTTTGGACTTTTGATATGATCCCAACTTCTTTGAGCTTTCCCCCAGTCAGCATTGAAAATGAGTCCTAGAAATCTACAGCACAAATAAAGGTCCTTCAACACACCTAGTCTGTACCAGTCAAAAACAACCACCCAACTATTTGAATCCCATTTTCCAGCATACAGGTTCATATGAACTTGGTTCATAGTCCTGTATGCCTTAGCATCGCAAGTGTACATATAAATATTTTTAAAATGTTAAATGGATTTCTACCTATACCACCCCAGAGGCAGTGATTTCCAGACTCTACCACCATCTGGGGTTGAGAAACCTTTTCCTCCGATCCCCTTTACCTTAAATCTATGCCCACTGGCCTTTGATTCCTCTGCCAAGAGGAACATTTTCTTCCTGTCTGAGACCCTCATAATTGTATACACCTCCATGAGGTCCCCCCTCAGTCTCCTCTGCTCCAAAGGAAATAACCTCAGCCTATTCAATCTCTCTTCTGAACTAAAATTCTCCAGCTCAGGCACTGTCCTGATAGATCTCATCTGCACCTTCTCCACTGTAATCACATTCCTCCTATAATGTGAATTCCACAACTGCACGCAATATGCTAACTGTGGTCCAACCAAAGTTTTATACAGTTCCAGTATAACTTCCCCATTCCTAAATTCTATACCTTTGCTACTAAAGGCAAGTATCCCATATGCCTTCTTAGCCATTTTTAACCAATTTAATCTATCAGGTCAGTAACTAAGTGGTCCTTGAGATTATTATGAAGCCAGGGGTAAATCTGCAGCCCTGAGATAGTCACTCAACTAGTTCTGGAGAGGAGCAGTAACAAGGCCATTATGGGTTGATAGTCATCAGGAATAAGGCAGAAGTGGATACTGCAGATGCTGGAAATTAGAGTCAAGATTAGAGTGGTGCTGGGAAAGCACAGCAGGTCAGGCAGCATCCAAGGAGCAGGAAAATCGACATTTTGGGCAAAAGCCCTTCATCAGGAATGCCTTCATTCCTGATGAAGGGCTTTTGCCCGAAACGTTGATTTTCCTGCTCCTGGGATGCTGAATGACCTGCTGTGCTTTTCTAGTATCACTCTAATCTTGACAGTCATCAGGAATAAGATTAGATTAGATTAGATTACAGTGTGGAAACAGGCCCTTCGGCCCAACAGGTCCACACCGACCCGCCGAAGCGAAACCCACCCATACCCCTACATTTACCCCTTACCTAACACTACGGGCAATTTAGTATGGCCAATTCACCTGACCCTGCACATCTTTTGTGATGTGGGAGGAAACCGGAGCACCCGGAGGAAACCCACGCAGACACGGGGAGAACGTGCAAACTCCACACAGTCAGTCGCCTGAGGCGGGAATTGAACCCGGGTCTCTGGTGCTGTGAGGCAGCAGTGCTAACCACTGTGCCACCGTGCCGCCCCACCAATAAGGTGAGGAGGTTACTGTCAAAATCTTTCTAAATGGCTCCATTCCCAGCTCTTCATTTCAGTTGCCTACTTCACACCACAAACCACTTGACTAAAGGCATCTTGGTGCAGTCTATGCACTGAGTTTCTTCAGGTGTCATTGCAACTCACACCTTTATACCTGGCAATAGGCACAGAGACTTCTATCTTTGGAGAGACCAAGAATATCTGCAAGTCGTATAACACAGGAGGCAGGGGACGAAGTGAACGGCGACAAGGACATGTGTGAAGACCTGAATGTGCAACTCTTCACCTTTTTTCTTCTCAACTTTTCACAGCAATTAAGAATCTTCCAGGTATAGTGAAGAGCTCTGGACATTCTCCTGAAAGTGTAGAAAATACTTACCTATACCAAAGATACATTGTAATCAGAATTCATCTGTAAATGTCAAGTCTTTAAAAACTGTTTCCAGTGTAGTACAGAGAGTTTTATGTATGAGAGATTGAACAGTGAATTGGTTGATCCAACTGTAAGAGACTTGCAAAGAAATATAACATAAGATGACTGTGTGTTAAATTGGCAAATTACAAGTAATTACAGAAGATGATACTGAGTTCATCCATCCTTAGAAACCCTAAGGTTTGACCCATTTCAGCAACCAATAATTTCTTAGTTGATTGCTGAGTTGATGTCTCCACTATGTTCTTTGGAAGTCTCTTTCACATGTTGCTAACTCTTTGTGGAAAGATAAATTTCCTGACTTCAGTCCTTTTGCGAGCTTCAGTTTGTATTCTTTTGACCTACTGTTACAATTTAATTAAAAATATCAGTCTGGATTAAGTTTTTTGCAATCTTTTAAGTATGTAATGAAAAGGATCTCTATGAAATCAAATCTCGCATGCCAACACCCCCACCCCCCCACCCCTCCCCACCTTCCAAGCTGACTTAAGTGAGCCTCTAAGCTTCACAAAGATTTTCAGGCAATGCATGGCCTCTGTTAGACTGCACCTTTGGACACATCTGTGTAATTAATAAGTTATCAAATTGTACTGTATTTAAAATTAGTGATGAAAAGCTTTTATCTGTATTATTGGGATGTAATTTATAAGTCTTTGAATTGGCATTTCCTGAAGTATCAAATACTGCTTTAAGGAGAAATACACAGAAATTAACAGGTTATGTGTGGGACCTATTTTGCATTTTGGCTGCTGTGTCCAGCTTTAATAGCAAGTAGACAAAGCTGGCAATTGCTTGACGAGAAGAATAATCAAAAGCTAGAATTGTCAATAAAAGTTTTAAATCAAAGTCAGATTATTGTAGTAAAGCCATGCACACTCTTCCCATTGCTCAAGAATTTAAAATATTTGTTTAATGTTATTCATTGTGTTGACTCAGATGTATAAACCTGAGCTGAATATTAGAAAAGCTGCCTGTAAGGAGTGCGTAAAAATAGTACACTTGCCTGAGGTCTAGGTGGGTGTAGTGTTTGACAAGAGGACACTCTTTAAGAGAGAGAAACATCAGAGTCAGTAGTAGAGCTCTTGCTAAAACATTAGCACTTACGTGGGATATCACCAGTCAATAAGTGATTGTCCTATGTTTGGAGTTGCCATAAAAATCCCAGGGGGTGACTAAAAAACAATTGTCATGAATTTTGGGGTTTGCCATAAGAAATCCAGTTTTAGAATTAGAATCCAGCTTTGGACTTAATTGATTTAAGACAAAGTCTTTGTAATGAAGCTGCTTTCAGTAGTATGCACTTAGCAAGTAGTTATGAAATGTGCAGATTCAGTAGTTAAGATAGATTGGGGAATCGGAGTTGAAGTCTGCTAAGCATTTGCATATAGCAGAGCTGACTAAATAAAACCTTGAAGAACACCTTGTATCAGGTTCATGGAACCAAGGAGAGGAGAGCCCATACATAGTGGGGTCCATGTAAAGACAGGCTGACCCATGGTGAATTTGTGTACCATGCCATGTCTTGACGAGTGAAATATTAACCATTATTTTTTGTTAACCAATAAATCATGCTTGTTGTTCTTTTGGTTATTTTAGCCATTGAGATTATTCTCAACAAGAATTCTGGGATTCAGAATAAAATCTAAATTACAACACCATAAAATGCTCCCAGAATGGAAATGAGGGCAAGAGGTGCACCAACTAACAATATTGGGTACGCTCAAATATGAAACATCCATTAACCAGACCTGAAGCAGGAGTTATTCCCTTGGCATATTTAAATAAGGGACCTAACATGTGCTTGAGTTCTGGGCTGGACTCCAGGAAATGATTCCTGCCTGATCCACATTCTTTCTCCCCTTTTAGCTTCTCTCTAGCTCTCTCACCTCACCATGATGACACTACCCTGATTCCCTTGATCTTCTTAACACTGATCTGCTTCCAAACTCTTGTCCTCTGAACCCTATGGTCATTTCCTGAGTCACATGATTCCTCTCTTTGGTCCCACAATCCTTCAATGTATGTTTCATGATTCTTTCTCAAGTCCTGCAATCATTCCACCCTGGGCCTTGCAATTCTCCATACCACAGTTCCACGAACCCTCACCAAGATCCCATGAATGCTCTCCATTCAGGTTTTGCAATCCTTCTCCCCTCCTCCCACCCAAGTCTTATTGTTCCATGATCAAAATGATTTCTTTGTCAAAAGTCCCACCATGGGCGGCATGGCGGCACAGTGGTTAGCACTGCTGCCTCACAGCGCCAGAGACCCGGGTTCAATTCTCGCCTCAGGCGACTGACTTTGTGGAGTTTGCACGTTCTCCCCGTGTCTGCGTGGGTTTCCTCCTGGTGCTCCGGTTTCCTCCCACAGTCCAAAGATGTGCAGGGTCAGGTGAATTGGCCATGCTAAATTGTCTGTAGTGTTAGGTAAGGGGTAAATGTAGGGGTATGGATGGTTTGCGCTTCGGCGGGTCGGTGTGGACTTGTTGGGCCAAAGGGCCTGTTTCCACACTGTAATGTTGTAATGTAATCTAATCTGTAATCTAATCTAATCTAATCTAATTATTCTTCCTGCCACCCTCCACCCACCCCAACCAACATATGCTACAATTTCCAACTGCGATAATCCTGCCCCAGATCTCACAATTGGCTACTTCCTAGTTTCTGACTTTTCCTAGCTTTGTGATCCTCCTCACCAGTCCTGTAATCACCCTTTGTCTCCCTAACAGACATCCGCAAAAGCAAGCCTATTGCCCTGATGCTCGCGGTATTCCGCAGACCCGTCTCTTACACTGTCGTGGCACATTTCTGTGCTAACAGCTGCTTGATCATCATCCATTTCTTTTCATGTGGCTTCCCACACATTGTCATCTTCAGCATAGATTGATGTCGGAAACCCAATATCTGGGCTCCTGAGACCTCCACATTTGTATCCTGGGCCAACATGCAAACAAGAAACAACAGTAGATGACTCGAACCTCTATGCCTTTCAGGAGATCACAGCTGATTTTATTTTCAACTCTACATTCCTGCATATCCCAGTAATCTTTCAGCCCCTTGGAAATCAAGAATCTATCTACCGCTGATTTATTAATGTTTAAAGATTCTGCTACCACTGCCTTTTGTAGAAGGGAACTATTTTAAAACTATGATCCTTTGTTCTAGATCCTCCAATAAGAAGAAACATCCTTTTGACATGTACTCAGTCAAGTCTCCTCAGAATCTTGTATGTTTCAATTAAGTCCCTTCTGATTCTTCTAAACTCCAGAGGATACAGATCCAAGGAGGCAGGAGTGTGGTGCTGGAAAAGCACAGCCGGTCAGGCAGCATCCGAGGAGCAGGAGAATTGACGTTTTGGGCCAAGATACAAGTCCAGTCTGTTTAGCCTTTCCTCATAAGGTAATCCACTCCTTCCACAGATACTGAATTTTATAGACCTAAGTGTCTCCAAATTTTGCTTATAGCTCAGGCATTTGGATCAGTCTCACAGTTTTCTTGTTATTGTTTGCAGTGCTTAAATATCATCTTGACAAACAGAACTGGGCACAATACTGAAGGTGATAACTAACCATAGCTCTATACCATCTGAATATATATTTAATTATTCACCAAGATATTCACTACTACGTGAAACAATTTTGCGTCATGAAGGTAACAAACAATAAATTCTTAATAAAAGCAAATTACTGCGGATGCTGGAATCTGAAACCAAAAGAGAAAATGCTGGAAAATCTCAGCAGGTCTGGCAGCATCTGTAAGGAGAGAAAAGAGCTGACGTTTTGAGTCTAATTGACCCTTTGTCAAAGCTTTGTCTTACTCTGCTAATGAAGTGCCTCAATTGTAAGTTGAATTTCTATCAAAACCCAGGATCTATCTATTACTGGAAAGCCTATAAAGAAGAGGTTATCAGAATCATGCTATCAGGACACAAAGAAATTGTAATCTTTGCAGATTGACTTTCCTGTCACAGCTTCTAGGTTTTAACAGTAAAACAGATTTTACTGCAAACAGTTCAAATATCTTTTCTGCAGCAAAATACTTGTGAAATGTAGCTACAACGGAGCCAGTGCAACTGCAATTAAACTGTGGTTCAATCCAAAAGTCTTCAAAATTCTAATCCTTAAGGACAAACAATCATAAAATTCACCACAAAGAATTGAAGGTGAGTTATTGCCTTGTCTCCCCTGAGAGAGCTCCTGATATGCCATCATATTATTTAGCATCTACAACCACTTCAGTACAAATATACAACACAATCTCATACGTTTTGCTCAGTTTTATCAAAACAAGTGTTAGAAGAACTAATTAGTATTCTTCAAAGCAATAAATATCACGATAGCTTCACTTATTTGAACTTCTACTTCGACTTTCTAGCCCAGAAGTAAAACACTACCACTCTGCCACAAGACCCTCTTGGGACTTGAAGGACATTCGCGAACCAGATGTTTTCATTTAACAATCACCCATGGTTACATGCTCATTGTTCGGCCACCCTTTCATTCCAAGTTTTTATTGAATTCGAATTTCACCATCTGCCATGAGAGATCCAAACCTGTAACCCCAGAGCATTAGTCTGGAGTTCTGGATTATTCGTCTAGTGACCTTACTGCTAAGTCACCAACTCTCCTGAAGCAAACTGTCTGAATGCAGAAAGACCTGGTCAATATCGAGCTTTGGCTAACAAGAGACGAGTAACATTCGCACAAGACAGTTGTCGGGCAATGACCATATCCAAAAGAGAAAATCTCAGTCTCGTCCCTTGATATTCAATGGCGTGACCATTACTGAATTCTCCACTGTCAACATACTGGGGGTTACTATTGACTAGAAACTGAATTGATGAACCATATAAATACTGTGATTATAAGGGCAAGTCAGAGTTTAGGAATCCTCAGTGAGTTCCTCACCTCCTGACTCTCCCAGAGCTTGTCTGCCATCTACAAGGCACGAGTCAGGCGTGTGATGGAATTTGAATGACTTATGACGAAAGGTCACTGGATGCAAAACTTTAACTCTGTTTACTCTCCACGAATGCTGCCAGAATTGCTGAGTTTCTCCAGCAATTTCTGTTTCCATTTGTTTAAAAAAAAGTATTATTTGGAAATGAACTTACTGGTCATACTGTTCTATGGTATACAAAACCAATTGGACCAGTGTACGTCATTTGTAGGTTTTACTGGCTTTTCGTTCTGACAACAATCTCACGTAATCTGAGATAAGTATTATTACCAAAATGTAGCTAGGTAGGTCAGCAAACATGTGACAGATAACCAAAGGTAAGGTGCCATTTATGGAGATGAGTTTATAAAATAATTTTATTGATTATAATGTATCTGGATCTAAACCTTTGTAGAATGATATTAAAGATTTAACTAATTATAGCTTGAATCAATAAAATAACTTTTGCAATTTACCAGAAGTTATTGAAAAATAGCATCTGCACCCTAACTAATAGAGTTATGAAAGAAAGGAAAAAGTTGAGGAAGTGTCACCATGCAAAGAGAACAAAATGTAATTTTGGTATAAAACTGTCCATAGAGTCATATAGCCTAAGAACAGGCCCTTTGGCCCACTATGTCTATGCTGACTATCAACAAATCCCATTTACCTACACTTAGTCCGTAGCCTACTATGCCCTGGCATTTTAAATGCTCATCCAGATGCAACTTAAATGTTGGGACAGTATCTGTTTCCATCACCCTCTGAGGCAGCATGTTCCATATTTCTACCAACCTCTGGGTGAAAAAAACATTTTCCTCCAATCCCCTCCAAATCACTTACTGCTCACCTGAAATCTAAGCCCTCTGGTCTTAGTCATGTCTGCCATGGGGAAAGGATTCTCACAATTTCCCCTATGCATGCCTCTCAACTCAACCAGATGCCACCACCCGTTCCCCCCCAATCCCACCCCACCAACTTCCACCCTCCTGTGCTCCAGAGAAAACAAACTCAGCCTATCCAGTCCCTCCTCAAAACAGACTTTTAATCCCTGGAAACATCCTGGTGAATCTAATGGAAGACTATTGCATTTAAAATGAATATAAAGAACAAATAATATGGAACATGGGATATAAATCCAAAGCTGGCAGACTGCTGATTTGAAATAAAATTTAGAAATGCACAAAGAAATTGAGTAAGCCACAATTTGACCGACTAAACAGGTGAGGTGAGAAACTCCATCTGTGCCTTGAAGGGAATAAATTTACCTCTGACAAAAAAACCCCAAAAAACTTCATTCAAAATAAGACTCAATAAAGTCAGAGCATTATACAAACACTAACAAGAGTGGTACTGGTTGGATCAAAGTAGAAACAATAACAATAACAAAAACACAAGGAGTAAACAACAGTTTAGAAATTTATCTTGCTGAAAAGCCAAAACAAGTTATAAACTAAGAGAAGACAAAAAGACAATTGTGCGCAATCGGAGGCTTGCAATTGAAAGAACAACAAAAGAGATCATTATGCTTGAAAACATTTACAGAAAACATTTGAAAATGACTATTCTTATCAAAATCTGAAGCAGTGAAATACTGATTGATCAAAAGTAACATCTAGAGTGACAGTGAGATAGTTTAATAAGAGACACTGCAGACCACCAATGAAGTTGGGATGACTAAGTATATTCTGAAGTATGTCTGAAACTTCCTCATGGAAATTAGCTTCCCTAAGAAATGGACATAACAATGGAAGGATTAACATTTTTTGGGCTATTTGCAAACATATGGCCTGCTAGTATAGATCAGAATGAAACATGATGATATTTTTCAGTAACAATGCTAATAAGGATCCAGTGCTCTTTTAATTACTGTAAAAATACTCTTTGTAGAATTAAGTCCTTTTTTAACATCACCAGAATGAATGGAATGCATTAGAATAGATATGACCTTTCCTGGTTTCAGTGATATTGAAAATGTTGATAAGTTGAGAACACAAGCTACAGAAGTAATGAAAACTATTGGCATAAAACATATCAAGAAAGTCAAGATAATTTTCAGAAGATCACTTATAAATCAAATAGTTTCCTCATGATAGGTTACAGAGCAAGACATTAGTGGCTATCAGCACTCACGATTATTAATCTGTAAATCGACAACAACTTCCAGTGGCTGGAAGAAACGCATTGCAATAATTGTTGGTGACTTCAATCTTCATAAATAATACAAATTATGAGCAGGAATTGGCCCACTCGGCCCTTGAACTTGCTCTGTCACTCAATAGGATAATTTCTGATCTGATTGGTCAGCCTTGCCTACTCCAGGTAACCTTTCACCTATTTGCTTTTTGAAAATATCAGTCCTCTGCTTTAAAAATATTCAAAGACTCTACTTCCACAGCCCTTTGAGGAACAGACTTCCTAAGAGTTGGATGAGAAAACTGAATATACTGTAGCCAAATTTGCAGATGGCACAAAAATAGGTGGGAAGGCAAGTGGTGAGGATGACACTAAGAATCTGTAGAGAGATAGAGACAGGTTAAGCGACTAGACAAAAACTTGGTAGATGGAATATAGTGTGGGAAAATGTGAGGTTAGGCACTTTGGCAGGAAGAATAGAGGAGTTGAATATATTTAAGTGGAGAAAGACTGCATAAACCTACAGAAAATAGGGCCTTGTTGAGTCCTCATCCATGAATCGCAAAAAAAACTGGCATCCAAGTACAACAGGCAATAGGGAAGGCAAATGGAATGTTGGCCTTCATTTCAAATGGAATGGAACATAAAAGGGAGGTTTTACTAAAAACATTCAAGGCCCTAGTCAGACCACAGCTGAAATATTGCTGGCACGGTGGCTCAGTGGTTAGCTCTGCACCTCACAGTGCTAGGGACCTGGGTTCAATTCCAGCCTTGGGCAACTGTTCATGTGGAGCTTGCTGTGTCTGCATGGGTTTACTTCAGGTGCTCCGCTTTCCTCCCACAATCCAAAGGTGTGTATGTTGGTTGAATTGGTCATGCTGAATTTCCCATAGTGTTCAGGGATGTGTAGGTTAGAGGCAAATGTAGAGTAGTGGGGAATGGGTTTGGGTAGGATACTCTTCAGAGGGTTAGTGTGGACTTGTAGGGCCGAAGGGCCTGTTTCCATGCTGTGGGGATTCTATAGTTCGATATAATGACCAGATTTGGGCCTCTTATCTAAGAAAAGCTTCATTCATACTGGAGGCAGTGCAGAGAAGGTTCAGTAGCCTGATACGAGGAATGGAGGAGCTGTCTTGTGAGGAGAGGTTGAGTAGATTAGGCCTGATGTCCTTGAAATATAGAAGAATGGGAGGGGACCTTTACTGAAACATACAAGATTCTAAGGGAACTTGACAGGGTAGATGTGGAAAGGTTGCTTTCTCTCAGGAAGCGACTACATCCAGGGTGCATAACCTCAGAATAAGGGGTCACACATGTAAGACAAATATGAGGAAGAGTTTCTTCTCTCTGAGGGTAGTGTATTGGCGTACTACTTTACTGTAGAGGGCTGCCAATACTGGGTCATTAAATATAGTCAAGGCTGACACAGACTTTTAAGTAGTAATGGAATTAAGAGTTATGGGGAAACTGCAGGAAAATGGAGTTAAGGATTATTAAATCCTTCTGGCAAGATAACAGCAAAGTAGGATGCTCTACCCGGAGATCCTCTGCTCCGCCTGTTCTTTGTCTTTTCTGTCGTTTTAGCAGTCCCAGAGCGGCGCCAGGGGGAGTGGGTCCCAGAGCAGCGTGATTTACCTTGGTGCAGCTGGGAGCTGGTGCGGGGCAGACTGGGGGTTGGAGTAGACAGGACAGCATTTGGGACTGGGGCCTGGCGTGGACGGTCAGATCACGTGCTGAGCTGCTGCTATTTGAAATTCTTTACCAGACTGTAATGTCAATCCTTTATAATTATCTTATTTCTAACTTGATTTTTAGACACGGTAAGTAATGTTACTACTTTTCCTTTTACTCCTTTTCTGTATCCAAGATTTGTACCGAGGTACTTGTACCCAAGATGGCGGCATTAGAAGGCAGCCATTGTAAAACCTTTTCACTGGACTCCTGTACTTCTCCTGTCAGCAGTGTCAAGGCAGCGTGAGGGGAAGTGAGTCCTGGAGCAGCGTGAGTGGAAGTGAGTCCCGGAGCAGCATGTGACAATAAAAGATATTCTATCTGGATATTCTATTCTCGATCAGTCCTAATCTTATTGAATGGCGAAGCAGACTCCAAGGGCAGAATGGCCTACTTCTGCTCCTATATCCTGTGGTCAAAGTCTCAACTCTCCATAAATAAAAAAACACTCCTCACATCTGTCTTAAATAGGTGACTCCATACTTTTAAAGAGTGACTGCTAGTTGAAGCATTCATTCCATATTTACCCTGTCACGATCCCTCAGGTTATTATATGTTTCAATCAAATCACCTCTTACTCTTGTAAACTCCACTGGCTAGAAGCTGAAATTCATAGGTTAACCCACCCATTCCAGGTATTAGTCCAGTAAAGTAAAGAAATAAAGTCACCATAGTCCCAGAGGACCAGAGGACTGCTGTCTCATTAAAAAGAGATGACAGGTGGTGGTTTAACCTGAAGGTCACCACACCTGAGCTGAGAGAAGAGGTTGAGAACAACAGCCCTTCAAAGTAACCTCAGCTGGTACAGAAGCCCATGCTATTGGTGTTACTTTGCATCACAAACTAGCCATCCAACCAATCAAACTAACCATGATTGGCTGAAGCATAACCTCTATATCTTTGTATTCAATCCCCTCAATAAATGATGATATTCTATCAGCTTTTCTAATTACTGGATGTATCTACTTGCTAATGTTTTGCAATTAATGCACTAAGACACTCAAAACCATCTGCACCTTAGAACTTGGCAATCTCTCACCATTTAGATAATGTGTTTTTTATTATTCCTCCTAAACTGGATAAATGCACATTTTCCCATATCGTATTTTATTTGTCAAATTTTTGCCCACTCACTAAACCTATCTATAGCTTTGTAGTCTGCTTTTATATCTTTCTAACTTACTTTCCTACCTATCTGTGTCATTATATCTTCTATCCCTTTATCCAAATCATTTATACACATTGTAAAAAGTTAACACTCCAGCACTGATCCCTGTGGCACATCACTTACTACATCAATGATCTATTGTTGGCTATTCTCGGTTTCTTGTTAATGAGCCAATCTTCTTTCCATGCCAATATGTTACAACCTACATGTTGAACTTGCATTTTCAAAAATATGTGGTGGCTTGTCACATACTTTCTGAAATTCTAAGAACAGTAGTCCTGTCAGTTCCCTTTATCCACAGCACGTTACTTCCTCTAAGGATCACAATAAGTAGGTTCAGTATGATTTTGTTCTTTCAAAAAAACCATGTTGGATCTGCGTGATCATCTTGAACTTCTCTAAATGTTTTGTTTTAAATGGACCTTGACTTTTAAGAGTTCACCTTTAAGGACACCATATACTCTGTGTGTACAATGTTATGACTCTGCCTAGCAGTTAGTCTGTTTTCGGCTTTCAAGTATCTCACTCACAAATCAGTTGGTTTGCTATAATGTCTGTTTCATAACTTGTAATATGTTTTACTTTTTTTAATATACTAACCCCTAAATTTCTGATGAACAATTGATTATGAGACTATTATCATTGGTGTGACAACTGTAATGTTTTTATTAATAGCTTCTAACATCTTCCTAGAGGTAGAGGTTAAACTAACTGGTCTAAAGTTTCCTGCTTTGTCACTCTCGTTTTTTGAATTAAAAAAAGTTATTTTCGCTATTTTTCAATCTAATGGAACCACCATACATCTAAGGAATTTTGGAAAATTGAAACTAGTCCTCATTCCGATGAGTGTAGCATTTCTTTGACTTTATGTCTCTTTTTAGCAATGTGAAAATTAAACACCACACATCAACTATTTCCCTAAGGGCTTCTATTTAAGATCCGAAGATAAAGCCCATCAAGATTCAACGACATGTCATCTTACAGTTCCAACAATTTGCTCAGTATTATTTGCCTAATGATTAATTTTCTCGCATTCCTCCCATTTCATGATTTCGAGTTATATGTGGAAGGTTACTAGTATCCTCTTTGGTGGATAGCTTATCAATTTCTCTGCTATTTTCTTATTTTATTAAGTCCCCAGAGTCACTTTCTGTGGGACAAACACTCGCATTGCTGATATCCATAGTAACTCTTGCTACCTGTTCTTACAATTTTAACTAACTTTCTCTCATATTCTAATTTCCATCCCCTTTATTAAACTTCTGGTCATTCTTTGCTGTTTTATATATTCCATTCAGCCTTCTGACTTGCAACCCATCTTTTCACAGGAATGTGATTTTTATTAAAAAAGGGCAGCACAGTGGTTAGCACTGCTGCCTCACAGCACTAGGAACTCAGGTTCGATTCCAGCTTTGGAGCAACTGTCTGTGTGGAGTTTGCATATTCTCCCTGGGTTTGTGTAATAATGTCTTCCCACTATCCAAAGATGTGCAGGTGAATTGACCATGCTAAATTGCCCATCATGTTAGTGCATTAGTCAGAAGGAAATGGGACTGGAGGGGTTACTCTTCGGAGGGTCGGTGTGGACTTGTTGGGCTGAAGGGCCTGTTTCCACACTATAGGTAATCTGATGTGGGCGGCACGGTGGCACAGTGGTTAGCACTGCTGCCTCATAGCACCAGAGACCCAGGTTCAATTCCCGCCTCAGGTGACTGACTGTGTGGAGTTTGCACATTCTCCCCATGTCTGCGTGGGTTTCCTCCGGGGTGCTCCGGTTTCTTCCCATAATCCAAAAATGTGCAGGTTAGGTGAATTGCCCATGTTAAATTGCCCGTAGTGTTAGGGGCAGGGGTAAATGTAGGGGTCTGGGTGGGTTGCGCTTTGGCGGGTCGGTGTGGACATGTTGGGCTGAAGGGCCTGTTTCCACACTATAGGTAATCTGATGTGGGCGGCACGGTGGCACAGTGGTTAGCACTGCTGCCTCATAGCACCAGAGACCCAGGTTCAATTCCCGCCTCAGGTGACTGACTGTGTGGAGTTTGCACATTCTCCCCATGTCTGCGTGGGTTTCCTCCGGGGTGCTCCGGTTTCTTCCCATAATCCAAAAATGTGCAGGTTAGGTGAATTGCCCATGTTAAATTGCCCGTAGTGTTAGGGGCAGGGGTAAATGTAGGGGTCTGGGTGGGTTGCGCTTTGGCGGGTCGGTGTGGACATGTTGGGCTGAAGGGCCTGTTTCCACATTGTAAGTAATCTAATCTAATTTAAGTTTGATAGCATGGATGTATTCTTATTTGGGTTCGGGTGAGATTTGTGGCAGAATTAGGTGAGAAGAGCAGTGAATCTCTTCTCGATGTTGGGAGTATGTCAGCCTGTCTTCTATATCTTTCATAAGGGACTAGGGACTAGGTAGTAGCAAGATGCGAAACTTAGCAAATGCTTTGTTGGCCCAAATGCCTTGTTAATATTCAGCTTTCTATCTTACCAAAGTCATCAAAAAAGCTCAATGTCAAAAAGACATGATGTGAAAGTAAAAATGATACCTTGTGACTTCACCTTGCTACTTTCATTGAAGGACCTCTGTGTTGGACACAAGACACAAATATTGAAAGGAGCAAACCATAGCCACAGACCACTTTATACCCCATTTCCATAGTGTTACAGACCAGACCAGCCCCCTGACCCCCTCAAAATGATATTAAGAAAATAGTCTATACCCTAATGTTTTCTTATTTTTAAAGGCAAATGTAAGACATTGTGTTCCGGATGCGATTTGGTTGGTCAAACTACCAGCCTTGAAGCAAAACACACTTTATTCTGACATTAGTTTTTTTATTTTACACTTTATATTAATGTAGTTAAAATACAAGCAAAAGAAAGAATAGGAATAGCAACTCCATTGGAAAACTTAACAGAATAATATATTATTTAACTACTAAACAGTAACTGTTGCAAGATAATCATATCCCATAAACACCCTCGGCAAAGACAGATTCAGCAAATAGATGGTCTCACATGCAATCTCCAATCCAGGGAGGAAGGAACATCAAGAGAAAACTCAGAGAGAGAGAAAGAAAATGAGAGAACTCAAGTTTTTTGCTGTAACAAGGAGAGTTGTATAGCATCCTCCAAACCCCAATAGCTGCTGAAATCTAAAATAAAGTCCTGGTTCTGTGGGAGCTTGACCCCAGCTCTTCAGGCTGCTTCTATTGTTACAACTTTTCAAAAAAAAAATCCAAGGCCTCGCAAGTTGTTTACTTTATTGGCTTGGAACAGACCGCCCGGTTCATCTGTCTCAACCTTTCTTCATTCAAAAAACCGGGACAAAGTACACAACCTCTTAAAGCCGTAGTATCATCACAATGGGCACTGGCATCCGACATGTGCTAGTCTATAAGAACCCTCATGGCTCATCTTTGATCCAGTTCCAGGACATTTCTGCACTTCACTGCTGCATGGTAGGCTGCACCAGTAACACTCATTCTAGTCCTGCAGCAAGGACACTGTGCTTTTCAAGGACATGCATCCAGCTCATGGATTGGACTAGGCTGCATCTCTGACATGTTCACTTGGTGTCTTAGTGCACGCGCTCTCTGAATCTACCTTGATGCTCACAGCATTTCTGCCTTGCCTTGTCATTTATGACACAAAGGAACGATGCTTTACAGGGCCATCAGCCGGCATCTGTCAAAGGGACTAAATTGAGGGCTGCATCTGATACCAGGTCAGGGGCCTGCACGAGGATCACACCTTCCCTTATTCTGTTTTCTGCTCAAAATTTGTCCTTTATTTAAATATTCTAGTGATCACTTCCTGGTTTACACTCTGTGCTGCTGATTAGTAAGGAGATAAATTATATTTGACTAATGCCACTGTCTTTTTTGAGGTGCAACCAAGATATTAGATACTGTGGGCTGCACGGTGGCACAGTGGTTAGCACTGCTGCCTCACAGTGCCAGAGACCCGGGTTCAATTCCCGCCTCAGGCGACTGACTGTGTGGAGTTTGCACGTTCTCCCTGTGTGTGCATGGGTTTCCTCCGGGTGCTCCGGTTTCCTCCCACAGTCCAAAGATGTGCAGGTCAGGTGAATTGGCCATACTAAATTGCCCGTATTGTTAGGTAAGGGGTAAATGTAGGGGTATGGGTGGGTTTCGCTTCGGCGAGTCGGTGTAGACTTGTTGGGCCGAAGGGCCTGTTTCCACACTGTAATCTAATCTAATCTGATGAAGGCGATGTCATTTATGGGGATTTTTGAAAGGTCTTCAATGAGGTGGTGCGTAACAGAAAAATAAATAAGATCAGAGGTTTTGGAGACAGGGACATGTGGGAGAATGGATTGCTCCAACATGGAAAGCAGATAGTGAGAGTAAAAAGTAGTGGCAGAAGTGTGAGAATTGGTGAACCATAGGGGGTTTGCCAAAAGTCAACAGTAGGTTTTGTTTGTCATTTCTACCATATTAAACTGATACAGTAAAAAACGAGACAGCGTTCCTCCAGGACCGAGGGTGCTACATGGATAGCACAAACTACACAATCATGCATTGGGTAGCTTAAAGTGCGTAAGAAGTGCAAAACACGCAAGACTGCACAGTAATTCCTGACACGTAAAGACAATTGGTACAATGGTGTGCAAATTACAGCGTAATAATAGAATGATAATTAATAAACATTGTTCTCGCAGCAATTCAGATGGAATAGAGTGTGATCATAAGGAGCCTGATGGCTTGGGGTAGAAACTGTTGCACAGTCTGGCCATGAGACTCCGAATGCTCCAGTATCTTCAGCCAGATGGCAGGAGGGAGAAGAGTGTGAGTGAGGGGTGTGTGGGGTCTTCCGCAATACTGTTAGCCTTTTGGTGCAGTGTGTGACGTAAGTGTCTGTAATGGAGGGAAGAGAGACCCCGATGATCTCCTCAGCTGTTCTCACTATCCGTTGTAGGGTCTTACAATCTGAGACGGTAAAATTCCCGAACAAGGCAGTGATGTAGCAGCTCAAGGTACTCTCAGTGAACCTTCTGTTGAATGTCAGAGAGATGTACAGCACGGAAACAGACCCTTCGGTCCAACTTGTCCAGGCCGACCAGATATCCCAATCCAATCTAGTCCCACCCGGCCCATATCCCTCCAAACCCTTCCTATTTATATACCCATCCAGATGCCTTTTAAATGTTGTAATTGTTCCAGCCTCCACCACTTCCTCTGGCAGCCCATTCCAGACACGCACCACTCTCTGCAGGAAAATGATGCTCCTTATGTTTCTTTTATATCTTTCCCCTCTCACCTAAACCTATGCCCTCTAGTTCTGGGACTCGCCAACCCCAGGGAAAAAACCTTGTCTATTTACCCTATCCATGCCCCTCATGATTTTATAAACCTCTATAAGGTCACTTCTCAGCCTCTGACGCTCCAGGGAAAACAGCCCCAACCTGTTCAGCCTCTCCCTATAGCTCAAATCCTCCAACCCTGGCAACATCCTTGTAAATTTTTCTGAACCCTTTCAAGTTTCACAACATTCTTCCAATAGGAAGGAGACCAGAATTGTATGCAATATTCCAAAAGTGGCCTAACCAATGACCTGTACAGCTGCAACATGACCTCCCAAACCCCGTACTCAATACTCTGGCCAATAATGGAAAACATACCAAATGCCTGCTTCACTATCCCATCTACCTGCAATTCCACTTTCAAGGAGCTGTGAACCCGCACTCCAAGGTCTCTTTGTTCAGCAACACTCCTTAGGACCTTACCATTAAGTGTATAAGTCCTGCTAAGATTTGCTTTCCCAAAATGCAGCACCTCATATTTATCTAAATTCCATCTGCCACTGCTCAGCCCATTGGCTCATCTGATCATGATCCTGTTGTAATCTGAGGTAACCCTCTTCACTGTTCACTACACCTCCAATTTCATCTGCAAACTTATTAAGTATACCTCTTAAGCTGACATCCAAATCATTTATATAAATGTCAAAAAGTAGTGGACCCAGCACCAATTCTTGTGGCATTCTACTGGTCACAGGCCTCTAATCTGAAAAGCAACCCTCCACCACCACCCTCTGACTTTTACCGTTGAGCCAGTTCTGTGTCCAAATGGCTCATTTTCCTGTATTCCATGAGATCTAACCTTGTTAACCAGTCTTCCATTGTCGAATGCCTTACTGAAGTCCATATAGATCACATCTACCTCTCTGCCCTTATCAATCCTTTGTTACTTCTTCAAAAACTCAATCAAGTTTGTGAGACATGATTTCCCAAGCACAAAGCCATGTTGACTATCCCTAATCGGTCCTTGCCTTTCCAAATACATGTACATCCTGTCCCTCAGGATTCCTCCAACAACTTGCCCACCACCAACATCAGGCTCACTGATGTATAGTTCCCTAGCTTGTCCTTACCATCCTTCTTAAATAGTGGTACCACATTAGCCAACCTCCAGTCTTCCAGCACCTCATCTGTGACTATCAATGATACAAATATCTCAGCAAGAGGCCCAGCAATCATTTCTCCAGCTTCCCACAGAGTTCTTGGGTACACCTGATCAGGTCCTGGGGATTTATCCACTTTAATGCGTTTCAAGACATTCAACAGCACCACGTCTGTAATACGGACATTTTCCACAGTAGACAGTGATGCAAAATACTTTTTTAGTATCTCCCCCATCTCCTGCGACTTCACACAAAGGCCGCCTTGCTGATCTTTGAGGAGCCCTATTCTCTAGGAGAAAGTGAGGACTGCAGGTGCTGGAGATCAGAGCTGAAAAATGTGTTGTTGGAAAAGCGCAGCAGGTCAGGCAGCATCCAAGGAGCAGGAGAATCGATGTTTCGGGCATAAGCCCTTCTTCAGGAATGAGGAGGGTGTGCCAAGCAGGCTAAGATAAAAGGTAGGGAGGAGGGACTTGGGGGAGGAGCGTTGGGAATGTGATAGGTGGAAGGAGGTTAAGGTGAGGGTGAGAAAGCTGGAGAAATCTGCATTCATCCCTTGTGGTTGAAGGGTTCCTAGGCAGAAGATGAGGCGTCGTGTTACCATGGTCTGGCGATGGAGGAGGCCAAGGACCTGCATGTCCTTGGCGGAGTGGGAGGGGGAGTTAAAGTGTTCAGCCATGGGGCGGTTGGGTTGGTTATTCTGAAACGTTCCGCAAGTAGGTGGCCTGTCTCCCCAGTGTTTAAGAAGGAACACTTTAACTCCCCCTCCCACTCCAGATTTCTCCAGCTTTCTCATTTCCCCTCCCCCCCCCCCCACCTTATCTCAGTCCCAACCCTCGGACTCAGCACCGCTTTCTTGACCTGCAATCTTCTTCTCGACCTGTCCGCCCCCACCCCTCTCGGGCCTATCACCCTCACCCTAACCTCCTTCCACCTATCGCATTCCAAACACCCCTCCCACAAGTCCCTCTTCCCTACCTTTTATCTTAGCCTGCTGGGCACACCCTCCTCATTCCTGAAGAAGGGCTTATGCCCGAAACGTCGATTCTCCTGCTCCTTGGATGCTGCCTGACCTGCTACGCTTTTGCAGCAACACATTTTTGAGCCCTATTCTCTCCCTAGTTACCCTTTTGTCCTTAATGTATTTGCAAAAACCCTTTGGATTCTCCTTAACTCTATTTACAAAAGCTATCTCATGTCCCTTTTTTGCCCTCCTGAGTTCTCTCATAAGTATTCTCCTACTGCCTTTATACTCTTCTAAGGATTCACTCGATCTATCCTGTCTATACCTGACATATACTTCCTTCTTTTTCTTAACCATACCCTAAATTTCTTTAGTCATCCAACATTCTCTGTACCTACCAGCCTTTACTTTCACCCTAACAGGAATATACTGTCTCTGGACTCTCATCTCATTTCTGAAGGCTTCCCATTTTCCAGCTGTCCCTTTACCGGCGAAAATCTGCTCCCAATCAGCTTTTGAAAGTTCTTGCCTAATACAGTCAAAATTGGCCTTTTTTCCAATTTAGAACTTGATCTAGTCTATCCTTTTCCATCACTATTTTAAAACTAATAGAATTATGGTCGCTGGCCCCAAAGTGCTCCCCCACTGACACCTCAGTTACCTGCCGTGCCTTATTTCCCAAGAGTAGGTCAAGTTTTGCACCTTCTCTAGTAGGTACATCCACATACTCAATCAGAAAATTTCCTTGTACATGCTTTCCATCTAAACCCTTAACACTATGGAAGTCCCAGTCTATGTTTGGAAAGTTAAAATCCCCTTCCATAACCACCCTATTATTCTTATAGATAACTGAGACGTTCCTATAAATTTGTTTCTCAATTTCCCTCTGACTATTTGGGGGTCTATAATACAATTCCAATAAGGTGATCATCCCTTCCTTATCTCTCAGTTCCACCCAAATAACTTCCCTGGATGTATTTCCAGGAATATCCTCCCTCAGTACAGCTATAATGCTATCCCTTATCAAAAATGTCACTCGCCTTTCTCTCTTGCCTCCCCTTCTATCCTTCCTGTAGCATTTGTATCCTGGAACAATAAGCTGCCAATCCTGTCCATCCCTGAGCCATGTTTCTGCAATTGCTATGATATCCCAGTCCCATGTTCCTAACCATGCCCTGAGTTCATCTGCCTTCCCTGTTAGGCCTCTTGCACTGAAATAAATGCAGTTTATTTCAGTCCTACCCTGTTCTTTGCTTTGTCCCTGACTCACTTATTTTGTCAACTGTACCACTCTCAGAATGACCTCTTTCCTTACTTTCTCCCAGCATTCCTGCTTCCCCCCCCCCCAACCTTACTAGTTTAAATCCTCCTAAGCAGCTCTAGCAAATCTCCTTGGCAGTATATTAGCCCCCTTCCAATTCAGGTGCAATCTGTCCTTCTTGTCCAGATCACTTATACCCGAGAAGAGATTCTAATGATCCAGAAATGTGAATCCTTCTCCCATACACCAATTCCTCAGTCATGCAGTCATCTGCTCTATCCTCTTATTCCCACCCTCATTAGCTCGTAGCACCGGGATTAATCCAGATATTACTACTCTCAAGGACCTCCTTTTTAAATTCCTGCCTAACTCTCTATATTCTCCCTTCAGAATCTCAACCTTTTCCCTTCCTATATCGTTGGTTCCAACGTGTACATATGACCTCCTGCTGGGCCCTCTCCCCCATGAGAACATTCTGCACCCTCTCTGAAACATCCTTGATCCTGTCACCAGGGATGCAACACACCATTCTGATTTTCCACTACTGGCCACAGAAATGTCTGTCTGTACCTCAGACTAGAGAGTCCCCTAACACAATCGAACTCTTGGAACCCGACGTACCCCCTCATTGCATTAGATCCAGTCTTGATACCAGAAACTTGGCTAAGAATCGCCCCCTACATTTTCCAAAACAGCATACTTGTTTGAAATGGGGATAGCCACAGAAGAGTCCTTAACTATCTGCCTGCCTCTCTTACCTTTCCTAGAGTTAACCCATCTATGTGACTGTATCTGTGACTTTTGTTCCTTCCTATAACTGCCATTCATCACACCCCATTGCTCTTGTAAATTCCTCATTGCCTCTAACTGTCACTCCAGTTGTTCCATTCGATCTGATAGGATTCGCAACTAATGGCATTTATTGCAGATATAATCCTCAGTAACTTGTAAACTCTCCCTAAGGATGGGATGTGGAAGGTGGGCTTTCCTCAACCAACACAAAGTATAGACACTGCTGGGCTTTCTTGACTATGGAGCTGGTGTTGAGGGACCAAGTAAGAGTCTATGCCAGGTGTACCCCAAGAAATTTGGTGCTTTCCACGATCTCGAAGGGGGAGGCGTCGATGTCCAGCGGAGAATGGTCATTCTGTGCCCTCCTTTTGTCCATGTTCAGAGACAGGTCGTTGGTTCTGTACCAGTCCATTAGCTGCTGCACATCCTCTCTGGATGCTGACTTGCTATTCACACTGATGAGACTGACTACATTGTATCATCAGCAAACTTTATTATTCGAGCTGTGCATCGCTGCACAGTTGTGTGTCAGCAGGGTGAACAGCAGTGGACTGAGCACACAGCCCTGGGGACCCCCCATGCTCAGTGTGATGGTGTTGGAGATGCTGTTCCCAATCAGGACAGACTGCGGTCTCCCAGTCAGGAAGTCCAGGATCCATTTACAAAGGAAGCTAATTAGGCCCAGCAGACTCAGCTTTCCAATCAGGTGCTGAGGAATGATACTGTTGAATGCTGAACTGGAGTCTATGCACAGTAGTTTGACATAATTGTCCTCCTTCTCCAGATGGGTGAGGGCCAGATGGAGGGTGGTGGAAATGGCACCATCTGTTGAGTGGTTTGGACAATACGTGAACTACAGGGTCTCCAGTGAGGGGGGCAGTAGGGTCCTCGTATGCCTCAGCACGAGCCTCTTGAAGCACTCCATGATGATGGGTGTTAGCACAATGGGGCAGTAGTTGTTGAGACAGGATTCTGAAGACTTTTTTGGCATGGGGACAATGGTAGTGACCTTGAACTCCGAGAGATGTTGATATGTTTGTGAGAACATCCAGCAGTACATCAGAGCATCCTCAGAGTACTCTGCCAGGGATGTTATCTCGTCCAGTGCGGAGGGGTGGGGGAGAGGAGGGTTTGGGATGGTCTTCCTCGCTGCCACGTCGTTTGGTGCCTCAAACCATGCATGGAAGTTGTTCAGCAGGCGATGCTGTTCTGTGGTTGGTGTTGGCCTTCTACATGCTCCGCATATCACTGCTGTCCTGAAAGTGGCTGTTTACTCTGTGTGTATGCACGCTTTGCTTCTTTGATGGCCCGGATCAGGTTGGTCCTTGTTGTTAGGGCCACCTAGGTAGAATCACGGGTTCTCAGCAGCGCACACCTCTGCAATCATCCAGGGCTTCTGGTTGGGGTGAGAAGTGATGGCCTTGGACACAGTGACGTTAATACATTGCTAATGTAGCAAATCACCGACACCGTGTACTCACTGTTGTTAATAATTTGCATTGATAATTAAACTTTGGAATCAAAAACACAATTTCTCAAATTATGTATTCTTATATTTCTGCTATCAGCATTTAAATCTACTCTGCATCCCCTTCACTGCCTCTTTGCTATTTTGGTCCTTATATTATTAAAAAGGTACAGAATACAGTAAGTGTCATCCAATCAAGGTTCAAAACAGGCTAAGCATACAATCTCTACTCCTATCTCTTTAACAATGAATACACAAAACTATGACAATAGTCTCTGGCTGCAAATTCCACTGCAAATCACTCACCGTCCTGTCTTGGAAATGTTCCAACCGTCCTTCACTGTCACTGGGTCAAAAACCTGGAGTTCCCTCCCTAATGGCATTGTGGGTCAACCCACAACAATGGACTGCAGCGGTTCAAGAAGACAGCTCACCACCACCTTCTCAAGGGCAACTAGGGCCAGGTAATAAGTGCTGGCTCAGCACTTTCCATGAGTGAATCAAAGATAAATCAAAGTGGTCTGCAACAAGTTACAGCAGGCTATTATTACATTTGCAGAGTGGGCCATTAGCTGGCAAATGATGTTAAATACAGATAAATGTAAGGTAGTATCTTTTGATTTGGAAGGATAGGGAGTACACTTTTAACTTGAAATATCATAGCAGAATATGAGCGTATATCTGTCAGGCAAGTGTTAATAGGATATTTGGCTGGTCTGAGAAGGTCACTGTCAGATCCTTCACGTAAGGCCAGATTCTGTCTACCCCACTGCATGCTGCCCTTGAAGCAGCTGTGTCAGTTTGGGAGTGGAGAGACTGTCGCACACTGCCTTCTGGAATGTGTCTTTGCAAAGGACGTCTGAAGAGAGATGCTGTTGGTTTGTTTCCTGCCAAGCTATAATGAGGCCTGTTATGTTTCGAGATACCCTCACAGCCTTAATGAGAATGTAAATAGTTTTCCTTTCATGGTTCAGAAAATGCCTTTTGTTGCTACTGGATTGAAGCTGTAATGATGAATGTCAAAATTCCATAGTATTTTTTGCAAAGTTTGGACTGAACTGTTTTGAACCTTTTGCATTTACTTTATTGATAAATTCATAATTTAGTCATAAGTTATCAATAAGTATGTTTTTCAATAAAAAATGAACAGGCGAGTTGCTTTTCTGAAAAAAGGCTGAGGGTAACCTAGTGGAAAAATAGTGAAAACTTTTGATAGATTAGGTAGAGGGAGAGTGTATCTTTTAGTGTGGAACAGCATAACTAGAAACCACCAAAAAAGATAGCTGGCTAGAAATTAATTTGGGAATTCAGAAGAAACTAATTTACTCAAAGAATGATGCAAATGTAAAACTCACTACTGTGGGTAGTGGTTAAAGCTCATAGTACAGATGAAATTGAGGGAATTTGGACAAGCTTATAAAGGAGAAGAGAGGGTTATTATAATAAAATTATAGGCTTAAGTGGAGCACAAACACTGACTTTGTCTGGTTGGGTCAAATGGCCTGTTTCTGTGTCATGTATCTGGTGCAATCCTGAGGTTCGAAGTTGCTTACACTGTTTCAAGTCCCCTCTAGAGGGCACCCTGCCTATTAACTCTCCAATTAGATCAAGTTCCAGTGAAAAATTCCAATGAATCTTAATGGGTAAATGCAAATATAATAAAAGACTGGCATGAATGACTTGCTTCTAAGACTGAAACCCAGAGCAATATTGTTGTATTTAATGTACCATTGGTTTTGCTTTGCAGGATCTTTAAAAAATTGCAGCTTTACACTTAGTATGAAGTCAATCATTACAAAATCCTGAAAGTCAATCTGAATTTAAATGTTATATTGTGATGATCCACATAAGTTTAAAAGAAAAAATCCAGTAATTTGGGTCCTTTGTCTGATTTACTCACTCACGGTACAGTTTTACACACTTGAGCAGACTGCTGGAACCATGTCCAAAAGTGTCCATCATTAAGCCTAGACAACAAACTTTGACAGGTCATTTAAACATAGAAGACAGTTATGATCCTGTCCTCAACCAGTGTATTCACATGTTTCCAACAAACAGTTCCTCTTCAAGGCTTAGAGATGCTCGAGTAAAGCACAGCTGAGACCAGGTCATTTCGTAGACCTATAGACAGGACATGATCTAACATTTAAATTCCGTTTCTCTCTCCACAGATGCTGCTGGACCTGCTGAAAATTACCGGCATATTATCTTTTATTTCAGATTCAGAACACCTATGGCTTTTAGACCTGGGAGCATTCTGGTTTAGAATCACATTGATACAATTTATTCACTGATTTACAGAGTGGTTTGAAGTCTAACTTTTCTTGGTGTCCGATGCATTGAAAATTTAGCAGATTAAACGTAAAAGCTTCCATCCAAATGAATGGACATTTAACATGATTTATAAGTCTACAATTAACAGATTTACAAGGCCATCTTTGAAGATGATATTAAAGATTCTTTTTGCAATGTACTTAAAGTGCTCTTTAATCAGAATCTGAATGCTTGTCATGTCACAAATCAATAATAGTTGCTATTTGTCCAATTTTGGAAGGGCAACCATTTCCAAGTACTAATGCAATGCATCTTTTTCTTACTAATTCATTGAGGATTCATTTTGAATGGCAAAACTATTCATGACATGGTTTTTTTTTAAAAAAGATCAAATCTCACGACGTTCATTAAAAACTTCAGTAAGGCAATGTAATATTCCATTATGAAGAAATTGATAAGATGCATACCATGATCCTGAATAAAAGTTGGTCCTGGTAGGCAAAGCTTTAATTGATTGTCTTAAAAGATTGTAAAGGCAGCTCTTACAGCAGTTTCGAGGCACCACTAATTAGCTCTTTAGAAATTTCTTGATCTACAATTTGAGTCAAACCACATGGTTGTAACTTTAAATGATCTATTTTTAAAAGAAATTAACAGGCTTCATTGCTCTCCCAAATATTTCTTCAATATGTTTCCAAGAAAATAAGGTAAATACAGTTCACTAATGAAATTGTACAATAATACCGTAGTATGCATGCACTTTTTTCTGGGCAAAAGTGAGGACTGCAGATGCTGGAAATCACAGTCTAGATTAGAGTGGTGCTGGAAAAGCACAGCAGGTTAGGCAGCATCCGAGGATCAGGAATGAAGGGCTTTTGCCCGAAATATCGATTTTCCTGCTCTTTGGATGCTGCCTGACCTGCTGTGCTTTTCCAGCACCACTCTAATCTAGACTCTGCATTTTTTTCTGGTTTACTACAAGTTGTGTGTTAATCTACTTCCAGCTTCTCTTTATGAATGTCTCCTTCTCATTTACTTACAATTTCTAACATGCATTCTTGATGCAATAACAACTTATATTTCTAAAGCATTTTTGATGTAATGTCACATTCAAAGGGGCTTTACAAGAGGATTATAAAGAAAATATGACACTGAGCCATATGTGGAGACATTAAGGTCTCATGATCAAAAGCTTAGTCAAAATGATATGTTTTAAGGAGCTTCTTAAAGGATGGAAAGACAGGTGGAGAGATCTAGGGACAAAACGTAGGACTCAGACAGCTAAAAGCATAGCCACACATGGTAAAGCAATTTCAATTGGTGTTCTCGGAGGGTTAAAGGGCCTTGAAAGATTATAAGGATGAAGAGACATGAGGCAACAGAGAGATTTAAAAGCTAGGATCAGAATTTTAAAATCCAGATGATACCTGCTGAAATATCAATATAGGTCAGCGAGTACAAGAATGACAGCCCCTATGGAAAACCCAGAGAAGAGCCATTACAACTTGGAAATGAACACACTGACGATACTGGTTCTCTATTTTGAAGTATGCAACGTGAATTGAACAAGAAGGGCTCATTGCCAGTTTTTATTCATTTTCTTTCTGAGAAATGAATGAGATTTGCTGTGACATGGAGAGTTTTGGACAAGCTCATGTTTACAGCGGGAAGAATGCAGTCGGCCAACTGTGCTGGAATCTTGGAGTCGAGAGGTAACAAAGAATTGAACACAGATTTCAGCAGCAGTTGAGCTCCGAGACAGACCCTCTGAGATGTCTACACTTCTCTAGTTCTTGAACCTTGAGCACACCGATTGCTTCACCATGGATGGTCATGGCTTCAGCTGTCTGAGCCCTGAATTCTGTCCCTACATCTCTACACCTCTCTTTCCCTCCTTAAAACATATCACTTTCAGTAAGCTTTTGATCGTGAGACCTTAATATCTCTATATGTGGCTCAGTGATGGCTGATGTTATGAAGGTAGAAATGGGTAGGGTTAATTGGAGGAACTTACTGCTCATCGACTATTGGACATCACATAAACAGCGTGATAATTCAGCATTTCCTGGAACAATCAAGAGAAGTGATTACACATTTCCTCTAAGCTACACATGCACAGCCACTCTGATGTTACTCGATGGAAGGGAAGGTTGTGGCAAAAGTAGCTATTGAAACACATAAAGTTAGAGAACAGAAATGAGACATATTAATCATTTAATTTTGATCAGTCAATAAAATGAATTCCAGTTGTCTCATAAAGTTATCCCAGTTTCTTTCAAAGTTTCTGGCCCTTACATGCCTAAAAATACTGGGGCAGATGTTCATCTCACTACCATCCCATTTATGCTTCAAAGATTTATGCTTCAGGAAAGGATAAGCTGCTGATTTACTGTCAATGTCCTCCCATTTGGCTGGTCCTAACTTTAGGCGATCAGAGCTTGATTGTGCAAACCAGTGTCAAGTGGCAGAGCTGAAACCATGACATCAATTTTGCCTGTTATTGGCATTGTCAGTTCCTCAGTCTGTCCATGAACCGTGGGTGATACAATCAGGAAGTGGCCTCATGTATTTAAGGAGATCCTTGCTAACTCTCAGTTCAGTGCCATAACAATTTGATAGCCATTTTGTGGGTGCTAAATAGTTTTTCCTCTTATTTTAGACAAATTTGATGTGCTTATTGCACCAGTATAATGCTCTGAATCTTTAAGGGGATTGTTGGTAATGTACCCACAATATTTCTTCATGGAATATTTTTAAATGAAAATCCCACTTCTGCAGTAGGAGGAAGGGAGAAACAGAGCTGCAGCTTCAGAGAGACCAAATAGAAAGAATTGGGCTTTCAACAATCTTTACCGTCTGATTTTGGACCAAATTTAATGTTTCTAACAAGCATCCCCTCCCCCCAACCTGCTTGTTTCTTCTGTGAAGAAAGCTTGACCAAGTTAGGTTTGACAGTTAACTGGCCAGCAGCAAGATTTTCCCAGGATTATGAATGATGGAAATCCTGCCCAATGAGAAACATTCTCGAAGTTATAGAAGGGGTCTTCAAAAATGCTATCAAGCAGCACCCGCGAATGACAGCCAGTTTGGGTTCCGCTAGGGTCATTCAACTCCTGACCTCATAACAGCCTTGGTTCAAAAAAGCTGAATTCCAGAGGTTGGCAGCAAGTGATAGCCCTTGACAATATGGCAGCATTTGCATCAATGACCCCAAACAAAAATGGAATCAAAGGAAATTGAGTGAAAGTCTCAAGGGGTTGGTGTCATTTCTGGCACAAATGGCTGATAGTTGTAGTCATTTCAGCATCAGGACCTCTCTGCGTATTCTTCAGGGAGCAACCATCTTTAGTTGCTTCAACAATGACTTTCCTCCTCTATAAGGTCAGAGGTGAGGACGTCTGCTGATGATTTACACGATTCAGTATCTGAAGAGTCTCGAAGCAATCCATGTCCAAAAGGTGCAAGACATGGGTAATATCAAGCCTTGGGACGATAATATCTGTACCACACAAGCACCAGGCAATAATCATTGCCAACAAAATGAATCTAACCATTGCTACTTGATCTTGAATGGTATTGCATTGAGTCCTCCACAATCAACAGCATGGGGGTTGCCATTTACCAAAGATTCAACAAATGGACAGAACTAATAAAACCTACAAGAGCAGGTCAGAGGCTAAAATATTGGCAGTAGGTCACTCAACTCCCCTCTCCCCAGTGTCTGTCCCCCATCACCAAGACACAAGTCAGAAGTATGATGGAGTGTTCTCCATTTGCCTGGATAGGTGCAGCTGCAAGAATATTTGAAGAAACCCAACTTCATGCTGGACATCCAGCTCACTTGGTTGACATCGCATCCACCACCTTCAACATTCATCTCTTCACCATGTATGCACAGTCTGTGATTGGCTGGCAGTTCCTGGCAGCCAGACTTTGGAGCCAGAGACTTAATTCCAGAAGAAGGTCCACTGGTGCCCCAGAATGACCTGATTGGCAAACGAATCCAAGACGCAGCACAGGTCTCTGACTTGCTGCCAATGGAAGAGTCTGCCTAGAAATCCATCTTCACTCTCTCTGTGCACAGTACATTGTGAAAACTGTACAGCTTTACAGTGAACAAGGTTGCTGACCTACTTCTTGAAGTGATCAACTGGCAATGTCATCACTGGTAGCTACAGCCCATCAGTAACATGCTAAATGTGTATTAATGGTATAAAGAGATGTTATCTCTTTAGTTTGTTATTCTCATGCTTTCTTTCTAGATTGGAACCATTATCTTCACATTAAGGTTTAAGTGATGGAACAAAACAGTTAGATTTTAATTCAAACTGAACAGCATTAAGAAGTAATTAAATTATCAGCCATTATTATCTGCTATCGTTTTTAACAGATTCTAAAATATCGTGTTTATTGTTTTGCTCAAAGTGCTATCTGAAATAATGAATGTACTTATTTTTTCCACTCTTGGTAAACAGAGTGATTCTTATCCCGTCAAGGCTGAACAGTCTTGAGAATAGATGTGTTACTGTGCATATGGACATACATCACCCATTCACACTGACTATGGAGAAATCAGCTTTTACATTTTCTATTCTGCCCTCTACTGACTGTTGAGGGAAAACTACAACAAACTGCAAATGTATGTGTGCAGATGAAAAGATAGCTAAAGAGAACATTCATTAATTGCAAAATGATTGGTAATTTGAAACAAGCTAACAATGTGAGTGGGCAGAATGATGGCTATTCAAATCAAATATGGAGGTAATACAATCCAAGGATTAGCTGTAGATAAGCAGAACTTGGACGGATAGGATAAAGGCAAGTCACAATGGAAGAAGCAAATGAAATCAAATGCTGCAATTATATATATGTAGAAAATGATGATATTTCAAAAGCATGGTTTGCCCCCTAATAGTTGAGAGCTACAGTGCGATGAAGGCTATTGTTAATTAAAGCCATTGTGAAGGCACAGTTACATTGCTGAGCACTCTGGTTTAAAAAATTGTGGAAATTGGTTCATTTTGAAGACAAGAGGTACAGACTTATTTTAAAGGTTACTAAAAAGGGAACTGTGCAGCTCCCAATCTGACTACTGGTAATTCCTAGACTGGTTAGACTTGACCTGCAGGACTGACTCATAGCCCAGCCCCCAGCCTGTATGGACACAGGTCTATGGACTCTGATTGCACCATCTGACTGACTGGGGTCAAAATGAGGGAAGTTAGAGGCAGTACATATAGACAACCCTTTATCTGAAATCCCAAAATCCAAAAAACTCTGAAATTCAAAAGTTTTTTCATGAAGTTTTTTTCTCATGAACAAGGTTGTTTGGCGTGCATACAGTTAAACCAACTCCACACCCACTCGATGCATGTCACTCAGATGCGATGTGGTGGGCTTGGCCCAGCACTGGCAGGCCTCCATTCTGTCTCAGGGCCCGTGGTAATCACAGTGATTCTGCTGTTCGATATGATTTTTAAAAATTTCACCGTCAAACTGTCACTTATTCTGAAATTCGAAAAATTCTGAATTCCGAAAACTAGCTGGTCCCGAGAGTTTGGGATAAAGGTTTGTGTGCCTGTATTAGACGCAAAAAGAAGGCATAAAATTTGACAAGAGGGGAACATCAGAACCGACTGTAAAAGTTTCTATAGATATATAGAGAGAAAAAGATTGGTAAAAATATAATGTAGGCACCTTCAATCAGAAATGGGGAAATTTAAAATGGGGAATGAAGAAATGGCTGATGAACTGAATTCATAGCTGAAAATGTTTTGCTGGAAAAGCGCAGCAGGTCCGGCAGCATCCAAGGAGCAGGAGAATCGACGTTTCGGGCATGAGCCTTGGATGCTGCCTGACCTGTTGCGCTTTTCCAGCAACACATTTTCAACTCTGATCTCCAGCATCTGCAGTCCTCACTTTCTCCGAACTGAATTCATACTTGACTTTTACCTTCACAAGGGAGAATACAAATAACTTTAACAGATATGATGGGGAACATGGAATTTAGTGAGATGGAGGAACTGAATCAAATCTGTGTTTGTAGAGAAATGGGGAAATTGATGGGATTAAAGATTGATATATTGCCAGGGCCTGATAATCTACATCCCAAAGAACTTAAGGAAGTGGCCCTAGAAACAGTGGAATGTATTAATGGTCACCTTCCACGATACTTTCAATTCTGGAACAGTTCCTGCAGGTTGGAGGGTAGCTATTTAAAAAGGGAGTTAGAGAGAAAACAGGGAACTATAGACAAGTGAGTCTGACGTCAGTAGTGGGGAGGATGCTTGAGTCCATGATCAAAGATTTTATAGCAAAGCACTTAGAAAACAGTGGTAGAACAGTCAGCATGGATTTACTAAAGGGAAATCGTAATGCGACAAATCTACTGGAGTACTTTGAGAATGTAATTAGTAGGGTTGATTAGGAGAGACAGCAGATGTGGTTTATATGGAGTTTCAGAAGACTTTTGGCAAAACCCCATGTAAGAGACTAACATGTAAGCTTAGAGCGCATGGGATTGGGGGCAATGTATTTAGATGGATAGAAAATGGGAGAAAATAAATGGGAGTCTTTTTGAATGGCAAGCAGTGACTGGTGTGGTCATGCGGTATTGGCACCAGGACCCTAGTTATTCACAATATATATTAATGATTTAGGTGACAGAAGTAATTGTAATGTCTCAAAGTTTGCAGATGACACACTGCAGGATGGAAGGGTGAGCTGGGAGAAAGCTGCAGATATGTTAGTGTGATTTTGACAGACTGAGTGGCCAATGCTTGGCAGATACAGAATAATGCAGGGAAATGTGAAGTTATCCACTTTGGTAGCAAAAATAGGAAGGCAGATTATTGTTTGAATGATTGGAAGTTGAGAGAGGGGAGTGTGCAATGTCCCTGGGTGTCCTCATGCAGCATTCATTGGACGTAAATGTGCAGATGCAGCAGGCACTAACGATACAAACTGCATGTTGGCCTTCATAATGAAAAGATTCAAGTAGAGGAACAAAGATGTCTTTCTACAATTGTATACGGCATTGGTGAAGCCACACCAGAAATATTGTGTGCAGTTTTCCTTATTTGAGGAAGAATGTTCTTGCTAAAGAGGGAGTGCAACAAAAATTGATTCCTGGCATGACAGGATTGATGTTTGAGGAGAGATTGAGTTGGTTAGGATGGTATTTGCTGGAATTTAGAAAAATGAGGGGGAATTCCATAGAAACCTATAAAGTTCTAACACAACTAGACAGAGTGGATGAAAGAAGGATATTCCGGATGATGGAAGAGTCCAGACACAGACGCTCCATTGTTTAAGGATGAGGGGTAAATGTTTTAGGACTGAGAGGAGGAGAAATATCTTCATCTAAGGATTGGTGAATGTGTAGAATTCACTATTGCAAAATGTAGTTGATTCCAAAACATTGTGTTTTCAAGAAGGAGGTAGCTATACTACTTGAGATTAAAGGAATCAAGGGACATGACGGGAGGGTGAGCTTAGCTGATGATCAGCCATATTGGGAGGCAGCGCAGATTTGAGGGGTCGAATGGCCTGCTTCTGTGCCTATTCCTATGTCTAGTCTATGCACTGAGATTGGACAATGCCTTTAACTTACTCTAAAAGGACCTCGACTGATTATAGTTGCCTCTGACTGAAGAAAGGAATTCATCCTCAGACTTTGAGATTTAGCCATTTAGTTGGCGTACGTGCAATGTGTTTGCCACGTAAGCTGATGATACATTGTGTGGGTGTGACATGGAAGTAGCACAGTGCTGTACAGCAATATGTTGGCCCTCTCAACTGACGAATGCTGGCAAACAGGACAAGCTGCCTGACTTTCAGTTTGCACTAAAGGGCAAAACAAGACAGGACCACTGTGAGCTTGGAAATTCATAATGAAGGGCCAATGCATCAAAAGGCAGAGTATGGGAGAGATGCTGGGAGTGTCCAAGTGTAGAATGAGTGAGCACCAAGAAAGAAAACAATGAGGTCTGAGTTTCATTATATTCTGGCAAGTGGTGGGTGCCTCTCCCTGCGTGCCCAGCAACCAGACAGTGGAATTGCAATGTGAGGTGTCGCTGAGCTCCAAAGTGCAGCACTGAAGTGGTGAACTAAACTATAAGTTTGTTAAGATGTGCCATGATGCTGTGGTGAGGCTGGTGCTTTGCTGGTGCCAATCTCTGTGGAGGGATGGTTCAAGTGGTAACCCATGGAGTGTGCCCTGAGATTTTGGAGAATCTGGCCAAGATAAATGCCTGGTGAATAGATCGATGAGCTGCACCTGCCAGGTATCTGCTGTCACTTTCAAATGATGAATTGGTGCTGCCTGCTTTCTCATAGGTTCCTGTGAGAATAACAGTTTGCCTATAAATATGGCAGGATTAGTTCATAATCAGACATTAATATATGCAAATAGGACCCTCACTGCTTACCTGTGAGAGTCTTATCCAGCCATTGGTGAAACCTTAAGGAGGAAAGTAGCCTTTTTCTCTCAGTGTCAAGAATCCCATTGTTTCATCCTCTCAAATTCTCCCAACTTACTTGCCATTGTCGAGGTTGTTCAGATACTGGGAAGATTCCACCCTATATGCTAATAAGGTTAGAAGCATTATTAAATAATGTTATGAGAAACAAAACAGATCAGGTGGGCAAATTAAATGTTCCTAAGTGCTTTGGGTATAGTAACCAAAATACAAAATGATATAAATATCTAGAAGGGGGAAATCTTTGAGGGCTAAAATCTGAAGCAGCAGATTAAATTAAGGCAGTCTTTGGAAGATGAAGAATGAGATGGCTGCTATGAGGTGAAAACAGAAATTATTACACAGCACTGTGATATGATAGTTTCAAAGAGAATACAAAGTTGGAAAATAAATATATACCATTTTAAAAATGATTTCAAGTTACGCACAAAGTACTGTGGATATTGATATAAAAGATAATAATAACCTAAAGTTGAATAGATTTATATCTAAAACAAAATAAGAAAATTAGATGTCAAGGAAAGCAAAGAGTTAGATAATCTCATTGAGATGACAAAAGGTAAAAACAATGACTGCAGATGCTGGAAACCAGATTCTGGATTAGTGGTGCTGGAAGAGCACAGCAGTTCAGGCAGCATCCAAGGAGCTTCGAAATCGATGTTTCGGGCAAAAGCCCTTCATCAGGAATAAAGGCAGTGAGCCTGAAGCGTGGAGAGATAAGCTAGAGGAGGGTGGGGGTGGGGAGAAAGTAGCATAGAGTACAATGGGTGAGTGGGGGAGGGGATTAAGGTGATAGGTCAGGGAGGAGAGGGTGGAGTGGATAGGTGGAAAAGGAGATAGGCAGGTAGGACAAGTCCGGACAAGTCATGGGGACAGTGCTGAGCTGGAAGTTTAGAACTAGGGTGAGGTGGGGGAAGGGGAAATGAGGAAACTGTTGAAGTCCACATTGATGCCCTGGGGTTGAAGTGTTCTGAGGTGGAAGATGAGGCGTTCTTCCTCCAGGCGTCTGGTGGTGAGGGAGCGGCGGTGAAGGAGGCCCAGGACCTCCATGTCCTCGGCAGAGTGGGAGGGGGAGTTGAAATGTTGGACCACGGGGCGGTGTGGTTGATTGGTGCGAGTGTCCCGGAGATGTTCTCTAAAGTGCTCTGCGAGGAGGCGTCCAGTCTCCCCAATGTACAGGAGACCGCATCGGGAGCAACGGATACAATAAATGATATTAGTGGATGTGCAAGTAAAACTTTGATGGATGTGGAAGGCTCCTTTAGGGCCTTGGATAGAGGTGAGGGAGGAGGTGTAGGCGCAGGTTTTAGAGTTCATGCGGTGGCAGGGGAAAGTGCCAGGATGGGAGGGTGGGTTGAAGAGGGGCGTGGACCTGACCAGGTAGTCACAGAGGGAACGGTCTTTGCGGAAGGCGGAAAGGGGTGGGGAGGGAAATATATCCCTGGTGGTGGGGTCTGTTTGGAGATGGCGGAAATGTCGGCGGATGAAGGTGAGCACTAGGGGCATTCTGTCCTAGTTACGGTTGGAGGGGTGGGGTCTGAGGGCGGAGGTGCGGGATGTAGACGAGATGCGTTGGAGGGCATTTTTAACCACATGGGAAGGGAAATTGCGGTCTCTAAAGAAGGAGGCCATCTGGTGTGTTCTGTGGTGCAACTGGACCTCCTGGGAGCAGATACGGCGGAGGCGGAAGAACTGGGAATACGGGATGGCATTTTTGCAAGAGGTAGGGTGGGAAGAGGTGTAATCCAGGTAGCTGTGGGAGTCGGTGGGTTTGTAAAAAATGTCAGTGTCAAGTCGGTCGTCATTAATGGAGATGGAGAGATCCAGGAAGGGGAGGAAGGTGTCAGAGATGGTCCAGGTAAAATTAAAGGTCAGGGTGGAATGTGTTGGTGAAGTTGATGAATTGCTCAACCTCCTCGCGGGAGCACGAGGTGGCGCCAATGCAGTCATCAATGGTAGCGGAGGCAGAGGTGGGGGGTGGTGCCGGTGTAATTATGGAAGATCAACTGCTCTACGTAGCCAACAAAGAGACAGGCATAGCTGGGGCCCATACGTGTGCCCATGGCTACTCCTTTGGTCTGGAGGAAGTGGGAGGATTCAAAGGAGAAATTGTTAAGGGTGAGGACCAGTTCAGCGAATCAAATGAGAGTGTCGGTGGAAGGGTACTGTTGGGGACGTCTGGAGAGGAAAAAACGGAGGGCTTGGAGGCCCTGGTCATGGCGGATGGAGGTGTAGAGGGATTAGATGTCCATGGTGAAGATGAGACGTTGGGGGCCGGGGAAACGGAAGTCTTGGAGGAGGTGGGAGATCCCCTGAGGTGATGTGGTTCTGTATGGTCTGGGAGATGATGGTTTGGTGATGGGGGGGTGGGGTCATGGTCGAGGGGGCAGTAGGAAGAGGTGTCCTCGAGTTGACGTTTGGCTTCAGCGAACCTCATCACCTCAAGGGATCTCCCACCCACAGCTTCCAACCTCATAGTCCGGGAACCCCGCACTGCCCAGTTCTACCTCCTTCCCAAGATCCACAAGCCTGACCACCCTGGCCGACCCATTGTCTCAGCATGCTCCTGCCCCACTGACCTCATCTCTACCTACCTCGACACTGTCCTATCCCCCCTAGTCCAGGAACTCCCCGCATACGTTCGAGACACCACCCACGCCCTCCACCTCTTCCAAGACTTCCATTTCCCCGGCACCCAACGCCTCATCTTCACCATGGATATCCAATCCCTCTACACCTCCATCCGCCATGACCAGGGCCTCCAAGCCCTCCGTTTTTTCCTCTCCAGACGTCCCCAACAGTACCCTTCCACCGACACACTCATTCGTTTGGCCGAACTGGTCCTCACCCTTAACAATTTCTCCTTTAAATCCTCCCACTTCCTCCAGACCAAAGGGGTAGCCATGGGCACACGTATGGGCCCAGCTAGGCCTGTCTCTTTGTTGGCTACGTAGAGCAGTTGATCTTCCGTAATTACACCGGCACCACTCCTCACCTCTTCCTCCGCTACATTGATGACTGCATTGGCGCCACCTCGTGCTCCCGCGAGGAGGTTGAGCAATTCATCAACTTCACCAACACATTCCACCCTGACCTTAAATTTACCTGGACCATCTCTGACACCTCCCTCCCCTCCCTGGATCTCTCCATCTCCATTAATGACGACCGACTTGACACTGACATTTTTTACAAACCCACCGACTCCCACAGCTACCTGGATTACACCTCTTCCCACCCTACCTCTTGCAAAAATGCCATCCCATTTTCCCAATTCCTCCGCCTCCGCCGGATCTGCTCCCAGGAGGACCAGTTCCACCACAGAACACACCAGATGGCCTCCTTCTTTAGAGACCGCAATTTCCCTTCCCACGTGGTTAAAGATGCCCTCCAACGCATCTCGTCTACAGCCCGCACCTCCGCCCTCAGACCCCACCCCTCCAACCGTAACAAGGACAGAACGTCCCTGGTGCTCACCTTTCACTCTACCAACCTTCGCATAAACCAAATCATCTGCCGACATTTCCACCACCTCCAAACAGACCCCACCACCAGGGATATATTTCCCTCCCCACCCCTTTCCGCCTTCCGCAAAGACCGTTCCCTCCGTGACTACCTGGTCAGGTCCACACTCCCCTACAACCCACCCTCCCATCCTGGTACTTTCCCCTGCCACCACAGGAACTCTAAAACCTGTGCCCACACCTCCTCCCTCACCTCTATCCAAGGCCCTAAAGGAGCCTTCCACATCCATCAAAGTTTTACTTGCACATCCACTAATATCATTTATTGTATCCGTTGCTCCCGATGCGGTCTCCTGTACATTGGGGAGACTGGGCGCCTCCTAGCAGATCGTTTTAGGGAACATCTCCGGGACACCCGCACCAATCAACCACACCGCCCCGTGGTCCAACATTTCAACTCCCCCTCCCACTCTGCCGAGGACATGGAGGTCCTGGGCCTCCTTCACCGCTGCTCTCTCACCACCAGACGCCTGGAGGAAGAACGCTTCATCTTCCGCCTCGGAACACTTCAACCCCAGGGCATCAATGTGGACTTCAACAGTTTCCTCATTTCCCCTTTCCCCCACCTCATCCTAGTTCTAAACTTCCAGCTCAGCACTGTCCCCATGACTTGTCCGGACTTGTCCTACCTGCCTATCTCCTTTTCCACCTATCTACTCCACCCACTCCTCCCTGACCTATCACCTTAATCCCCTCCCTCACTCACCCATTGTACTCTATGCTACTTTCTCCCCACCCCCACCCTCCTTTAACTTATGTCTGCACACTTCAGGCTCACTGCCTTTATTCCTGATGAAGGGCTTTTGCCCGAAACATTGATTTCGAAGCTCCTTGGATTCTGCCTGAACTGCTGTGTTCTTCCAGCACCACTAATCCAGAATCCTTGAGATGACAGTGTTCTCCAGATGCATGAGTAAAATAAGAGAGTTATTGAATGTGAGGTGAGCCCTCTCGAGGTCAGTGTGTTTTTAATGGAAGAGCAGAAATAAATTGGGCTCACTCATACAGAAGAAGGTGTTTTGAATTGAATAGGTTTAGAAGGAAAAACGGGCATAACAAGAGGAACACATTGCAGTTACATAAGCTAATTTTTTTTAAAAATGTAGAGCTTTATAGAATAAAGAGGGGAACAGAGCAATCTATATGTGTTGTTTTTAAGAGGACTGAGAAAATGGATGCGTGCAAGAGGACTGCAGGATGACCAACGTAAAATCAATTTTTGGAAAAGAAAGGATACAGAACTAATCTGGGACATTACAGAACATTTCAGTAATTTTTAAAAATGTATTCATTTGAGGGATGTGGGTGTCGCTGGCTGGCCGGCATTTATTTCCCGTCCCTAGTTGTTCTTGAGAAGGTGGTGGTGAGCTACTTCTTGAACTTCTGCAGTCCACCTGCTGTGGGTTCACCCTCAATGCCATTAGGGAGGGAGGTCCAAGACTGGACTCAGTGATAGTGAAGGAACGGTGATATATTTCCAAGTCAGGATGTGAGTGGCTTGGAGGGGAACTTGAAGGTGTTGGTATTCCCATATATCTCCTGCCCTTGTCCTTCTAGACGGAAGTGGTTGTGGGTTTAGAAGGTGCTGTCGAAGGATTTTAGATGAATTTCTGCAGTGCATCTTGTAGATAGTACACACTGCTGTTACTGAGTGTCGGTGGTGGAGGGAGTGGATGTTTGTGGATGTAATGCCAGTCAAGCGAGCTGCTTTGTCCTGGATGGTGTCAAGCTGCTTGAGTTTTGTTGGAGCTACACTCATCCAGACAAGTGGGGAGTATTCCATCACATTCCTGACATATGCCTTGGACAGGCTTTGGGAGTCAGGAGGTGAATTACTTGCCACAGTATTCCTAGCATCTGACCTGCTCTTGTAACCACTATGCTTATGTGATGAGTCCAGTTGTGTTTCTGGTCAAAAGTAATTCCTAGAGTGTTAAAAGTGGGGAATTCAGTGATGGTAGCACCATTGAATGACAAGGGTTGATGGTTAAATTGTCTCTTATTGATGATTGTCATAGCCTGGCATTTGTGATGATTGTCATAGCCTGGCCTGAATGTTACTTGTCACTTGTCAGCCTAAGCCTGGATATTGTCCAGATCTTGTTACATTTGAACATGGATTGCTTCAGTATCTGAGGAGCCATTAATGGTGCTGCCAATTTTGCAATCATTGGCAAATATCCCATTTCTGATCTTATGAAGTACGAAAGGTCATTGATGAAGCAGCTGAAGATGGTTGGGCTGAGGACACTACCCTGAGGAACTCCTGTAGAGATATCCTGGAGCTGAGATGACTGATATTCAACAACCACAACCATCTTCCTTTGTGATTCCTGATGAAGGGCTTATGCCCAAAACATCGATTCTCCTGCTCCTGGAATGCTGCCTGACCTGTTGTGCAACTCTAGCACAATACTCTGGACTCTGATCTCCAACATCTGCAGTCCTCACTTTCCCCTTCCTGTGCTTCAGGTATGACTCCAACCACCAGAAAGTTTGGCTTCTGAAACCCATTGATTCCAATTTTGCTCGGGCTTCATGCTGCCAAACATGATGTCAAATGCAGCCTTGATGTCAAGAGCTGTCACTCTCACTTCGTCTCTGCAATTCAGCTCTTTTGTCTATATTTAAACCAAGACTGTAATGGGATCAGGAGCTGAGTAGCCCTGGTGAAGCTAAACTGGGTATCACTGACCAGGTTATTGATGAGCAGGTAGGTGCTGCTTGATAGCACTGTTGATGTCACCTTCCATCACTTTACTGATGATCGGGAGTAGACTGATGGTGTGGTTATTGGTCTGCAGCCCTTGCAGTATCCAATCTCTAGGAGGAGATGCTGGAGAGTCAGTGTCATGAATGAAGGGTTATGCCCGAAAATCAACTCTCTTGCTTCTCAGATGCTGCCTGACATGCTGTGCCTTTCCAGCACCACACTTTATCAACTCAGTAACCAGTGTCACCAACCATTTCTTGATATATGAGTGAATCAAATTGGCTGAAGACTGGTGTCTGCCAGGGACCACTGGAGGGCGCTGAGACAGATGATCTACTTGGCACTCTGGCTGAAGGTTGCTATGAAAGCTTCAGCCTTATCTTTTGCACTGATGTGCTGGGCCTTTGCATCATTGGGGATGGGGATATTTGTGAAACCTCCTTCTCCAATGAGTTGTTTAATTGTCCACCACGTTTCATGTCTGAATGTGGCAGGACTGCAGAGCTTACATCTGATCCATTGGTCGTGGAAACGCTTAGCTCTGTCTATCAGTTGCTGCTTATGCTATTTGAAATGCAAGTAGTTCTGTTTGATGGCTTCACTAGGTTGGCATTTCATCATCAGGTATGCCTGGTGCTGCTCCTGGCATGCCCTCCTGCACTCTCCATTGAACCAGGGTGATCCCTTGGTTTAACGGTAATGGTTGAGTGGAGGATATGCTGGGCCATGAGGTTACAGATTGTGCTGGAGTACAATTCTTCTGCTGTTGATGGCCCAAAGTGCCTCATGGATGCCTAGTCTTGTGTTGCTAGATCTGTGTGAAGTCTGTCCCATTTAGCACGGTGATACTGCCACACAACATGATGGAGATTATTCTCAATGTGAAAGCAGGACTTCACCTCCACAAGGACTGTGTGGTGGTCACTCTTACTGATATACTCAGAGACAAATGCATCTGCAACGGGCAGATTAGTTAAGATGAGGTCAAGTATGTCTTTCACTTTTGTTGGTTTCCTCACGAACTCCTGCAGACTCAGTCTAGCATATTCTTCTTTGGGACCTGAAAGGCTCGATCTGTAGTGCTGCCTTCGAGCACTCTTGGTGGTGGACATTAAAATCCCCCAAGCAGAGTACACTTTGTGCCCTTGCCATCCTCAGTGCATCTCCCAAATGTTGTTCAAAGTGGAGGAGAACTGATTCATCAGCTGAGGGAGGACGATATGTGATCATCAGCGGGAGGTTTCCTTACCCATGTTTAACCTGAAACCGTGAGACTTCATGGGGTCTGACGTCACTGACAACTGCAAGGGCAATGCCCTCCTGACCGTATACCACCATGCCGCCACCTCTGTCAAGTCTGTCCTACTGGTCAGACAGGTCATATCCGGGGACGGTGATGGTGGTGTCTGGGACATTATCTATAAGGTGTGATTCTGTGACTATTACTATGTCAGGCTGATGCTTTACAAGTCTGTGAAACAGCTCTTCCAGCTTTGGCACTAGCCCCCAGATGTTAGTGAGGAGAACTTTGGAGGGTTGACAGGACTTTTTCTGCTGTTGTTGTTTCCAGTGCCTAGGTCAATGCCAACTGATCCTTCTGGTTTCATTTCTTCTTTGAGATTGTAGCGATTGGTACAACTGAACGGCTTGCAAAACCATTTTGGAGGGCAATTGAGAGTCAGTCACACTGCTGTGGGTCTGGAGTCACATGTAAGCCAAACCGGGTGAGGATGATAGATTTCCTTATCTGAAGAACCTTCGCAAATCAGATGGGTTTTTCCAACAATCGACAATGTTATCACTGGATTCTTAATTCCAGATTTTCTTTATTGAATTCAGATTCCACCATCTGCTATGGCAAGATTCAAATCCAGGTACCCAGAACATTAGCTGAGTTTCTGAATTAATTAATACCATTGGGCCATCGCCTTCCTATAGAAGAAAAATTAAAGATTAAATTACTAAATATCTAGATGAAGAGAAAATAGTTAAAAGGAAACAGAGAGCATGTGTAAAAGGCAGTTTCTCAGAATAGTTAGAAATTTGTAAAGGTATCCGAGATAATTTTGTTTCTGGACCACATCTATTTACTGTGTATATTAACAATTTGGATATAGAGTTTTCAGAGTCCAAAGGTATAGATGATCTAGAAAGTGGGGCCTTGGTAAATAATTCTGATAATCATTGGAATTTTCAAAAACATCAAAGAGACGTTTACAGAAAATACTAGCATGTGTAAAACAGTGCCCGATGGAGCTCACTGATATTAAATGAGAGGTAGAATGTTTGGAAAATAGTAATAAATAAGTTTCAAATAAGATAGGTGGTGATACAAGGGAGTAGGGGGATTAGAATTCAGGTTTGCAAGATCATAAAAGCAGTATCTAAAATGAAACAAACAACACAGAATGCTGGAGAAACTCTGGCAGCATCTGTGAGGAGAGAAACAGAGTTAACATTTCAAGTCCGGTATGACTCTTCTTCAGAACTGAAAGGTTTTGGAAAATGGGCACTTTAATACTTTGACAGTCGGAAGAAGGACAAGAGAATAGATAATGGAAAGGCACAGTATAAAAGGCTATTAAGGGTGGTGAAATAGAAAAAGGTTTAAAATTGGTGTAATTGAAGATGTGACATGGAGCAAATGGATCTTCTCTACTAAGTGCAAAGTAATTGAGACAATAAGACAAGTCTGTGTGTGCATGTTTTGAGGGAGGAGGAATGTAAGAAAAACAGAAAACAGACATGATGTGGTCAGTTTCTGAAGTTTTGTAATTTAGTGTTGAGGCTGGAAGGTGCCGGGGGAGAAAATGAAGCTTTGTTCTATGATTTTGTGCTGTGCTTTGTTGGAACCTTGCAGCAAACCCAGGTCAGCAACATTAGCATGACAGCGAGGTGGCTTATTGAAATAGCAAAGAACTGGGAATTCAGAGGCATTCCTCTTGATAGATCAGCGGTGTTCCACAAAGTGGTCTCCCAGTTTACATTTGTAAAGGAAACCACTGTGTCTAGAAGCCTCATCAGCAAAGTTGGAACAAGCTACTGGACAAAGCCCCACCTTGACATGTAGTTCCTGAATGTTGGTCTGCCTTTTTAGGCAAGGTGAGTCCCAAGAGGAGAATTGGAGTCAGCTACACAGGAAATTCAACCCTGATTTTGGTGTAATCATGTAAATTACTCCTTCAGACTCAACAGTTTGTATCATAATTTTTTGAGCTTACCTGGGGTTAGCAGCCACCAAAGAATCCTGAGCAGGGCAGACTGCAATTACTTAAACAATCATCCATAGATCTTCAACTAAAATAAGGCGTTGCCTGTTAAAAACAACAGTGAAATTTGCATTTCATATACCAAAGAAGTAAATGTATCCAAAAGTGCTGAACTTCAAATTTCCGCCCCTTTTCAGAATAGTGGTGCAACAGCACCATAGGTAATGAGGACAATGAAGACATTTAGGTTCGATATTGGAATAACTTCACAGAAGCCAGTATTCCAATACCAGTCACCCTCTGTTTTCACGTGGAGAGTTCGCAACACTGATCTAGCTTCCTCAGAGCCAGCTCTTAGACTGAACAGGATATCTGACACTTCTGTTCTTTTTTTTCTTTTTAAAAAATGTTTCCCCACACTACTGCCTAACAGTGCTTATTTTTCCCCAGCACCCATGTAGTGTGTGTGTAGGTGTCGGACACAGTGAAGAACAACAAGTGTGTAAATCTTTATTTATATTCCACCACCAGGAAGAAAGGAAACACCCGAGTGGCCAGTGACAACCAGTGACAAGCAGTACCCTTCTCGAGAGAGGGCAATGCTATGTGAGACACTTCTGTTCTTATCTGTCAGCCAGGGCTCCCTGATTGGACCAGATTAACAGCCCCAGATTAACAATCATATTCCACGAGGACCACTTGGCTGACCTTGTTATAATCACTACAGATGTGTTTTATAATGTGACTCTTTTTAGAAAAACAAATATCTTTAATTTATGTATTATCTCAGCCACAGCAACAATGATAAAGAACATAATATGTCATGTTTGAAACCATTACATTGAGAAAAATGGAAAGGTGCTGTGGTTATTTCTTACTTTTGAGTCAATTTTGAGAAAAACAAGCACCTTCTTGTTAATGGAACTGGAAGATACTGGTGTTTATGCAATTTTCTAGGATAATGTTGCAGTGGATAATTAGGTGAATCCCTGAAGAACTTTATCCCTTACAGTCTTGTCATTAACTACAACTAACCTTGTTTCTTGCTCTGTTACTCTTGAAGGAATAGATATGGCTTTAGTTGTCTCTATCTATGTGGTTTAAAGTATTAAACAACATATTCAATTTAATAACCCATTCAATTGATTTCTATTATCAGTTTTCTACCTACTAATCTCAATGTATCGCGAATCTTGGAATACATTCTGAGTCATATGCAAATTTACTAATAGTATTATTATGCCCTCCTCAAAGCTCCTTGATCAAAATACTGAACAATAAAAGACAGAGTTTAGGGAATGTTCACACTGGGCGACAGTTTGAAATCTCCTCCTTAATAACTACCCTTTGTTTATGCAATTTCAAACAAACCCCAATCCATTCCACTGTTTCTCCAATAAAACCATGGCATTGTTTATTTTTTAAATCCTCTGTTTCAAAAGTTCTGTTTGGAAAATTTTATTCATAGCTTTCTTAATTGCGCAGTGGTTTCAGGATCCAGTAATCTTGTTGTGTAATTTTGTGAACTGTAGGTTTTTGATGTAGAGTTGCTAAGACTATACAAAGTTGATCAACTGATCTATTTCTTTAACACCTTCCATATTATATGCTACAGGAACCTCTCTAAACTAGAACCAACCTCCACGCATACTAGAAATCTGGGAATGGGGAAAACAGTACTTTAAAATAAATCAGGAGCACAGGATCAGATTAGTGAAAGAAACTAATGAGCAAAACCAATGTAGTGTACAAAATCACATGCAAGGACTGCACAAAACATTACATAGGACAAACAGGAAGACAGCTAACAATCCGCATCCATGAACACCAACTAGCCACAAAACGACACGACCAGCTATCCTTAGTAGCCACACACGCAGATGACAAGCAACATGAATTCGACTGGGACAACACTACTATTATAGGACAAGCCAAACAGAGAACAGCCAGGGAATTCCTAGAGGCATGGCACTCATTCACAGATTCTATCAATAAGCACATCGACCTGGACCCAATATACCGACCACTGCAACGGACAGCTGGAACTGACAACCGGAAGCGGCAGATTCAAACCACTATAAATGCCGGAGGAAAGATCACAGAAGCGCTTCACAGGAGACTTCCAAGCACTGAAGATGTCACCTAGACAGGGGACGAAACATCTGCAACACAAATTCCCAGCTCGGCGAACAGAACCACAACAACGAGCACCCGAGCTACAAATCTCACAAACTTTGAAGTGAAAGAAACAACTTTACCAAAGGTTGAGGAACTCCATTAAAAGAGTGACTTCATCTGCCCTCAGTAATGAAGTACAGAAATCTTATTGCTGGATATTGAGAATAGCTGCATAGACACCCCCTCTCCACTGCTAGCAAGCCACCCTGCTTGAGATTGGATAACTCAGCACAGCAATGAAAGAAACAAGGACATCTTTTATGCAAATAAAAATGAAATTTCCAGAGAAACTCTGTAGATCTGGCAGAATCTGTGGAGAGAGTAACATCGTTAAAGTTTTTTGAACCCAAAGTCCCTTCTTCAGAAATTTATTGTTATTTGTAGCTATCTGTCACATTACAGATCTACAGAGTTTCTCTGGAAATTTCATTTTTATTTGCATAAAAGATGTCCTTGTTTCTTTCATTGCTGTGCTGAGTTATCCAATCTCAAGCAGGGTGGCCTTGCTAGCAGTGGAGTGGGGGTGTCTATACAGCTATTCTCAATATCCAGCAATAAGATTTCTGTCCTTCATTACTAAGGGCAGATGAAGTCACTCTTTTAATGGAGTTCCTCAACCTTTGGTAAAGTTGTTTCTTTCACTTCAAAGTTTGTGAGAAGATTTGTAGCTCGGGTGCTCGTTGTTGTGGTTCTGTTCGCTGAGCTGGGAATTTGTGTTGCAGACGTTTCGTCCCCTGTCTAGGTGACATCTTCAGTGCTTGGAAGTCTCCTGTGATGTTTCCTCCTGCATTTATAGTGGTTTGAATCTGCCGCTTCCGGTTGTCAGTTCCAGCTGTCCATTGCAGTGGTCGGTATATTGGTCGATGTGCTTATTGATTGAATCTGTGGATGAGTGCCATGCCTCTAGGAATTTCCTGGCTGTTCTCTGTTTGGCTTGTCCTATAATAGTAGTGTTGTCCCAGTCGAATTCATGTTGCTTGTCATCTGCGTGTGTGGCTACTAAGGATAGCTGGTCGTGTCGTTTCGTGGCTAGTTGGTGTTCATGGATGCGGATTGTTAGCTGTCTTCCTGTTTGTCCTATGTAATGTTTTGTGCAGTCCTTGCATGTGATTTTGTACACTACATTGGTTTTGCTCATTAGTTTCTTTCACTAATCTGATCCTTTGCTCCTGATTTATTTTAAAGTACTGTTTTCCCCATTCCCAGATTTCTAGTATGCGTGGAGGTTGGTTCTAGTTTAGAGAGGTTCCTGTAGCATATAATATGGAAGGTGTTAAAGAAATAGATCAGTTGATCAACTTTGTATAGTCTTAGCAACTCTACATCAAAAAACTACAGTTCACAAAATTACACAAGATTAATTGAAATATGTTCATGAGTATAATCATGTTCTGGCTCAGATATGACAGTTCATATTGACCTTTGAGGAATAAATGAGTATAGGTCAACCATTGCAGTCTAAAAAGAAGGTAGACAACGAAGGATGTTTTATTCATTAATTGTGGGCAGTGGCTTTTATTTATTTGCATCTGTATCATTCATGTGATGTGGGCATCACTGGCTAGCAGTTATTGGACAGTTAAGAGTTAACAACATTGCTGTGGATCTGGGATTCCATGTCGGCCAGGCCAGGCAAGGACACTAATTCCTTCTCTAAGGGATATTAGTGAACCAGATGGTCTTTTCTGTCAGTCGACAAAGGTTTTATAGTCATCATTATACTCTTAATTTTAGATTACCATCGAATTCAAATGTCACTATCTGTCATGGCAGGAATGGGGAAAATGTTACTTTAAAAGTATTCAGGAGCTCAGGATTAGATTTGTGAAAGTAAATATAAAAGACATAGCAGGACATTTTCTCAATTTCACAGTCACTCTCATCTACTTTCCCCAGGAGCCTCAGCATTCTTTTTCTCTCAGGTTCAATCTTCAACATTTTCATCAAAATCCGCTGACAAGCATAATGCTGTTGGTCTACTGACCTGTAACCATTGGAAGCTAAATACCATTTCTCTGACATCTCTTCTTATCTCTCCCTGGAATGTGATCTCAACATCTAACATCTATCCATCACTCCTTAAGTGATCATTGACTTCATTTCCTCTTTAGAACGTTCCTCTGCAATCTCCACTTACTTAGACTCCCAATCCTGAACAGCTCTTTTTGAAACTCCACAAAATGAACCACCTAAGAAAAATTTATCCTGTTCTTTTCCCACTGACTGGACTTCTTCCAAACTCAAGCCCTTTTTTAACCCACCTTTTCCATGATGCATCTGACACTGTTCAGCACTTTGACAATCTCCAGTTTCTGTGGCTCTGCCAGTTCTTTCAACAGTGGTCATTCAATTTTACTAATGACCGCTTCAGAACCTCATTGAACTGCTGCTCTGATTAACCCAGTTGCAGAGGGACCTGGTACCATGCAGAATGCAAAATAAAAAAGAAGACTTCTTGTGGTCCAGTTGACTTCCTGTCTTTGAAATTGAAATGATAACAATTGTAGAATTGATGGGATCATCAAATCAGACTTCAGTTCAGATGACAGACAGTTAGAAATCCTGTTTATTTGACTTTATCATGTTCCATAGTATTTCAGCCAAGAGATCTCTTTGCAGCTAGTTCTGCTTCAGGATTTTCTTCTATTTTCCAGATGAGGCAGAGTCTGGTCTTTCATCAACTGACCCAGCTGGGTGTACCAGAAAATATAGCAACTGCAATCCAGACACTTTTACTGGGCAAACTTCAGTAGAGCACTCATTCTTAGACCAGTTGTCTAGCACTTAAGCAATGAAACTCAACTGTTAGCTGAGATATAGGGAACTCCCTGACCAACTTTAGTGGATAAGGTCTTCTGATTATAGTTCCTCTTCTGTCTTCCTTTCCCTCTTCAAGTAGCTTGTTCTGCTCTCCAAATTGTACTGTGTTCCAAGGAGAGGATGGAAGCAAGAGCATGGAGCTCCAAATTGTCGGCAATATCTTCAAATTTATGTACAAGCTGATTGATATCATGATTTCCTAACTACAGGTCATTCTGTGATAATACGTGTTTCACCAACACGAGTTCGCTGAAACACGATTGACGAATTGGGGACCCTGTTTCTAAAGCACAAACTTTTAAAACATATCTTGGCTGTAATGCGATTACAGCACTGTTTAAGGGCTGTTTCTAAAGTGCGATTTTTCTGAAACGCGGCGTTGCACAAGAACGCAACCATCGCATTATAGAAGAACTGACTGCATATACTACTTGCCTCATTATTTAACCAGTATCAAGCCTGCTCCATTTCATTCATTAGTGTGTGTGAGTGCGCATATACTCCAGATGTTACACTGCAGCTCTCTGGACTTTTAAAATGTTAAGAAAAGGTTACCATTGATTCCAGTTTCTTGCTCAAATGTAATACCTCACAAATCTACTAGTATTCTAGGGACAAATTCAACCCAGGAGATATCAGTTACTTGCTTTTCAAAGGAACTTGATAAAGTTCCATTTAAGCCTTTAAAATATTGAGGCTTATGGTGTAAATGACCAGTTTGATGCTCATGCGTAAGACTGAAATTACTGAGATTTCAATTGGTAGCAAATCCACAACACCAGTTAGAAGGCAGGTTGGCTATTGTACCCAATAGAATGAAGAACAAGTTAGCAAATGGAATTTAAATCTCATTTAACTTTAGAAAAGAGATGATATTGAATGACGAAAGATTTGGTAGGAAGCAATTTCCATTTTAAATCCCCCGCTATTCATACAATTCAAACATTATTTGGAGGTCATTATTTCTTGGAATATTATGAAGCTCATGAGGACACCAAAGGTTAAAGTATTACACACAATAGTCCAATGGTGAAAATAGCACAGAGAAAAGCTTAATTGGCCAGATAATGTCTTTCAGGAGCAAAGTGATAAATTGGTACAAAGCAATGGTGAAGCAAGTAGACAAAAGAGAAGATTCATCAGATATTGGGAAGGGCGGCATGGTGGCTCAGTGGTTAGCACTGCTGCCTCACAGCACCAAGGTCCCAGGTTCGATTCCACCTCAGGTGACTGTCTGTGTGGAGTTTGCACATTCTCCCCGTGTCTGCGTGGGTTTCCTCCGGGTGCTCCGGTTTCCTCTCAAGTCACAAATATGTGCAGGTCAGGTGAATTGGCTATGCTAAATTGCCCGTAGTGCTAGGTGCATTAGTCAGAGGGAAATGGGTCTGGGTGGGCTACTCCGCAGAGGGTCGGTATGGACTGGTCGGGCCGAAGGGCCTGTTCCCATACTGTAGGTAATCTAATCTAAATGATAGGAACCGAGAAGAGTTGAAATAATGACAGTAATGCCACAAAATTAAAGAAGACTAAGAGAAAAATTCAAAATTTTAAAGTATTGAATGATTTCAATAAAGTGAACAGATCAAGAATATTTTCTGGTTGAGGAGTCTGACAAAGAGTTACAAATTGAAAGAAAGTGAGGAGAAAGGTTAGGTGATATTTCTTTATATAGAATTATGGAATCATAGAACAGTTACACCCATTGTGTCCATGCCAGCTCTTGACAAGAACAATTCAAAAACTCACCTTTTTTTTAACTAAGCCACTGCAATTTTTGTTTCCTTCAGATAATTATGTAATTTTTCTTTGAAAGCCAAGATTGAATCTGCCTCCAATACCAATCTTAGGCAGTACGTTCAAGATCTTAACCACTCATTGCATTAAAAAACTTTTCCTCCTATTGTCTTTAGTTCTTTTGTCATTCAGCGTAAATCTTTGTGCATTGACTCCTAACCATTTTGCCAAAGGTCACAGTTTCTCCCTATCTGCTTTATACAGATACTTCAGATGATGTACACCTTCATCAATTTTTTATTTAAATATTCTCTTAGGTATACAGTCCCAGCATAGAGTCATAGCGTCATTAGGCTGACTCTTACATGTTTTTGGCAAAGTCCAAGTTGTGTTGAGTTTTTTGGAGAGTTTCTTGCTTTGAATGCGAGAGAGCTCATTTGACACATCTTACTCATTCGTTAGCTACCATGTGGCATGTCTCCAGTCTAATTTCTGCCCTTCTTACCACATTCCCACACCATCCTAGAATTCACTGGCATCTCTTGCTCCCTGCACCACCTTGTTTAATAGGCCGATTTGCACCTAGACAAACTCTGTTAGTCTGGAGCTGCTCTTTATAGTTGCTGACATTTGCCCCAGGCATGACAGATTGGAAAGAGAGGACTTGCTTTGTGGATGTGATCCTGGAGTTGCTTCTGGCTGGAGTAGTGCAACGGAGGAACTTTCTCTTCCCCCAGGACAAGTAGTAGAGGCCACAACAGCAGACAATGCCAGCCAGCTCATCCAGGTCAGAGCAATCCCAGCCTTCTGGAGGAATGTCAAACACTGTAGAAAGAAGGTCAATATCCTTCTCCACTCTGCCCATGTAAGTGCTATTAACTTAACATAGGAACGAGAATCGGCCATTCAGCCCCTCGGACCTGCTCTGCCATACAGTGAGACAGTGGCTGATCTGTTGCCTAACTCCATGTAACTGCCTTTGGCCCATATCCTTAATACCTTTGCTCAACAAAAAATTATCTATCTCAGATTTAAAACCAAAAATCCATCTTAGTTCTTAACCCATACCATGCTTTGTGTGTAGAAATGCTTCCTAACATCTCTCCTGGTCTGGCCTTAATTTTTAGACTATGTCCCCTAGTTTTCGAATCTTCAACCAGTGAAAATAGTTTATCCACCATGTCTTTTGATGTTACCACTGATACCACACACTCACTCGATTTCTGCTAATGTACCCACAGGACTCATGCTCTACCATTCTCATGAGTGCCTGCCACATCATTTTCCCACAATTCCTGACACCAGTAACTCTCCATGCACTGCCTACTCACTTGCTTGTGCCACAGCTGCACCAACATTAATAGTTATACTACCCACTTCAATCTCCCATAATATTTCTCTCTCTCTCTCTCTCATTTCATGAGGACAACAGCCCACAATAGGATAGCAAGAGTCAAGACAATGGATTGCTGCCCACCATTTGGCTCCTCACCCCTTATGAGAAGAGCATCCAGACTCTGACTACCCAAAGCTAGCACTGGACTGATATCAGAGGTTGTCCATCACAGACTGCACTGGGATCCCCTTGACTGAGGCCTGCTGACAACTATGATAAGCTTTCTGGCTTTAAGTCTGAACAGTATGGCAAGGCAGCATTTATTGATATAAATGATTTGGATGTGAGCATAAGAGATATAGTTAGTAAGTTTGCAGATGACACCAAAATTGGAGGTATAGTGGACAGTGAAGAATGTTATCTCAGATCACAACAGGATCTTGATCAGATGGGCCAATGGGCTGAGAAAGTGGCAGATGGAGTTTAATTCAGAAAAATGCGAGGTGCTGCACTTTGGAAAAACAAATCAGAGCAGGACTTATACACTTAATGATAAAGTCCTAGGGAGTGTTGCTGAACAAAGAAACCTTGGAGCGCAGTTTCATAGTTCCTTGAAAGTGGAGTCGCAGGTAGATAGGATAGTGAAGAAGGCGTTTGGTATGATTTCCTTTATTGGTCAGAGTATTGATACAGGAGTTGGGAGGTCATGTTGCGGCTGTACAGGACATTGGTTAGGCCTCTGTTGGAATATTGCATGCAGTTCTGGTCTCCTTCCTATCGGAAAGATGTTGTGAAACTTGAAAGGGTTCAGAAAAGATTTAGAAGGATGTTGCCAGGGTTGGAGGATTTGAGCTAAAGGAGAGGCTGAACAGGCTGGGGCTGTTTTCCCTGGAGCGTCAGAGGCTGAGGGGAGACTTTATAGAGGTTTACAAAATCATGATGGGCATGGATAGGATAAATAGACAAAGTCTTTTCCCTGGGGTGGGGAAATCCAGAACTAGATGGCATAGGTTTAGGGTGAAAGGGAAAAGATATAAAAGAGACCTAAGGGGCAACGTTTTCATGCAGAGGGTGGTATGTGTATGGAATGAGCTGCCAGAGGAAGTCGTGGAGGCTGGTACAATTGCATCATTTAAGAGGCATTTGGATGGGTATATGAATATAGGAAGTGTTTGGAGGGATATGGGCCGCTTGCTGGCAGGTGGGACTAGATTGGGTTGGGATATCTGGTTGGCATGGACAGGTTGGACCAAAGGGTCTGTTTCCATGCTGTACATCTCTATGACTATGACTATGTTGAGAGTCTTTGGAATTCACTTCCTCAAAAAGCAGTGGATGCAGAATCTTTAAATATTTTCCAAATAAAGATAGATAAATTCTTGATTATCAAGGAAATGCAAGATGTTTGGGTGTATACAGGATCGTAAAGTTAAAATTAAAATCAGATTAGGCATAATCTTACTAAACAATGCAACAATCTCAAAGGGCCAAACGGGCCTGTTCTTGTTCTTTGTTCAAATGTATGTATTTTCCTGATCATTGATATTAGACTTACTGGCCTACAGCTCTCTGGATTATCATTTCCAGCCTTCTTGAATAATGGCACTACATTAGCTGTCCTCCAGCCTTCTGGCATCGCTCCTGTAACCAGAAAGGATTTGAAAATTAATGCTTGAGCCTCTGCAATCTCCTCCCATGGGGCGGGTTACACCTCCTCTGGGGCCTGGGGATTTATCCAATTTTAAATCCACTAAAATTGCTCATACCACCTCCCTCTCAATTTTAATTTGTTCAGTTATATCACAGTCCTCTTCCCTGATTTTCTATATCTACATTGTTCTTCTCATTCTTGAATACAGCTATAATGTACTAATAATGTCGACCTCACTGACATAGAATCCCTACAGTGTGGAAGCAGGCTATTTGGTCCATCACGTCCACACCAACCCTACAAAGAGCATCCCACCCAGACCCAACCCCCTACTATACCCTGCATTTCCACTGGCTAATCTTACACATCCCTGAATACTGTGAGCAATTTAACACAACCAATCCACCTAATCTGTACCTCTTTGGACTGTGGGAGAAAACCCACACAGACATGGGGAGAATGTCCAAATTTCACACAGACAGTCGCCCAAGAGTGGAATTGAACCCAGGTCCCTGGCACTGTGAGGCAGCAGTGCTAACTACTGAGCGACCGTGCCAGCTACATCCTTAGTCTTCATCCACAGTTTGTCACTTAGGTTCCTAAAGGGTGTCTCTTTCCCTTTTGCTCTGAATATACTTAGAAAACACCTTTGGATTTTCCTTTTCTTTCACAGCCAGTAATTTTTCATGCCCGCTCTTCACTTTCCTAATGACCTTTTAAAGTCACCCCTTAAACTTTCCAATTTTTTTTGTATCCGGAAATGTTTTTACAAACCACTGAACTGTTTATCCCCATCACCACCTGATCCGTGCTACTTTCTTTTTTTATCCTCCACCACTAAATCTGCCATTTTTCTGATTCATTGACTAAATTACATGTAAAACCCACCATAGGCAGTGCAATAATACCAAAGGTGAGTCAAAGAAAGAGAGTGAGGGAGGAGGAGGCTAAATCAAAATGGAGTTGGAGTGAGAACTAAGACATTACACCTCCTGTGGTGTCACTTTTTGCTATAGGCATCAAAGACTGCTGATGGACATCCTGTGCTCCATCTCCAAGGCTAACCGGGCACAAATATAGCCACAGAAGTCAGGAAGGCAGAGGAACTATATCCACTGCACATCCTGCTACCTGGATCTGTAGATCGTCACTTTGGCCAGACTCAGGAGCAGGCCTCCAGAGAGGTCCTCTGACCTGCCCGTGCCCCTCTTCAACTGTGGTTCTCCAAGCCTTCTGGTTTTCTGAGCCTTGGCATTGCCTCCAATTGAGGAGCCTCCTAAGATATCACCCTTCTTTTTGCAGCAATCGACGCCATGATCACTTCTTACAACACCACTTACAACACCACTTCTTCCTCTACACACCTCCCTCTCTTGCTTGAAGGTTCTGGAATAATGAGCTGCTGGTCCCATCCCTCCTTCAATCAAGTCTTCATGAAGCAATGGTGTCATATACCCTTGTGTTAATCAACACCCTCAACTCATCTGCCTTACTCACAAGACTCCCTGCATTAAATATAAACGCCATTCAGCTTTGCTGAGCTTGATTGCGTCAACATTTTGTTTATTCATTCATGGGATGAGGCCAGCATTTATTGCCGATTCATAATAGCCTAGAGAGCAGTTCAGAGTCAACCACATTGCTATGTCACGTGGGCCAGACCAGGTAAGAAAGGCAATTTCCTTCCCTAAAGGTTATTAGTGAACCAGATGGGATTTTCCTGACAATCGATAATGGATTCACAATCATTAGACTCTTAATTCCAGATTTTTTAAAATTCAAATTCCACCATCTACCGTGGTGGGATTCAAACTCAGATCCCCAGAATACTCCTTGGGTCTCTGGATTAACGGTCCAGTGGTAATACTGCTAGGCTATTGGCTCCCTAACTTGTCTGTATGCATTCTGCTTTTCTTCCATATTGGCGTCGGAAGGCACTATTATACCTCTACTCTGTATCCTATTCTCCTGCCAATTTAGTTTAAACCTCCACCAATAGCACCAGTAAATCCTACTGAAAGGATGGTGTTCCCATTTTGGCTCAGATGCAATCAATCTGTACATATAAATCAAAATCCCCAACTCTGGGACCATTCATGTAAATCTTTTCTGTGATGCCTTCATGTCTTTGCTTCATGTGTGGTCACAATACTCCAATTAGGACCAAACCTGTTTGTACCGACTCAGCATAATTTCTTTGGTTTTGTACTCATATGTTTCCACATGGAACATTATTGGAACATAGAATGTTTTGCCAAAATGAATACTTCAATCAGGAACCATTGCATGTTACAAGTGAAAAGTGGATAAACATTTGAAGCAGAGAAAGTTATGGAGCTCAAAAGAGAGCAGACCGGAGGCATTAGTTTTAAGCTGGCAAATATTTTATGTTCCAAATAGTCTCCTTGTACATATAAACATTTATGGTTCTATGGCTTAGAATCTAACCTTGAATTGTTTAATGTAGAAGTGCTTTATATAGACAAGCTGCTATTATTAACTAACATATGTCCATAATGGCTACAGTGGTGGTCCACAAAAGGGGAGATAATATGGAATATGTTCTAGTCAGTAACATTGCCAGAGTACAGTCTGTTTGAGTTATTTGTTATGTTCTTTGTCACACATTTAGTTATTAATAATAAATGTATGCTGTTCGACCATTCAGTACAATAAACGCAACACTCAAAATTTCTGAGGGTGTTTTGTTTCCATCATAACAGTGGCTTTATCGACAAATAACCTTTCACCAAAACAATGGCAAAATGGTAGTCATTCATCTGTTGCTTTGTTATTTTATCTTTCTGCAGTTAATATTTTGTTAGTGTAATTGTTTTAAGCACATCTGCAGTTGTGTAAAATCATTTTAACACAAAGTGTAACTTAGTGCCTGTAAATCAAATAGATCAAACTGTATGTTAAAAACAACGAAACACACCACCTTATGCACTGAAACACTGTACAAAACTAATTGTGATGTTAGGGCAGAATCGAGCCTTGCATGCCCTGCATGTTGCTCTCTTGCTATGTTTCTGTCAGCAGCTTCTTGCAAAGAACTACACAAAAAAATCATGCAAATATTGTCTTGTAGAAATGTACATTATATAATTATGTTAAATTTGTCGGATCATCTTAGCTTGCTGAGTGAAAGAAATAATTTGTATAAATTCTGCATTCTGTCAACTCTTACATTTATGTCTCGAGTGTTTGATTTTTGAAAAACACATTTACTTGACAGTAATTAGTTTATTGTAACCATGAAAAGGTCTTGTATTCTATCTTACCTCAGATCACTTGAAGCACGACAATCTCCTTGGAAGCATGCTGCTCTTTTGTAAACTTAATAGCTCAATATTAACCCAGACACTTATGTACCTAAACAATGTAATGTTTGTTGATAATGGTTTGTTGTGTTAGATTCATGTTGCATTTTTCATGACCACCACATCCATTCCCAGTTTCTTATGTTATGGTAGAATAACGTTGTCATTGTTTTAGGTCAATCACTCTTCCAGAAGCAAGCTCACACTGTTTTTTCTCATACTGTTCTGTCCCTGGTTCTCAAACTGACAAATGCCTTATCGCACATGATCACTTCAGACAGTGCAGGAGAGCTCTGTAATATCAGGCAGTGTGTTGTGTACATTTATCAAGTAGCCAAGAGATTTTATCAATTATCTGAGAAAATAATCACTTTGGTAACACAGTGACGCAACAGTTAGATCAGTGAGACACAGTTGCTGGCCCAAAATTCTGGAAATCACCCTCCCCACTACAATGGCATTTTGAATCTAGCTACAGCACATAGACTGCACCATCACCTTCTCAAGGGCAATAAATACTGGTCCAGTCAGCAATGCCCACATTCCGTGGAGTGAGAAAGAAAATGGTTTTATATGGTTTTACACTTTTTCAAGATATGTTATGCGATAGACAACATCCACACTGCCTTGCCTGCTCCTTTGGACAAAACCCATCTGCAAAATGGAGTTCCAGTGCCTGAATGCACAGATTGTATATAACAGGATGCAAAGAATCCTGTTTTTTAAATGAGAGATATTCTGGAAGTTATCATGATGCATTTATCCATAAAATTTAGCTCTCCCTTGTCTCTTCATAAAAGAAAATCAGGTCACAGATAGTTTGAGAATGACAAGTCCAACACATGCATCTGCAGAACTAATAATTGTCAGCATTGCCCAAACCCAAATCACAGGAATATCACAATCAATCACAAGAGTTTTCAGCAAAAGAAAACAAAGCTGCATTTACAGACTGGATATAAATATTCTTTAGATCAGCAAAGGTGAAAGAGTTTTCAGATAAGCAATGGGGAAGATAAAATCATAAGAATCATGAATAACGGCAAATATAATACTCAAATATTATCCTTTGGTGTTTAAATGAGAATTAGTCACTGAGCAGCACTCATGTTCAGTAATTTATTCCCCATAATGCATGCTTACACAGTATAGTATCACCTAGGTCCTTGCTCCCTGACACACACTCTACTAGTTTATTCTACAATGCCTGACAGTTTAAGACTTATAGGATCTGGAACTACAGCAACCCGTTTCTACTATTTATTTTCTCATCAATATCCTTAGTCATCCAGTGTGCCCTAGCATTGGATACCTTGTATTTATTTCTCCTGGGTATTCTGTTTGCAGGAGAAGATAGCACACAATACCATGGAACGTCAGGCTACCATCTGTAATTTGACACCCCCTAAAGAGGAAACCAAGTCTACTGGTTTTGATTCTGACTTGACCAGAAAAGTGGATGTCTTTGCATTTTCAGTAGGTTGATGGAAATGTACATGTTCTATATTTGAATGTGCCAATATTCACTTGCACCTCTTTCCCAGCTACCACCTCCTTTCCCAGGACTAAGGAGATCATAATGAGGAATTAATAGTCCCTGGGGAGTAACTGGTTAACAGCGTGAATCAAAGGGATCATGTCGTAATGATAATTTAACTTCGCATGACTGAGACAGAGCTGGAGAGAGATGTCATACAGATTTGAATGTATGCAGATGCTTGACTGTGCATTTCAGAAATAAAAGTTATTGTTCAAATGTAGAAAGATTGCTGCAATCATTTATGAGGCGAACAGACCTCTAACATTCAGCCAGAAGAGAAAATACAGTGGAAACAAGGTGACAACATATTGAAGCTATAAAGTTGAAACTATAAGCAGCATGTATTAAAGAAAAAGCTACAATGGTAGCAAATCACAGAAGTACTTTGGCAGATTGGAGGGAGAAAGTAAACATTCTTTGATTCACCAGTGAGTGCTGATGTAACCTGGTAAACAGCAGGGTCAGTGTCCCAAAACAACAGCAGAGCTTTCAACAGGCATTGGTGCAGGGAACTATGTGACCAAAGAATACCACCACCAAATCAGCTTCCAATTTCAGGGAGCCCACAGCAAGTGAATATGTATGATGACTGGAAGCAAAATTTTGCTAAGAATCAAACAGCCTCAGGGATGATCATAAAGGACCATTGCAATCTGGTCAGGCCTGTGCTGTATGCAATCATATGTTGACCAGGTAAAAGATGGATGTGACTTCATTTTCCTATGATGAGGTTCTGAAGGCTTTTGGTAACATTTCAACATCCATAATAGCTTGATAATCAAACATGCTAAATTTAATATTTGAAGAGAGCGTTCAGGTAGTCCATTAAGTCTTTCATCAACAACTTTTATTGATTAGAACTAAATTGTCATGCCATGACTGAAGGGTTACAGGCCGACATAATCATTGGTGTGATAGATGAGGCATTGTCCAATTTCTTTGTAGTCAAAGGGGAATACAATGCTCACAAAGGCAGTACAATTCTCAAGGCAGTTTGAAATCCAGAAGCAAAACTGAATGATTGTCGAAGGCAAGTGCAAAGCTCCATGGAAAAAGCCAACCAAATCCAGGCAATTTGTAGGCCTGAAACCAGAAAGCATGCTGAAGAAAAATTCGGCCAATTTTTTAATAAAATGCCAGTCATCATTTTGAAATGCTTCAGATGCGGTATGACCAAGGCTTATAAGCGTGATGACTGCCCAGTAGGGGGAGCCGTACACCACCATTTTGGTAAACAAGGTTTTTTTAAGACAAACAGGGGGACTCCGATTTATGAATGTCTGGTTTACTACACTTGTACTTACACACACAATCCTCTGCATGGGCTAATTTTAAAGACCTGACATTTGAACATTTCTTGTACTTAGGAATGGCTGTTTTACATTGTCCTTCATTATATTCTGACTTCTGTATAATTTGATTTACAAACGGATTCCAGAAAGGAACCTATTCACTGCTCGGTGTCTGGCTATATTGTTGATCTAAACCATCAAGTAATGAAAGTAAATGGCAATAGAATTTTAAATGGAACTAGATTGAGGAATGAAGAGAATCACAGCCACAGAAGCAGGGCATCCTGGGAGAGATCAATGGTTCACACAATAAATACTAGTCAGCAAATCATGTTGTAGAAGGACATTCTAATAAGTTTAAACTAGACGTTGGGGTTTGTGTTATATATTGTCTGACAAGTTAAAGTAATTAAACCAAATCAAGTTAATTCTTCAATAAGACTGCAGGAGCTAGGAGGAACAGATTTGAAAGTCAGAGATCAGATTGTAGCAAGATTAAAATTTAAAGACAGAGGAATTACTGAAATACTTTATACTGAACAGAAACAAGGGTTGAATCTTGTTTTCTTCACCAAATGTGAACAGTGATGAGCTTTTTTCAAGGGTTTTCCAGTATGCAATCTAGTGAGATTTCTCTGTATCTTAGTATAAGTATCTTACCAAATTCACCTCATTAACTACCTAACCGACACTTAAACGTATACATCAGCCCCCATCCTTACAAGTTATTGGCAGTGATCTCTGACCTCCACAGAAGAGTGTAAAGGAATATCATTAAGATGTAATGTTGAGTTTCAGGGGCAAGGGAAAGTTGGAGGCAAAATTCAATGTGATGGGGGTATATATAAGGTAGAACAAATTCCTGGTAAATCACGAGAATGTTTAAAAATCAACAGAAGTTGACCAAAAACAGGATAAAGAGGGAGCAAATAAACTATAAAAGCAAGCTAGCAAGCAATATAAAACCAGACAGTAAGAGCCTCTTTAAATATATAAAAATGAACTGAGTGGCAACAGTGAAAGGTGTAATCTCAGATTGCAGTCAACCAAATCCTCTGACTGTGAGCATCCCAAGCGGATGAGCCTCTGTGGCCAAGGCCCTAGATTTTGTGTGGGTTGTATTTGCGACTGACAGTAACAAGGCCTCAGAGAGAGTGGTCTGTTCTTGACTGGACTGAGGACTAGCCTCCAACCACTTTTCGACGTAGCCATTTGTTTGAATAATCATGCAGTATGTTTGTTGGACATAGCGCTGGCACATGCTGTAAGTGTTAGAATGATATTTCAGTGTGTTGGATGGCAAGATGTCCTCCCTGGACAGATCCCTACTGACAAGCATGATAAACAAGACAAGGGGAAGTTTGTCTATCTGTGCAAAAGGGCATGTCAAAATGACAGTACTGATAGCCTTTAGGGTTTGGTTGAAGTACCAATCTGCTTATAGGCATGGCAAGGCAAGACATGGGAAGGCATGCAAGCATGCAGGTCAGTACTTAGCGAGTGGGTGCTAAGAGAAAAAGTGAACATCCCTGAGATGCAGGTAAAAACAAAGACTGCAGATGCTGGAAACCAGAGTCTAGATTAGAGTGGTGCTGGAAAAGCACAGCAGGTCAGGCAGCATCTGAGGAGCAGGAAAATCGACATTTCAGGCAAAAGCCAATCCCTGAGATGCAACCTGGTCAAATCCATGAGTTGGTTGCCTGTCCCTCCATAGAAAGTGTCTTCACCACAGTATTTGAATGCTAGTTGGTTGTACACACTGCAGTCCAGGTCTACATTTCCTAAGCAGCCTCCTATTTAACCGGATAGGTGCCATTACAGTCATGAGAAGTTGACAAATGTCAGCTGCCAATATCTGTACTGAGCACAGTACTGCAGGCTCCTCACAGCCAGTGTGAGTTGAAGTAGCCAAGTAATCCCTCTAGCTTCCATGTTGCAAATTCTTGATGTCTAGCTTATTTGACCCATTTGATAAGATACGAATTGAATATTAATGAGATAAGCTGCAGTGTTAATAAAGCATTTACCAACTATAATCTCTCTTAATTGACAACTCACAGCTGCCTGGTGAGGAAAAAAATGCAAGAGAAAAATGTCTCAATATGAGAAAGATATTATTAGGATAGATGATCAGCACCAATCCCGAACAACTCACTATGGGAACAATATGTTCAGAAATGAAAGCATCTCACCATGTAGGTGACTTACTAACCTTTAATGAGAGATTGATCTTACCTGAAACACTCAGGAAGGGATACATTTCAAAGTTTGCATCAGAAGCCATTTCAGAATATTAACCTGTTGTGCAAGAACCCAACAGTTAGAATGGTGACCAGGGATTTCTTATTTAATTAAGGAAAGAATGAGGAACTGTTAAACATCATAAGGAATCTCTGATACTGTGAGCACTTCCATTAAAGCCTTAAGGTTAGAACTGAACTTACTTGAATTTATTATTAACTATTAATCTAGTTGGATTGAGGTCTTGATGAAGCTCGAGCTGGTACATGAACATCAGCAAATGGTGAAGGATGTATCTTCACATTCTACATCAACTTATATGGTGTTTATAAAGGTAAAGGTAAGGTAAAATGGCCATAATCTGACCAGATCAGAGGGCTGCTCCCTCATTACAGAGAGACAACTATTGGTGGTTTAACCCATGCATCACCATGCCTCAAGCAATGGAGAGAGATTGAGAAAAAGAGTCCTTCATAATAGCCTTAAGGGGTAGCCATGGGCATACGTATGGGCCCCAGCTATGCCTGTCTCTTTGGTGGCTACGTAGAGCAGTTGATCTTCCGTAATTACACCAGCACCACTCCCCACCTCTTCCTCCGCTACATTGATGACTGCATTGGTGCCACCTCGTGCTCCCGCGAGGAGGTTGAGCAATTCATCAACTTCACCAACACATTCCACCCTGACCTTAAATTTACCTGGACCATCTCTGACACCTCCCTCCCCTTCCTGGACCTCTCCATCTCCATCAGTGATGACCGACTTGACACTGACATTTTTTACAAACCCACCGACTCCCACAGCTACCTGGATTACACCTCTTCCCACCCTATCTCTTGTAAAAATGCCATCCTGTATTCCCAATTCCTCCGCCTCCGCCGGATCTGCTCCCAGGAGGACCAGTTCCACCACAGAACACACCAGATGGCCTCCTTCTTTAGAGACTGCAATTTCCCTTCCCATGTGGTTAAAGATGCCCTCCAACGCATCTCGTCTACATCCCGCACCTCCGCCCTCAGACCCCACCCCTCCAACCATAACAAGGACAGAACCCCCCGGTGCTCACCTTCCACCCTACCAACCTTCGCATAAACCAAATCATCCGCCGACATTTCCGCCACCTCCTAACAGACCCCACCACCAGGGATATATTTCCCTCCCCACCCCTTTCCGCCTTCCGCAAAGACCGTTCCCTCCGTGACTACCTGGTCAGGTCCACGCTCCCCCTACAACCCACCCTCCCATCCTGGCACTTTCCCCTGCCACTGCAGGAACTGTAAAACCTGCGCCCACACTTCCTCCCTCACCTCTATCCAAGGCACTAAAGGAGCCTTCCACATCCATCAAAGTTTTACTTGCACATCCACTAATATCATTTATTGTATCCGTTGCTCCCGATGCGGTCTCCTGTACATTGGGGAGACTGGGCGCCTCCTAACAGAGCGCTTTGGGGAACATCTCCGAGACACCCGCACCAATCAACCACACCGCCCCGTGGCCCAACATTTCAACTCCCCTTCCCACTCTGCTGAGGACATGGACCTCCTTCATCGCTGCTCCCTCACCACCAGACGCCTGGAGGAAGAACGCCTCATCTTCCGCCTCGGAACACTTCAACCCCAGGGCATCAATGTGGACTTCAACAGTTTCCTCATTTCCCCTTCCCCCACCTCACCCTAGTTCTAAACTTGCAGCTCAGCACTGTCCCCATGACTTGTCCGGACCTGTCCTACCTGCCTATCTCCTTTTCCACCTATCCACTCCACCCTCTCCTCCCTGACCTATCACCTTCATCCCCTCCCCCACTCACCCATTGTACTCTATGTTACTTTCTCCCCACCCCCACCCTCCTCTAGCTTATCTCTCCATGCTCCAGGCTCACTGCCTTTATTCCTGATGAAGGGCTTTTGCCCGAAACGTCGATTTCGAAACTCCTTGGATGCTGCCTGAACTGCTGTGCTCTTCCAGCACCACTGATCCAGAATCTGGTTTCCAGCATCTGCAGTCATTGTTTTTACCTTAGTTAGTGTAAGAATTGAATCCATGCTATTGGTATCACGCTGCATTGCAAACTAGCCATTCAGCCAACTAAGCTAACCAGTTTTCTGTAGCATTGATAAAATTACTACATACAAACTTAAGAAGTCCAACCTCTATGATTAGACCAGAAAATGAAACGCTCCCATGTCTATTCCTGGTCCTTGTACTTTACATAGAAAATTGAGAGTTTGGTGCGAGGAAGTAGATCTTTGATGGACTGAGATTTCCAAATAATCATACTCAATTCATCTGTGATGTTACACCAGCCAAGATTTGCAACGTAAGCACTATCACTCTTAATTAATCTGGATACCATTCTGTTATCTACTATTCACCTTTTTCTGATCGAAAGGGTTGAAGCGCAAAATATTCAACCAGAATTTGGAAATCAATGTTGAGGATATACTGCAAGGCAACTCTAAGCTACCCAGAAGCTTCCTTTTATCATCAATATTATTTGCTCAATCCCTAACCTTGTTTTCATGTGCACATTACTGTAGCATTCCTGAAAGCACAGATGGTCTTAAGAAGAAACTTCATGATTTATGAGAGTACAATGGATACCCGTAATCTAGTCATACAGCAACCATTTAAGTCCTTGTCTTTGTCATTGAAAAGAAGCTAAGTCACTGAACTTAGTATAAAAACATATGATGGTATAAAAACATATGATATTCTCCAGTATGTTGAGAATTCACATGCAAGAAGCTGTGCCTACTATCTTAAATGAGTTGCACAAGTGGAATGGTAGACTTTATCTTTCACATAAATGTGGACATTTAAATTTGAAACGTGCTATGAAACCAATCAATAACCTTGGCAATCTTGAGGAATACAGCAATTCTGAAAAAACTAACGGACCACTCAGTCACCTGCTAAATTGTCCGTAGTGTTAGGTAAAGGGGTAAATGTAGGGGAATGGGTAGGTTACGCTTCGGCGGGTCGGTGTGGACTTGTTGGGCCGAAGGGCCTGTTTCCACACTGTAAGTAATCTAATCTAATCTAACACTGGTAACTTGTCTAAATCAAGCTGTTCTGTTAAAGAAGGTATGAGTGACTTAACCAATAAATCAGTGCACTGCAAGTTAGCTGGTACATTACACTGTTACACTAGAGAGCTGTAATCACTTTCTGTGCCACAGTTAGAACTCTCCAAGCTGGAGATCTTGAGAGCAGAATTGCTTGAAACTATGAGGGGAGCTCCTCTAAAGTTTCTTGATGAAATGCTGCCTCCTAAGAGAAGACTCCTGAGGAAAGTCTTTGAAATTGTGATGTGTCTGTAGCACCGATAGATTGCAAATGTTGGGAATATTTGACTCCATTCTTGTGTTGTCTGGTTAATTCGGTTTCCCTTTAAGCCTCCTGTGGTTTCTCTTCCTCCAGCTTGTGGATCATCAAAGTGAGATTCCCATAGTGAAAACCCTCAAGCAGAGCTCAGCAAACCTGAACGCTTTAATACTTTTTGAGGGTGCTGTAGAATATAGGATAAGTCTTTCTGAGTATGGGCTTTACTTTTCTTCCAATACCTGGAGTTCCGAAGAAGAATAATTGGATTTGAAATGAAAACTTTTTTCTGTCTCCACAGATGTTGCCAAAACAGCTGAGTTTCTCCAGCATTTTCTGTCTTGTTCTAGAAGCACTGTCTGACCTCGTTTTTTAAAATTTTAAACAAAAAGCTTCACAAAAGTAACCAATATTCATGTGCCATTATTTTGAAATTCAAAATCCAAGAATAATAGTGAAATCATGAATTGCTTATTCGTTGCCAAAAAGTAAATAACAACAAAATTCAACAAGTACAGGCAAAACCTGCGTGTCTGCAACTTTTAAACAAGATCTGCACTCATCAATTTCATCATTGGTGGATATTCTCAGGATCGGTACCCTCGTGGATATGGAGGAATGACTATATTTATATACACAGAGGAACCTCGATTATCCGAATGAGATGGACGGACACTATTGCATTCGGATAATTGATTATTCCGTTAATCAATTCAATGCCTCTCCTCTGGGGCTTGGGGTTTTCTGTAAAGTCTGCTCCCCATTCAGGAGACTACGCAGCAGCAAACCGCGCATGAGCCCCCTCCTCCCGCCAGCCCCCAAAAACGCCCCCGCCCGCTCCCAAACCCATCCAACACTGCACCCCACCCACCCCCCAACATGATTCCCCGCCCACCCCACAAACCTGTCCAACACCGCCCCTGCCTGCCCCCAACAACATCCCCAGCTCACCTCCAACATCATCCCCGCCCACACCCCAAATCCATCCAACAGTGCACCCCGCCCGCCCCCCCAACATGATACCCCACCCACCCCACAAACCTGTCCAACACCGCCCCTGCCTGGCCCCAACAACACCCCCAGCTCATCCCCAACATCATCCCCTGCCCACACCCCAAACCCATCCAACACTGCACCCCGTCCAGCCCCCAAACCTATCCAAAACTGCCCCCTGCCCACTCCCACCAATGTCTCCAGGCCCCCCCCAACATCATCCCCAGCCTACCCCCCAAACCCATCCAACACCGCCCCCTGCCCGCCCCCAAAATCGTCCCCAGCCCACCTCCCAAACCCGTCCAACACCACCCCCGCCCACCCCCCAAAACTGTTCCCTGCCCACCCCCTACATCATCCTCAGCCAACCCCCCCAGCATCATCCCCCGCCTACCCCCCAAACCAGTCCAACACCTCAACCCGCCCACCCCCCAACATCGTCGCCAGCCCACCCCCCAACACCACCCCCTGCCCACCCCCAACATCGTTCTCTGCCTGTCCCCCGATCCCGTCCAACATCACCCTCAGTCCGTCCCCTCCAAGTCCATCCAACGCCGTCCCCTGCCCACTGCCCAAAACCGTCCCCTGCCCACTCCCCAATATCATCCTCCGAAGGCCCCTACCCGTGCCCCAACGTTGCCCCGTCTGCCCCCAAACCCATCCAACATTACCCTCAGCCTGTCCCCCAAACCCTGTTCATCACTGTGCTCCCATCCGCCCCCAACATCACCCCCCGCACGAGCCCCAAACCTGTCCAACATCACCCTTAGCGCACCCCCCAAACCCATCCAACACTACCCCCCCGGCCTGCCCCATCCACCATCCAACCCATTTCTGCACCCCTGACCCCAGTCACCCCGCCCCCTGTGTGCCCCGTCACCCCCACCCTCTTGGGCAGCCAGAGTGGACACCAACAGTAAGACAACTGCTGCCTTTGCGGGGTAAGTCTCCAAATAGCGCACACACACACACACACACACACACACACACACACAGCTCCACACAGCTACACACACACACACACACACACCACACACAGCTACACACACACAAACATACACACACACACAACGTTTTACTGCAATTTTTTGACAAGTTCCACCTCTGCTCTGTATAAGACAATGTTGGAAAGAATATCTGGGGAAGGGTGGTTTAGGATTCACCTCTATGTAGAACTCCAGGGAAAGTGTGGGGAGAGGGAGAGAGGGTGTGAGGTCAGTCATTTAGAGACGATACCTGGGCTCGATGTCCAGGACTGTTCTCGGCAGCATTTCAGTCAGCTGAGATCATTTTTAATCAGTGTAAATAAAATACTTGATCAGGGTTGAAACAGCTCTTTGATGTAATGTTTCTATTGGGACTTCGAGACCTCCTTCGGATAATCCGATATTTGGATAACTGATATTCAGATAGTCGAGTCCCTCTGTATATATAAAAATCACACAACTTTCATCACAATTGACACCATAACAATATTACCATCCAATTAAACTGAGCACTGATCATTGTAACATGAATGATGATGGTAATAACATTTTTTTTACTTTGTTATGGTGATCTTGCCATTGAATACATTGTAAGCTGTGGAGATATCATCCATCAATCATTTCCAATTGTAATTATTTTTTCTACACTGTCTCCATGCTTTGCATCTATACCAGAGATTTTTAGAAACAACTGCCTTGTAGTTCTTTAGTGATACCATGCTAATTACAAACAGGAATGTATCATCTACCAAAGGCCATATTGCTCTTCTCACGTTAGTCATCATTTTAAATCGATCCCTCCATCATCAGGTAGGTAAATTCTTTGACCGGATTTGATTTGGTTTCACCAGTTCTGATTGCAGTATAAAATATGGCTTCCCATGGAATTGGTTTATATGTCACTCCAGTCATCTGCAGACTAACAGTAGTCCTGTGGCTATGAGCGAAAACTGAATGCATACTTATCCATCATTGGCCGAAGGTCCTCTTCAGAAGGCATGCAAATATACAGTCATCAACACACAAAGGTTCTTTTAAAATTTCATTTCTTCCTAATGGTATTAATGGATCAAACAATTTTCTTGTTGTTTGGATTTGTGGCCCAATATCTAATTGAAGATTTTGCTGTTGTATTACATGTTTTTGTACATTGTTGATAAAGGAGTTTGACTAGACTGGAGTGCAACATATATTCTTGCTTCACAACATTCAAAATGGACAAACTTGGAGGTAGTCCAGAGAAGATTCATGAGGCTGATTATAGATATGGAGCAATTGTCTTATGAGGAGACATTGAACAGATTGGGCCTGTAGTCATTGGAATTTAGAAGAATGAGAGGCAATCTTATTAAAATATACAAGACTCTTAGGGGATTTGACAGGGTTGATACAGAGAGGTTATTTCCCCATATGGAGAGTCCAGAAATGGAGAACATAACCTCATTTAAAATAGAAATATGATAGATTTTTTTTCTTTCAGAGGATACTGAATCTGTGGAATTCTTTACCACAAAGGGCCATTGAGACTGGATCATTTAGTAAATTCTAAGCTGAGACAGATTTTTAGTCAGTTAGTGAATCAAGGATGATAGGGAAAAGGCAGGAAAGTGGAGTTGAGGATTATCAAATCAGCCACGATTTCATTAAATGGCAGAGCACTCTCTATGAGCTGAATATCCTACTTCTGCTCCTATATCTTACGGTCTTTAGAGTGCCATTAGTATGTATTCTGGCATGATTTCATCGTTCAGCTTTTCAGAACTAGCAACAAATTCTCAGAGAACCATTTTTCTTCTTTTTTGTTCAAAGGTCAATCTGTGTGTTGATGTTAAAAATCTTGGTCAAAACAACAAATGCCATAGAAAGGTCTTGATTTTATTTTCCACATCAGTCCTGAAGTTAGTGAGCATTGAACAACATACATGTTGTGCCTTTGCTACCCTGAAGTTGTACTTTTATTCAGAAAGATCCTATTCCTTATGTTCAGAAGTGAGGAACAAGGAAAGGAAAGAATCTCTCTTCTAATAATTGAAAAGATAGTTTTAATGGAGAAGATTCTGGCTAACCCCTTGACTTCTTTGAGGAACTAACAACCCTATCCAAGAGGAGAAGGCAAGAAAAGGAGTCCTTGGAAGGCAGTCAAATATAGGACTAGGTTCAGCGGAGTTGACTGGAATTAGTTCTTTGTCTGCAAAAGAGAAAGGAAATAACTGTTATTTTGAGCCTCTGGTAACTGGTTAAGATCCTTTCTATTCTTAAATTCAGTGGTAAAGTAAATAAAATATATAAAAGGCAATATAAGTATGTGAATAAATAAATAAATACATACATTAAGGATGGTGATGTGGCAAGGTTGCAACATGTGGGAGTTCCTGGATAATATTGCAATCCAGGGCAACACATCTGCAGTAAATGTGCAGCTTCAAGAGTTTGTTGACTCAGAGTTTCTGACCTGGAAATGAATTTCTGATACTGTGATTCTTCAAGGAGCTCACTATCCTGACTTGAGAATTTATTGCCATTCCTTGAGTATCTTTGAAACAAAACTTTGGAACTCTCTCCTGAACAGCATTGAAGGTGTACCTACAATTAAAGATTTCAGTGGTTCAAGAAACCAGTTTGGGGGAGGGGGGGGGGGAAACGGCACAGTGACTCAGTGGTTAGCACTGTGGCCTTACAGCACCAGGGACTCGGATTTGATGGTAGAGGCTGGTACAATTACTACATTTAAAAGGCATCTGGATGGGTATATGAATAACAAGGATTTAGAGGGATATGGGCCAAGTGCTGGCAAATGGGACTAGATCAGGTTAGGATATCTGGTCAACATGGGGGGAGGGAGTGCATATCCAAGTTTCCACTACCTGGAACTCTTCCTCATTTTAAAAATCTTTTCCGATTTAACTCCTGATTTAACTAGGGAGCGGCACAGTCGCTCAGTGGTTAGAACTGCTCTATCACACCCTTGGGCGACTGTCGATGTGGAGTTTGCACATTCTCCCCATGTCTGCATGGGTTTCTTCCAGGTGCTCAGATTTCCTTCCACAGTCCACAGATTTGCAGGTAAGGTGGATTGGCCATGGTAAATTGCCCTGTAATGTTTAGGGATTAGCCATGGGAAATGCAGGGTTACACAGATAGGGTACAGGGATGGGTCTGGATAGGATGCATTTCTGAGTGGACTCCATGGATGGCCTGCTTCCACACTTTAGGGATTCAATGAAGGAAGCATCTCACCAGCATCTGCTCCATGTCAGCTAGGAATTGGTAGTAAATATTTTGGTCCGGTCAGAAACACCCATATCCCATGAATGAATAAAGAGAAAAGAGGTTCCGTATAGACAGTATGAGAAGCTAGGGACTAAATTAATATGCACAATCTCAAATGTTGTATTATTATCTGATTGTGTGCAAATTGGCATAAGGTACATAAAATGAGAAAAATGAATCAAAGACTGATATGGGAGAAGTAAATTCCTGTTCATGGACTACTGGCACCAGTACTAGGGAAAGTAAGAGCTATACCATTGGGACAGTCTACACCTGAATTGTGTTGGGGCCAGACTTCTTGCAAACTGCACAGCTAGGAAAGTAGAGAGAGTCCTAAACTAAATATTGGACAGTTGTGGTTTATTAAAAAGTAGAGATAGGGTAAGAGAAGACAATAATAATATGGTAAGTGAGGGTCAGAGAATGGCAGGAAAATGTAGAAAGAAAAAATAAAAGCAGGAATATACCAACAAAGATAACAAAAAGTGAAAACTATAGGTGGGAGTGAGGTCACTGAAATTAAGGCAGAGATGGATAGGTTCTTGTTAGTCAGGGGAATCGAGGCTTCTCAGGGTAGGTACGAATGTGGAATCTGAAATCATTATTGAAAAGCATAACTGTCTCAAACAGTTGACTGGTCTACTTCTGCCACTATTTTTGTACATTCATATGTTGACGGTAGGAAATATAGATGGTATGTAGCAGAATCACAAAGACATTTAAAATAGTACACGATAATGACACAAAATGTCACAATGAAGTTTAAAGCTTTGGAAATTTAGGAAGATATTGGATAGGAATATGGAGCTGGATGGAAAAGAAAAAGAAGTTTGAATTTACACAAACTTAGAATGTTTCTAATTACTTTACTGCCATTTAAGTACTTTTGAAGTGTATTCTAAGTTATATTACAGAAAACACAAAATGCATTTGGTAAGCTTGTACAAACAGCAATATGAAAATGATTAGTTAATCTGTTTTAGTAATATAATTAATGGATAAATCTTGGTCGTGGTATCTGTGGATTATTCTCCTGATCTTTTTTCTAAATGGTACAATTAAATTTTTTTACATTCACCTGAAAGCAAGCAGGACCTAAAATTTACAGATGCCCTAAAGTAGGCGGTATCATGGACAGTGAGGAAGGTTGTCAGAAATTGCAGCAGGATCTTCATTAGCTGGAGAAATAACAAATAGATTTAATATAGATATTTTGGAGAGTCAATTCAAGGTATGAGTTTCACGATGAATGGTAGAGCCTTATAGAGTGTAGTGGAACAGACTTTGGAGTTCACATGCACGGTTCTCTGAAAGTGGAGTCACAGGTAGACAGGGCAGTGAAGAAAGCTTGTGGCACAATGGCCTTCATTAGTCAGGGCATTGAGATAGAAGTTGGGAAGTTACGTTGCAGTTGTACAGGGTGTTGGTGAGTCTCCACTTGGAGTATTGTATTTAGTTTTGATTACCTTGCTATAGGAAGGATGCTATTAAACTAGATTCTGGATTAGTGGTGCTGGAAAAGTACAGCAGTTCAGGCAGCATCCGAGGAGCAGTAAAATCGATATTTCGGGCAAAAACCCTTCATCAGGAATACAGGCAGAGTGCCTTAAGGGTGGAGAGATAAATAGAGGAGGGTGGGGGTGGGGAGAATGTAGCATAGAGTACAATAGGTGAGTGGGGGAGGGGATGAAGATGATAGGTCAGGGAGGAGGGTGGAGTGGATAGGTGGAAAGGAAGATAGGCAGGTAAGACAAGTCATGGGGACAGTGCTGAGCTGGAAGCTTGGGACTGGGGTGAGGTGGGGAAAGGGGAAATGAGGAAACTGTTGAAGTCCAAATTGTTGCCCTGGGGTTGAAGTGTTCCGAGGCGGAAGATGAGGCGTTCTTCCTCCAGGCATCGGATGGTGAGGGAGCGGCAGTGAAGGAGGCCCAGAACCTCCATGTCCTCGGCAGAGTGGGAGGGGGAGTTGAAATGTTAGGCAACAGGGCGGTGTGGTTGATTGGTGCAGGTGTCCCAGAGATGTTCCCTAAAGCGCTCTGCTAGAAGGCGTCCAGTCTCCCCAATGTAGAGGAGACCGCATCGGGAGCAACGGATACAATAAATGATATTGGTGGATGTGCAGGTAAAACTTTGATGGATGTGGAAGGCTCCTTTAGGGCCTTGGATGGAGGTGAGGGAGGAGGTGTGGGCGCAGGTTTTGCAATTCCTGCGGTGGCAGGGGAAGGTATCAGGACGGGAGGGTGCTAGAAAGAGTGCAGAAGAAATTTACAAGGATATTGCCAGGATTCAAGTGACTGAGTTGAACAAGCTGGACAAGCTAGGACATTTTTCTTTAGAGTGTCGGAGACTGAGGGGGATCTTATAATGGTGTATAAGATCATGAGAGACATGGATAGGTTGAATGCATTCAGAGTTTTTCCCAGGGTTGGGGAATCAAGGACCAGAGGGCACCAGTGTAAGGTTAGAGGGGAAAGAATAAAAGGGAACCTGAAGGACAACTATTTTCTGCAGAGAATGGTACACAAATGGAATGAGCTGCCATGCGCAGAAGTGGTTGAGGTGGGTTCATTAACAACATTTAAAAGGCATTTGGACAAATACATGGATAGGAAAGGTTAAGAAGGATATGGGCCAAGTGCAGGGAAACAGGGTTAGCATGGATGGACATATTGAACGGCATATCTAGTTTGGGCCGAAGGGCCTGTCTCCACAGTATAGGACTCTATGACTCTAAAACCTTGGTTTAACATTGTATTTGAAAGATTATTCCTCTGACAATGCTGAATTCCTTTTTTAAGGCACTGAATTATTACCTTGACTTTTGTACTCAAGACGTCAACCATAATCTTTTCAGAGGCAAGAGTGCCAGCAGTTGAGCCATGGCTGACATTTGAGTGAACAATTTCAATCCCTAAGTTTCTCCATTTCCCTCACATGCTCAGATATTGGCATATTCCATATCACTGCTTCTGAAACAGCTTACTTTATCTCAACCACAGATTTTCATCCACAATTGTTGACAGGGCAATTCAATTTCCTGCACTTATGTTCTCATCCCTTCCTCCCCTCACAGAATTGTCGTAGTGTTCCCCTTGTCCTCACCTTCCACCTAACCCCGTTCAATGGACCATCCTCCAACATTTCTATCCTCTCCAGCATGATGCCACTGCCAACACATTCCTTCCTATCAGCATTCTGAAAGTTCAATTCGCTTTGGGACCACCTGTAATTACCTCCATAATCATCCCCCAACACCCCATCTTCTTTCCGTGCAAGCGCAGGATTTGGAATAACTGCCCTTTTACCTTCCCTTCTTACAGGGCCCCAAACACTCCTTCCAGTTGAAACACTGATTTATGTAGGCTTTTTCAATTTACCATTCTATACTCACTGCTCACTTTGTTGTCTCTTACATATCGAGTGGTTGCATGATCACTTTGTGGAGCATCTTCTTCACTCTGGAAAAGTGACTTTGCACTTTGAGTCAGCTGTCATTTAACTCCTCCATTCCACTCCTACTCTGACCTCTGACCTTGCGACCTGCCACTGTTCTAATGAAGCACAATGAAGCTGGAAAGACAGAATCTCATTTTTTTATTTAGACTGAACAGTGATTTCTCATCATAATGTCTTGCCTTAGTTTTTTTTAAAATGACAAATGGGAGAGATAAAAGAGCTGTTGTGTCACATTAAACTCACTGGTCTCGTAATCCATATAGCACACAAAGAAAGAACAAAGAACAACACAGCAAAGGAACGGGCCCTTTGGCCCTCTAAGCCTATGTGGACACATTTTGCCCTTCCATATTAAAACTTGTCATTCTCTAGCACATGGGGTTTCATGACAACCATTACAATTTAAATCCCCCAGAACAGATCTTCACTTTTGTTCTTTCCATCCCTCACTGCTTCTTTTGCCTCTATACTTGTTTCTGATGCTGTCTGATCTGTTTAGCACTTCTAGATTTTCTGGTTGTCTGGTAGATTTCCAGAATATAGAGTATTTTACTTTTATGTAGGTGGCAATTGTTTGGATCAAAATTCAAACTGAAATAGTAATAACATTGAGATTCTCTCTTTGTCTCACTGTTATTCTGAATCCAGTCTCTCTTGCTTCTTGAGTTGAATACATTTTCTATAGGCATGGCTTTCCCTCCTGGTCCCATACCTCATCCCTGTTGAACCAGTCTCCCCAGCCACCATCCTCCCTAACAAATCCCCAACATCTATTCTTGGCCCTCAACCCATTTATCACTTACACAACATCCCGCATTACTGCATCATAAAAAATAGGTTCCACATGTATACCGGCAAAATCTGGCACTACTACGGCACTACAGTTTCTATCCTTGACAGTCTCTAATTTGTCAGGCTGCTTGTCCAAAATTCAATAGTAATTGGAATAACCTTTCTCCAACTAATTATTGAGAAGGCCAGAATCATTGTCTTTGGTCATCAAAATAAAATATATTTCATAGCCATTGGCTCCATCCTCTCTCTGGCTGCTGAGTTAGGTTGCACCAGACTGTTTGTAACTTTGCTGTCATATTTGACCCTGAAGTTGCTTCTGACTACATATCCATGCCAACGCAAAGAGCATTTCTATGTCCTCCTCTTCTCAACTTATCTGCTGCTGCAAAGCTCATCTATTCCTTTTTTAATGCTGCACTTGACTATTCAAACATACACTTGACTAAATTGCTATATTCAACCCTCTGTAAAATTGTCATCCTAAAACGGGCCGCCTGTGTAGTTATTGGTAACAAGTTCCAATCATCTATCATCCCTGTCATTGCTGTGTTAATGGTTCACTGTTAAACTGTGAATCAATGTTAAAATTTCCCTCTTTATCTTAAAATCCCTTGCTTGACTGCTCCCTGTCTCTTAAATCTCCTCCAGCTCACACCCTTCCAAGATGTCAGTATTCATCTGATCTCTTGAGCGTCTTGATTTTAAGTTCTCAGCCTTTGGCGGCCGTGCCTTGAATTACTTTGGTCTTATGCTTTAGGTATCCCCCTTTCAAACCTCTTTGCTTCCCTACCAGCCTTTTCTCCTTTCTGACATTTCTTAACTCCTAACTCATGTAACCAAGCATTCGTCTCAATAGTGCCTAATGTAATTCAGTGTCAAACGGTGCTTCATAAGGTTGCTGTGAAGCACCTTGGGACATTTTACAAGTTGGTATTGGTATTTAGTCCTGAGATAAACTTTTACCCATGTACCTATATGATCTATATAAAGGAAACTACAATGGTGTGAGGTGTGAGTTCGCTATGATAAATTAGGGAATGTTACTTAAAAGGAAGATGGTGAATAGGCAGTTGCAAACATTTAAAGAGCACATGGAGGAACTGCAACTATTGTTCATTCCTTTCAAAAAAACAAAAGCAAAATAAGAAACATGGCCTAATCATGGTTAACAGGGTAATTTATGGATGGTATTAGACCCAAGGAAGGAAATATATAAATTTGTCAAAAAAAAAAGCTGACTTGAGGATTGGAGCAGTTTAGATTTCAACAAAGGAGGATTAAAAGGGGGGAATAGAATATGAGAGTAAGCTTGCAAGGACCATACAAACTAGTTGTAAAAGCTTCTATATGAAAGTGAAGAAAAAAAGATTGGTGAAGACAAATATATATCCCTTACAACCAGAAACAAGTGAAGTAAAAATGGGAAACAAAGAGATGGCAGACCAGTTAAATACATATTTGGTTCGGTCTTTACAAAGGAGTACACAAATAATATCTCCAAAATGCTGGGGAACACAGAACTAGTGAGAGGAAGTGATAGAAGGGTGTCAGCATTAATAAGAGAAATTGGGGACTCATGGAAATTGATGAGAATAATCCACAGGCCCAATAATCTTTATGCCAGAGTACTTAAGGAAATTGCCGTAGAAAGAGTGGATGCATTGATGGTTATTTTTCAAGATTCTACAGACTCTTGAACAATTCCTACAGATTGGAGGGTAAGCTAATATAACCCCACTATTTAGAAAAAGGAGGTAAAGAGAATACAATGAATTATAGACCTGTTAGTCTGACATTGGTACTGGGGAAAATGCTAGAGTTCATTATAAATGATTTCATAGCAGGGCATTTGGAAAACAGTGACAGGATTGAAAGGGAAATCATGCTTAACAAATCTCCTGAAATTGTTCAAGGTGTAAGTAGCAAAGTTGATAAAGGGGGCATGAATGTTGTTTACTTGGATTTCCAGAAGGCTTTCGCTAAGGTCTGACATATAAGATTGGCATTTAAAAATAAGATTGGGGGTAGTTGACTGACATGGATAGAGAACTGGTTGGCAGACAGAAAACACGGAGTAGGAATAAATAGGAGTACCAGGAAGTGACTAGTGGGGTACCAAAGGGAATGCTACTTGAACTCCAGCTATTCACAGTATATATTAATGATTTAAATGAGGTAACTCAATGTAACATCAACAAGTTTGCAAAGAACATAAAGTTGGATGTTTAGGTGAATTGTGAGGAAGGTCCAGAAATATCTGGACAAGTTGAGTGAGTGGGTGAATGCATGGCAGACGAAGTGGGACAATAGTAGTTACCATCATTGCCTTAGTCCCAGAGAATCATAGGGCAGCTTTCCCATTTGTTGATAGCAGTGAGGTTATCCACTTTGATGGCAAAAACTGAAGGTAGCTTGATACCTGAATAGCGATAGATTGGGATAGGAGGAATGCAATGAAATCTTTGGACACAAGTCACTGAAAGTAAGCATGAATCTTCTGCAGTCCATGAAGAAGGCAAATGGAATGTTGTCTCACGTGAAAGGGTTGGGGAGATGAGGAGTAGGGATGTCTTGCTGCAATTGTATAGATATGAGACCATATCTGGTGTGTGCAGTCTTGGTCTCTTTACTTAAGGAAGGATGTTCTGGCTATGAGGGTAGTGCAGCAACAGTTTGTCAGACTGATTATTGGGTTGGCAATTTTGACACATAAAGAGAAACTCAATTGGTTAAGATTATATTCCCTGCGTTTTAGAAGAATGAAATGGGATCTTATAGAAACCTACAACATTCTAAAAGGACTAGACCAGGTAAGTGCAGGATATTCTGAATGCGAAGTCCAGAACTAGCAGTCACAGTCCGAACTATGAATTTAGGACTGAGCTGGTGAAATATCTTCACTCAGAGAGTGGTGAGCCTATAGAATTCTGTACACAGAAAGAAGCTGAAGCCAAAATGTTCAATGTTTTCAACAATGAGTTAGATATAGTTCTCAGGATTAAAGGGGTCAAGGGGTATAGGAAGAAAGGAAGAATCGGGTACTAAGTTGGATGATCAGCCATGCTTATTAATGGCACAGCAAGCGCGAAGGGCCATATGGACTACTCCTGCTCCTATTTTCTATGCTTCTATTATAACTTGATCTTTATATTGTCATTGTCTACAGGAATGGTACCACAAGACTGGAGGAAAGCAAATGTTGTTCCCTTGTTCAAGAAGAGGAGTAGAGACAACGCTGGTAATTATAGACCAGTGAGCCTTACTTCAGTTGTGGGTAAAGTGTTGGAAAAGGTTATAAGAGATAGGATTTAAAATCATCTAGAAAGGAATAACTTGATTAGCGATAGTCAACACGAATTTGTGAAAGGTTGGTCGTGCCTCACTAACCTTTTGGAGTTCTTTGAGAAGGTGGCCAAACAGGTGGCTGAGGGTAAAGTGGTTGATGTTTTGTACATGGATTTCAGTAAGGCGTCTGATAAGGTTCAACAAGGTAGGCTATTTCACAAAATACGGAGACATGGGATTAAGGGTGATTTAGCGGTTTGAATGAGAAATTGGCTAGCTGAAAAGAGACAGGGTGGTGGTTGGAAAATATTCATCCTGGAGTTCAGCATACCGCAAGGATCTGTTTTGGTTCTACGGCTGTTTGTCATTTTTATAAATTACCTGGATGAGGGCATAGAAAGATGGGTTAGTAAATTTGCAGATGACACTAAGGTCGGTAGAATTTTGGATAGTGATGAAGGATGTTGTAGGTTACAGAGCAACATGGATAAGCTGTAGAGCTGGGCTGAGAGGTGGCAAATGGAGTTTAATGTGGAAAAGTGTGAGGTGACAATTTGGAAAGAGTAACAGGAATGCAGAGTACTGGGCTAATGGTAAGATTCTTGGTAGTGTAGATGAGCAGAGGCATTTTGGTGTCCAGTACATAGATCCTTGAAAGTTGCCACCCAGGTTGATAGGGTTGTTAAGAAGGCAGATGGTGTGTTAGCTTTTATTGGTAGAGGGATTGTGTTTCGGAATCATGAGGTCATGCCGCAGCTGTACAAAACTCTGGTGCAGCCGCACTTGAATTATTGCGTATAATTCTGGTCATTGCATTATAGGAAAGAAGTGGAGGCTTTGGAAAGGGTTCAGAGATTTACTAGATGTTGCCTGGTATGGAGGGAAGGTCTTACGAGGAAAGCCTGAGGGACTTGAGGCTGTTTTTGTTAGAGAGAAGGGGTTAAGAGATGATTTAATTGAGACAGAAAAGATCATCAGAGGATTAGATAAGTTGGACAGTGAGAGCATTTTTGCTTGGATAGTGATGGCTAGCACGAGGGGATATAGCTTTAAATTGAGGGGTGATAGATATAACACAGATGTCACAGGCAGCTTCTTTATTCAGAGATAGTAGGGGCATGGAACGCCCTGTCTGCAACAGTAGTAGACTCGCCAACTTTAAGGGCATTTAAATGGTGATGGGATAGGCATATGGATGAGAATAGAATAGTGTAGGATAGATGGGCTTCAGATCGGTTTCACAGGTCGGCACAACATCTAGGGCCGAAGGGCTATACTACGCTATAATATTCTATGTTCTATGTTCCATAATGTCCATTTATTTTCACCTTCAGATTGGTTCTAGATCATTTGCTGCTGAAGTCCTTATCCATTCTTTCATTCTCTCGACATGCTAATCAAATGTGCTCCCATCTGCCTGCTCATCATCCACCCTCCAAGAATATAAAATTATACTAAACTCTGTTGCCCAAATCCTAACTCAAACAATGACCTGTTCACCCATCAGCATAATGTCCCCTCACTGACAATGACTTCCTGTTAAGCAATGCCATAATATTAAAATTCTCATCTTTGTTTTCAAATTCCTTCCTGGTTTCACCCCTCCTTATCTATGTAATCTCCTCTCAGTTAACAATCCTCTGGATTATCTGTACTCCTCCAATTTTGTCTTCTTATGTGTCTAATTGTTCCAAAGTTGGCAGTTCTGCCTTCAGTTATTAAACTCACAGGCACACATGTAATGTTTCAATATTTTTGAAGTAATACTGAATGTCAAATTTACTTCAATAAAGGTTTTGAAAGGTATCCTCTTGTTTCTCAAGATCATTTCAAGGAAGGTTCCATGAGGAGCTGCTGTAATGGTATGTTCACTGGACTAGTAGTTTAGAACCCCAGGCAATGGTTTCTTTGAGGTATAGGTTCAAATCCAACCATAGAAGATAGTGAAATTTGAATACAAAACAAATCTGGGGCAAAAAAAAGCCTAATAAAACCATTGCTGTTAACAAAAACACTTTCCATTTAAAGATGAAAATTTGCCGTCCTTACCTTGTCTGGTCTACATGTGACTCGAGACCCGTGGTTGACTCTTAACTATGCTCCAGAGAAAAAGGTTTGGGCAGTAAATGCTGCACAAATCAGTGTGGTAGAAAGAAAAACAATTTCATCAGGACAGTCAATATGCACTGAAGCACTGTAGATGTGACTCTAATTTCAGCTCATACGATTATAGCTTTGGACAAAGATGCAGGAAGTTAAAACCTTTAATGAAAATATAGAGGAACCAAAGGACACTTCAATGGATAAGTGTAATCATGGTATTGTGAGATATGCCATTTTTTAAAATCTAAGTGTAACCTTCTTCTTGTCTCACGAGCAGGAAACAAGATGATTGGGGAAACTCAACTGAGCGGGAGACCAAAACTCAGTTTCCAGATGGCGGATGAAACTAAGATATTGAGTTAAGACAGAATGGAAATTGAGCTTCTGAACACATTTGCATGCCATGTATTCTAATTAAAAGCTAATCTGGTTGGAATTAAGTTTACTTTCTCAATTAAATTATCTTTGAATGAGCAATAGTGCCTTCAGATTCCCAACTGCACAAAAATGGCATACAGCAAGTGAGATAGCAACTCACTGGAATTAGAATGAATAGCCACTAATTGTTCCTCCTGAAGGGGAAATATATTCAATGAAGTCAATATTGAGACTGTATATAAGTAGCCTTATGGTCACAGGGCGGGCTGAGAAAGAGACATCGTCTGGAGTAGAGAGGGAAGCAGGGAGGAATGTGGACAGGGACGGCAGGTCCTTGCAACATTGGTTTTGGGGTCGTGTGAAGGGGAGGAGGTGTGGTTTTGGGAGTGATAATGGTAGAGAAATGGTCTTAAAGGTTTGGGTCGGTGAGGGTACAAGCAGTGAGGGTACAAGCAGTGGAGGGTACAGTGACAGTGAGAGGAGGGAGTGGGATGTGGTAGAATAGTAGGGTCAGCATCATGAACAGGTAGCATCAGTTTCAATTAAGGGGCCATCGAAATGGATAACACAAGTGGTATGGATAACTATAGGAGATATGATCAAGGTAGGTATGTGGATGATAATGGATGTGAGATCAGAGATGACTGAAGGCACCCAGAGTGTGAAGGTTAAAGGGTTCGGGGGAACTGTGGAGATTCAATGGTAAAATAGGGGAAATGAATGTTTATATTGGATGAGTCAAGGTTGATAGGAGAGAATCTGGTGAATGGCCACTAAGGGTAGAAAGTGACGAAACAAATTTCAAATGTAAATGGCACCATTTTGTTGGTCTTAATAATGAAATTTAATTTGGATAAATGTGAGATATTGCATTTTGGTAAAACTAACAAGGGCAGGACTTAAACAATTAATTGTAGGGCCCTGGGTAAAGTTATACAATAGAGAGACATAGGGGTTCAGGTACGTAACTCTGAAATTTGTGAAACAGGTAGACAGGGAGATTAAGTAGGCATTTATCACACGTGCTTCATTGCTCAGACTTTTGAATATAGACTTTGGGACAACTGGTTGATGTTGTACAGGATGTTGCTGAGGCCTCTTCTGGAGTACTGCATGTAGTTCTGGTCACTCTGCTACAGGAAGGATATCATTAAATTGGAGAGATTTCAGAAAAGATTACCAGGATGTTACTGGGAATGGAGGGTTTGAGTTATAAAAGTAGGCTGGATAAACTGGGACCTTTTTCATAAGGGGTTGATGAGTGACGTTATCAAGGTTTATAAAGTCATAGAATAGGGAATAGCAAGGTTCTTTTCCCTACGGTGGGGGATTTCAAAACTAGAGGGCATATTTTTAAGGTGAGAGGAGAAAGTCTTAAAAAGAACATAAGGGGCAACTTTTTACACAGTGATTTGTATGTGGAATGAACTGCTAGAGGAGGTGGTGGATGCAAGTACAGTTACAATACTTAAAAGACGTTTGGGCAAGTACATGAATAGGAATGGTTTGGAGAGATATGGGCCAGATGCAGGCAAGTCAGACTAGTTTAGTTTGAGAACATGGTTGGCATGAACTAGCTGTGCCGAAGGATCTGTTTCTGTGCTGTATGGCTCTATAACTCTATAAATGTCTACCAGGCAATGCCAAAGGTGGCTTTGGATGTCATGGACGTGGCAATCCACATATGGCAACTTCAATGAAGATCTGTATTCACTAGAAAGGCAATAGAATGGTTGTTGCATTATAAGTGATAATGATGTTGAACTTATTCACCAGTGGTTCTTCCCAGGGTTTCCAGGGATATGTGAGGAATATCCCAGTCTGCCGTTTACAAATTCATCAGGGAGGTGACAGATGCCCTCTTTAGAAGAGTCAATCATTTTGTAAAATTCAGATATCGAGGCAGCCGTGCATTGAGTTTTGCTGCTATCACAAGATTGTCACAAATATAAGGTATAATTGACTGCACTTAATGGTGCTGAGTGCACTCTGGTATCTGCCTGCTGCATTTCTTAATAGAAAAGGGCTTCACTCTCTGAAAGTACAGCTGAAATGTGATCACAGAAAACAAATACAACATTTGTATACGCTATCCAAGGAAATCTCATGATGCTTACATCCCCAGGAATCTACAGGTGCCACAATGGTTTCCCCCACCTCATTGCCTGCTGTAATGGCTTATTGGTGACAGGAGCTTGCCAAAGACTTGGCTAACAAAACCAGTGCGGAACCCACAAAGTGCAGTCAAGATGAGGTATAATACTGCTCATGCCTCAACGAGTGCAATAATAGAACGGGTGACGTTCTGCAACTTGGACTGCTCAGTTGCAGTGCTTCCATACTCACCAGATAGCCTGTCCAGGATTACTCTGCTTTGCTGCAGTCCTGCACTATCTTGCTTAGCAAAAGGGAGATGATTTAGCAGAGGTGGAGGTGGAGGAGACGGATAGGTCCTCTAACAAGCAAAAAAGAAGTGGATGCTGCAGACATACCAGCATAATCCAGGGCAAAGGTGTGATGTAGTAGACAGGACCCCAACAATCTTTTGTCACCACCAGCTTCCAGACTAAGTGAGGCATCAAAACAACTACTACATTATGAATTATGATCTTTATGATGAGGAAGCCGGCATACCCTCACAAGTGCACACATTTTTGTTTCGCTTTATTGTTTGGACGTTCTGGTGATTATGATATTTTTAGGTTTTGACATTCAAACTGGTTGCATTGTAATCCTTTGCATTGGCCAAACTGAAACGAAACACATTCAACTTATGCAAAATGTGTTGCTTGGATAATGCTGCAACATTGATGCCAGCAGAAGCACAACACTACCTGCATAACAGTGCAGATTCATTTTACCTGAAAGGAAAAACACTGCAGTCCCTTGATACAGGTATGCCCATATGCATTGAACATAGAAGCCATAACCACCCTTAATATATGTTTTTAATTAATTCATAGGATATTGGTGTCACTAACTAGACCAGCATTTATTGCCATCCCTAGTTGCCCTTGAAAAGATGGTAGTGAGGGGCCTCCTTGAACTATTGCAGTCCATGTGCTGTCAGTTGACCTCAGTGAGAGAATTCCAGAATTTGACTCAGGGACAGTGAAGAAACAGTGATATATTCCCAAGTCAGGATACTAAGTGTCTTGAAGGGGAACTTGCAGGTGGTGGTGTTCCCATGTATATGCTCCCTTGTCCTTCTAGGAAATAATATGGTAATATGTCTCTCTGACACATTTCCCAAATTGGGACAAGGCTGTAGAAAGAATTCTGTTATTTGAACACCAATAAAATGCAATGACTTTGCTGGTGATGTTGCTCAGACAGCAGCCTCAGTGTTGCGTTCCAACACTGCAACTGACAAATGATGCCCAGGGTTCACTCCCAAACAGCAGAGTGCTCAGAGATGCCACTACTGATGATGTGACACAATAACGGTGTATTCATAGGCCCACATTATCTGAGATTGACTGAAATAAAGTGTAGTACTTTTAAATGCTGGTAAACATTGGAACAACTAGCAACATAATGAAAATACAACATACTGAGTGAAGAGAAATTAACATGTATTTAGAAGTGTGTTTGACATACACATCAATTCAATACTTGTGCCACCTTGTGTTCCTATACTTTCTTAATCATTCTACTTCTATTACTTCGCTGAGATGCAGCCTGACATTCACAACTGAGGTGAAGGCAGCCTTCTGACTGCGGTGTCCCATTGCCTGAAATGGTTCAGTGGCAATCCTTGGATGATTTGGGATCCAGAGGGCTCCAGGTTGCTGAGGGTCTCCTACAAAGGTGCAGATGCACTCCTTGCGGCCTGCCCTGTCCAGGCATAAGGATCACTGGCTGAGGGAAGGTATGGCTAACAGACCTTTTGGGATAAATCCTTGTCGGTGTCTTGGTGGCATTTCTCCTCCCTCTCCACATATAATGACATATTAAGGAGGGTAACTTTTGAGGAGAAGATCACCTGGCAGGGTGGTTAAAGTGCCTGGTCCACCTCCTAGTATCCATTGCTGCACTGCACCCATGCCAAGCATTGATGGGGTACAGATCTGAGCAAATACCTGACAGCAATGAATACTTGTCAGACAAGACCCTCATGGTGTTTGCCATCCTGTCAATGGAGGAAGTCAAGTGCTTGCATGTTGGAGCCATGACAGTGCTAACAGTGTGGAAGATTCCCCCAGGCTTTTACTTAAATCCGTGCCTGGCCTTCGGCATATCAGCCTAATGAGTAACATAAAATTTAGATAGACAATGTCAGTTAAAATATTGCATTAAATGCCAAGTAAAGGATAGAAGATGAAATAAAGAGAAAGAAAGGTTGGATTAAGTTTTATACAAAACATCTTCAACCATAATTAAACACTGAAGAGCTGAGACTCCAAAATGGTTAGGAAAGTATTTTTCAGTGCCTGAGCAATTAGGCAGTAATTAATATTTGTGATATAACTAAAATAGTACTTCGAATGGAGACTTCATCTATGGTCTAACTACTGCATTTTTACACCATTGGTAAATTTGAATAATACTTCAGATAGAAGGATATTATTTTTGGGAAACATTTAGAGGATCAGGGATTATTGGATAGCAATGCTTATATTTCCATGTTTAAATATGGATGCACAGTTGTGAAAGGTGCTCCATAATTTGCATATCAATCCCCTTGAATGTTGTTAACTTCATTACTACTTTTGCAGCAAAATCATGCCCAATGGATTTTTAATGAAGTAATCATCCCATTTACTAAATCTACTAAATTATATATGGGTAAATATCTCTGTACATAGATGTTATGCATTCTTTACATTTGTTTTTAACAAAGTGTCTATTGTGGCAGTTCTGAGAAGTAATTTATATAACATTTCTGTTTGTGGTAAAAATACTCTAACAGGAATAGACCACTCAGCCCCTCAAACATTTTCTGTCATTCTTTTAAGCCATGACTGATTTTTACTTCAATACTATTTAGCTTCGTTTTAGCCAAGTCCCTTGATATCCTTACCTAATAAAAATCTGTTGATCTCAGTCATAAAAATTTCAACTCATGCAGTATCCTATGAGATGAAACCTCGGAATTTCCCCTATCCTTTGTATGAAAAAATGCTTCTTTCTTTCACTCCTATCTGCGTTGGCTCTAATTAGAAGATTATATTGCCTTGTTCTGGACTCTCTCTTAAAAGAAGGTAGTTTCTCCGTATTTATCATGCTGAAACCTTTTATAATTTTAAATACCTCAATCAGATATTCCTCATTTATTTAAGCCTAATGGAATAGAAACCAATTTTATACAACTTGACATACTAATTTAACCCTCAACCTCCCAGTATCATTCTGGTGAACTAATATTGTTATTCCTCTGAGACCAATCATATATCTTTCCTAAAGTATGGTGTCAAAAACTGAATGCAGTACACCAGATGGGGTCTGACCAAAACTCTGTACAAGCGCAACATCACTTCCTCACTTCTGTATTATAACCCCCTTGAGATAAAGGCCAATGTTCCATTAGTCTTTTTAATTGTACAAACTAGGTCTGTTTTCTCTTGAAAAAAAGAATGCTGATGGGTTTACTGTAACAAGTGATTGAAAATGCTATTAACTAAACACTATCTTTGTGGCAACCTTATGTTTTAAAGCTTGGAAAGGAATGTGCTCCTTTTATAATTATCACATATCATGTAGTGTACAAAATCCCATGCAAGGACTGCACAAAACACTATATAGGACAAACAGGAAGACAGCTAACAATCTGCATCCACGAACATCAACTAGCCACGAAACGACACGACCAGCTATCCCTAGTAGCCACACTCGTAGACGACAAGCAACATGAATTTGACTGGGACAACACTACCATTATAGGGCAAGTGAAACAAAGAACAGCCAGGGAATTCCTAGAAGCATGGCACTCATCCACAAACTCCATCAACAAATACATCGACCTGGACCCAATATACCGGCCACTACAGCGGACAACTGAAACTGACAACCGGAAGCGGCAGGGACAGGCCACTATAAATGCCGGAGGAAACACCACAGAAGCGCTTCACAGGAGGCTCCCAAGCACTGAGGATGTCACCTAGACAGAGGACGAAACGTTTGCAACAAAAACTTCCAGCTCGGCGAACAGAACCACAGAAACGAGCACCCGAGCTACAAATCTTCTCACAAACCTTGAACATATCATACTCTCCATGAAATCATGGTCAAATAGCAAACGGTTCACAGGTAGTTTATGGCTTCCAGGATATTTGAATCTCCCTATTTTACCAAGTAGTAACTGCCTCCAGATGCTTCCCATAGTTTTTGGAAAATTTCCTAATTCCACTAGGTGCAGTCAAATCTGTCCCAATGATTCACCCTCTCTGACCATGACAGGTAAAATCTCCCAGAATTCTAAGATGCATCTCTTTCTCTCTCCAGCTGTGGTAGTTCACAAAACCAAGGAACCCCCTCTTTCTGTTGCCCTCACAAAAGTGCTGAGAATCTGTAATGTTCATGGATTTGTGAAGAATCCTGTAATCAGATCTAAAATAAAGGCTTCTTCTGCTTTCTTCCCCATGGCAACATGAAACACATTAACTGTGTTACCAGTTAGAAATGCTGGTTAGCTATTCTTGACTCCAACTTTCTTTCATCTTATACATAAATGGACAGTCTGCAGTGCAACTGTTTACAACTAATGCTTTCAATACCTTTTTTAGACTGAGGCAAACTTGGGGTTTAAACTTGTGGGTTCAGAAAGTACTGCCACCACCCCCATATCATAAATCTAGGCCTCACTTTCAAGGGCCTATTGTTAGGTAGATTTCAGAACAGGTCACATGGCCCATTCCGTTTTCATAGAATCACATAACTGTTACACAATAAACACAGGCTATTCAGCCCATTGTGCCTGCGCTATTCTCCTGCTTTGCTCCACACCCTTGCATATTATTCTTATTCAAATAATCATCCAACTCCCTCTTGAATGCCTCAATTGAACCTACCTCTACCACACTTCTGGGCATTACATTCTCGAACCAAAACACTCGCTTCATGAAAAACGTTTTCTCACTTGCATTTGATTATTTTGCAAATCATTTAAAATTTATGCCATCTTGTTCTTGGTCCTTTTATGAATGGGACAGTTTCTCCCTATCTACTCAATCCAGTTCCTTCATGACTTTGAAGAAAGAAATCAGATCATAGAATCCCTACTGTGTGGAAGCAGGCCATTTGATTCATCATGACCACACTGATCCTTGAAGAGCATCCCATCTAGATTCAGCCCCTACTGTATTCCTGTAACCCTGCATTTCCCATTGCTAATCCACCTAGGCTGCACATCTTTGAACTGTGCGGGGAAAGCAGAGGACCCAGAATAAACCCACACAGACATGGGGAAACTCCACATAGACAGTCACCTGAGGGTGGAATTGAACATGAATTCCTGGCACTGTGAGGCCATTCTTCTTATAGTCTGGTGCCAAGAATTGTACAATATACTCTAAATGAGGTCCAATAAGTATTTACTACAAGTTCAATGTCACCTCCTTGTTCTTGTATGTTATGCCACTACTAATAAAACCCGGGATACTGTACGGGTTAATAACTGTTCTCTCCACACGTCCTGCCAACTTCAGTGATCTATGCACAAAGACACACAGATCTCTCTGCTCCTGCACCATTTATGAATTGTACCCCTTATGTTATATTTTCTGTCCATGCTCTTCCTACCGAAATGTATCACCTCACACTTCTCTGTATTGAACTTCATCAGCCACCTGTCTGTCCATTCCACCAATCATGGAATCATGGAATCATGGAATCCCTACAATGTGGAAGCAGGCTATTCAGCCCATCAGGACTGCACTGACCCATCGAAGAACATCTCACCACCCCCCCAGCTCTGCATTTCCCATTACTAATCCCCCCACCTAACCTACACATCCCTGGACACTGTGGAAAATTTAGCATGGCCAATCTACTGAACCTGCATATCTTTGTGGGAGGAAACTGGAGCAACCAGAGGATACGCATGCAGATATGGGGAGAACATTCATGCAGATAGTTACCCAAGGATGGAATCGAACCTGGGTTCCTGGCACTGTGAGGCAGCAGCAACCACTAGAGCCACCATGCCGCCTATAACTTGGCACTGACCTTTTAAAGTTCTGCACTGTTCATCCCACAGTTCACAATGCTTCCAACTTTTATATAATTCACAAACTTTAAAACTATTCCCTGTACATCAAGATTGAGAACATTGGTACATATTAGAAAAAACAAGGATCCCAATACTGACCTTTTAGGAACTTGCTACAAACATTCCTGAAAAATAGTAATTAATAATTATTCTGTGTTTTCCAAGCGTCAGCCAATTTTGTATTCATGTTGCTACTGTCCTTTTTATTCTGTGAGCGATAACTTTCATCACAGGTTTGTAGCGTGGCAATACTAATAATCTCTTTTGTGAAACTTTATCAAATGTCTTGTGAAAGTTAATATAGACAATATCTGCAGAGACTCTCTTATCAAACATGTCAGAGGCCTCATCGAAACAGTGAATTAAATTAGTCAGACATGACCGAGATGTCATGAGCCTGTGTTGAATGTCTTTAAACAGTTTGCATATATGCAAGATACTTTGGTTATTTTTATCAGCAGATGGTTTCCTATTTATTTAATTAATTTAGTAGAAAAACAACAAACCTCAATAAAATTATCATAAGAAATTTCTTTTAAAACAAAAGTTTTTTAAAAATTTTACCAGCAATTATGATATTATTGTCAAATATTCCCCTATAATGTGATGATGTGTTCAACATTTAATATTAAGTAGTGTTATTGCAATAATAACGCATGTTTTTAAATTTCCTACTTGATTATTAAGTAACTTTACATTAATAAAAGTGAGATGTCAAATGATACTCTGTCTTTAAATATGACGTTAAAAATCACACAACACCAGGTTATAGTCCAACAGGTTTAATTGGAAACACACTAGCTTTCGGAGCGACACTCCTTCATCAGGTGATTGTGACCTTTATTAAAGTGACACAGTTAAAACAAACAACAATGGCTGACGCATCTGAAAGCTTTGGCATTTCAGAGGGTAGTGAAGAGTCAACGACATTGCTGTGGAGTCACATGTAGGCCAGACCAGGTAAGAGAAGCCATTTCCCTCCCTAAAGGACTTTAGAGAACCAGATGGGTTTTTAATTTTTTTTAGGAAAACACCCGGGTGGCCAGACACTCCTGTTTTTTTTTCTTTTTTTTCCTTTTTTTTCTTAATTTAACCCCCACACTACCACCTAAGTGCGGTAGTGCTTATTTTATCCCCAGCACCCATGGTGTGTGTGTGTGCAGGTGTGAGACACAGTGAAAGACACAAAGTGCACGAATCTTTATTAAAATTCCACCACCAGGAAGATAGGAAAACACCCGGGTGGCCAGTGACCAGATGGGTTTTTATGACAATCGACAATGGTTTACTACAGTCACCATTAGACTCTAAATTCCAGATTTTTGATTACATTCAATATTTAATGTTGCCTCTCTATATTAATCATCTATTGACAATACTACGAGGTCATCGCCTCCCCTGTGTATTGATGAACTGCCATAAACCTCAGCCTCGGAAGTGGCGATGATGCTTGGCTGGGAACTTTAGGCATGGCAGGCATCATGTTCCATGAGGTGAAGTGCCGAAAAGTCTGCTGGGTGACTACTTAGGTGCCTGATTGGCAGAAGATTCTGTGAATTTGCCTATTTGAGCTGGTGGAGGAAATTGCACACATCGTGGTGCCCACTACCATACTTAGAAAAAAAAATCAGCTCATTACTTTACATTAAATTTTACTTCCATATGAAACCTTTTACTACATTTTACATTGTTGGTGGGTGTAAGCAACAGCATTATAAAGTTTGCAGATGTGACAAAATTGGTTAAGTGGTAAGCTATAATGAAGGTAATTAGAGGCTTCAGGATGACAACATTATCTGAAATAGTGAAATGGATAGAAACATGATGGGGTTCTGTGTAAAGATGTCTACACTAATTTTGAAAGCATTCTTATGAATAGGTCATATGTTACAAATACCTCACTTTTGAAAAGTGTAGGTAAATAGAGAGATGTTGATAAAAACATGCACAAGTCCTTAATGGTGGATGGCTAAGTTTATAAAGTAGTTAAAAGAGCATGACAATTGCTTTGATGTATGAATAGAATAAAATATAAAGGCAAAGAGAGAATATTCAAACCTTATGAATCACAAACATTATGAATCACTGTTCAGGGATTAGCTGGTGTAATGTGAACAGTTCTGCCACATTGCAGGAATGATGTTAAAACCTTAGGAAAGGTGCATTGGAGTTTCTTTTTTATTAATTTGTGGAATGTGCATTTATTGTCTGTCCCTAGTTGCCCTTGAGAAGATGGTAGTGGCTCCTTCTTGAACAGTACAGTTCATCTGCTGCGGATTTACTCACAATGCCATTAGGCAGGGCATTTCAGGATTTGGACACAGTGAAGAAATGGTGATATATTTCCAAGTCAGGAAGGTGAGTGGCTTGAAGGGGAACTTGCAGATGGTGGTGTTCCCATGTGTCTGCTGCCCTTGTCCTTCGAGTTGGAAGTGGTTGTGGGTTTGGAAGGTGCTATCTGAAAATCAAGAGTGAATTTTTGAAGTGCATTTTGTAGATAGTACACAATGCTGTTACTGAGTGTCGGTGGTGGAGGGAGTGGATATTTATGAAGTGGTCCCAATCAAGAGGGCTGCTTTGTCCTGGAGGGGGTCAAGCTTCTTGAGTGGTTTTGGAGCTGCACCTATCGAGACAAGTGGGGAGTATTCCATCACACTCCTGACTTATAGATGGTGGACAGTCTCCAGGGAATCAGGAGGTGAGTTACTTGCTGCAGTATTCCTTGACTCTGATTTGGTCTTGTAGCCATTGTGTTTATGTGGCGAATCCAGTTGAGTTTCTGGTCAAGGGTAACCAACAGGATGCCAATAGCAATTGTAAAATCATTGAATGGTGGGTAACGGTTAGATTGTCTTTTATTTGTGATGATCATAGCCTTGCATTTCCATGAACATTACTTGCTACTTGTCCGCCCAAGCCCGGATATCATCCAGATCTTGTTGCATTTAAACATGGACTGCTTCAGTATCTGAGGAGTTGTGAATGGTGCTGAACATTGTGCAATCATCGGTGAACATCCCCACTTATGACCTTATGATAGAAGTCATTGATGAAACAGCTGAAGGTGGTTAGGCCTAGGACACTACCTGAGGAACGCCAGCATAAGATGACTGACCTCCAACAATTATGACATCTTCCTACGTGCCAGGTTTGACTCTAGCCTGTGGAGAGTTTGCCCTGATACCCGTCGATTCCAGTTTTGCTAGGGCTGCTTGATGTCACATTCAATTAAATGTGATCTTGATGTCAAGGGCTGTCACTCTCATCTCACCTCTGGAATTCAGCTCTTTTGTCCGTGTTTAAATCAAGGCTGTAATGAGATCAGGAGCTGAGTGGCCCTGGCAGAACCCAAATTTAGCCAGTGAGCAGGTTTTTGCAGAGCAGGTGCTGCTTGATAGCACTGTTGATGACACCTTATTTCACTTTACTAATGATCGAGAGTAGACTGATGAGGCGATAATGGCTGGTTTGGATTTGTCACGCTTTTTTTGTGAAGGACATACCTGGGCAATTTTCCACATTGTCAGATAGATGCCAGTGTTGTAACTATACTGGAAGAGCTTGGCTAGGGAAGTGGAAGTTCTAAAGCAAAAGTCATCAGTCGTATTACTAGAATATTGTCAGGGCCCAGTAGCCTTTGCATCATCCAGTGTCTCCAACTGTTTCTTGCTATCATGTTTTACCTGGCATGAAGGACTTCAATTGTGAGTAAAGGCTGGAAGAGTTAGGACAGATTTCCTTGGAACAATGAAAGTTAAGGATGGATTCAGTAGTGGTTTTCAAGATGATAAGCGCTGCTTTAGGGTCGATATGAGTAGAAGTATTCCGTGTTGCAAATTGGTTAATAAATTGGGAGTAAAATTTGAAATCATTATTAAGAGATTTAGAGGGCAGGTGAGGGAATTTTTTTTCCCAGTCAGAGTTATTGGACTCTAAAATAGTTTATCTGAAATGTTGGAGGGAGCTGATTCCATTAAGCCTCTTAGAAGGAAATTGCATAGGTCCTTGAGGGTGTGGAAATTACAGAGTTACAGACAGAAAGTGGAGAACATTAAACCAGGCATACACTGCTTTTTCAAAGCAGGAAAGGCACGGCTAACTGAAAGGCCTCCCTATTCAGTGACCGCTTCTATAATAAAAAAATTGTCCACAATTTATGGTGTGGGCAAGGGAATATCTTTATTCTTCTGTAAATGAAATAATTATTTATTACTCAACATTGGATATGGAAAAGAACATATTTGATGGTTATGTTGTAAGTTTGCTTTAGTAAGACTAAATATGTAATGCATTGAAAATTATTTTAAAGGTTTGTAAAATTATTTTTTCACATGTAATCCAACCTGATAGGGTTTCACATGTAATCCAACCCTTATCCTGATAGGGTTGTATATTTTATTATACCATGGCAAAAAGTTGTCCATGATTCTTTCTATTCACAAAATCTTTTGTAATTTTTTTGAAGATAATATCCATTAATTACTCCACAATTTCAGTTCTAAACAAGTATTAACTCTTAGTTTCTCTCCACAGAAGCTGCTAGATCTGTTGAGTTTTTCTAGCAATTTCTGGTTTTGTTTCAGATTTCCAGTATCTGCAGGTCTTTATTTTTTTCAGTGCTGTTTCCATATTGTACTGCCATAGTTTCTGAGGAATCATTACTGGAATGATTAACATATGATTAGTCTTATAATTAACATTGCTTTGATAACATAACACTTTTTTTCTGACTGCAAGCACCCACTTGGTTTAAAATCTACCAACATTAAACAATTATGTATAGCTATATTTCCGGCTTGCTAATTCCAATGCTAACATGGAGAAAATGTAATGACAAGTCCACCTGGTATAATGCTCTTCTTCCCACACGTGAAAAAAAAATTCTTTCAAGCTTTTCAACTGGTCTATCAGGCCTACCTTGTTCCAAGCTTGACAGATTTACTCTTAGAGTTTACAGCAAATGTTGGTTTCTCTTTGGGCCAAGAGGGTTTGCAGTTCCAATGTTGTCATGTTTTCTCTTTGTCTACTCTCTCCCGGTGTTATAATGAGGTAATTCAATGTAAAGCACTGTTTTTAAGCTCTTGAACATGCTTCAGATTACTATCACTTTCTATGTGACTTACAAAGCTTGATCCTTTCTCACATACGATCATGCAATATATCTGATGATTACTTTAAGTAAGCATCGTCAAATGTGCTGTTACTTTTCCTCTATAGCGCCGTTTCAGAGATTGTTCTTTGTCTGGGTTGTATTGGTTTTTTTTTCTTCCAGAGATCTAGTTACATACTGTATGTTGCATCTGTTGCAAATGTCCCAATGCTTTCTGTGTGCCTTGCTCCCTTCCCGTGCTTTAGTTAAACCGCATGCAATATGCCTGATGACGAGTTCACAGTACAGCCAGCTCTGTTTCTCGATATCTCTCGCATACATTTTGTAGAAATCTCACTAAATCCCGTACATTGCTCGGGGCTGGGCTGGACAACGTACCTCGGGGCTGCCCGTTTCCCTTTGAAACCCTCCCTTCCCCTTTCTACTGCTGTAGTTCGCATTTGAGCAAAGTAAAAACAACGAGTTCTTCTTGAAACAAGCCCTTCTGCATGTGTGCCCGTGTGACCAACAGGGGGAAAAAGAAATGCAGGTTTGCTGTGTACACGCACACATTTAGACAGAGATGTTTTCATAAGCGAGAGAATGTTAGTTAAACAGTGTAGGTTTCTCCCAGTTGTTACGGTCTGTCTCTTTGGTTGCTCTCGGCTCCTGCTCGGGCCTGGCAACCAATGAGGGTCCCTGTTGTAGTGGCAGCTTCTCGCCCTCGTCCAAACAGCCGGAGAGAGAGAGTGTGTGAGTGAGAGAGAGAGAGAGAGAGAGAAGGGGGGCAGCCAGTCAGCAGCACCAACTTCTCCCTCAATTCTCCCGACTGTCAGGCGCACGGCAGCAACCAGCAACAGAACAACAAGCAGAGACTTTTAAAACATACAACTTCTCTCACCCAACAGCACCCCGAGCTGGGGGTGGGGGAAGAAGAGAGCACTCATTAGAAAGAGAGAGGAGCAGACAGAGAGAGAGAGAGAGAGAGAGGCTCTTTAAAAGGGCCGCCGGACGGACGGGACCCCAGCACCAGGTGTGTACCAGAACCACCATTTCAATGTGACTGTAAACTTTTCATTGATTGTTTTCGCTTTGCCTTTTTTTTTCGTTTAAAAAAAACAACAGATCATGTTGTGGCGTTGGTGTGTGTGTGTGAGAGAGACCCAAGTAGGCCAGAGAGAGAGAGAGCTAGGCCAGTGTTATAACACACACACACAGTGAGAGAGATTGTAGACAAGTGAGCATAATAATAATAAAAATGAAACAGTTGGCAGAGGCCGGGAGAAAGGATTGTGTCTGAGTCAGGACAAGGTGGTGGGGTCTGTGCTGACATAAACCCTACTTTTGGTCAGGGCTGGATGTTGGGGGAGAAAGGGACAGGAAGGAGGTTAAATGCTGGGATTAGAGCCGGCGGCGAGCTGTCTCCATACTGGACAATAAATACTGTGATGTTGTCAATAACTTAGAGAGAGAGCGAGGCCTAGTCCTTTAAACCCCCGCTCTCTCATCTCCCTCTCGGTAATGGTGGAGTGAGAGCAGCCGGCTCCGGGGCTCGCACCCTGCTCTTCGCTTTCGGTTTTCTGTCATGGTTTTTTTTTAAAAACACAAAAAGATTAATAATTTAGAGGAGGAGGAAGTGGAGGTTGATCTCTCTCTCTCTCACACACACACACAGAGGGATCCGTGTGTAACGGCGAAGGGATCAGCTGGTGTCTTCAGCATAGCAAAGTCAGAGAGAGAGAGAAAACCCGGTTAACATCCAGAAATCTGCAGCCAACCTTCTCTCTTTCCTCTCTCTCTCTCCTTCTCCTCCCTCTCTCCCACCCCCCCTCTCTCTCTCCCACCCCCCCTCTCTCTCTCCCACCCCCCCTCTCTCTCTCCCACCCCCCCTCTCTCTCTCCCACCCCCCCTCTCTCTCTCCTTCTCCCTCTTCCACCCCCTCTCTCTCTCTCCTTCTCCCTCTTTCCCCCCATCTCTCTCTCCTTCTCCCTCTTTCCCCCCCCCCCATCTCTCTCTCCTTCTCCCTCTTCCCCCCCCCCCCCCATCTCTCTCTCCTTCTCCCTCCCTCTCTCTCCTTTAAGTTTCAGTCACAGCCACTGGAGAGGGAGAGAGAGAGAGGCAATTTAATGGATGGTGGAGACAACATTGTGCAGCCTCAGTCTGTCTGTACCTGCTTTCTCTGATCAAATCCCATTAACCGCCTCAGACGAGATTTGCTGCTGAATTATTGTAGTGGTGCTGAGATAACAGCCCAGGCGCACACCGCTGTGTTATTTGTTACCGTCGTTTGGAAATGTGTGCACTTTTCTCTCAGGAAAGTATAATTCTGGTGTGGTGTGGGACCCCCTCCTCCCTGTCTTGTCTGTATTTTTATTGAGGGGAGGCGGAAGCTGAAACCATTCCATCTCCTGCAAGTGACACGTTTGAACGACTCGGTCAGGCCAGGGCACTCTTTTTTTCCCCCCAGAACAAATTGTTATTAAAAACCAGGGAGAGATCACTGAATGGCCTGGTGATATTTCACCAGAGATCTAACCTTGTAACTGGAGAGGAGTTTGGGTGAAGCTGGATGGGGTAACCCAAAGTGAAATGGCAGCTTGTTTTGAGGGAGTTTTATTTTTAATTCTCTCTCTCTTCGCCCTCGCTCTCTGAGGTTTTTTTTTGCTCTCGGTTTCCCCGAAGCAAGATGGACTCTCTCGCTGTGTCTTGTCAGCCTTGGATCGACATTTTGCACAGCGATGCAAACTTGAGCTTGGCCTACTTTTACACTGCAAACAGGGTGATGGGATTTAGAGGAAAAGGGAAGAACGTTTTTGACTGGCGACTGCCTCTGAATTGTAACTTCGGTCACTGTACTTTTTTTGTTGCATTCGGTTCTGTCGAGTTCCCTGTATCAAACGAGATTTTTTTTTCCTCCTCTCTCACTGTGTTGCAAGTAGGTCCTTTTCCGGAACACCCGGTATTTTGACGTGTGGGTTGAATATACCTGTGATGCTATCTCACAAATTGATTTTTTGAAAAGTACTTTCTAATTATTCTTCATCATCGAAAACTGCAAAATGACAGTATATTGTACTATTTTACTACGTAAGGCGTAGTGTACGTCCCATGTGCCCAGTATGTATAGCACTGTCGTGTGGAGCTGACAGGTCCTGTAACTACTGGCTGGGTCTAGTGAGCCAATAGCTAGTGCAAGATTTACTGTCGATCAGAAACGGCATTCATCGTACTTCGACTTATTAACTCAATGCAGATGATATTGTTAACCCACTGAGTTTTGTAGCGTGCACCGAAAATCTTAAATCCACACTTTTAATTCATATTTCTGTTAAATACAGGTGTGATACTGGAGTATAGATGAATGTGTCAGAAATCTCAGGGTGCACTGTTTGTTTTGAAAACTTCAGTTCTTCAAATGGAATTGTAAGCAGAAGATCAAGAAAGTGAAGAATTCTTGTTGGAAGAAAAGTAAGGCTAAGGAACAAGTTTTGCAATTGGAGGTCGTGGTTTCTTAGTAGAAAATGTCTCTATAAAATAATTCAATTTCACAATTGATGAAAAGCATCTAACCCACAAGTGATAACTTGTGTGTGAGTTGTTAATGGTTTTTCTCAGAGGGGCATGACTATCAGACTTTCTCGATTAATCATTAAAAATGCCAATTATAGCATTGTCTGGCCAGTTTTGAAGTTTATACTCAATATTAATGTGCTTTGACAAAGTGCATTATTTTGTGAGAAAACCATGTAAATTGTGCCTTTCTTTGTAAATTAGTCTGCAGTTGCTTTTAGTGTGCAATTTTGGTATATTCTAGACACCTTAATGATTGACATTTTTACACTAACATAAAAAGGAAAGCAAGTATATTTTGGTTAAAATGATATTATGCACTAACTATGCAGTTGTGTTAACAGATTCCTTCTCATTCTCTTCTCAAAGGTGGCATAACATCAACTTAGTGCTGGTGGTCTTGAATGCATGAAAAACTCAGTATGTATTGAATGTTACAACTGATTCCTTCTGATGCCCTTGTCAAAGATGCCATAACTTCAATTATTTGAAGATCTTGTACAATTGAGAAAAAACACAGCATATTTTGAAAAGTTTAGAGAATTCTGCATTCAAAAGTACTGTTATTTGTATTTACTCACAGTTGTGTTAGTGAAATCTGAGATCAAGGTATCCACTTTATGGCATTTCTTATCTCTACATATAGTATTTATTATATTTTGTAACATCCCTAATTTAGTTTTTCTGGTAATGTTATTTGTAATTAAATACATAATTTATTCCAGCTACATAGGTACATCTGTGATGCTGTTTGCTATTTGCACCACTCAGATGTAAGCCTTTTCAACTCCATAAAATTTCCAATTTGCCACAATCTCTTTGAACCATTGCAACACAACTTTCTTTTATAGCTGCAGTATTTTCATTGCACTGTGGTTCATAAGTTCTTCTGATTCATATTTCTTTCAGTTAAAGAGTGGTCCGGTGCTGGATTAGTATTAATAATTGAAGTAATTTCAAAACTATGTAGGAGACACTCTAGTCTGGCAGCGTCTGTGGAGAGAGAAACTGAGTTAATGTTTTAAATTCAATATAACTCTTGTAGCACCAGAGTTGTGTCAAACTCATAATGTTAACTCTTGTTTCTCTCTCCACAGATGCTGCCAGATTTCTTCAACGCTTTGTTTTTATTTCAAATTTCCAATGTATTTCATATTTATAATAATTGAAGATGTAGTATGAATGGTTGTAGTAGAGACCCATTTGTGAAATTGTAGAGTGTACTGTCCATGTAAATGGTCTTAATGAACCAGTTCAATCTAAGGAGTGGGTTATTGCTTAGCTAATGGTAGCATGAAAATGTAAATGTCATTTGTGCTAAACTCTGAAAGCTGTTGTCAGAATGGAGAGAAAAATTGGTAACTATTTTAGTAATTATTTCCAAAATTTGTCAACTCAAATTGAGCCAGGGAAAAGAGCTTTGTTTGAGTGTAACATGCTGTTAATCTATTAGTGAACAATTGTAGATTGTATCCACAGGAAAAGAAATCCAAATTAAACTGCAAATGACAGTGTAATCTTGTTGACGTTAGTGACGCATAAGTTTTTGTGTTATTTTGATGTGCGTATTTGGTGAATTTGAGGCTATGTTGTAAAGAAAGGAAGATTGTGTGGTTTGTTCTCCTGTAGAATACATTTTCTAAGCTGTTTATAATTTTGTCAAACATTAAGTAACTTAAAATTCTGTCAATTTTTTTAAACTCATTTTCATAAGCCTTTCAGTGTAGTTGTTTCTGCACCACATGTCCAATTTTGCAGTTTATCTGGGATTACCGAGTCCAGCTTCAAGATCTGGGTAAGGTAGCATTATGTCTTTAACAGGTAAGATTGTGCATTGTCATATACCCTACTTGAGGTGGCCTCCACTGTTAATGTTAGATCTCATTAAAAGTGAATAGTCTTGAAGTGTCCAGCCTTGACATTTACAAATTGGTGGATCTCCTTGTGAATGTGTTAAGCTCTGAAATAGCAGCAAATGCTGCCCTCTATGCAATAATATGTCATCGTACAGTGCAAGAGGGGAATTTAAATACCTTGATTTGAAGATATGAGGTAACTTGGGCCAATTGTTGATTCAAATTAGTATCTGAAATTTCTGTTGGTAACTAATTTAACTTTGAGATAGTTACACAGGGTTGCATCTGAAAGAGCAAAGGCCACTATTGTCTCGTTTGTCTTAATAGTAAAACTCCAGTATGACGTAAGCTTCTGGCATACATAATGCATTCCCAAATAGTTCTTCTTGGTTAAACTTCGCATCATGAAAAAGCATGCTGCCTATGGCCTTATACAAGAGCCAGGATCAATCCAGAATGTGAATTAGTGGAACTAGGGAGCTGGAGGCAGGCGATGGCATACACAGTTTAGAGGAATTCAGCTCATGGTGGGTATTTTTCTTTCTGAAAGTATTTCACATGAAGACTTGATTAACTAACTAATTAATAATAATGATGGCTTGTATGAGATGATGGACTTAAAAGTTTAAAACATTTGAAAAGCCAGCATATGGAGAGTTATTCTGTATTGCTCGTTCTGTTAAGCTGAAGACAGATGTTCAGCTGAAGCAGGAGGGACAATACTCCAATTTAGGACAAGCTATTGGAAGATGTTATCTGGTGGATGAACCTGCAGTAATGCATTCACAGATCCAGGTTTCAGTGTCTGCTGATTATTTTGTAGAGAAGAAAGGAATTATTACTGAAACTTTAGTCCTGGATTAAGTGAAAATTTCATCCCACACTGCCAATGCTTTTCTACAACCTTTACTATCGGGAGAAAGTACAGAAGCCTGAACACGTGAAAAGGCAGGTTTTGAAATAGTTTCTACCCTGCTGTTTATAAAATACTGAATGGACTCTCAAGCTCTTAGCATTCGCCTGTACCTGTGTTTTTGTTTTTGGCACTGTTTACCTATTATTTACTTATCTATCTATTTAACTATGTGATCTGCCTGTATTGCTCACAAGGCAAAGCTTTTCACTGTGCCTCGGTACACCTAACTTCAATTCAATTCAATTATGGCGTATGATGCATGGTCATTCTGTGATCCGTTGGCACTGTGCTCACCCATTTTGTGGAGAGTTTTGATACTTACTATGCTACTTGTGAGGAATTCCTGGGACCTGATGTCTGCCTAAAGAGTCCACATTACAGAAGAGGTGCTGGAGGTCTTAAAATGAATAAAAGTAGATAAGTCCCTGGTACCTGATTAGATGTTTCCCAGAATTTTGTGGGAAGTTAGGCAAGAGATTGCTGCGTCCCTTGCAGAGATGTTTGTATCATGCAGCTGTTCATGGGATTGCAGGCTTAGATTTATTATAGATTTTTTAAATAGTTATTATATTTTACTGATGTAAGATTTTTATTGATTTTGTTTCATTAACATTCAAAAAAAACCAAACAAAAAATTGACTTTTGGTTGGATACATGAATAGGAAAGGTTTGCCAAGAGCAGACAGGTGGAACTAGTGTAGTTTGGGATTATGTTTGACACGGACTGGTTGAACCGAAGGCCTGTATGATTCTAAAAGCCAGAATTTATATGCATTTGGAAAGACTAGAACTGATAGGGATAGTCAGCATAGCTTTGTGCGTGGGAAATCATGTTTCACTAACTTTACTGAATTTTCTGAAGAGGTGACAAAGAAGATTTCAGGTAGAGTGGTAGATGTTGTCGATATGGATTTTAGCGAAACGTTCAACAATGTTTTGCATGATTAGATGGGTTAGTAAGGCTAGGTTACATGAGATCCAAGGAGAGCTAGGATGCAAATTGACTTGCAGGTAGAAGATAGGGGGGGATGGTGGAGGGTTGTTTTTCAGACTGGAAGCCTGTGACTAGTGGTGTGCCACAAGGATCAATACTGGATCCACTGCTTTTCATAATTTGCATAAATGACTTGGATGTGAATCTACTAGGTATTGTTAGTAAGTTTGCAGATGACTCCAAAGTAGGTAGGATAGTGGACAGTGAAGATGATTATCTCAGATACAACAGGACCTTAATCAGATGGGCTAATGGGAGTGGCAGATGGATTTTAATTTAGATAAATGTGTTGTATTTTAGGAAAGCAAATCAGGGCAGTACTTATATGATTGGGCCCCAGGGACTGTTGCAGAATAAACAGACCTGGAGTGCAGGTTTCTGATTCCTTGAAAGTGAAGTGGCAGGTAGACATTGTGTGAAGAAGGCATTTGACATGCTTGCCTTCCTTGATCAGTGCATTGACTGTAGGAGCTGGGATCACGTTGTGGCTGTACATATTGATGGGGCCACTTTTAGAATACTGCATACAATTCTGCTCGCCCTGCAATAGGAAGGGTTTTGTTGAACTTGAGAGGGTGCAGAGAAGATGTTGCTGGGGTTGGAGGGTTTAGACTATCGGGAGAGGCTGAATATATTGGGGCTTTATTCATTGAAGCTTTGGAGACTGAAGGGTGACCATATAAAAATTTATAAAATCATGAGGGGCATGGAGAGGGTGAGTAGCCAAGGTTGTTTTCCTAGGGTGGGGAATCCGAAACTAAAGAGGTCAGAGGGGAAAAATTTAAAAAGGACCTGAGGTGTAACTTTTTCATTCAGTGAGTGGTGCATGTATACAATAAGCTGCCAGAGGAAGTTTGGAGTGGGTACAATTGCATCGTTTAAAAGATATCTGGATAGGTATATGAATAGAAAGGGTTTAGACGGATATGGGCCAAGTCCTGGCAAATTAGACAAATTGGGGTGTGTGGTTGATGCAGATGAGTTTGACCAAAGGGTCCATATGTGTACTGTGTGACTGCAGTAAGTGCCCAACCAAAACGTTTTAGAAGAACCAGTGACTCCTTTTTGTTTTGTAGGTTAAGAGCAAGGTGTTAATCATTGTGTTTGGTCCAACAGGGCACAGGCAATGGGAGATTGGGACCCAGTTGATTTTAGTAATCCAAAACCTCAGATAGGTTTGTTCTCAATACTCCAAGGCACTATTGGTGTTTGAGAAATCAACCTGGTCTATTGATGGGACTTGTCCTGCTGTTGGTTCATTTGGCTCAATATAGGAATTGAAAAGATTCTAATTGCTGTGTTGGTGCATGTTGTTATTTTATTAACTTAGCCTTGAGCAGTACCTTTAAAAACAAGATCTAAATGTACAAGATCTCGGCTGTCACTTCTGTCTTTAACTTTCTATCAGGTAATATATTAAACAAAGGCATTATCTGTCCTCTTGATTGGAAAAGATTCCATGGCATTATCTGGATTTTAATTAAAAAATTCTCTGTGTTGTGGCGGGTTTTTAGTCATTCAATGCAGATTATCTGGTCATTGTCACATTGTGGAAACTTGGTGTGAGTGAACTGGCTGCCATTTTCCCGCATTAAGTCAGTGTCAGTGACTGTAGGAAAAGTACTCCATTGGTTGTAAAGAGCATGGTAAGCCCTTGGATCATGAAAGGAACTATATAAATACACCTCTGCCTTTTAAGTAGTTTGTGTAAACCCTTTAGAATCGGCAACTTTTAAAATGTTCACATGCATTGTCTAATTTAGTTGGAATGGCTCTACTTGAGATTAATTTGCATCAGGAGAACGAAATTGTTAATTATGTCTTGATAATTGCTTTCAGCAATAGTACAGCAATATATTTCCGTATGTGTCTGATGGACAGGAGAATGAAAAATACATTTCTCAGAAAAAATTGATAGAATGTATCATAAATATATTGAAGTAAAACCTTTGTTCTTGGGCTGTATTTATTGTTGCTTTTTGTAAGATGGTAAATTGAAAGTGACATTAATAGGAATCCATGTTCCCATGTCCTGAAGTGCGCTGATAGTTCAAAATGGTTAATGGGTGACTAAAAGGTTTCCCTGAAACGTTCAATCAGTTAAGCAACTGAACTTTACAAACTGCTGGTTTTGACTGGCCATCTATTCGAGGACACTGTGTATTTTAGGTTGAGAGTTTCTGCCCTGGGTCATTCTGTGACTGAAGAGGCCTTTTCTCAACCTATGGATCTTTGGGCTCTTGGGTAGAATGTTCCATGAAGTTGTGGGCCCTGGAGAGCAAGATTTGTTGCCTTTTCTGTCCTTTGCTGTTGCTGTCCCTCATCATTAGGATGTGGTGACTCAAAGCACCGCGTAATTTTGATGGGCAAGTTGTAACTGTTTTGAGTGATTGGTCAAAAGCTCCTCCCAGTTATTAATGTCAGTGCTGCTTCATTTCAAGGACGTGTTCGGAGCAACTTTGAAATGTTTTCTTTTTCCTCTCCTGAAAAGTTGGTCAACTGAGAGTTGAGAAAGCAGAATTTGTTAGAAGTGATGATACTTGGCCAGATGGACAGTATCCAGTCTATCAAAGTTGATTTTGCAGAGGTTTTGTCAGAATGCTTATGGAGTTGTCTTCAAGAAAGACAGTAGTGCTTACTGGATAGTACACCCACTGAATCTGGAATATGCAGAAGAGACAATCCCTGATAGAATTTCTCTCGCACGATGTGTCACTGATGACAATACAGATCACAATACAGTACAGAATATGGTGACAATAGTTGCACTGTAGAGTTGGACTTTTGTTGACTTGCGGATGACTTTGTTGTCAAATATCAGCTGCTGTAGCTTGTAGAAAGCTGAGCTGCTGCAACTGATTTGTTTTTGCATTGCCCCATCATTGTTGGTTTTTTTTTAAAGAGAGATTTTGGCGACATTCAAGCACAGGGCAAGTTTCTTGTTGGAGAGATGAAGAGTAGGTTTCAAAGCTGTTGCAGAATAGGCAGTGACGCTGTAGTCACCACCAACTGTGCATCAGGTACGTCTGTGATGGTTGGTTTAGTTTGGCATGGAGATGACTACAATTGAAGAGCTTTCCTCCTAAGCAGTTTTAAATGCTGGTACCAGAAAAGAGTTGATCTTTTGAGGTGAATAGTCATTGTCAGAATTTAAATACTATGAGGATTATCACAACCTAGTTAGGTTTTCGAAGGTGTTTATTTCTTAAATCGTGCTCAACGATTGTAGTCATTACAATCCTGTGTTTTGAAGTTTCTTGGACTTCCACGGCTTTGAAATGCAATCCATAATGTCTCTCAATTTGCTGAGACAGATGCTTTGGTCAGATTGGTAAATACAATGAAGAGTTTTTGGTGGTGTTCTTGATTTGCTTGGCAACAAAGACCATGTTGGAGCCTTCTTCGGAAGCTCAAAAGCTGCACCATATCTCTAGAAGGATTTCCTCAGCCACAGGAAGTAGGTCATTCAAAGAATGTATCTCAGGACTTTTCCTGCCCCGGGCAAGTGGGAAATGCCTCCATGGTTTCCATAGTATGATTTGTTTTCTCTTTTGAAAACTGTCACAATTGGCACATAATTGAGCTGGGTGGGGTGGATGTGGGTGTATCTTTTTCCTCTTGATCTCTTAGAAGGACTACATGTAATCTTGGGATGAGCAAATTTGAAGACCTCGGCTGTAGTACTATTGGAGCCACAGGCTTTGTTGTTTTCCATCTGTTCGATTGCTTTTGCAGCTCTCCCATCAATGGTGTTTCATCAATGTATTCTACCACATAATCTCCAGGCTATCCTGCAGGACCATTGGCTGCCACTGAGGACTTGTTGAAAACATTCTTTCTAGTGTTCACATATGGCATTGTCATCCTCCAAAAGGGAAACTCCATCCTGTGAGTGAATGGCATTTTGTCCATTTGACTTTGTTTGATAGATGGTCTTGATAACCTCAAAAAAGAAAGCTTTCCCATTTTATGATGGTCAGCGTTTATTAGATGTTTCAGGCTTTCTCTTCTCACTGTCTGACTTTGGGCATTGGCTTTGAGCTGTTGGAATGCTGCCACTTTGACTTGCAACCTTGAGTTGTACTGCCAGCCAATAAGGGCTGCTCACATGTAGAAGATCTTACATTTCAGTGTTATTGGCATTGATACAGTCTTGATGATAAGAATGATCTGGACAATGGAGACTGGTATAGCTGACTTTATTTAATCCAGTGTTCTGGAATTGAGCTGGATGTGTGAAGATTTTTTTTTCTAATTGATCTCAAAGCTGGGCTTGGAATTCTGCTGTTTGGTTGGATTCCTTTAGATGGAGATTTTTTTTTCCATTGGGAATTTTGAATTTTATATCATGGTGCTAAGTGAATGTTGATTCCTGATCAAACAAATTTAGAGATCTGTCCAGATCTGGCATCTGTCCCCTGCATGAATACAAATCATTTCCAAAGCATTTAGATCTTGGATCCAAACAATGACAGGATGGTGTTTTATATTATTCATTCATGGTGGAAGAGGATGTTTGCTACATTGGAGTCATGCTGATCTCAATTTGTCATCAGGGGTTGTGATCGGAATTTCTGACCTTGGTTTCCCAATGGTTCTTCACAGGCATTGGAGTCATGGTTAACTCTGGCATGAAAGTCCCACAGGAGGATGATCTATTTTCTTGTAGGATGAAATTTAGAACATCAACATCAGGATAGAATGTTTCCTTCACATCATCATCACAGTCAGGAGTTGAGTCATAAATGCTGATGAAGGCTGTGACATGTTGGTTACAGTTGATGTTAAGCAATAGCATCCAGCATCTGCAGTTCTTTGGGTTTTTTTTTAACAGTTGATCTTAAAGTTCATCTAGGGAGTTCTGATAATACATTTAATGGCAAAATCAACACAATGTGGGTATGAGGTTGACTGTCAGCCTTCCCTTTCCTCAGACAAGCTACCTTCTCCAGGATTGTCTGACTGTGGGTACCTCTATCAGTTTGGATCCTGGATAGTTCATATGAGACAATTTCAGATTCTTTTTCTAGATGGCTACTCATGAGATAATCTGTGAATGTTCTAATGTTTCAAGTTACAACTTGCAGAGTGTGATTTCCCAGCTCAGAAAGTTGGACGACTTCCTTTTTGTCTTGTTAGCCCGGTCTCTATTTGCGGTGTGTGGAAGGTGTCCTGAAGAGAACTGTTCAGTCACAACGCTGCTATCCAAAGACAACCCTGTCCCAACACAGACATCCATCAGTCTATTTACATCCATCACTTGCATGCTTATTCTTGACTAGGGATTACTAGCTTCACAGGCCTGTTCACGTCAGCAGTTCTCTATCACTACAAAACTTGGCAAATGGTCCCTACAAAAAGCTTACGTATTAATTTGTTCAATGTGGCGATCTTGGAGTGTTGTCTTTATCAACATAATCTTGATTGGATGGTAGTCAAATTTTGTTGACGTGTTGAACCATGATGACCAGACTACCTTGTCGCTCAACTGCCTTCTATCTCACAGCTGTGAGATGCACAGTGTTCACCTGTTCTACTATTGAGCAATCTTTGGATTCCACATTGTCTGGTACCTCCAAATCCACCGCATATCCACCACAACCACCCAACCCTGATTTTGTCACCATGGATGGCCATACCAGAACAAAGAGTTTACGACAGCATCAATCCAAGGATTGCCTGAGCGCTGATGGCACTCCATTCCAACCAGGTCAGGGTGGTGATCCAGGGAAATCAAACGATTGTGCTGCTTTTATTTCCAGAGGAGGGGATTATTTACCATCAAACTTGGTACTGTTCCTCATTCCCACTCTTGATAATAATCACATTGCTCTAATTGACTTTGCTGCTGCTGATGTCATAACCTGTTGACAATCTGTCCTGGTTCCATAAGAAGAATGGCTACAAAGGCATGATGCTATGGAATGAATAATATGTGTTAAACTGGACTCAATGAAGGAGCCAATTCTTGGTGCAAAAATGAAAATTTTTCTGTACCTTTCTTTTAGAATTTTGTTTAGATTCAGCTTTATTCTTGCACTTCCTTCACAGATGGTAAATATGGCAAGTTTTTATTAAAAATAAGTTGGCCCAGATTTTATAACAGCCTATCATTATTCCGCAATAAATGAGAGGTGCATGTGGGCATCCTGTGGAATCCTCTCTTAGCAGATTATTGAAGGAATTGCCTGGGAAACTGAAAACTCTGCTGCATAATTGCTGCTGCTAAGGGCGGCACTGCTGCCTCACAGCACCAGAGACACGGGTTCAGTTCCCACCTCAGGCAACTGCCTGTGTGGAGTTTCCACGTTCTCCGGGTGCTCCGGTTTCCTCCCACAGTCCAAAAAAAAACGTGCAGGCCAGATGAATTGGCCATGCTAACTTGCCCATAGTGTTAGTTGAAGGTAAAATGTAGGGGAATGGGTCTGGGTTATCGTTGCTCTTCGGAGGGTCGGTGTGGACTTGTTAGGCTAAAGGGCCTGTTTTCACACTAAGTAATCTAATCTCATCTAATAACTCCTCTCTGTCTGGAACACCCCCCTCTCCCCCACCCCAACACCCTGATATTCTCTGATTTAAATAGAGAGTTTGGAAAGTGCTGCTGAAGTTAGGTCAATAGTTACTCAGGCAAAGTTAGACTATTAAGTCTAAACTCCTGAGTAATTCCTCAACTGACCCCATACTTGCCTCAAACACCCTGAACTACACCTTCCCCAGATCACTTGTATTCCTCCTCCTATTTCAGGCTCCCACCACACCACCCCTCCGTGGGCCTACAACCCCCTCCTCTTAACCCAACTTCTGTGGACCCAATCTACACTGATCTGCCTCTGTCCCCTGCCCACCTGTCACTGCCAGACCTCACCCACACCACCCAGCCCCGGCTGGATCCAATCTCTCCTACCCATCCTGACCTACCCTGAAAACTGCAACACTTAGCTGACCCTGTTGCCATCTTGCATCCTGTAGCTCGACCCACTGGCAATGTGCTCCCTCCTCACTCAGTTGTCGTCCTACCTGCTTAGCATCAGCCCCAGCAACATCCTTGTAAATTTTTCCTGTACCCTTTCTACTTTTACATAGTCTTTCTGATTGCAGGGCAACCAGAATTGAACACAGTATTCCAAAAGTGGGCTCAGCAATGTACTGTACAGCTGCAACATGACATCCCAATTCCTGCACTCAGTGCTCTGACCAATGTAGGCAAGTGTTAAATTTCAGGATATAGCATCTGATTGTTGTAAAAGGGGGAGTATTTGCCCCTCCCAACAGTTCTGAACTGCAGGGTAACTACATTTCTGAGGGAGTGCTGATTTTGAATCTCCTGTCAGAAATGCATAGCTCTCCCTTTCATAAAAAGACAGGGGCTGAGTGACAATCTATAAGAGAGTGTTTCTTCTCAGGAATGAGGCCTAATATTTTTGTGGGAGTAAATTAATTTACTAATTTTTACTTTGACATATGCAGGAGAGAGTACAACCTGGGAATGCTTGGCATGTGCATTTATTGCAGTCCAGAAGTTGCATGCTGAAGTTGGTAGGGTTTAGTTGCAAACTTTTAATATGCTCTTTCATATGTATGTATAATTCTGGTGAATGTGATTGTCTTTAGTGGAACCTGGAATCACTCCCTATAATGAAACAGGGCCACGTACTTTCTTGTGTTTTGCATTGATCCAAAACTGATAATGGTGAATGAGATTTGCATTACATTATGATGTCAATGCTTGTAAAAATAGCAAATAACCGGTTCCACTAATTCTTGATCTAACACTTGCATTATGCTAGGTTTTATTTGTGTAAAGTGATTTTTTTAATAGCAGAAATATTCATATAAAGAAGATTTTAACTTAACAGAAGCGTGTCCTTAGTATAGACATATGTACAGGATTAGTATAACTGCCAATTTCATGAGTTATTAACTTGTAATATCTGACCACTACTTTTTGTATTGTATAACAGAAATGGGGCAAACCTTTTTGTCAATGATGGAACATAATCTCAGGAGTACCAGGTTAGTCACTTGAACCTGTTTGCCATTCACTCATTGATAATGTACCTCAACTTTATTTACCAGCTTTTGATAACATCACTTGATACAACTATCTCTAGTTTTAAAAAAGAGCTTTCTATTTCAGCCTGAAATTTCAATTATCGCAACTTTCACACTGGTTTAGCTGAGAGAATTTTACATTTCCACTACACTTGGTCACAGAAAATTTGCTTCCAGAGCTTGCTCAAAAATGCTAAACTTCAAATTTTAAAATGATGTAATAGTATAACCAGAGTGTAGGATTAAAGCACAGGAAATCGCAAGCCAACTCAGCTAGTCCCACTTTTCTGAGGTAATTGTCTAGTTTCCTTTTGAAAGCCATGACTGAATCTGCCTCCACTGGGCACTCCGGCTGAGCATTCCAAACCACTTGCTGTATCAAATAAGTTTTTCCTTGTATTGCCATGGGCTCCTTCCCATTTTTGTTTAAAGTGGTCCCCTATAGTTGTTGATCAAACCACCAGTGAGAACTGTTCCTCTCTCTACGTTGTCTAGATTCTAAATGATTTTGAACTGCTTTTAGACGACTATAAAATGGGTGAGCAGATATCGGCCGTTCAGCCATTCAGTGAGATCATGGCTGATCTGATAATCCTCATTTCCACCTTCCTGCCTTTTCCCTATAACCTTTGATTCTCTTAATGATTAACAATTTGCCTATTACAGATATCACTTGAATAAACTTAATGGCTCAGCCTTAGCAGCCCTTTGTGATAAAGAATTCCACAGATTCACAACTCTGAGAGAAGAAATTATCTCCAAATTTTTCTCTACGTTCTTTTCACGACCCAACTTTCCCAGTTGATCCACCGAACTGAAGCCCCTCATTCTTGGAACAGATCTCATAAATTGGTTCTGTACTGTTTTGATAAAGCCGCACATCATTAAAAGTGTGGTGCTACGAATTGGACTCAGTTCTGTTCTACTTAAGATCAAACCAGTGTTTTATCTGTTTGTCTTAACTTCCGAGCTTTTGTGCTCTTTGCCTTTATTTATGGAACCTAGGTCCCACTTGCCTTTTTAAGCAGTTTCTTAACCTGTCTTGCCACCTTCAACAATTTAGGCACATATCCATCCAAAATCTCTGTCCCTGTCCCCCTTTTAAAAATTACCCTTTATATTAAACCATAAGACATTGGAGCAGAATTAGGCCATTTGGTCCATCGAGTCCGCTCTGCCATTCACTCATAGCCGATATGTTTCTGACCCCGTTCTGCTGCCTTCTCTCAGTAATCTTTGATCTCTTTGCTAATCAAGAACCGGTCTATCTTTTTTTTAACTACACTTAATGCCTTGGCCTCCACTGTCCCCTGGCCATGAGTTCCAAAGAGTTACCACCTTTTGGCTGAAGAGATTTCTCCCTATATCAGTTCTAAAAGGGTTCTCCCTTCATTCTGAGGCTGTCCCCAGGTCCTAGACTCCCCTCCGAGTGGAAACATCATCTTTATATCCTCTAGCCCTCTTGAAATGAATGTTAACATTGCATTTGCCTTTTTAATCGCTAAGTGAACCTGCATGTTAACTTTAAGAGTATCCTGAACGAGGACTCTCCAATCCTTTGGTACTTAGATTTCTGAAGCCTTTCCCCATTTAGAAAATAGTCTATGTCTGAAATCTTTTCTACAAATGCATAACCTAACACTTTCCTACATTGTATTCCATCTGCCAATTCTTTGTCCATTCTCCTAACCTGTCCAAGCCCTGCAGCCTCACCCCTTCCTCAACGCTGCCTGTTACTCCACATATCTTTCTGTCCTCTGTAAACTTAGCAACAATGCCATCAGTTGACTGGTTACTGGCTGACATTCCTGAAAAAAGATTCCTTTATCTCCACTCTACCTTCTACCAGTCAGCCAATCCTCTATCCATGCCTCTAATACTATGGGCTCTTATCTTATTTATCAGCCTTCTGCATAGCACCTTGTCAAAAGTCTTTTGGAAATCCAAATAGTTCATGTCTACTGGCTCTCCTTTGTCTAACTTGCTCATTATCTCCTTTTAAGAATTCTGACTGATTTGTCAGGCATGCCCTTCTTTGATTAAGCCGTGCTGACTTCATCCTATTTTACCGTGCACTTCCAAGTACTCTGGAATTTTATCCCTAATAATCGACTCTAAAATCTTTTGAGTCTGTTTGTTCCCGTGTAACTTCTCACTGTAATTAAACACTTTACATTTCTGTATCATATTTGATCTGTTCTGTGTCTTGCAGCCAATCCATATCCTTTGGAGGTCTGTCATCATTCTCCTCCCAGTGCACAATACTTGCAAATGTTTTGTTATTTGCAAATTTTGAAATTATATCCTAAGTACCCAGGTCTAGATCATTAATATACATTGTGAAAAGTTTCAGCCCCAAAGCAGCGACTCCTTACCTTTTGTCCAGCTTGAAAAATGACCATTTGCTACTGCACTCTGTTTACTGTCAACTTTGTATCCATGCTACAAAAACAGAAATTGCTGGAAAATGTCAGTAGGTCTGGCAGCATCTGTGGAGAGAAAACAGAGTTTGTTTCTGGTCCAGTGACCCTTCAGAACTGCTCTGAAGAAGGTTCACTTGACCCGAAAGGTTAACTCTGCTTTCGCTCCACAGATGTTGTCAGACCTGCTGAGATTGTCCAGGAATTTCTGATTTTGTTTCAGATTTCCAGCATGTGCTTTTGTAATTTTTTTTTCATATTCATGCACTAGTATCCTCTTTATTCCATGAGTTTCAATTTCATTTGCAAGTATTTGATTTTGTACTTTATAAAATGCCTTTTAGAATTCCATATTCACTTTGTTAACCACTTTACCCTCATCAAATTTGCTACTGCATCAAAAAACTCCATTTGTATAGTTAAATATTTATCTTTAACAATCCATGCTGACTTTATGTAATTAATCTACACTTGTCAGAGTGACTGTTAATTTTGTCTTTAAAATCATAGAATCCCTGGATTATTGGTTCTAGAAGCTTTTCTATTATTGGTTAAACTCACCCTTAGTTGCTGGGTTTATCCTTACACTCTGTCGTGAACAAGGTTGCAACATTTCTGGTTGGCTTTGACACTGAGACACCAGATGCATTGAACTAAATAAGGCAGTTTGCAGCTACAGTTCCCATTGGGTGAAGTTAGGGCCATATTTGCAGCTTTGCTCCTTGAAAATGAAACAAAAAATGTACTTTCTGTACCTCATGTACAAATGCTTCCTGAAGGCACTTAATAAAATGCCTACCCGTGAAGCTTCTTGCATGTTGGCGCAATGTCCCATGCATGCATGAATATATTCACTTACCCCTGGGTGATTCTGATATCACTGTCATTGGGTGAATTATTTAATATGCCACTGTCCAAAGTTATTCAGTGGCACACGTTAAACCCAGCTTAATACTAATCACACTTTTTTGTGTCAAATTATGTTACAGGTTTATTCATTGCATACTTAAATTTTTATTAAAGTGGCTAATGTATGTTTACAATGGATTGTATTTAAGAACGTTGAATGAAGAGTAAGCAAAGGCCAATTGGCCCACTCCTCTTTGTACAATAATTTATGTTATAACATTATAGCATTCATTCCTGGCTGAAATTTCTATTACACCTTGTATTGATCATGGCAATCACAGAAGAAATCTAGGGTGAAAGCTTATCGGTGCTGTAGACTAAGGTGAGATGTGTGGCAGAGTGGAGCAACAGTGTGAGTCAAGCCTATCTCCCAGGACCGTCGTGTGCCATCTTTTATGCTTTTCACAAGTGGCATGGCAAGATTCTCACTAGGCAATGGCGCGATCCAAATTGAATATTATTAAATATCTTGTTTAATGCCACAACTCTCCACATCAATATTCAGGCTCTCATCTTACCAAATTTGCTAAATAATTTAGATATTGGAAAATCTTGACTGGGAAACCAGAGTGAGCGTCTGCCAGATTCAGCTCATCACTTGCTGCAAATTACCTCCATGTTGGTAAACTGGGTACCAACAACTATGGGCACACTCCCTGGGCATTGGCCACTCATCCCACCCACCCAAGTCCACAAATATTAGTATATGACATGTGCCAGCCTGAAAGAACTCTGATGGTACATCTCTGATTCACCTTCAGTGCTCTTTTGCACTTAAAGGCTATGCAGGCAACTCTGATTGTAATGCTGCTACAAGAGCCACTATGTTCATGGACTGGACCAGGCTGTATCTCTGGGCTGTTCTTGTCATAGAGGTCACTCACTCTCATTCTATCTGGATGACCATAACATCCCTCCATTGCATTGCATTGCCTTTTTTGCACTTTGCCTCTTCAGTCAGTGATAGCAGGCTGCTGTTCTTGCTGTGCAATCTAACATCAACTCAGATCCAAGAAACTTGTCATAGTTGTTAGCAGGCCTCAATCAAGTCAAGGGGGATGGACTTTTCTCAGGGGGTCCCAACAAAGAAATTCAATGGCCACCTCTGATACCAGTCCAGAACCTTCTCTGGCTTGCCAGAGTCCAGATGCTATCAGAAGGGGTGAGGAGCTGGGTGACATCTACCACCTTGACTCTTTTTGCCCTGTCGTGGGTTGTTTTCTTCAAGAATGTGTGAAGCAGGATTGCTGGGCGAAAGTGGGTGCCACAACTACTATTGGTGGTGCAGATGGGGATGTGTCTTGAGTGAGTCGGTAGTGCAGAATGTATTCTAGCGGAGTTGGATGACAAATGTTAGGAAAGATGTTGCAGACATTAGTGACAGTGGTACCGTATGAGCCTTGGTGAGAGTAGGGTACAGTAGCAGAGACAATGATAAATGGTGACACGTTTACACTGGCAGAGTGGAAAAGGTTTATTGACCTCCTTCCTACAGTGCTAAGCATTCCTCCAGATGGGTGCGACTGCACTAACTCGGTTGACAACTTTGAACCAGGTTGGCGTAGTCTTGTGGTGTGGTCTGTACTGGGGGGTGGAGAAAGTTCCACATGCAGCCAGAGCGCTAGGTCTCTGCCTTCTAAGCAGGGTGCTGATTGTCTCCTGTCTGCCATGTTCTGGGCAAATCTGATGAACCATGCATGGCATCTCTGGACCAACAATGCTTGTGTGGGTGTGCAACAGGCTTTTAAAGATGATGCAGGGCACAAGGGATGCCAGTGAATTCTGGGATATCTGCTGAATGGTGAGTTGCTCTCAGAACAATGCATAGTAAGATGGGACTGAAGTTGGATGTGAGAGCTGCCATAATGATAGGTAGGTAATTATTGAGACTTAGTGATAATAAAGGGTGGGACCAGACATTAGGCCTTATGAAGGTGATCCCTCCAAAAAGCCAATGCAACTGATTTAGCGAAGAAGTTGTGAGGTTCAGCTATATTAGATTAGATTACATTACTTACAGTGTGGAAACAGGCCCTTTGGCCCAACAAGTCCACACCGACACGTACCCACCCAGACCCATTTCCCTACACTTAAAACTACGGGCAATTTAGCGTAGCCAATTCACCTAACCTGCACATTTTTTTGGACTGTGGGAGGAAACCGGAGCACCCGGAGGAAACCCACGCAGACACGGGGAGAATGTGCAAACTCCACACAATCAGTCGCCTGAGGCGGGAATTGAACCCAGGTCTCTGGCGCTGTGAGGCAGCAGTGCTAGCCACCGTGCTGCCCAGCTACTAGTGTTGTAATCTGAATTTGTACTTGCAGTCACAAAAGAAGTCAAGTGCTTGGTTGTGCAGTGGAAATCATGATTTTCACTGTTGTATTTATAGGCATATCAGGATTGAGTGAGTTTGATTGCATTATTTTATGACCTGATGGATACACTGAAGGGTGTATGTTGTAGTGGCATCATTTATTTTGTGGTAGCGATATTATAACTGACCTGAAATGGGAGAAATACAAAATTTTTAAATGAAATTATGTAAAATTGCAGTAACTTGGTGTTGAGAATGTAATTTTTCAGATCCTCACTGGATTTCTTTCCCTGGTGCATTGATTTTAATTGATAAGTCTTCAGCAATGAGGTCAGTTGAAATTTGTATTTCACCTGGCTTTGAATCTACTTTTCATTTAGCCTCAGATTTCCTTCTATATTTTCCTCTGAAATAGCACCAGATACTAAAACATTGCAAACAGATGAAACTTTAGAGTTTAGTTTTTAGTTTTCACACCTGAAGGACACATTCTCTATTTGATTCATGTTCAAGCGCAGTGTGTTCCATTACTTTGTTACTTCTATTATGGTTCATTTTCCTTCTTTATTGGGACAGGCCACAATATGGTGACTATCTTATAAAATTACCCCATGTGAAAATGCTGCCAATAATTGCCAGATAATATAGTAACCATTTTCATTTATAGTGCTGATTGATAAATTGAAAAGGATTGGTTCGTGTGTAGCTCTTTCAACTGAGTGGGAAAGGTATGGATCCAAAAACCACTCCAAGATTTGAGCGTTATCTACAGACAGATACTTGATCGTAGCAGGGCAAATGCTACATTGTCAGGGGGATCCAGGTCATTCTGCTATAACACGTTGCGTTAATGCGAATTTGCTGTAACGCAATTGACGAATTGGGAACGTGGTTTCTAAAGCACAAACTTTTAAGGCGTGTATTGGTTAGAACACGATTCCAGCCCCGTTAGTTTAAATGCTGCTGCTATTACGCGATTTTCTTATAACATGGTTTGCACGTGAACAGAACTACCGTGTTATAGCAGAACTGACTGTAATTTGAAACTGATGTATCAGTAGCTTCTTCATTCAAGTAAGTATATGACAACCCAGTACAACAGAAAGAGAGCAGGAATTTCACCTCTCTCTCTTCCTCAACCAGTGTTAATGAAAATATAATACGTATCATTTATTTTTCGTGGAGCAGTGTTATGTTTGCTGTATAACAGCAGAGGCACACAATGCTGTCGTATTGTGCTGGTGGTGGAGGGAGTGATTATTTAAAGTGGTGGATGGAGTGCTGATTAAAGTATGCTGCCTTTTTCTGAATGATCTTGCAATACTTGTTTGAAGTTATCATTCAGGCCAGTGGAGAGTTTCCATCACATTCTTGATGTGCAGGTGATAGAAAAGCTTTGAGAAATCAAAAAGTCAGTTAGTTGCCACGGAATACCCAGTCTTTGATTTACTGTCGCAGTCAGTGTTTGTGACTGTACCAGCTACATTTCTACTTATAGTTAAATCCAGTATGCTGATGCATGTTTGACAATGTTCTTGCCATCGAATGACAAGATGAGAAACTTGCACATTCTATTACACATCCAGAGGAGCCTTGATTATCCGAACAAGATGGGCGGGCAGTACCTCGTTTGGATAATTGATTATTCAGGTAATTGATTTCCACTGGGGCTCAGTTTTCTGTGAAGTCTGCTCCCCATTCAGACGAGGCAAAAGCACATTGCGCAAGACCCCAACCCTGTCTGCTCCCACCCCACCCCATGCCCACCTCAACCCCCTACATTTCAATGCCGCCTCCCCCTCCCCCAACCCTATCCGATCCTGCCCCAACCCCGTCCACTCTCCACCCCAACCCTGTCCACTCTCCTCCCCGCCTGCGCCAACCCTGTCCACTCTCCTCCCCGCCTGCGCCAACCCTGTCCACTCTCCTCCCCGCCTGCCCCAACCCTGTCCACTCTCCTCCCCGCCTGCCCCAACCCTGTCCACTCTCCTCCCCGCCTGCCCCAACCCTGTCCACTCTCCTCCCCGCCTGCCCCAACCCCGTCCGCTCCCACTCCAACCCCGTCCGCTCTCCACCCCGCCTCCACGCCTGCCCCAACCCCGTCCGCTCCCACCCCAACCCCGTCCGCTCTCCACCCCGCCTCCACGCCTGCCCCAACCCCGTCCGCTCCCACCCCAACCCCGTCCGCTCTCCACCCCGCCTCCACGCCTGCCCCAACCCCGTCCGCTCCCACTCCAACCCCGTCCGCTCTCCACCCCGCCTCCACGCCTGCCCCAACCCCGTCCGCTCCCACCCCAACCCCGTCCGCTCTCCACCCCGCCTCCACGCCTGCCCTAACCCCGTCCGCTCCCACCCCAACCCCGTCCACTCTCCACCCCGCCTGCCCCAACCCCGCCCGCTCCCACCCCAACCCCGTCCGCTCTCCACCCCACCTCCTCGCCTGCCCCAACTCCGTCCGCTCCCACCCCAACCCCATCCACTCTCCACCCCGCCTGCCCCAACCCCATCCGCTCCCGTCCACTCTCCACCCCACCTCCCCGCCCGCCCCAACCCCATCCGCTCCCACTCCAGCCCTGTCCGTGCCCGTCCAAACCCCTTCCATTCCAACCCGGCCCCAACCCCGTCCGCTCCCACCCCACCCCCTGCCCGATCCAACCCCCTCCATTCCAACCCTGCCTCCCCACCCGCCCCAACCCTGTCCGCTCCCACCCCACCTCCCTGCCTGCCCCAACCTGACAGCTCCCACCAAGACCCCAATCCTGTCCGCTCCCACCCCACTCCCTGCCCGATCCAACCCCCTCCATTCCAACCCTGCTTCCCCACCCGCTCCCACCCCACCTCCCCATCTGCCCCAACCTGACGGCTCCCACCAAGACCCCAACCCTGTCCGCTCCCACCCCACCCCACCTCCCTGCCTGCACCCAACCTCGTCCACTTTCCACCCCACCTCCCCACCAGCCCTAACCCCGTCCGCTCCCACCCCACCTCCTCGCCTGCCCCCAACCTGTCAGCTCCCACCAAATCTCCAAATAGCACAAGCGCACGTGTGTGCGCGCGACACACACGCACAAACGTTTTGACAGGTTCTACGTCTGCCCTGTTCAGGACAATGTTGGAGAGATTATCTTGAAAAGTGCGGTTTAGGGTACACCCCTGTGTAGGACGCCATGGTGTGAGAGAGGAGACGGGAGCCCAGTCATTTAGAGATGGTGCCTGGACTGTCCAGGACTGTTCTCGGCAGCATTTCAGTGAGCCAAGTCGTTTTTAATCATTTTACCTGTAAACAAGAGACGCGATCGGGGTTGAAACAGCTCTTTGATGTAATGTTTCTATTGGGACCTTGAGATCCCCTGTGGAAAATCCGATATTCGGATAATTGGTGTTCAGATAATTGAGGTTTCGCTGTATTATTGGTTGTTAATTAGCTAGTATAAATGTCATTTGCCACTTTACCAGCTCAGACCTGCAGGTCTTGCTATATATGGACATAAGCTGTTTCGTTACTCGAGAAATTATAGGTGGAGCGAAATGTTCTGCAATCAACCTTGAGCATCTTCATTTCAGACAGCATGATATACAGTGATAGATTGATGATCATCGACTAAGTAGCTGAAGGTGATTGGGTCTAGTACACTCCTTCAGGGATGATTGATCTCTGTGCTCCTTTGAGCAAGGGATGACCCTGATCAATGGAGTTTTCTCCAATTCCTATTGATGTCCGTCTTTATAGGGCCATTTTGATGCCACACTCGATGCTATGGTCATCGGTAGTAACTCTTGGATCACTACTTCTTTGGGTTTAGTTCTTTTATTTTTGTTGTAAGAGATCTGGAACTGATGGGTTCTGTCGGAATCAACTGAGCAGGGATGGGGACGTTTTGCTGTGCAAGTATCTCTTGATGACTTTTTTGTCACGATATTTGCGATTGACTGATGAGTGGTAATTAGCTGTTTTGGATTTGCCCTGCTTTTTATTAACTGGACAGTAGACAGTTCTTGAATTTGCCAGGTGGATGCCAGCATTTGTTATGACTAGGCCCTGATATGGTCCCACAATTTGTTGTGCTTCTAAACGGGATACCCCAAATCATTAAGCCCTTGGGTGAGGAAAAATGAACTGGCTGTTCTTTATTCACCCACCCAAGTGGTTGGTCATTACATGGTTACTGTTAAAAGGATTTCATTTTCTTTTGAATATATTTTTCTCAGACCCAAATTAATTTGTGTGTTAAAAGCAGACAATTTAATCAGCTTTCTTTGAATTTATGAAAACATGGAGTTTAATAATGACCAAATGTGAGAAAGATTACGAATACAACATGCATGCAAATTAGAAGAAAAGGTGAGATTTGAAGGGTACAAGGTTTTAAAGAAAAAGATCTATGGATCAGTTTCTGAATTGTTCATGAAAGGTGGATTATTTAACACAGCGATCGTTGCAATGGAGGTTACTGGTAGCGTTGACGTCAGTCAGTTTCACACTCCTTAGCTTTGCAGATTGGTTGTGATTCTGTTTTTTAAAAACTTTTCTGACTCTGTATCATAGCATTCGTGGTGAGGGAGGGTCCTTTTGTTTTCCTGTTTCCTTTTGACTGGCTGCTGGCTAACTGACTTTAGTATTCAGAGTGAGAGTCTCTTCACCTGCCACACTGGTAACTAAGAGAGAGTTTTTTGACTGTGATGTTTGTGATATGTTACTGCTCAAACAGAGGTATAGATGAGAGCATTCAGTTCCACTAGCACACTCCAGTAGAGATGAAACTGGCTTTTTAACCCGGTGGTTCTTATTCTTCAAAGAGGAATGAAAGACAAAATGTTTGCCATTTGGAAAATATCACAGGAATCACAATTATTATTTTGTCGAAGGAAGCCTTTCAGCCCATCGTGTCAGTAGTAGCTCTATTATTTAATGCTAATCCCCTGGCCTTTTCCCCATATCCCTGGACACTATTACTATTGAAAAAAATATCCAATGCTCTCTTGAATGCCTGAAATGAACCTACCTTCACCACATTTTCAGGGAATTGATTCAATATCCTCATAGCTTGATCAGTGGAAATGTTTTTCCTCACTTCGCCCTTGCTTTGTGTGCACATCACTGTAAATCAATGCCCTCTTGTTCTTCTTTCTTTTACGAGTGGAAAGAGCTTCCCTCTATCTACTCTGTCCAGTCTGCTCATGATTTTGAAAACCTCAATCAGACCTCCTTTAAACCACCTTCTCTCCAGGACAAAGTTTCAATTTCTTCAATCTATCTTCATAACTGAAGTTTCTTGTACCTGAAACCATTCTGTAAGTCACTTCTGTGCTCTCTCCAATGCATTTGCACCTTTCCTATAAGATGCACAATGTGGGTGGCACGGTGGCACAGTGGTTAGCACTGCTGCCTCACAGCGCTAGAGACCCGGGTTCATTTCCTGCCTCAGGCGACTGACTGTGTGGAGTTTGCACGTTCTCCCCATGTCTGCGTGGGTTTCCTCTGGGTGCTCCGGTTTCCTCCCACAGTCCAAAGATGTGCAGGTCAGGTGAATTGGCCATGCTAAATTGCCCGTAGTGTTAGGTAAGGGGTAAATGTAGGGGAATGGGTGGGTTGCGCTTCGGCGGGTTGGTGTGGACTTGTTGGGCCGAAGGGCCTGTTTCCACACTGTAATGTAATGTAAATGTAATACTCCATCTGAGGTCTAACAATGTGTCTTGTACAAGTTCGACAACACCACCTTACCCCTGTACCTTTTGCCCCTTTTAATAAAGACGTGAATACTAGATGCTTTATTAACTGCGCTCTCCATGTGTCCTGTTGACTTCAGTAGTCTATGCAGATACACAACCTGCCCACTCTGCTCTGCATCCTCTTTAGAATTGTAAGCCCTATTTTATATTGTCTTTCAGTGTCCTCCCTACAAAGTGCACCACCCCTCACTTTTCTGCATTTAACCTCACCCTCTACCTATCTGTTCATTCCACCAACTTGTCAATGTCTGTTTTTGGAGTCATATATTGCCTACTCACAGTTTACAATTCAATACAATACAAGTTTTGTGTCATCTATTTGGAAATTATCCCCTGCACACCATGATCTGGACCATTGATATGTATCAGGAAAAGAAAATGTTCCAACACCGACTCCTGAGGAACCCCACTACAAATTTTCCTTCAGCCCAAAAAACATCCATTGATCATTACTCTTTGTCACTCAGCTGATCTTGGTATCCGTGTATCCACTGTTCCTTTTATAACATGTCCTACAATTTAGTTCACTAGTCAGTTGTGAAAATGCCTTCTGGAAATCCATGTATACTGCATAAAAAGGTTGATTCTCAATTGTATTGTCTGCCTAGACTTGTCAGAAGCATTCCTTTTCTTTCTAATATTACTTTCTATTTCCTTTGTCATCCAAGGAACTTTAGATTTGTTTGCTGTACCTTTTGCATTCGAGGGACTATACTACGATTGTACACTAATTATCTACTCTTTGAAGCTATTGTTCAGATACTACTTTTCCCACCAACCTCTTATTCTAATCAATCCTACTCAACTCTGTTCTAGCTCTACTGAAGTCATCTCTCCACCAATTGATTTTTCTTGCTCTGGATCGTTGCATGTCATTCTTCAACACCAATGTGAACCTGAACAATGATCACTGTCTGCTAAATGTTCCTCACTGATACTTAAAGTCATAGAGATGTACAGCATGGAAACAGACCCTTCGGTCCAACTCATCCATGCCGACCAGATATCCCAACCCAATCTAGTTCCACCTGCCAGCACCTGGTTGATATCCCTCCAAACCCTTCCTATTTATTTACCCATCCAAATGCCTCTTAAATGTTGCAATTGTACCAGCCTCCACCACTTCCTCTGGCAGCTCATTCCATACACGTACTACCCTCTGCGTGAAAAAGTTGCACCTTAGGTCTCTTTTATATCTTTCCCCTCTCACCCTAAACCTATGCCCTCTAATTCTGGACTCCCCGACCCAGGGAAAATACTTTGCCTATTTATCCTATCCACGCCCCTCATAATTTTGTAAACCTCTACAAGGTCACCCCTCAGCCTCTGACACTCCAAGGAAAACAGCCCCAGCCTATTCAGCCTCTCGCTATAGCTCAAATCCTTCAACCCTGGCAACATCCTTGTAAATCTTTTCTGAATCCTTTCAAGTTTCACAACATCCTTCCAATAGGAAGGAGACCAGAATTTGACGTAATATCCCAAAAGTGGCCTAACCAATGTCCTATACAGCCACAATACGACCTCCCATCTCCTGTACTCAGTACTCTGACCAATAAAGGAAAGCATACCACACGCCGCCTTCACTATCCTATCTATCTGTGACTCCACTTTCAAGGAGCTAGGAACCTGCACTCCAATGTCTCTTTGTTCAGCAACACTCCTCTGTAGGACCTTACCAATAAGTGAATAAATCCTGCTAAGGTTTGCTTTCCCAAAAAGAAAGTATTCTGCATGGAGGTCAGTGTTGATTGGGGTCCAGCAGGGCTCTGTTCTTGGGCCTCTGCTCTTTTAGTTTTTATAAATGACTTGGATGAGGAGGCTGAGGGGTGGGTTAGTAAATTTGCAGATGACACAAAGGTTGGAGGTGTCGTCGATAGTATAGAGAGCTACTGCAGGCTGCAGTGCAACATAGACAGGATGCAAAGTTGGGCTGAGAAATGGCAGATGGAGTTCAACCTGGATAAATGCGAAGTGATGCATTTTGGAAGGTTGAACTCGAATGCTGAATATAGGTTTAAAGACACGATTCTTGGCAGTGTGGAGGAACAGAGGGATCTGGGTGTGCAAGTACATAGATCCCTCAAAGTTGCCACCCAAGTGGATAGAGTTGTTAAGAAAACATATGGTGTTTTGGCTTTCATTAACAGGGGATCGAGTTTAAGAGCCACGAGTTTTTGCTGCAGCTCTACAAGTCCCTGGTGAGACCACACTTGGAATATTGTGTCCAGTTCTGGTCGCCCTACTGTAGGAAAGATACAGAGGCTTTGGAGAGGGTGCAAAGAAGGTTTACCAGGATGCTTCCTGAACTGGAGGGCTTGCCTTATGAAGAAGGGTTGAATAGTCTCAGACTTTTCTCTCTGGAGGAAGAGAGGAGACCTGATCGAGGTATACAAAATAATGAGTGGCATAGATAGAGTCAATAGCTAGAGACCTTTCTCCAGGGCAGGATTGACTGGTACGAGGAGCCATAGTTTGAAGATATTAGGAGGGAGGTATAAAGGAGATGTCAGAGGAAGGTTCTTTACGCAGAGTGTTGTGAATGCATGGAATGCGTTGCCAGTTGAGGTGGTGGAAGCAGAGTCACTGGGGACATTTAAGCGACTGCTGGACATGCACGTGGATAGCAGTGAGTTGAGGGGTGCGTAGGTTAAGTTACTATATTTTACATTAGGATTAAACCTCAGCCAACATCGTGGGCCAAAGGGCCTGTTCTGTGCTCTTCTTTTCTATGTTCTAAAATGCAGCACCTCGCATTTATTTGAATTTAACTCCATCTGCCACTTCTCAGCCCATTGGCCCATCTGATTAAGATTTGGCTCACCTCATTTCTAAAGAACATGTTTACAATGCATCCTTCCTTGTTGGACTAGACAAGTATAGCTGCAAGAAACTCTGACACACTTGTCCCCTCCCACTGACATCATGAATGTACCAATCTGTAACTGGGTAATTGGACACCTTATTTTAACTACTTGAAAATTTCTGTAATTTCATTACAGATTTGTACCTCTAAATACTTTGCACTAATTGGTGGTCTATGCATTGAACAATGTAATTGCACCTTTTTTATTTCATGGCTCTCGCCAAGTTGACTCTGTCCTTCATCCCTATGAGACATGCTCTTTCTATAACACTGCAATATCCTCCTTAACCGATATTGCTACCCTTCCTTTTCTGTCTTTCTTGAACAACTTGTACCCAGAAACATTTAATACTCAGTTTTGCCCGCCCTTGAGCCAGGTCTCTGTTACTGCTGCAACATCATAATTCCACATTGCAATCTGTGTCTGTAACTCCCCAGCCTCCTTTACTTGGAAAGAAACAGACATACTTACCTGGTCTCGCCTACTTAGGACTCCAGACCTATAGTGACCAGAAACTGTTAATTTTAGTGAAAAGGTTTAAGACTAAAATAGCTGGTTATTTCATTATCGATTATTCCTTCAAAATCCCACCTGAATATCACCCGGAATGTAAATGTGCCTGTAAGTGCCCTGCTCAGAGCTTAGAAAGATCCAGTTAGAACTGAAAAGATGACACTGAGGCAATATGTGTGCAAGTGTGTGTGATTGTTTTAAAGCTATTTTCTAATCAACATGATCAGAAATGTTATGACACCCCTCTCTAGTAGGTAGGACTGGACCCTGGCCTCCTGGTTCACGGGTAGGGAAAATATTTAATTGTGGTTTACTCTTAACTACCCTCTGGACAATTCAGCATAGGCAATAGATGCTGACCTAGCCAGTGTTGCCCTTACCTGGATGAGTGGCATGCTGTTGAGCTGGGGTCCTCAGCCCCTTGTTATCTTTGTAGTTAAGAGATTAATCCAGTTTATTTGTTTTTTATTCATTTATTTTACATTTGCTTTGGAAGCAATTAAGAGGGCAATGCACCACCTCCATTACTGTGGGTGGGTAATCACATGTGGACCAGATTAGGTAAGGGTGGCAGATATCTTTCTCTAAAGGACCTTAGTGAACCAGATAGGTTTTTTCAACAACCTTGTCAGCTTTGGGTCTTATTAGCTTAAAGTCAAAAGATCAAGTCAGATCTGCACAGGAACTAGAGTCAATGCTAGATCTGTTTATGTTAGATCTATGATGCAGTCTGTGATTGGTAGCTGGTATTTAGTATAAAACAGAATTGGTCTAGGAAAACAATGAAAAATGACTGGTGAAGAAGGCATTTGGTGTGCTTTCCTTTATTGGTCAGAGCACTGAGTATCAGAGTTGGGAGGTCATGTTGTGGCTGTACAAGACATTGGTTAGGCAACTTTTAGAATATTGCATGCAATTCTGGTCTCCTTCTTATCGGAAGGCTGTTGAAAGGGTTCAGAAAAGGTTTACGAGGATATTGCCAGGGTTGGAGGATTTGAGCTATAGGGAGAGGCTGAACAGGCTGGGGCTGTTTTCCCGAGAGTGTCAGAGGCTGAGGGGTGACCTAACAGAGATTTATAAAATCATGAGGGGCATGGAATGAGTAAATAGATAGTCTTTTCCCTGGCGTGGGGAGTCCAGAGCTAGAGGGCATAGGTTCAGTGTGAGAGGGGAAAGATATAAAAGAGACCTAAAGGGCAACGTTTTCATGCAGAGGGTGCTGTGTGTATGGAATGAGCTGCCAGAGGAAGGGGTGGAGGCTGGTACAATTTGAGCTTTTAAAAGGCACCTGAATGGATATATGAATAGGAAGGATTTAGAGGGATATGAGCCAAGTGCTGGCACATGGGACTAGATTAGCTTGGGATATCTGATTGGCATGGACGAGTTGGACCGAAGGATCTGTTTCCATGCTGTACATCTCTAAGACTGTATGACTCAAATTGATGGTGGTTTCCTCATTAGACTATTAATTCCAGATTTTTAAATTTAATTCCACTCGCAATGGCAGGATTTTGGCAATAATGGTCGCCAAAACGTTAGTTTGGGTCTCTAGGGTAATAGTCTTTTGGCAACAAACGAGGTCACTGCATCCACTTGAGTTGCTGTCTTGAAGTGGTGGTGTTCTGATATGTCTGCTACCCTTATTCTTCAAGATGCAAGTGATCGTGTTTGAAAGGTGCTGTCTTGGGAACTTTCTGTTGTACACAGTACACACAGCTGCTATTGAGTGTCAGAGGTGGAGGGAATGAATGCTTATGGATGAGGTGCCAATCAAGTAGGCCATTTTATCCTGGATGGTATCGACCTTATTGAGCATTATTGGAGCTGCACCCATCCAGGCAAGTGTAGAGTATTCCATCTAACTTGTGGATAATGGACAGAATTTGGGAAGTCAGGAAGTGAGTTAGTCGCTATATTATTCAGACCATATCTCAGTGTTCAAAAATCACTCATACGTTGAGGGTTTCTTCTCTAGTGTGGAATACTGTTTATGATGTTTATGAAGTTTTTGAGAAAGTACCCAATTGGGTTTCTTTCTTCCAGATTCGACTTCAAGAAGAATAGCCCTGACTTTAATGTTGCTTGAATTGTTGGCTATTTTAAATGCTTATTTGTAAAGTTTGGAGTGCAAACATAAGCTCACTTGTTAAAATGGCTTCCAACTTTTCAAAACTAGTTGTCATTTCTCAGTCCATTTTATGTTTTTCTTTATGTAATAGGCGTGCCAGTGGCACATCTGCTGTACTGAGGTTTAGATCAAATTTTCGCTCGAATCCATACAATTTAAGAATCTCATCATTCCCATTTTGTTTCAGGAAAATGCCACTATCTGGTTCACTGGTCTTTGAAAATTGGCTAGAGCAATTCTGAAACTAAATTGCATCACCCCTCCATATATAACACCACCAGAGTTGTGATTTCCTTAAGTGTGGGCAATCAAGATAATCTGCCAGCACCTTTTGAGTAAATCTATTATTTATGTACAATCTGCTTTATGTACAATTCTCCAGTTTTGTGTAGGAGTTGGCTGTGTTCACGGCTTTAACTTTCTGCAGTCAATGCAGGATCACTGTGGACTTTCCAGTTGGGTGTGAGCAAACTGGGGAGTTCCAAATGCTGCTGCTGAGCTCCCACAGCTGGTGTTCCAGCATGTAGTTAGTCTCCTCCTAAACCTGGGCCAGAGTTGCTACACCTTGCCAATAGGCATTTTCAGTTGTGGGAGAGGTTTCTCCCAGATCCACAGCTAGGATGGTATAGCTTGGCTTGTCTCTGCATAAGCCGTTGAATGCTGTGAGCAGCCTCATTAAATCTGTTCAATATTCGGAGCTGAGGTGGGAGAATAAGGACACTACAATAGCTAGTATTTCTGTATTGGTTAGCCAGATAATAGGGGGCCTCACCCATGTCTTCATCTTAGCTACTATCCTCGTCTTGTAAATTGGTGGCAATGGGTCAGACCGTTAACTGCCTGCTCCTTCTCTGTGGTCGTACTGCTTTATCATGTTGACATGTCACAACCTTTGCTTTTTCTCCTCCCATTCTGAGGTTGCATTGAGATAATTCACTTTCCTAAGCTTTTTTACGTCTGTATTCAGGCCACTGAACTTTAAGGGTTTACCTGATGTTGGTAGGAGCACATCATGTCATGTTTTGCCGAAAGATTTGGGCCATGATACGTTTGTCTGATTTATTTTTTTGTTTTATCACTATTTGTGAGAAGTTCAGATGGTCTTGGGCCATTTCACAGACTTGTTGAGAATTGCTGTTAGAGCTCTGCTAAATAGTACGATTGAAGTCTTCAGCCTTTTGTTCTTGAAAAAGCTTTGTTTGAGTAGTTTCAGACACCTTTGCACTTTTGTCAGTAGACTAACTCAAGTGAAGTAAAATCAGTGGATTTGTTGGATCAATCCCTGATAGTGAAAAGAAGATTTCAACCTTTATTCCAGTCATGGGTCTCAGTACTATGTCCTGATCTTTGTTACTTAGGCTGTGGTGGTACCTTTCCCACTATCCATCACTATGGTAATACATCGTAGCTTTCTGCTGAATAATGCCAAGTTATCATATCTTCCTGGAATAGTATGAACATGAAATTTGAGCTCTAGCCTAATTGGATCTCGATGTGTACCACGCCATGTGAAGACTTAGAGTCATAGAGATGTACAACATGGAAGCAGACCCTTCGGTACAACTTGCCCACCTTGACCAGATATCCTAATCTAATCTAGTCCCATTGGCCAACACTTGGCCCATATCCCTCTAAACCCTTCCTATTCATATACCCATCCAGATGCCTTTTAAACGCCATAATTGTACCAGCTTCCACCATTTCTTCTGGCAGCTCATTCCATACTCGCACCACCCTCTGCTTGAAAAGGTTGCCCCTTGGGTCCCTTTAATATCTTTCCCCTCTCACTCTAAACCTATGCCCTCTAGTTCTGGACTCTCCGATCCCAGGGAAAAGACTTTTTCTGATTACCCTATCCATAACCCTTATGATTTTGTAAACCTCTATAAGGTTATCGCTCAGCTTCTGACGCTCCAGGGAAAACAGCCCCAGCCTATTCAGCCTCTCATTATAGCTCAAATCCTTCAACTCTGGCAACATCCTTGTCAATCTTTTCTGAACTCTTTCAAGTTTCACAACATCCCTTTGATACAACGAGACCAGAACTGCATTGAATATTCCAACAGTGGCCTAACCAATGTCCTGTACAGCCGCAACATGACCTCCCATCTCCTGTACTCAATACTCCGGCCAATAATGGAAAGCATACCAAATGCCTTCTTCACTATCCCATCTACCTGTGACTCCACTTTCAAGGAGCTATGAACCTGCACTCCAAGGTCTCTTTGTTCAGCAACACTCCCTTGGACCTTACCATTAAGTGTATAAGTCCTGCTCCGATTTGCTTTTCCAAAATGCAGCACCTCGCATTTATCTGAATTAAACTCCATCTGCCACTTCTCAGCCCATTGGCCCATCTGATCAAGATCCTGTTGTAATCTGAGGTAACCTTCTTCACTGCCCACTACACTTCCAATTTTGGTGTCATCTGCAAACTTACTAACTATACCTCCTATGCTCGCATCCAAATCATTTGTATAAATGATGAAAAGAAGTGGACCCAGCCCCGATCCTTGTGGCACTCCACTGGTCACAGGCCTCCAGTCTGAAAAACAACCCTCCACCACCAACCTGTCTTCTGTCTTCTACCTTTCAGCCAGTTCTGTATCCAAATGGCTAGTTCTCCCTGTATTCCATGAGATCTAACCTTGCTAGCCAGTCTCCCACGGGGAACCTTGTTGAACGCCTTACTGAAGTCATTTCGATTACATCTACCGTTCTGCTCTCATCAATCCTCTTTGTTACTTCTTTAAAAAACTCAATCAAGTTTGTGAGACATGATTTCCTACACACGAAGCCACATTGACTATCCCTAATGAGTCCTTGCCTTTCCACATACATGTAAAACCTGCCTCTCAAGATTCTCTCCAACAACTTGCCCTCACTGACATCAGGCTCACTGGTCTATTGTTCTCTGGCTTTTCCTGACCACCTTTCTGAAATGATTGTGCCATGTTAGCCAACCTCCAGTCTTCCGGCATCTCGTCTGTTACTATCGATGATATAAATATGTCTTCGTTTTTTAATGAAGCAGCATTCGGTAATTACTGCTGCCTCAGTTTCAGTGCTGATGTAGCTAATAGTGGGTCAGCTCATTTTGCTGTACCAAGAAGTTCTACTTAGTATCTCCTTCATCTTCTAGACACCTGATTTCGGTATCCGATAACCAGACGAGAAGATCTTCTGCCGTTTTGTAGGCGGTGATCAGGTTTGGGGAGTCAGGAGCTGAGTTATTTGCTGTGGGATTCCTAGCCTCTGACCTGTTTTCGTTGCTATTTTGTTTATATGGTGAGTCCAGATCAGTTTCTGGCCAACAGTAATTAACAGGAAATTGATGGTGGAGGACTTTGTGATGGCAATGCCTATGAACATCAAGGGGCGGTGGTTAAATTGTCTCTTATTTGAGATGGTCATTGCCTGGCATTTATGTAGCACAGAGGATACCTGCCACTTTTCAGCCCAAGTCTTGATATGATCCAGATCTTGTTGCATTTGGACATGGACTGTTTCATTAGCTGAGAAGTCACACCTGGTGCTGAACATTGTGCAATCATTGGCAAATATTTCCATTGCTGACCTTTATATAGAGTGACAGTCTTTGATGAAGCAGTTGAAGATGGTTGGATCTAGAATACTACTCTGAGAAACTCTTTCAGAAATGAGCTAAAGTTGATATGACTGATCTCTAACAACTACAACTGTCTTCCTTTGTGCTAGGTATGACTCTAACCAGTGGAGAGTTTTCTCCATTTCTGATTGATTCAGTTTTGCAAGTGCTCCTTGCTTCTATATTCAGTTAAATGTGGCCTTGATTTGAAGGGCTGACTCTCACCTCACCTCTGGAATTAAGCTCTGTTGTCCATGTTTGAACCAAGGCTCTAATGAGGAAGGAAACTGAGTGATCCTGGTGGAACCCAAACTGAACGTCAGTAAGCAGGTGATTGCTGAGCAGATGCTGTTTGATAGCACTGTTATTGACACCTTCCATTGCGTTACTGATATTCGAGAGTAGACTGATGGAGCAGTAATTGGTTGGATTGGATTTGTCTGTTTTATATACAGGACATAACTGGGCAATTGTCCACTTTTTAAAAATTCCTGAAGGAGGATTATTTCAGAATTTTTCAAAATTGCTTCTGTTAAGTGCCTGTACCCACTGTTCAAAAGCAAGCTGCTTAAGCCTTTCAAATTCCACATATATCTGGTAAAGCCTTTGATAAGGATATGGAATTTTTGGTGCACTGCTAACACTAACTCATGTATACTTAACTATTTTTTTGTTGCCTAATAATCAGCACTGCATTGCTCAGGCAAGAGGGAGTAAACCTCATGCACCTTCCCTGTAAACTTACACTGCATTGAAAAGGATATTGATGGACCAGCCATGTTAACTGCTGTGCCACCCACTTGAAAGAGAAAAAAGACAGCTTCTACCTCTGCCTTTTCAACCTTGGGAATTAAATGTCCAAACTGATTGCCTCTGTGCTGAAGTCTGAGCCAGTGCTGCCTTCATGCACCATCATAGGATTGCTGCTCCTCAGCACTAATTGTAATTCGTTTTCCTGGACTATTTCCTGAAACAGTCTCTCCTCTTGGCCTTCCTATTTCTTTCTTTCCTCCCCCCCTCTCTCATTTTTCCTTGAAATCCTAATTGCTCCAGCTCCAATTTTAATCTTGCCACCACGACTCTGTCTTCAATGATTTAAATTCTTGAGTTTTCTGATTTTCGGGTGTAATTCTAATTCCAATTGCCCCCAAAACTTTTAACTGTTTGAAGCAGAGCGCTTTTAAATCTTCCAAAATAATTTCCAATAATTCTATGAACACAGAGACATCTATTGCGAATGTTTCTATATCGTTGCAGACCAAACTCTCAGAATCCTAAGCAGTTTTGTTTTTCAAGAAAGTCATTTGCAATTGACCATTTGCCCACTCTAATTCTTTTGTCTGAGTTAAAATCCTGGACAAGGCCCCAGTTTGTTAGAAACAGACTCCAGACCAGGTTGACCAATTTTGTTACTGTTTTCAATGGGATGCTTCAAATTGTTAATTTTCTGGATGAGGAGGAATGAACTGGTAAAGGAGAGTCCTTTTATTGTCCTGTTTCCTTTTGATGGCTAGCTAGCTAGCTAACCTCTATGCTTCAGTTATATAGGGCATTAGTGAGACCACATCTGAAGTGCTTTGTACATTATTGATGTCCTTATTATGGATGCATATAAGTGCATCAGAAGCAGTTCGGAGAAGGTTTACTAGACGAGTACCTGGGAAAACAGCACTATCCTAGAAGGAAAGGTTGGATAACTAAGACTTGTATGTCGTTGGAGCTTAGAAGATTAAGAGGTGATGTGATTGAACCATACAAGATCCTGAGGGATTTTGATAGGGAAGATATGGAAAGAATGTGTCCAGTTATGGGACAATCTGGAACTGGTAGTCACTGTTTAAAAATAAGGCCTCACCTGCTTGACAATTTTATTTCTCTCTAAAGCTTGAGAATCTTTGAAACTCTCTTTCCAAAAAGATGGTGAAGGAGATTGGCTAAAAAAAATATTCAGAGGTAAACAGTCCCCTGATAATTTTGGGGTAGGGCAGGCAGGGAGAGGGCGGAGTGTGAAAGGTTCTCTGGATACACGGCAATGTGGAATAATCAGGTCAGCTATGATCTTGTTGAATGAAGTGGGCTTGAGGGACTGAGTAGCTTGCTCTTTCCTCATTTATATGTTTGCATATATCATTAAGAAATATTTCACTCAAATTTCCTTGAATGGCAGTTGTGCCACTCATTGGAGGTAGTGCCAGATTATGAAGATTCTCTGGAAATTATACTTAGTGCTAACTGGTGCAACATGCTTACTTTATTTCAGCCTATGTTGTAACAACCGAAAAACCAACATAATTGCAACTAAAAACAGAAAATACGGGAAATACTCAGCATGCCTGGCAGCCTCTGCAGCGAGAATACTTAGTGTTTCGGATCAATGACTTTTTATGTTAAAGCATCTAACAGAATTTTAAGTACAGTCTGATGTATGTAATTCATTCGTACTGGTGATTTTCTTCCACATTAAGTCTACAATGTGTGAAACAAAACCAAGTGTAAATTTGTGAGTATGGATACTTTGGAATTGAGGCTACCTTTTCCAAATGGAAAAAATCAAACTATCCTACAAGAATCTATTACAAAAGCAGGGACTGGAGAAAGAGCAGCATGTGTGTCTGAGAATTCTTAAAAACTAAAACGTGTGTGTAGGATAGCAAAGATGTTGGAAAGCCTCCAACAACAAAGCTGGTATGGAGTGTGGGGGGGTGGGGAAGGAAGATGTGGAGATGGAAGTGAGAAAAATCTTACATGGAGTACAGATACACTGCAAATGTCAAAGGATTGCTACCACAGTCAGAAACCAGCAGTTCCCAAACTTTTGCCAGATAAATATCAATATGATTAATATTTTGTATGCTTTCTTCATTGCGATAGTTTTTCTTCATCCAATTTTCACTATGTGCAACTTAGATCAGATGGAATAGTTGTTTTCATCCTTGGTAGACAGCTGTGACAGGAAGTGCTCTGTCGCTCATTGAAAAGTTTTAAATCTTTATCATTTATCACTAAGGTCACTTTGTTTAGAGGTGTTTTGTGACTTCTTTGTTTTGATGTAGCTTGTTTGTTGTTTCAATAAGTTTTCATTATTGCACCGTTTAAATATTAGCTATGATTCAAGGCAACTGAGTTTCTGGGAAGGTAGACATTTTGCCTTGAAATATATGACCTGTATGACATATGTATTTTTGCTAAACTTGTTTTTAAAAAAAATTACAAATCATCTTTGCTGTTTATGAAGATTTTTCTGCATCGCTCTAAACTATTTGCTTTCAGAATCATTCTTAATGCCATCCTTCATTTTCTGCTGATCTTTCTTTTCCCCTGCGATTCCCACTATTGTTACTTTTCTCTTACTGTAAATTGCTGTCTTTATCACAATCCAGCATACAGGTTTTCATCTTTTTTTAATGTGTTTTTATAACTCCCATTCTTGTCTCAAAGTCTTAAAAGGAAACTTGCTGCCTCGACCTTATAGTGGCTGTAGAAATGCTGTTGTACCCCCTTCAGTTGTGAAACAACGCTGTTCTGTTTGGACCCCACCCTTGAAACTGTCTTCTAAGTATTGAGTTTTGCAAAGACTCCCACATGGCGTCTCCTGATTGATTTTGCTTTAAAAATTATATTTTCTTGTTTTGGGACTTGGTTGTAACTGTTTACTGTCAATATTATCCAGCGTTGTATTCTTGAGTTTAGTTTATGAATGATGCTGCGACATATTCTTTAAATACAAATGTGTACATTCTCCTTTTCTTTCATGAGATATCCTTCTATCATCTTAACTGAGATTGCTGGTGAAATGTAGAAACATTAGAGTTTTGTAAGTAGTTAGTAAGTTTATAGGTTTGCACCCATGAGAACTGGATTGAAACTGTACGCATACTCTCTCAGGGGAGATGAATTGATGCTTTCTATACTGAAAATTAAGCAAATTAAGCCTGCATCCAAGGTGTGGAGGTCATTGTACAACTCTAAACTTTCTGTCCATTAATTTTGATGGCTACAAAGTTGTGTGAATGCATTGATTTTTTTTTTGTAAATTCTCAATTATGTTGTTCTTTCCTGTGAAGCTCAACAATGGAAATGCTGTTTCATGGAATCTAACCTTTGTGATACACGCAACAGGTGCATCAGTATAGATCCTGAAGGGGTGACAGAACAGTGTTCTATTGCACTATAACTCTAGGAATTTGGGAAAATCACAATCACTAGAGAAATGGGACAGAGATTATTGGAACTATGGGCTGACAAATGCCTAGGAAGGAGTCCAGAACTAGAGGGCATAGGTTTAGGGTGAGAGGGGAAAGATATAAAAGAGACCTAAGGGGCAACGTTTTCACGCAGAGGGTGGTAAGTGTATGGAATGAGCTGCCAGAAGAAGTGGTGGAGGCTGGTACAACTGCAACATTTAAGAGGCATTTGGATGGGTATATGAATAGGAGGGGTTTGGAGGGATATGGGCTGGGTGCTGGCAGATGGGACTAGATTGCTTTGGGATATCTGGTCGGCATGGACGGGTTGGACCGAAGGGTCTGTTTCCATGTTGTACATCTCTATGACTGTATGACCTGATTGACATCATCCTGTGGTTTTAAAAGAAGTGCCTAGTGATACAGTTGATGCATTGTTTTTGATTTTCCAAAATTTATTTGATTTGTGGACATTCCAGTTTAGATTGGAAGATAATGTATGTGACTCCTTTGTTCAAAAAGAGAGGAAGGCAGAAAGCAGGGAACTACAGGCCAATTAGCTTAACATCTCTCATCAGGAAACTGTTAGAAGCAGCACTCCCCCTCGGTTTTCCTGCTGCACATGTGGCAATGAATTATAGAGTCATAGTACAATTACAACATTTAAAAGGCATCTGGATAGGTATATGAATAGGAAAGGTTTAGAGGGATTTGTGCCAAGTACTGGCAAATGGGACTAGATTAAGTTCGGATATCTGGCTGCATGGACGAGTTGGCCCGAAGGGTCTGTTTCTATGCTGTACATCTCTGACTTGTGGAAACAAAAGTCAATGCGTCTGTATGCCATGCAGCATGCATGGACCCTCCAACCAACTGCACTGCTGCACAACTTAAAGGAGACACGGGCTATTATAAAAAGGTTATAGGAGTGCACTTGGATGATTTCAAGTAGCCAGGGAGGACCTAAGACCATGTGAAAGGGAAATCATATTTGACCAATCTATTAGAGTTCTTTGAGGAGGCAATGTGATGTGGTACTAGTGGATGTACTGGCCTTGGATTTTCAGAGGCAATTGTTAAGGTGCCACCTCAAAGGTTACCACATAAAACAAAAACTCAGTGTAGTGGGTAGCATTTCGGCATATACAGAAGATTGGCTGGCTAAGAGAAAGCAGGGAATTGGAGTAAGTGGATTTCATTTTCATGTTGACATGATGTAATAAGTGATCTATTGTAGGAATCAATGCTGGGGACTCCATTGTTTATAATTTACGTAAGTAACTTGGGTAAAGTGGTTGGAGGTATGGTTTCAAAATTGGTTGACTATGTAAAGCTAGGTAGGATAGTAAGTTCTGAAGGGGAAACAGGGAGGTGGTTATGTAGTAGTAATGTCACTGGGCTGGCAATCGAGAACCCTGTGTTAATGTTCTGGGGGCATGAGTTAGAATCCAGATGGTGAAATTAGAGCTGAGTAAAAGATCTAAAATAAAAAACTGGCCTAATAGTAACCATGTAACCAATATCTTTTCGGAAAAGAAGTCTGTCTCCTTACCCGTCTGGCCTATCTGCGACTCCAAATCCACAGTAACTTAATTCCGTCTGAGCAATAAGGGCTGACCAAACCAATGATGCTCTCATTCCATGTAAGAATGTTTTTGTGAAAAGATGTGGCAAATGGAGTGAAAATTGTCCATTTTGGCAGAATGAATAAATAAGTATATTACCTAAAAGGTGAGAAGTTGCAGAGCTGAGAGATGGAGAGCAATTTGAATGTCTTTGTGTGAGAGTCACAAAAGGTTAGTATACATGTACAGCAAGTAACATGAAAACTTCAATTTTTTTTATTGAAAGGGACTATGCTTGGGCTATACAGGGCATTGATGAAACAATATTTGGAGCCTAATGTAATTATTAGTCTCCATATTTCAGGAAGCATGTAAATACATTGAAAGCAGTTCAGGGAAGGTTTGTAAGATTAATACCTAGAATTGACTTGTTTTCACAAATCCGAAGAAGATTTTTGCTTTTGCGAATAATGCCGAAATTTTTCTCATAAATCATGCGTCTTCACTTTACACCATTTTCAGCTTACGAAAGGTTTCTTGGGAACTCTCTACATTCAGATAGCGTGGGATACCTGTAAGTGGTCACCCATTTATGGAAGTGATGAGAAATTTATTTCTGAGGGTTGTTAGCTAAAACTCTGTTCCTCATAAGGTGGCAAAACCAGAACTTTGAATATTTTTAAGGCAGAGGCAGACAGCTATTTGTTCAGCAAGGGAGGTGAAATATTATTGGTGGTGCACAGAAATAGAAATTTGAATTTACAATCAGATCAGCCATGATCTTATTTAAAGAACTGGTTTGAAAGGTCAAGAACTTTCGAAAGCTGACTGGGGGCAGATGTTTGCAGGTGAAGGGACGGCTGGAAAATGGGAAGCCTTCAGAAATGAGATAACGAGAATCCAGAGAAAGTATATTCCTGTCAGGGTGAAAGGAAAGGCTGGTAGGTATAGGGATTGCTGGATGACTAAAGAAATTGAGGGTTTGGTTAAGAAAAAGAAGGAAGCATATATAAGGTATAGACAGGATAGATCGAGGAATCCTTAGAGTATAAAGGAAGTAGGAGTATACTTAAGAGGGAAATCAGGAGGGCAAAAAGGGGATAAGAGGTAGCATTGGCAAATAGAATTAAGGAGAATCCAAAGGGTTTTTACAAATACGTTAAGGACAAAAGGGTAACTAGGGAGAGAATAGGGCCCCTCAAAGATCAGCAAGGCGGCCTTTGTGTGGAGCCACAGAAAATGGGGGAGATACTAAATGAGTATTTAGCATCAGTATTTACTGTGGAAAAGGATATGGAAGATATAGACTGTAGGGAAATAGATGGTGACATCTTGCAAAATGTCCAGATTACAGAGGAGGAAGTGCTGGATGCCTTGAAACGGATAAAGATGGATAAATCCCCAGGACCTGATCAAGTATACCTGAGAACTCTTTGGGAAGCTAGAGAAGTGAATTGTTAGGCCTCTTGCTGAGATATTTGTATCATTGATAGTCACAGGTGAGGTGCCGGAAGACTGGAGGTTGGCTAACATGGTGCCACTGTTTAAGAATGGTGGTGAGGACAAGTGAGAAAGGTTTCTTGGGAACTCTTGTAGACCAGTGAGCCTGACCTCGGTGGTGGGCAAGTTGTTAGAGGGAATCCTGAGGGACAGGATGTACATGTATTTGGAAAGGCAAGGACTCATTAGGGATAGTCAACATGGCTTTGTGCGTGGGAAATCGTGTCTCACAAACTTGATTGAGTTTTTTGAAGAAGTAACAAAGAGGATTGATGAGGGCGGAGCGGGAGATGTAGACTTCAGTAAGGCGTTCAACAAGGTTCTCCATGGGAGACTGATTAGCAAGGTTAGATCTCATGGAATACAGGGAGAACTAGCCATTTGGATACAGAACTGGCTCAAAGGTAGAAGACAGAGGGTGGTGGTGGAGGGTTGTTTTTCAGACTGGAGGCCTGTGACCAGTGGAGTGCCACAAAGATTGGGGCTGGGTCTTCTACTTTTAGTCATTTACGTAAATGATTTGGATGCGAGCATAAGAGGTAGAGTTAGTAAGTTTGCAGATAACACCAAAATTGGAAGTGTAGTGGGCAGCGAAGAAGGTTACCTCAGATTATAAGAGGATCTTGACCAGATGGGCCAATGGGCTGAGAAGTGGCAGATGGAGTTTAATTCAGATAAATGTGAGGTGCTGCATTTTGGGAAAGTAAATCTTAGCAGGACTTATACATTTAATGGTAAGGTCTAGGGAGTGTTGCTGAACAAAGAGACCTTGGAGTGCAGGTTCATAGCTCCTTGAAAGTGGAGTCGCAGGTAGATAGGATGGTGAAGAAAGCATTTAGTATGCTTTCTTTTATTGGTCAAAGTATTGAGTACAGGAGTTGGGAGGTCATGTTGTGGCTGTACAGGACATTGGTTAGGCCACTGTTGGTATATTGCATGCAATTCTGGTCTCCTTCCTATCGGAAAGATGTTGTGAAATCTGAAAGGGTTCAGAAAAGATTTAGAAAGCTGTTGCCAGGATTGAAGGATTTGAACTACAGAGAGAGGCTGGGGCTGTTTTCCCTGGATCGTTGGAGGCTGAGGGGTGGCCTTAGAGGTTTATGAAATTGAGGGGCCTGAAAAGGATAGATAGACAAAGTCTTTTCCCTGGTGTCGGGGAGTCCAGAACTAGAGGGCATAGGTTTAGGGTGAGAGGGGAAAGATATAAAAGAGACCTAAGGGGCAACTTTTTCACGCAGAGGGTGGTACGTGTATGGAATGAGCTGCCAGAGGAAGTGGTGGAGGCTGGTACAATTGCAACATTTAAGAGGCATTTGGATGGGTATATGAATAGAAAGGGTTTGGAGGGATATGGGCCGCTTGCTGGCAGGTGGGACTAGATTGGGTTGGGATATCTGGTTGGCGTGGACGGGTTGGACCAAAGGTCTGTTTCCATGCTGTACATCTCTATGACTCTCTGACTCTCAATGGTCTACATATAATCCTAATTCATATCTAAAGCGATGCTGCCTAAAATTCTGAGGTAGTTTTGCAGTCTTTTCTGATGATATTTTTTGTCTTTATTTCTGATTTACAGAATCTGCAGGATTCTATTTGATATTGTGTTACTGTGCTGCTATAGAAAATACCAGAATTTCACTTTCATTTTGGGAAGTCTCAGGCACTCTGAAATCACAAAGGGAGTGTGATATATCTTGATGCCTGATAAGTGGCAAGTCTCTTAATGTTTGTGTTTAGGTCTTAAGCATATTTTAATGTCATAACTTTAAAAATATACAGCATTTTGTCATTCCCTGTTACATTTTGGTCCTTTATGTCTTTTATTAAAACTTGCATTAAATATAGCTAGAATGCTTAACCAATGTTTGCATTATTTTACTCAGTTTATAATAATTCTTCTCGCACAGTTCTTTTGATAAAAAAACCTTCCATTTTATACTTTTGCGATTTCTTGTGAAACAGTGCATTGTTTACCAACATACCATGTCATGGAATATTTAAGGCGTGGCCATGAATTTATGATTCCAGTTTCTGCCTGGTGTTAGGCTGTCTGTTTAGAATGGAGAATTTCTAAGTGGCGGAGTGAAAAAAACCAAGCAATGAAACTACCTCCATGGTTACATATCATGGAGATGGTGCCAGAGCCCTGAGAATTAAGTTGCTTGAATTCTATGCTACTCTAGGATAAAATACTTTGGAAATCATGCGGCACTCTCAATTCAATGCTGCCATTGCTTTGTCGTGATTGCCTAGGAGCAGCAAGAATATTTGGTAATGGTGTAAAAATTTAGTATTTAGACAGCAGTTAAAACAAAAACACTTCATGACAATGCAAACATGATAGCAATAAATTGCATTTTCGGAGCACTGGCTGGCTGGTGAATGAGTTGAAGCCCTTAATATTATAGGAGATTATTTCAACTTTCCATTGAAATGTATGGACAGGTGACTCCTTGATCTGTACTTGTTAATAATTTGGGACAATCAATTATAGACCTTCAGCAAGACATGTTTGACTGAACACAAATTGTCAGTGAAAGCAAATAACATTAAATATAGCTTTAAACAAACCAGCATGAATTTTCTCTCCCTGCTTCAACCTCCAGTATATCCCTTTTCAGATTTAATTCAGAGTTTAATAGCTAGTATTTGGAATTCTTGATTTGGGAATACCAAATGAATAGAGTGTTTACTTGAAATTGATTCTTGTTTAAGATTTACTCCTGTAATTTACTCATTATCATGTCAACTAAAAAATTGCACCCAATCTTGGTTCTTAGATTTATGTTCAATTTTCCCCCAAAATAAGCAGAGATCAAAATATTGAGTAACCTTCAGTGACAGGTTTTCTTTCTTGTATGAAGCTCCTCATAGCTCTTGTGGAATAACGATAATGCCAAGAAGGCCACTTGGGTCTTGTTTGAATTCTTGTTTGAAGTTTATAACAGGTTATTTTTCTAAAGAAGAAACTCTTAAATTGACACAGTCTAAAAATAATGTTGTTAGAGTAACTAGCCTTGAATTGCTTTGTACCTTTTTTATATGTCACCATTTCCTGGATGGCAGTACTGAGAACAAATGGGCGCTGAAAATTTATCAATGTGTTTGACTCAAATGTGCATATAATATAATTACATAGAATATCACCTGCAATTTAATCAACTCTGATATTTTGACCTGTTAGGTTGATCAATATTTTGCAAATTAACAAACTGCCTACCAATATAAAATATAGCACGTTGGAAATTTATAGTTACTATTTAGATTGAGATCTCATGAAGGTGACATTATAGTTAAATTAGGAATATTTTCAAATAGGAAGACATTTCCTGTTTCCATAAACAACTGCAGATTTTGTCTGACATTTGTTTATGTTTAATAGTACAATATTTTTCTCTTTCTTGCCATTACAAAGATGTAAAAAACTTCAATTTTTATGGTTGCTTTCAGAACCAACCACACTCTGATCCTTGTACTCCAGAATTCTTGTTCTTTGCTTGATTAACATTTTGAAAATTCTGGGCTTCAATGCTGAATCAGCATGTTAAATGCTGCAGGTAAAAGCTATGTGTTACCCTCCAGTAGGAAACCATAGGAGTAGGAATCTGATTGCATAGTTAACTTTGTCTGAGAACTCTCCCTCTCCTATTGCTACACCCCAACCCAGAAAAATGCTGATGGTTACCATCATGTGGGCAGGCAGAAGTCTGTCCTGGCATAATTTTCCACCATCCTAGGAAGAGCCGGGCAATTTATGTGCCCTTCAGCTAGAGCAGAATGTTTTTCGAAGAATCAAGGCAAGAAAAACAAAAACTGATTTTCTCAATTTCTTAAAGAATTGTTTCCAATTTAATTTGTTTGATTACTAGAGTTAACCTAGTGTTGTGCATCCTGAATTATGTACTTGATGTATTTCTTTTTAAATGCCCTCAGAACGTATTGAGTGACAGATATTAAGAACCAATGACTGCTTTAATCATTTTGCAAAGGAGGGACTTCCTGATGACCATCAGCATTAGCATAGCTCAGATTTTGTTGAAATAAAAAGTGCTGGTCAAGAAGCTGTTTATTTTGCATTTAAGTATTTTTCTCGTGATTTATTTTCAGGTATGTTGTGAATAATAAAATTGCTCAAACAATCATACGTACAACTATCATAAACTGCTTTAAAATATTAAATGCCTGCTAATGAGTTGTTATTTCTTGTTAGGCTTGTGGTAATGACATCCAGTCATGAATTCTTCAGTGTGAATGCTTTCTATCAGTCACACAAAGCACACTAGCAGTTACAGTCTGTACTGCCAACTGTTGTATGATACAAAACTTGACCTAATATTGAATAAAACAATCCATGAAGTTTGAACTAGAAGATAGCATCAATTAAGTTATTACAAATTTGAAGTTCTCGTTTTATTTTTTCAAAAAAGTCTAATTTCATTTTCAGTTTTGTCATCTTTAATATATTGCTGTCAGCTGTGGCTTATTTGGTAACATGCCTCTGAGTCGGAATATTGTGGGTTCTTGTTCCATTCCAGTACTCAGGACAACAAAAAAACCAAAACTGACACACCACTGCAGGGTATGGAGGGAGGCCTGCACTGTTGGAGATGCCCTCATTTGGATAGGGTGACAAATTGAAGTCCCATTTTTCTCCATAAAAAAAATTGAGTCGCAGGACATATATTTTGTTTAGTAATCCTGTCTGCCTGCTATGGTGAATGTATCCAGATAGCAATGAACCCACCATAATGTCAGAAAACATGTAGCTCTGAAGTAATCCATATCCTTGGGGTTCAAGTCCAGACTACCCGTGTTTTGGTAAGGTTTTTTTAATGCCGCAGCTAAAGGCTCCCTCAAACCCCTCTTCCCCCGATTCCATGAGAATTGTTGTCTTGCTGAGGTTCCTTTTGAGTCTGCCTGGCTGAAAGAATCTTGCAGGTCGAATCTCACTGGAGGCATGGCCTTTTCCAGGCTGTCAGGGGTCTCCTTGGTCATGACCCCCAGAACCTCAGCCACCAGACCAGGGCCCCAAATCCAGGCTGAATTTGTTCATCCGTTTTTCCGAATCTGCTGTGCTCAAGCTCTCGTTCAGTTGATTCAGTGTGGGCCACCTCAGAAAATACAGAATCCCATTTCCAATCTTGAATAAGAACAGGCAGAAGTTTAGCAAGGAAGACTTTTGCATAATAAAAATACTTGTAAATTATCCCATGGTACTGTTTTTAAAGAGTTATCCTCTGTGTCCTGGCCAATATTTATCCATCAACATTACAAAACAAGTTATTTGGCTATTGTCACCACACTGTTTGCGGGAATTCTTTATTTGCAGTTGTTTGCTGTGCTTCTTACATTATAACCGTTACTATGCTTCAAAAAGTACTTAATTGGCTGTGAACTGCTTTGTGATGTCTGGTGTTGCAAAAGATACTATACAGAGGCAAGTCTTTTTCTGTGCATTGTAATCAGTCCTTTACTATACGTTACCTGTTGTGGCTGCATCATCTTAAGATCATAACATAGCCACAGTAAAGAGAAACTTTAACTGAAATTTCAGTTATTTATTTTGAATAATCTGTTTCAATTATATTGGTAAGTAAGTGGAAGCAACATTCAGAAACATGTGCCAACTCAACATTACACTCTGTCCTTCCTTTGGTTTAATTCTGTTGGTGTACCAGATTTTGTTAAAAATCGTCCATTACATTTTGGCAATATTTTGTTTTCAGACAAACATACTAATAAATAGTGACAACATTATTAGCTTCACCCACTGTCAGTGGCAGAGGTAAAAACACAGTTTGAAAATTGGAACATCAGTTATATTACTATGTAGAAAGCCTCCCTGTAAGAACATTGGTTTAAGAAACTTGAGATGCTGACATGTATTTGCCAAAAAACACCAAGCATAGGAGGTAATTCATTTATCCCTTGCCTTAACTGACTACACCGTCAATGAGGACGAGCATAAAATTGGACTCCTTGCTAATCAATAACAGATAAACTCCAACATCTTTGGAAGGTTGGATAATTAATGGTATCATTCAGTTGAATGTTGAAGTGTGAATAATGTAAAAGCTGGCTTGTTGTACTGCCTCATGTTATCCTGTTCTGACTATGTATAGTTCACCTTACCTTTGTTGTTTGGAAAACCAAAATATATTGAGTGAATGAATTGATTCTTTCTTGTCAGAAATGTCAATGTGCTAAAAGCTATAAACTGTCATTCACATCTTAAAACTTTATATAGACCATATAAAAATTATTAGATGTAAGTGATATATAAAACCCAGCAATTGAACAACAAACAGTTAATTGACTTACTGTTCACTTGATTCACTTAGATTCAAATAGATTCACTTAATCCAATGCATAAGAGCTTATAAAGGGGGTTCAGGATATAATTGTAAAGTAGTATCAAGTGAATAACTAATCATTAAATTATTTTGGCTTTAGTGACAATTTCAAGATGGTGAGACTACTCAAGGAATAAACTCATTAGATAGGTGACAAGTTGATACCACTAATTATCCAGCCTTCCAAATATGTTGGAGTTTATCTGTCCTTGATTAGCAAGTAGTCCAATTTATGCTTGTCCTCATTGACGGTGTGGTCACATTGATCACTTTGCTGTGGGACATCAATGATAGTTTCTGAAAAATCAGATTGATGAGCTCCTTTGTGGCTGGAGTATTTGTTTCTTTTGGAACTTTGGTTCTGGCTGAATCCACTTACATTATTACTTGCTTGCTTGACTCTCATCATATTTGGTTTTAAGTACTTATGTTTTGAAACAATGCAGTTTTCACTGTTCTTTTAGAGGGAGGGAGATAGCTGCAGATATCCATTTGATTTATTCTCTTTATTTTTTGGAAATGCATTTTACTATTTAAAAGAATCCTTTTATTTCTGCTTTGCAAAATTAACTACAGAAGAAGGCAAATATTTTTCAAGCAACAACTAAAACTTAGATCTGCTGAAGATAACGACAAGGAAAATCTGTAAAGTACATTTTAATATATCCAAACTTTAAAAGAAAGCCCTTCTATACAATTGACCACTCTAATAAACTAATTTTGAATGTATGTTAATGTGTTTGAGAATGGACAATCTTAATTTTTGGTGGAATTAAAATCAAAATATGTGGCCTGTGTGACACCAGCAGTAATGCTATGTAACATTTTGTCATTAAAAAAAAAATAATTTTTCCTTTGTGGATGTAGAGGGAGAGCAATTTGTTATGGTGTTGCCCTCAAGAGAATAAATATTGCTCAGTGAATGTTGAAATGCTTCATCAGATTTTAATGAACCTTCATAAAAACGACCATTGTTCGATGCTTTTTGAAAGCAGCAATAACTAGGAGTTCATTGATGTTGGCCCATATCTCAAAGTGTTTTTTTTAATCTGGCAATAACTTTTTTAAAAAAAAAACTTCTGTAGGCTGTTTTCTCATTTGTTCCTTGATTGATTTCGAATGAATTTCCTAAATGTGATTTGCTAACCAAGAATATAGCCATGATACTTTAATTTTAAGGTAGGTAAAAACAATGACTGCAGATGCTGGAAACCAGATTCTGGATTAGTGGTGCTGGAAGAGCACAGCAGTTCAGGCAGCATCCTTTGATCCTGCCTGAACTGCTGTGCTCTTCCAGCACCACTAATCCAGATACTTTAATTTTAAGTCAGTGACTTGCCTTAATCTTTGAATTTATTTGTAAATTTGGTCTACTGTGAACATTGTTTGTATTAACTAGATAAATATTAGTCCAAATGTGTGCTGTTTAGCACATGTCCAAATATGGTTGATGTATTTTGTGCTGATAAATTATCAATGTATTTACAACATGAATGCGTTAAATTTTGTATCTTGCTTCCAATTCATTCTATTACAAACTCATCAATTTTTGATGAGAAGCAGTGGCAGACATTTCCAGAGATATTGAGGAAGAAAGTTTCTGCCAAAAAGCCACACCATCCAGGGCAAACTGAGGAAGTTGAGGGTTGAAAGAAACAGGTATAACACTCTCTGAAGGTTAGCAGTGGACCAGAAAGTTGTGAACATTATAGAAATTAGAAATGAATGACCAAAGAAAGCCGGGGTAGAAATTGGAGTGTAAGAGAATGTTATCAAGAAAATTATAAACAAACCGTGAAGGTTTCTGCAAGTGTATGAAAGAAAAGAGTAGCAAAAGTGAGGGTTGGTTCCATAGAGATAGAGACTGGGGAATTAATAATTGGAAACCAGGAAATGGCAAACTCTTTCAACAAGTTTTTTGTATCCATCTTCAGAGCAGAGGACACCAAAAATAACTAATAGGATAGAAGAACTTATACTATCGCTGTTGCTGGAGAAAAGTAAGGGGAGTGCCACAGTAACTTAAGCCAGACCAGTTCCTGAACCTGATGACCTGGATCCTTGGGCTTTAAAAAAGGGGTTGCAGAGATGATAGATTATAAAAAAAAACTATTATTTTTATTTGGCAAACTGTAATTACTGAAGTGCCACATGGCTCAGTGCTGATCTTTATTAATGACTTGGATGAAGTGTCTGACTGAATTGTGCCGATATGGAGTATAATGGGAGGAAATGAGAGATCATCCATTTTGGCAGGACCAATAGAAAAGCAGAGTATTGTTTTAATGGGAAGAGAGTGCAGAGTGCTGTGTTCCGTACAGACCTAGGTGATCTTGTACAAGAATCACCAAGTAGGCATGCAGGTACAGCAAGTTATTTGGAAGACAAACAGAATGCTATTACAAGAAGGATGAAGTGTAAACTTATTGAAGTCTTACTACATCTGTGTGGTGCTTTGATTAGATAGTGTAATGTGTAGAGTTTGGTCATTTTTCTTGGGTATGTACTCTAGGAGTAGTCGAGCTAGCAACCTTCCAACTACGAGAGTTGATGAACATTGAGCATTTGGTTACAGGAGGTCTTCATTTGGCACGCCATTGCGGGTGCTCAGACTTTAAACATAAGTAACCATTGTTTATTGAACTAGAGGTAAACTTATTCAAAGAAGTACACATTATTACAGTTGTGATAGAAAAGACTGCCACAGCTGTGGAACGATGTAAGTTCATTTTGGATCAGTTTTCCTTGTCCAGTCTATTTAATATAGAGCACCAGAGTACCACCCTTGCTGTAGTCTTCTCAATTTGCATAGTGTGAAACAAAGTAATTCTTGTACCATGTGATTCCAGGCCACATCGTGTAAACAAAACATGTTCATGATGTTTTTTAGGAATGGAATAAAACCTTGACATTTAAAAATTCTGTTTTAAACTAAATACTCTATGTATTAAAAGGCCAGAGACCCGGGAACATCTTGTGTTCATTACTTCTATGGTCTAAAAATGACAACTTGCACTTAACATAAGAGACATCCTAAGGTTCATTCCAAAATAGTGGAATACGTTCCTAACCATATGGAGAGAGGTTAGACAAGGTACATAACTTTATCAACAAATTATAAACCAGCTATTACAGGTAAAGAGATAAATGAATTACTGAATGAAGATACTCTATTACATGGTTAAATTTGGAATATTATCAAATAGATTTGTTTTCTGTCTTTCCTCATTTTATTACCTGTTTTTTCTGATCAATTTGTTCACCTCTGGGGCAGGTGGGACTCGAACCTGGATTGCCTGGTTCAGGGCAGGGATGCTACTGTGGCAACACAAAACGGCCTCTCTGTGTTTCCTATTAATGTTATGAAATATTCTTGGCAGCTATGCTTTTTATTGTTTCAAGACCACAGGTCTTCCCTGATAACATTGGTTAAACAGTACAGACTCATTTTTCTTTTTCTCGAATTGAAGAAAAGAATCTTGGAAGGGACTGTAGTGTGTTTAATAATGAGGCTTCGCTTTGATATATGTGAAGTAGCATTTTGTTTTGATGAATTATGAATTCTGCACCGTTCTCCATAGCCTTTCTCCATGTAGGGTAAACACTCATTGTAGATATCTCTTGAAAGGATATGGTTTGATGAATTTTTAACTTTAATAGAGGGAATTTCAGGCAATCTGTAGCAAAAAATCAAGATTAAACTGAAATTATTCCTTGACATTGGTGAGTTTTGTAGTAAGTATGTCCTGGGTCTGATGTCTAGTCTGTCAGCTCAGGTAAACTGGAGATGGATATAAAGGTAGTAGAATCAGCTTCAGCCCCTCTGGACTCAAAAGAGAGAAATAGGCTGGGTTTCTTGCTCCAGATTACTATCGATGACGACCGTTGGGAGATCTTCTGTGCAGTTGGATTGATAGGTGGAGATTCCCTTCCGAGTTGAAGTATCAGGGGTACGTCTGCTCCCATTCTGGCCATTTTGCACTCAATGATTGGTGAGCTGTTAACTGGCTTAAGGCAAGATAACCCTCCTGTGTTTAGCTCTATAAAATCATTCATTACCTCTGAGGGGTTGGAAGGGTTCAGGTGAGTAGGGGAGTTGATGACTAAAGAAATTGCAAAGGTTTTTCCTTTTTTGCGAGAATTTTGACAGAGCAGAGTCTTTAAAATTTTGGCAGGATGCAATAGGATAAATAAAAGCAGACTGTTTATTGCTGTTGAGTAGCCATTAATACAAGATTAAACACAATATTTTCACAGTTTTTGTAGTAGGCAAAAACTCTTAGCATTTACGGTTAGATTGGATTGATGGGTCAAGAAACAGATGTTGAAAGACAATGTGCATTTGATCAGAGCAGTATGGAGGGCAAACCATAGACTTGGAACCAGTTTGTTGACGGGCCTGTTTAAGTGCAGTATCTCCGAAGTGTTTAAGCCTTCAGAATTTAAACAGGGTGGTTCACTTCATATGTGAATGTGTCTGCATTCCTGTCAGAGACCTGCAAGTCTTTTGACTGTGTTTTGCACTGTGATAATTAAGTTTTGTTCTTGTGTGAATGGACTGATGGTAAAAACATTTCATATAATTAAATTACAATATCTTCAGGTGGAAGTTTATGTATAGCCAATGCGTTATTACTGCCGAATGTCCAGATTCCACCATATAAGATTGAGAGAGGTTGTGTGATTTATTGCTTGTTGTGGGAAGATGAAATAATGTAAAGTGGGATGGAAAGTGAGGATTTTAAACATTTTGACAAGACATGAGGTATATGGAATCTAACCATTTACAGTGATGTATATCCAGTTGTTGAGGCAATATGTAATGTGTCTTTGTAACGCACATCCGTATTATTAACCATTTTGTGTTTAGTTAATTCATATTGTCAAATCTGTTTCCTTTCAGGTCGTGAACAAGTGAGAAGAAAATCAGAAAAAACTGCATCACATCAAATTCCATTTCCATTGTTTAGGTAAGAAAAATACCAAGCTTTTTGATGCATAAGGCAATCTAGAGTAAACCTCCTTGCTGAACACTTGCGGGTTTGACAGATTTATTTCTTGTTAGTGGTTCATTTTATTGAACTCTTATTAATTGTAGGCTCAAGATGCTCGCACTGAAGAAGTTGTAATATTGGAGCTTGCTGTGACAAAGTTGATGTAGTTTCCAGTTACTCATTTTATGTTCAAGTTATTACTGTCAAAAATTGGTCATCTTAACTACAGATATTAGAGTACGTGTTCTGCTTTTTATCAGAATTGTTTGAAAAAATTCAAATATTTCTTCAAACATTGGCCTGTGTTAGACTGAGATGAGAAATGGTCATCTACACTTGTAGTCAATACACAAGTTAACACAAGAACATTTTTCTTTTCTGAAGATCTGCCAAAAATGCTTTAAAAATCCTAAAGAATCTAAGAAGTTCCTAACAGCTGCATTTCAGGTGCATTTATGAATGAAACAAAATAAATTTAAAAAATTTGGACTCAGCTAAAAGTGAAAATGAGTATAACAAAACTTGATTAACACTGTGGTATCTCAATTAAACAGTCATATAATTTAGACTGGCTTTTTAAATACAACCCTTGTATTTAGCACAGAGCAAATTGTGAACTGTATGCCTCTGAGTGTATCTTCAACCATTAACCACTATGGAATCTGAAATATTCTGCCACAAACTTTGCAATAAATGGGACTGGATTGCTGGCATGGACAAGTTCAGCAGAAAGGCCTATTTCCATGCTATGAACCTCTATGACTCTATAAAAACAGAAAATACTGGAGATAGCAGGTCAGGTAGCCTCTGTGGAAAGAGAAACTGAGTTAAACTTTTAGCTTGATGACATTTTATCAGAACGAAAGGAAATGTGAGATTTTAGTGGCTTTCAAGGCAGTCCAAAATGGGGAGGTTGGGAAAATAATGTTTAGAAATGCAAGTTGTTGATCAGAGATCGTACCTGTGGCAACATCCTGTGATGTTGCTAAACTTATTCTTGTGCACTTTACTGAATCCTAGAGAGCAGAGTGCTTACCAGCACATCTTGATCCTGACATAGGAACCTAAGTTAATCCGAAGTGTTGGTGGAGAGATTTGGAATGACTATGTAGAGGGAGACGTCCCCTTTAACTAAACTGCAATGTACCTGAAAAAGAAAAACTGTATTATGTTACCTAATCATCTATTTAAAAGTTATGTTCCCTGCAAGCTCTTAGTTTCCTTACCCATTAAATCATCTGTCTCACAAAACAAGTCTGTTCCATAACTTTGTGGCAAGCATGTGTCTCCCCGTCTGCGTGGGTTTCTTCCGGGTGCTCCGGTTTCCTCCCACCATCCAAAGATGTGCAGGGTCATTGGCCATACTAAATTGCCTGTAGTGTTAGGTAAGGGGTAAATGTAGGGGTATGGGTGGGTTTCGCTTCGGCGGGTCGGTGTGGACTTGTTGGGCCGAAGGGCCTGTTTCCACACTGTAATCTAATCTAATCTTAGAATGTTTCGTTGTGATTTTGACCCCAGTAATGAATTTTGGGAAAATTGATCAATTCAATTCTCAAAAGAAAATGCACTTTATAATTTATATTAAAGTGGCAGTAAAGCTTTTTAAAGCTGCACATTTTTCACCATTCAAAAATGGTTTCATCTGTTTAAAAGACACAATTCATTACATATTGAAGTCACTCATGTCAGCTTGAATGGACTGGAATTATGTACGATGTCAATGTATCATCATCTAAATTTTGCGATACAGTACTAACAAAAGTTGTAGGATCCAAAGAGTTGGATGTGGGATTAGTGAAAAAAAAACAACTAAAGGACCGATTGAGCTTATTGTTCTTTCCATGTGCATGTCTTGATCTTGAACAAGAAATATTCACTTTTTGTAGTAAAGTCACAAACATGTTCATTCTTTTACTGTATTTAGTACATGGAAGACATTTTACATGTTCCTTTTTCAACTTTTGGGATATTTTAGAATATTCTGTAAAATTGTTATCATGCTTGCCTGATTTGCTAATGGTTTTATTTCAAAGAATCTATTTGTGAAATGTCTTTCATCACCTTAGGGTATCCCAAACACCTTTCAGCCAGTTAAGTTTTAATGGTTAAAGTGTGGTCATAATTGTAATATCAGGAAATGCACTCACTCATTTAGGAAAAGCACCACCACAACCCTTAGCAATGGACAGTAAATAGTCTGTGATACTCAGTTGCCTTGGCAGTATTTACGTCCTCATACTTGTTAGTATGGGAAGGCAGTCATTTTCAGATCCAGAGCTGTCTTGACACTCAAAATTGCAAATCCAGAAAAATAATTATGGGATACAATACATGAGTCTAGAGGCAAAATGTACCAAATGTTGTGCCCCTAGAATGGCAAAAGTACTTTGGGACCTAGGGTTTCAAAGGTTGTAGAAATGAACTGCAAGGAACTTGAAGGGAATTGATGTTTTTTTTCTTTTAACAATTCTTAAGTCCTTCTGAAAAATTTCCAACCACGATGGACAGGGGATTAGTCTCATACTTCATTTGTTAAGAATCCTTGAACTTTTCACACACTATCCTGCTTTGATTTGCTTGTTAATTAAATTTTAAATTTTGTGAAACATTTTCCTTCTTTTTTTTCTTAATTATTTCTTTTGCTGTATCTAATATAATTCACTGTTTATGTCTCTTGTTCATTTAGTTTATCCTGTATCCTTGTGATTTATTGTTTAATGAGATAGGGCATTAAACATGATATTGATGAATGTTGCTGCACTGTTTCCACCATGATATTCCAGAACATTGGCCCCCAAATATAGAGTGAAGTTAAAAATCCATTGTCATCATGTCATTGACTGTGAGAGGTGCTACTGCAGTATTTTCTGGACTGTAATTTTTAGTCATCTTCCACTCACACTGGGCAGAAGTTCCCTTTTCCAAGAATTGATGCAGAAGATGATGGGAAGGGCAATCATCAGATATACTTTCCACCACCTCAGAAATTTGAGTTTTGGGTGGGAAGGCTCAGGTCGTCTTAACCCTTCGTCTATTAAGTAGTTAACCAGTGATCAGATGGGATGAGCGGTGAGAAAGGACAAGAATATCTGGCTGGTTAATTTGGTGGTAGATGGGGTTCCTCGCTCTGCATTAATTTGAGGCTCCCACCCCAACCCTCCTTGTGAGCTCCTATCCCCAAAGCATCTTCCAACCAAAACACCGCCTTTCGTCCCGGTGAACCTACCCCTGAAGTTTCAGGCTGCGAGGTTTCAGGCTGTGCTGGCAGCACCAGCAGACAAAATCTCTTGGTCTGGCTGTGAAATTCTACTGGAAAGCCTCTCTGGCGGCTAATCATATGCCTAATTGATGCTTGATCCTGCACATTTTCTATACAAAATAGACCAAGAACTTTTTCCACTAAACGTCCTGCTTTCAGACTTGGTCCGAAAGTGGGAAAACCCTTGGACAGGTGCAGACTTTAGTTGATTGGCTTTGGCTTGGATTTTGCGGTTTTTGATAAATTAATAGTGTCAGGATTACATTACATTTAAATTTGCTGACAAATCTGTATGTTCCTGCACTGGAATGTGTCGTGATTAGATTTCCAAAGTAGAGCAGCGCCCTCTGCAGGGAATCTTGAACCTATGACAACAAGACAAGCAACTGGTTATCTCTTAAATCAAGGTTGAAGAATAGGGAGGAACACAGGCTTGAATCTTTCTAGTCCTTTAGAGATGGATCTGGGTGCAGGAGCAAAGTGCAAACACAGTATGTTGGGTCAGTTTCTCAAACCGTTCCTACCTCTGAGCAATCCTGCCTCAGTACTAGTTTTGTTCTTCATGCAAAAAGAATCCTTTTCATTTCACACACTATCCTGCCTACCTCCTTTGACTTTGATTCCCTTATAAACTAAATTTTAAATTTCTGAAACTGTTTTGTCTTTTCTTATTTCTTTTACTGTATCTAATATAATTCATGGTTACTGGCTAACCAGCCAGGAATGGCAGGGAGCCAATTAGGTTAGTTAATTGTCCAATTGAATGCAAATTCATGAAGCTTCTGGCATCATGAAGACTTTAGACAGAACCTCACCCAGGCAGAAGATCCATGGGTGCCTGGGAATGGCCTCCTGGTAGCAAGGTGGGGTGACATTATTCCTGTCTTTAAATCCACTACACACCTCCCCTCCCCCAAATAAAAAGATCCATACTGGAGCTGCGGCCAAAATCTGCTAAACTGTTGGGTAAGTGCCTACATTTTAGAGTTGTATCCCACTCCCCTACCTGCATCATCACCTGATGGTTTTGGGCCTCTGTCTAAAGAACCCTCTGGCTGTTTTAATTAAATGGCAACATATTAATTGACTCCCTTCCATAAGATCATAGGAGAGGTGTACAATGTTCTGATGGGCATAGACGGTGTCAATAAGGAGAAACTTTTCCTCTTAGTAGAAGGGTCAATAACCAGGGGACATTGCTTTTAAGGTAAACAACAGGAGACTGAGAGGGGAGTTGAGGGGAAAAGATGATGATTCACCCAGAGGGTTGTAGGTTTTTGGGACTTGCTGTCTAAAAGGATGGAAGAGGCAGGAACCCTCAAAACAAATGCAAAGTATTGAGATGAATATTTATAATGCCATAGCACAAAGGCTGTGGGCCAAGTGCTGGAAAATGGAATTAGAGTAGATGAATATTTGATGACTGGGGTGATGGCCAAACAGTCTCTTTCCATCTACATAAATTTTCTGACTCTTTATTATACTAAAGGCCCTTCCTTAACCAACTGCTCCCAACCCCTGAAACTTTGCAAAGTGTGTAAGATTCCTTCCGGGACGGTGAGATGCAGTGGTAAAATCTCTCCCTCTGGGACAGAAAGACCAGCTGTGTGTCATAACATGCCCTCACAGGGTGATTAAAAATACTTTCTTTAAGATTCCTTCTGTAGAGATGGTGCAAGCAGTATAATACTGAATTCAATGCAGAATGATGTGCACAAAGAAAAAAACGGGAAAGGGACAAAAGAGATTCCAAGAACAAGTTAAAAGATCTTAATACCTTCAGCATTAATTAAAATCTGAACAAATGAGTCTCATGGACGAGTTGGACTAAAGGGTCTGTTCCCTTGCTGTATATCTCTCTAACTCTGTGACTCCACGATATTATGCTTAATTTTCAGTGTGAGAGTGGATGTTTTGCAGTACTTTACTTTCTATGCTGCTAAAAACACATGTAGGACAAATTGAACCATCTCGGGGATGTTTAGTGGGTATCTCTTATAGAAGTTGTTGAACTTTGTTCTACTGACTGTGTTTCAGTCTCTAGCCTCTTGATGGGTTACTGTTATAGCAAAGAATCTGGAGAAACAAGGCAACTCGAGCAGCAACTTCCTCTTTCCACATTTAACTGCACTGATGCCAGATGTTGCTGTCCGATTTATGCTTTAATTATAGTGAGTGCTGATAGTCTCATTGTTTCTCGTGCAAAATCAGGGTCATTGTTTTCTGATGCAAATTGCTTAGCTGTCAATATAAGCATTGTGGAAATATTTTTAACAGAATTGATGTAGATTATAACTGAGTTTATTTGTTTGTCTTACCAAGATATCCAACAGTAAAAATGAATAAAACTTGGAGAAACTCAGTAGGTTTGGCAGCATCTATGGAGAGATACAGAGGTAACATTTTGCTTCCAAAATGGCTCTTATTTAGGACTGAAGAGAGGTAGAAATTGTGTGTTTTATGCTGTTGGAAAGAGGGAGATGGACAGGGGAGGGATATATTAGCGGCGAAGGAAGATTGCTGCACAAAATCTCGGTGTTCAGAGGGAATATTAGTGAGGGTGGCATAGAGAGAAAGACGTCATCGACAGAAGGGGTGGAACCTTCCTCTAGCAAGGTGTAATGTGAGCAATGGTGAGAAAGACAGCAAAATCTGAAGAGAAGGCAAAAAACAATCAGCTTTCCAATGTTGAGGAAAGATCTTGCAATTTTCACCTCCAGACTTGTATGTCAGCTTTTGAGTCTCACCATTGAGCTGCAATGACCTTACTTTTGTGAAACAGAAACAGAAAGCACGAGAGAAACTCGGCAGGTTTGGCAGTATCTGTGGAGAGTGAAACAGAATTAATGTTTCAAGACCTGTATGGTGGTTCTGAAGAAGACTAGTACTGGACTTGAAATGTTAAAACATCTTCTCTCTCCACAGATGCTGCCAGAACTGATGAGTTTCTTTCTGATGAGGCTGTTTTTATATCAGAGTTCTAGTATCCACTGTATTCTGCTTTTATCTTAGCTTAAAGTGTTATTAAAACCTCAACTGGCTTTACTTACAAGCCTGAGAAACTGAGCAGTGCAATTTCTAGTTATAGGAAGAAAGTAAGGACTGCCAATGCTGGAGATTGAGTCGAAGAGTGTGGTGCTGAAAAAGCACAGCTGGTCAGGCAGCATCCAAGAAGCAGGAGAGTCGACTAATGAAGAGCTTCTGCCCGAAACTTTGACTCTCCTGCTCCTCGGATGCTACCTGACCGGCTGTGCTTTTCCAGTACCATACTGTTCAACTCCAATTCTAGATATGTAAATACTTGATTACAGTTCTCTGACTTTGTCCTAGCCATCATCTGAAGGTTTCCTCTGCCCACTGTTCTGTTATGCTCCATTGCCACCATCCTCCTTCACCCTTCGTTCACAGTAAACCATCAAGTTCAACTTGTCTAATGCCTCACTGATCAACTGTCTCACCAACTTGAAACAATTCACTTTGTAGCTTAGAGGCACCGATGGCATGCAGGCTTCTGATAGGTTGTTTTGTACGCAGGGACAGGTGTACATCTTGTGCATCTACATCAGATGTTTTTGTGCACACTGGACACAAGCCGCTCTTGGATTGCTTTCTTAGTGCTTATTAACTTCACCACTTACTTGGATGCTGCCAGCTTCTCTGTAGGTCACATTGCTTTCCTCATGTCTAGGATATCTAGTGCTCAGTTGTCGGCTGCCAGCTCATGTGGCATGCTTTGCTTTTTAGAACAGAGGGTGAGGCAGGCAGCTTGTGATAGTGGGAAGCAGCAGACAGTTAAGGGATTCGACATATAACTGTGTGGTACAGTGGTAGATCAGTGCCACAACCTACAGCATATGCCAACAGCTTATGCAGCAAACACATTGCAAGTGCTTCCTGCAAACGACAGTGTCAAAGGGGAGCAGTCCTTGGTGGGGTGAAATGGGATTACAGAAAGCCAGATAAGGGTCTTGTAATATTCCATTCCAGAGGGTTGGCCACTTTTTAAGTTGGGTGCTTTAAGTTGGATCCAGCCAGACTCTGGGGATCTCTTGGGCTTGCAGTTGAGGGATTGGTCCATGGTAAGTTCTACAGGTCAATTGCATTGAGGAAGGGGATTAAAGATGAGTCAGTTGGAGTACAATTGAGACATCTGTTTGGTGGGGGGCAAGGTAGGGGTTGGGATTAGCCAGTTCTTTCTCGGATAGGTTAAATATCATACAAGTGGATGCAAGAGCAGTTAATGATTATGCAGGAGCAGAAGAGGTGGTCCCCAGTGAGTGATTCACAAGCAAGCAAGGCAAGAAGGTTTTCTAGTTTGAGAGGGTGAAGTGGGTGGGAGCTGTTCAATGGGCATGCTGCATATAATACCAGGAGTTGGTGAGATGCATATGCAATGGTAGAGTTAGAATAAGTGCTGGCCCTGTGAGTGAGAGTCAGTATAGTGGTGATGGTGGAAAGCAGAACTTTGGCTGGCAGCACTGTGTCAAATCTAGACAGATAGGACTAGTTTTGTTTGGGAAACCTCGTGGGCATGGACGATTTGGACCAAAGGGTCTATATCCATGCTGCAGAACTCTGCCACAGTTGGGCAATCCGCTTCACTTGAGACACAGCACTGAATCAGGCTGTAATCTGTACCATTCCTGGCCTGGCCTGGTGGGGTGACTCCACTGGTGGTCAGCTGGAGAAAGGACTGCCGTCATCTCCCCCAGCCCACGCACCAACATTTCCAGATACCTACCTGTGAAGTGGGGAGTGAGCTTTCCATTCCTCTGGGCCATGGTCTAAATGTTGAGGCTTGAGAAACATTGTGTGAAAGAGTTGTTTCTGTCCTGCATGACTGGAGGTCGTGTGCTGCTCCATTTTACACAGCGCTGGGAAGTCCTGGCTGTGATGCACCTTTTTGTCTTTCTGATCATGTGATTCCTCAAAAATGGCACCCAAGAACCCAGTTAAATCATTGATAATGTGAAGGGGCAAGATTGTGCGAGAAGAATTGCTTCGAGCCATGCTGACTGGGTGTTATAAATCTCACTTGAGAAAACACTTCACCTGAAAGTGGGAAAATTCTGCACTAGGTGTTTAGGCAGAAAAAAAATGTCAACTCCATCTGAACTGAGAGTGTGGATACAGACTGGTTGTTGGCATGAAATAAATCAAAATGGATGACCGAGCTCATTGTCTGAAGTTGTTGAACATTGTGTTGAGTCCAAAAGGCTGCAAAGCACCTGAAAAGAAAACAAGTTGCTGTCCTTCTAGATGGCGTTGGCTTCCCTGGAACACTGCAGCAGGTTGTGGACACAAATATGAGCATGACTTCAGGGTGCCTAAATTACAGAAGCAATTGACCAGAAGGCTAGAGTCATGTTTGTAGATTGAGCAGAGGTGTTTGGCAAAATGGTGATCCAATTGTGAGTGGTCTCTTCAAGATAGAGGAGACCATATTGAGAGGAGTAAATACTGTATTTTAAATTTAAAAATTGCACAAGTCATCACTGCTTCAAATGGAAGGAGGTTTTGTTGCCTTGGACGGTGATGAGAGATGAGGCTAAAGGGCAGGTGTTATAGTTGCATCGGAAGGAGGTGAGATATTGACAGTGATACAGGAATGGGCCAGGATGTTGTGGATAAAACAGTCACTTTAGAATGCTGACAAGTGAGAGGAAGGTATGTATGAAAGTTGTACCCATTGTAATGTTGTATTTTGTAGAAATTTCCATATACACTAAGATATATACCACAGATGGTTTCTAGCAGCTCCAGAACAAAACTGCCAATGAAAAATTTTGAATGTTTGTAAATTAAACTGGAGTGAGAATGTAGAGCGATGACAGTGTGGCCATTTAGACAGGATTATAGACCAACTGAATCAGTAGATGTCATCATACTTCATTAAACAGAGTGTGGAGGAGCCGGTATAGGGCTGCAGTAGACAAAGTTAAAAATCTCACAACACCAGATTATAGTCCAACAGGTTTATTTGGAAGCACTAGCTTTCGGAGCACTGCTCCTTCAGCAGATAGCTGTGGAGAAGGATCATAAGACACGGAATTTATAGCAAAAGATTAGTGTCATGCAACTGAAATAAGCTATTGAACAAACCAAGATTGCTGTTTATTCACTATGTTGCTTCAGTTGCATGGCACTAATCTTTTGCTATAAATTCTGTGTCTTATGATCCTTTTCCCCAGCTACCTGCTGAAGGAACAATGCGCCGAAAGCTCAGATGTCCAAATAAGCCTGTTAGACTATAACCTGGTGTTATGTGGTTTTTAACTTCATTAAATAAAAAGAATTGGACTCTCTTGCCAAACGATGTGCGAGGATGGCCAGGGAGATTTTCCTTGTATCAAAGCTCAGACATCGTCTTCTGTGGCATTAATTTCACTTGATTAAAAACTAGAATTTTTAGACTATTCTGTGACTTTTAACTATGTGAAAAAATAAAAATCTGCTTTCACTCTTTTGCTTAGTTTTATCTCATTTTAAACTCTGGATAACCTCCTGCTGCAAATCATTTCCTCATTGAATGCCTGGCTAAGAGATGGCATGAGTCAATTAACTTGGAGGATCATTTTACCCTAACTCCAGGGTAATGTCAGTGTTTGCACAATTCGACCAATCTTTGTTCAGTGCCTCCTCAAGAAATGGGATGAGATTGAAAATAATACACATGAATCAGTTTTTTTTTCATTCCACATTATGGGATACTTCATTCCATCCATCCATTGCTGGGAATCAATAATATTTAGGTGCTTGTGGATCTCTCTGCATTAGAGGTAATGTTGTAAGTTATGAAAAACAAGTATGTGGAGAAGATGTCTGAGTGTGATCGTGTTTGAGAGAAAAGTAGGGGATTGGACAAGGAGTCGAGGCAAGTCCAGGAGAATGTTACAAACCTTCACTGTAACCTTGTGATAAGTAAGCATCCTCATCAGACCAGGCTTTCACTACAATGGGCTATGAAGTTTGAATCTGTTCCCCTATGTTCTGCTTCATTACTACAACGAATTGACATTTGATTTGAGCATTATCCACCTCTCATCTTGACATGTTCTAGTGTATCTTTAAGAATTCCAGACAGGAGGAGTGGCAGATGGAGTTTACTTTAGATAACTCTAAGATGCTGTGTTTTGGTAGGGCAAATCAGGGCAGGACTTGCACTCGAAATGGTAAATTTCTGGGGAGTGTTCCTGAACAAAGAGACCTTTGGGTTCAGGTTGACAGTTCCTTGAAAATGGAGTCACAGGTAGACAGGGTAGCAAAGAAGTGTATTGAGTATAGGATTTGGGATAATTTGGAGATGCTGGTGTTGGACTGGGGTGTGCAAAGTTTAAAAATCACACAACATCAGGTTATAGTCCAACAGGTTTATTGGAAAGCACTAGCTTTCGAAGCGCTGCTCCTTGAGATATCATGTTATGGCTGTACAGGACACTAGTTAGGTCACTTTTTGAAATACAGCCTTCAATTCTGGTTTCCCTGCTATAGGAAAGATGTTGTTAAACTTGAAAGGGTTCAGAAAAGATTTACATGGATGTTGCCAGAGTTGGAGGGTTTAAACTATAGGGAGAAGTTGAATAGGCTGGGGCTATTTTCCCTGGAGCATCGCAGACTGACAAGTGACCTTGTAGAGGTTTATAAAATCTCTACAAAGGGCATGGGTAGGGTAAGTAGACAAGGTCTTTTTCCTGTGGTATGGGAGTCCAAAACTAGAGGATAGAGGTTAAAGGGAGAGAGGGAAAATATAAATGGAAACCAAAGGGCAATGTTTTCAAGCAGAGAGTGGTGCGTGTATGGAATGAGCTGCCAGAGATATTGTTGGAGATAGGTACAATTACAACGTTTTGAAGACATTGGATAGGAAGGGTTCACCAAGTTGCATCATTGAAGTGCAAAAGTGTCCTGTCAGAACCTGCACCTGTTGCATGCCATTGTCTATGGACATGTGGTGTATGTGACTGGTGCTCGTGCAGCATGTCCTGAGATGTTGGTGTCTTGTGTCAAACGTGGAGGCACTTCAGAGTTAGAGCAAGCAAGTACGCACTCTAGTTTCCTTGTCAGAATTTCTGGTGTCAAACTTGTTTGGCGAGGTTGATAAAATGAGAGCCAGAATATTAATGAGCTGAATTATGGTGTTCACAGTATTTAACAAGGGTTGATCCTTGTAAATTGGTGTCTCCCCCACTGCTGAATGTTAACTCTTGCCACACTGCTTCTGAAAAGCATAAAACCGAATCACAATATTGTTACATTGCAGAAGGAGGCCATTCAGCTTGTCAACTGAGTAAGTAGCATGAGTTACTCCCAACACTGCAATGGACTTCACTGCAATTGTTGCCTGATTCTGTACACATTTCATCTTGTCGCACATGGTTCAGACCCCTGTAAAATTTTGCCCATAGTTGTAAAGTAATGGGACACCAATTTGAGACTGATATGCAAAGGGGTTTCTTCTCCCAAAGGGTAATGAATGGCTGGAATTCTTTATCCCAGAAAGTAGTTGAGGCTAGATCATTAAAAATATTTAAAGAGGAGGTAGCTGGATTTTCGAAATACTGTGGAGTTGAGGGCTGTGAAGGGTGATACAAAAGAGGATTTGAGATCTCGAGCAGATTAACCATGATCTTTTTGAATAATGGGACAGGCTTAAGGCCTGAGTGTCCTGTTCCTGCTCCTATTTCTTGTGTCCTTACGCACTTGGAGGTCTAGTAATTACTCTTGTTTCACAAAAATTTGAAGGAATATCATTGTTTTAATTTCTTTGAAGCTGAAAATCATAATGTAGAAATCCTGAACAATTAAGAGCATAATAACAGTAAATCAGAAACCAGTTTCAGGAAGATACCACCTTCTATTGCTAAAGAAACAAAATATTTAAGCTTCTTTAATTAAGTTTCTGCTCAGAAAATAGCCTTTGTAGGTTGCCAAGTATCGATGTTTGGGACCCAATAATTCAAAGAATTTAGCGTGGAAATCTGTTAATTGCTTGTGTGTGTTGGGGTAGGGAGAGAAAAAGGAGATTGGTGGTCATGAATTTGATTTCGTACCATGCACCTATGGTTTTAATGAACCCAAAATACAGGCTTTACTTTAAAAACAAAAACCACTGTCAATTCAAATACGTATTCTTTTATTATAGCTGCCAATATGCATGAGAGCACTGATCCCATGTGTTGTTCTGGTGAGAAAATCCTGCTGGCCTGTAATGTAAATAAATAAACTGTTTTCCTTTTTATTAAAAGTTGATTGAGACATGCAATGTTCACTCTTTACTCTTGAGTCTTGAAGACTGCGGGCACTCAAAAATCAATTGGCCCAACGTTTCTGACCTACACTTTGGTTAACTCTTGAATCTTTTCAAGTTTTTATTCTAGCCTACTTAATGCAACAATGCTTGGAGTCGTAATCTAATCTAGTCCCATTTGCCAGCACTTTGCCCATATCCCTCTGAACCCTTCCTGCTCATATACTCATCCAGATGCCTTTCTAAAATGACTGTTATGGAATAAAACCAGAAAGTGCTGGTGAAACTCAGCGGGTCTGGCAGCAAGTGTGGGAACAAAGCCTAGTGACGCTTCATCAGAACCGGACTTGAAACATTAACTTTGCTTTCAACAACCGATGCTGCCAGACCTGCTGAGTTTCACCAGCCCTTTCTGGTTTTGGTTTAGACCTCCAGCAAGCACAGTTCTGTTTTATTCAGATTGTGATTGAGGTAGGAGAGAAATTGAGATTTAATCATGACTGAGAGATTAAACAAGCCACCAAGATTGTGAAAGAGCTCAGTTTAACCTGAGTCCATAGATGAAGAGGGAGGGAGTTGGTGTCAAGAGAGCCAAGTTTGTGGGGGAGACCAGAAGTTTGAAATAAAGTCATCTTGAAGACGGTCAGGATTCCATTTGATTATTTGCATATTACGATAAATATTCCCTTTAATTCCATATTGTTCAGAGGCTTTTAATCAAATCAACCCACTGTGAATCTATTCTGAAGAAGAATCATATCGAACTGGTAACATTAATTCAGTTTCTGTCTTTACAGTTGTTGCCAGATCTGATGAGTTTCTCCAGCATTTGGTTTTGATTTTAGATCTTCAACGTTCACACTACTTTGCTTTCGTATTACCAATGAGTCTATGCTTTCCTCAGTATATTCCTAAGCAATGCTTTATCTGACATGGCACCAAGCAAAATGGATGCATTTCTCTGTGTTTTCAAATAAAGTCAAAATGATAAATGTGTTAGTCATGTCATTCCAGTGTCTGACTACACAGTGAGAAATTAATCAAAATGATAGTGGTTATTTTGAGTATCTTGTAAATTATAAATATTAATTCATTGTGTAGCATTATGATGTGAGTTGTACTTCAAATTAACAAGGACATTAAAAGGAAGATTTGGCCGAACACCTCTTGTCTTAAGGAAAACAAGATCCCAGATTGGTCCTTAATATTCTGCCATTTTTGTACATTCAAGTGTGAAGTATTGTTTTATCATACTCAACATAATTAACTGGAAGGTGTAAAAGACAGCTAATCTATTTCTATGGGCATAATCCAGGAGTTGAAAATCTAAGAAGGATTAATGTCATTAAAGGGTAACGTGAAGGATTCATAACTGAAAAGGCCTGCATAAATAAGGAACTTCCACTGTGTTTCATACCAGAAAATGGTGGAAAGGACCAATATACATTGCACAATTGTTACTCCTGTAAGAAAGTACTTAAGTTACAATGCCAAATATTGGAAGCTAAATGTAAGGCAAATGCTATGTTGCTTTTTGGTGCCATAGAGTCCCCTTCTATATGTATGCTAACCACACTTCGCTGTTCAGTTTCAGACCACATGCTGATATTCAATCATGATAAGTCAGAATTTTCTCTGCACAAAATATCATGATTAGGAACACTAAGGCCAGTTGTTTAATACCTCAGCCATAAATTGAATTTTCTACTCATTGATTTCTGTATCTGCCTACAAATCTTTCATTTTGTTTTCTAAAACTTCTACCAACTTTGATTCTACTTCTTTGTCAGTTTCTTTCCTGGTAAAACTCTTGGTTTCTTACTTGAATTGTTCATGTTTCTTGCTGGCTTCACATCTTTAATGTTTCATGAACTTCACCTTTTTCCAAATATAGCCCTCCTGTCTTAGACTAAATTTACTTGCCCATTTATCCTCTCTCACAACATGTGAAATTTAATATTTCCCTTTGTATCTTATCTCCTCTTGTGTCTCTGATCTCCTTTTGTATTGTATTCCTCTCATTCCCTTTGAATATATGTTACAAATGTTTGCTCTCTACTTTGGACGGTATTTTCGAACTTCAGAAATGGCTCCTTGGAACTCCCCCATAACCTTTGCACCTGTGCACTTTTTCAAAACTGTAACAAAATCTTTCAGAATATGATTTGGCTTTCGTATGTATTTTGCTGCCTCTAAGTTGGTACCTGTTTGCTTAAAGAGAAAGTGAGGGCTGCAGATGCTGGAGATCAGAGCTAGAAATGTGTTGCTGGAAAAGCGCAGCAGGTCAGGCAGCATCCAAGGAACAGGAGAATCGACGTTTCGGGCATAAGCCCTTCCTCAGGAATGAGGAAAGTGTGTCCAGCAGGCTAAGATAAAAGGTAGGGAGGAGGGACTTGGGGGAAGGGCTTTGGAAATGCGATAGGTGGAGGGAGGTCAAGGTGAGGGTGATAGGCCGGAGTGGGGTGGGGGCGGAGAGGTCAGGAAGATGATTGCAGGTTAGGAAGGCAGTGCTGAGTTCAAACCGCCTTCCTAACCTTCAATCATCTTCCTGACCTCTCCGCCCCCACCCCACTCCGGCCTATCACCCTCACCTTGACCTCCCTCCACCTATCGCATTTCCAAAGCCCCTCCCCCAAGTCCCTCCTCCCTACCTTTTATCTTAGCCTGCTGGACACACTTTCCTCATTCCTGAGGATGGGCTTATGCCCGAAACGTCGATTCTCCTGTTCCTTGGATGCTGCCTGACCTGCTGCGCTTTTCCAGCAACACATTTCTAGACCTGTTTGCTTATTCTGTGTGACTCCCCATTCTGCATCACCTTCTGCATCAAAGGCAATACATGACTACAATTTGTTGTCTTCCCTCAAACTCCCCATCCATCCATGTGTTTGAATCAACTATTAGAACTTTGACAATTTTTGACAAACACCTCAACCAGAGAGTGCCATTTGTGGCTTGCTAAATTGTTGAAAGCTTGAAAGTAGAGGTTGATGTTGTTGCTAAGAATATTAGTACTTCTGAGAATTATGAATGTTATAGAAACTAGAAAAAGTGACAGCAAGGGGATCAGTCAGGGCATTAACAGTTGTGGGGGAAGGACAGGAACATGGATGTGAGGAATGTTGGATCAGCCATGATCCTATCGAATGGTGACATGGGCTTTTGGGTTGAATGGCCTACTCCTGTCCCTGTTTCTTATGTTTGATCTTATGGTCTTTATGGCTTTAAAGTTTTGAAAATAAGCAAAGTAGAATGAGGATAAACTAAGTTTAAAAATCACACAACACCAGGTTATAGTCCAACAGGTTTATTCGGAAGCACTAGCTCCACCTGATGAAGGAGCAGTGCTCCGAACGCTAGAGCTTCCAAATAAAACCTGTTGGACTATAACCTGATGTTGTGTGATTTTTAACTTTTTTCACCCCAGTCCAACACTGGCATCTCCAAATCAAGGGTAAACTAGCTAACAATGTAAAAACAGATTGTTGGAGATTTTAGCAGTAGATGAAACAAGAGTGGCTGAAGTGAACTTTGGACCCTTAGAAGCTGAAGCATAAACTATTAAGGGGAATGAAGTGGCAAAAATATTAGGTAAAACTTATGTATCTACCTTCATAGTAAAAGGTACAAGTTGCATACCTCAAATAGGGGGTAATCTAGGTGCTAAGCAGAGGAGGCATTGAGGTACAATAAGTCCTCTGTGTCCACAAAATCGCAAATTTGCCTCTCCACGCCAAAAAATAAGTTACAACAAAAATTACCATCAGCCAAAAATTGCGTATCTGCAATATTTTTAACCATTCCAACCTATTTTTAATGAGCTGTACACTTGTGAATTTCATCTTTCATGGGGGCTCTCAAGAACAGAGCCCTCACAGATACAGAGGAATGAGTGTAATAAATGTAGTCATGGAGAAACTCAAGGGAATAAGATCTGACATACATCAGGATCTGATGTTTTTCATTCAGGTGGTTTCTGAAGAAGATAGGTGTACAGTTAATGGGTGCACTTGCTTTAATTTTCTAAAATTGCCAAGATTCTCGAATGCTTCCAGCAGATTGGAAGTTAGCAAGTTAACTGTGCTTTTCAAAGGAGAGAGAATGAAAACTGGTAACTATAGACCAGTTAACCTGACATCAGTTATTGGGGACATGCTGAAATCTGTTATTCAGGAAGTTTTAACAGTGTACTTAATAAAATTATAATATGATTGGAACATGTCAGCATGGCTTTCTAAAAGAGAAGTCCTGTCTGGCAAAGTTTTTCAAGTTTTTAAGAATGTAACTAGTAGAGATAGCCAAGACAGAAGATGTGGCGCTATGTGAATTTTCAAAAGGCGTTCAGTAAAGCACACATAAAAGGTAAATAGACAAAGTATGAGATAATGGAGTTGGGGTGATATATTAGCATGGATCGAGGATTAGTTAATGAACAGGAGGCTGAGAGTAGGCATAATTGGAGTTTTTTGAATTTGAATAGCTATGACTAGTGCAGCGCTGCAAGAATCAGTGTTGGGAACTCAGCTATTTACGATCCTCAGTAATGACTTAATGAAGAGACAATAATTAATCTAAATTTGCTAACGACACGAATTTAGGTTGAAACAAAAATTGTGAGGTAGACAAAAAAAGGCTGCAACAAGGAGATATAGACAGGTTACGTAAGTGGCAAATACATGGTAGAGAGATGGAGTATAATGTGGGAACTATGATTTTTTTCACTTCTGCAGTAAAGAATAGAAAAAAAATAGAACTTTTTTTTAAAATTGAAAAGCTTGAGATTCAGCAAGTCTTGGATACCACGTGCAAAGAATACAAAGTTAGCATGGAAGTATATCCATCAATGGCCTGTTGGACAACACATCGAGAATGTTGTGCACTGTTTTGGCCTTCATATTCAAAGAAATATATATTTATATTGAAGTCAGTACTGCAAAGGTTCATTAGATTGTGCCTGGGATGAGGGGGTTGTTCTGTGATGAGAGACTGAGTTAGTCAGGTTTGTATTCTATGGACTTTAGAAGAGTGAGTGATGATCTCATTGAAGTATTTAACATTAAAGGGGCTTGAACTTAGAACAAGTCCCATTTTGTTTCAGGTCTGATCATTTAGGACTGGGATAAAGAGAAATCCCTTCACTAACAGACTTGTAGATATTTCTTCATTGAAAATTCAGCATTTATGCTAATACTGTTTATTGGAGGCTCAGGGAATCGAGGGATACAAAGAGTGGGTGGGAAAGTGGAGTTGAAGTCTAAGATGATCATGATCATATTGAATGATGGAGCAGGCTTGATGAACTGCATGATCCACTCCTGTTCCTATGTACCATGTTTGTCAGGTCAATGAAAAATCACCATGTCTTTTATAGCAATTGAATAATACAGGAACAGTAAGCTGTGCATACTTGAAATTCTCTCTAGAAAATGCAATAAAGCTAATTTAAAAGCACAATCATTTGAATTAAGAGTTTTTCTGCCTTAACATTTTACTGCTATGTTACAGATAACTAAATTCAACTTCCAAATGTTTTAATGATCAAATCCAGAAAATAAATTGAGAAAACCGATTTTTAACAAGTTCTGAGGGTAGGATTTAATTAATCTGTTTCTTCTTTGTTTCTGTGAAAGAAATGACATGCTGTAGCTGGTGCAGGCTCTACCCTGTACGTGGTTGGTGAATATTTGAAAGGTGACAGTTCCTCTGAGTTACAGTAATAATTTTTACCATCAAAACATTGTCACACGTGAACCTGTGTAAGCTCTTCAGCAAGGATCAGTTGTTGATATTTGTTGTTCAAAGATTAAGCCATTATGACTTGAGATTAGCAGCCTTTTAATTTAGATTTTTGATTTCAAAATTCATATCTCTATTTTCAAAAGACATCTTTGGGTGAGACTGACGTTTTAGAAATTTATTCTTCTGCAGTATTTGAGCGTTGCTGGCTAGGTCAGCATTTGTTGCCCATTCCATGTAACTGCTTATAGTGGGACTAAAGATGAATGTCAGTGAACAGCAGAAACTGGGAATAAAATAATGATAATCGTGGTAACGATATATAATGAAATGTAACGATTATATAAATAACTTGAAATAAAAAGAATTATGTCTGGTTTGTCTAATAGATCTTTGAGATACCCAAAGATACGTATCTGATTAATTGAGAAGATTTTTCTTAGAATGGTTGATCTTATTTGTGGTTGATAATGATACAGATGACTGAAATAATTATGGTACAAATGCATAAACTCAAGGAAGCATATAGTTAGTAACGGGGAGAAAATGAGGGCACTGGGTATACTTACACTACATGGACAGCTGTTCAAGAAGGCCACCTTCTCAAGGGCAACTAGAGATGGACAGTTGGTGACACCCACAACCCATGAAGGAATTAAAAAGAAATAATTTTTTAAAAAGTTTCACTTCCTATTTAAACATCTGTGACCATGCTCTGAATCTGAAGCGATACACATTGTGTACATTTGAAAATGTAAAATGTGTTCCAAAGGTGGTAATAAGATCTAGCTACTAGTGTAGAGTGCTTGACCAATAGTTGTGAATGTTATCAGTATGGCAACAATCATAAGTTGTGCTGGAAGAGCACAGCAGTTCAGGAAGCATCCGAGGAGCAGCAAAATCGACGTTTCGGATAAAAGCCCTTCATCAGGATGAAGGGCTTTTGCCCAAAACGTCGATTTTGTTGCTCCTCGGATGCTGCCTGAACTGCTGTGCTCTTCCAGCACCACTAATCCAAAATCTGGTTTCCAGCATCTGCAGTCATTGTTAGGTAAAAACAATCAAGTGTTCAACCAAGCCATACGCTGTAATTGTTCCTTGAGCAATTGAGCAAATTTCTAAGATCACTTTACCTAGTAATTGCTTTTAAGTTATTATTAAGTCTAATATACAAGTCAACTGTTGAAACAACTATAAACACTTATATAATACAGAAAGAAATTATCAACTATATGTAGACCACCTCTCTAGTTTAGGTAAGTTTTAAGGAAAAAAACTATTTCACACTACACTAAAGTTGTTTTGCAAATGCAGCACTTGAAACACATTCCCAGTACTACTACATTCATTTTGTTACCAGCTTTAGATTGCTAGTTACTTTTTGTGAAAGGTCCAAATACTATATCAGCATCCTTTTCCTCTTCTAATAAACGTCACCCTGTTATTAAGTATGTGTGACTTGTATTTCTTTTTCCCCAATGTGCTTTAATAAGTTTGAATTTAACTCAATAAATTTAACACCAATTTCTATTGATATTGTGCACACAAGAAAGTGTGAATAAACTAGCAGAATGAATGTGTAAATGACAAGTGAATTTTAATAGATTACTGTGGCATCTGCATTATAAGAGGAGAAATGTACATACTCCTCAAAAATTAAGTTTAAATTTTGTAGAGGAACAAGGAGATGAGACACTTATATCAGGTACTTAAATCATTGATTCACATGCAGCACAAAGCCGAAAAATGCATATTAAACCCTCCTGGGTTCGCTTTTTTGGGTTTGAATTGAAAAGCAGAGGAATTGTTTTAAACTTGTATCAAACCTTACTTGGACAGGACTCCTGAGCAATTTTGATCTCCATATTACAAAAAGGATCTTTTGACACTGGCAAACTTAAAATAATCTGTACGGCTGATTCCAGAACCGAAAAATTAAAAATATCAGTAAAGACTGGATAGGGTGAAGCTGTTTTGTCCAGAAAAGGAAAGGAGGTGATTAAGTCGAAGATGAAAAATTGAAGAACTGGCTTAAGGGGATAGATGGGGAGAGAATGGTTGGAATTTTATGCGGAGGCAGTGACCCTGTTTCTGATTGAAATGTTTGTGTTGAGTCATCACTGCTTTGGCTGGACTGTCCCAGCAATTTAGTGGCTGTCCGGCTCAGGATAGGACGACTGATCCACCCATTCCCATTCCCCTCCCCACCAACATCTGGCTGGAAGTTCCACCTTCAAGAGTTAACAGTCAATCACAGCAGTGGCAGCAAGGTGCAGCGATCACTCCTGAAAATACAGATATCCCTCATTGGAAAGGAACCGTGCTGCAAGGCATTCCAATAAGATCAGGATGACCAGAGACTGAGGGATGGGGTGGTGGCTGGGTTTCTCAGGGTCATGTGGAGTTAAATGAACTACTGAGTGGAAGGGATTTGGGCCCCTCAGCCTAGAAAATTGCTGTCAGGTCCCTGTAGCGTGGTCTTTCTTGACGTGCTGTCAGCAGCACAGAGGTTTTGATAGCCATCTTAATGGCAGTTAGGAATAAGCACCAGATACTGCACATGCTAAAGACACACAACCTATCAAAAAACAACATTTTTTTAAAAAAGTCCACCTGAACTGGTAAATAAGCATGCCGTTGTGAAACCTCCCCAGATGTATATTACCTGCAGAGTCATTTAGGTGACGGTACAATTGCAGCACAGAATGTTTACAGTCACCAGACTTGACAACCTGCTCCTCGGTGTAAAATTCCATCTGCAGAAGTGGCTGTGAAAATATTATTGTGATGCCTTCTTTATCTATTCTTGCTGTTGGGGAACAGGATGACTTGTGAGTTCAATCGGCTGCTGTTTCTGGAGAGCAGATTCAAGTTGTTGAATTTCCAATTCTGTGACCTCTCCACCATTTTGTCACTGTCAAGTACAAAGACTGTCAGCTCGGTGGAAGGAGTTTCCTGCATAGGAGCCATACATTAATGCAGCCACGTCCTTTACACTGTATAATGAGGCTGACGCAGATCCATTGGAAGGGTTGCCCCCCCCCCCTTGGTTTCGATGCTATTTCTTTAATCGTTTTTCTTCAGGTTTAGTGAGGGTGCCTCCATATCGAGGAAGGGAAAAGTAAGTGAGACAGTTCAACAGAAAATCATAAAGGTAATCTCATACTTATCTGAGCTTCATAGTTCAGGACAGAGAACCCAGACTGAGCTGTAAAATGAACTCGGAGAATCCAAGAATTGTTAGAACACAGAAGGAGGCCATTCTGCTCCACGTAATGTACTGGCTCCTCAAGCAAGCCTTATTATCTAGTGCCACCTCCCTGATTTTTTTGTTTTGCACACAATTTATATCCAAATAATTGCCTCTTGAATATTCAATTGAACATGCCTCCATCATATTTCCAGCCAGTACATTTCATACCCTAATGACATGTGGAAAATGCTTTTTCTCGCATCACCCTTTCTTCTTTTGCAAAACGCTTTAAATCTACGTCTTATTCCTTCTACAAAGGGGAACAGCTTCTCCCTGTTTTATTCTATCCAGATGACTGGGAGTTCAGAGTCACTGCAGTGAAATTATACACAAATCAGTATTTTCAATTAGGCACTTGCTTTGTTCTCGGCTCAACACTGTGGTCAACAATTCAGATTATACCTCGTTGCCAAATTGTGTTCTTTGTTGTATTTATTTTATTGTTGGATGGCAGCTGTTGGTAATTCTGTTTTCACTTTTACATGTCTCTGCATCCTTTTTCTATTTTTATACTTATCCCATTATCATCTCCTTCCTCCAAGCGCTGTCATACATTTTGCCAATTTCTTCAGTCTTCTACCACTTTTTTTTGATTGCTCACCCTGCCACCTTATCAGCTCCATTTTCCTGTCGTTGTGCTTGTAAAACATGGGACATCTTCGCCTTTTCCCCGTAGTGTTGAAGTATGAACCTGAATGATTGACTCTGTGTTCTGCATCTGCAGATGCTGTTGGAAATGCTGAGTGTTTACACTACCTTCGATTTTCATTTCTCCTGAATCAGTATGTAAACTAGCTTGTCTATTAGGATTTCTGAGTTATGTGCAAGTTACTTAATTTTTCTGGTTGAGTAGGTATGTGATGCATTGACTAGACTGCTGTAAGTTTCAGTTTGGGATGAAGAGCATAGTACAGCAAGCACAAATGCCCAGTAACACATGCTACCTCATGTATTATCCTGTATTTGTTCAACCTGTGCAAGCAAGCTTGTGTATGTTGTAATTTGAGCATCATTGCAACATAATGGTGAATGCTATTTGCTGTATTTGCATAAATGCAGCAGTGCCTGATCATTCCTCCTTGAAAAGCACTTTGGCTGTACTTGTCTAATATCCTCGATGTTGTTTATCATCAACATACAAGCTTAAGTGAATGAGGTATCATTACAGCTCTCACAATGCCATGTGCTATGCAAATATTTTAATTTTCTACCTTGTTTTTGTTATTTTATCTGACTTACCAACACTTTTTTGGCACTGTGAAAAAGAGATGGCAGGTGATGGATATTTAGAATTAGAATCAGCTTTATTGTCACCTGTACTCTCAGGAGTACACTGAAAAGTTATACATTGCCACTTACGGTGCCATCTTAGGGACCAAGGTACCTCGGTACAGGTTCTTAAGTACAGATTCTTAGGGAAAAAAAATAGAGTAATGAAAAGTCCAGCTATAAATTATAAAAATAAGAGATCAGAATAATATTCCTTTCAACTCAGACTGCACCGGGCTTCACGTTGAGGCTGGGAGTCTGCGCTTGCTTTCACTCTGGACGTTGCCAATGCTGCCTGATGACAGGAGGCAAAAAGAAAAAGGAACAAAAAATGCAAAAAGAAAGAGAAAAAGAATAAAACAAACGGACGGAGTGGATGAGCTCCGACTCTACTCCACTGCCATCTTTTAGATTTATGAGTAAATTACCTTTTATATGACTTTGTTCATATAGATTGACAAACCATAAGAGATGGTTTAGAAACTGTTTATTTTAGACTTTTTTTTAAGAGGCTATTAATGCATAATTATTGTTTTGAAATTTTTAACTGCGATCCAAAAATGAATGTTAAGGCCTTGGAGCACCTTTGATGCCTTAGTGAGGCAAGTCGAAAGACTTCAGTGCTATTGAGGACAAAGATGAAAATTTTCTTAATTTTGAATATTCTGTAATCTCTGCTGGAAGAGTGTATCTGCGATTGATGTGCAAAGGCTAGTTTGAGTTGCATTGAGTTGGTAAACCTGCCCCTTTCCCTCATCCTTAATCTTGCCACATCAGTCAAATATTTTCCCTGCCTTTAGTGTGAAGGTTCATGCTTGAATAATGACCACGACAACCAACTAACAGGGAAGCTGCCCCAGCGAACTTGTACCCCTGCAATGATGAACATTTTCAGAGGAATGGAATGACAGAAGCAATTGAGGAAAATTTTGAGGGAAAATGTGAATTTATTGAAAAACAGCAAATTCATACAAACAAGGAACAAGATTAGGCCAATCCAGCCCTTTGAGCCTACTCTATCATTCAATCAGATTGTGGCTGATCTGATTTTATCCTCAGTTCTACATTCCCATGATAATCTTTCATTCCCTTGGAAATAAAAACTTGATCTACTTCTGTCTTAAAAAATGTTAAAAGATTCTGCATCTACTGGCTTTTGAGGAAGAGAATTCCAAAGACAGTCAACCCTGTAAGAGAAAATTAATTTTCCTCCTCTGTGTCTTCATTGCAAGCCCTGTTCTTTTTAAACTATGACCATCATTATAGAACGTAATGATGTGGAGTGTCAAATTAGCGGTGGGTTAGTGTGTCAAAGATATTGTAATCTAACTCTATTATAATTGGTCCACTTACTGTTTCTATCAAAAACCTTTGCTTGGTTTTAATGTTTTGGTCCATTGCGCATCCTGATTGTACCTCAGTATTGCAGCTTAATATATTTTTCCATCTCGTTATCTCAGTCAGACTATTTTTTAGATATTTTACTGGCTTTGCATGTTTTATTCTGTTTGTCTCTCAAGTCATCCTTTCTGTCTGTTGACTCAATAACTATACTTCCACATTTCCATTTTATTTTTGTAATAACAAGTTGTTGAACTTGCCAGTTCTCCCTAAGGTACAGTCAGTGTCCAGGGCAATAAACATTTTTATCAGAACTCCTGTTGAAAAAATAATTGTGAAGTAAAGGAATTGTACCCAGGGACCAACTGACATTAATTTTTGTAAAAGGACTGACAATTGCAAACATGAGTGTTCTGATGTAAAATCAGCAGCAATGATCTCTTCCCACAGTATTACAGTGATTAAAGTGAATTGTTGTTTTTGACATTTGACTTTTTATGTTGATTTATTTTTTATGGGATGAACCCCTGAGATAACTTTTAGATTTAAAACAAAAGAGAAGATGAAATAACCACAAAAAGTGGCAAATGCTCTTTCGGTCAGTTAGTGCCTCAAACAGAAAAGAAGATTAGTACTTTTGGTGTGAATCTTATTTACAAATTGTCTTGAAGACTATCAGCTCACAAATCTCTCTTTTGTAGATGCCCTTGACTCACTAAAAATATTCTTTCATACTTAATTTTTAAGCTAACGTTTTCTTATGGTAAGCCTATTGTTCGTATAAAGTTGACTGGAGTTAATTTTTTAAATTAAAACACTTAGATGTTAATAAAAAGCATTCTGGAGGCATTCCTGTTGACTGTCATTGTGGTCTTACTATTTTTGCTACTACTGACATCTCATGGCATCTGCTACCTCTGCCTGTGTGGGGTTCAGAGTAGAGGTTATTTCAGGTTGTTGCCACTAATCCTCATTTGTCTATAGATTTTTAGGGCATATCTCATGATCAGTGGCAGAGGTAGACAACAATAATGTTTTTACAGAAGAGACACCATTTTTAGTTAACAAGCTGGTTCATCATTTATTAGTAATAAGTGCTAACATTACTGGTCAGGTGTAGTTCCTAGGACTGATGGAAGTATATCTTCCACTTCTTTTCAAAGATTTTTAAAAATTAGTACTGTAAAGTTGCTTTAAATCTGTATCATAATTTATCATCTACTGATCCTTTAGCTTTGTAATCATGTATTTACGATGCTGTTTTAAATTCAATATATATTTTGTTTGACTGTATGATATTTTCTTTATTTGCCTGTCTTTAGCATTGCGAGGAGGAGACAAGAAGTTAAAGCGCTTGTCACAACTAGGATGCAAGAAGCAAACTTGGGGGCAGAAAAGGACATACTTTGTACAGCATGAGAAGAGGGTGTTGATTGGGCCATATATGGCATTGAGGTGCAACTAGCAAAGATAACTGTCCACCTTTTAATTCTCAGACCAGGCAGGTAGATTCTGATTGGTCAGCATGTTGCCATGGCGATGCTTGAAAGTCTTTTATCTTTTTTTAAATGAGAAAGGTGATGTGTATGTACCAATTCCTTTACTTCCATAAAACAGGGTCGGGGGGTTGCATAGTTGGAGCATCTAGTTTGTGCAAATGCATTATACTATGAGCCTGACTGAAGCTATTAAATTAGATTCTGGTGTAACTCCTAGCAGAATGTGGATTATTTAATGAATGATTTCCAACAGCAGAATTGTATCTAATAATCGTACCAACTTTTGTGAAGCTTGCAAGCTCGGAATGGTTGCGCAGAAGCGACATGCTGCTAGTTGCAAATGGTCAAGGAGTTAATGTTTGTTACAGTGCACTAGTCATTTGGATATACCTGGCATTACACTGGCATTAAAACTGATACATCACATGACCAATTTGTGTTGTAGCCACAATGTTGTTTTGGCTTGACGGCAGCATCTTGTTCATGGAGAAAAACAATGATGGAATTAATGCAAAGGAGAGGCATCAGATAGCTAGCTTTACCTGTTACTCACATTTTTGAGACACCTTTCTGTTCCAGAATACTCGGAGGTTGATTGGACTGAGGATCAAAGCTGGTCGGCATTGGCCCTTCCATGAAGTTTCACAATATGTAGCAAGTACATCCTGATCAAGTTATCTGTTACTAGGCAGGATAGTTTTGATATGCCCTTTCTGTGTCAAGCTTACACAGTAAACACGTGGCTAGGGTCCTATACATTGAGGTGGCCAAGAAAATTGATCTTCTAGCTTGAAATAATCCACTGCATGTATTGACTAGTGAATGTAGGCTTTTGGTAGACAGTACTTGAGAACCCATTGATAGACATCTCAGCTAATACATTGAGGTAAACCCTCCTGCTTAATTTAAACCAGCAACACAGAAAAGATTTATCCGTGCAGTAATCTCTGAAAATCCAAGAGGCCAAGAAATATTTAAAGTAAAAATTAACAACTTTATTTCTTAAAGTATAACAGACAATAATTAACTAACAACTATTTACAACTCCTTCCTCTAGCCGACTTTTACTTTCCTGTCTATAATACTAGTCAAATAAAACTCCCAAATAAGATTTAACAAAATTCAACTTTTCAAAAAACAGCCAGATGTCGAATCTTCTTTGCTGCTTCTTAGGGATTTCTGCTTTACAGGTTACTGATTGAAAAGTAGCTCTCTTAACAGGTACCTGTATCAGACAGTTTTTACATGCTTGTGGCATGGCAGTTCTCTTCCCAACTGTTCAGTTTTCCCCAGTCTTAATCTTATAGCCCCAAAGCATCAGATTTTGTCATTGGCTTTTAAGATTGTCAATATACTAAATTCAAACTTGATTGGAATTTGGTATTTTCCGGGGTATTATTTAAAATGATCGGCCTAATTCAAATCTGTTTTTGTCTCCAGGCAACCAGCTACCCTAGCTCTTCCAGTAGCTGGACCACATGCTACAATGCATCTGTTCAGAACACTTGGTGCTGTCAGGTAGTTCTTCTAGCTTTTAACTCTCGTAAAGATACAGTACACTACACCCACATCTTTATAACAGGAAAGTGTGCTCTTTTGATTGCTCCAATTCACTGATAAATATGAGCACATGGTGTTTATTCAGCTCCGTACAGAAATTATTTGCTGCTGTGGATTTAAATATTGCAAATGTGTCATCTATGACATATCGGAAATCATCAAGGAATAGGAGATTGGACATCAATCCATCAAAGGTGCTTTTCTCATGGTAACCAACAATCGAGCAAGCAGTAACTCAGGAGATATTATTAGAGATGTTTGAAATCATAAGGGTAAGAAAGCTAGCTTTAAGGCACTTTACCTGAATGCTCATAGCATTCATAACAAGATTGATGAGTTAATAGCACAAATCGTCGCAAATGAATATGATTTGGTAGCCATTACGGAGACATGGTTACAGGATGGTCATGACTGAGAGTTAAATATCCATGGGTACCAGACTATTCGGAAGGACAGAGAGGAAGGTAAGAAAGGTGGTGTAGCTCTGATATTCAAGGATGACATCAGGGTGGTGCTGAGAGATATAGGTTCTATGGCAATAAGGTTGAATGAGGAAGAAAAAGTCACTGATGGGTATAGTCTATAGACCACCATATCACATTGAGGTGGGCAATAAACAAAGAAATAATTAATGCCTGTAAAAATGATATGGCTATTATCGTGGGGGACTTTAATCTACATACAGATTGCTCGAACCAACTTGGTCAGGGTAGCCTTGAAGAGTTTGTTGAGTGTATCAGTGATAGTTTTCTTGAACATTATGTAATGGAACCAATGAGGGAGCAAGTTATCCTAGATGTGGTCCTGTGTGATGAGACAGGAATAATTAATGACTTCATAGTTAGGGATCCTCTTGGAAGGAGTGATCACAATATGGTTGAATTTAGAATACAGATGGAGAGTGCGAAGATAAATCCAATACCAAGGTCCTGTGCTTAAACGAGGGAGACTACAATAGGATGAGGGAGGAGTTGGCTAAAGTAGACAGGAAACTAAGATTTTGTGTTGGGTCAATTGACTAGCAGTGGAGAACTTTCAAAGCCATTTTTCAAAGTGCTCAGTAAAAGTATAGTCCAGTGAAAAGGAAGGACTGTAAGAAAAGGGGAAATCTGTCATGGGTGTCTAAGGAAATAAGGGAGACTGTCAAATTGAAAGAGAAGGCATACAAAGTGGCCTAAAGCAACATGAAACTAGAAGACTGGGGAAACTTTACAGGTCAACAGAAAGCTGCAAAAAGAGCTATAAAGAAAAGTAAGATAGAACATAAGAAAAAACTAGCTCAGAATATAAAGACAGCTGGCAAAACTTTACAAAAATATATAAAACAAAAAAAGAGTGGCTAAAGAACAGGCAGGAGATATGATGATTCAGGCTGAGGCATTGAACAGATATTTTGTATCTGTCTTCACAATGGAGGACACTAATAACATCCTAGTAATTGACAACAAAGAGACAAAGGTAGGTGAGGATCTGGAAACAATCATTATGGAAGAGGTAGTGTTGGGCAAGCTAATGGAGCTAAGGATAGATAAGTCTCCTGGCCCTGATGGAATGCATCCCAGGGTACAAAGAGAGATAGCAGGAGAAATGGCAAGTGAACTGGCAGTAATTTTCCAAAATTTGCTGGACTCTGGGGCAGTCTCCAGATTGGAAAACAGCAAATGTGACACCACTGTTTTTTTAAAAAGGGCGGTAGACAAAAGATGGGGAATTATAGATCAGTGAGCTTAACCTCTGTAGTGAGGAAGATGCTTGAGTTTATTATCAAGGAAGAAATAGCAAGGCATCTCGATAGAAAGTGTCCTTTTGGGCAGACACAGCAGGGGTCCATGAAGGGCAGGTCATGCTTCACAAATCTTTTGGAATTCTATGAAGATATTATGAGCAAGGCGGACAACAGGGACCCAGTAGACGGGTGTACCTAGATTTCCAAAAGGCCTTTGAGAAGGTGCCACGCAAGAGGCTGCTGCCTAAGATAAGGATGCATGGCGTTAAGGGTAAAGTATTAGCATGGTTAGAGGTTTAGTTGACTAACAGGAATCAAAGAATGGGGATAAATGAGCAATACTCTGGCTGGCAATCAGTGACTAGTGGTGTGCCTCAGGGGATCGGAGTTGAGGTCGCAATTCTTTACAACTTACATAGATGATTTGGAGTTGGGGACCACGTGTAGGGTGTCAAAGTTTGCAGATGACACTAAGATGAGTGGCAGAGCAAAGTATGCAGAGGACTGAGACTTTGTAGAGGAACATGGATATGTTGAATGAGTGGGCAAAGATCTGGCAGATTGAACACAACATTAATAAATGTGAAGTCATATATTTTGGTAGGAGTAACTGTAAAAAGGTTTATTACTCTAATGATAAAAAGTTGCAGCATGCTGCGATGCAGAGGGGTCTGGGTGTCCTTGTGCATGAATCATAGAAGGTTGGTCTGCAGATGCAACAAGTAATTAGGAAGGCAAGTGGAATTTTGTCCTTCATTGCTAAGGGGATTGAGTTAATAGCAGAGAGGGGTATGTTGCAGCTGTACAAGGTGCTGGTGAAGCCACACCTGGAGTACTGTGTGCAGTTTTGGTCTCCTTACTTGAGAAAGGATGTACTGGCACGAGAAGGAGTGCTGAGTTGGTTCACTAGGTTGATTCTGGAGTTGAGGGGTTGACTTTGAGGAGAGACAGAGTAGACTGGGATTATATTCATTGGAATTCAGAAGAATGTTTCTATAAGATCCATCCCATTTACAATTATGAAAGGAATGGATAAGATAGAAATTTAGAGGATGTTTCCACTTGCAGGTGAAGCTGGACAAGAGGGCATGGCCTCAAGATTGGAGGGAGTAGGTTTAGGACTGAATTGAGAAGGAACTTCTTCACCCAGAATGTTGTTAATCTATGGAATTCCCTTCCACAGTGAAGTAGCTGATGCTATTTCAGTAAACATTTTTGAAGCTCGAGTAGATTTTTTTAAAATATAGGAATTATGGCATACGGTGAGAGCACGGGTAAGTGGATCGAAGTCAACGAAAACGTCAGCCGGGCGGCCTACTCCTGCTCCTGGTTCTTTTCTTATGATTGCGGGATCCAGGGCAATGCCATCTATTTGAGCATACATGTGGTATCATTGAAATGAACTTAACTGCACAAGTTGCGAAGTTCATGTGTTTGATAAACACAGATCCAGACACTGTTGGCTAATCTTGATTGCTATGCTAAAGTGACACAGTACAGATGTCAGTATCTTCTTTGAGTGGTATGTTGGTAAATAAGATAGCAATGTCAGTATAGCACATGGACAGCTATTGCACTCAAAATGAATCCTTTGCGCTCTTAGCAATTGCGACCATGTGAATGCAAAAAACTCATTTAGATCTGGTTGCAACAGCTCTCAGTTTGGCCAGATCATGTTGTGCAGAGCCACTCACAGACAGAATAGGGCATAAATCAGGCTGAGCTTACCCTATTGCTGGTTGCCTTTCCCTCTCCCCTCTCCCCTCTTCCCCTATCACCCTGCCTCTCTCCATGTTTCAGCTGCTGGCTGGCTATTAGTAGACAGACAGGAGGCTGGAAGAACACAACAAGGCAGGCAGCAACAGGAGGTGCAGAAGTTGATGTTTCGGGTGTAACCTTCCTTCAGGACTAGGAGTGGGTGTGGAGGGAGCTTCACATAAAGGGTTTGGCGGGGTTAGTGAAGACAGGTTGAGGGTATGACCTGATTGGTCAATGGGAGGAATCCGGCTGGTGGCGGGGAGGGGGAGGGGCTGGAAAGGGAGATGGGAAGAGAGGTTATTTGAAATTGAAGAACACAGTGTTGCGTTCTCCGGGCTGCAGGGTACCCAGGCGGAAGATAAGGTGTCATTCCTCCAATAGGAGCTGTGGTTTGTTTTGGCAATGGAGGAGGCCAAGGATGGTCATGGCAGAAAGGGAGTGTTGGGGGAATTGAAATGGGTGGTGACTGGGAGGTCCAGCTGGCCCCTGTCAACCCAGCTGAATGTTTACCCTAAGTTTGCATTCAGTCTCCCCAGTGTAGAGAAGACCACATTGGGAGCACCTGATGCAGTAAACTAGGTGGTAGGAGGGACAGGTGAACCTCTGTCTTACCTGGAAGGACTGTTTGGGGCTGTGGATGGAGGTGAGAGGGGTGATGTACTGGCAGGTTTTGCATCTTTTCTGGTTGCAGGGGCTCACCTGCCTCTCTTCCAACCCAGTTGACTGCATCAGGTGCTCCCGATGTGGTCTTCTGTACATTGGGGACACCGAATGTAAACATCACAGCCGGGTCCACAGGGCCCGACCGAACCTCCCAGTCACCGCCCATTTCAATTCCCCCAACCACTCCCTTTCTAACATGACCATCCTTTGCCTCCTCCATTGCTAAGACAAACAACAACTCTTATTGGAGCAACAACACCTTAACTTCTGCCTGGGCATCCTACAGCATGGAGGACTCAACACAGTTCTCCAATTTCAAATAACCTCCCTCCGCATCTCCGAACTCCTGTCCCAGCCCCTCCCCCTCACTTCCACTGCTCCTTACCACCAACCAGATCCATTCCTCCCATTGACCAATCAGGTAGCATCCTCTCCCTGTCTTCACCACCCTGCCTTCATCACCCCCTTTTATCTGCAGCTCCCCCCACACTCACCCCCAGCCCTGAAGAAGGGTTACACCTGAAACATTGACTTCTCCACCTCCTGATGCTGCCTGGCTTGCTGTGTTCTTCCAGTCTCCTGCCTGTCTACTTTTGGCTCACTATTATTAAGCAGTAATGCTCTTCAAGTGGTCAGCTCATGTTTCAAAACTTTTCATTTCCAAATCTTCATCTTGCAGTGGGGGCAGGGGTCTCTGCAGATGATTCAAATCCATCCTGCTACTCATTATGTCATATACTGAATACCACTAGGAGTGCCTTTTTATGGTATCTGGTACCTCTGCAGGTGTCTAGTTCATAAGGGTTGTGGTTGCTGGTTTACTCACCTAGCTGGTGGGTTGTCATGCTGATGTTTTGTCGTCGTGCTAGGTAACTTCATCGGTGCGATTTCCGTGAAGCGTTGTTGTTCTACTCCGCTGGTCTGTTAAAGTGGGTGTTCTCATTTCAGTTTTTCTCTGCTTTTGTATATGGTTTGTATATAGGGTTTATTCCTACATGCTTGTTTATGGCATCCCGGGTTGAAAACTGGGTCTCTAGGAATTTCCGTGCATGTCTCTGGTTAGCTTGTTCTGATTATGGTTACATTGTTCCAGTCAAATTGATGTGGCGCTGGAAAAGCACAGTAGGTCAGGCAGCATCTGAGGAGCAGGAAAACCGATGCCTCGGGCAAAAGCCCCTCATTGGGATTGAGGTTGGGAGCCCGAAACGTCGATTTTCCTGCTTCTCAGATGTTGCCTGACCTGCTGTGCTTTTCCAGCACCACTCTAATCTTGACTCTAATCTCCATCATCTGCAGTACACGCTTCTGCCCAGTCAAATTGATGGCCATCCTTGTCTGTGTGTATTACTATGAAGATAGTTGGTAATGAAAGGGATGTTTTAAGGTATTTTGCTGCCACCAGTCCTTAATTGCCCATTGTTTGTTTAAGGTTTACCTCATGATAAGTGGTAAAAGATACACCCTCATAAGGTCTTTGCAACAGAGACACCATGCTTAGTTAACAAGATGGTTTATTGTGTGATGTCACCAAGTACAACAACATTACAAATCAGACGTTATTAGCAGGACTCTTGGAAGCTGTAAGATTACAACTACTCCCTACAAAGTCTAGTGTAAAATTTGCTGTCTCTGCTCACAGACTGTATGTGACATCAACAGATTGGGTGCAGCGAATGCAACTTCAACTTTAGCTCAAACAAAGTGCTGGAAAAACTCAGCAGCTCTGGCAGCATTTGCAGAGAGAGAAGCAAGTTTTTGAGTCCCCCAGTGACAATGGGTCAGTGTTAAATATAATTCTACTGTATGAGGTAACAAGTATCTGACTTTGCCAACTGAGTTTCTCCAGCATTTTCTGGTTGTGTTTAAGAGCTCCAGCACTTCTGTTTTTTCACAACTATTACATTATACGACAGTTACTATTAATCAAAAAGCTTTTTAAAGCACAATTAGAAAATGTGTTATGTTTAAGAGATTTAAATATTGGATTTTTAAAATGCCAAGAATCTTCTGTGTCACATCAGATGGTAGGTGCTCCCTAGATTTTCAAATTGCAAAGGTAAGATGCAAGAAAAAAGATCTTGGAATCTTTCGATGATGTTGCTTCTTCACTCTGGGATTGGATCCATAATGCACAATGAATCAATTATGTAGAGAGCACTTTGGCAGTGAACGCCCATTCACTGCAGAAGTGTTCCACTCTACCACTTAAATCAACTCACTTTTTCTTTCTAACCGACTGACATTGGGTTGAAATGAATGGATATTCAGCTCAGAGCAAACCTTTGATTCCCGAAGTGGCTGAAACAGTGAAAAGTACTTCAAATTCTGAGCTAAACAGATTGCATTATTTAATTGAAACGTTTGCTATGCTACATCCATATTTTTTAGTTAATTTGGAAGTTTTTTGAAGTACAGTTGGAAATACTAATTTGCACACAGTTCAAAATGGGGAAGCTTTATGAATTCAGACACAGATATCCATTAATTAGAGAACTGTGAAATTGGTCTGCTGGACAAACTTAAAAGTTCTGATTATGCTGTTAGAAAATACCAGTTTTGTAATAACAAAATGATGAATTGGAATTATAATGCAAAAAAGTTTTAGATTAATCAGATTAATATAGTCATGACCAGGTTACTCTTTCAAATATCCGCGTTTTACTTATTTTTGGGACATTCACTTCACTGGTGGTCCACATTTATTGACTGCCCCGGGATGGTGGAACTTGGAAGGCAACTTGCAGTTGTTGGTATTCCATGCAACAGCTTCTCGGTGATAAAAGTCAAAGGTCTGGAAAGTGCTGTTGGAGGGGCCTTGGTGAGTTACTGCAGCACACTTTGTAGAATCCATCAGGTCGTTATACAAGTTAGTGATTTCCAGTGCAATTCATTGGTGTAAGAAAAAGGTAAGTGGTATACATTACTGTAACTCTGCAATAGTGGCACTGAGAGTTCATGTGTAAGGTGGTAATCAAGCAAGATGTTTTGTTGTAGTGTTAACCTTGTTTCTTGTTGGAACTGCACTCATTCAGGCAAGTGAAGTGTATTGAATCAGAAACTCTGTCTGATTTGTGCCTCACAGATAGTGGACACGTGATGAGGAGACAAGAGGCAAGTTACTTGCTAGTGAATTGTCCACCTCTGGCTTCTTCCTATAGCTGCAGTATCTCTTTGGTTGGTCCAGTTCACTTTCTGGACAATGGTCAGCCCAAGATGTTGATGCCAGGAGATTGAGTTGGCAACACAACTGAACATAAGTGGACCAGATTGGACTTACTTTCATTTCAAGCAGAGGAATACAGTATGGCTTATTTTATACAAGCAGTGAATTGAACTGGCTGGCAACATTGTACTTGGAGTTTAGTTTAATTAAAACATTCAGGTATTGTGCAAATGAGATTCATTCAACTTAAATTCAAGTATGTTGAAGATGGTTCATTTCATAAAGTGGTTTACATCAGGAAACCTTGCAATATTTCTTCAGAAAATGATTTATAAGTCTTTCTGTTTATGCATCTCAGCTTGAAGTATTGTGCTTATGCATACTAATATAGTTGATACATTGTCAGTCTGTATCCCGCTGATGTGTGCTGCATTAGAAACTTATTTTTTGTTTCGTAAGTATCTTAAATAGCTCCTCCATATATTTGTTTCTATGCTCAGATAATTGAATTTTAATACCTAATAAATTGAATTTCAAATCGATATATTTCACTCGTGAAGGTGAATCCTGGACATGCACTATAACTTAGGAATAGGCAAGGTGAGGTCACCCTGTTAGGAGTTTTTTACAGGCCTCCCAATAGTCCTAGAAACGTAGAAGAAAGGATTGCGAGGATGATTCAGGAGAAGAGTGAATGGTTGTTATGGGGGACTTTAACTTTCCTGATATTGACTGGGAAAGCTATAGCTCTAGTTCGTTAGATGGGTCGGTGTTTGTCCAATGTGTGCAGGAGGGTTTCCTGACACAATATGTAGATAGGCCAACAAGAGGTGAGGCCATACTGGATTTGGTTCTGGGTAACGAACCAGGCCAGGTGTTAGAATTAGAGGTAGGTGAGCACTTTGGGGACAGTGACCACAATTCGGTGACTTTTACTCTAGTGATGGAGAGGGATAAGTGTGCACTGCAGAGCAAGAGTTATAGCTGGGGGCAGGGAAATTATGATGCGGTGAGGCATGACTTAGGATGTGTGGCTTGGAAAAGTAGGCTTCAAGGCAAGGGCGTAATTGATATGTGGAGCTTGTTCAAGGAGCAACTATTGAGTGTCCTTGATAAGTATGTACCTGTCAGGCAGGGAGGAAAGGGTCGTGTGAGGGAGCCGTGGTTTAATAAGGACTTGGAATCCCTTGTTAAATGGAAGAGGGCGGCCTATGTAAAGATGAGGCGTGAAGGTTCAATTGGGGCGATTGAGAGTTATAAAGTAGCCAGGAAGGATCTGAAGAGAGAGCTAAGAGCAGCAAGGAGGGGACATGAAAGGTCCTTAGTTGGTAGGATTAGGGAAAACCCAAAGGCTTTCTATAGGTATGTCAGGAATAAAAGAATGACTAGGGTAGGAATAGGTCCAGTCAAGGATAGTAGTGGGAAGTTGCGTGTGGAGGCTGAAGAGATTGGGGAGACATTGAATGAATACTTTTCGTCAGTATTCACTCAGGAACAGGACATTGTTGCCGATGTGAATACTGTGTCACAATTAAGTAGAATGAATGGCTTTGAGGTATGTAGGGAAGAGGTGTTGGAAATTCTGGAAAGGGTGAAAATAGATAAGTCCCCTGGGCCTGATGGCATTTATCCTCTGATTCTCTGGGAAGCAAGGGAGGAGATTGCAGAGCCATTGGCCTTGATTTTTATGTCCTCGTTGTCTACAGGAATAGTGCCAGAAGACTGGAGGATAGCAAATGTGGTTCCCTTGTTCAAGAAGGGGAGTAGGGATAACCCTAGTAACTATAGGCCGGTGAGTCTCACTTCTGTTGTGGGCAAAGTCTTATAGAGAATTGTAAGGGATAGGATTTATGAACATTTGGATAGGAATAATGTGATCAAGAATAGTCAGCATGGTTTTGTAAAGGGCAGGTCGTGCCTCACAAACCTTATTGAATTCTTTGAGAAGGTGACTAAGGAGGTGGACGAGGGGAAAACGGTAGATGTGGTGTATATGGATTTTAGTAAGACGTTTGATAACGTTCCCCATGGTAGGCTACTTCAAAAAATACGGAGGTATGGCATTGAGGGTGAGTTGGAGGTTTGGATTAGGAATTGACTGGCTGGAAGAAGACAGAGGGTAGTAGTTGATGGTAAAGGTTCATCTTGGAGTGCCGTTATTAGCGGTGTTCCGCAAGGATCTGTTTTGGGACCATTGCTGTTTGTCATTTTTATAAATGACCTGGAGGAGGGGCTCGAAGGTTGGGTGAGCAAGTTTGCGGATGATACGAAAGTCGGAGGAGTTGTTGACAGTGAGGAAGGATGTGGCAGGTTACAGCGGGATATAGATAAGCTGCAGAACTGGGAAGAAAGGTGGCAAATGGAGTTCAATGTAGCTAAGTGTGAGGTGATTCACTTTGGTAAGAGTAACAAAAAGATGGGGTACTGGGCTAATGGTCGGATACTTGGTAGTGTGGATGAGCAGAGGGATCTTGGTGTCCATGTACACAGATCTTTGAAAGTTGCCACCCAGGTAAATAGTGCGGTGAAGAAGGCATATGGCGTACTGGCTTTTATTGGTCGAGGAATTGAGTTCCGGAGTCCTGAGGTCATGTTGCAGTTGTACAGGACTCTGGTGCGGCCGCATCTGGAGTATTGTGTGCAGTTTTGGTCGCTATACTATAGGAAGGATGTGGAGGCACTGGAACGGGTGCAGAGGAGGTTTACCAGGATGTTGCCTGGTATGGTAGGAAGATCGTATGAGGAAAGGCTGAGGCACTTTGGGTTGTTTTCATTGGAGAAAGGAAGGTTTAGGGGTGACTTGATAGAGGTGTACAAGATGATTAGGGGTTTAGATAGGGTTGATCGTGAGAACCTTTTTCCAGGTATGGAGTCAGCTATTATGAGGAGGCATAGCTTTAAATTAAGGGGTGGTAGGTATAGGACAGATGTTAGGGATAGTTCTTTACTCAGCGAGTCGTGAGTTCATGGAATGCCCTGCCAGTAGCAGTGGTGGACTCTCCCTCTTTATGAGGTAAAAACAATGACTGCAGATGCTGGAAACCAGATTCTGGATCAGTGGTACTGGAAGAGCACAGGAATTCAGGCTTTATGGGCATTTGAGCGGGCATTGGATAGGCATATGGAGGATAGTGGGCTAGTGTAGGTTAGGTGGGCTTGGCTCAGCGCAACATCGAGGGCCAAAGGGCCTGTACTGCACTATATTCTTCTATGTTCTATGTAACGTGAAATCATTATTTTACGGAAATGTATTCTGGCATCAAGCCAGATGACACAACTGTTGTATGATTATAAATACTTTTTTTTCTAAGCAAACAGAACTATGAGTGTAAAGTATGTGCATGTATGTATGCATGTGTGGTTAGTGTTGTATGACGTTCCTTTATGCTCATGTTAATCTGTTATTTAAAGCTCGTAAGTGGAAGAATTTCATACAGACATAATTCATGTATGTTAATATTGCAAATAGTCCTTTCTAGGTTTGAGTTTCCCAGGTGTTTCTCTGAAGGAAACTCTCTTTTTATATGCAATAATTTCCACATGTGATGGACTTCAAGCTCCAATAATTTGCTGGTATTACACCATCTCCTAAATAGAGAGGAAGTTTTTGTTTCATTGATGTGTTGAGGTTATTTTATTAAGAAATAGTTTTGAACATTTGACATACCATTGCCTTCTGTGTGGAAAGATAGTCATCATGCAAGGTGGTTCGAGTGTGTGGAATTGTCCAACTGTGAAGAGTGCATTGTCATCTTTTTAATGGAGCCAGTGTGCTACATACTAGCAAGACAACTAATCTTTCCTTTAAAAAGTTAGAATTTTTTTATTCATGGTTATTTGGTATTTGTAGTTTGTAATTTGTAATTATTGACCACTGGTAACTACAACAATTGTGATTTTAATTAGCCTTTGTCGAGAATTCTGCTATGAGGTAATGAGTACCAAACCCCTGCCTGCTTTGATTGCTATCATGCAGCTTTTGTTTCTCACTGTTGTGCAACAGTAAAAGCACATTTACAGGATTGAAGCAAGAAAACAGGTTTACAGACATCTGTCTGAATTATAAAAAAAAACCTTCCCATGTCACACTTTGGAGTGAAGTGTTTATTTCTTTAATCTTAAGGATACTATGCAAATTTACATACTCTGCTAACCAACTTGAGATTTTTGTTTTTGAGGTTATGTGTTTTGACCCTAACTCTTAAAAATCTCCTATCAGAACAGAGTTCCATAATTTCCAAGTCTACCTAAATCCTTGGTTCTAAGTGGACCACAATAACTGGATCCTCACCCTCTACATTTACCGTTCTCCTCCAGTCACAAGGAGGTGTCCTTTAACCTGGGACCAGATAAGCAATACAATCTTCAGAATATAAACAGCAAGTCCTGGAGAAACTCAGTGGATCTGGCAGCATCTGTGAGGAGAGAAACAGAGTTAATGCTTTTTTTCAGAACAAAAAAGTGAATGGGTTTAATAGTATAGAAAATGAAGAACAGCAAGTAGAACAGGAGGGAAGGTTAGAAGTTGAGAGAGATTAGAGATCATATAGTCACAACAAAACGTAAAAGGAGTTGCGATGGTTGTAGAGAAGAGAGGGATGGATCTACCATAGCTGTTCATGGCAGAATATATGTCAATTTTTCTGAAAGCAAAATCAAGGAAATCAGACACTGGGTGTTTGGAGGAAATGGGGCAGCACGGTGCCAGGTAAGGGAAACAAATAGAGATTGAGTTCATAGTCTGAAGTCTTCTAAGTGTTGTAATGTGTCGAAATAGAAAATTTAAATTTGGAGGTGCCAGTGTTGGCCTGGGATGGACAAGGTTGGACTATTTATCCTGTTTATGTTCTGACGTTGTATTCAAAGAATCATCCTCTACCATTTCTGCCACCTTCAGCAGGATGCCACAACCAAATACACCTTCACTGCACCTCCAGTCTTCTCTCCACATCACATTCACGCAGTTAGAGGGCCTTCACATGCTGAACACTGATGTGCAATGTATTGATGTCTGGGTTCAGAGATCGCTGCTTGTGCACAGATCTCTGACATCTGTCCAAATGAGAGTAAAAGGGTATTGTTCATCTTCCCCATCGATTTTTCTGCGTGGACCATTCCCTTTAAGTACCCTGGCCCATTTCTATCACCCCTAATACTTCATCCGTTCTGACACAATCACAGGAAGTTTAACACTTATTTTTTCATCTCCTCCCTAATGGCCCAGAAATTCTTTCCAGTGAACCAGTGACTTACGTGTACTTTTAATCTAGTTTATAATATTCAGTCTTCATGATACAGTCTTCTGTACAATAGAAAGATGAAATGCAGATCTGATGACTGCTTTGTGGAACACCATTGCTTTAGTCTGCAAGCATGATCCCCTGACATTTCAGTCATTTTCCTTTGCAAAATACTATCTTGTTCACATTTCTATTCTTCAGTCTACTGAAATGTACCAGTGAAGCCCAACGCAAACTGAAGGTTTTCTATTTTCTATATTACGGTAAATTTTCTAGGTCAGCAATCTCACAACACCAGGTTATAGTCCAACAGGTTTATTTGAAATTACAAGCTTTCAAAGCACTGCCCCTTTGCCACTGCACAGGCAGATATCTGTAAACCTGTTTTCTTCTTGCTTCAATCCTGTAAATGTGCTTTTACTGTTGCACATCAGTGAGAAACAAAAGCTGCATGATAGCAATCAAAGCAGGCAGGGGTTTGGTACTCATTACATCATAGCAGAATTCTCGACCAAGGTCAAATAAAATCACAATTGTGGGTGCAAAGTGAGGAACCCTACGGTCATTCTAGAAGATGGGGTAGGAAGGGCTGAGGGCAGATCTGTAGAAAGAAGCCGGCTTGATTGGCACCACATCTATAAGCATTCACTCTCTCCACCATCCATGCTCAGTGACAGCAGTGTATACCATCTCCCAGATGCACTGCAGAAGTTCACCTAGGCTCCTGAGACAGCATCATTCAAACACATGATGTTTGAACTTTCGGGAAGAACCAGAATGGAAAATACATGGACTACCACCATTTGCAAATTTCCCTCCAAACCACTCAACATTCAGACAATATATTACTGTTCCTTCTGTGTCATTTGATCAAAGTCCTGGAACTCCCTCCACAATGGCACTGTGGGTCTACATGTACCAAATGGACTACAGAGATTCAAGAAGGCAGTTGACCAACACCTTCTCAAAGGCAACTAGTAATGGACAATAAGTGATATTCTAGCCAATGATGAACCCCTCCAAGGATATTTTTAAAAATTGGCTCCCCTATATCTTTTGGAGTATAGTACTGGCCACTGTATTTAGAAAAGGATGTTAATGCACTTGAAGCAGTTCAGAGAAGGTTTGCCAAACTAATGCCTGGAATGAGTGGATTGCCTTATGAGGAAAGGCTGAACAATCTGGACTGTATCTTTCAGAAGAGTCAGAGGTGACTTAATCGATCGTGAAGAGATCTTGAGTAGGTAGATGTTGAAAGGATGTTTCCTCTAGTGGGAGAATCTTGAACTAGGGATCATAGTTTAAAATAAAGTGATGCCTATTCAAAACAGTGGTGGAGATTTTCTCTCTCTCTCTCCCTACCCCCCCCCCCCCCCACCCTTTAGGATGTCCTTCAGGAGTGAGGATTTAATCTGGTTAGCTGACTTCCAGTACTGTCAGCAGTAGCAAATATTGTAGTTATCCTATTTTTCACTTACTTCAGTTCTGCAGTTAAAATTCCAACATCTTCCACAAGCAGTTGCTTGAAATGCACATCTGTTTGTCTATTTTCCTAAGTTCATTGTCTCCAAGCTTCATAATTTCTGTTTACATCCAACATATGAAATAGGAGGAGTGGGCCTTTCTATTCACACCTGGCTGGAGGAGGCTTGGTTGTGTCTAGTTTCATTGCCTTTGGATAAAATTTTATATTCAGCTTGACTGTATATTGTTTAATCCATGAAACTTGACCACTTGTGGTCGGGTGAAGGCTTTGGCCATATTAAGCACGTCTTTCTGGTTTATTTAAAAGAGATTATGGCCATAAACCCCCCCCCCCCCCCAGGTATTAACTCGGATGATGGAATTCAAGAAACAGCAGTCATATTTTAGATAATTATGAAAGTAGTTATACATCTGAGAGCAAAAGATTACAAATTAGAACAAACTTTTCAATTTGGGTTTACAATGAGATTTAATTTGATAGCAGTTCACCATATTTTATTATCCAGATATTGTTGAATAACAGCTACGTTTTGGTACCAACATTGTATAAAAACTGATTCGACACGGGAATTGAAATGCTACTGACTAATTAAGGATGAGTTGCTGTGAAGGCAAATCATTTCATTTAAATTGCTGGTATTATAATGAACTACTTGCAGCAGTAAATGTAATATGTTGCGTAAAAGAGATTGTAAACCCATCTAGGGGTTGAGATGAAGTCACAACCATCAGGACAAAGCGTACATGGTTTGTCACCACTATTTGCACCTGAATATTAAAATGAAACTTGCTGTCTGATACTTATTACTGTGCATTTGTGGTCTTGATTGCGATTAGGCATTGTTTATTTTCACAAATGTTTCCATTTATAATGTTCTTAGAAGAAAATTGCCTCTTTTAATTATCTTCTACCACAATGGATTGAATCATTTTTAATTAATTATATTTTAAAATTATTGATGTCACATCACAATGTCAGCAGAATTCTGAGATTTAATTGCAGTCCTCGACTCATCTCAGCATCTTTGTTACTGTATATAATAGACTTTTAAAAGTACAATGAATTTCCTGGGATGCAAGGTAGAAACCTGTTAGACTAGCAATGCTATGTAAATAAAACGGTAATGAAAGTGGATCATCTAAGACCTCAAGATAGTATCAATATACTGATCACTTTTAACAGCAGAGTTAGAAGAAAATTTACTATTCAGTACATGGATATTGTACTGTATAATTTAATTTTTTTATGTTGTTGAATTTAATTTTTTGATCACCAGTACACAAGTGGCAATAGTAGAAATAATGCCTGAACGCTTGCTGCAAGTGATCCAGAACAAATTTAAAATATACTCAAATATTACAGTGAATGGTAGCTGGCTGATGTGTTCTGGCTATCTTTAAATTTTTGAAGATGAAACAAATGTAATTCAATATATCATGTCACGCTCATGTTCAATGTATTAGTAAAGAAGAGTGAACTTGCATTTCTTCACATTACTTTGTAGTGGTACTATGGCTTTAACAGGTGTATTTTTCCTGTGTTTTTCTCTCTGAAGAGAAGTTGAGACAGAAGGGCTGAGGGGTCTGTTTTCTGCCAAGAAAGTAAAGAGTTTGCTAGGTCTTAGTTTTTTTTTAAATTGGAACAAGAGAAGCAGCCTGAAGAGGTGGGGTCAAGCTCCCATGGAACCAGGATTTTAGTTTAGTTTTCAGGAGCTGTTGAGATATGGAAGCTGTTTTACAATCTTCCCACTTGAGTTATCTCTCTTTCACTCACTCTTTCTCAGTTTTCTCTTGATGTTCTTTCCTTCTGGACTGGAGAAACAATGCACGTCAGACAATCTATTTTATTGAATTTGAATTTGAATTTGAATTTGCCAATTGTTATCTATGGGGTGTTACTATATTGGAACAGTGTTATTTAGTAGTTAAATAATGTATTATTCTGTTAAGATTTCCAATAGAGTTCAGTTATTCCAATTCTTCTTTCTTTTTGTATTTTAACTATAGTGTATGAATAAAGTGTGCATTGCTTCAAGCTTGGTAGTTTGACCAATTGAATTACATCTGTAACGCAACAACTTACACTTGCCTTTAACAATAAAAAAAAGTTGAGGTCAGGCTATATTTTTAATGTATTTTGAAAAGGTTTGGTCTGGTCCATATCAACTGCATCATTGGTAATGCTTTAAAAGCTACTTGTTTGAATTTTCTGGGCTGCACTTTTTTTTTTTCAGGCGAAGTCAAGGTTGAATCACAATTTTTGGACAATGTTTTACCATGAGGCCCAGTCATATCCACCAAAGTTTCTCAGCATTCAGGACATTGCCTCCTTGCCAACTCCAATTGTGCAGGACAAAGCGCGCCAGGATGGTGTGAGACAATCTATCTGGGACTATACTGAAGGGTCTCTTTCCCAGATCTGTCCAAGTAGAAGAATCGCATCTTTAGCAGCCCTTATTGTCTGCTCTACCATGACCCTAGTCAAAGCATAGACAGCATTAAACCTGCGCTCTCTGCATTCGTCAGGAGGTTGTGCAACGGTGTCATCACCCAGTGTCTCAGTGAATGGCTGTTGTCCCACAGTAACTAGTCTTGAAACGCTCCTGGACCCTTACATTTGTAAAGTACTTGAGAGTGCTGCAGGATGTCAGAGTAGTGGACTCCTGCTTCTGGGAAGTGGTAATGGTGATCACCGATCAATCAAATGAAACTCCTTCCTGTTGATGAATTTTGTAGTTTTGTGATGGGGCTCTCCCAGTTCCATGTGTGAGCAGTTGATGGGACTGTACTTGGGGAAACCAATTATATTTCTGAAACCATTTGTCCAGGCAATATTACTGACCTCATGAAGGGAGAGTAAAATGAGCCTGAGCGACCTCTCGCAAATGGCATCGGTCACTGACCCTGAATCAAGGTGGACCTTGCCAGACTAGTTGCTCAAGATCCTTGTAAGATTCTGTTCCTTGTGTTCTCATGAATACAATGTCAAAAATGTTTCACTTCTAAAAACCACGTCATTTTATTTTTCTGGGAGAAAGTGAGGACTGCAGATGCTAGAGATCAGAGTCGAGCGTGTGGTGCTGGAAAAGCACAGCAGGTCAGGCAGTATCTGAGGAACAGACACATAGACATTTAAGGCATAAGCCCTTCATCAGGAATGGAGAGAGAGATTCACTGAGATCCTTGTAGAGAGAGAGGAGGAGAACTTCTTCAAGATAGGCATCCTTGGAAGAGACTTCACAGTAGGGTTAAAATCAACTGGGAGAAAGTGAGGACTGCAGATGCTGGAGATCAGAGTCAGAGTGTGGTGCTAAACAAGCACAGCCAGTCAGGCAGCACCCAAGGAGCAGGAGAATCGACATTTCGGGCGTAAGCCCTTCGTTCTTTTATTTTTCTGGAGTTTACATTGTGGATTGAAATTGGAAAATAAAAGTTTCAAGTACCAAAGATTGCAGAAGGATTATTGCAGTTTTGAAAGGAAGTAACCTGACACTTTTTTTAAATTGCTGTTTGCAGAGTAGCTTTTTCAAACAGTAGTAGCTGGTTTGGAGATGTGCTAGAGCTAAGTGCTGTGTACAAATTGAAATTCAGCCAGCATCAAGTAGCTGATTGGTCTGTAGACTTGTGTCCAGTTATTTACAATAAAAGCCTTTTGCCTACCAACAGCTATGTGATTGGCTCCCAGGTAGCTGAACAACTTGGAGTTGTAAACGAAATAGTGAGAAGACTTTCGGTCCCGACAGTTCTGTCTGTTCTCTGTTGTAAAAAGGACTTTAAGCCTGAAGAAAAGCAATTTATTTTTCATTCAGCAATTCCTGTAAACTGTGATATTTAACTAATAAGAGACCTTTGTAAGTGTGAACCAGTTACCCTGTGTCTCCTGCAAACAAGTGAAAGCATCCAGTGAAGGAAGATCAATAAGCAGTAATCCAATCAGCCCAAGAATCATCTCAGCATATCCTGTGAAGTGGGACAACTGAACTGCTTTCCCACTCTTTCACCTGTAACGCCTGTGTTTTTAGCTCTCCTGTCTGTATCAGTGTAAAGGGAAGTTTTTGATGGTGGAATGGCGGGTTCAAGATTTAACTTGCAGTTTATGCAGATGGTTTGTAATTGTTTATCAGTAGAGATGATTGCCTATTAGTAATGAATAGTAATTCTTACTTGGTATAGAAACCTGGTCTGCCAACGTGGGTGTAAAGTTAAGTTAAATTGAGGAATTCTGTGTACTTCCCAAAATCTTTAATTTTTTGTCATGGTAGGATTAGTGGGGATCATTTCTCAACACATTACTTTGGAAATGCATAACACACTCCAATTTGTAAATTTTTTTTTAAGTGATTAGAAAGTTAGAAATTAAAAAAGAAGTGTACTTTAGGATCAGGGCATCACACCGTGATGGTCAAAGCTTTTGTGTTACCTAATGTGTGATGTGGTGCCTTATGTTTTAATGGGATTTCTTTGAGTAAGGCAAATGATGGAATACTTGTTCAGTGTTATTTATTGAGTTAAGATTATGTAAAAACATAAAACATAAATGGATGTGGATTTCTTAGCCCGAATGTTGCAGTTGTAAAAACTGTTAGTGCTAGCTGTCATTACAACTGTGAAATTGTTGTCTGCACATAATCTAGAATTTGTTGTCAGTAATTTCTTGCCTCTTCAATGAGTACACAATTGAAATTCCTGCAGACGTCAGTCTTTTGAATTAGCGTGATTGACATAAATGTCCAGTTTTATGCTCTCTGTCTCACTATAAGAACCTTAAAGTTACATCATATTGAATTTTTTTAAATGAAACTGCTAAGTTATAATTACTGCTGAATTATCTCTATGACCCTAAAGAGAACTAATATTTATGGAATGTAATATTTATCCATTATGATTGTGTACATGAACTTTTCTGAAAATGTGTTTCTGATATTTCAGCCTCTCCCTTTGTAAGTACCTATTGAGTCTCATTCCTTCAAATTTTTACTGTTTTTAGGGATTTGTAAAAATACAACACATCCCTCTTAATCCTGTATTTTTTACCCCTGTTTACCTTGCTGTCGATACATTGTCTGATGTTGAATTAAATATTCTAATAGACACTTCCTGATTTTGGTTTTGCATGGCTTTGTGAAGGTTACTCAGTGTGATTGGTTGAAGAGATACATAGTTGTTAACCCTGTTCATGATAATCTAAAGTGTCCTATGATTTTGGGGATTTTTGATGACTTCAATTTCCAGAATAAGAAAGCTTGAAAGTGTAAGGAATGACTAGCATTATTTATTTGCTGCTAAGCTCACAAAGTGGACTAATATTATTATGCAAAAAAATTGCCCTAAAAGTGGATTCTAATTTATTGTTTTATTGTTTGGCTTTGTTTTTGAATCTAATTTGAAAGACCACTCAAATTAAATCAATTTCAGGGCTGAAAACTTTGGAGGAGGGGGTTCTTGGACATGGAGGGTATGGTGGTTCCCATTAAATTGGAAACAGTTCAATAAAACAGAACTAATATATCAATAACTGTCAAAATAGTAATGATCATCAGGAAGAAACTACATGAAAATTGTTTCATTAATGGTTTTCAATGTACTTACTGAAGGGAAAATGCTACTAGTCAAATTTTGGGCATATTCTGAGAAAGTAATATTGGATGTCAAAGATTATGTGATGTGAGTTAAAGTAAAAGGCTGAATAGAACTGATAGTAATGGAGTTCTCTCAATTTTATTTTGAAACATCAGAATTCAAAGCCAAAAGGCATTTCAGTTATGATGAATCGTCAAGTGTAAGACTGTATTGTCGTGGTACTAAAGTGTATGGGACTCTGGTTCAGTCACTGCTGACACGTGAATGATGAGGTGGCATCCTTCTTCATTTGAGGACTATATGTGGTATTACCTCACCATCTTCAACATCAAGGAAGATTTGATCAGTATTTTACTAAATTGATGCTGTGATTATTTCTAGTTTAATTTTGGAGGGGGACAATGGGGAGTTTACCAATTCTGTGCTGTTACCTGATCCTCAGATTAGATTTGTCATGGGTGTGAAGCTGGCCCTAATAGCCTCAGGCAAATTAATAAGGGATTGAAATGGATGTCCAGATGGGAGATGACCTTGTCTGATTAGTATCACTACCTGCTTGTTTATAACTAATTTTCCTGCATTAGATGTTTACAAATGACTCCTGTAAGTGGAAACAAAAAAGCCACTCTTGGTAAGGACGTATTATGAATGGTAAGGTAGAACACATACAAGAGGATACAATAATGGAGCTGATCTTGTCTCTACTCTCATTGAAATGATCTGGGTAACTCATGAATTGGCACAAGATAATGCCCTTCCATTCTGAGAGTTTGGTGAAGGAAAAAGTGGGAGGGTGCTGCTGTTTTTCATCCTCCACCATAATTAACATCTTCCCTTCCTGTTGTCACCTGAGGCTCTTAAGAGAATTTATTCATAAAGAGCTTCATCCTACCATTGCCGGTATCGACAGTGATTGATGGGGACCTCACAATGTGGGGAGCTGGGTTTATTTATCAATTTCCTAGGGAGGAACCCCTTGTTCAAAGACACTCAACGTCTGATTGTCAGCAAGCTTTTTCTGTAGAGTCTTAGTTATTTTTCTCAGGTGTGAGTTGATGTTCATGTTTTTGTCAAAAGAACTAATTCAATGTAGTCAATTTTCTTTTTATGATCCTAAAGTGTATGATGATCAAATGTTGCACTATAATTTGGCCTTTCATATCCCTCCACTTTAAAAAAGCTGCATTGATGATTGCTTTGACATTTTAACCTATTCTTTAGACAGCAGTGATCTATTTGCCTTTCTAGCTAGGGCAAGAGATTTGTCTGTTTATTTATATTTAAAGATTTTATTACTAGGGCTGTAGCAGTTATTAGCTTGAAAATTATGTCAGGTTGTTAGAACAAAATAAAGAGCTTTATCTTGTCCTCACTTTTGAGCAACATCTCCTTTAACTCCTCTCCCTTTCTTCAGGTCAAAGGTGTGGCCATGGGAACTTGCAAGGGGCCCAAGTGGCTCTGTTTCTTTGTGGGATTCGTGGAAAATTCCTTGTTACAATCCTAATCAGGCCCCCACCCACAACTCTTTCTCTGGTACATTAACGACATCATTGGTGCTGCTTCCTCCTCTCATTCGGAATTGGAAATATTTATGGATTTTGCTTCCAATGTCTACCCCGCTCTCAGTTTTACTGGTCCATGTCTGAATCCTCCCTTCCCTTCTTCGAGATCTCTGTTTCAATTTCTGGGGATAGGCTGGCCAGGAATATATATTACAACCTATTGACTCCCACAGTTCCCTGGACTATCCATCCTCTCACCCTGCTGCCTGTAAGGACTTCATCCCATTCTCCCAGTTTCTCCATCACTGCCATATCTGTTTGGATGATGCCACCTTCTGCAGGAGGCCTCAGAATTGCCCACCTTCTTCCTCAACTGCAGATTCCGTGCCATTGTGGTTGACAAGGCTCTCCGTGTTCGACCCATCTCCTGCACTTCAGCCCTCACCTTTTCCTTCCCTCCATAACAATGATGGTGTACTTCAGGTCCTCACCACTCCACCAGCTTCCATATCCAAAGATTTGTAAGCCACCATTCCCATCATCTTCATTGTGATGCCATTACCAAACACATTTCCCTCTCTTCACTTGTCAGCATTTTTCAGGGACTGTTCCCTTTAGGACACTTTGGTCCACTCCTCCTCCATTCCCATCATTTCCTCATACTTGCATGGCTCCTTATTACAATCACAGAAGGTGTAATTCCTGCCTGGTTACCTTCTCCCTCCTCTCCATCCAAGGCCTCAGACATACCATCCAGGTGAAGCAACGATATACCTGCACTTCACTAAATCTAATCTACTGTATTCGTTGTTCAGTTTGGTCTCCTCTACATTGGGAAAATGAAAAACGGGCTGGGTGACCACTTTGCAGAACACTTTTGTTCTGTCTGCAAAGCTGACCTGGAGCTACCAATTGCTTGCCAAGTATATTCAACATGCCACTGTGTTCCCATTGCCAACATTTCTGTCGCAGGCCTGCTGCGGTGTTCCAGTGAGCCTCAGTGCAAGCTCGAGAAACAACATCTCATTTTCACTTGGGGACCCTGCGGCCTCTAGGACTCAACATCAAGGTCAATAACTTTAGAGCCTGATTCCGTCCTTTTAAGTTTTTTACCCACCCCCACACCTGGTCCTGTTATGATATAGGTAGCTTTTAGCATAGTCACCCATTCCCATGTACTCTGAGGCCCATTATCACATTATAGAGATTGCATTCAGCACAGCTTACCCATTTTCTCACTATTAGCTTATATAAACTTGTATTCAGCTTCTCTTCTATTCTTGCCTGGCCTGGCCTGCTGTTCATTATCTCTCACACACACATTTCGAATTCAGCATAAGTACCACTTCTTCGTAGCTGCTAACAGTTCTGATGAAGAGTCACCGGACTCGAAACACTAACTCTGCTTTCTTCAATGCTGCCAGACATGCTGAGTTTCTCCAGTCATTTCTATTTTGAAAGGGCTTTAAGAGATTGGAATGACAGGAGCATATAGGTGGTGAACTGATGTACGCAACATATTCTTAATGGTAATGTAATTGTTCAAAGGTTCAGATCTTAGATGGCAAAATTGATATAAAAGTAGAAATATAAGATGGCTATAGATTGAGTATTTTCAAAGGAATCATTAGTGACCAGTAGATCTTGGGGACCATTAGATTTTTGTGAAACAAAGACACGCACGAGAATTCTTAGAGGCTTGGCATCCTAACCAGAATACTCTAATAAGCATATCCTATCTACCTTCCCTTGGAAAAAAAAACACACAACCGGAAATGACATCACCCACCTTATGAAACCAAGACCTATAAATAGAGAGGGGGGGGGGGAACATACCACCATCACTTTACTGGAGACTCTCACTGATGATGTTATCTAGTATGGTGACGAAACATCTGAAACCAAACCTTTTCAGCTCAGCGAGCTAACTTACATACTTATCATCAACCTGAGCTATAAATCTTCTCAAAAATCGCTAGTATTTAAATCTGCTAAGAGTGGGTCTTAGTAGTTAACGGTATACAACAGCTGTAAATAACAGGCATGCACATATGTACAAATTTCAGGTGGTTTAACTCTACGAAATACAAACTTGACTAGTCTTTGAAATAGATTGTGTTGTTAACCGTCCTGGACATAGAGGCGAAAACTCAGGTGAAGTTGATTATCATTTGTTGTTCATATTTGAATGTGACTGTTCAGGTGTCTGAAGGAGAGTGTCTTCTATCTTGTAACACCTGTAATCAAACTGCATTTCAAAAGTCAGTTCAGGTTCACAAATGAAAAATGACTGTGAGAGGTTTCAGAGATTGCCATTGGCATTGTAACCTTCCCATTTGCAAGTAAATGGAATGGAGGGAGTTGAGAGGAAGAATTTTAGATATCAAGATGGGTGCATGTCGTGGGATCAGTGATTTAATCTCTGCATGGACTAGTTGGTCTGAAGGGTCTGCTACCCTGCGTATGACTCTGATGGACCTCATAGGTTCATAATTAAAGTATTTAGAGAATTGACAATTAAGTTGAATTCTGTATTCTGGCTTTATCAGCCATCAGACGTGTTTGCTGAACTGGATCGAACTTACCAAAGTGAGCGTAGAATGAAATAAAAACAAAGTGCTGCGGATACTCAGCAGATCTGGCGGCATCTGTGGAGAGAGAAACAGAATTAATGTTTCAAGTCCAATATGCCTCTTCATTGGAGCTGTAGAAGGCTGATAAGTGATACTTTTTATGCTGTTAACAAAGGAGAGGAGGAGCAAGTGAAATAGATTGTGAGGATGCCCAAAGCAAAAGGCAACAGAAGTGCTAATGGTTGTAGAGGAGTGACGTAAATGCAAAATAGGTGTTAATGGTAGGTGTTAATTGCAGGTCACTGAAAGCAAGCCCATGCAAACAAAATACTGGGAGGAATGAGCGTGTAATCAAAATGGAGGACAGTCTTTATGTTCTGAAGTTGTTGAACTTAATGTTCCGTTCTGAAAGCTGTCAAGTGCCGAGGCAGAAAACGAGGTATTGTTCCTCTAGCTTGCAATGGGCTTTGCTGGAACACTGCAGCAAGCCTAGGACAGAAATCTTACCATGACAGCTGGATGATTTACAAAATGGCAAGTGACTGGAAGGTCAGGATTCATCTTAGAAAAAGTGGAGTGTTTTGCATTGCAGTCACGCAGTCCATGTTTTATCGCTCCAATGTGGAGGAGATACCTTTGTGAGCAATAAGTAGAATGGACTGGATGGAAAGAAGTAACATACCTGGAATCTGTGAATACACCTGCTGATGACTCCAAGACACAGGATTTGGCAAATATGTCTTTTTTTAAGCAAATCTCAAATTCTGTTCTACAAACAACTACTTATACTCCTTTTTCCCCCCTTTAAAACACTCGTAAAACCTACCCCTTTGATCAAGACTTTTCATCATCTGCTGTTATATCTTATGTTGCTTGGTGGAAAATTTTGTTTGATAATATACTTGAGGAGTGCCTTAGTGCCTCTGCAATAGAAAAACATCCTATGTACATGTAAGATGGGTTCATCTCCAATAAAGGTGGATGGATATTGCCATCTATGTTAAGCTACGAGGAAGAACTCCATCAACCCAAGCTTTTCTTACCAAAGTAGACCATTTCAGTCATGAAGATGAAAAATAATTCTGAGAAAATTCAAATTTGAAATTGAAATTGTGAAGAATGTCTCCGGTTGCTATGTTGGATCATTTTGTAAATGCATTTGTGAGGATTTAAGAAAATAAGGGAAGGAGTTACAAAATTGCAGGAAAAAAACTGACAAAAATATTCCATAATGACATAGAATCTTGGAAATTGCAAAATGTCACTGAATGCTAGAATGGTGACCATGGACTGAGGAAACATAAATGTTCCTGTTGTTTTTAAAAGAAGTGGCAAAAGTGAACCAACAGATATTGGTCAAGTGAGTTTGCTTCCATTGTGTATAAAGTTTTGGAAAAATCTATTCATGTCATAGAGTGCCGTGAAAGATAGCTAAATGTTAGCAGAGGAAAGGAAGATTCTGGTAACTAACTTGCTTTATTTGACATTATCACAAAGGAACTTGCTAGGAATATATGTGGCAGTGGATGTGATGTACTAGAATTTCAGTAAACTCTTTGATTACTATGCTTTTGGAAAGGCGGGTGCTGTGTATGTAATTGGTTGACCAACGGAACTTGGAGGGTAATAGTTCAGTGCTTGTCATGTAAGAGAAGAATGTTGAAAATGGGATTTCTCAGTGGCCTGAGTGTGACATCTTTCACAGAATCATAGAATCCCTACGGTGTGGACATAGGCCATTTGGCCTGGCGAGTCCAAACCGCCCCTCCGAAATGCATCCCAACCAGAGTCCCACCTCTACCCTATCCTTGTAACCCTGCATTTCCCATGGCTAATACACATAACCTGCACATCCCTAAACAAATTTAGCATGGCCAATCCAACTATTTGGACTGTGGGAGGAACCTAGAGCACTCCGAGAACACCCACGTGCAGACAAGGAGAATGTGCAAACGCCACACAGGCAGTAACCCCTGGCTGGAATCTGGTGCTGAGGGGCAGTGGTGCCAACCACAGAGTCACTGTGCTGCTCTTAATTTTGTAAATAATTACAAATTATCCAAAGACTGGGCATGAGCACTGGGACTTCCTTCGTGGGCAATCCAAAGTTCAACAATGCTCGACTCGGCCACAATTGTGTGGATTGGCAGTTGCTCCCCAGCGAGTGGGGAGGACGTCGGGGTCAAGATTAGAATGGTGCCGGAAAAGCACAACCGGTCCGGCAGCTTCCGAGGAGCAGGAAAATCGACGTTTTGGGCAGGAGCCCTTCATCAGAAATTAGTGCTAGCTATGAAGAGAGGTTGAGTAGCTTAGGTTTATTTTCACTAGGAAAAAGGAGATTGAGGGGTGACCTGATGGAGGTTTACAAAATCATGAAGGGTATAGACAGAGTGGATAGAGACAAGCTTTTTCCCAGGGTGAAGGATTCAGTAACGAGAGGTCATGCTTTCAAGGTGAGAGGTGGAAAGTTTAAGGGGGATACACGCGGCAAGTACTTCACACAGAAGGTGGTGGGCGTTTGGAACGCGTTGCCAGCAGAGGTGGTAGAGGCAGGCATGGAATATTCATTTAAGATGCGTCTGGACAGATGCATGAGTAGGTGGGGAGCAGAAGGGGATACAAATGCTTAGGAATTGACAATAGGTTTAGACAGTACATTTGGATCAGCTCAGGCTTGGAGGGCTGAAGGGCCTGTTCTTGGGCTGTAAATTTTCTTTGTTCTTTGACTCCAAAACTGAGCAGGATAAAATACAGTAGCGTTCTTAGAAATTGGCAAGCAACTCTATTTCTTCCTTATTGTTCCAACTGTGTTGGGCTACTTGGCCATCTTTGAATGTTATTTTTTGGGAGGTAAGATGATATGTTTTAATTTCTCTCAAGATGAGAGAATTCAGTACCGGTCAGTTGAATATTTCCTTTTCTCAGCTTCATTGAAGTGTTTGATGGGGAATTTCCATTCTTAATGGAAGGAGCCTGCCAAGTAAAATAGAAGTTCATCAATACATGCAGCTGTCGTGTACTTCTGTCCTCTTGCTTGATTATTTTTCTTTCTCGTTGCCTGCAATCATATCTATACAATACCCATTTTCTCCTCCCATTTCGTTACCGACATCTGTATAGCAAATTTAAGAGACGATAGTGTTGTTCACACCATAAAATAAAATTGAATACCACTGGAAAATTCTGTTCACCACTTCTGCTCCCTCAAAATATATTAGTAATGTCATTAGTTGGAACAGAGTAGAGTAGCTTTTATTTTGTCATTTCTACCATATACATGTGATACAGTAAAAAAAGGAGACAGCATTCCTCCAGGACAGAGTGTATTACATGGAAAGCAGAAACTACACAATCGTACACTGCATAAAGTGCATAAGTAGTACAAAACATGCAGGCTACAGTGGAATAGAAAAATGATAAATAATTTGTGCAAAGAGTTTCAGATGGGAAAGAGTCCGACCATACTGTGTTAAGGAGCCTGATGGCCTGGGGGAACAAACTGTTGCACAGTCTGACTGTGAGAGCCTGAATGCTCCGGTATCTTCTGTCAGATGGCAGGAGAGAGAAGAGTTTGAGTGAGGGACATGTAGGCTCTTCCATGATGCTCTTAGCCTTTTGAATGCAGCGTGTCATGTAAATGTCTGTAATGGAGGGGAGAGAGACCCCGATGATTATCTCAGCTGTCCTCACTATCCATTATGATTCGTGACGGTACATTTTCCGAACCAAGCAGTGATGCAGCAGCTCAGAGTACACTCAATGAACCCTCTATAGAATGTGGTGAGGATGGGGGGTTGGGAGGTGGGATTTCCTCAGCCTGCGCAGAAAGTAGAGATGCTGCTGGGCTTTCTTGGCTATGGAGCTTGTGTTGCGGGTTCAAAGGGCTTCAAGTTCAAGATTAGACATTGCTTGTATTTGCTTATTCTAAATCTGTAAGCTTTATTGGTACCCCAGTACCTTCTGTCCTTTCTGCTGTCATGTTAAGGATCAAACAGGTCTTCAGACAGTTATCCCAAGTTGCTACCTATTTATGACATCCAGTTGGTGAAAAAAACGATCTTCCATTGGTGTCATGAACTAACAAGAGGCATATTCTGTTCTGTTTCATGTTCTATTGCTATACTAGTAGTGTTTGTGTATGTCTCCCATAGGTTAGTGTGCTTCACTGTCACGGCCATCAAACGATCAACACTACCAAATGATAACAATTGAGGCTGGTGGATCAGTGCTAGACAACTAGGGGACTGAGACCTGTGACTTGGATTTATGAGCGAGAGTTTGCAGTCCCATGCTGTGGAGTTGATTTCTAATTTTGTTATGATACACATCAAATTAATTTGGATTTTAAAATGTGAATAATGCAAGTTTTGTTTATATTCCCTTATCACTTAGGTTGGTTCTTACTCTAATAAATCAGGGATTCACATTGAAAGTCCATTGGTTTATATTCTGATTAGTCACAATGGTTTGGTTACAGATTAAGAATGAGAAAACTGTCAAGCTGTCAGAAATGTTCCTCCGATAAATGAACCGTAAAATACTTTTAATATGAAAACATTCAATTATCACTATTCCCACATTAGCCATTTAAAGTCTACTATGTATGTCACAGCATGCTAATGACAACATTATGCAAATTTTTCTAGATGTTACTACTGAGGGATTTCTAACAGCTGAAAAGCTTTAGATACTGTAAACCCGTGTATGATAACTTGAATCTAACAGTCAGGCAGCACATCATAAATGTCAAATTGTCAATAAAATGTTTTAAAACACACTTAAACTAATTTTTCTGGCCTTGGTTTGGGCTCTCAAAGCTCTATTCTGCTGCTTTTCTGACAAATATCACAGGCCTTTATAATTAGCAGTTAAGGGTTAAGTTTATCTAATGCATCCTGCAATCCTTTATGTCATTCAGGTTAACTTTCTGAGCAACATATAACTTTGGTATTTGCAATTTAAATTCTGAAGATCTAATTGTCTAACCAGCTAGAATAATGTATAAATAAAAATCGAAAGAACTGCAAATGCTGTAAATTGGAAACAAAAACAAGTTGCTGGAGTAGTTCAGCAGCTCTGGCAGCATCTGTGGAGAGAAAGTAGTGTTAACATTTCGGGTTGAGTGACCCTTGCTTAGAATTGATGGGAGCTCAGAAAATATTGGTTGAAATGCAGAAGATAAATCTACTTTCAGACTCTTAATCTGTGAATATATATAAAATGCTCTGTAGTATGTAGTCAGGCATTTGGCAAAGGATGGAGAGAGAGAGAGAGAGAGAGAGAGAGAGAGAGAGAGATGGCTTAGAAATGAAGCAAAAGCAATGCAATACTACTTAATGTTCATATCCACAGATCCCTGAAGGTAGCAGGGCAGGTAGTTGAGGCGATTAAGAAGGCATACAGGAAACTTGTCTGTCTTAGACAAAGCATAAGATATAAGAGCAAGACAGTTATGCTGGAATTGTATTTAATTCTGGTTTGGCCACAACTGGAATACACTAATGACCTAACGTTCCTGGAGCCACTGTTAAGATCCGAACCTGAAGAGTGATCAGGGAGAAGATTAGATATTAAGGTTAGCTTTGTCACCACGTATTGAAAATCAAACTATTACATTGTAGCCCTAATTCTTTGACTGACACTTTGCAAAGGGCAATCCTACATCTTCCAACCCTATATCTTTCTTACAATTCTCAGCACAACCTTTGATACATGAGCAATCAGATGAGTTGGACAAAAGTCGGAATGTATGCATACTGTTGGTTTCTTCGGGTGATCATTATTTATCTGAATTGAGTTTTCTGGCCATTCTCCTAATATGGAAATACCTTTGCACAACTCAGTAAACATTGTTGTGTTCTTTCTCATATTTCTGGTTCAATCTGCAGGTGTTTCATCTACACCAGGTGATTTTCCAGTTTATATTTCATTCCCTGGATCTCATCTCATCTCCCTGGATTTCATCTCATGTCCTCGTATTTTTGGTTCAATCAAATCGATGTCGAAGTTGCTCACTACTTCTAGCTCAATTATTTTAGATTTTTCATTTTTTGCAAAGGGCTCTTCAACATGCTCCTTTCATCTTTACCTTCTTTCATCAGAGCTTTTCAAGAAGTCACCTTCCTTACTGCTGCTGTTTTCTTCTGTCTTTTGCAACACTGAAGTTGTAATACCAATTTCTTGATCTCTTTTCACCTGATTTCTTTGCCCTCTCCCTCTTTGACAGATTTTAAAATTTGTTTCCATTGCTCATTTGTGTTGTTGGTATCAATAGGCAGAATTTTCACACGCCTGGAACAACATGGGCAATAGAGAAAAAAGTGAAAAAATATGACAAGAATGAAAAAAATCTGATTCTCGACTTGAGAAAATATTTCTGATTTTGGAATTCCCTTGCTATACCTTTCCATGTCTCCACCATGCTTTCCTGCTCCAAGATTCTTTTTATAAGCAAGTTTGACTGCGCTTTTCGTCATCTGCTGTTGTAGCTCCTCATGTAACTCTGTCATGTTTGATTTTACAATGCCTCTTTGAAGCACTTAGGCATCTTTTTATTTGGTTAAAGATGCTATGAAAATAAAAGTAATTTTTGTTTAAACCTGTATAAACTAATGTGGTTTGTTCTGTCAAACTACAAAGTGCTCATATTTTTGAACAATATAGAATTATAGTGGGAAAACAAACAATGAAGTGTACTGATCAGTGAACCACTGTAGTAGTTCCTGTCGCTCATAGAACCATCAGTGCACAGGAACAATCAATTTAATTTGTCAAGTTTACACTGATGTTTCATTTTGTGTCAGCCATTCTCCAATTCGATTCTTTTTGCTAAACACATCCCTTAATGTTCCTCGTATTCAAGCAACTATCTTAAACAAGTCATGACTTCTTCTTTTCACCAGAGGTTTCAGGGCACATTATTGCAAATTTGGATCCCCTCTCCTTGATGTAAAAGTAAGTTTTTTTTTTGAAAATTTTCAAAAGATTTCAGAGAAAAGATTAAGTGGGGAACAAGTGATACTTAAGTGAGGTCATAGCTTGAGTAACCTGTACACAGATGACCAGAAATCTGTCAGTGATATTCTTAGTTAATGGAGAAACATCAAAGGAACTAAAAATAATTATTACCTGAGGGTAAAAGGGCATTGGACATGTCCATGTGAACAGAAACATTCAGAAATGGAGGAAGAGAAACCTCCTCAATATAGAAATTTGAAACCAAAACAGAAACTGCCAGTGAAAAGGAGAGAAAAGGCCAGCATTGCAGGTGTCAGGAGATCCCTCCTGTTGGCACTGGATCACAGCTCCAAAAGTTAATCCTCCATTTCTGAATAAAGAGAGGCTAACTAGTATAATAAAACTGATTGCCCTAAAGGAAATGGGGCCAACCCTCAGACTTTACAGCTATGGTCCCAGTTATTGTACAGTACTAAATCATGTTGCTGAAATGTATGACGTTTCTGCTTAGAACAATATAGGAAGCAAGGCCAGAGTGGGAATTGCACAGGAAAATAATATCACTTGTTGCTGGAAAAGCAGGGCCAGGATTAAGAGAAGGGCAAAGTGCTCAAATGAATTACCTACTCTACTTTTGTTCTCTTTAGTGTGGAGGACGTTCCATTTTGGGGCAGCAAATACTGCATATTAAATTTGAAGTTTGCATGAAACAATCCCTAGGGACTCGTCTCTCCTGGATATACTTTGCACTATTCCACCATATTTGCAGCTCTCTTTTCCTTCTTACCTTCCTGTGCAAACACAGCAGCTGCAACACCTCTCCCATTTAACTCATTTCACACTAAATCCTCCCATATCACTATCCAGGACCCCAAAGGTGATGCCAAGTTATTTACAAGTTTCTCCTCAACTCTAGCATTGTGCTTGCTATTTGTGATGCGCACTCCCTTACATTGAGGAGATTAGATGATTAGGCAACCTGGCCAAATGTCTCCATTCTATCTCTGCTATCCGTAAATAATCTCATCAAATGTATGTCTAGCTTTTAGCTTTAATTTCTGATGAAAAGTATACATTTACAGGTGATGAGTGATCCTGTGTTTATAACTATTTATAAAGTGACCAGTATATTCTACTTAATTTTTAATTTCTCAAGGTTTCTTTCCATGGCTGTGGACTGGCACTCCTGTCAACACCCTTGTCAATGTGTTTTTCACATTCTTCGTTGCTTTGAGTTGTGAACTTGAGTTAGTTGGTAGCAATGTTTGAAATTGCAAATAAGCCAATGGCACTGTTAAACAGTTCAACAAATAATTCTGATCAAGTACTTTTTTGGTGGAGTTGGGAATTTCCTGGATTCCACAGCTGAAGGTGAATGTGTCTTCTTTATGGTGTCCCTATCTCCTCTCAGATGATTGATTTGGAGTGGAAAGAGAAAAAAATGAGGACGGTGATGATGGATTATTTAAAAGTGAAATGTTAAGCCAGAAGTCTAAATATATGAAAGTGATTAATGAAAGGTACCCAATCCTCAAAATTGACTGTGGTCCCAGTCCATTCCCCATGAACATACATAAAACAACATCAAGTGATGTTTAAAGACCATAACCACAAAGGTCTGAGATAGCATAATATTGATCAATATTTAATCCTAAAACAGGATCCCTCACCTCAGTAAGTTAGTCACAGAATCATTAGTTGTACTTTAGCTTCTTTCCTGAGATCTACTTCAGATCTTTTTATTGATGCTGTCTGGAAATCTCTATCTTGCCTTTGCCTCAGTCACTGGGAATTCCTCTGGAGAATGTGGTCATATAATGATGTGGCATTACAAGTGATGAATAAATATTAATAATTTCTTACAAGAGAAATCAGTGGAATTTTTAAAGTAAAAAATTATGACATGTTAGCAGTAACTACAAGCTGCTGGTCATGCGCCCAGACTGACAATTAAATATTTCAGATCGTAAAGACTCGTGGTGAGAAGGGCAACCAAGACAGGGAAGAGGATATTTGGCTAGAAACTTTGTTCAAGTTGTGACTGAAGGGAATGGAGTTGGTGAGAGTTATCTGAAGGGGCCAATATTGATGATGAGCATGGGAAAATCCAGAACTGGCTGTTGGACAACAAAGGAAGTGGGAGTTGAGAGAGGTGATGAGTAGGTAGAGCAGTGTATCATTGGTGTTGCCATATTTGCAGATGATGTTGTGAAGGTATAGCACATAAATTAGAAAAAGAGAAAGACAAATACTACATCCATAGAGGACCCCAGGTTAATGGTGCTAAAACTGTCTCCCTAAACTTCCTTAACTCTCTACACTTTTTGTGCTTCAAGTTTTACCACACAACATTCAGAAACATCTCAAAAGCATAAAGTAAATTAATTTGAAGAACAATGATGGGTTAATCAGCAATCTGATTAACCCATTATTGGGTTGGTGACTATATCAAACATATACTGAAGATTGACTCAATATTTAGGGTGAATTTATGATACAGCAAACTCAATTTTTCATAATAGTATTTGCACTTGATTCATGGGATTTGGGAAGTAAGAGAGGGCTAAAATATCATTGTGGTTCACAGAATCATGGAAGTGTTATAGCACCAAAAGTGACCATTCAGCCCATAATGCCTGCACCGACTCGTCAGATGAGCATCATTACCCAGTGCTAATCTTCTGCTTTCTCCCTATATTCTTGCACCTTATTTTTATCCCAATAATTATCCAGTACACTGTTGAAGCTGCCTCCATCACACTTCCAGGCAGTGCATTCCACATCCTTAGTACTCACTGAATGAAAATGTTTTTACTCCCATCACCCTTTCTTCTTTTTCAGGTCACTTTAAATCTGTTTCCTCATGTTCTTCTTCCTTTTATGAGTGGGAACAGCTTCACCCTATTTACTCTATCCAGCCTGCTCATCGTTTTGAAAAGCTCAATCAGAGCTCCCCTTAGCCTTCTCTCCAGATAACAGTTGCAACCTATTCAACATATCCACACAACTGAAGTTTTCTCATCCCTGGAATCATTGTTGTAGACCACTTTTGCATTCTCTCCAAAAGCTGTTTTCTAATCTTCCCATTCAGAGATGTTATTACATACCTCTAGAACGGGTGGGACATGAACCGAGCTCAGAGGTAGAGATGTGCCACAAGAAGCTCTCTAAAACTTCCCTGTGACAAATACATTTCAGAATATTTCAGGGCAAAACTCACTTCACCCCAGACAGGACTTGAATCCACAGTCACTAGATTCAGAGGCCAATGCCTTAACCATTAGGCCACTGGGGGTATGTAATGTGTTCACATCCTCCCTGTAATGTAACACCCAGAACTGTACACAGCACTGCAGTTGAGGTCTTAAATGTGTATATACAGTTCAGCGCTACCTCCTTGTTCTTGTATTCGTGTGAGTTATCTGCAGTGGCCAACGTTGATGAGCATGGGAAAATCCAGAACTGGCTGTTGGACAACAAAGTTAGTGAGATTTGAGAGTGGTGATGGGTAGGTAGAGCAGAGTATCGTCGGTGTTGCCATGTTTGCAGATGATATTAATAAAGCAGAGGATATTGCATTCTTGCTGCTCTCTCTACACCTCCCGCCACTTTTCATGGATTTGTGCGCATGTACACCCAGGTCCCTTGGCTCCTAAATCCCTCTTAGAACTATACCCCCTATTTTACATTGAAAAGCAGTGTCCTTACTACCAACGTACATCATTTCTCACTTCTGTGCAGTGAACCTCATCTGCCACTTATCTACCCATTCCATAACTTGGTTGGTTCTTAGTTTTACTACAAACATTTGGGTTGTGTCCAGTGAGATTTTTTTTTCCCAAACAAATGTACTCACATTTCAAACTTGTTGAAATTAATGAACTTGCAGAGATCGTTGCCAGCATACTTAAGAAATTGGCAAATTCTCACTGTCGATCATTTATTTGACTTTACTGCTTAGTCAATAGTTTAATTTTGGGGCACTTCAACAAGGAAATGTTGAGATCTCTTAAGTGCTTTGAGTTTTTGAAACTTTATAACCTGCACCATTCTAATTTAACAACATGCAAGTGATGTGACTTCTGGGGTAGTGTGGCATTGGACAATGTCATGAGAAGGCTTATTCATGATTTTACATACAACTGCTATATAATTTTATTTGGGTGATAAAAGGATCCTGTTCTGTTCCTGCTGTGCACGTGAGAACAGCACATTGTTTCTGCTATGTAACTGCAACTTTCCTGAATTAAGGATTGTTCTAAATTTGCTCATTTTTCCTTCTGAATCGCAGCCATGGCAACACCCTTGTCGGAATCGCAATTTTGTGGGTTCAAGCTTCACTCCAGAATTGAGCACACAATCTCTGCGTCCACTTTTAGATGATTAGAGTTTGTTTCAACTGAGAATCTGAAAACACTGTCTATAGAAAAAAATGTTGATGGTAGATGTTACCACTTGTGTGATTAGGGTAATTAATTTGATATGGTCTAAATGTACTTCAGTAAGGTTTTGATAAGATCCCTCGTGGCTCTCAAGAAAATGAGAGCCCAAAGGATCCAAGATTGCTGAGAGACGGGAAGCAGCGAGTGATAGGAGAGGGATGTTGCTGTGGCTGGAGGTTTGATTCAACTCTGTTCCACAGAACTCAAGGTTGTGATGTGCATTAATGATGTGGAATTAAATGTAAGGATTATAATCAAGCTGTTATCCTTAGTTGAAGGATCAGTAAGAAGGGGACACACTTTTACAAGTGGTACATAGGAGATTTAGAGGAAATTTGAGGAAATTCTTTTTCACTCAGAGAGTGACGAGTGTCTGCAATGCCTGGAAGGGTAGATGAGCTGGGTGACCATCATTCAAGACCTATGGCCCTACTGCTGGAAAGTGTAGATTTAGTATAGTTTTGTGATACAGACTCAATGGACCAAAGCACCTTGACTGTACTGTATGATTCTGTGATAAGTTTGCTGATGACAAGAAAATTGGTAGAGTGGTGAATAGTTAGGAAGATAGCTGTAAACTCCAGGAAGTTATCAAAGACTGATGAGGTGGACAGGGCAGCGGCAAATGAAATTCAACCTAGTAAAGTGTGAGGTAATGCACTTGCAGAAGGCAAACAAACCAAGGGATTACACTCTGAATGATAGGACCCTGGAAACTACTGAGGATCAGAGGGACCTTGGTGGCATTTTCACTGAAACATGGACTGGTAGTTAAAATGGTGAAGAAAGCATTTAGGGTATTTGCTTTTACCAGTCAAAGCATAAAATGCAAGAGCAAGGTGGTTATGTTGGAACTGTATAAAATGCTACTTAGGCTACAACTGGAGAGGTGTGCCCAATTCTGGTTAACACATGATGTGATTGCACTAGAGAAGATGCAGAGGAGATTTACTAGGATGCTGACTATGGTGAAGGGTCTGAGCTATGACGAAAGATTGGATAGGCTGGATTTGCTTTACTTGGAACAACCAAGGGGACCTAATAGAGGTGTATCGATTATGTGGGACGTAGTTGGGTGAACAGGCACATTTTGTATAGACTTGTAGAGGTTCAGTAAAAAAGGACTTAGATTTACGTTCAGAACTCGAAGTCTAAGAGGAGAGGTCGAGAGATTTTTTTCGACCCAGGGTATGGTGAGACTAAGGAACTCCATGCTGAAAAAGTGGTTGAGTTAGAAACTCTTGTGACATTTAAAGAAGATTTAGATATTCACTCGTGTTGTCATAGCCTCCAAGGTTATGGGCCAAAAGCTGGAAAACCGGATTAATGTAATCAGATTTTTATTGACTGGTGTGAACATGATGGGCCACGTGGCTCCTTCTATGCTTACATCTGAATCTAATGATGATTGAAAAACATGTACATTTCATGTTAATATTGTTAAATTCACAACTATTTACATATACCAAACTATGTTTTTCCCCTAATTTTGTTCCCCTCTGAGGACCTCCAAAGTCCATGAGTGACAGCTTCTGGAAGTGTGAGTCAATATGTTAGCATGTGCAGAACCAGACCAGCAGCTGAAAGCAAATATTGAACTCCTGTAACATGTTGGTACTGCATTGTCTTCAAATAATTGAGACTTTTGGTTTGTCGTCTGGTTGAGATGTTATGTTTTCGTGATTGTCAAAATTCTCCAGTGAGCGTGTGTATCGACTCGTTTCAATATTGATCTTGTATTTTAATTTAAATTTGGTGTACACTGACAATCAGCTTTCTAGAGTTTGCATAATTTACTTTAATTGAGCTGAGTGATAACTTTGTCACAGTTAAACTTGTTAGTTTACAGGATGTGCTGATTCTGAAAACTGATTAAGGTATTTTGAAAGCAGTTGGGCTGCTTCTGGATTCAGTAGGCCACAGAAAGGTGTGTCAATGCAATAGGACTTATTTGATATCCTGCAAGAACACAAACCTGGATTTCTTATTTTAACATTGCATTCTTATGAAGTCAACATGCCCATTGTTCTGTATAATGTTATTTAGTGCTCATTATTAACGATAACCTCATTAATAATTATTTACTCATTAATAGCAGCAAAGATTAAATCATGAATGCACTGAAAGTTAAATGATTGTGATTATTTTTCTTTTTAAAGGGTCTCTTCTGTGTTTTTTGTTGTCTGCGAATATTTTAAATCTAACACATGTTGGAACTGTGTTTCTAGTACACACAAGTATGTTGGTACTTCCCCTTGAAATAAAGCTCTCCAATAGCTCAACTCTGCCACTATCAGGAACTGAAGGGAACTGGGCGTGTTATTTTTAAACAAATGTACTGTAGGAACATAGCTTATTTGTCACATTGAGAAGTTTTTTTTCCAAACAATTATTGACTTATAAATGCCAAATAATGTTACTAGCAAGGTTTCTGGTACTGAATTTTACATTATGAATGCAAGATACTAAATTTATTATCAGGAAAACAATATATTTTAAGTCAGGTATCTGCTGTAAAATTTGGTGACATTTGATAACTCCAAAACATCTTGTATGATAATCCTAGGGTAGGATATTCAGCCCTTTGAGCCCACTTCGCCATTCAATAATCTTAGCTAACCTTCAATCTCAACTGTATGTTCCCAAACTATCTGCACATTTCTCAATTCCCCTGGAGGTCAAAATTATATTTCCCTCTACTTTGAATGTATTTAATGATGGAGCACCCACATCTCTTCATGTGCAGAGAATTCTAAAGATCCACAACACTTTGAATGAAGAGGTTTCTCCTCCTTTCAATTCTGACTGGTTGGACCCCTTATTCACGGATATTGTAACTAGGGAAACATCCTCTTTGCATTTACCCTGCTATCCTTTTAAGAATTTTGTATGTGTCAATGAGATTGCTTCTCACTCTTCTAAACCCTAGGCATTTGTATATATAGTAAATTACAAAATATTAACAAAAAAGTGAACTCCGCAGCATGCTTTAGAATATGACTATAGGGGCAAAATCATAGTGTGTGAAACGTCAGGTCTTGTGCTTCTTATGTATGCTATTTAAGGTGTTTCTAGTTTGATTAATTGGCCCTTGTATCTCATCGAGACTCCCGTTTTAAGCAAATTTCGATGCTTTGTGTCTGAAAGAAAAACACCAAGTCTCAGGTTTAACTAATTGGTGTCACATCATTTAACCTGCCATGGTGGCTAAGTCTCAAACAAGTGCTATTTAACCTTTCACCTCCTCCCTCCGCTTCCCCACCCCCGTTTGGAGACTCCATGTTTTGCACAAAGTGTACTTTACAACATCGTATCCAAGTACCTGCAAGTATTTAATACACAAGTATTTAATGTGCTGTCATCATGACATCCATCCCTCATCTGACCAGAAACATAGCCATTATTTTTCTGCTTGATGTATGTAGCTTGGATTCCAAACCTGACTAAATGTACCACAAAAGAATTTGCAAATGAGCTTAACAAACTATTATTTTCCTAACTCAGAGTTAGGAAAATGAATTATTGTGTATTTTCAATGCATTACATTCCACTATAGTTTCAATCTGTTATTTCACTCCTTGGTAAAAACAATGACTGCAGATGCTGGAAACCAGATTCTGGATCAGTGGTGCTGGAAGAGCTCAGCAATTCGAGGACAGGCAAAATCGACGTTTCGGGCAAAAGCCCTTCATCAGGACCTGTATACAATTAAAGGTTAGATGATTTGTAGTTTATTTGTGATCAAAATCTGGGATCTATTTTATCACTGGCTAGTGATATCAATGCTGAGTACATGAGAATCATGCAAAGTTTATTATGGTGAGATCTAAGCCTATGGTGTATCTCATATTTTCTTCTGATCAGTGTGTTTTATGCCCTATCTGTGCAAGCTCCTTATGAGAAAATACTATTTTCTCATCAACCTATTCAGAGATGTTATGACACACCTCTGGATAATGTGGGGCTTGAATCCAGAGTCGAGAGTGTGGCACTGGAAAAGCACAGGTCAGGCAGCATCCGAGGAGCAGGAGAATCAACGTTTCGGGCATGAGCTCTTTGTCAGGAATGAGGCTCTGGCTCAGAAGTAGGGATGCTACCACTGTGTCACAAGAGCCCCTCAATGCGGTATGAGAAAGTATATTGAAACAAACGCAAACATGATCCCACAGTGTTTTCACTGAGAATGCAGGTGCTTTTGGATCACCCACATCAAGGGGGAGTTCAGGAACATGCACATTTTTGCTAAGGAAGTCTCTGAAAGGACAGCAGCTTATTTAGACTGTGGTCAAAAGTGAATTTTATATCTGGATTTACAGCAGCTAAGTTAGTTTTCTTTTAGCCTTGTATTCATTTTTGGAGAGCTATGTACTAAGTTTTTTTTTCCCAGCATGATTTACCAATGAGCATTAATGCCAGAGAGTTATGAATTTCCTTTTATTTGGAAGAGAAAAAAACAGCATGAAGAGATTCAAATCAGTTTGACTACATCTATTCATAATGACAGCATAACTTTCTTCGGAGATATGTGAGGAAAGTTTCTGCTGTTCACCAAAGAGCCAGTTAAACTGTACAGTTAAATATGCTGACCATCCCCATCACAGTAATGTTGGCAACAGCCACAGTCACAGCAATCTGAATTTACACATCTGGCTTATCAGAAACTGTTACAGGGGACATGTCTAACATCAATCATTTTGCAGTGCACATATAGTAGGCCACATATCAAGTTGACCACAAGTGGTTTGGTAGCTGGGCAATTAGCTAACATAATTTTTCATTGACAACCTGATGACATAATTAGTAATACCCCATGATATATTTTGTACAGTAATATTTGTCAGCACCCACGCATTATTTATGGCTGTAATGGGGCATGCACAAAATATGATGGCTATCAAGAACTTCACGGGTTCCATTACATAATTATTCAGGTGGTCAGTGGCAAATGACATTAATAATGCATATCAGTACCCACTTCCCAACCAAATTGCTTTTTGGACAATTCTCTGCTTTGACATTTAAAGGAGAAAGTAAACATCAAGGATGTCTACTAAAAGACCAAGGTTACTCTGTTCAGTATAGTGCATGACATCATTGAGATAACAACAAACAACAACACAAATCTGAGACAATTCAGAATGTTTTACAATAAACTATGGCATTCTCCAAGATTAACATTGTCTAGTGTCTACTGCACATTTAGAAACGCCAAACAGTAAAACAGTTCATAAAAGGGGAGGCAAGACTGCTGCCGAGGACAAGATACAAAGTTGATAACCACCTGAGGTTTAAATGTTGAAATGTCCATTGCAAGCAGTGGGCTTTACTGTAGCATTCAGTTAATTGCTATGTTTCAATGTACAATGCAGTGGTTTAAAAATACATTTTCTGGATCAGTGGTGCTGGAAGAGCACAGCAATTCAGGCAGCATCCGAAAAGCTTCGAAATCGACGTTTCGGGCAAAAGCCCTCGTTGGTTTAAAAATACAGTCAACTATAGTTACCTCTACACCAACTCAACTACTGGAGATGCCAGTACTTTTCTGTGCTGCAACCATTTTATATTATCAGTGAAAAACACCTTAGATGTTGTTTAAATAAAGGGGTATGAAATGTAATTGAAAAATTATGTTTGTGGCTAGTGTTTTATTGCTGTGTTCCTGCTTGACAAAATAGTACAGCATTTTAATTTGGACCGTGTGCACAATCTCCTCAAATGGCATGCCTGTCTGCAAAGTAAAAGGTCCTGAGTATTAATATATGTAGCTTCTAATGTATGCAAACAGCCCACTGAGAGCCCACTGAGAGCCTGACTGACACACCTAAATTAGTGGACAGCGTAATTTCTGTTTCATTCAAGATTGTCCAACAAAAGTTGCCCAATTGCAAAAAAAAACCCTCTAATGTTAGACATTATGTTGCAAGCATGAGTTGGTTGCACATGGCCAGTACCTTGCTTGTTGTGAATAGTGGAAGGGATGTGCCAGTTCAGTTTACGGTGTGAGCCCTGTTCTTTGCAGACAAAAGGATTCTGTAAACTCACTGCATCTATTTCAACTCAGCAAAAGAGGTGGCAGCCATTCACGAGTTAATGTCTCAAACCGTTCCCTGACCAATCGGAGTCAACCTGTTTGGTTTGAAATTAAGGCAAAGCCTGGCAGTTAAGTCAATCAGCATCCATGGCAACACCTCTACCAATCATAACCCACATGCAAATTAACCCAACACTCCCCTCTCATGCTGTAGAAATGTTGGTTTCCCTGTTTAGTATGTATTCTTCCAATATGCCCCGTGGAGTGCAAGACAAAATATTTTGACAAATTCTATTCTTTTCAACAATAATGAAATATGGTTAATCACAAGAAAAGCTTACGTTTCTCCTTTGGACTTAAATTCAAGTACTTAATATAACAGTTCTTCAATGGCTGAGCAGGTAAACTCACTATCCCTTTGAATTAGGGAAGAGAAAAGAACTATTTCACATTTTGAGTGACACCTATGAAAAGGCTATACGGGTGTTATCCATACGTGGTTGATGTAACCTCGAACAGTTGAGCAAAGACCCAACCTCCTCCTCTGAAAGCTACTGAAGGATACCCATCAGACTTGGAATTGTACGTTTATATGGGTGACTGGGAATAGGAAAGGGCAAGGCAGCTTTAGCAAAGATAATTAAAAAGAAAATAAAGTTTACTTTGAGACTAGAGCAAAATGTGTGCAGGATATGGAAACTATAAGGATGATTGTTTTGAAAACACTCACCCGATGAATCTTAAAGATGTCATGCAAATGTTACACATCTACTACCTGAAACATATTCTTCAGCAGTCACTCAAGCTGGGTGTCATGAGCTGCACAGTGACTTTCGAAATATATTTACTTAGGCAAACTTCAGAACTCTGGTCTAAAACTCAAATTGTTCATTCTTTCAAATTTAACAGGTGCTCAGTAAAAATTCAGTTTCACTTAGCCCGAAGTCTACTTCAACTATGTCCAAATTAAGTTATTGCTAAGTTATTGGAATATTTATGACTGTCTCCTGTTTACAAAGGACAGCATCTCACTTCAATTGGCCTGGACTGGAAAACCTTGCTGACACTTTTATCAAAGTTCACGTGATTAATGGCCACCTAAAACTATAGCACCCTGTACCAGCAAGGAGTCAGTCAATGCCTTCAGTAATTAATCTCGGGCTGTCAATTATTATTAAGTAGGTATTTAAACTTTAATGCCTTTGTTATTTTAATAAATATTTTTGTCATTGCTTCAGTCTTTTTGTATAGAGTGACATTTCCATTATTGCTTGACGTCAGCTCAGCTTGTCGTATCTCTTTTTAATTTGTGTGGTAGTAGTGCCACTAATTAAAATGTAGTCAATAGACAGAGATTGCTAAATTATTAAGTGCAAAAAAACCAGAGGAACATTTACCGCAACATTATATGATTGGCAGAAGTAGAAATTAATGTTACTGTAACCCTGTAAATAACATTTTGAAAAGTAATTATTACCAAAAGTAGTAACCTGTGGTATATAAGCACCAACAATTCACAGGTCAGAACCTTGTAATTAAGTTCACATTTAAGAACTAAACAAAAAAAGTTAACAAATTCCTGTACTGATTCATCAATTTGTTTATAACATCATAAGAAATAGGAATAGGCTGTTTTAGCCCCTTGAATCTGTTATACGATTCAATAGGATCATGGCTGAATCTATACTCCTCACCCCCACTTTCCTGCCTTTTCCCAAAACCCTTGATTCCCATGCTGATCAAGAGTCTATCTTGGCCTTAAATACACACAAGGTCTCTGCGCCATGGCTCTTTGTGGCAAGGAGTTCCAAAGATTCACAGTCCTCTGGCAGAAGAAATCCCTCCTAGTTTCAGCCATAAATTGGTGCCCCGTTCTTCTGAGACAACAGGTCATTCTGCTGTAACATGACAGTTCTGTGTCTCTGTAACCTTATGCTATAGAAAATAATGCTATGGAAAACTGCTAGAATAAATCGCGTTGTAGAAAATCGCTAAACGAAAATCACTATACCCATTCAGTAGAAAGTTTGTTATCCAAACAACGTCCACATTTCGTCAATCATATTATAGCCAATTCGAGCTGATGAAACACTCGTTAGGCAGAACGAGCTGTATGTCCCCTTATCTTAGACACTCGCATAAATGGAAACATTCTCTCAGCATTTACCCTGCCAAGCTCCTTAAAAATATGCTATCTTTCAATGAGATCACCTCCCATTCTTCGAAACCCCAGAGTAGAGTTCCAACCTGTTTAGCCTTTGCCCACAAGATAATCCCTCCGTATCAGGCAACATCCCAGAGAACCTTCTCTGAAATATCTCCAATGAAATAATAACTTACCTTAAGGGGACCAAAACAGCGCTCAGTATGAGGTCGTAGATTTGTTCACTGAGCTGGTACGTTTTCTTCAGGCGTATTGTCACCTGGCTAGGTAACGCACTTCGAAGACGCACTGACGATGTCACCTAGCGAGGCAACAAAACATCGGCAGAAAAAAATGCCAGCTCGATAAAACAAATCTATGAGCTCATCCACAACACGAGCTACAAATCTTTTCAAAAATTCAAAGCTCTCAGAACTTCAGATGTCAAGTCACCAGAACCTTGAATGGTTTCAGTAAGACTTCCCTACTGTTGTACTCCAATTTCCTTGAAATATCTGAATATCCCATTAACTTTCCTGATTACCTGCTCTTTCTGTGTTTCATGCACAAGTCTTCCCACATCCCTATGTGTTTCTGCACATTTCTCCATTTCAATAATACTGTTCTTTTGTTCTCCTGCCCAAAATGAACAACTTCACATTTTCCCACAATGTACTCCATTTGTCAACATTTTGTCCACATACTTAACCTATCTGTATCTCTTCTGTATATGCCATCAAAACATCCTTTTTGATTGCCTGGCAGAGATAATTAAATTTTATTCTTCCCTACAAAATGGGTATTGTTAGGAAAACAAGTCTTTGTTGCCCATCCCTAATTACTCTCGTACCGAGTGACCTGCGAGGCTACTTCAGAGGTCAATGTACCACTAACCACATTGCTGAGAGTCTGGTGTCACATGGAGGTCAGGCTGATAAGGAATAGAAACTAAGAGCAGGAGTAGGCCATTCAGCCCTTTGGACCTGCTGCACCATTCGATATGATCATGGCTAAATCTCTACCTCAACGTTATGTTCCTGCTTTCTGTCTATACCCTAATGACCCAGCCTTCTGTGATAGAGAATTCCACAGATTCATTATCCTTTGAGTGAAGAAATGTTTTCTCATCTCAGTCCTCCATATCCTATGATCTTTGGTTCTAAACTCCCCAATCAGGAGAAATGTCCTCCCTGCATGTAGTTTGTCCAGTCCTGTTAGAATTTTATGCCTGTCAGTCAGATCCCTTTTCTTTCTTCTAAAACCCCAGTGCATGCAGACCTAGTTGAATCGATCTTCCCTCAAATGACAGTCCTGCCATCCCTGTTATCAATTGTCCATGTTCGAAATAATTCTGGAGAATTCTGTCAGAATTATTAGATACATAGATTTGTCCAGATTTTGGATGTGGTGGAATGATAAAGCAAAATTAACTAATGATCACCCTAGTTTTGTCAAAAGAACTTTATTTTTGGGGTGAACTTGAGAGTCTCAGAAAATGTTTCGTCAGCTTCTAAAATATTGACTATGTTCAAACAATGTTTTGTCTCTGGTGTCAATATGTGACCTAATATTATTTGAAATAAATGTATATGCAGGCCATTCAACCCATTGTATCTGTGCTTGCCTTCATAATGAGCAGTTCACATATTTCCACTCCCCTGTCTTTTACCTACTTTTGCAATCTGCCTTGTAAATTTGTCCTCTACAGACACTTAGAATAATGTGTATACAACAACAGAAAATAAATATCTAGTAGTTGGACTGAAGTGTCAGGTCAGGGACAATGGAGCCAGTGAAGGCAACAACCCAAGCAAAATTAAGGAATCAAATGTATAGACATCATTTCTGGTCTGAGGAGAAGCACTTTTGCATTTCCTGAAAAAATGCCACAAGGCGAGTTCATGCAGATTTCAAGTGAACCATTCTCTATTTTTAAAAAAATGAGGAATATGAATGAGTGAGAATTGGTGTCCTCCATCGACTTTTAGTCTATCTCCACCAAACACCTGGGAATAAATAATTCAGTTTTAATAGGGAGAGAAGGAACTTTAGGAAATGCTTGGCTTTGCTTACCGTGACAGCATTTTGATTGATATTGTACTGAAGGCAGGTGATGTGAATATTAGGGGAGGGAGACCTTGCCTAACAAATGTACTGGAATTCTGAGAGGAATTAAAGGACTTTGGAAATTCCATAGCCTACATTTAGACTTCAGCAAAGTTTTTAGTGCAAAAGTAGGAAGACATGAGCTGGATTGAAAATTTGTTAAGGCAGAGAAAGCAAAGTCCACCTTGGCTGAATTGATGTCCACAAGACATGGTGCAAGAGGCAGCTGCAGGTGGGGTATTGCTGTTTCATGCATACAAAAACTAAGTTTACAGGTGTCATCACATGTTCGACGAAGATTGAAATATTAGAATTCAGGTAAATTAAACAATATCTGGATAGATTGATAGTCTGAAGTGATGGATTACAATATGGGCAAAACAATGAAACTAGATTCGGGAACTAACAGCTGGGACGTAAAACAATTGATTTTGATGCTAAAGGTCACAATGTGATAAAGAGATCTAGGATACTGTGAAGCCAACATGTGTGATTGTAGATAGAAAAACTAACTGAACCCAAAGGTATGTAGCTGAAGTAAGTATGTAAATTGTAGGTGGTGTTAATCAACAGTGTGGTAACACCTACTATCAACATTTGAGTGTGAGGGAAGATTGCAAAGCCTGGAATAATTTACTTTGGAGAGGTGTAGGCTCAGGAGAAACATTATTTTAGTGTAACAATGTTATTTGACATTTGAATTCCAATAGCTGTCACAATTTCTAAAACTGGGGATATGTGCTTAGGCTTAGAATGAATTACTTTACATAGAAGATGGTGAACATGTTGAAAGTGATTTAAGAATGCTGGATAGCGTAAGACTCGGAACAAATAGGTGCTTGAGGAAGCAGTGGAGAGTGTGGTGCTAGAAAAGCACAGCATGGCAAGCAGCATCTGAGGAGCAGGAAAATTAACGTTTCAGACAAAAGCCCTTCATTAGGAATGAGGCTGGGAGCCTTGGGGATGGAGTGATGGGAGGGGGGTGGGGCTAGGGGAAGGTAGCTGAGAGTGCAATAGATGGATGGAGGTGGGGGTAAAGATGATAGGTCGGAGAGGAGGGTGGAGTGGGTAGGTGGGAAGGAAGATGGACAGGTGGGGCAAATCATGAGGCCAGTGCTGAGCTGGAAGGTTGGAACTGGGATAAGGAGGGGGGGGGGGGGAAGGGAAATGAGGAAACTGGTGAAGTCCACATTGATGTCCTGGGGTTGAACGGTCCCAGGGCTGAAGATGAGGTGTTCTTCCTCCAAATGTCGGGTGGCGTTGGAAGAAGCCAAGGACCTGCATATTCTCGGCAGAGTGAGAGGGGAAGTTGAAGTGTTCAGCCATGGGGTGGTGGGGTCGGTTGATGTGGGTGTCCCGGAGATGTTCTCTAAAGTGCACTGCGTGAAGGAGTCCTGCCTCCCAATGTAGAGGAGACTGCATCGGGAGCAACGGATACAGCAAATGATATGTGTGGAAATGCAGGTGAAACTTTGATGGATGTGGAAGGCTCCTTTGGGGCCTTGGACGGAGGTGAGGGGGGGAGGCGTGGGCGCAGGTTTTGCAATTCCTGCGGTGGCAGGAGAATGTGCCAAGAGGGAAGGGTAGGTTGTTGGGGGTGGGGTGCGTGGACCTGACAAGATAGTCGTGGAGGGAGTGGTCTTTACAGAAAGCGGATCGAGGTGGGGAGGGAAATGTATCTCTGGTGGTGGGGTCCGTTTGTAGGTGGCGGAAATGGCGGAGGATGATGCAATGAATCCGGAGTTGGTGGGGTGGAAGGTGAGGACTGGGGTGGGGGGTGGGAGTTCAAGGGCGGAGGTACGGTAAGTGGATGAAATGCGCTGGAGGGCATCATCAATCACATGGGAGGGGAAATTGCGATCTTTAAAGAAGGAGGCCATCTGGTGTGTTCTGTGGTGGAACTGGTCCTCCTGGGAGCAGATGTGGTAGAGGTGGAGGAATAAGTGATAGCATTTTTGCAGGAGGCTGCGTGGAGGAGGTAGTTGTGGGGTCAGTGGGTTTGTAGAAAATGTCGGTGTTGAGTCAATCACCGTTGATGGGGATGGAGAGGTCCAGGAAGGGGAGGGAGGTGTAAGAGATGGTCCAGGTGAATTTAAGGTCGGGGTGGAATGTGTTCGTGAAGTTGATGAACTGCACAACCTCCTCGCGGCAGCACGAGGTGGCGCCGATGAAGTCATCAATGTAACAGAGGAAGAGGTTGAGTGGTGCTGGTGTAACTACGGAAGATGGGCTGTTTCCCATAGTCGACAAAGAGACAGGCATAGCTTGGGCCCATGCAGATGCCCGTGGCTACCCCTTTTGTCTGGAGGAAGTGGGAGGATTCGAAGGAGAATTTGTTGAGGGTGACGACCAGTTTAGCCAAATGGATGAGCGTGTCAGTGGAAGGTGGTGAGGGTGTCGGGAGATTAAGAAACGGAGGGCTTGGAGGTCCTGGTCATGGTGGATGGAGGTGTTTAGGGACTGGATGTCCATGGTGAAGATGAGGTGCTGTGGGCCAGGGAAACGGAAGTCTTGGAGGAGGTGGAGGGCGTGGGTCATGTCCCGAGTGTATTTGTGGACTTCCTGGACCAGGAGGGATAGGACAGTATCAAGGTATGCGAAGATGAATTTGGTGGGGCAGGAGCAGGCTGAGAAGATGGGTCAGCCGGGGTAGTCAGTCTTGTGGATCTTGGGAAGGAGGTAGAATCAGGTGGTGCAGGGTTCCCGGACTATGAGGTTGAAAGCTGTGGGTGGGAGATCCCCTGAGGTGATGGGGTCGTGTACGGTCTGGGAGATGATGGTTTGGTGATGGGAGTTGAGGTCGTGGTCGCAGGGAGCAGATAACGAGGTATTCGTTTTAAAAATGTTGTGTGGGCTGTATAATCTTTTTTATCAGATGTACATACATGTTCCCTGTGAATCAGAGGACATCGTGTGTGGGATGAGGGATTTGTCAGGATTGTGGTAATGACTGGTCCTTCAGTTTTTGATGATTAATGAATTATCCCAGTCAGTATTTATTTCATATCAAGATCACAAATCAGATCATCAGGTCATTATCACAATGCTATTTGAGGGAAGGTTGCTGTGCAGAAATTGGTTTCCCACATGAATACATTGACTGTATTTCAAAACAAAGCTTCATTTGCTACAAATCGGTTTGGGACATCACTGAAGTTAAGGGTTCTATGTAAAAGTGCAGTCTTTTGGGAAGATCCAAGTAAATGTCTTCAACCTCCAACACAAAATTTGCCTGGTCATTCTCACACTGAATTAGATCTTTGACATCCTATTCAACACAGAACTGACCTTTCTGATGCAAAGGTTATTTGCATCCAGATCTGCAATGAAACTTGCTTGTATCCCTATATCAACCGAACAGCCACTGAAACCCCAACCTTCATTTCCACTATTCTGATGATGTAGCTCATCTTTCACCCTGTATCACCCATAAATATAAGTGCATTCAAAATTTTATATTTCCTATCCTGTTGCATGTCCTGCTTAACCTAACTCAAACACTCAGGTTCTCTGACTCTAACTTTCTGTATATACTCCTCGTGATTTTTCCATCATTGACCTCCATAGAACATAGAACATAGAACAATACAGCACAGAACAGGCCCTTCGGCCCACGATGTTGTGCCGAACTTCTAACCTAGATTAAGTACCCATCCATGTACCTATCCAAATGCAGCTTAAAGGTCGGCAATGATTCCGACTCTACCACTCCTACGGGCAGCGCATTCCATGCCCCCACCACTCTCTGGGTAAAGAACCCACCCCTGACATCTCCCCTATACCTTCCACCCTTCACCTTAAATTTATGTCCCCTTGTAACACTCTGTTGTACCCGGGGAAAAAGTTTCTGACTGTCTACTCTATCTATTCCTCTGATCATCTTATAAACCTCTATCAAGTCACCCCACATCCTTCGCCGTTCCAACGAGAAAAGGCCGAGAACTCTCAACCTATCCTCGTACGACTTCCTCTCCATTCCAGGCAACATCCTGGTAAATCTTCTCTGCACCCTCTCCAAAGCTTCCACATCTTTCCTAAAGTGAGGCGACCAGAACTGCACACAGTACTCCAACTGTGGCCTAACCAAAGTCCTGTACAGCTGCAACATCACTTCACGACTCTTGAATTCAATCCCTCTGCTAATGAACGATAATACTCCATAGGCCTTCTTACAAACTCTATCCACCTGAGTGGCAACCTTCAAAGATCTATGTACATAGACCCCAAGATCCCTCTGTTCCTCCACCTGACTAAGAACCCTACCATTAACCCTGTATTCCGCATTCTTATTTGTTCTTCCAAAATGGACAACCTCACACTTGGCAGGGTTGAACTCCATCTGCCACTCCTCAGCCCAGCTCTGCATCATATCTAAGTCCCTCTGCAGCCGACAACAGCCCTCCTCACTGTCCACAACTCCACCTATCTTCGTATCATCTGCAAATTTACTGACCCACCCTTCGACTCCCTCATCTAAGTCATTAATAAAAATTACAAACAGCAGAGGACCCAGAACTGATCCCTGCGGAACTCCACTTGTAACTGGGCTCCAGGCTGAATATTTACCATCTACCACCACTCTCTGCCTTCGACCGGTTAGCCAGTTTTCTATCCAATTGGCCAAATTTCCCTCTATCCCATGCCTCCTGACTTTTCGCATAAGCCTACCATGGGGAACCTTATCAAATGCCTTACTAAAATCCATGTACACTACATCCACTGCTCTACCCTCATCCACATGCTTCGTCACCTCCTCGAAGAATTCAATAAGACTTGTAAGGCAAGACCTACCCTTCACAAATCCGTGCTGGCTGTCCCTAATCAAGCAGTGTCTTTCCAGATACTCATAAATCCTACTCTTCACCTGGGTCCCACATTATAGAATTATTTCAAGATTCTCCAACCTGCCCCTTCTCTTTCAGGCTAGTCAAATAATTGGGTTTCAAAGAGTCTTAATTTCAAGAAGATATTTGACAAGCTTACACATAAAAGGTTATTGCATAAAATAGGAGCCCATTTGTAAGGTAGTAACATGACAACATGGATAGATTAGCTGGCTGGCAGAAAAGAGAGCATGTCCAAATGGTTCTTTTTAGGCTGGCAGAATGTGATGAGTGAGGTTCCACAGGATCTCTGCTGGGTGCTCAACATTTTACAATTTACACCAGTGACTTAGATGAGGGAGCAAAGGTACTGTGGCTAAAATGGCAATTATCCAAGATAGGTAGCAGAGGATATTGTGAAGATGGCATAACAAGGATGCATTGCAGACTGATAGTAAGCTGGTTAAGTGAGTAGGCAAAAATCTGGGAGATGAAGTGACCTTCATTTTACATGAAGAATAAAAAAAAGTTTTATTTCATTGAGGATGACTATAATTCTGAGCTACAGAAGGATCTAAATGTTCTAATGCAGAAATCACAATAAATTAGCAAACAGGTACTGCAAATGACTAAGGCAGCTATCATGTATTACAAAAGAAAATGAACTTAAAAAGATGGCTTCATTTATGCAGGGCTTTGGAGAGTTCAGATTTAATACAGTTTTGGTCTCCTTATCTAAAGAAGGATACAAATGCATTGGAGGTTCAAAGGAGGTTTATTAAATTGATACCTGGAGTGAGTGAGATGTTTTATGAAGATACTTTGGAGAGGCTAAGCTGGTTTCCATTGGAATTTAGAAAGGGAGGGGTGATTTCATTGAAGTAAGGGATCCTGAATGGTCTTGACCAGGTGGATATGGAAAGGGTATTTCCTCTTGTAGGTGTGTCCAAAACTAGAGGACACTGTTTTAAAATTAGTGGGTTATCCTTTTAAGATAGAGATGAGGGAATTCTTTTCTTTGAGGGTTGTACGACTTTGGAAGGTGGTGGATGTGGGGTCATAGGGGATTTTGATAAGGCAGAGGGTATCAAAGGTTGTCAGGATAGAGGCAACTGTGGAATTTGAAACACAAACAGAGCAGCCAGCATCTTATTCGCTGATGTTTTAGGTTTGAAGGACTGAATGACCTACTTCTACTCATATTTCAAATGTTTATGTATTTGTATGACAAGTTATTCACCTGTGTTCACTGTTATGATCCCAGCTAATCTTTTTACTAAACAACTTAGATTCCAGACTGAAACCTGGCTTGATAGATCACTTTTTTTTTCCAATTTTGAGTGGGTGGATTTTCATTGAAACACGCACAGCTGCTGATTCATGCTTTATAAATCAATTTATTCAACAAAACAAGTGAAGATAAAATAAAATAATCCAATTTTTTTCCATATAACACAAAATGTTTGAAATGCATGGTAAAATGCTCTCCCACTAATCCTAACACCACTCCTTTACAGTATCACATACAAGAGAGAATGTCCTTTTTCACATCTGTGATGCTTAATTATGGTTTCAGCTTCCCATCTTGAGAATCTGATAATCTCTTCCTTAAGCTTTCATATAATTGAGCTTTGACTTTTTCAGAAGCAGAATATCCCGGATGAGCCCTCATTGGGGTGGCATGGTACAAAAATGGTTAGCACTGCTGCTTTACAGCTCCAGTGACCCAGGTTCAATTCCACCCTAGGGCAGTTGTCTATGTGGGTTCTCGCTGGGTGTTCAGGTTTTCTCCCACAGACCAAAGATGTGCAAGTTAGTGGATTGGCCATGCTAAATTGCCCATAGTGTTCAGGGATGTGTAGGTTAGGAACATGGGGGAATGCAGGGTTACAAGGACAGAGTAAGGGGATGGGTCTGGTTGGGATGCTCTTCAGAGGGTTGATGTGGGCTCTTTGGGCTGAATGACCTGTTTTTACATTGCAGGGATTCTATAAAAGTTTTTTTTAACAAGAGAAATTGCTGGAGAAATTCCATGGTAGTGTCTGTGCAGAGAAAACAGTGGTAACAGAACTGTTTTGGACTCAAAACATTAACTCTGCTTTCTCTCCACAGATGCTGCCTGACTTGCTGAGTTTTTCAGCAATTTCTGTTTTTTGTTTTACACTTTCAGCGTCTGCAGTTCTTTGTTTTATTTCAGATTTTTCAGCTTGAAGTGACCTCTTAAGAGTTTTAACCAAATTCTTCTGGTGTTGGAACTTCTGAACAAAACTCTTCATACTAAAGTACCTTCTTGTAAATCATCCTAAACTACGACCCTTTCTCAGGAGCAATTATTTTACATACCCAGCGTCATCCAAGGCTTCTGTAAACTGCCCAAAACTGAAATGAGAAAGCTTTTTTTCACAAGCTCAGAGGTTTTCCACAAAACCAAAAAGAATCTTCTACGTGAAAACCTAATTCAGTACATTTTCCCATAAACTTTCTCAATGTAAATCCAGGAAATCCTTCTCTCTAATATACTGTTTTAAGGGGAATCATGATAGCTACAGAAATACTTACATGTTAATCATGAAACCCATTCAGACACACAGAGACTCAACTGCTAATTGTTCAATATTCAAAAATAAATGATATTAAAATAAATGTAGATGTCGCACCTTACATCATGATATTAAACCTTTACTGTCTTAACTGCTCAAGATACTAACGTCAGGCCCTGGAAATGTATTGGTAATTTACCATCAGTTTACGAAGGCAAAAGGTGAAGTGACAATGTGAACTAAGTGTTGAACATTTTATGTTTGACACTTCCAGATGCTTTGTGGTTCAGTTACATGAGATCTGAATCCATCAGCAAATGTTCAGTTATGCACTGACTGGGATGAATGCTTTCTGAAAGCCTGATCATTCAGGTTTGAAGTTGGAGCAGGAAAGATTGTCCTGTTGTCTTCTCCTCAGTCCAAATATGTATTCTGTCTCATTCTACTTGGCATTTGCCTAATGTTGTAGTGTCATTCTGGAAGTTCAGAGCTTGTTTGTCCTTAGTTTGATCAAAAGTATTGGAAAGGTAACGTTAAGACAACTGCCAGTTTAAATTTCAGAGAGTATGGAAGCAATACAACAGAATTTTCAGGCTTGCTTTTCCCATCGTGGTTAAACCGGTTCATCAGCACCCACTGGCTGATTAATAATTGGGATAGTCAATAGTATTTTAGCGCAACTAATCATTGGTGGAGCATGCCTTACAAATACATCAGAATTAACCTGCCAATGTACTGTGATTGTGTAGACAGTTACCCTGCAGTGCATTATTTTTGAATTCACAGCAGTCAGCCTTAAATAAGAATTCTGTAGTTACATTTCATAAATGTTTTAATGACCGCATGCTGTGTTTGAATATATCTAGATTTTATCTAGGTTTCTGTGACTAAAGAAATGTAATATTGAACTGAATGGTCACTTAATCCATTTAACTTGTGCATCATAATACCACAAAAGCATTTTAGCATTGTATTATAATAATGCATTACTGCTTTGACTTTATCATAGCCCTGTTTGGGATCTTGTTCAGTATAAATATAGAAGTAATGTTATTCTTATTGTTCTCGCATTAAGATTTAATCATCCTTTCTTGAAATTGTTGTTCGCGACCATCACAATATTTGTTTTATGGTGTGCAGCACACCTTTGCGTGCCTTACAGAAATACACTTTACACAGTTGTTACAACAGACTTGTGTCATAAAGCGCAATGATGGTTGACCACTCTCCTTTTTAAAAGGAGAGTTGGAATACAGCTTATCATTAAAATGCAATGCATTTGCTTCCTTTCAGCATGCGTCCTATAAGTTGCATTCTATATATGGTCCTTTTAAAACTGAGTTTTATATATATTATTGGAATAAAGGCTCCCTATAGTGGGGGGAAACACCTGTTAATATTGCAGAGAAGTTTCTACATTGGCTATCTTACTTTTAACTAATGAATGTGAACAATTACATTGTGTGCCTTTTATAACTATTTGTTAGAACTATTTGTGGTGCATTTTCTTGAAGAGTCAGATTGCTCAAATGAGCACAATTACTTTTGAGTATTGCTGAAAAAGGAGCGGTTCTTTTGAAGCTTTTCATCTTTTTTGCATCAGGACAGATGCAAGAATACTGACTGCAAGATGGACTACACTGCATGAATAAAAGCATGCTGATTGTTAACAAGTGTTTCCATTAAATTTTTTAAAAACTAGTAAGACTCTGATTGAGGCATTGCAATGGGGAGTGTACCTGGGAACAACTGTCCTTGAAGCTTGTGTTTAATTAAAAACGCACATCGCCTGGACACTCAAATAAAAGCAAGGTACTGCAGATGAAGGGCTTATGCCCGAAACGTCGATTCTCCTGTTCCCTGGATGCTGCCTGACCTGCTGTGCTTTTCCAGCAACACATTTTCAGCTGCAAATCTGAAATAATAACAAAGTGTTGGAAAACTTTAGCAGGTCTGGCAGCATTTCAAACTCAAACTCAAACACCTTTGAAGAATTGATGTTTCAATCAAAATTTTAACTCTGTTTTTATCTCTAAACCATGCTTTGACATGTTCTTGCTGGTTTTAGTGGGCAGGCCTGTGTTTATAAATATATATATGTCTTAGCAAGCATAAATGAGCATATTTCAAACCTGACTGATAATCTTAAATTGGTTGTTGGTCTAGCATTTGGCAAAATCTGATTGTCCAAGTGAGTACTGTCCAATCATAGAATTGCATTTAATGCTATATGTTATGTTTTGAGTTTTGCAAACATGGGCTGGTTGAATACTTTGCCAGTGGTGTCTGGCCACTGGAATGTGCTGTTTGGTATGATCTACCCTTCATTGGGACATACAGGTAGCAAATCTGGCGTTACACTATTATGCAAATCTATGTATTCTATTACTTATTTGTATGGAAAGCAGAACCATAAATTTAGAAGAAAGATTAAAAAGTAAACAGAAAAGGTTAGGGTTCTGGTTAGGTTGAAGCTAATCATTTTCTTCAATAACAAGACTAGTATTCATCATTAATAGGATGCCTTTTTAAAATTTAAAGGCTGACGCATAACCATTTCCTAGTGCATTCATCATAGCAGCATCTTAATGAATCAAAATCTACTCGATGACCAGTCAGCACACTCTTTCTCGTGTAGTATAAATTATTGTTCTCTTTTGATATTATTGTGACCATTCTGATAAATGCAGGACAGAAAGCCTTAACAGCTTTTCTAATTTTGTTTTGGCAGTATTCAGGTTCTGAACAAGCGACAATTGCTTTTCTGACCTGCACCGATTGAGTTCTTCATCTTGTTCAATTCTCTAATGGGTAAATATGCCAACATTTTCAGCTCAGATTTTCACAATGTCAGGGAGCCACTTTTGTCATTGCAAAAATGGTTGGATGTGAAAATCTGAAATCTCACTACACACCTTTCTTGTAGTATAGGAGTGGGGTATGTCACATTTCTTGCCTACATGTTTCGTAGGGGCTGCTGCCCATGTAAATCAACAGCATCTCACTCGTATCTGATTCTGGTGACCCAGGTGTGTGAAACATGGCATGTACCAATGAAATGCTGAATTGAGTAGGTCTGATATTTGTGGACTCTTTTAGAGAGTTGGGCTAACGTTTGGAATGTTAAGATACATGGTCTCTGGTTGCAGGACACCTCTCTGGAGGTGTCATAAGGTGTCTTACTTGCCTTAAGGGTGAGATATTGTGCTCTTAAGGGCTGTTAGATAGACATGAATATGTGTAAAAAAATGCATTAAAAAGTCACAAAAGGAACAGTCAAAGGCAGCTGTCAAAAATAACTGTCAAAAATGTCAAATGCAGTTTAAGTTCCCAAGATAATTAAAACTTTTTGCACATTAGTCTTGGGGGAAAAAATTCTTGTGTGTTAAACTAAATCATTGCTTGCTATTTTAGTCTGTCTGCCAACATAAACCTAAGTGTTACCATTACTAACTGGTGTTCCATAACCGATTTTACAACCTTCCATTATCAAAGTAGAGTGACATTTCAGAGTAATTGATGATTGAGTGGTTATAGGCACCTTAAAATGGGGCCAAGAAGTTTGCTTGATTTATAAAGGATTATGCATTTGGGTTGAAATGTTTCTTTTAAGAGATTATGTGGTCAAAGGAAAGTAAATGCAGTAAATAGGTTTTTCTGAACGAGATTTGGTTTAATTATAAAGTTTGTAATAGACACCTTTGAATTTTTTATGATGTCTGTCTCACCATGCCAACTCATCCAGTATGGGTAACTGCAAGGGAAAGTGGTGTGGGTGAAGAGCATATTGGTATGGCTTGAGTCAAGAGTGTGGTGCTGGAAAAGCACAGCAGATCAGGCAGCATCCGAGGAGCAGGGGAATTGACATTCCTGATGAAGGGCTTATGCCTGAAATGTTGATTCTCCTGTTGCTCGGATGCTGCCTGACCTGCTGTGCTTTTCCAGCACCACACTCTCAACTCTAATTTCCAGCATCTGCAGTCCTCGCTTTTGCCTGGTATGACTTGAGACTGAGTTGGCATAGGGGCTATAAAAGGCTCTGTGGTGTGGGCAAAGGACATTTGGATAGGGCGAGGGCTGGTGGGCTATAGTGCATTTTTTTTTAAAATGATGCACATGGCACTAGCAATGAAGTGGGATGAATGTCCATTTGTAATGGAGGGTGATGTAAAGAATTAAAATGAAGCAAATTTCTTTGTCCAAAGTTGTTTTGAGCTTCTTGAATGTTATTGGATGGATGCTCATTCAAGCAATTAGTGTATTCTATCTGTTTGCTGAGTGTAAACTATGGAGAGAGTAAAGTAGCCAGGAACATAAAGATTGTAAGAGCTTTTACATCTTCATAAAAATAATAGTTAATGTAAATGTTGGTTTATTAGAAGCAGAGATGGGAGAAATTATCATGGATAATGAGGAAATTACAGAGATACTGAACAAATGTTTTGGGTGTAGTCTTTACTGTAGAAGAACAAGTTTCACACCAGAAACTAGAGGGCAAGCTAGGACCTATAAAGAGGGAGGAAATTAAAGTACAAGTGGAATCCCAATTAAACTAAGGCACCAAGTTTTGAGAGGAGAATCGACGTTTTGGGCATAAGCCCTTCTTCATTCCTGAAACGTCGATTCTCCTGTTCCCTGGATGCTGTCTGACCTGCTGCGCTTTTCCAGCAGCACATTTTCAGCTCTGATCTCCAGCACGGGCGGCACGGTGGCACAGTGGTTAGCACTGCTGCCTCGCAGCGCCAGAGACCCGGGTTCAATTCCCGACTCAGGCGACTGGCTGTGTGGAGTTTGCATGTTCTCCCCGTGTCTGCGTGGGTTTCCTCCGGGGGCTCCGGTTTCCTCCCACAGTCCAAAGATGTGCAAGTCAGGTGAATTGGCCATGCTAAATTGCCCGTAGTGTTAGGTAAAGGGGTAAATGTACGCTTCGGCGGGTCGGTGTGGACTTGTTGGGCCGAAGGGCCTGTTTCCACACTGTAAGTAATCTAATCTAATCTAATCATCTGCAGACCTCACTTTCTCCACCAAGTTTTGTGACCATGTTATAACTGGACAAGCTAAGACATTTGCTGATCATCTCAGAAAGCAGAGGTTTGGTCGATGCAAACCAACAGAAAGTGTTACTCTGTCCCTCTTCTCTGCTGTCTGTTGGCTGAGGCTGGGTGTGAGCACTTTTATTTTAAGGAACAGATCTAAAGTACTCGTACCCTCTGGGCACTATGGACAGTGTGTGGATGGTCTGGAAAATAGAGAGCACAAATCTCCTTTGTCGATCAACTCATGGGGTGGGGTGGGGGGGCAAATTGTGTCAGAAATAAAGTTCCACAATATTAGCAAGGTTGCAGTAGAAGTAAAGTCGATATAGTTGTGAAGTACCACAAGGCTGTTCTCTCATTCTGGAGAGACAACTGGTGGCGGTTTAACTTGAAGGTTGTGAGATGTGAGGGTGAGAAGGTGGGACTGTCATGGTGATCTCTGCTGTTGGTGTTACATTGCATCATAAATCAGGTCATCCAGCCAACTGAACTAAACAAAGCAAAGTTGTAGGATATTGATTGGCATTATATTAGAGTTCCACTGTAACATTGTCAACAGATAAGCTTGAAGGTCTGCAGTCCAACAAATGTCCAGGGCCCTGCTGTAGGGATTCTGTGATTCTAGAATGATCCCAGCAGATCGGAGTTAACAAACGTAACACGACGAAAGGAGGGGACCTACAGGCCAATAGCCTGACATCAATAATATGGTCAAGTAAAATTATGTTTGACAAATTAATTAGGTTTTTGAATTTATAATTAATCCAGCAGCTAAAGCGGTAACGGGAGATTTAATAGGTCTTCAAAAAGTGTTTGAAAAGTTGTCACTTAAAAGATTAATATGCAGGGTAAGGGCTTAAGTAATTGAGGGTAATTTAAGGTAGAGAATTGGTTAATACATAAGAAACAGAGAGTAAGGAGACAGAGGGTAACTTCAAGTTGCAGTAGATGTGATCTATATGGACTTTACAGAACTGGGTCAAAGGTAGAAGACAGGGTGGTGGTGGAGGGTTGTTTTTCAGACTGGAGGCCTGTGACCAGTGGAATGCCACAAGGATCGGTGCTGGGTCCACTACCTTTTGTCATTTACATAAATTATTTGGATGCGAGCATAAGAGGTACCGTTAGTAAGTTTGCAGATGACACCAAAATTGGAGGTGTCGTGGACAGCGAAGAGGGTTACCTCCGATTACAAGAGGATCTTGACCAGATGGGTCAATGGGCTGAGAAGTGGCAGATGGAGTTTCATTCTGATAAATGGCGAGGTGCTGCATTTTGGGAAAGCAAATCTTAGCAGGACTTATACACTTAATGGTAAGGTCCTCGGGATTGTTGCTGAACAAAGAGACCTTGGAGTGCAGGTTCATAGCTCCTTGAAAGTCGAATCGCAGAATATTGAGTACAGGAGTTGGGAGATCATGTTGTGGCTGTACAGGGCATTGGTTAGGCCACTGTTGGAATATTGCGTGCAATTCTGGTCTCCTTCCTATCGGAAAGATGTTGTGAAACTGGAAAGGGTTCAGAAAAGATTTACAAGGATGTTGCCAGGGTTGGAGGATTTGAGCTCTAGGGAGAGGCTGAACAGGCTGGGACTGTTTTCCCTGGAGCGTCGGAGGCTGAGGGGTGACCTTATAGAGATTTACAAAATTATGAGGGGCATGGATAGGTTAAATAGGCAAAGTCTTTTCCCTGGGGTTGGGGAGTCCAGAACTAGAGGGCATAGGTTTAGGGTGAGAGGGGTAAGATAGAAGAGAGACCTAAGGGGCAACTTTTTCACGCAGAGGGTGGTACGTGTATGGAATGAGCCACCAGAGGATGTGGTAGAGGCTGGTACAATTGCAACATTTAAGAGGCATTTGGATGAGTATATGAATAGGGAAGAGTTTGGAAGGATATGGGTCGGGTGCTGGCAGGTGGGACTAGATTGGGTTGGGATATCTGGTCGGCATGGACAGGTTGGACCGAAGGGTCTGTTTCAATGCTGTACATCTCTATGACTCTATGAATGGAGTATCACAAGGATAAGTGCTGCAGCCTTAGCTGCACTTATAATCTGTAAAAAAGACTTTGAAGAGAGAGAGTAATGAACCTAAATTTGCTGACAGCTAGTGTTAACCTCATTGAGCTATTCCCAGTCTGAAAAATAACTATTTGCTTGTACTCTGGTGTCGAGTACCAGCATTACTTGTGAGCAGCTCCAAGTTTCTGCGCACTGAGATCAATATTGGCACGCTGATTGTGGCATTGACTTCTGGTTCTGAAAGTTACTGACATGCACGAAACTTGAAGGCCTGTGCAGCCAGATGAAAAAAGGAGAGAATGCTGCCTACCACTCAACAAATCTACAGATTTAGAGTCAAGATGGAAAGGGGCCTTTTGACCCATTGTATCTGCACCGGTCATCAAACATTCATCTGTTTGAATTCTAATTCTAATTCTACTTTACAGCACTTTGCCTGTAGCCTTGATTGTTACGGTGTTTCATTGCTCATGTAAATAGTTCTTGAGGGTTTCTGCAGCGAGTTCCAGATACAGTCGGTTCTGCTATAACGTGTGTTTCTTCAATGTAAATTGGCCATAATACAATTGAAGAATTTAGACCATTATTTGTAGAACGTGAACTTTCTGTACCTGTGTTGCTATCATGTGATTCTAGTCCCATTGGTTTAAGTGGTGCAGCTAATACATGACTTTCTTATAACATGGGATCACACAGGAACAGAAGTATCGTTTTATTTTAGAACAGACTGAAACCATCACCGTCTGCTTGAAAAAGTTCTCCAATGCCCTCTAAACCTCCTGCTCCTTACCTTAAAATTGTGCCCACTGATTATTGACCCCTTTACTCTGGGAGCAGTCTTTCCCCTATCTATGTTCCTCAGAACTTTGAACATCTCAGTTCGCTCCCCACTCTGCCTTCCTGCAGATGCTGGAATCCAACATATATAGGCAGGAGGCTGGAAGAACGCAGCAAGCCAGGCAGCATCAGGAGGTGGACAAGTCGAAGTTTCGGGTGCTGTCTGGCTTGCTGTGTTCTTCCAGCATCCTGCCTGTCTACTCTCTCCATTCTGGCACAGGTAACATCCTGGTGAATCACTTCAGCCATCTCTCTCGTGCAGTCACATGTTTCCTCCAGTGTGGCAACCAGAACTGCTCACACTACGCCAGCTGTAAGCTGACTAACATCAATATAGCTCCAGTTTTTCTGTATCTTTCCAACGACTTTGGTGGCCTGTGGCAAGGCAACGTCACCATAGGTGACCATGGGGTTGCTGTCTCATCAGACAAGCGGAGAGGTTGAGAAGCTGGGACCTTGATGGTAACCTCAGCCATTGTAGTAATTGAACTCACGCTATTGGCATTACTGTGCATTGCAAGCCAGCTATCCAGTCAAGTGAGCCAACTGACATTATGCCCATGGAATACACTAGTGTAATAACATCTTTATTGTTTAATTCTAATCGGTAACTTACTGTAAGAGATTGCTGATGTGAAATTCAAGCAACACTGTGCTTAGGAAAGCTTTGAAGAATTAGCTAACCTTTTTCTGGTGTGGTCAAGAGAATAGATGAATTTTTATCAAGAGTTGTGAGGGAGTTGAACTTCATTCACAGCTAGAGGGTGCTGCAGTCACAGACTTGTGCAGTTTACATAATCAAGATAAGCCTTTAGAGAGAGTTCCATTATAACTGGCAGCTATTCGCATCAGGTCATTGCACAGGATGTTGCAGCATTAGAGATCTCTGGAATAAATCCACACCCCGAACCTAACCTACCATTTTGATTCAAGTTTACACACACAAATCTGAAATCAATGTTTTGAAATGTAATACAAGAAAGAAACCTACATTCTCTAGAACATGAAACTTTTTAACCTATTTTTTAAAATTTGTACCTTTGCTCCTCATCTACTCCCCATTGTCCTCACCTTACAGAACTTACATATGTGGATCTACATGTTCAAATGTAAGTCTCTGTGTTTCTGGACATCTGACCCTATAGTCCTGTTCACAGCACCTATAGTTATACTCGGGATGAGATGAGGCTGCACTTTCGACAAACTAAGCCTTCTATAAATGCAACAGATGCTTAAATGAGAGTTATTTCAGTACTTTTGTCTCAGCGCAATGGCAGACACCTTGTCCACATAAACTAACTGCCTTTGTATAATCAATACAGATTTATGTTCGTGGCAAAGCAATTATTTTTAGTGTAGTTTTAAATAACAAATGGTTCATCTCAGGCACAAACAATACTCCTTTAAGAGCTACTGTTTTACAGGAATTTGCATTCCAGTTAGTCTGACTATAGAGATGACGACTTGTGTTTCATGCACTGAGAATGTTTGAAAATCAGCGGAAGAGGTAAGTCTCAATTCAGTGAGACTATTTAATAGGTAGATACAGATAATACCAAATCCAACCAACCAATTATATGGCCCCATTAGCTTACTCTCAATCATCAGTAAAGTGATGGAAGGTGTCATCAACAGTTCTGTCAAAAAGCACTTACTTAGCAATAATCTCACTGATGCTTAGTTTGGGTTCTGCTAGGGCCACTTAGCTCCTGATCTCATTTCAGCCTTGGTCCAAACACTAACAAAAGAACTGAATTCCAGAGGTGAGAGTGATTGCCTTTGACATCAAGGCACATTTGACAAGGGTAGCATCAATCAATCAATCAATCAGTGGGAATCAGGGGGGGTAAAACTGTCTACTAGCTAAAGTCATATCGGAAGATGGCTGTGGTTGTTGGACGTCAGTCATCTAAGATCCAGGACATCTCTGGAGAAATTCCTCAGAATAATGTACTAGACGCAACCATCGACAGCTGCTTCATCAATGACCTTCCCTCCATCATAAGGTCAGAAGTAGGGGTATTTGCTGATGGTTGCTCAATGTTCAGCACCATTCAGAATTACTCAGATATTGAGGCAGTCCATGTTCAAATACAGCAAGCCCTGGACAGTATCAGGCTTGGGCTGACAAATGGCAAATAACATTCATGCCACAGAAGTGCCATGCAGTGACCATCTCTGACAAGATGGAACTAAACGCATCCCTTGTTATTTGATGGCTGAATCTCTTGCTGTCAACATCCGGGGTTGCCATTGACCAGAATCTCATCTGGACTAACCACGTTAATACTGTGGCTACATTAGCAGGTCGGAGGCTAAGAACCTTGCATCAAGTCAGTCACTTCCTGACTCCTCAAAGCCTGCCTACCACTTACAAGGCATAAGTTAGGTGTGTAATGGAATTCTATCGACTTGCTTGAATGAGAGCAACTCCAAAGTAGTCAGGAACCTTGACACCGTCCAGGACAAAGCAACCTGATTGATTAGTACCACATCCACACACAATTCAATTTTTTCACCACTGATGCTCAGTAGCAGTGGTATGTACCATCTATAAGAGAGTGTAAAAATTCACCCAAGCTCTTCAGACAGTGCCCACAGCCGGTACCATCAAGAAGGAAAAGAGCAGTAGATACGTGGGAACATGCAAGTTTTTCTCCAAGCCATTGGATGTCCAAACTTGGAAATATTTTGTCATTTCTTCAGTGTCATGGAGGTCTACAACACAGAAAAAGACCCTTTGTCCCATCAAGTCTGTGCCAGTCAAAAACAACTACCTAACATTTTGAATTCCATTTTCCATACTCCATAGCCTTCTATGCCTTGGCATTGCAAGTGCACATCTAAATACTTCTCAAATGTTATGAGGGTTTCTGTTTCTACCACCCTTACAGGCACAGAGTTCCAAATTCCCCCCACCATCTGGGTGAAACTAAGGCAGACTTGGCAACTTGCTGCTTTGAAACCTGTTGATAGCATAGACTGTACCATGGTGTGCACTTTGGAGGGAGTGAATGTTTAGGCTAAAGTGCTGATCAAACAGGATGCTTTCTCCTTGATAATACAGAGCATCTTGACTGTTGTTGTATTTGTTGAGGAAAATAGAGAATATTCTAGTTGGAGAAGCTTTAAGAAGCCCGGAGATGAGCCGCTTGCCTCAGAATACCAAGTCACTGACCTACTCCCATATATGGTTGGTCTAGTTGAGCTTTTGGTCAATGGTGAACTCTACCCATTATACCCGTGCTCTCAGGACCTGAGAATTTTGATTGTGGGGCATTTGACATTTTGTTGAGTATTAAAGAGAGATTTTTTTTTCCTTTGGGTGGAGCTGGCCATTGCCTGGTACTTGTATGATTTTAGTGTTACTTTCACCTTGACACTTGATCAGATGGGGAAGCGGGCTGAGGATTGGCAAATGCAGTTCAATACAGGTAAGTGTGAGGTGTTGCACTTTGGAAAGTCAAGCCAAGGTAGACTTATACAGTAAATGCTAAGGTCCTGAGGAGTATTGTGGAACAGAGGGACCTATGAATACAAATACACAGTTCTTTTAAAAGCTGTGTCACAGGTAGACAGGCTGGTGAAGAAGGCAATTAGCATGCTGGCCTTTATTGGTCAAGACACTGAGTATAGGAGTTGGGACGTTATGTTACAGTTGTATAAGTCATTGGTGAGTCCACGCTTGGTGTATTGTGTACGGTTTTGGTCAACCTCTTAAAGGAAATACATAGTTAAACTAGAAAGACTGTAAAGAAGATTTACAAGTATGTTGCCAGGAATAGTAGACCTGAGTTATAAGGAAAGGTTGGCCAGGATAGGACTTTATTCCTTAAAACGGAGGAGAATGAGGGGTGACTTGATTGTGGTGTATAAAATTACGAGGGGCATTGATAGGATGAATGCATATAGTCTTTTTCCCAGGAACGGGGAACTGAAAACTAGAGGACATAGGTTTATGGTGAGAGGGGTAAGATTTAAGAAGGACCTGAGAGGGCAACTGGTTCACACTGAGAGTGGTGCATATATGGAATGGACTTCCAGAGAAGGTGGTTGAGGCAGTGACAGTAGCAACATTTGGATAGGTACTTGGATGGGAAGGTTCTGGAGGGATATGGACTAAATGCAGGCAATTGGAACTTGCTGAGTGGGCAAGCTGGACCAGCTGTATTACTTTATGTCTCTGACAGCCAACACTGGGATGCTATTCAGGTTTGCTGCATGTGAGCATCTGAGGAATTTTGAATGGATAAGAACATAGATGGGGTGAATGTCACTGCTGGATCAGCTGATCATAGTTGGCCACAGGTTGCTGCTCAGTGATGCTCCAAGGCTGCAATCATTGCCTTCCAATAACCACGAACGCTTTTCTTTGGACTAGCGACAACTCGAGCTGGTGGGGTGTTTTCCCCCAATTCCAATTGACTTCACTTTTACTTAAGCTGTTTGGTTCCACGCAAAAATTGTTTTGATTTCAAAGATAATCATCCTCATCTCAACTCATTTCTATAATTTTGCTCGCACTACGTGTATTTGGAGATTTGTAAATTTGTAGTGTTTTTAGAGACCAAACTGACCATAACAAGCAGGTTATTAGTGATGGCCCTTTTCAATATTTTGCAGAAGATTGAGAGTGCACTGATAGGGTGATTGCTGGTTTGGTTTGGTGCACTGATATAACTCAGCAATTTTCCCATTGTGAAGTAGATGGTTGATATAATAATGCTACTGGGTACTTTATGCCAGCTGTATTTCCAATACAATGCCAAGCGTTATAGCTGTGATGTTACTTGGCACCTTTTGGTTTTGATGTGTTTTATTCAGCAAGTGACAGAACAAGCAATGTAGTTCAGTAGTTTCCTTGATGAAGCTTTCTACTTCTTGTTACTGTACTTACTTCCCCCTTAAATGTGATATCTGTTTGAGGTACAGATTCACTTTCTTTTGTTTTTCCATATTAGATATACCTCAATATTAGTGTTTGAACGTAGATCGTACAGGTAATTGTGGACTGGAGATAATGCCTTTAGGGTACTTTGTCACTGGTGTTTGGTCAAAGCAGTCTTTCACTTGATGCCTCAATCCTGCTGTGAACCTGCCGCACCTTTTTGGATTGGACCTAATTACTGCAAGACATTAAAATTTACCATGTCATTTATTATAATAGATTATCTTATATAGCACCAGTCTGAATAAAAGGCAAAGTGCCCTCAAAATTTCAAAAACCTGTTTCATAAAAGGTTTGTTACAAGCATAGGAATCAGGTTGCATTAGCCACTAACTGGCCTTTGAGGAGAAAGTAAGGACTGCAGATGCTGGAGATCAGAGCTGAAAATGTGTTGCTGGAAAAGCGCAGCAGGTCAGGCAGTATCCAAGGAGCAGGAGAATCGATGTTTCGGGCATGCCCGAAACGTTGATTTTCCTGCTCCTTGGATGCTGCCTGACCTGCTGCGCTTTTCCAGCAACACTAACTGGCCTTTGCCCACTATTAGAACCGAGAGAGCTGTTGTTGCCCCAGCATGTACTGTTCACTCCTCGGTGTCTGTGTTGCTGCTTCTGCTGTGACAAAGCACAGCATCCTTGTTTCTCTTTAACTAAATGTGGCTGTGTGGTTGATGGTTGAATAGCTGTTCTCTGCTCTAGCAGGATTGGTGTTAGCTGATGTACCAGTTTCAGGCTGAGGACTTGACAAAGTATCTATCCACACTTTGTTCCTCTGTCACTACTGCTTCTGTATACTGTGGTGTTAATTCCAACCCGACAGATCCTAAAATTCTGTGGACATCATGAGATGGGATTAAATCTCAAACACTGCCAGACATTTTTGGGGCAGCATGGTGGCTCAGTAGTTAGCACTGCTGCCTCACAGCGCCAGAGATCTGGGTTCGATTTCAGCCTCGGTCGACTGTCTGTGTAGAGTTTGCATATTCTCCCCGTGCTCCGATTTTCGCCGATGTTGCAAGTCAGGTGCATTGCCCATGCTAAATTGCCATAGTGTTCAGGGACGTGTAGGTTAGGTGCATGATACAGTGGTAAATGTAGGGGTCTGAGTGGGATACTCTTCAGCAGGTCATTGTGGACTTGTTGGGCCAAAGGGCCTGTTTCCACACTGTAGGGATTCTAATTCTAATTTTGAAAGGAGGAAAACACAGTGTAAATGAATGGAATAGCATCAGTGATGGGAAAGCTTCTGTGTAATTCTGTGGCATGACTGATTTTTCTAACTGCTTCTGAATGATGGGATGAGGATGCAGTTGTGCTTATTCTGATATGGTGAGGGGTCACTATCAAAGATTATGACAGTTAACACTGAAGATCCATAATTCCCATGTGCACACCTGGAGCTGAATTTTCAATCTAGATTTGAAAATCCGATGCCAGATTTATTTCTGGATCCCTATCCTATACCATGTCTGTATCACTGATGCACTGCTGTTTTAATCAGCAAAATCCCTGATTGTGCTGGAAGCAAGATTGGGTGTTGCTTGGGGATAGGACCTGGCTGTGGAGGCAGCTTTGATTATGATTACCATTATCTTTTGCAATTGGAGTTTGTAAGATAGTCGAGGGCTGGCAGCCTGACAGTATAGCCAAGTAGCCAAACAGTCACTCATAAGATACTGTGCTCTAGCTATGACAACTTTGTACCACTATTTAAGCAGCTTAATTTTAAAAGGTTTTTAATTCAACTGCAGCATATTATGTTTCCTGCCTCCAACCATTGTGCACCCAGTGGTTCCAGACGAATCTCTCTTGCTTGTTGTTGTAAAAATCTCTTCCTAGTCATCTGCAGGCTTTTGACAAGCTCTTCCACAAACTGAATGAATAATTAATTGGAGCCAAGTGGGCTATGGCTCTCCCTATCCCAAACAATTCCAACTGTGATAATTGCAGCTTGTTCTGTAAGAATCAGAAAATTGAGACCCAATGTGTGAATATTATTTTTATTAGCATTCTCACTCAACCTTAGCCCACAGGCATCGAAAATCTAGCCCTTATTTCTCTTTTTCACCCTGGAAGCTCCCAACTCGATGCTCTTTTGCACTAATTTGCTCAAATCTGATTGTCAGTATCCTACTACTTTTAATCCTTTCATGCTTTAAACACATTTCACATATCAACTCATTCTTACTGACTTTGTCCCTCAGTACATTGAGTTCAAAGTGCTCATCCTTCCATTACCTTGTCAAGCTTACATTTGCTTGATGCATCTGCTGAATGCATTAATCCTCGTATTCTGATTTTTGTTCTGATTCCTGCTGTTGGTAATACTGGACATGTCTGAGTTGAGTAAAATCTGGATTAATCAGTCTTAAGTTTTATTTTTGATATTTGCCAATCATAATGATTAGTTATTGAACATATTAATGAGAGCTTATCAAAGTACATTTAATAAACAAACATCAAAGTCTATTACATGCAAAAGGGGAAAGTGAACTACATAAGAATTATTTGAAATGGTCTTATAAATCTCAAAAATGAAAATTTCATCTATTCTCGAAATCTGAATCTCACTGAAGGATTACTCTGTTTCCACTTTAATTTTTTTTGTTCAGTGAGCACGGCAATAGTTTTTTTTAACTTCTTGTCAAACTTCTGCATTCATTTAATGCTACCTCCTTTAGAAATTGTTTCTTCAGACATCCTAAGCAAATTGATGACAGAGCTCACAACATGCGTTCCTTAAATCCATGCATTCAACAGACTTGTAGAATATCTTCTGTCTGACACCTTAAAAGCACTCTGCTTCTGGAGATCTTCACTTTGAAATAACTCCTCAGAGGCCAGTGTCCTGTCACCAAGTGATCTGGCTCCCTCAAAGCCAGCTCTGAGTGAACAAGATGTCTGACACTCCTGCTCTTATAGTCATCCAGGGCTCCCTGATTGGCGCTGTTAATCTGGTCCAATCAGGGAACTCATTCTATGAGGTCCACCTGGCTGACCTCGTTACAATCGTGACATACTAATGTCTACGCCATGGAGGACGACTTTTCTTCTGCTCTGAAAACTGCTGAATTGCATTGCTTACATTGTAAACCATTTTCAGTCCAACTGACCCCTCTTCAAAAGAAACCTGAATGTTTACTCATCATCTTTCTCTCTTGAAAAAAGGAACTTTTTTTTTTCAGTCTGGTTCCCTGTGTCATAGCACACCTTATTCTTCAACAACAGCCCTTTTTATTGCTCTCTTCTACTCCTGTTTCAAAAACATTGAATGATTTACATCAGGACTTGTAAAAGCAAATTCAAATACAGTAAGATTTCAAACAAGAATAGCAAAAATTATGAACCTAGATCACAGTTTCTCTACACTATTCTACTCCCGGGTTACCCCATTGTTGTTGCCACAATCTTCAGGTGCCCCAGGGTATCCTTCCAACAACACCTAAGCTACTGCACCATTCAAAATGTTCCTCACTAGCCATGGCTTGGTGTTTGTACCTATATTTTTGTTTCCCACACTCCTTACTACACTCCCCCCCCCCCCCAAAATAAAAAACAGGGGGACATTTTCTGCCTTGAGGATGTTCTATGATTGCAAGTTACTGTTAATTATAATCAGTATTGTTATAGTCATAGAGATGTTCCATTTTTTTTAGACAAAAAGATCAAATTTACAAGCCCTGGAATTAATGGTAAAGTATAAAGAAGCCAATCAAACAGCTATCAATGGGTGCTTCTTCTATTAAGCATCCAGCCAAGATGCAGAGACTTGTCATGTGGGAGGACACTTTCCCTTTAAGAATCTCTGCAGCAAGCGAGCAGGTGCTGAAATGCCGCTCCCTTATGCTTATTACTGGCTGACAGCAGTGCACTAGAGGGAGCTGTTGCTTTCACAGTTCCCTCAAGAATATTATGAATCTTTGTAACAATAAAATGTATAACAATTGTTCATAATTCTGCAATTTGAAGATTAATATCCATACCTGGGGTTCAATGTATACGCCACCTCTGTTCTGTTATACCAGGACATCCCGAATTGCCAATCATGTGCTGTTTCTATTTGTGTTATGCAGCACAGCACCATGAAAGCCAGCAGCAGAAATAAAGACCACTCGGCAGATGGCGATGGAACTGGAAAAAGACCAAAGCGGAAGTGTCTTCAGTGGCATCCTCTGCTTGCCAAAAAGATGCTGGACTTCTCTGAGGAGGAGGAGGAAGATGAGGAAGATGAAGATATTGACAAGGTAGAAATAGAAATTTGTATTGCAGACTACATTGTGCTATTTTTAAACTTGGGAACTGATTTGCTTACTCCTGTTCCTATGTTGATTGACAGTAGTTGATGGAATTTAACAAAGCTTGCTGACACACACAATGCCATAAATACTTAAAGAAGTCATAACTCAGTTAAGCAGAAGAAAAAGATATTTGTTAACCTTCCCGTTCCTGCAGCATCTATTAGCCATTTTTGACATTATCAGCTATTCAGTTTTTCTCTGTCTATTTAAATGATTCATTTTCTAGGTCCATTCCTATCTCTGTCAGTGTAACCGTTTCATCTACTCAGCTTGTGCATTTTTATCCAATCGTCCCTGGACTTTTTCTGCTTTGAAGGACAAGCAATTGCTCTGTGATATCTTCCACAAACAGTAGTGAGCATTACCCTGTGTTTCTAACAGCCTATTGCCATGACCATCGCTGTTTCAATTCTGTCAGACTGTGACTCTGATACCAGGGCTTGAATGATTTGTCATTTTCTCTGCTTTAACATTGTCAAACCAAAGTCATGCTTTTTTACTTTTCCCACCTCCAGCATATGCAAGCCTCTTTGACAGTTTCCATCAGCCCCTCTGGTTGTTCACGTGGGCAGCCTTTACCTTCTGACCCTCTTTCCTATTAGTTAGTAAGGCTGCTCTCATCAATGTACAAACACGTTTTTTTCATAGATGAGGAGGCGATCACTTACACTATTTCTAGCAGGGTGTTCTACCTTGCCTTCAATTCTTTTAATTTGGATTTTAATTAAATTCACATCCCATTACCTGCTATTATGGAGTTTAAACCCTTGACCCCCGAGTATAAGCATGGTCCTCTGGGTTAATAATTCAATGACACTGCCACCAAACCACCATTTCTTCCCTAAGTCTGTAACTTCGACATCTGCCATGTTTACTGAGCTCCAGAAGGAACTTGTACAAGGAACATTCACACATACACCTTTGCCTTGATCCAAATTCTGGCAAATCTCTTTACTTTGTTATCGGGCATGAGAATGCTTGGACTTGGCTATCTTCTAAAACACACAACTGTAATCAGATGGTTGAACTCACTGTTCATGAATTCAAATAAGGCCATTATTTTAGCACTTCAGTCCAAACCTTCAAAGAGATGTTGTATGTTTGTATGTTTAGTAATAGTGAGACCAATTCATTTACTTTTCTGACACCACCATACCCTTTTATGTCAAGCTGCAATGCCCAGTCTTAGCAGATCTTGTATCCAAATATGTTACATGGTCACAATTAGGAAATGAGCTATTTACTTAACCATTAACTTTGGGGATGCACGCTTTCATAACTCTTGGCCTACCTCCTGAACTCCTCTCACCAATGAGGTCCATGAACCTTCCGGGTCCAGTATCGGCTTTCAAAATCAGCGCTTAATAGTGTACATGTTCTTCCTTACATAACAGTGAAATGTTATATAATTTTGTAATATAATGCATGACACGATTTCATGCCAACTTAGAGGAATGGTTAGTTGCCAATCTGTCTTCTGCAGATGGGATCAAAGCTGGTACAGGCTTACAGACATGGACTGCCTGATCTAAACATGCTAGCTTCTTTGTTCTTCCAATCAGGGTCTATATGTTTCAATTTGGGTGACCAAAGATGACACTCCAACTCACTTGCATCACTGGAGCAGATTTGATTAAGTTAAAGTCAAATTTGTGCTTAAATTTTAAATTATTTTAGGTAATTAGGCAAAATTATCAACTGATGTACTTCTCAATATGTCATTGTATATGGAAGCTTGCTGAGTAATCATATTTTACAATGCTGCTTCAAGCAATGATCAGTATATTGGATTTTGTGTAAGTACACTTATGCATGATTTCAGAGGAGAAAAGGTATGGCAAATAAGGAAATCAATTAATATATCTAAATAAGAAATTCTTCTAAATGTGAGCTAAGAAAGATTGGTAGAAATATCGTATGAGGAAAGGCTGAGGCACTTGGGGTTGTTTTCATTGGAGAAAAGAAGGTTTAGGGGTGACTTGATAGAGGTGTACAAGATGATTAGGGGTTTAGATAGGGTCGACAGTGAGAATCTTTTTCCACGTATGGAGTCAGCTATTACAAGGGGGCATAGCTTTAAATTAAGGGGGGTGTAGGTATAGGACAGATGTTAGGGGTAGGTTCTTTACTCAGCGAGTCGTGAGTTCATGGAATGCCCTGCCAGTAGCAGTGGTGGACTCTCCCTCATTATGGGCATTTAAGCGGGCATTGGATAGGCATATGGAGGATAGTGGGCTAGTGTAGGTTAGGTGGGCTTGGATCGGCGCAACATTGAGGGTCGAAGGGCCTGTACTGCGCTGTATTCTTCTATGTTCTATGTAATGTCAATTCAGCATGAGGATGGCTCTTTCAAAGGAGATCTGTGTTACTTTACATAATGTGCAACCCTCCAAATTAAGTTTCAATATGAAACTTTTTTAACAGTAAAATCTGTTTTGTTTTCCTTGTCAAATATATTCTCATGTATGTTTACATTTTTACTGCAGGAAACTTTGCTGAACACAGAAGGTCTTGAACATGAGGCAGATGAAACAGAAGATGATGACTCCTCTGAACAGCGAGCTCGCAGGCCGATGAATGCATTTCTTTTGTTTTGCAAACGCCATCGTTCTCTGGTTCGTCAGCAACATCCTCGCCTAGACAACCGTGGTGCAACCAAGATACTGGCTGACTGGTGGTCTGTTTTAGATCCAAAGGAGAAACAAAAATATACTGACCTGGCAAAAGAGGTGAGGCAGCATAGCTGTATTACAGTGTTGCCTGTGAAATTAACTCCATTTCTTGCGTAAAGCAGGTGATCTATGAGTTAAGGTGCTTAAGACTTAAAGTTGAAAGTAAATTGTATTTTGACAAAATCAAATTACCGAAGGGAAAGCAGAATTAAGGTTTCAAGTACAATGACCATTCTTCTGAATTTGCTTCGTTCTTCATTTTATTGTATTTTAACTGCATTCATATCATTGATAATAGTTAATTATACGATTTTTCTGTCGGTTTCTACATATTTTAATTATGGAAACAATGAAATAAGCATTTACCATTAGCGAAGTGGATATTTATCTGAGTTTCTATTAGAATAGATCTTTTCGAAGACAATTGGAAATTTTTATAACTTGTCAGAGCCATTTTTTAAAAAAAGAACTTGCACTCTGGAAAGAGATCCTACATATATGTGTCTATAATATATCTATCAGTAACATGCATTCTGTAGGGGTTCTCCTCACAGTGTTATTAGAACACATCAGTTTCATTTACACATCTGGATTGAGGGATGATCTATCTCTAACCACTCTGGTGTATTGACTAGCATGTGCAGCGTAAAAAAACATCATTATTAAGGCATAGATTGCATAGGAACATCTGGTGTTAAGTGTGCAAATCAGAAGCTGCTGGTTTGAATTGTTCTGCTCCTCAAGCTTCACAATAGCAGTATCTTGTGGAGACACTTAACATTGAAATATATGAAGTTGGAATAGCTGCCCACTTGACACCCACTACACTTGCTGACAAATTACAGCTTGTCTGTTCTAATGTAAGTGAATTTTTAATTTGTGTAATTAGCCTGATTTACTGCTGAATATCATTTTTGGCACGATAAGTTAACTTTAAAAGTACGAATGTTGATCCTCCAGATTTTATTATTGATTATTTTTAAATTCTAGGTTTAGTTCCTATTTTTCTATACTTTTTCTTTCTGTTGCTTTTATTTCTCTTGTTATCTGTGCTTTCTTTCCCTTGTTTCATTTTGCTTTCAGATTTTAAGTTGAATTAAGAATTCTAAGTTACACCTTCTGGTTCAGACCTGCATGCTCAGTAAAGATTCTTCAGTCTGGCTGGTTAAGGAGTTGCTTGCCCTTTCACATAGGTTTAGGATCCTCCGTAAAGGGTAACGCATTCTTTTGTGTTACTAACTGCTGCAACTTTGAGAATAAAAGCCTGTAGAATTTCAGTAAGTAAGTGTAATGAATGTTGAGCACTGTTCTTTCAGCACTGCGGAATCAGGACCCAGTTGAAGATGAGTCAAAGACCAAATACTTTACATCTCCCATACTTAACTTGGTTTATTGGAGTAACTAGATACTATAATTTAGATTATGTAGCTTCGTGCTGTGCTGAACGTTATACTGAGAATTCATTAATCTGCTACGCAAATATAGTAAACATAAACACCTGATACTCATGACCTGATACTCTTAATTGGCACTATTCAAAAGAGATTTTAAATGTCAAAAGAACCATTACTCATCCAGTTCTGATGTGTGAGTTGTATAATTGATAGCACATTTAACCCTCCTTGTCACAAGGACATGGAATGGGCAGGCAGTTAAAACTGCACAACTTATTTAGCCACACTGGCAGATTAACTTCTGGCTTCACATGGCAGTTACAATGGGAGTTGATTCAAATCCTGGGTGCTAATAGGATTTTGGATTTTAAGGTACTCTATTGAGTAGTTGGCAATGCCACTTACTCAAGTCTAGTAGGATCCTTTACGCAATATGCATGTCAATCTCAATGACACTCTTGGGGTTCAATTGCAAGATTTAGCTCCATGCTCCATGGGATGCATTAAAAGCCACAGTAACATCCTTCCAGGCCAATCTAGAAAGAAAATGATCGGGGTTTTGAGAGTAAGCTTTTCAAAGACACAAAATAATCTGTGCCATTATATTATAAAATATGTTTCTTTATTATTTATAGTAATATATGCACCAATAAGTAAGGTCGTATAAGTGACATGCATGAAGATGACCCAATCCTGAAGGCATCTTGTTTCCAATTTTTTTCAGCTTCTTTAAGTCACTTCCAAGGTCTCAATGGGCTGTTTAAAAATATTTTCTCATTATCCATGTAATGATAAAGATGCAGGTGTTTATCTTTGTTATTTTATTGTAGAGAGAATCATTCTGCTGCTGATGTAGTGTGCTGAAGCTATATTTTAACCCTCTTTTATCTAGGTATGTTTTGGTGCTGCTCATTGCACACAGCTAGTTTTACCTGGACAAATGAAGTTTTTGAAGTTATTGTTTTTAATCAGTGGTATCCTGTGACTAATGACAAGTGCAAGGACTGTATCAAATGAAGAGAGCTTTTTACCTTTTTCTTTGGATTTTCAGCATCCCTCCAGGTATGCCAATTGTCTGGCCTATGCCAAATATGGATGTCAGTGCCAGTACTGGTAGCAACTGACTTCTAGAATTACCTGCCACTTTAATACAAATCAACCTTGAAAATGTATGGTTTTAATGATCAGCTGGTCCATCTGCAGGAAATATGTTACTTATTTGAATGAAGTGATACTAACAACAGTGTTAAAAGTAGTGAACTGCACTCCATTTGCTTGTGTAAATTTGACTGTTAAACATAAATTTCAATAGCAGCAAGTTGTGATTTCAGGTGGTATCAGTATCTGTTCTTAGTTACAAAATTTATGTAATGAATACTGACAAAACACAAAAGGCGGCCATTCAACTTGTTGTTTCTCTGCAGGCTGCTCGGAAGCTCTATCCAGTTAGTGCCACTTCCTTCCTCATCCCCAACAAACCTGTTTTTTTTTTCCCTTCAAGCATTTATTTAATGTTCTTTTGAATGTTATCATTGAATCTGCACCTGCCATCCTTCGAGATTAATTCCAGATTTCAACAACTTGCTGTGTAAAATAAATATTTCCATGTGCCATCTCATGTTCATTTGCTAATTATGTCGGATCTATGTCCTCTGGTGACTGAAGTTTCTGCCACTAGAAACAGCTTCTCCTTATTTACTTTCGTCAAAGCACTTCATGATTTTAATTCCCTCTAATTCCCTCTATCAATTCTCCTCTGCTTGAAGGAGAATAATTCTCTCCTGTCTAGTGTTTCCTCGTAAATGAAATCCCTGATCCCAGGTTCTAGTAAATTCCTTCTGCACAGTCTCTAAGACTTTGACATCTTTCCTAAAGTGTGGTACCTAGAATTAAATAGAATACTCCAACTGTAGCTGAATCAGACTTTGTAAAAGGCTCAGCATAACTTTTGTTTTTATATATCTTGCCCTGATTTATAAAACACAGGATCCCAAATGCTTTGTGACATCCTTTTTTTAAAAAGAAGCTTATCTATCATCACAAAGACTTCTGCACATATACCTCTACTTCTCTTTGTTCTTGCACAACTGTTTAAAATTCTACCACTTAATTCATATAAAATTAATATTCTGTGGTTGTGGGTAATCTGAAGTAAAATTAGACACTGAGCAGGTCTGGCAGCATCTGTGGAGTGTAAGGAAAACTACCATTTTGAGTCCAGTGACCCTTGATCACAAGAAATGCTTCTTCAGGAATGCTATCAGACCTGTTGAGTCTCCGCAATTTCTATTTTTGTTTTAGATTTCCACCATCCACCGTTCTTTGTTGTACGAAAATAGAAAATACTGGAAATGGTTTGGGGGCACCTGCAGTTGGAAAAAGTGAATATTTCAGATTGATGACCAGCTCTGTTGCAAGGTCATTGACCAGAATGCTAACTTTGATGTTAACCTTGACAGATCCTGTCAGATTTGCTAAGTTTTGGTGCATATTGCCTTTTTCCTTGTTCCGACTAAAAGTATTCACTTTGCATATTTCTAGGTTAAGTACCATCTGTCACGTGTTTACCTAATTTACCAATCTGCTTTTGTGCTCATTAAATCTGATACTGTTCTCTTTGTTGCTTATTACCTCTGCAAATACGCAGTTATCTCAGATTTTGAAATCATGATATCCGAATCCAAATCATTGATATATGTCATAAGGAACAGTGATCCTAACACTGATCCTTGAGAAACACCACCGTATCGCTCCCTCCAGTCTGGAAAATACCCACAGACTCCCATTCTCTATTTTGTGTCCATTAGTCAATTTTTTAAACCATGCTGTCACTATCCTTTTAACATTGCTCACAAGTCCATACTCTCAAATATTTATCAAATACGTTTGAAAGACTGTATGCATAACATCAGCTGCGTGGCCCTCACCAATTTTCCCCTTCATCAAAGAGTACAAACAATTTAATTTTAACAAATCCTCACTAACTTTCATTTATTAGCTCCTACTTTTTCAAGCTGATATTTCTGAAGTTGGCCCTACAATATCTCTCAGAAATGGTCACATCCTACCAAGTGACTTGGCTTTTTCCATCTGGCCTTCTCAATAGCATAGCCAACAAATGCTAACCTAGCTAGTGACACTGCATCTTGTGAAAGATTCAGGACACAGAGCTTTCATCTCCTACTCCTGATAATTAAAGAATATTGAATGCCTGTCAGCACTAAGTTTCAGGTTTATTGTGACCAGAGTATTTTTAATCAAAAATATACTAATTCATAAATGTATAATTTTTCAGCATAAGTTTTATTTCTGCCTACTAGACACTTTTGAACAATTTTGTGCAGTTGACTTGCAATAATCAAATAATGCCCAGCTCCTTTTCCTTCCTCTTGGTGGGACTAAAGATAGTCCTCAGCAGAATTTTCATTTATGTAGCTACGTATGGTGATGAGCTGAGAAGTGAGAGGGGCTTTCACTTTAGGTTGGTTGGGGTTTCTTTTAAACTCATGATGTATTTAAGCAGGAGTAATGTTCAAATACTCATGGTAGCCGGGCAGATGGTTTCTACAGGCCCCCAGACCTTCCGGGGTTCACCTTCCAGGTGCCTTATTTAAAAAAGCACCTGGCTAGCACTCAACTCTCTGCAACCCAGGACCGGGGACATTCATGAAATAAATGAAAAGGACTTTCTCATGGATGGCAAGAAGAGGTTTCAAGCATTACAAAAGCAGCCTGGATGGAAGTGGCTGCATTGGTCAGCGCCTGTGGCGACCAGAGGCAAATCTGGTTGCACTGCCGCAAGAGAATGGATGACACGCTGTGCTCTGCCAGGGTAAATGGTACTTTCTCTGTAATGTTTCATTCTCCCGTGAGTATGAGTTTTCCACTGCACAGGCCTGCAAGAATAAGATTGGACGCCAGGCATCTCCAGCACATGTCTCGCGTATAATTAATGTCGGTCAATTCATTGGAGCTACTAGTGTAGTACTTCCTGCATCAGTGATACTGCTTCTCACAGATCTGCCAGGCCTCTCTTACAGAACAGAAGATGAGTTACAATACTCTTAAGTCTACACTCCACCAGCTCATTAATCTTTCATTGAACCTAAGAGAACATACACATAATGCAGCTTCTTACCAAAGGCTTGCGTGGACAAGGATACCAGCAAGAAATATCTCTTTAGGATGAATGTGTCGTACAAATATCAGGCACACACATCATAGAGGATAGAGATGTACAGCACGGAAACAGATCCTTTGGTTCAAGTTGTCCATGCCCACCAGGTATCCTAAATAAATCTAGTCCCATTTGCCAGCATTTGGAATAGATCCCTCTAAACCCTTCCCATTCGTATACCCATCCAGATGCCTTTTAAATGTTGTAATTGTATCAGATTATATTGAGCTTTGTTGATCTCTAGCAACTCTACCTCCTTGACCACACTGAAACACATTTCATTCGGAAACCTTTAATTCTCAACTTTCCAGTTAAGACATCTTTGTTACAGTAACGCACCTGGACAATCACAGGTTCAACAATTGAAATCTCTATCTGTATCTGTCAATGCACATAAAACATTCATGTACCAATGGTAATGTCTCTTAATGTTTCTCTCCTGCATAGGATAAAAATGCATAACCAGTGAAAATGTGCACATACATGACTGGAACTGGGTGTGTGGCGTAAGGGCCCTCGCCACTTTTGAGCAGCAGACTCACAAGCTGGCAAGAGAGCAAGGCGAATATAATCAGTGCAAAAATTAGATATCTACAGGCATTCAGTGAGAATTCCTCCCAGCAGCTACTTCCATGTGTCCTTCAAGCAGAAACATCTCAATGAAACCTTGGATAAGGGTGGCACCTTCTTTGTTTTTCTCTAAGGCCTTCATTCTCAGATCGAAGCAAGGGTCAGACAAAGAAGACACCAAGCTCTCAGGTGACACCATCTCTTTGAGCTCAACAGAACACATCTCTGAGGAGGAATACTATGAGCCTCAGAGGAAGCACTATCAAGGCATTCTACCTCCCCTTCCACCAGTACAAAGACATTCACCTCCGTGGGTAATGAATTGAGAGTACACTAAGGATTGCGTTCTGGTGAGCACAACATGGGCACAAACCTGCAGTTAATGGATGAAGAAATGACTGAAATCTCTGACACTGACGATAGCTGGAGAACAGGCCTCTGCTGTACCCAGAACAGATAATGAGCCCCTGGACTTGGCCATTAATGGGCAGTTGGAGATGCAGAGGCAAACAGGGTGATGTCTGGCAGAAATGATAGTGATCATGTGAAGACTGGAGCAAAGCACAGAGGAATCTGCCCAAGATCTGTACGCTGACATGGCTCCAACTTTGAGAGCAAGGTTGTCTCCATGGACTGGGTGGAGGACACCATGGGGGACCAAGACCAATAGAAAGATCAGTATCTGCCAATCTATGGGGCTTGGGCCGTCACTCCATTGCTTGATTCATGGATGTATTCATTTGCTGGCCTGGCGAGAGGAAACCAGGAGACTTTGATCTCCCTCCAGATGTCCCTTCCTTTCGAGGGGTAAGGTGGGGTGCCATTGTGAACTGACTGAGAGGAGGAGGAACAGAGAAACATTGGAATCTGGACACTAGATTGCACCAACTCCTATCTTGTCATGAAGCCAGAGCACCCTTCAAGGTGGTTACCCCTATGCAGCCAGTAGATATCTACCTGAAGTAATCTCAGATCAGATAGCAAAACAATCAACAGGTTTCCTTGAGCTCAGCTGTGGCTGCTGTTGTGGCACCACAAAGCGGTGTTAAAATGAGAGATAGTAATGAATATTGAAGTAATTCGGATGTCTGGATGTCAGCCTGCACTGGGAGCTAATGAAACGCTTTTATCCAAGTTGCTATGGTCTTGTTTAATCTGTTAAGACTACTAACAGTACGTGGCTTCCTTGTAGACCTTCTTGAGGAGTCACAGTGACCCTATATGGCCACATCCACTATGATGATGTTTCTATTTGAAATAAAGAATTTCCCCTTTCTGAAAGATCAGCCAAACACAAATGTGCCTTCTGACCCTGCATGAACTTGTGCCAGTGTGAGTGATTCCAGTGTAGCCTGGGAATCCCTCATTTCATGAGTCTCCATTTTACTAGAGGCAGCAGTCCTCATTTGCATTGGGACATTGTGGAAGAGTTAATCCTGACCGTTTTATAATGTGGAGGACATCAGAATAAACTGTTTTGTTTTTTGAACCAGGACAATTTAGTTCCATATAGCTTTATTTTAAAGATAAAGGACATTTCTGAGACTGTAATTATGAAAAGAGGAAAATAGGTAATATGGAGGAAAATGTAAGATTGTGGAGATGTCACTTGCATTTCATGTAAAATAACAAATACTGTATTGATTTCAAGCGAAGATGTCACAACGTACGTGAAACAAGGAAGGTGTATTCATCCATCGTGATATAAGTAAATGGGACCAAACTAGCAGTTTTTTCTGCCTGTTCCTATTTTTAAAAGTAGCACAGTAAATTATACATGTTTAGTAAAGTATAGAAAACGTGTAGTACAGCAGTATTTTCTTTGGTGGATTTGTGTGCTGTTTAATATTTTCCTGTGCAGGCCATCAGTTTCACATGTAATATATTAGAGTCATGTGTGTCTACCGTCACTCACTGCATTCATTTTTATTGACTACACTTAAAAGCTTGCTCCATTTAGTGAATGCGTTATATACTGTATTTTCTTTACAGCCTGAGTGCACCAATAATATGTAGTGTATTGCACCACATTCTATTCTGAATTTTATGGAGAATGTGTAAAGATTCAGCCTTGATTCAGGCTAAAAGGGGGTCCTGATCTTGTACTTACCAGTCTAAGGATCTCTTCAGCACCTTTGTCACAGGTCAGCCCCTGATTGGCTGCATGAGGCCCCACAAGCAGCCCAGTCACATGGCTGAGAACTGTGGAGCCTTCTCAGAGCTTTCGGGAGAACTGAGTGCTCCGGAGGTATGCAGTAGATTTCAGGCAGAGGAAGGTAAGTTTTAAAGACAAACTAAAAATTCAAGAAAGTGTGAGAGCCAGAAGGAAACCCCACCTTTTGGGGTCTATTGTTATGTGCTGGAAATCAAATCCTGCTATTCCCTTGACAAAAGTTAAAGACTTTTAAAAGTATGCAAAGTTCCCCAATTTACCTGACTATCAGGCCAAGACTGATTCAAAGTATGAAGCACATTTCTGCACTGAACATGAATCCATTTAAAAGGGATCTTGACAGAACTATGAACCCGCAGGGAATAGAGGGATATGGATAGTGTAAAAGTGGAAAATTTTTAGTTGAGAAATGCATCATTGTTGGTGCAGTCTTGATGGGCTCAAGGGTCCATTCCTGTGCTGTACTGTTCTTTGTTCTATTTATTACAAGTAATTAGAGTCTAGCTACAAATAAACAGTTATGAATGGATGGTATATAATGCTATTAATTAAGACTAATCCAGTTACAAAGTCCTTGTATCTCTCATACTTGGATAAAATATGTTGGACAAAGGGAAGAAACTGGGGGGAAAAATATTCTGTAGTCTTTGTTCCCAGGTTGTGTTGTTGAGAAGATCTTTATCATTCTTCTCCTGGTCTGCACTTTGCTTCAGACATCTTTCTTTGGATGCTTCCACTGGTTGGTAATAGACACAAGATAACTGTACACTTATAAAAGGTCTCTGCCTTTTCAGTTAAAAATGACAGCCGACAACAACTGTTGCAGTAAAATGATTTTCTTCAGGATTATTGTGGGTTTTGACTGAAGAGAATAGTGTGTGGAAGAACTGAACTCCGTCTCTCTCATCTCTCCCTCCCTTCCTCTAACTGAGGCTGTTTGTTCCATTAAGTCATCACCTACAGGATGTCACTGGGCGACCACTTCCATTTAGCAGGTGGCTTTCCCAGTGAGTGCAGGCTGGGGATCACCCTGCCATTGGTAACATTCTGACTGCACTGTAAAATGACTGTCAGTTTAGTTTTTAATTATGTAAATCCTTGAGGTGGGAGGTCTCTCCACATCTGGTCCCATATTAGTTAACGCTCTGATGGTGGAACTATGTCAGGAAGTCGATCTCACCTGGGCTCCTGGGACTTCACTGGCCCTCCTACCTCCCATCAACCATTAAAGTTCTCAGCTGTATTTCTCTAATTATTTATTGGAAACCCTTTCATCATATTTCAAGCTTTATCTGACAGCATGCACCAAAAATTCTCATCTCACAATTCATTTGTCCTACATACTGAAGATTAAATTAGTTAGAAGACAGTAGACAACATTTGCTCAGCTGTCTGTCAGCATCATTGTCCATGTTTTTAAAGACGACCTGTCCATTGATTTTGTTGCCTGTCTCTAGAAGCACTGGATTATTAGCAGCAGAGCTAACTGGCTGCCATGTTGTTCTGCCTGTAATTAAGCTGAACTCTCAGCTTCCTTATGCATGCTATGAATGTGACGTTAACATTGTTGGATGGTTGATGACATTTTCCTGTTCTTTAAGAAAGCTTTAAGATGATACCTTTGTAATAATTAAAAACACAGAAATAGAGAACACACACCGGATCATCAACGCCACACTCACAGAAATCCGATTCACTAGAGAGGAAGAAAAGAGCAACCAACTCCCATTCCTAGACGTGATGGTACAAAGAACACCGAACGGAGAATTCACCACAAAGGTATACAGGAAAGCCACACACACAGATCAAGTCCTGAACTATGAAAGCAACAACCCCAACACACACCAAAGAAGTTGCATTAAGACACTGTTCAAAAGGGCCACAACACACTGCAGTACATCAGAACTGCAAAAAGAGGAAGAAGAATACCTATACAATGTATTCGCCAAAAAAAATACCCCCGCAATTTCATCAACAGATGCCTAAGGAAAAGACAACGGAATGAGGACATGCCACAACTCAAAGGACTAGCCACGCTACCATACATCAAAAGCATTTCTGAACTGACAGCCAGACTACTGCGACCACGAGGACTCATAACAGCACACAAACCAACAGCCACTCTCAGACAACAACTCACCAGGACGAAGGACCCGATACCCAGCATGAGCAAAACCAATGTAGTGTATAAAATCCCATGCAAGGATTGCACAAAACACTACATAGGACAAACAGGAAGACAGCTAACAATCCGCATCCATTAACACCAACTAGCCACGAAACGACACGGCCAGCTATCCTTAGTAGCCACACACTCCGATGACAAGCAACATGAATTCGACTGGGACAACACTACTATTATAGGACAAGCCAAACAGAACAGCCAGGGAATTCCTAGAGGCACGGCACTCATCCACAGATTCAATCAATAAGCACATCGACCTGGACCCAATATACTGGCTACTGCAGCGGACAGCTGGAACTGACACCCGGAAGTGACAGGTACAAATCACTATAAATGCCAGAGGAAACATCACAGAAGCGCTTCACAGGAGGCTCCCAAGCACTGAGGATGTCACCTAGACAGGGGACGAAACGTCTGCAACACAAATTCCCAGCTCGGCGAAGAGAACCACAACAACGAGCACCCAAGCTACAAATCTTCTCCCAAACTTTGAACACCGAAAGGCTTTGAACACCTAAAGTTGTCAAATTTAAAAGGAAAAGTTCAAAATGAATATGAACGAAAATTACTCAGACTTGAAAGATGTGATGAATGATAATTGACAGTAGTGTGCACTGGAGGGAGGGAGACTGGGTTTAGAGGGGGGAGGTGGGGGCAAGTGTTGTTACTTACACACATGAATTATTTTGGTTTGTGTTCTGTAATCGCAAATGTTGCCAAAGCAAAAATTTGTAGGTAGGATCATGAAGGACTGCAGAAGGACACAGTGAAACAGATTGTAGTGTGCAAGTCTGAAAGATGATTTTTGAATGTGACATCTAGAAAATCATATTTTCTGCAGCGCCAGTCAATGCTTTGACATATCATTTAGCTAAAGAGGAAACTTTGAGACTTCAAAACTTGCCACTTGGAGCTGTTTGTAGTGTGCGTATGAAAACGTAATTTCATATATCAGGGAAAATTAATATAATTAATTTCTTCAACTCAACCTTCTCTCTAATCTCAGCAGGATGCTGCCAAAGTCATTGCAAATTTCAGGCAAGGAATGTAACCCATCAGGCAACTTGGATGCTTAGTTGTCTTAGTGAACAAAGTGACAGATCTAAACCATGTTTGTCGGCTACCTGCTGAATAGTTCATCGTCTTGGTGTGATCTTGGATCCCTGATTGGATCCACAGCATATTGTTTTCTGAAACTGTCCCAAATACACTATGAATTTTTCCTCATGGCTATCCCTGCCAATGGACATATCCCAATCTAAATTACATTCATCCATGATTAATGTAGTGCCCTTATTGCAAGCCCAAATTATCTCCTGACTTATTTTCTGTTCCACAATATGGCTATTGGTTGGATACCTATAGACCACTCCTACCAGTGTTGTCTTGCCTTTTTATTTCTTACCTCCAGTCATATGGATTCTATGTTTTCCAATCCGAGATCATTTCTTGCTGTATACGTTATTCCATCCCCTACCAACAATGCAACAATGTTCCTGCTTGTCCTTTTGAAAACTAGCATTTCCTCAAATATTTACTTCCCTGCTTGATTTCCTTGTGACGTGTCTCTGTTTCAGATCATACCAATTAATCTGTATTTGTGCTGTTAACTTTGTTCTGAATGCTACACGTGTTCAAGAGCCATTAGTGCCATTTTACCATTTAGCTTTCTCCCTTTGATCCAATTTACTGTTGTTTTTCTATGTTTATACACTGGTGCCCTTTCCTGTCTCACTCAGGTTTTGGAATTCAAATAGCTGTCCAGGGACGGTATGATGGCTCAGTGGTTAGCACTGCTGCCTCACAGCACCAGGGACCTGAGTTTGATTCCATCCTCTGGTGACTATCTGTGTGGAATTTGCACATGCTCCCTATGACTATATAGGTTTCCTCTGAGTGCTCCAGTTTCCTCCCACAGTCCAAAGGTGTGCAGGTTAGGTAGGTTGGCCATGCTAAATTGCCTATAGTGACCAATGATGTGTAGGCTAGGTGATTAGATTAGATTTTTTTTTAGATTAGATTACATTACAGTGTGGAAACAGGCCCTTCGGCCCAACAAGTCCACACCGACCCACCGAAGTGCAACCCACCCATACCCCTACATTTACCCCTTACCTAACACTACGGGCAATTTAGCATGGCCAATTCACCTGACCTGCACATCTTTGGACTGTGGGAGGAAACCAGAGCACCCGGAGGAAACCCACGCAGACACGGAGACAACGTGCAAACTCCACACAGTCAGTCGCCTGAGGCGGGAATTGAACCCAGGTCTCTGGCGCTGTGAGGCAGCAGTGCTAACCACTGTGCCACCATGCCGCCCACATGGTGGGTTAGCCATGAGGAATGCAGGATTATAGGGTAGGGGGCTGGGTGTGGGTGGGATGCTCTTTGCAGGTTTGGTGTGGACTCGATAGGTTGAATGGCCTGCTTCCACACCATAGGGATTCTACGATTCTTTGTAATGCTGGCATTTCCTCTTGCTTTGTATTCCTAAATTCCTCCTCGTCCAAACCCTCTGTCCCCATGTGGTCAACCAGGATCTTGAATAAAGAGTGTGGATTTCTTTTAACTTGAAAAGCTGACTGACAATCTAAGTATATTACGTCCATTGACTCCCCTTTTTTTCAATTTTGTTAGTAACATCCTCAAAGATTTCCAACAGGTTTGTCAAACAGGATTTCCCATTCACGAAACATGCTATGGCTAAATGAAATCATTATTATTCAAGTGTCCATTTGTCACACTAGTTTAATTTCAGTGGTGGGGAAGCTTCTGGAAACAATTATTCAGGATAGCGAAAGTAATCGCTTGGAAAAAGGTGCATTGCTTAGGAAGATCAACATAGTTTTCTAAAGGGGGAATAGTGTTTAACTAACTTCAAGTTCTTTGAAGTTCTGTAATAGACTTATGAAGAAGGTTAAAGGTCGCGAGAATTAAAAAAAAGACATTCGCATCAAGGATAGACAACCAGCTGAGTGATAGAAGACAGTGTGTATTGGTCACTGGATACTCTTTAAGCCGTTTTGTCATGGAGTTCCCCAGGGGTCAGTGTTGGGTCCCTTGCTTTACCTGATATCTGTTAATAATCTTGATGCTGGTATGCGGTTTCAAAATTTCAAGAGAGAAAGAGGCTGAGAGGAGATCTGATAGAAGGTAAGAGTAGATAAGAAGAAGCTGTTCCCACTTGTAAAGGCAAGAACTTGAAGGCACAGATTTGAAATGATTTGGAAAAGAAGCAAATGCAAGGTGAGAAAAATCTTTGCAGACAGTGAGTAATTAGAATAAGGAATCCACTGCCTGGAAGTTGAGGTATTTAAGAAGGTATCAGATGATTATTTGCATAGAAATATGTGCAAGGGTAATGGGGAGAAAGCAGAAGATTGATGGGCCAAATGGCCCTTTTCTGTGCCATAAGACTTGTGTATCTTGTAATTTTAATAGCATCAGAGAATTGTTACAATGCAGGAGGGTGTTTGGCATGGTTGTTTCAAATAAATGCTTGTATTACAGATGTAAGGCTAACCTGTGCAGTGCCCTGTTTTCCCCCTTTCTCCTTTCTTATAGAAGGGTGACATTTTCTATTTTCCAATTTGATTAGATTTGATTAGATTACATTAGATTAGATTACATTACAGTGTGGAAACAGGCCCTTCGGCCCAACAAGTCCACACCGACCCGCCGAAGCGAAACCCACCCATACCCCTACATTTACCCCTTACCTAACACTACGGGCAATTTAGCATGGCCAATTCACCTGACCCTGCACATCTTTTGGACTGTGGGAGGAAACCGGAGCACCCGGAGGAAACCCACGCAGACACGGGGAGAACGTGCAAACTCCACACAGTCAGTCGCCTGAGGCGGGAATTGAACCCGGGTCTCAAGTGCTGTGAGGCAGCAGTGCTAACCACTGTGCCACCGTGCCGCCTCAGGAACCATTCCAGAATCTATAGAGTTGTGGAGGATGATGACCAATGTGTCCACTATCTCCACAACAACCTTTCAAAACTCTGAAGTATGAAGTGTAAGGTACCAGGCAATAATCAACTTTCAGTCGCATTAATTTCTTTGACACAAACTTTTTGCTAATCTTTTTTTTAATTCGTTCGGTTTAGTCCCTTGTCTCTCTAACTGTGGGAGATTTTTTGTAATCTTCCTCAGTGAAGAGAGGCACAAGTAATTATTTAGCTTCTCTGCGATTTCTCTTCTCACCATCTCTGTTTGTAATGCACCCATCTTTTTCCTGACCAAAGGGTTCAATTTACATATCACAAGAAAGTTTTACAATCTATTTTACATCTAAGCTAGATAGACAGAGTTAGTTAATAATATAAAGGTTGTGTTTTTTTTTTAAGAAGGCAACAATGGAAATGAAATTTAGAACATAGAACATAGAAGAATACAGCGCAGTACAGGCCCTTTGGCCCTCGATGTTGCGCCGATCCAAGACCACCTAACCTATACTAACCCACTATCCTCCATATACCTATCCAATGCCCGCTTAAATGCCCATAAAGAGGGAGAGTCCACCACTGCTACTGGCAGGGCATTCCATGAACTTACGACTCGCTGAGTGAAGAACCTTCCCCTAACTTCAGTCCTATATCTACCCCCCCTTAATTTAAAGCTATGCCCCCTTGTAATACCCAACTCCATACGCGGGAAAAGGTTCACACTGTCAACCCTATCTAACCCCCTAATCATCTTGTACACCTCAATCAAGTCACCCCTAAACCTTCTTTTCTCTAATGAAAACAGCCCCAAGTGTCTCAGTCTTTCCTCATACGATCTTCCTTCCATACCAGGCAACATCCTGGTAAACCTCCTCTGCACCCGTTCCAGTGCCTCCACATCCTTCCTATAGTATGGCGACCAAAACTCCACACAATATTCCAGATGCGGCCGCACCAGAGTCTTATACAACTGCATCATGACCTCAGGACTCCGGAACTCAATTCCTCTACCAATAAAAGCCAATACGCCATATGCCTTCCTCACCGCACTATTTACTTGGGTGGCAACTTTCAGAGATCTGTGTACATGGACACCAAGATCCCTCTGCTCATCCACACTACCAAGTATCCGACCATTAGCCCAGTACCCCATCTTTTTGTTATTCTTCCCAAAGTGAATCACCTCACACTTAGCTACATTGAATTCCATTTGCCACTTTTCTGCCCAGCTCTGCAGCTTCTCTATATCCTGCTGTAACCTGCCACATCCTTCCTCACTGTCAACAACTCCTCCGACTTTTGTATCATCCGCAAACTTGCTCACCCAACCTTCTAACCCCTCTTCCAGGTCATTTATAAAAATGACAAACAGCAATGGTCCCAAAACAGATCCTTGCGGAACACCACTAGTGACGGCACTCCATGAAGAAACTTTGCCATCAACTACTACCCTCTGTCTTCTTCCATCCAGCCAATTCCTAATCCAAACCTCCAACTCACCCTCAATGCCATATCTCCGTATTTTCTGCAGTAGCCTACCATGGGGAACCTTATCAAACGCCTTACTAAAATCCATATATACCACATCTACCGCTTTCCCCTCATCAACCTCCTTCGTCACCTTTTCAAAGAATTCAATAAGGTTTGTGAGGCACGACCTGCCCTTCACAAACCCATGCTGACTATCCTTGATCACATTATTCCTATCCAGATGTGCATAAATCCTATCCCTTACAATTCTCTCTAAGACTTTGCCCACAACAGAAGTGAGACTCACCGGCCTATAGTTACTAGGGTTATCCCTACTCCCCTTTTTGAACAAGGGAACCACATTTGCTATCCTCCAGTCTTCTGGCACTACTCCTGTAGACAAAGAAGACATAAAAATCAAGGCCAATGGCTCTGCAATCTCCTCCCTTGCTTCCCAGAGAATCCTAGGATAAATGCCATCAGGCCCAGGGGACTTATCTATTTTCACCTTTTCCAGGATTTCCAACACCTCTTCTCTACATACCTCAAAGCCATCCATTCTACTTATTTGTGACTCAGTATTCACATCGACGACAAGGCCCTGTTCCTGAGTAAATACTGAAGAAAAGTATTCATTCAGTGTCTCCCCAATCTCTTCCGCCTCCACATGCAACTTCCCACTACTATCCTTGACTGGACCTATTCCTACCCTAGTCATTCTTTTATTCCTAACATACCTATAGAAAGCCTTAGGGTTTTCCCTAATCCTACCGACTAAGGACCTTTCATGTCCCCTCCTTGCTGCTCTTAGCTCTCTCTTCAGGTCCTTCCTGGCTACCCTATAACTCTCAATCGCCCCAATTGAACCTTCACGTCTCATCTTGAGATAGGCCGCCCTCTTCCATTTAACAAGGGATTCCAATTCCTTATTAAACCACGGCTCCCTCGCACGACCCTTTCCTCCCTGCCTGACAGGTACATAATTATCAAGGACACTCAATAGTTGCTCCTTGAACAAGCTCCACATATCATTTACACTCTTGCCTTGGAGTCTACTTTTCCAAGCCACACATCCTAAGTCATGCCTCACCACATCATAATTTCCCTGACCCCAGCTATAACTCTTGCCCTGTAGTACACACTTATCCCTCTCCATCACGAGAGTAAAAATCACCGAATTATGGTCACTATCCCCAAAGTGCTCACCTACCTCTAATTCTAACACCTGGCCTGGTTCGTTACCCAGAACCAAATCCAGTATGGCCTCACCTCTTGTTGGCCTGTCTACATATTGTGTCAGGAAACTCTCCTGCACACATTGAACAAACACTGACCCATCTAACGAACTTGAGCTATAGCTTTCCCAATCAATATGAGGAAAGTTAAAGTCCCCCATAACAACCACCCTATTACTGTCACTCATCTCCTGAATCACCTTCCCTATCCTTTCTTCAATGATTCTAGGACTATTAGGAGGCCTGTAAAAGACACTTAACAGGGTGACCTCACCTTTCCTATTCCTAACCTCAGCCCAAACTACCTCAGATGGCAAGTCCTCATCCATCGTCCTTTCCACCACTGTAATACTATCTTTGACAAGCAATGCCACACCTCCCCCTCTTTTACCCCCACCTCTGACCCTACTAAAACATTTAAATCCTGGAACCTGCAACAGCCAATCCTGTCCCTGTTCTAGCCATGTCTCCGTAATAGCCACAACATCGAAGTCCCAGGTACCAACCCACGCTGCAAGTTCACCTACCTTATTTCGTATGCTTCTTGCATTGAAGTATACACACTTCAAGCCACTTTCCTGTTTACAGACACCCTCCTTGGAAATTGATGCCATGTTCCTAACCTCCCTACACTCCAGGCCCTGCACCCTGAAGCTACAATCTGGGTTCCCATGCCCCTGCAGAGTTAGTTTAAACCCCCCCCCAAGAGCACTAGCAAACCTCCCCCCAAGGATACTGGTGCCCCTCAGGTTCAGGTGTAGACCATCCTGTTTATAGAGGTCCCACCGTCCCCAGAAAGAACCCCAGTTATCCAAAAACCGGAATCCCTCCCTCCTGCACCATCCCTGTAGCCACGCATTTAAGTGTTCTCTTTCCCTATTCCTCGAATCTCTATCACATGGCACGGGTAACAAACCAGAGACAACAACTCTGTTCGTTCTAACTCTGAGCTTCCAACCTAGCTCCCTGAAAGCCTGTCTAACATCCTCGGCACTCCTCCTACCTATGTCGTTGGTGCCAATATGGACCACGACTTCGGGCTGCTCACCCTCCCCCTCCAGGACCCGGAAAACACGATCAGAGACATCACGTACCCTTGCACCTGGGAGGCAACATACCAAACGTGAGTCTCTCTCGTTCCCACAAAACCGCCTATCTGTGCCCCTAACTATCGAGTCCCCAATTACTACTGCTCTGCTCTTCTTCACCCTTCCCTTCTGAGTAACGGGTACAGGCTCCGTGCCAGAGACCTGAGCCCCGTTACTTACCCCTGGTAAGTCATCCCCCCCACAAGTATCCAAAACGGTATACTTGTTCTTGAGGGGAACGGCCGCAGGGGGTCCCTGCACTGGCTGCTTCCTCCCAGTCCCCCTCACTGTCACCCATCTATCTGCCATCTTTGGAGTTACTACTTCCCTATAACTCTGATCTATGACCCCCTCTGCCTCCCGAATGATCCGAAGTTCATCCAACTCCAGCTCCAGTTCCCTAACACGGTCTTGGAGGAGCTGGAGATGGGTGCACTTCCTGCAAGTGTAATCGGCAGGGACGTCGATGGCATCCCTCACCTCATACATGTTGCAGGAGGAACATTGCACTGCCTTCACTGCCATCCCTCTAAAGCTAACTTTTATTTAAAAAAAAAACTGGGTCTAAAGAATACAACAAGCAAAATTCAGCACTTACCTACTTACCACAACAGGTGTTATTATTAGGTTAGAGGAGGAGGGCGGGTGGGAGGCACTACCCGTGTAGTGCCTCGGGTTCCTCTCCTTCGCGCTTTTAAAGGGGGAAAAACCTACCCAGGTAAGCTTACACTAACTGCTTCCGGGTCTCGGCTGCCCCTCTGGTCGTCGTCACTTCCCCCTGGTGCTCCCGCTCTTTCTGTGAAGAGAGAGTGAAAGAGAAAACAAAACACCGCTGCCCGCTACCGGTAAGCACTTTTAAAACCAAACGGTCTTACCTTCGCTGCTGCTCGCACTGGAAATGACCGACGGCTTCGAAGGGTGAGTATAAATACTCACCGCTTTCCTTCCCGGCTGCCCCTCTGGTCGTCGTCACTTCCCCCTGGTGCTCCCGCTCTTTCTGTGAAGAGAGAGTGAAAGAGAAAAAAAAACACCGCTGCCCGCTACTGGTAAGCACTTTTAAAACCAAACGGTCTTACCTTCGCTGCTGCTCGCACTGGAAAAAAAAAAAAAAATTCCATTAGCTATTTCTTTACCTTGTGGTTGGGGCATTGTAAGTTTGTTTATTTGAGGTAGGTGTTTGTTTATTAAAAGGATGCAACTTAATATAGCTGAAAATGTGTTGCTGGAAAAAGCGCAGCAGGTCAGGCAGCATCCAAGGAACAGGAGAATCGACGTTTCGTCGATTCTCCTGTTCCTTGGATGCTGCCTGACCTGCTGCGCTTTTCCAGCAACACATTTTCAGCTCTGATCTCCAGCATCTGCAGCCCTCACTTTCTCTGCAACTTAATATAAACTAGCAATTTTTGTTTATTGAGAAAAAGATTAGCTTTGAGGGAAATTTTTAAAGATAACACCATAAAAAATAAGAGCAGGAATCTGGAGAAGAATCATTGGCCTTGAAACAGTAACTCTGTCACCACAGATGATGCCAGACATGTTGAGTTTCTCAAGCATTTTCTGTTTCTTAATTCAGAAAGGACACATTGGTTAGAGATCAGAAACATTTTTTTTCACAGATCGGGTTATGGCAAAGTGAATCATCATACCTGCATGAATGACCTGGGTTAGTATACTTAATGCTCTGTAATCTGTGTTGATGTTAGATTGATTCTGTCTTAGCACTTGGAAACCTACTGCCTATATTCTGAATCCAGTTACGAGCAGTTTAAATATATATAAATATAGGAACAGTGACTTGATTCAGTTCATCAAATTGATTTCTTCAAACAGGCCATGCATAGCTTGCATTGTTACAACCTATCAAACTTAGGAGGTGTTAAGAATTCTGTAGCTCAAAAGCCAGCATCTCTTAGCTCACTGGAAAGCAAACCTCTGTATCCCTGTTTGCTGCACTGTTTTTGTGTTTGCTGTTAGTTAATGACTGTTCAATGTCACAGGTGACTGCAATCATCAACATGACATAACTGACTCAAAAGATGAGAATGCAACCTATTTGTAGGACTGTGCTTAAAATTTAAACATCTGTAATAAAGAAGTAGTATAAATCCTCTAGGGTGTGTATGTTTAATAAAATTAAGCTCAGAACGATGCTTTCGGAAACTAGTGCTAAGGTTTATCATGATTTGAGAATGTTTCTGTTTTTAATCAACAGTGGTATGATGTGACAGCAGATCTGTAATTTAAAATGCTTTTAGATTATTTCTGTCAATAACTCTTGATGGGTTTTTTTCTTAGTATAAGGATGCTTTTCTGAAGGCTAACCCTGGATACAAGTGGTGTCCAACAACCAACAAACCATTGAAGAGTTCATCACCAACTGTTACGACAAGAAAGAAGCTCTGGACATTTCCAACAGAGCCCACAAAGGAGTTTCCCATCACCAAAAGGGTGGTAAAGGCTGAGGAAATGCCACAAATCAACTTTGCGATGGCAGGTACTAAATCCCATTGATGATTTGCAAAGGACCATCATTATTTTACCATCTTAGCAACAAGGAATCTTTGTTCAGAGAAAACAATTCCTTTCAGAGTGAGTGGTTTTGTTTGTCTAGTCCTTGGTTTCTATTCCCATCTTCACCATGTCCTACTCCTTGGGACCTAATGGGTAACCTGCTCCCAGCTATCTTTTCAATGGGACTTTGTAAGTAACAATTGTCTGTACTCACTTCATTTCACTTTTTATTCACTCCATACTGTTCCATGGATTAATTTATTTGTAGTTTATCTCATGTTTTTTAAAAATGGAAAATGGCACACATTATATGACCGGTGAATGTCTGAAGGATGATTTTCTGTTAGCAGTATCCCTCGCCCAAACTCCCCCTCGGAAGTGCCCTATTGGGAGTCTGGAATGGTTTGCCTGTAACAGGTATTATGCACTTTCAAAACATGGCTCAGAATTTCTAGGTCTATTGCAATCTACCCTTGGCACCCAACCTTGAGAAAGCCACTAAGCTGCCCACTGCATCATAGACACAAATTTGGCAGCTGCAGCTCACTGACTTTATAGAAAATAGGGCCCAAAGCTGAGTTCACAGTGATCCTTTTGTCAACATGTATAGGGACACATTCCAGGTTTGCAGCTCACTTCGCTAGTTTATTACTTCAGACATCACACCATATTACAAATGCATAAATATTTTAGACTAGGACATAATTTTCTGTACAGTTCCTGACTGTTAACTTCAGTCAACATTGAGTGTGATTTTACTTAGATCCTGAATTCTTTAATAACTTAAAGAATTCAAATCATAGCTGTAATGGCCTCAAGTATTTATTGCAAACATTTATCGAGTTAACACATGGTTACCATAAAGGCATATGCAACTACATTTTATGAAACCTGTGATAAGTTCAGTATTTCATTAAAGGTCTGTCAAGCTTTTTACCTTTTCTTTTCCCAAAAAAAACCTTTTGGAGTTGCTGAGCCAACAAAATTGAATTGGTGGTGAAGTTAAATGCTTATTATGTACCTGTTGTCACTGAGAAAGAAATCTCTCTGAATTAGCGTCATGGAGGTTTACAGCATGGAAACAGGCCCTTCTGCCCAACTCATCCATGCCGACGAGTTTTCACAATTAATCCAGTACCATTTATTGCAAAGTTTGTGCAAGAATGTTTCCCATTCTATAGTGCTAATGTTTGAAGGTACACTCGGAGGCATACATTTCACAATTTGCTTTGTGCTAATTACAAGGGTCGTATTTAAAAAGCCATTCGAAACTACGTAACTGTTTAATTGAGCTACCACAGTGTTAATCAAGTTTTGTTATACTCATTTTCACTTTTAGCTGAGTCTGCTTTTTAAAAATTTATTTTGATTCATTTATAAATGCCCCTAAAATGCTGCTGTTATAAACCTCATGGGTTCTTTGGGATGTTTAAGCATTTTTCTTTTCTGAAATATCTGCCAAAAATGTTCCTTTGTATTAACTTGTATATTGACTACAAATGTAGATTACCATTCCTCATTTCAGTCTAACACAGGCCAATGTTTGAAGAAATATTTTATTTTTTTCAAACAGTTCTGATAAAAAGCAGAACACGTACACTCATATCTATAGTTAAGAAGACAAGTGTATTATTTTCAATTTTTGACAATAATAACTTGAACGTCAAATGGGTAACTGGAAGCTATGTCAGCTTTGTCACAGCAAGCTCCAATATTACAACTTCTTCAGTGCAAACATCTTGAGCCTATAATTAATAAGAGTTCAATAAGATGAACTACTAACAAGAAATAATTCTGTCAGAGATCTGAGTCGGGAAAATGATGAGTTGAAGGATAGTAGTACTAGTAAGAAGGTTGTACTGCAGAAATTAGTTGGGCTGGAAGTTAATAAGTCCCAAGAGTATTTAAAGAGGCAGCTGTAGAGATAGTTGATGCATTGGTGATTATTTTTTCAAAATTCTATAGATTTTGGAATAATCCCTGCGTGTTAGACACAATCAAATGTCACCTCACCATTCAAGAGGTGAGTGAGAAAATGAGGAACCAAAAACAATGTTCCTTGTAAGTTGCATGGCTCTGAGACACTAGTTGGCGTGCTGAGGCGCCGGACTCTGCTTCTGGAAACCGCTGTTGTACACGGGTGTCAGAAGTCCATGCCATGGAAAAAACAGTTGGAAGAAACATTGACTACACACCTGTTAGCCTGACCTCACTGGTAATTAAAATGCTAAAATCTATGATTAAAAAAATATAATAGACAGACATTTGGATAATAATAATGTGATTGGACATAGATTTGTGAATGGGAAATTGTGTTTGAGAAAGATATTGGAGTTTTTTGACGATGTTACTCAAAGCTGATAAAATGAATTCAGTGGATGTGATATACCTGAATTTTCATTATGCCTTTGATTAGGTCCCTACAGGAGGTTCATTAGAGGTAATGTGCTGGCAGGGATTAAGGATTGGCTAAAAGACAATAGGAAATAGAGATAAAGTGGCCGTTCATATGTTGATAGACAGTGATTGGTGACATAACACAAGGATCAGTATTTGGGTTTCAGCTGTTCACAATAGATATCAATGATTGATGTGGGGATCAATTGTCAAATTTTTAACTTTGTGGATGATACAAAGTTAAGTGGGAAAGTATGTTTTGAAGAAGATCTATCTGGTTGGCATGGACGGGTTGGACCAAAGGGTCTGTTTCCATGCTGTACATCTCTATGACTCTATGTAAAGTGGCTTCTGGTGAATTTGGATAAGCTTAGTAAGTGAGCAAGGACATATGGAACATGATGTGGAAAAATAGGATTATCAACTTTAATAAGATCAGATATGTCAAGTATTTATTAAATGGTGAGAAGTCTCAACTGTAGCTGTATAAAGGGACTTGGATTTCCTTGTTAATAGGATACTGAAGACTAACATGCAGGTACAGCAAGTTAATAGCAAGGCTAGTGGCATGTTAGCCTTTATCACAAGAAGAATTGAGTACATGAGAAGTGATATCGTGCTTCGATTGTACAGGAGCTTGGTTAGATAGCATCTGGGGTACTGTGTGCACTTTTGGTCTCCTGACCTTAAGAAGAATGTTGTTGCCATAGAAGGAATGCAACAGAGGTTCACTGGACTATTTGGTTTTTTTAGATTAGATTACTTAGTGTGGAAACAGGTCCTTCGGCCCAACAAGTCCACACCGACCCACCCAGACCCATTCCCCTACATTTACCCCTGCACCTAACACTACGGGCAATTTAGCGTGGCCAATTCACATTTTTGGATTGTGGGAGGAAACCGGAGCACCCAGAGGAAACTCACGCAGGCACGGGGAGAATGTGCAAACTCCACACAGTCAGTCGCCTGAGGCACTGTGAGGCAGCAGTGCTAACCACTGTGCCACCGTGCCGCCCATAGGATAGCAGGGCAGATTGGGCGAACTAGACCTGTCTTGTCCAGAGTTTTAAAGATTAGAAGATGATCGTATTGAAACCTACAAGTACTTAAAGGGCTCGGCAGGATTAGACGCAGGTTAGATGTTTCCCCTGGTTGTGGAGTTTAAAACCAGGGCACACAATTTAAAAATAAGGGGAATGCCATTTTCGAATAAGATGAGTGGAACTTGTTTTGTCTTTGTTTTGGAGGATTGTAAGTCTGTGGAATTCTCTACCCCAGACAGCTGTGGAAGTTCAGTCTTCAAATAAATTTAAATAGAGATTTGATAGATTACTGATTACCACAGTGTTACGGGGATAGAGTAAGCAAAACTTATTGACATTTTCGATCAGCTAAAATCGCATCAAATAGTGGAACAGGCTCAATGGCCTGAATGGCTGATTCCTCCATTCCTAATCAGAAGAATGTCCTTTCTCAATATTAATCCAGTTCAATGTTGTGTACAAAACTTTGGAACTGATATCCAATGAACAAAGAACAGGAAGTTTTGGTGTTTTTTTTATTCATTCTCATTAGGTCAAATCCTGGAATCTCTTCCTTAAGGGCATTGTGGGACAGCAGCAATTAGGAAGGTGGCTTACCACCAGTTCACAAGGACAATCTGGGGTTAAATGCTGAACTAGTCATTGAGGTTTTTGCCTTCGAAAAGAATAAAAGATTGGAATCCACATCTTGCCCATTAGTTATTCACTTAAGCACTGACTACTTCGTAATCATGTGACAGAAAGTAGAATTTCCCAAAACATGGGAGTACATTTTCACAAGGTGACCTGCTTATTTTAGTAACTGTTCTATTATTTATGACTTTCAGGTAATGATGGATGTAAAACATCAGCCATAGCACAGTCTGTATTCAAACGCTGTTCCTGGTGGGCATATCTGACATGATCTAATCTTGATTTCACCTGAAGTGTTCACGTAACAATTTTCTAACACAAGTAATGAGATTACGATAATGAGCAAGAACTTTGAGCTCAGATTTCTACTTTCCTATCCACTGACACCCACCGTTTTCCTGGAAAAGCTCATTCAGCTGGACATAGGCCAAGGATGTAACTTGTGGTCTGTCTTCTCTTTGCCCAGCATGGTTGCTGTATTTCTTTATATGAGCGATTTGCTTCAGAGTGTTTCATGATACACTTAGATCATCAAAGCATTGCTTATAGATACAAGGTCATATTAAAATGGAATTACTTAAGGAAAGATTAACAGATGTATATATCTCTTTACTAATAGATCCCACACAAATGGGAGGACTCAGCATGCTGCTCTTAGCAGGAGAACATGCCTTGACAGCAAAGGAGGTAACTTGATATGATTGACTTTGACATCATTGTACACACAACCTAGTTTCCAAACTTGAAATGTACTGATAATGTTATGTGTTACTGCACTTAAGCATACATTGCTGCTGCATTGATTATGCTGTTAGTTTGACACTTATTCTAAAACTTAAAAATACTGTAAGAACAACTAAAGTGGCTCATGAATCTGAATAGATTCTGAAGAAGGGCTTATGCCCGAAACGTTGATTCTCCTGTTCCCTGGATGCTGCCTGACCTGCTGTGCTTTTCCAGCAACACATTTCCAGCTCTGATCTCCAGCATCTGCAGACCTCACTTTCTCCTCATGAATCTGAATAGTAAAGGGAAATCTTGAATTACGGTGGAGCAGTTGTTTTATAAATGAATTCACATTAAACAAACAATGTTCTTAGTAATAATCTAATTGCTCTCAAACATTTTTTGCAGATCTAATCCTCGCTCATAACAGTCCTGTCTCCACTCTATTCAGTATATGCACTATGTTTCCCTGCTATTAAAATTGTGCATCATTTATTTTTGCTTGCCTAGAATAGGGCATTACAAAATTCCATTAGTGGCAGATGCTGCTTTGTCTTTTTAAGGCACTCCGGTTTCGCATGCTCTTTTCCATTGCATGCAACCTCAAAAACATGCCCTGTCCTGGAGTTTTTTCTTCTCCTAAGGACAACTGATCTGTCAACACCAAAAAGATTTGCCATTTTTGAATGTTTGCTGGAATTTAAACTCAAGTACTCTATCAAGCTCAGAGCTGTGTTTTCAGTAACACTGAAAATGCAAGAAATTCAATTTGTCAGCAGGTGCTAGGGGTTTATGGTCAAACATAAATTTTGCTGAACTCCTAGATGTGGTCTTCATTGATTAATACTTTAGAAAAGATTATTATATTTCTTTTCAGTAGCTAACAAACTTCATTGGTTTAGGCAGGATTGAGGATACCAATGTAAAATGACATTGTGAATCCGATGGTGTTAACAACTTTATTGTGCTATCATTATTTATGCAGGCTGTCCAGTTAAAACCTTTGTAGTCAGTCTTCTAGTCACTCTTTACTATGTTAAGGGTCAAGAGTATTCAGTTCTCTTGAATGGTGGGCATTTAGACCTTCAAAATGATTTAAAATTTTAATCTAATAAACATTTCATGCTTCAGGCATTTCCTATGATGAAGGCAATTTAAGTGCACTCCATCCCTCTTTAGTCCCACAGTTCTACTGCCTATAACATAACTTGATATGTTTTACCACCATGGTCAATTCTGTCTGTTAGGTTTAGGATAAAAAGATCCATCAACCAAGTTTCTTTAATAATAATTGTGAACAGGTGATTTATTTGGCAAAGCTGAAAAGCTGATTAAAACACAATTCATAAGTACAAATATCAACCTTCTAAATATCACAAAGTATTTGCAAACCTGTTCACAGCAGGAAAGGGAAAAAAATTGATGTGTCTGTCTCTGCAGTAATTGACTTTTGGCCAATGATGGTTAGTTAATGAAGGGAAAAAGTATGAAGTGTGGAATGTTAAGCTAACTACTGGTCTGACACTCTGGCATGTTACATCGTAGAATCCCTACAGTGGGGATACAGGCCATTCGACCCGTTGAGTCCACATCAACCCTCCAACGAGCTTCCATCCAGACCCACCCCTTCCCTGAAACCCTGCATTTCCTATGCCTAATCTACCTACCCTGCACATGCCTGGATGCTGATGGGCAATTTAGCATGACCACTCCACCTAACCTGCACATCTTTGGACAGACGGAGAAAACTGGAGCATCTGGGAGGAACTCATGCAATCAGGGGAGAATGTGCAAACTCCACACAGATGGTCGTTTGAGGGTAGACTCAAACCTGCGTCCCTGGCGCTATGAACCAACAGTGCTAACCACTGATTTTTTTTTTAGCCATCTTATTGCCCTTGTGAGCTGGATGTCACCAAGCAAAAACAGTTGTCTTTGGGATCTTTGCAAATGCAGCTTCCTTAGGAAACACAATGTCTTGATTTATTTTGGATGCTTTTCAATTAGACAATCAGATTTCACACAGGATTCAAAACAAGAATTTTGTTGTACACCAGCAATTTCAAACAATACCAGAAGTGAACACTGAAACCTGACAGATATAAACTCCAACTGTTCCCATCGAACGTGTGGCTACCTAGAAATGTGTTGTTACATAATGTTCTAATATCCTTTCATTGACCTCTTTTGGAAAAAAAAACACTCCGGGTATCCACAATCTTCGAAACTCTAGTCCAGAAAAATGATAATGCTCTGAAGGCTTCAGAGTTAATGTAGGAATACTGCTACACATTACAAATTCTCCTTGTGGGATTGCAATAGCATCGGCAAAGTAATAGGTGGCACTTAATAAGGACTTTGCCTGCCCTTAATAAGGTTTTGTAATTGAGTTCCCACTTCGCCAATCCTGATGATTTTGTTCAAAATGTAACTTTTATTTCCTGACACAGTTCTTTCCTTTCTCTTCTGAGCGATGTAATCATTGTAGTGAAGGCTATAATAGTTCAGCCAAAACTTGTGTTTTTCTTCACACAGATTTCCTCCAATACAACACAGTCAGGGATCCCTGACTCAACCAAGCAGTGTGGGAATTCAGCATTGTTTCAATTAGCAGAGGTATGCTTTCTGACTCTTGAACAATGTTTAAAGGAATATGTTTGTGTTAGTCCCAGAAATAGCTTAGTATTTTACTGGAATGATTGTGTGAATTTATAGTGTTGTAAAACAAAGTAAGTTGCCCTGTCAGTATGTAAACCTCTCACATTTGAAGTTTGTAGGTCATATGATTCAAGAGTCAGTACACTTTTGCATCCTCACGAGAGGAACAAAACAATCTTGGTTTTGCAAACACAGATTAAAAATAATATCTAAAATGTTTTAGAATGCTTTTTTTGCTGTTGGTAGAATGCTGGATTGATATTCAGTTTAGTAACTTGACTGCGAAAGTCAAGTAAACCTTTGCATTTTGAACATTCAGTTTTTATTTCCTTGTCATTTTGGACTTAGATTGTGGGTGTTGGCAATGCATACACTAAAAACAAAGGGACATCAAATTTCATCACTCATTGGTGACAATACATAGTTTCCATTGATTCAGCTGTGATCATAAGTGCTGAAAGGAAACAGTTGAACTTAGCCATCATTCAATATAAAATCATTTTGTGGGATGATGGTTCCTGCTCCTCCTCCAATTCAGTTGTTAAGTAAATATTTCCTGTGATGCTGATTCTGTTTGTATATTAATCTTTCTAAACTGGAAAGTGAACTTAGTTCCGGTTCCTCCAAGTTCATAAAAAATGTCATTTCACACTTGCCCCTGCATTGTTTTGAACAAGAATTTGTTGGATCCAACAATGGATCCAACAATATTATGTTGCATTGTTGTTACCATGATGTTAATTAGAATTAGTGGCAGCCACATTGCAGTTTAACTGGTTGCATGTGATATTGACAACATTCCAAGGTTAACGTCACCAGAAATTGGAGATTAATTAACTGGATACTATTTTCAATGAGCTGACATAAAATCCTAGAAAACAGAAGGCCGTGCATTTATAAAGTCCCTTTCATGACCACCAACTGTTTCAAAGCATTTACAGTCAAAGAAGTACAGAACAGCCTCAATTATCTGAATGAGATGGGTGGAGAGTATTTTGTTTGGATAACAGAGTTCGAATAGTGGATTGTTCAGATAATGGATCACATTTTTACAGGACCTTGAGATCTTGTTTGGAAATCCAAAATTTGGATAATTGATGTTCGGATAATCGAGGTTGTTCTGTACTTCTTTTCTCATTGTAATACAAGTCAAGCACAGCAAGTTCACAATAAATAATCACCAGTCTGTTTTTGTAACATTGATTGAGAATAGATATTGGCCAAGGCATTAGGGATACCTCCCCGATCGTCTTCAATGGAGTACCACCTGAGATGACAGATGGAACCTTGCTTTATGGTCTCATTGATAGATGGCACTCCAAATAGTGCTGTGTTTTCTCAGTAACACATTGGAACATCAATCATGACTTTTGTATTGCATTCAAGACTGGAACTTGAACTCACTCAGATATGTGATGATACCAACAGACTGTCATTTGACACATGGAGTCATTCATTTTTTAATGTATTTTAGTTATAAACAATAAGGGTAGTGATGTGGTGGAGGAGATGGTCGGGAGGCTCTTCGACTTGATGAGATGATTGGAGTTGCGCAATCATGTGATGAAATCTCCAATAATAGACCCACCCTCAGTTGACAGCCGTCTTTGCATGATGTCCTCCATTATTTTAACTGACAATATAATCTTCTGCAGGTTGCTTAATTGTAACATCTGGTTTTTGCTTCAGATGTGTTCGGACCGGTTGGTAACTGAAGGAGTAAAAACTGAACCCACCATGTGTACCTCAGAGGATAGCCATACACCTGAGATGCCCACCATAAATCCTGGATTGACTGCAAAGGATAATGGTATTAAGCCACAGGACTGGATTACTAATGACAAATCGTTGTCCTTGTTAACTGACACTTCTGTGACAAGTCATAATAAAAGTGAAAAAATTAAAAAGAAGAAGAAGAAAAAAGTTAAACTTGAAACTACCAAAGCTGAAAAACAGACATTTAAAAAAAGCGGGAAGAAACGGAAATCATCAGAGTCTGACATGGAAAGCTTAATGTACACGATTGATGCTGTTGCTAAGGGGGACTGGGGCACTGAAAAACCTTCAGGAAGCCCAATGAAAAGTGCACGATGCTCAGCAAAGTCAACGGAAAATCTGTTACACTCTGTCTCCAGCCCACCAAAGAAAAAAATGAAACCAAAACCAATCAAATTACCTGCTGAAAAGATTTCAGAACTCAACAAACACTCAAAGGTTTCTGATCTTGAGAAAGTTACCAGCAGCCCAATCAAAACTGAAACTTTTTCTGTCACTGAGCAACTACTTTCCCATAATGCACTAGGTGAAGTGAAAGCTGAGAACAAGGAGATCAGTAAAAAGACAGAAGCATCTGGGTCCAGAAAATCTGAGCGATCGTGTAAAGGTGCTCTATATAAGACTTTGGTGTCAGAAGGAATGTTGACATCTTTACGGGCCAATGTCGACAGAGGTAAGTGACGGGGTTCTAAATCAAATTCTGCTTGTATGTGCTCGTACACAAGATAATGAATGAAGGGCGTGATATGTTTGCTATTCATTCTTGGTCTCTGCTGGAGAGGCAAAAAGAGAAATGAGTTACTTCTCCACAGATAGCAACCAAGTTTAGAGGGCGAGTACTAACATACGCTTTTTACTGAAGAAGATGGGCACAGAGGCTTCCCAATTTATGATCATTTGATTTACAAACACTTATGGAAGCGATTTCATATAAGGATGTAATTTTGAAGATCTGATGTACAAACATTTTCTGTACTTACGAATGACTGTTGTATATTATCTTGCATTGTGTTCTGACTTGTGTGTTAAATACAAATTTGCAACAGACTCAGGGGCCAGACCCATTCACAGGGGACAGCTTGTATATGACTAGAATTGGTTGCTTCGTCAAAGTTTTACTTAAGGTATGGTGCTTGCCATCTTACTGAATGTAAGAGGTGAATGTATATAATGAGATGAAGCATTGATTATTGCGAAACTACTTTATCAAAGTTATAAAAGCTGTCCTATGTGATGATGAGAAAGGTAAACACCCTCTGTTCAACCGTGCCAGCCTGTTTGCAACCTTTGACATGGTTGACCACACCATCCACCTGTAGTACCTCTCTACACTCCACTGTGAGTAGCACTGCTTGCACCTCATTCCATTCTTATCATTCTCACTGTTGTCAGAGAATTACTCACCATCGCTGACCTTCCAGGTCCCCACACTGTTACTTCCATTGTCTATCCTTGACGTGTCCTATTTCTCATCTGCAAAGTATCCCTCAGCGACATCATTTGAAGGCACAGCATTAGTTTTCTTCGACAGCTAATTCTACCTCCTCATCACATCTCTTGTCTCTTCTGGAGTTGCTAAATTATCAGGTTCCTAATAAATATCCAGTATTGATTGAGCAGAGATTTCCTGTAATTAAGTATTGAAAAGACTATTTTCGGTCCCTGCTCAAAATCCTGCTTCCACTTACCAATTCCATTCCAATCTCTTCCATCAACATCTCGAATTGCGAGGAGGGCCCATCCTATGCTGGTTTGTTTTCAAATATTGACTGGGATTGACTTGCCATTTCTGGTATATATTAAGTCACTTGCTTCCATTCCATGGAAATCCTGTGAAGCCATAAAATGTGGCAGCGGAAATAAGCCATTCAGCCCATCAAGCTGTTCCATTCTTCAATGAGATCATTACTGATCTGATAATCCTCAGCTCTACTGCCCTGTCTTTTCTCACATCCCATGATTCCCTTACTGATTAAACATGTCTGCCTCAGGCCCTTTTATGTACTTAATGATATAGCTTCATCAGCCTTCTACTGTTAAGAAAAGTTCCACAGATTCACTATCTTCTGGAAGAAAAAATGTTTCTCCTCATCTCTGTCCTAAATGGGTGACCCCTAACTCTGAGCTAATGCCCTCTGTTCCTGGATCTTCCCACAGAGGAAGAATCTCCCAATATCTATTCTGCCAAGCTTCCTGAGAATCTAATCTGTCTCAATGATCATAGATCGTAGAATCCCTGCAGTGTGGCAGCAGGCCATTCAGCCTATCGAGTCCACATCAACCCTCCAAACAGCATGTCACCCAGGGCCACTGTCTATCTATTCCTGTAACCTTGCATTTCCCATGACTAATTCACCTAGCCTGCACATCCCTGAACACTATGGGCAATTTAGCATGACCAATCCACCTAATCTGCATATCTTTGGATTGTAGAAGGAAACCAAAGCACTCTGAGGAAGCCCACACAGACACTGGGAGAATATGCAAATGCAACACAAACAGTTGCCCGAGGGTGGAATCGAACCTGGGTCCCTGGCACTGAGGGGCAGCAGTGCTTACCACTGAGTGTCTCATTTGTCTCAAACTGCAGTGAGTGCAGGTCCATACATGTACAATGTGTTGTACTGATTTTCAACTCTAACCTCTACCAAGGTCTCCTCTTACTACCTTTGTTTCTCACTGAAATTTAGCTGTTTTAAAAAACGGAGCTGTTCTCCTGTGTTTCATAATTATTGTGGACCATGATGTTGCAGCTTCCAGAAGCTGCGTGGACTGAATTTTGAAACCAGTCTAAAAAACACCTTTTTAATAGTGTTTGATGAGGTGATAATCTGGTATCCAGGTTATGTAAGTTTTCATTGGTTGATGGTTATCCCTGAAGGTTAATTACAGTGACTGCATGACTTGTTTAGGGAGAAATTGCCGTGTTGCTATACCCAGTATTAGAATGACCAATAGAGGGCAGCATTACAAATGTTTTCATCATCATACCTATGTATGAGAAATGTTAAAGGGTTTTCTGGACAATTACCACAAACTCTATTCTCCATCTACCATTTCCATCACTCTGGCAACTCTTTGATTTTTTGCAACTTTGGTGTTATATGTGAAGCAGAGGTGAGCTTGTGAACACACATGATTGTCTGTTTCCACATTACTGGATTCCACTCCAACTCGTGCATTTTCTGCTGCAACCCTCATTTGTGACTTTGTTACAGTCACTTGACTTAACTATTCCAGCAGAACTCTGACTCCCTTCACATTCTGTTCTTTTTATCATCCAAATGTCTATTGCTTGTGTTCTACCTCACATCATCCTTCTGCTCACTGATCTACATTGATAGCCTTCAAGAAATGTCTCAGTTTAAAATTTCTAATCTTTGTTCTCAGATTGCTTCAGTATCTCACCCCTCCCTGTCTCTGAAATCTCCTCCAGCCCCTACAACAATCCAAGATATCTCTATTCTTCCATATTTAATCTCCCTTGCTTCATCTTTGGCTTCATCTCCCTTGCTTCAATCATTTGACATCCTAACTTCTGGAATTGCCTTCCTAACCCTGTTCACCCCTAACCTTTTTTTTTCTCTCATTTACAACAATCGTTTCAAACTACTTCTGTGATTTTATAGACAGTCGGAATAAATGGGTCAGTTTTGATTTGGCAGGCTGTAGCTACAGGAACTATGCTTGGCTATGATTTGTATATCATATCACTGACTGACAAGAGGATTCTGACTGTGATGAATTCAAGAGAAAGTAAACATTGAGGAGGATCTCAGGAGGCTGCTTTATAGCAGTCTTGTAAAGAGCTGTCAAAAAGCATGTTAAGTAAGTGGACAGGAGTGTGGCAGATGGCATACAATGTGAAGGAACGTGCAGTTAGCCACTTTGGTTGGACAGCTGGAAAATGGAGTCCTCCTGAAATGTTTAGAGGCTAAGAAGTATGGATATTCACTGGTTCCTGTATGTCGTCATACACAGACAGTTAACATAGAAACATAGAAAATAGGTGCAGGAGTAGGCTATTCGGCCCTTTTGAGCCTGCACCACATTCAATATGATCATGGCTGATCATACAATTTCAATCTCCCGTTCCTGCTTTCTCTCCATATCTCTTGATCCCTTTAGCCACAAGGATCACGTCCAGCTCCCCTTTGAATATATCTAACAAACTGGCCTCAACAGCTTTCTATGGGAGAGAATTCCACAGGTTCATAATTCTGAGTGAAGAAATTCTTCCTCATCTCAATCCTGAATGACTCACCCCTTATTCTTACACTGTGACCTCTAGTTCTACACCTCCCCAACATCAGGAACATTCTTCCCACATCTAGCCTGTTCAGTCCCACCAGGATTGTGTATGTTGCTATGAGGTTCCCCCCTCATTGTTCTAGATTCCAGCTTACATAAGCCTAGTTGATCCAGTCTTTCTTCATATGTCAATCCTGCCATCCCAGGAATCGGTCTGGTCAATCAGCTGGACTTCCTCAATAGCAAGAATGTCCTTCCTCAGTAGGAGACGAAAACTGCACACAATATTCAAGGTGTGATTTCACCAAGTCCCTGTAAAAGCGCATCAAGACATCCCTACTCCGATACACAAATCCTCTCTCTATGAAGGCCAGCATAGCTTTCTTCACTGCCTGCTGCACCTGCATGCCAACCTTCAGTGACTGTTCCACCATGATATCCAGGTCTCTATGCACCTCACCTTTTCTTAAACTGCCACCATTCAAATTATAATCTGTGTTTCTGTTTTTGTGACCAAATTGGAGAACCTCGCATTTATCCACATTATATTGCATTTGTTAAGTATCAGCCAATCCATCCAAGTCACCTTGCAACCTCTTATCATCATCGCAGCATACATTGTAACCGAGCTTCTTGTCATCTGCAACTTTAGAAATATGGAATTTAATTTCTTCATCCAAATCGTTAATGTACATTGTGAACAATTGGCGTCCCAGCGCTGAACCCAGCAGTTACCCCAGTTGTCTCTTGACTCTAATCTCCAGCGTCTGCAGTACCTACTTTTGCCTAGTTGATTTTAACTTTACTGCGAATCCTCTTCCAAGGATGCCTACCTTGAAGAAGTTCTCCTCTTCTCTCTACATGGATCTCAGTGAGTCTCTCTCTCTCTCTCAACTACCTTCTCCCCAGCAGCCCCCCCCCCCCCCCCCCCCCCCCCCCCACTTTATCTCTCTACCCCCGAGGCACCCAGCCTCATTCATGCTGAAGGGCTTTTGCCTGAAACATCGATTTGTTGTCACTGCCTGCCACTCTGAAAAGGAATCCAGAGTTTATTCCAACTCTGCTTCCTGCCTGTCAACCAGTTTTCTATCCATGTCAGTACATTACCTCCGATACCACGAGCTTTAATTTTCCTCACTAATCTCTTGTGTGGAACCTTTTCAAAAGCCTTTTGAAAGTCTGGATCTCAACATCTACAGGTTCACCCTTGTCCATTCTGCTGGACACATCCTCAAAAAATTCCAAAAGATTTGTCAAGCATGATTTCCCTTTACTGAATCCACACTGACTTGGACTGATTCTATCACCGCTTTCCAAATGCTCAGTTATTACATCCTTAATAATTGAATCCAGCATTTTCCCCACCACCAATGTCAGGCTACCGCCTTATAATTGCCTGTTTTCTCTCTCTCTCTCTCTCTCTCTCTCTCTCTCTCTCTCTCTCTCTCTCTCTCTCTCTCTCTCTCTCTCTCTCTCCTTTTTTTTAAAGAGTGGGGTTTCATTAGCTACCCTCCAGTCCATTGGAACTCTTCCTGGGTCTCGAGAATGCTGGAAAATTATCACCTAATGCATTCGCTATTTCTTGGGCTGTTTCCTTAAGTGAGATGAAGCACATCAGGCCGGTGGACTGATCAAGTTTTAATCCCATCGACCTCCCCAATACATAAGAACTAGGAGCAGGAGTAGGCCATCCAGCTTTTCGAGCCTGCTGCACTATTCAATAAGATCATGGCTAATCTTTTTGTGGACTTGGCTCCACTTGCCCACGCTCTCGCGGTATCCCTTAATTCCTTTATTTTTCAAACAAAAATCTACCTTCGCTTTAAAAGTGAAGTAGCGATAACTACTTCACTGGGCAAGGAAGTCCATAGATTAACAACTCAGAGTGAAGAAGTTCCTTCTCAAATCAGTCCTAAATCTGCTCCCTGTAATTTTGAGGCCATACCCTCTTGTCCTAGTCTCACCTACCAGTAGAAATATCCCATCTATTTCTATCTTATCCATTTCCTTCATAACTTTATATGTTTCTGTAAGATCACCTCTCATTCTTCTGAATTTCAGTGAATATAATCCCAAATACTCAGCATCTCCTGATAAGCTAACCCCCTCAACTCCAGTATCAGTCTAGTAAACGACCACTGCACACAGTACTCCAGGTGTGGCCTCACCAGCACCTTGTACAGCTGCAACATACCCCTCTCTGCTGTTAACTCAATCCCCTTAGCAATGAAGGACAAAATTCCATTTGCCTTCTTAATTACTTGTACTTGGAGACAACCCTCTGTGATTCATGCACAAGGACACACTCGTCCCTCTGCATAGTACTATGCTGCAACTTTAACATTCAAGTAATAATCTATTTTGTTACTCTCAACAAAATGTATGACTTCACATTTACTAACATTGGATTCCATCTGTCAGATCTTTGCCCACTCACTCAATGTATCTATGTCCCTTTGCAAAGTTTCACAGTCCTCTGCACACTTTGCTCTGCCATTCATCTTAGTGTCATCTGCAAGCTTTGACACCCTACACGTGGTTCCCAACTCCAAATCACCTATATAAATTGTCAAGAATTATGGTCCCAACACCGATCCTGAGGCACACCACTAATCAGTGATTGCCAGCCAGAATAGCACTCATTTTTGCCCACTCTTTTCTTCCTGCTAGTCAACCAATCCTCTATCCACGCTAATACCCTACCCCTAATGCCATGCATCCTTATCAAATGCAGCAGCCTCATGTGCGGCACCTTATCAAAGGCCTTTTGGAAATCTACATACGCTACATCTACTGGGTCCCCGTTGTCTACCTTGCTTGAAATGTCTTCATAGAATTCCAAAAGATTTGTGAAGTATGACCTGCCCTTCATGAACCCATGCTGCATCTGCCCAACGGGGCAATTTCTATTGAGATGCCCTGCTATTTCTTTCTTGATAATAGGCTCCAGCATCTTCCTCACTACAGAGGTTAAGCTTACCAGTCTGTGATTCCCTGTCTTTTGTCTGGCTCCTTTTTAAGCAGTGGTGTCACATTTGCTGTTTTCCATCTGTTGGGACTGCCCCAGTGTCCTGACTAAAAAGGATTTCCTTCAATTCCTCCTTCATGCTTGACCCTCTGTGTTAGGTTCTTTTCCTGCAACTTTACACACGAGGTGCAGTTTGCACACACCAACTTCTGCAAATAGTTAAAGTTTGTCCAAGCCTGTACAAGCTAGGTGACCCCCTTTGACTCTCCTCGCAGGCGCATGAGGTTGAGTCAAAAGAGGCCCCAACAAAGTAAACCCACCCCCTTTATACAGGTCAGTTGGCCATGCTCACAGATGCTCTGGCCGCTCCTCCACAGTCACGTGCCACTCAAGACAACCTCCATTTACTCATAATCACAGTTACCCCTGGTACAATGGCAGGATGAGATCATCCTCTGAGATAATGCAAATGCTAATACCCTAGTCATGGGGAATCATTATGCAGACGATTTCCTGACTCAGTGATTCACCAAGACAGTGTAGGTGTGACATAGCTCTGGCCAGAAAGCATTTCTGAATGGAAGAGATTGAATGATGGTTTAACTTGACAATAGCAAGGGGGAGTGGTAGCAAAAATGACTGTCTATTTGGAGCATGATTGTCGTCCCCACCCAAAGACAGTACATTTTACCCTTTAATATGACATTGATGTCCAAAGAGGTATTCCCACTTAACCTTTTAATATTACATTTGTCCCCTAGCATTTCCTGAAGGTTATTTGTGTCCTCCCTAGTGAAGACAGATCCAAAGTATTTGTTCACCTGGTCTGTCATCTCTTTGTTACCCATTATGAATTCACCTGATTCTAAGTGCAAGGGACTTACACTTGTCTTCACTGGTATTTTCTCTTCACATATCTGCAGAAGCTTTTACAGTCAGTTTTCATGTTTTCCGCAAGTTTACTTTCATATTCTATTTTCCCCTTCCAAATTAAACCCGTTGTCCTCCTCTGCTGAATTTTAAATTTCTCCTGGTCCTCAGGTTTGCTGCTTTTTCTAGCCAAATTATATGCCTCCCCTTTCGCTTTAACACTCTCCCTGATTTCCCTTGTTAGCTGTCGTTAAGCCACCTTCACGGTTTTACTCTTAGACCAGGGATGTACAATTGTTGAAGTTAATCCATGTGTTCTTGAAATGTCTGACATTGCCTATCCACCATCAGTCCTTAACTATCCTGGGCCAATTTATCCTAGCCAATACATGTCTTGTACCATCAAAGTTAACTTTCTTTAAGTTCAGGACCCTAGACTCTGATTTAACTGTATCATTCTCCATCTTAATGAAGAATTCTGTCATATTATGGTCATTCTCCCCCAAAAGGTCTCGCACTACAATGTTGCTAATTAATCCTGTCTCCTTTCACAATACCCAGTCTAGGATGGCTTGCTCTCTCGTTGGTGAGAAAACCATTCCTCATATATCGCATTGCTACTAGTTTGGTTAGTCCAATCAATATGTAGATTTAAGTCATGCATAATAACTGCTATACCCTTACTGCATGCATCTCTAATTATCCTGTTTGATACTGTTTGGTGTTCTATACACAACTCCCACTAAAGTCTTTTTCCCTTTTGGTGTTTTGCAGCTCCACCCATACAGATTCCACATCATCCAGGCGAATGTCTTTCCTTACTATCCTCCTTAATCAGCAATGCTACTCCACCTCCCTTTCCTCTCCATCTATCTTTTCTGAACATTGAATAACCCTGGACATTGAGTTCCCATCCTTGGGTCACCATGGAGCCAGGTCTCTGTGATCCCAATTACATCATATCGGGCATGCAGGCAATTAAGAAAGTACATTTTAGCTTATATTACAAAGGGATTGGAATATAAGGATACATAAAGGCTTTCTTTAATTGTGTAGGACCTTAATGAGACTGCAATATAGTATTGTGTACAACTTTAGTCATCTTATCTAAGATATACCTGCCTCAGAAGCAGTGCAACAGAGCTTCACCTGAATGATTCCCAGGATGAGGGGATTATCCTGTGATAAGATGTTAAATAGACTGAATCTAAATTCCATAGAGTTTAGAAGACTGAGAAGTTCATCCCAGAAGCTGGGAGGTCAAAAATGAGAGGTCACAGTCTGAGAATACATTGCCAACTTAGGACACAGATGAGGAGATCTTTATTGGGATAATTTATTTAGGTTATATATTGGTATATTTTTCTGTACTTAGATATGGGAATGATATGGTACAGGGAAGTTGAAGTAGTAGATCAACAATGTTTGACCAGCAACGCAACCTCAACTCTGCTCCTGCTTCTTACATTCTTATCATCTTACCTGTTTATATCTCTTTGTGGATGACTATAATTATTTTTGTTACAGTCCTCTGATACACCTTGGCACACTTTACTGTGTTAAAGGAACTATGGAAATACAAAATAATACTGTTGTTTAAAGATGTAACATAATATAGTGGAATTTCAGTGATTTAATGAGATGAATATGACCACAGGTGGCAAAGAACCAAGAATTCCTAAATTGCTGTACATTGTTTATTAGCCAGTTATTCCTCAGCAAAAGCTATTATAGGCACAGTTCATCCCTGTTTACTCAGCCAGTACAATCATAAATTACTTAACTGTTCAACATTTGGATTGCAGCTCCATCAACACATCATCAACTCAGTAACAGTCAAGGACATGCTTGATTAGTCCATTGTCTATTGTGTAAAAATGTATTCCCTCCCCCATGGCTTCTCCCCCAATGCTATAAGATGAATTCCAGCAACTCACCATGGCTCCTTTGACAGCATCTACCCAAATCAAAACCCTCTAATGAAGAGTTACTGGACTCAAAATGCTAACTCTGCTTTCTTCTACAGGTGCTGCCAGACCTGCTGAATTTCTTCAGCAATTTCTGTTTTTGTTTCAACTTCAAAGCCTCTATCAGCAACACGACAAGGACAGCACCACATGCAAATATCAGCACCTTTCATTTCTCTTCTCTTCCAAGTTGCGCACAAAATCAACTTAGTCATGGAGATGAACAACACGGAAACAGACCCTTTGATCCAACTCGTCCATGCCGACCAGATATTCTAAATTAATCTAGTCCCATTTGCCAACATTTGGCCGATCTCCTTCTAAACCCTTTGTATCCATGTACCCATCCAGATGCCTTTTAAGTCTTGTAATTGTACCAGCCTCCACCACTTCCTCTGGCAGCTCATTCCTCTGCATGAAAAAGTTGCCCCTTTGGTCCCTTCTAAATCCTTCCCCTCTCACCTTGAACCTAAACCCTCTAGTTTTGGGCACCCTTACCTGGGAAAAAGACTTCGCTATTCACCCTATACATACCTGTCATAATTTCACAAACCTCTATAACGTCATTTGCGAATATATTGTTACTCAATGGATCAAAATCCTGGAAACCCTTCCCTAATAGCACTGTGGGGGTACCTTTACCATACAAACTGCAACCATTTATGATGACTCATTCAGACCATCTCAAGTGCAGTTAGGGTTGGGTGATACTAGCCTTGACTGATTGGCATACTCCCATCCCGCGAGTAAGTAAATTTTTAAAGAGGGATCGTAAGAGCCACCCAGGATATTTCCCAGGTAACATTTGGCCCCAAATTGCAGAGGTAGGATCTAAAATCTAAATGTTCCCCTCCAGGAATACTTACTGTAATCTGACATTTGTGGAACGAACACTATTGTTCCTGCCCCTCTTCAAACATGCAGAGCACCCTATGTAGATTTTAACTGTCAGCTTTGCTAAACTCAGTGATCCAGAAGCTACCAAAGAAGTCACTGGAGGTGAAGGTATACTGATTTTAATGCTCACCTTTGTAGCTGGGCGAAAGGGACAAGATTCACAGAGTAGGCGCATTTTATCTCCCAGTTTCTGGTGTATATGGCTGATCTGGCAATTAGGAGTTGCTGTGTGTAACACGGTCAATTGTTGCAGCACTGATTGATCTTCCTAAATGGAGAACTGCAGATCTCACAGCATGGCTAATGAATCTGTGCAGTTCAAAAGTACAAGGCAGAAAATGTAGCTAATATTCTTCCTTTTATTGCACAGCTTAAGAGGTTTGCTAATGAATTCTCAAATAAACTGGAGTAATGGCAATTCAAACCTCTGTTTCATAACATTATTCAGTTACTTACAGTGTAAACCTTGGACAAATTATCTTGAAAGGGCCTGAGCCAGATCAATGCTGGGAATAAGAATTGGGTTCTGAAGGAGTCTGATGGTTTGGTATGGTGGAATGTAGATGCAATTTCTGTTTTTTTTAACTGAATGATGTAGGAACGTGTTTGCGTTGCTTTTAGGTAAGAAAGCTTCAGGGAAAGGGGGTTCGTCTGACCATGAGGGATGTTGGAAGGAGGAAGATTGGTCATTTTCAAATATTGGGACTAGTGGAACCAAGAAGTTGAAGAAGTTAAAACAGAAAGATGATTCTGCTCTCGGGTAAGTAATTAATTTCTTTCTCTGCCTTCCCTCCATTCATGTTAGAGATTTAACCTGCCAGCCTGTCTCCCATTCACTCAGCTTTAGCTGATGGATTTGTGTGGCAAGTAGTATTTTGTGTCTGACTTGCAAGCTGTCATATTATAAAACAGAGTTAACACTGATATGTGATTTTCAATGGACCTTGAAAATAAGGATGATATCTATGACACTATGACTCTCTTTGTGGTGCATGCTTTTACCTGTGACTGACAGCTTTATATTATGTGACATTGTAAGCATATGAATGAAATGTCTGCTGTTCAAGGGTATTTCTTTTACATCATCTTGCTATCAAGATCAACTTGAAAAGTGTTGCACTAGCTGTTTTTTTTTCCTTCCATAACTGAGCAATGTTGATGTGGAAGTGCTGGTTTTGGACTGGGGGGTGGATAAAGTCAGAAGTCACACTTCACCTGAGTAAAGTTGAGCATTTATTTATTGATGAGAAAATTCTGCCTATGGTTTTATTATGTTTCTCACTCCTGCCAATAACCATTCCATTTCTAATTCTTACATTTTGTGTAATAGCACTATTCTTTTAATACATATCCACTGGCATTGGTAAACCACAACTAGGTTAAAAACAAGGGTTGCAGATGCTGGAAACCAGATTCTAGATTAGAGTGGTGCTGGAAAAGCACAGCAGGTCAGGCAGCATCTGAGGAGCAGGAAAATCCACAACTATAAGATGTGATTTTACAAAGAGAGTCCTGTTGAAAGTTGACTTTTTCTGAATATAATTGTAAAACTATGTTGACCTTGGTATTCCTCATAGGTTTATTTTCATAATCCCAATTTGTATTCCTTCCTATCTGCTTTCTTTACTGTTCATCATTTGCTGTTTTGCTTTTTGCATTTTTGTACTTTTTTTCCTTTTGTTCTTTGTTGTCTCCTATCTTTTTAGTCATCCAGGGCTGTTTTTATTAGCAATTGGACCTGTTTGGTTTTTCTTCCATAATATGATTATTGTTAGGTAGATGTTTATGTGCTATTACCTAAATCTGGCTTACAATTCCATACTGAATCTAGTATGGCATGCCTGTGACATGAACCAGTAACTATTATAGTCACTCTACTATTGATACAGGGGTTCGGTTAATGTCTACATTTATGGAATCTACCACTTCACAGCTGTGACCAGGAGGGACCTATATACAACTCCTTCAACATTCTTAAATCTTTTTTGATTAACTCTGCCCATAAAGTTTCCACTGTCTGAATATCTGACATATCCCCACATTGTAGAAGCTCTTAATCACTGCTGCTTCACTTCTAGAATGTACCTTACCTTTCCAATGACCCTGCACCCTGGTATGTTTAGTTCCCAATCCTGCCTTAAAAATGACTCGTGTCATACACTCCAAGTTGAATTTGCAATTGTATTTCATTCAGTCTGTTTCTTATTTCTCCCTGTTTTGTATGAAGGAAACTTATTTGGGTTACACACCCTCATCTGTTCTTAAATTCTAGCCTTTAAGCATATCTGTCTTATTTCTCTTTCATAGTTTAATCATGTTATGTCTCGTACTTTTCCCTTTGCCTTTACTGTCTGGAGCACAGTTTCTGATTGTTTTCTGTTCCCTTTTATGTTTTTTTTTAATCATTATTGTTACTACTTTTTTTTTACTTGCAATCTTCTGGCCTTCCAATTCATCCATTCACGAGTTCAAAGGTCTTGGATCACTCTATTTAATTTTTATGGCAGGACACTGATCCCAGCCCCTCTTAGCTGTAGAATATCCTAATAAAGCCGTTTCTTTATGTCTCATTTCTGACATCATTGATATGGAATTGTGCTTTTCTGGCCACGTTCACCCCTCTAATTTGTTTGCACCAATTTGCACTCGATAGAGAAAATGATCCAGATTATAATCCAGATCTTTAATTTAGCTCCTAGTTCCTGGTAGTGTCTAAACAGGATCTTGTGCCTACTTTTCTATCTGTGATGATCCCAATATGGGTCACAATGATTGATTCCTTCCCTTTCCCTCCATTATCCTTTCAAATAGTTTTATACATCACTCACCCTGGCACCGGCAAACATACTACAGAGGACTCTTGATCAGGCTTGCAAAAGATATTATCTGTCTCCGTAATAATGAACTCTCGACAAGAATCTATTGCACTTACTGTTTTCCTCTCCTTTGTGGAAAGTCTTCTGCTTTGCCATGCCATATCTGCATTTTGGGTATACTTCTGAAAAACGTTATGCTTTTCTCACAGATAGCAATTACACTTGCTATAAATTCATTATTTTTCTCTCTTGGTTATCTTATTGCCTTACATTATACACTATCATCATTCCAAATCCTTTATGAACCCACATCTTTCCACAAAGTTGACCAAAGTGTTTTTTTTTAATTCATTCCTGGTATTCATCGGCACCACGGACAGTTATTATCCAACCCTGGTTCATGAGCTGCCACTTTGAGCTGCTTTAATCTTTAATAATGTCTGGAGCAAACTATCCAGATACTGCTCCCAAGTCTGAGTTTTCCACTCTATACTCCAACTCTGTTACTCTAAGCCCCAAAGAACCAAATGGAAATACCCACTATATATGTGTTAAAATCTAATCTCTGCATCCACTAATTTTCGTGTAATACTATCCAAGCACACAGTCTGTTCTGCTATATCCTAATCCCGATTATTTATATATTTATTATTTATACAAATAAGTTTTTAAATACTTCACAGTGGCTCAATGGTTAGCACTGCTGCCTCACAGTACCAGAGACCCTGGTTCGATCCCAACCTCGAGCAACTGTCTGTGTGGAGTTTGCACGTTCTTGCCATGCCTGTGTGGGTTTGCTCCAGGTGCTCTGGTTTCCTCCCACAATCCAAAGATGTGCATGTCAGATGAATTGTCCATGCTAAGTTGCCCATAGTGTCAGTGATATGTAGGTTAGGTTCATTAATCATGGGTAAATGTAGAGTAATAGAGTTGGGGAACAGATCTGGGTGGGATACCCTTCGGAGGGTCGGTGTGGACTTGGGCCAAATGGCTTGTTTCCACACTGTCGGGATTCTATGAAACTTACACAAACTACTTCATCAGACGCAAAAAGTAGCAAACACCCCCTTCCTCCGACTGCACTGAATTCCTGTTGTGCCAAACTTCCACCTTTTGCACACTATTTCCTGTGCACTGTTTTCTATAATCACTCTGTGCTAATCATTCCCTCCCAAAAACAGTTTATCTTGTTTGATATGGCGCTCTAGAAGAAATCCTGAAAATCTGTAGGTGATCAAGGCTATGAAAATAATGTAAAACCAAAAGAACTGCAGGTGTTGGAAATCAGAAACAAAAACAAAAACCTCAGCAGGTCTGGCAGCATCTGTGGAGAGAAATCAGTGATAACATTTCGGGTCCAGTGACCCTTCTGCAGAACTCTGTTTTTGAGTTTTACCAGCAATTTCTGTTTTTGCGTGTGGCAGTAATGTACTTGAGAACTTTCTTGTCTTCTTTCTAGGTTGGGGAATCTAGAGCAGGAGTTTGCAAAGAAATTCAACAGCCTTCCACAGTACAGTCCAGTAACCTTTGACCGCAAGAACACAACAGTGACAAGAAAAAAGAAAAAGAATAGGAGCGGATCCACTGAGCAACAAAAAAGTGATAAAGGTAGGGCCGGAGAGTATAAAGTAGTCTAGATATATTTTAGTTTTGAATGTATAGAAGTGAATGTACCTTCTATTCGAGGCTGAAACCCCTTTGATGTCAGGTTACTTGTTTACATAACATGTTTGGAATGTTCAGTGGGTCAGGCAACATCTGTGGGGGAAGAATCAGAATTGAGGTTGATACTAGCAAGTCACCAACTTGAATAATAAACTGGTTCTCTCTCTACCCAAGCAGCCCGACTTGTTGCGTATTTATAGCATATTTTATTTTTATTTCGGATTTCTACCTTCCAGAACATGTCTGCTTCTGCATATATATTCCAAAATTAGACATTTCAGTTATTTTCTGGAAACTGCACCTTTTCAAAGAAAAAAATACAACAACTTGTTGTTGTTTTCTTCTCGCACTGTTCAACATGGAGAGTCTCGATGTGTTCTACACTGACGTACTTGGATACAAATATTTGCCTACCCAAAGAAAGAGAGATAAGCAGGGATGTTCAAAGATTTAGTCGAAAAGACATGGTTTTAAATTTGGAAAGGATGTTGCAGGGATATTGATAGGGAATTTCAAGCACAGCTTTTACAAAACAGAAGATATGCTTGTTCACACTGGGGCTTAAGAGATGGGTGAGATATAAGAAAGGAGGAAAACCGCACAGTTGTGAGTGAAATATACAGGCTGCCCAGGAGAGAAATTGAATCCTTGTGTCAAAAATGGTGATAATGATAAAGACTCGGGGTTTCGGAGGCAGCAGTGGAGATGGGTGAACATGTGGAGGTCAAAGTAGACAATCTTTGTAATGGATAGATTATGTGGTCGGAAGATCAGCAAACAATGTGATTTGGATACTGAGATCCCAAACAAATCTGAATCAAAAACTTTCAGGGAGGGTGATAAAATTAGTGAAAGGGGTTTGGGATTCGAAATATGAGTCAAAGCTGATGGCTTCACCTCCAACTCCATTTTGGTTTAGCCCCTTCCCCTCTCCCTACTTCCCCCTCATCTCTAATGCTTTGCATTGCCCTTTATAGGCTTTGCATGTAAATTATTAAATTAGAAAAAATCAAGAGTGATTTGGTGATATAAAAACGTGTCCAGTTCTATATGCAAGCTCTTCTTGTTCTCTGTAAAAAGAAAGCAAAAAAAATGATGGCTTAGGGCACTTGTGGCACATTTGTAGTGACCTTACCTCAGAACCTGGAGATGGGTTCAAGTCCCACCTGTTCCAGAGGTGTGCAATAACATCTCTCAACAGGTCAATTAGATACAGATGATCTTTGAGACTTCCTGGTATTCAACAGAAATGGAAACAGGATCTGATAACACAAGCAGTTTGGGATTGAGAGGGAGTGGAAAGGCAGAGGTAGGTGTGATAACTATATGGGAGTTAACCCCAAACATGTGGAGGTTAATGTGCAAATGTGTTTGAGAGGAAAAGCATGGAATTAGGAGCCTGTCTCCAGAAGAATAGAATCAAAGCCACCGCTGAAGATATTCTGACTTTGATACAATAGGTAAGGGTGTAACAAAAAAACACTGTCATTCAATGAAGTAAAGGGTTTGAAGGAGTGTGTTTTGGATGACTGTGCCAAAACTGCACAAAGAAGTTGGTGAGAATGAGATGGGATCTTGTCGCACTATCTTCAAAGTTATAGAGATATTATATTTGACATTGATTTGTGTTGTTTCTGTACTATGACTACAACAGAAATCTAATTGGAGAATTTCAAACATGGCTTTTTGGTAAAGATAAGGTTGGCAATCCATTCAAGTGAACTGAAGTTAAAGATGAAGCAAAAGACTTCAAGAACAGAGAATGAGATTATTGGAGGAGGTATTTGATGATTATAGTTTTGAAGGGAAGAAGTATAGAACTTGAGGGTTGACAATAATTTACAATGTCAACTAGCTACGAGGAAGGAGGGGTGAGAGTGAAACAAGGTACCATTCCGAACAGAGCATTGGAAATACCCAAGCACAATTAGTAAATTTCTTGTAAGGTCAAAACTAACATTTGTGTCCATGTATGTGCTGGCAGAAATGCAATAAACCTGAATTTGTGGCAGTTTGAAATCAGATTCAAACTCAATGAGCTCTATTTTCCTTCAATTTGCTAGTGCATAGTGTGTTTTTCAAATGGCAAGTATTAGCCACCTCATAACTGATATAAAAGTGTTTTCTTTTATGTGACTATCTGATGGAGTGACCTGTTATTGTTCTGAATGAATTGTTCATCATTTGTCCAGTGATGAACAATTTTGTTCTCAACACTGTGACTAATTACACATTTGTGAGTTCAGGTAGGAGAACTTAACAGACTTTTCTTCTGTTGAACATTTGGAATGCAACATTGTGCAAGATTGATTTTTGTCTTTGACCACACAGGAACAAGAATGTATTTGAACTTAGTACTTAGGTACAGATAGTGCCAGATTTTCTTCTGTGGCAGTTGATGTAGTCAGAGCACTTGATTTTTGCCTTTCTTGAGACATATTCAACGTTAAGTAAATTAGTATATTTATGCCTTACAGCAGCTGTTACTGCTGTCATCATTATCTCCCCCATTTCCTTCAGCAGTTATACTGTCCTCTGAAAGTGACCAGTGTGCCAACACGGAAGTATTTTAATTTTCCATTTGCAAGAACAGATTGTGGAATTACCATTATTCTGTTGGAATTAGGAACCCGTTTGGTGAAAACCAGCATTTTCTTTTTTATGTATTTTTTATTTATATTTTTTTAGGATCATCTCCATCTCAGAAAATAGTCAGCAAGTGTAAACACCAAAAGGGGACACATCATTTAACTGATAAAGGTACTAATAAAGGTTCATTTTTGCTCCATGGTGGAACTGATGTTTTTTGATGTAGAGTGAGGTAAGGGAAGAGATGGCCTCAGCTCTTAAACTCTTTCATTGTTCCGGTATGATCTAGCTTCTGTGTAAGTGCTATAACTGCAGATGTTCACATTGTGAAGCATGGATGGAAATCAGCACATAAAACGCCTTAATTGTTCCCAGAGGATGTCACGCATGCATGTAAATTTGTACATAATGGCCGAAGTGCCCCAATGAGACTGTTGAGTTGAATATTGTGGCATGGTAACTTGTTGGAATATAATTAAATCCATGGTAATGATATCCAGTTAATCTCTTTAGATTGCCATAATCATAAATTTAACTAACTGTGAAAGAGTTTAAACTAAGTGTAAAGGCTAGTAAATGGATTACTGCAGTGATATTCTTACAATAAAACACTCTTTACATTAATAGACCTTTTAAGTGTCTAGGTATTGCAAATAGGGATTATAATACCTCCCCTGTGTGAATAAAATAGACCAGACGAGATAAAATTATGTTGAAATTTAATCTGAGTTTTTTCCACTTTCAGTGAGCTAATAATAAAACATTTGCTACCGAAGATCCTTTGATTTCCATGTTATGGCTAGAATGTAAATATGCAGCCTTTACTACAAAAACAGATATGGCATTTTTAAAAGACTCAAATCTTGCATCAACAGTAATTCACAACAATGATCATTTAAACATTTCTAATATTCTAATTAATCCAGGAAGACATAATTAATTAACCATAAAACATCATGGCAAATCTTTGAACCATGCTCTGTTCAATCATTCAGCACCTCAGTCGCAGTGACCAAGTAAAGTCCGAAGTATAAAAGTGATCACATTTCTCCCTATCTGTTGGTGAAATTTGGAATATACTTCAAACATGATGTATTACATTAAGTTCTTAGAGCCAATATGATTTGTATTTGTCTTTAAATGCTGGAAGTACTAAGATTAAGGCACGTTCTAACCATGCAGCTAGTTACGTGCATTCTGTCATCCATTATGTCACTGATGTTGTACAGACTATCTATGGCTTCCTGTTTCATTTTATACATTTCAGGGCTGTAATAATCCTTTACTTCTGTATTTGGGTTAGAAGGATTAACTATTGGCTGGAAGCTAGGAAAAAAAGTCTATAAGTTCCTGACATCAATATTTTATAGTGATTGAATTGGTTAATGAGGTTATACTTGAAAGACATTTAGTCAGTTAACTGAATTTTCTTTTAACATGAATTTCAAGTGTACCTTTTTTAGATCAAGTCATTTATTCAACTGTAGACATTAAGGGTGCAAATTTCCCATTTTTAATTAACTCTCCATCTCCACCTTCAGTAAACATGACTCAGCTTGTTAAGAGGATGCAAAGCATAACCATGTTTATGAGCCTATCACAAGCCTTGATAATGGTGTCCCAGGACAGTAGAAGCTGCCAATCAAACAGAGACTGGCAGCTTCTGAGTCCCAAAAACCATTGGTTGAAATCTGCTCCTCTGAAATCCAGCAATGGAAAGGTAAGTTCTGTTTTCTCCTACAGGATAGAGTTAGTAGTAGGCTGAGAGGGTTGCCCAGAGATTAATTGATGAGGTGGTAAGAAAAGGGTGAGTGTCTCTTTATTTGCTAATTTGTTTAAATATTTTCTCACCACCTCTGGGGGGTTAAATTGTGCACCAAGAAAAATGTATTAGTGATATAGAATAGTGGTGCAAAGTGCTCTATAAATAAATAGCAAGTGACAGACTTGCATCAATGAAAGAAATATAATCACTGTATGCATACCTGGGAATGGGAAGCTGGGTCAATAAATAACAGCAGTATTCTGCAAGCAAGCTAACTGAAGAGTCTTACTTTATGTGAATGGATACTGTTAGAATGGTGAATTTTGACTCAATTGTTTCTTGCATTTCAGCCATAGCACCACCAGATTCAAACATTGAGGAACATGCAGAGAAAGCAGACCATACTGCATTGGTTCCAAGCAGCCCACTGACAGCTGTTACACAAGAACCTCTCGTTGGCAGCCAAAAGCGCAAGGCTAGAAAAACAAAAATAACACATTTAATCCGAACAGCTGATGGCCGCTTGTCACCTGCAGGGGGTAAGTGGAAAATGGTCAGATTTTGTGATCAGTTGTGTAGGAATGTAGTTTACCATTCACTATGTTTACCATTCACTTTGAGAGTTTTTGAGTAACAGTTCCCTTACTAAGATACCATTTCCAGTGCCAAGCCCTCTACAGGGGATCTGGAGTCTGTGAGTAAGGTAACCAAAACAGACCAATCAGATTGAAAAATCTTTCCTGAGACCAGCAGACTACAAGCCAGGAAATATAAATTAGAAAATTGAATTCAGTATAAAAATCATTAACAGAAAGTGAAATATTGAGAAAGAGATGCCAAAAGAAAAGTTCAAAGATTTATTTTTAAATTCTCCAACAATGAAGGTAAAATCTCCATTGTCCTACTGAACCATTGAGCTGCTCTCTCATTAGTGAGAGTTGGCTGATGGAGGTTTAACCTGAGGATCACCACACCCACGAGGGGAGAGTTTGAGGAGGAGGGTCCTTCATGGTATCCTCAGCTTATGTGAAATATTAAAGATTGGAACTACATACTGTGAACCTACATTTTCAGTTTGTTCAACAGTAATTAAAGCTTAGCACATCATTAACAATCCACTTACATCTGAATGTGCAAAGCCCTACCTTTCTCTAGCATGTTTAATAGTTAAGTAGTGGGTGAGCAATGCAAATTAATTTCTTTCATATGCTCAAATGTCACTTCTGTTAGTGAGCTACTGGTGTTGCAAAGCTTGTGGAAGATCACAGTAAATCAGAAAGTAGTTTGCGATTTTCACATTTTATTGCACACTGGGGAGCATGATCACCTCAGCACTATTTCTGATACACATGACCACATGGGCATCTACTTGTAAAAGTGGAAAATGATACTCCTAGAGATTGGACTTGAGGTAAATAGGTGAATGGGGACTTAATTTAAAATAAATGTTTTTCTGTTTATACTACAACCAGTTGTACATTGAGATGGTAAATTAAAGGCACAGTAATCAATTGACCATTTTATCATGGATGCACTGACAAGGGCAAGGTCTGTGATTGTTCAGAGGCTGAACTGTCTTGAGTGGATAATAAAGTTGGTTAAAACTTCAACATCTATCGGAGCTTTCCAAAAAGACCTCTTGGAGAAAAAGGAAAGTTGCAACATTGCTAAAGGATGGGAGAAAAAGAAAATGAAACCATTATAGTTGGGCAGTGTGGAAAGTGCAAAAAGACACTGGGTTTGCCAATGCAATAAATCTGCTTCCAAAGATACAACCAGAGGGTACCCTAAGGCAATGACCACTGAAAAACCATGCATATCATTGTAGCAGCAACAACAGGGAGTGGGCCAGAAACCTGCAAAAGTAGAAGCAAATACATGACTGACCACAATGAAGTTTCAAAGTGGAGGAACCTTCAGCCCGAAATTGACTTATTCGCCATGGTTAATAATGTTCTCCTCATTGCCAGCTATTTTTTAAAATTCTAATTGCCTGTCAGTTAAAGGACATTTCAAGCATGTCCATTGTGGACACAACGAGTGCAAGTATTCACACTGTTCGGTACACCTGGAGAGATCATATCTGACAATGAGCTACATTGAAAAAGGCAGACTTTTTCAAGATTATATGTGCTAAATGGAGTATAAACCAAATGACCACCTCATCACATTATCCCAGAACCAGCCATCTCGGTCAATGAATGGTTCACATTCTCAAAGCACTCATTATAAAGTGTAGGGTATGTTACTATGTTCTCCCTTTGGAGATGGGTGTGCTATAACTATCAGAGGTCATGTTTGGAAACCTGGTTGTCCCAGATTCTCAGAGATACAGAGGGCAAACCTTTCACAAAACAAGAGAAAATGAAGACGGTGCATGATCCACATGTCGAATCTGTAGTTTGACAGAAGTTCAGAATTATACAGGAGATATTTAGAGGTTCCCAAAATGTGCAATGCATTTGATCAAATAAAGTCACAACATCAAAGGGGGTGAGATAAAGAAGGAGCAGAAGCCAATTCGGAACTGTACACAAATCCAAATATATACAAAATGCATTCAAAAATTTGCTTGGATAATGAATGTGAGGAAGGCATACATTATGATAACAATCAACATGCAAGATTTTTTTTAATTTCAAAAATATACTTTACTCATAACATATTTTGATGATCTGTACAATTAGTGGTGCCATTCATAGGCGCACCTTGCATTTCGTTACATACAGAGATCGGAATTAATCATTCGTATATACAGGTCTGTATGTTTACCATTCATATATTTAGCTGAGGCTTTAGCAGAGCCCACTTACTGCTTGGGCCCCCTGTTCTTCTTTGGCAGGCAGATGTTACACGGTGGTCTTTCCCCACCGCACCTTGGCGGCAGCTGCCCCAGGCTTCAGCGCGTCCCTGAACACGTAGTCCTGGACCTTGAAATGTGCCAGTCCGCAACACTCAGTCGGGGTCAGCTCTTTCAGCTGGAAGATCAACAGGTTTCGGACCGCCCAGAGAGCATCTTTGACCAAGTTGATGATCCTCCAGGCACAGTTGATGTTCGTCTCGTTGTGCGTCCCGGGGAACAGACCGTAGAGCACGGAGTCCCGCGTCACGGAGCTGCTCGGGACGAACCTCGACAAACACCACTGCATTCCTCCCCAGACATCCTTTGCGTCGGCACATTCCAGAAGGAGGTGTGTGACAGTTCTCGTCCCCTCTACAGCCGCTTCAAGGACAGCGTGCGGTGCGGCAGAGAGTCCGGGCGTGTATAAAGGATCTCAAAGGCAGGGCCCTTCTCACCACCAGCCAAGCCATGTCTTGGTGCTTATTGGAAAGTTCTGGCGATGAGGCATTCTGCCAAATGACTTTGACAGTCTGCTCAGGGAACCACTCAACAGGATCCGCCCTCTCCTTTTCCCAAAGGGTCTCAAGGACGCTGTGCTGACCACTTTCTGATGGACTTGTGGTCAAAGGTGTTTTTGTTCATAAATTTCTCCACGAAGGACAGGTGATAAAGAACAGTCCAACTACTTGGAACGTTCTGCTGCAGCGAGGCCAGGCCCATCCTTCGTAACACTGGGGACAGGTAGGACCTCAGTAAGTAGTAACACTTGGAGTTTGCGTGCCGGGGAACCACGCACAGCTTGATGCAGCCACACACAAAGGTGGCCATCAGGGTGAGGGTGGCATTGGGTGTGTTTGTTCCCCCCCCTTGCCCAGATCTTTATACTTCGAGTCCCTTCGGACCCGATCCATCTTTGATCTCCATATAAAATGGAAGATGGCCTGGGTGACTGCGACGGCACAGGTTCTGGGAATAGGCCAGACCTGTGCCACATATAACAAAACTGACAGTGCCTCACACCTGCTGACTAGATTTTTTACTCGTGATGGAGAGCGACCGTAGCTTCCATCTGCCCAGTTTCTGCCCCACTTTGCTGATACGCTCCTCCCAAGACTTGGCGCACGCCCCAGCCCCCCGAACCAAATACCCAGCACCTTCAGGTGGTCGGTCCTGACGGTGAAGGGGATCGAGGATTGGTCGGCCCAGTTCCCGAAGAGCATGGTCTCGCTCTTGCCTCCGTTTACCTTGGCCCCCGAGGCCCGTTCGAACTGGTCACATATGCACATGCGCATGGACAGCGGATCCGAGCAGAAAACGGCGACGTCATTCATGTACAGGGAGGCCTTAGCCTGCAGGCCCCCGCTGCCAGGAATAGTCACTCCTCTCAGGCTCTCAGGCTTCCTGATGGAATCAGCAAATGGCTCTATGCAGCACACAAATAAGGCAGGAGAGAGAGGGCAGCCCTGCCTGACTCCAGATCTGACTGGGAAGCTATCTGATTCCCACCCATTGATTGAGACTGCACTGACAATGTTGGTGTAGAGCAGTCTGATCCAATTGCACATTCCCTCCCCAAAGCCCATTTTGGAGAGAATATCTCTCATATACGTGTGTGATATCCTGTCAAAGGCTTTCTCCTGGTCCAGGCTGATGAGGCAGGTGTCCAACCCTCTCCTGCAAGTAGGCCATCGCATCCCTGAGGAGGGCTAGACTCTCAGCGATCTTCCCGCCCGGTACAGCACAGGTTTGGTCAGGGTGAATCACCGACCCCAGAGCAGACCTGACCCAGTTGGCGATTACCTTTGACAAAATTTTGTAATCCGCATTCAATAGTGAGATTGGTCTCCAATTTCTGAGTTCCTCCCTCTCCCCCTTCCGCTTGTAGATGAGGATGATGATGCCTTTCCTCATGGATTCACTCATGGTACCTGCCCCGAAGCATACTGACATACACCTCCAACAGGTCCTGGCCAATCAAGTCCCACAGAGCAAAGTAGAGCTCGGCCGGTAAGCCGTCGCTTCCGGGTGTTTTATTCTTTTCGAAGGACTGGAAGGCCTTGGTCAGCTCGTCCAGAGATAGCGGCTGGTCCAGCCTCTCCCATGTTTTGTGTCTAAGACCTCTGTGATAGAGGACAGGAATGACTGGGAGGCCGCGCAGTCAGTTGGCTTCGCGTCATAAAGACTGGCATAGAAGGAATTACTGATCCTCATGACGTCAGCCTGAGATGACGTTGTCGAGCCATCTTCTTCCTTCAGGCTGCTGAGCACGGAGCTCTCTTTGTGCACCTTCTGGAAGAAGAAACGTGAGCACGTCTCGTCCTGCTCCACTGAGCGGACCCTGGACCGGAAGATTATCTTGGAGGCCTCCGAGGCAAAGAGCGAGGCTTGCTGGCCCTTCACCTCCTTGAGGTCCTCCATGACATCGACCCCCAATGTCTGCAGCAGGTGCAAGTTCCTCATACTTTCCTGGAGCTGGGACAGCTTTCCCCGCCCCCTGAACACCTTTGAGGATGAAGAACCTCTTGATGTTCTCTTTTACTGTTTCCCACCAGTCCGCTGGGGTCTCAAAGAGGGCCTTCACAGTTCTCCAACCTGCGTAGTGCCTCTTGAGCTCCTCAATGTTTACTGGTATCAATAGCTTTGTGTTCAGCTTCCACGTTCCCTTACCAGCCCGCTGCTCGTCCTGTGGGTGACAGTCGGCCAGCAGGAGGCAGTGGTCAGAGAAGAACACCAGCTTGACGTCTGTGGATCTGACCGAGAGCGTTTCAGACACAAACAGGTAATCTATCCTTGAGCGGATAAACCCGTCTGCCCGTGACCAGGTGTATCTACGCTGCGCTCCGTCTGCAGGTGATCCCCCCCCCCCCCCATCTGCATCAATGATACAATTGAAGTCTCCAGCCAGAATGACCGGCCTGGACATAGCCAGCAACAGTGGAAACTGCTGCAGGACGGCCAACCGTTCCCTCTTACCCACTGGGTGGTACATATTAATCCGTCTCAGGGGAGCAGTCTTGTACATGTCATCGGTGACGAGGAGGCGCCCGCCCACCACCTCCTTAACCTCGGAGATGGTGAAGTTGCCTCCTCGCAACAGGATGCCAGGCAGCGCAAGTGCAAGATTTATTTTTTTATTTCAAAATATACTTTATTCATAAAATAATTTGATGGTCTGTACAGTTTGGTCATGCCATACATACGTAAACATTTACATAGATCAGAATTTATAATTTTTATATACAGGTCTGTACGTTTATCAATCAGATGTCCATATATTTAGCTGAGGCGTCAGCAGAGCCCAAATGACTGCGTGGGCCCCCTGTTCTTAGACAGGCAGATGTTACACAGTGGTCTTTCCCCACCGCGCCTTGGCGGCAGCTGCCCCAAGCTTCAGCGCGTCCCTCAACACATATTCCTGGACCTTGGAATGTGCCAGTCTGTAACACTCAGTCGGGGTCAACCCCTTCAGCTGGAAGATCAGCAGGTTTCGGACCACCCAGAGAGCGTCCTTGGAGAGAGTTGATGATCCTCCAGACACAGTTGATGTTCATCTCTGTGTGCATCCCGGGGAACAGACTGTAGAGCACTGAGTCCCGCGTCACGGCGCTGCTCGGGACGAACCTCAACAAACACCACTGCATTCTTCTCCAGACTTCTTCTGTGTAGGCACTTTCCAGAATGAGGTGTGTGACAGTCTCGTTCTCCCCCCCCCCCCCGCAGCCGCTTCGAGGGCAGCGTGCGGTGCGGCTAAGAGTCCGGGCGTGCATAAAGGATCTCACAGGCAGAGCCCTTCTCACCACCAGCCAAGCCATGTCTTGGTGCTTGTTGGAAAGTTCTGGTGATGAGGCATTCTGCCAAATGGCTTTGACAGTGTGCTCAGGGAACCGCTCGATAGGATCCACCCTCTCCTTTTCCTGAAGGGTCTCAAGGACACTATGCGCTGACCACTTCCTGATGGACTTGTGGTCAAAGGTGTTTTTTTTTCATAAGCTTCTCCACAAAGGACAGGTGATATGGAACGGTCCAACTACTCTGAGCGATTTCAACTCATTCATAACTTGAACACCCAAGTATAAAGTCTAAATCTTTGGAAGGTTGCATCATCCAGAGAGTTGTCAAGCCACCTCTTTGTTAAACCGACTGTTAAATGCATCCATTTTTCGATTGTTGTTTCTGTGTAAATAGCATTACAGCTACTCAAATATATGTAAATTTCCATTCTTAGTACATGCCACTTTATCTTGGATGGCAGGGTTGAGGAAGGAATCTCTGTTATTAGAGGGCTGAATATGCTAATGAGTCAGGAAGCAGGATGAAATACCATGACCAACTGCCATCTGCAGTCCAGCAGAAGGGAGTTGTGTTCATTGTTGTTTGTAACAGCAAGTTGTAGCCTGAGCTATTGAATAAATCTGAGGTTTCCATCTAAACTGAATCAACTCTACTTAATCTATGTAACTTTCCAATAACACTTGAAATATGGCACAGGATATACCATTGAACAGTAATGGCAGGTTCCCATCCATGAACGATCTTCATGAGATATCAGGTGAGTTTTAACAATCTGATAGCTGTCATGGTCATTTGGTCCCCTGCTAGTCCACAGATTGCTACAATCAGACTTCTGGACTACCAGTTCAGCATCCTGCTTTCTGCCCTCCACGAGCTTACACATTAATCTAGGCAAATCTTTGCTCCTAAATGGTAATTCTTTAAACATGTTCTTAAGCTAGATAACTGCACTTACTTCTCAAAATATTTAAATAGACCCTGTTTAAGTTAATAAATTGCTGAGGAAGTCTCACGATAAATAAAATACTTCAGAATGAACCCTATCTGCAGAATCCTACAAAAATAGCATCAGCAAGTAGAATTGATAAGTTGCAGGGACAAAAATAGAAATTGCTGGAAAGTTCAGCAGGTCTGGCAGCATCTGTAGAGAGAAATCAGAGTTCACGTTTTGAGTCTGGTTACTCTATCTCGGAACTCTTCTGACGATTTTCCAGCATCTGCGATTATTTTGGATTTGTTGATAATAGGCTGCAGTGTTGGTGTACTATTCTGTGACCATACTTAGAAACTCTAAGACAGTGTTGCACCTTTTTTTGATGGTAGTTATTTCTCCATCTTAGAGTAAAGTGTATGTTTTTTTTGCTGTATGTGGTTTCCTGATCTCTCGTGTATAGTGAATCACGAGAAGTGAAATAGTTGCCTATAAAAACAGGTCATGAACAGACCAAACACTGCATGTGTTTTCTGCAATTGGCGGATTATACAATAATGAGAGATCTTCAGGTTAGTCAACATTCCTCTGTCAAAAATGGATATATAGAAATGAATGACTAAAGCAATGAAAGTAATTCACTTTTGAAGTGAGTCTACAGTTTTTGGTTTTCTTCTCTTTTAAAGTTCCCCATTTCCTAATTGCATTTCACTTTCTGCAGATCTGACAAAGGAGAAGATACATTGTAAACAGGAAAAGAAAAAACAGCCATTAAAGACAGACATTTCTGTTGGTGGAGTCAACTATAGTCATTCAGAAACTCAACAGGCATGTAGCATTTCTCCAGAAGTACAAACAACATCTGCAATCCCAGCATTCTTCAGTTTAGCTGCCCTGGCAGAAGTTGCAGCAATGGAAAATGCACATAGGTGAGGTGACTAATAAGGTATTGCCATTTTATAGAAAAATAGTCAGGATTGTTGGAAAAGTACTAGAATTAATTATTAAGGAAGTAATAGCATAGCGTTTGGGTAATCATAATCTAATCAAGCAGTGTCAGCACGGATTTATGAAAGGGAAATCATGTCTGACTAAATTATTATAATTTTTCAAAGAAGTCCCAAACAGACTAGATAGAGGGAAACCAGTGTGGTATTTGCACTTCCAGAAGGCATTCAACAGGGTACCTTACAACAGATTAAGTCATAAGATAAGAGCCCATGGTGTTGGACATCATGTTAGAATGAATAGCGAATTGGCACATCAGCAGGAAACAGCGAGTGGAGGTAACGGGTTCTTTTCAGATCAGCAGTGCTGGGGTTCCACAGCGATCAGTGCTGTGTTCATGGTTGACAGAGCAAAAGCAAACAATGTGGTGAAGGTTAGTGGGAAACCAGAGGCAATAAGCGGGGAGAGGATGAAATATAACATTAAACTAGCTAGTATTATAAAAGAAAACTCTAACGGTTTTTTTGGATATATATGAAAGAGAGAGGCAAGAGTGGACATTGGACCACTGGAAAAACAGGCTTTTAAAATAAATTCCAAAGAAAGATCAAGTTAAAAGCACTGAAATCTTTCAACAAGTAGGGCTAACAGTTTACAACTGCATAAACATTCCCTCTACATTATAGGAGTGTCACAACTGTATCAACAAAAAAGGCTGAATGGAGGGCCACGTTACTGCATTACTGGCATCTTTAACATTTCAAACTAATTATGACAATTAATGTTCACAAGAATGTTTCAACCCATTTGTTGAAATATCCTGTTTTCTGCCAATGTTCATAAACTGGCCTACCTGATTTGCTTCTCAAAGTCCTCAGGAACCCACCCCAGTGAAAATAGTAACCTAAGGGGCAGTTGTATTTGGAACAAGCATTTAAATAGCAAAGGTATTGTCATTTGAAACATGTGCCAGGTCACAACCCACCACCCATCCCAGCTTGGAAAAAATGGTGAGCAGTAGGAATAGCCTTTTAATTATAAAATTGAGACCACAAAATTTCCCTTTGATCACCCAGTGTGTTTGCTCAGCATTAAAAAAAAAAATCAGCTTCCAGTCTTTGGCTTACACATAGGACCCTGAAGACCCTCTGGTTAGTAGCATTGGTGGGAAAGCTGTAACATGAGGTTTTATTGGGCACTGTTGTCCCAGGGAAACAAGGCCAGGTTCATCTCCCAGTTTGTCCCAACTCTATTCATTCACTTCATGCCACGCCCACACTCCCTGAAATCCAACAAATCTATGAGCAAATTCAAGGAAACAGGAATCCTATAAAATAGGTCTTCCGTCTTTAATCATTGGGCTTTAAAAAAATCAACTTTCCTTGGGGCAAGCTTACAAAAGTAGCCCCCATATATTAACAACGTTGTATCTGTAGCACTTCCTGTCAACTTTCTTTGTTATTATTTTCTGCCTGTACTACTTTGCTTCCAACAGTGCCATTAGTTTAGCTATTTAAGAAAGAAGAATAGGAAATCAAAGGCAGGAGCCCACGTGTTAGCTCAGTGGTTAGCATTGTCGCCTCACACTGCGAAAGAACCAGGCTCAATTCCAGTCTTGGGTGACTGCATGGAGTTTGCATGTTCTCCTGGTGTCTGCATTGGTTTCCTCTGGGTGCTCTGGTTGCCTCACACAAAGATGTGCAGGTTAGATGGATTGGCCGTGGGAAATTCAGGGTTGCAGGGTTCGGATAGGGATCTGAGTGGCGTGCTCTTCGGAAGGGTGGTGCAGACTTAAGGGGCCGAGTGGCCTCTTTACGCACTGTAGGGATTGTATGATCTTATCATTTATAAAGCGTGCTTCACATGGAGACAGAATGTATGCCTGTCAATCTTGTTGTGGCCAATTTAAAAGTTAATGAGAAGATTCTAATTTCACAAATGTAATCTTGTAGTGTCCATGTCATGTTAGTCTGTTTTCACCATCTAGGTGAATGATTTGCATACAAAGTAAATGCACTATTCTCAATACTTCACTTCTTCAGTCTGAATACAGAAGGGTTGTTAGTAGATGCACCATCATCATGTGCATGTTCCCAAGAAAGTCTTGGTGTTAGTACAATCTTTGAAAGGGTTCAGAAAAAATTAACAAGGATGTTGCCAGGGTTGGAGGATTTGAGCTGTAGGGAGAGATTGAAAAGGCTAGGGCTGTTTTCCCTGGGACGTCAGAGGCTGAGGGATGACCTTAGAGGTTTATAAAATCATGAGGGGCATGGATAGGGTAAATAGACAAGGTCTTTTCCCTAGGGTGGGGGTGTCCAGAACTCAAGGGCATAGGTTTAGCATGAGAAGGGAAAGATATAAGAGAGACCTAAAGGGCAACATTTTCACACAGAGGGTGGTGCATGTGTGGAATGGATTGCCAGATGAAGTGGTAGGCTGGAAATTGTACAATTAGCTGGATGGGTATATGAATAGGAAGAGTTTGGAGGAATATGGGCTGGGTGCTGGCAGGTAGAACTAGATATCTGGCCGGCATAGACAAGTTGAACCAAATGGTCTGTGTTTCCGTGCTGTACATCTCTATGACTCTATAATGCTGGTTGATCTTGTTGATCAATCTGTGTATCTGTACTATTGATTCTCTTTTGTTTCTTTCATCTGCAGAGGCCAACGTGCGGTTTCTCTAAACCATGATGGACAGCCTAAGGAAATGGCACAAACCTCAGTACTTATCTCCTGTGCAGACCAATAATGCATTATTGCTTTGTATCTTTACAAAGTCTGGAACACACGAGATGGGTCAGTTTGACCTGATATTGACTGCATTGTCGGAATGGCACCCTGCCGTGGCTGGGTACCTCATAGAGCAGCTGGGAAACACTGGTTCAGCAAAGCCCCATGGGACAGGCTCACAATTTGAGCATCAAACATTTACGAGTGGAGCTAAACCAGTTTCTTCAGCTTTTGGTTCCCTATCTGAAGGCAACCTGGTATACAAAAAGAATAGCTGTTACACAGAACAACTGCCCATGAAATCTACTGGCAATTCTTGCCACTGCACGCTACACGATCAGAGTGTGAGCTACTCAAATTTGCTGCAAATTCTAGCTTTTCTCAAGTAACACTGATGCACTGTGCTAGTGACTAGATATCGTCAACCTCTGTTTTTCCTTTTTTTTAAAGCACATTATGATTTTGAGTTTCATGGAAACTTTAATCATGAACTTCTGCCTGATTACTGAAATGATGTGGCAGGAAAAATATTATTGGAAGTTCTTTACATTTGCCCATTGCATTAAGATACTTTATTTCAACGGCGCCATTATTTAGTTGAAATCTGTTAATCTGTAGTTGAGTTTAATAGCACAATCTGTCTCTGTGCAGACAGTAAGTACCTTTGGTTACACACGCAATCTTTAGCTTTTTTTTTTGTTTTCCATGACAATTTAATACCTATTATTTTTGCTTTCTCTTGCTAAACCTCACTGACCCTGCATTGGGGCAGATTACTGGATGTGACTGTTTTCCAATATACTGTTAAGATGTGTAAAGTAATTTGCTTATTTTTAAGCAATTAGGCACTAATAGTGGCAGAAATCCTGCAAAGCTTTTTAGGTCCCAACTGTTGCACTGCTGTGTTTTTTTACAGTGAATGATTATTATGATGGTTATAGGGTTACTAATTCAACAAATTACTGAGGAGATATTCAGGTTTTATTTCAGGTTGCAGAAGTATATCAGCACAAAGGAAAAAAAAAGTCTTCTGTCAGACCAACAGCTAGAATTACTGATGTTTAGTACTGCTTAGCTTGAATGCAAAATATCTTTCTTCCCATATTGGTTGAAGATCATGTTACCAGAATGGCAAACAACATGGACTATAAATGATGATTTAAAGCAGTTGCACAATTTTGAGAGCAGGCACACAAAGACAGTTTTTCAGTGCCGTGAAGTAATACAAGACCAGTTGCTGCCTGAGCATTTTGGTTGTTAGTGCGACATCTTGACATCAACAAATACCAGGTATTAATTGTTCAAGACAGTCTATTTTTGGGAAATCTGCAGGGTTATTTGGTGTATTGTATGTAATATACCCAGTCTTTATAAGCCTCACGTAAGGAGTAGTACATGCTGTTCACATCAGAGATGATTTGTTCTTTTAGAAGATTGTGACTGGAATTTGCAATAAAAAGCTAATGATAAATACCATGGCACAGTTATAATGAAACATGTATTAGGTGCTGCTGTCTGAGCTAAACAAATCTGTAGTTGATACACAAAATCTAATTCTGCCTGGATTGAACACACATTAAACCTGAGCAAAATCTGACTCCAGCAAAAATGATTTTAACACATTTAAATTTAGTCTAATTTTAATCTTGAGTATTTTTGATAAATTGTCACATTTATAGCAATGTTAAAGTTTTGGTAACTGATATGAAACTTCTAAGAAATGTTGGCTTCTCAATTCAGATTTTGTGACCCAAAAAAAATCTAGAAAGGTGTGGTGGCAGGAAAGAACAATAGACCTGCACAACAATTGCCTTTTTGAGTTTTAAATTTGTTCGTGCTTTTCAATATACCTTTCTGTAATTTGGCTTCTGCGATGACTGTTATAAATTTATTCAAAATGCCTCATGTTGAATACTAATTTTGCCTAACAAATAAATAGGCTTTTTTTTATCCTAAGGGGTTGGGTTTGATTTAATTTCATCTGAGCTTCTAGATATAGGCACTTGGAAGAAAGGTATGTAATGGTTGCCCTTAAAAGAAGTAATGTTCAAGGTTTTTAAAACATGTCACTTTCCATTATGGCTGCGTGGCCTCATGAATCACTGGTACAATTAAGATGCAGTTTTCATTTGCGATCTTGGGCTGCATCAGCTGATCTCTCAGTTGGTTCTACATTAATTTATTTTTCATCAGCGTCCCTGCGATTACCTGTACCCTTGGGTATCCACTGATACCTGAGTGTGCTGCTGAAAATGTTTACACATCAGCACCAGAACTTATGTCTCAACTCTGTTGTCTTGGGTGTAAAACAGACTGTTGACCAGAATGGGGTGGTATGTGGGTGAGAGTAGTACTGTGGTCATATTTAAAACAATGCATCAATATAAAGTATCATCATAGGAGAGAAAAAGTAAAAAGAGGACTGTGCAGGAAAGTAAATTTTGCAAAATATGCAGAACATAAAAACCTGGATAAATCTAATTATTTCAGATAGGGATGATGTTTACTTCTTTGCCTTTGAAAATCATCAATTCATAAGGTTAGTAGTTTTATAGTTAGAGGCATTCATCCTAATACAGATTTCACTGCCATTTTGTGCCAGTTTGTAATTCATACTTAAAATTTGCATAGAGTGGAGGAGCAAGAATAGTTATCCATTAGATCCAAACAGGGCCCAAACTATGAAGAATGATTGCATTTCACGTTGAATTTCCAGATGAACTTGTCAGTTTTGTTGACAGCATGAATATAATTACTCTAGCATGGATCATGAGTCAGCTTTTACATATTAATGCTGAAAAAGGTTGGTTTACTTGCCCACTCTCTCCCCATATGACACATTCTCCTCCTTGTTCAGTTCATCTATATGTAACTTGGATTTGAAAAAGCACTGAATTGGCTATTCAGATTTCTATAGCAAAGTAGGCATTTGGATCTTGAGAAAGCTTTTGCTGCATTGTTGATTTGCTTAATTTGGAAGTTTGGGTTTTCACTGTTGAGTACCAGGAAATAGTTGCACCTCTCTATTAATAAAGCATTGCGAACTTGTAAACCAAAAATTCTTCCCCTGACTTGTGTCTGAAGTTTGCCATTAATTTATCCATGAACTAATGCTGAGCAGCACAGAGTATCGTGAGACATAAAATTGCTGTTTGCATTTGCAAACAGATTCTGAAACTTTTCTTGTGAAACCATGCTGGAACCTTTACATGAGTCTTGAGTTAATTAAACTTAATTAAATGGGAATCAGGGTCTAAACTAAACTGTACAGTTAAGGCAAAAAGTGACCTTTGCTCGCTAAATGCAAGTGGAATATTATAACTTATGCCATAACCTATATGGAATGAATTGGAAGAAGGCTGCGTTGTCCTCAGCTACTTAAAGATTGGTAGAACAGTTTCTCAGTTAGTTTGAGGTTTGCACATCTCTTCCATTGGCATCAAGTAAAGACAGAATTACCCATCCTGGTAACATGATCCTTGTGTGACTGCTTTATACAATAATTCATTACACTGTCATTCTAGCTGTAAAGAACGTTTTGTTAACTTTTTTGTGCAATTGCCATCCTTTGCTTGTCATTAGAAATATGTCTTTTCCTTGTTGTAGAACCAGCTTTTGCCCAAAGTCTAGCTAATATTTAAAAATGGAAAAAGTACACATTACTGTATTTAAATGTTAATAATGCTTTTACACGAAAATTGAGTATAATGAGAAAAAATGTCTACTTTTTATGCCTGACCAAGTAGAATACAATTATTGTATTTTTGCATTTATTTTTGTTTCCTTTACCATTAAGTGACATTTCCATTAGATTAATAGGTAGGATGTGCAGTTAAACTATGATCTCCTTCCTTTGAATTGTGACAAGAGCGTGTGATGACATTGAAGTATAGCTTATTGCACTTGATATCACTTTTTAGCATGTGAATTGTCCCCAAGATTTGCTCATGAACATTGATGTGAGAGTTCCTAAAAGCGCTACTATAATATGTATCAGCTATACTGGTGCCTAATATGGGAGTGTGCCCATTTGCTTATACTGAAGCACATTAACATTCATGGATTGGGAGAATCGATATTTAATATACATATGCTCCTGTGTCTGGTTTTTTTTCTGCAATAATTTATTGTATCAGAAGCATTGAGAACAGCAAGAGTTACCACAGAGTGAACCTACTATTCTTTCAACACTGAAGTGGGCAAGAGAGTTATATCATTGGATTTCAGGAATGGCTCACTGTATATTTTCCTTTTTTAAAACATTAACAGATACTTACGTTTTGTGCTTGAACAGTTTAAATTGAGACTTAAATTTCCTTGAGGCTTCTCCTATTTCAGCACAACTACTTCAACAGATATTTGGCAGAAATCTTGCTTAAGCATGGAGTCAGTGTTCAGCTGAAGAACAAGGAGAATCTCACAGTGGAAATTTAGCAAACAGGAGATTAACCTTTGGTGTTTAAGTGTTCACTGTTGATTTCAAACAGGATAATTCTGTTCTTATGGCCTTTTTTGAAGTATTAATGTTTAATACAGAATTAAGTATCCATGGAACATTTATAGATAAGGATTGTCTAACTAAATATAACCACGCATTTATACCCTGTACTTTACTGTATAATACATGCCCTGTCGTTAAAGGTAAAATTAGTAGGTTGCTGCAGAGAAAGAACTTTGTAATATCCCTAGTAAATGTGGCAACAACAATGATTTGTATCCAAGTTGTAGATTGTGTCCCCCAGGCGTTGCTGTGACTAAGCCGATATTAAGACCATGGAGCTGCATTTGACAGCTGGCATTGCAAGTTACATCATTAGTTATAGCAACTGTGTTGAATTTTCAGAGTAAGCCAATAAAATGCACTAATCCAAGCATTACAAGATATAGTGTAATTTCCTGCCATCTAATGAAGAAAATAAATATGTAATTGTTCATTTCCAAATGAAGTATTAGATTAAAGGAAGTAAATGTATAACTATCTACAGGATGATGCCCTCCCAGGCACTTGGAATGTCTGCCGTAGCACTCTAATTTTAGAATTCTTTCACTGCTAATCAATAAGTTATCAGCAAGATGGTTAACAAAATCACAGATTTTTTTAATAAGAATATACTGGGCAATAAATTCAAACTGCAATTGTTGGTTACACAGATGTTATAAAGTACCTATTTTGATTTTTGCCTAACTCCCTTTTACTGTTGTGGACAACAAAGCTGTGAGCAACAAGTTTTCTTTTAATGTAACTTTCTTCAGAGTCATTTGGAAACATTCAAAGCCAAAACTCACTTGCAGCTAGTTAGTGCTACCTGCTGGAAGGATATGTTTGGCAATCAAGCGTTACCGTGCCCCTGTCATCTTTTCCCATCAGAAACATGCAGCTTAAAGTATCATTGAAACGGTCACTCATTTACAGTGATCATGACTTCAAGAGAATTAGCTAAAATGAAAAATTTTAATGCAAGTTTGGTTGCACCTGAAAGATGATTTGCACCTAAAAGTTGCTGTTATTCTGTATGGGAATCAATCATGTAGTTAGAGCTCCATTTATAAAGAGGATTCATCAGATCCTTGCTGCAAATGTGTTATTTACAAAGCACCATCCAATTAACTTGTACCGGTGAATTCTAATTAAGGAGCTTTTATTATTTGGAAATGCAATAACTTATCATTTACTGCAATCCCTTATTATCACTTTTTATAGTGAGTATAATGCTATGTGACTGTTCTAAGAATGGCATTGAGTGTATATCTAAATTTTGTTATGTAGGATACAGAAAAGGGGGGTGACAATACAGCAGTCTTAAAGGTGCAACTTCACTTCTGACAAATGGAGACTGTAAATTTGACTAATTCTGATTGTTAACAGTTAGCCCAATTAATTTTGTTTCAGCCCAGGTTTTCAAGTTGCTCAGTTCATTTATCATATAAATAAACAATTGCTGAGCCAAGAGTTAGTTTGTCGTTAAACCGTACTCTGAGTAGTGACTGAAGTAGCAACAGATTATTGCTGCAATGTAATTATTGTTTTGTTTAGCCAACTGAACCTAGGATGTTGATCTACTCTTTCATAGTGGTTATGAGAATATGCTGTGTGGATGTAATTTCTGAACTCAAATCTAACATGCACAATTTTTGAGTGTAGATGTTTATTTTAAATGAAGTTAGAATTTTAACAGAATGGATAATATAACTTGGAGTAAAGTTTTTTATGATCTAAAGTAAAGCACATTTAACAAATTCAAAATGTGCAGTGTATTCTAGGAGACTCTTTCATTTGGCCTTAAAAATGTTTAGTAAGGTATTTACATTTTTTTTCAATTGGTGTTGGTGACAAATATGCCTTTGCAAAAATTAAACTTTTTTATTCAGCTGGTGTCTTGGATATAGTTGCTGCAGTAACACCTTGTGGCCAAAGAGATCATTCATAATTGCATTTCTTACATATTATTTGATTCCAAATAATTAAAAAGTTTAATTTTTGGAAAAGAGGTTTGGAAGATTAGAAATAACTCTGATGACCCAGTCATGTGTACCAGCTAAAATGTTTGTGCCATACCCTTTCAGTCATGAATTCAAGTCATGGCGAAAGTAGCAAGATCATTACAGCACCTAAATAATGGTGGAGAAAATATATAGTAATAAAACATAGCCCACCATTAGAAACAATAGAATGTAGCCTACAAAGGGTTGGCAGAGAACTAACAGATGGAACTGTATTTTTGACCAAATGTATGATACAGTTAAATGTTTCATAAATTCAAGTTTGTTGTAGAACAATTAACAAAATGATTCCAGTAGTATATTTTTAAATGGTGGTTTGACTGATAGACTGAAATATTTAATGTTTGTGGAAGGGTGGGGTGAAATAGTTCAATGATGTATAATTGATTTTAATTTTAAAACCAAAAAAAGTGCAGGGATGTTTCCTGATCTACAAGTATTAAGTGAAATGTATTTCATTCAAATAAAATGTAGACCTAAATAATTACATTACAGAAGGCAGGAAAATCCATGTTGACTATTCCAGAAAATCAACATTAATCTTTCTAAATGTCTATGACCTCTAGACATTGATTTTAATACTGAGACTATTTAAAGGAAGATTAGAAAATGTTTCACACAATCAAAGGGTTATACATGCTTTTGGCTTTTGGTAATTTTGTCATTTGTTTGCACTTAATTAATTTGACATATTAGAGATTTCAGTAGCACAACAAGGTGAGAAGTTAATACTTAAAGTTGAATAATCAGTCTGATTTTGAACTAAAAGTAAACTGTGCACAGAAAAACATGGTTAGTTTGTTTAAAAAAAAAGTGGAGCAACATTTCATTTTAAGTTTTACATTTGTCTCATGGCAGTTGAAATGCCGGTTTACATGTCCAATACAGTCGTCTGTCCACACACAGTGAATCAGTTCATTATTATCCCGAAGAAAGTTTCTATTATATTAATTGTTATATCTTTTAAATCCAAATTAGTGACATAATTAGGTCATATATGCTGTTTATACAGACCTAAGTCACATGCTGAGGGTGCTCAGTGATTTTTTTTGAAAAACAAATTCTCTGCTGTTGTTCGTATTGTACAAACTTGTTTAACTGATTTCTTAAGTTACGTTGTCCCAGTCAATGCACTTCCAAAGAGCTGGCTGTTCAATGACAAACCATCCTAATATCAAGTGTGAGGTCTTGAGATCTGTTGCAGTTAATGCTTGTTTGGCAGTCATCATTGTGATGTTTTAAAATGACATTGATTGTGTTATTTTTATACTTTTTACAATTGTAACTTTTGATTTCAATTCAAATCTAGATTGGTGATATTCTTTCAACAGTGCTATTATCATTCCATACTTTGGATTTTGACTGTCATGCCAACTGTCCAATCTTTGCAAATGCATAGATCAGTATGGAATGCTTTCTTTGAACATTCACAGCAAGTGAACTTTCACTGGTGTAGCTGGAAGGATCCTCCTGACTCACTGGCATTTTATTATTTGGGTGTTTGGTTCAGGGAGTTGGACAACTGTCCACTATGAGCCAATGGGTGTGATGCCAAAACTGCATCAGCACAGAGCAAAACTACAAATGCCCCTCTTTTAATGAGACAGATCACAATCAACAGTTCTTCGGTTTTTTGGAGGCCTTTGATGATTCATATGCTGCAAATTATTTATGTCAATAAAATGTAGGTGTGTAAATGTAACCATAGATACCAGCACTGTCATTATGGCAGTGTTTGGTGGCAAATGTTTCATCACAGTTTGATATCTCAGGAAGGTGCTGAAACTTCTAATTGCATTAATTAAACTCATGCATCCAACACTTTATAACATCGCGATTTACAAGAGTAACCAAATTAGCAACATAATTACATCACACAATTATACAACCTAAAAGTCACACGCTGAGGCTGCCTAATGATGATTTTTTTAAAAATGCTCTGCCGTTGTTCATATTGTATAAACTTGTTAAACAGATTTCTTGAGTTACATTGTCCAAGTCAGTGCACTTCCAAAGAGCTGGCTGTTCAATGACAAACCATCTTAATATCAAGTGTGAGGTCTTGAGATCAGTTGCAGAAAGGATTAAGATGTAAAAGCCCCGTGTTATTGCAGATTTTCTTCTGGATAACCCTACTCCGTCCGAAAAGGACTAGCTAAGTGTGGTACCCATTGCAGTGGTATTCAAAAATTACTTGCAGGATTAGTACACTATTAGGCATGCACAGAGCAGATGTTATGACTTTCGATGCTCAGTGACATCATTGCTCTACTGAAATATTTGCCTTTTTTCTCCTTGTTGCAGGCAACAAAGTAGATAACATAGAGCCTTTATTTGTATGTTCAATAGTGTACAACAATTCAGAACATTAACGGAAAGGACATGTGATGTGCTTGAACATCATCTTCAGTTTAATCTTGCAGAACGAATGTGGTTGTAAGCTATTTGGTTAAACACACTCATGGTAACTGGGAGACTGCTGTAGGTTCTCATTTTGATGTTCCTAGAAGAGTAATTTCAGTGAAGTATAATTTTGAAAACGTGAAGCAAACTTCATGATGATGATCGGATATCCCTATTACATGAGAATCAGTTCTTGTTACAGAAGGTGCCTGTGTATATAGCTCCTTTGTATTGCTTTGAGCAGAGTCCCTTATATATTTCTTACTAATATGCTCTGTAGAAATTGAATTCAGAAATTTTACTACTGATAATTAAGAGTTTAAAGCCACTAATTATATAAAAGTTGCATAATTTGACAGATGATCATTTTATATTGCGTACTGTTTATTGCCTGTCTGTTTAGTTTTGTGATTGAAACACATTTCCTTTTTCCTCTGTTATAATGCTGTATGCTGCTGCAGTGTTATTCTTAATCATTATTTCCTAGCAGGCAATAAAGCATATTGTACAGTATTATACAATTGAGTGAGATGATTATTTATGAGGAAATTCAATCCTCATGATTTATAACGAAAGTTAACTTAAAATCAGTTCTAAATACTGAATTGTTTATGCAAGAACTTTATTCACCTTCAATTAGCTGAATTTAGCAAAATATTATTTATCTAGTTTAGTTAAATATACTTTTAAATATAACTATCACAATGTTAGTTTCTTGGTTGAATTAACTAAGCTACATTAAATGTAGGTAGAGTTACCCACCTCTCTGGATTGTCTAGCAATCTTTTGGAATAAGGAATAAATTCTTGAGCACTGCTGGTGGCAACGGGATAAAATGGCTTTGAGTTAGCTGTTCATGTCAGCAAGCTCATAGAGTGTAAAGCTACATTCCTTGTCTCCACTATGGGAAACGTGTATAACAGATCAGCATGTTTGCTTTAAAATAATTTAAAATAATCTCAAACTAAAAATTAGCTAAATAGTGACCATCATCAATTAGAGTGAATACTCACCTAGTTTACTGATGATCTTTAGTGAAGAAATTTGCCATACTGAGCTGGTCTGGCCTAAATGTGACTCCAGACCCACAATAATGTGGCTGGCTTATATCTGCCTCTGAAACAGCCTGTAAGCCATTCATTGGACCAACCCTGTATAAAATCAAGAAATAATGAAACCAGTCAGACAACCTGGAACAAACTTAGGCACTGGAGATGACTGCAGCGATCGACAGCCTGCTGCTAAGGCAAAGTCCTCCTAACCAATATCTGGTCATGGGATAGAATTGGGAGTGCTATCCCACAGATTCATCAAGCAACAGTCTGATGTAATTATACTCTCAGAATTATACTATAGAAGCAATGTCTGAAACATCACCGTCCCTGGGTATTGCGCACTAGTGTACAATCAGGAAGATGTTGCCCTGGGACTTCTGAACGTTGATTCTGGACTCCATACAATCTAATGATACCAAGTCAAAATGGGCAAGGGAACCTCTTCATTTGTCAGTGCATTGAATACAGGAGATAGGTGGTCATTTTGCAGCTGTATAGGACATTGGTGGGGCCATTTTTAGAATACTGTATTCAATTTTTGTCATCTTGCTATAGGAAAGATTTTGTTAAATTTGAAAGAGTTCAGAAGAGATTTACAAGGACGTCAGTGTCCATTGACAAGAATAGCCTGATAGCGTATTATTGGCCGACCTTGCCACGTCATAAAGGACATAACTGTGACACTGGGTCTGTGGAAGTGGTGAGGGTACCAACAACGGAAAAAATCTGCTTGTTCCAGATGTGTCCATCCAAGACAGTTTGGTCAGAGTTTCTCACCTAGTTGTTATGGAGATGAAGCCTTTCTTCACATTGAGGATATCCTCTATCTAATTGTGTAGTACTGTATTGTTAGGCTGGAAGTGTCTAATAGCATCTTTAAGATCTGCTCAAAATGCATACAAGACGTGCTTTAATATAAAACAGATTTATTAGCTTAATATAATTTTGATTCACTCATTAGTTTGCATACATCTATTAGTTTTACCTACTTTAGATATGTTTAACAAGCAGGACTCACTGCCTGGTGGGTGATGTCCGGCATTTGGAACTCTATCTCACTTTCTCTCGCCTGATTCCTAGACTGATGGTGAAAAAGTCCAATGAATGGGGCTAAGCCTGTGGTATTACTACTATTCTGAATTTGAGATTACTGAACATGCTGGATCTTCATTTTGGAATGACTGTAGTACTTTTCCAACCTTTAAAGCAAGCTAAAATAAATCTAGGTGGCCCCATGCAACTGCACAATAGGATGATTGTCACACATAATTCCATATCATGTGGTTACCTCCCAGTCAAAATAGGCTGTTCTGAAGGGTCACTTGATCTGAAACCTAACTCTGCTTTCCCTTCACAGATGCTGGCAGACCTGCTGGGTTTTATTTTTGTTTCTGATTTCCAACACCTGCAGTTCTTATGTTTTTTTTGTTTTTCATGTACTTTTCCATTTTCCTTCAATTGCTAATTGCAGTTAACCCTTAACAATTAACCTTTATTGTCTGGCTTAAAGATATTTTTAAGCAGAAAGTTGCATGTATTATCACCATACAAAATGGAACAGACTTCAAATAAATAAAGCAACTCAAATATGAGCAGCTCTGATCCAATTTGGGTCATTAGAAGCAGAATTACATTCAACTGCAATGTGCAACCTCATGACCCAGCATTTCTCCTATATTATCATTGCTACTGAGCTAAGAGATCAACTCTGGCTATCAGGAGTAGCATCAGGCTTATCTAACAATGAGGTCATGTTTGTAGATGCCGGTATTGGACTGGGGTGTACAAAGTTAAAAATCACATAACACTAGGTTATAGTCCAACAGGTTTATTTGGAAGCACTAGCTTTCAGAGCGATGCTCCTTCATCAGGTAGTTGTGGCGAATAAGATTGTAAGACACAGAATTTATAGCAAAAGTTTCCTGTGTGATGTAACTGAAATTATATATTGAAAAAGACCTGACTGTTAAGTCTGTCATCTTTTAGAATGACCATGTTGGTATCAGTTCTTTCATATGTAAATTGCAAAGCTTTTTTTAAAAAGTTACATTCTCAAGTGCACTTTAACAATTGGTGTCATATTGGCCCAGATAATGTATTGAAGGTGTTAACTCCCTGTGAGGCTGTCTGTGCCACAATGGTCAGATTGATTCTAATTAAAAAAAAATAGATTTTCAGAATCATACATGGATTCATGCAGTTTTTGAGCAAAGTAAAATATAATTCTGCAAGTACAAATTCACCCCACAAACTGACATGTGTATGTGTGCATTTGGGTGTCTGTGTTTGGTGGGGGGGATGTTATGAGTGTCTGTGAGAGGGTGTGTGTATGTGTGAGAGTGAGAGTGTAAAGTGGTTTAAGTCTGTGAGAGTGTGTGTGGGGGAGTGCATGAGAGAGGGTCTGACTGTGTGTATGTATGTCTGTCTGTCTGTATGTATGTATGTCTGTCTGTATGTGTGTATATAGTGCAATGGGATCACCTGTAGTGTGACATGAACCCAAAGTCCTGGTTGAGGCCATTACCATGGATACTGAACTTGGCTTTCAGCCTCTGCTCAGCCACTTTTCGTTGTTGCCTGTCCCGAAGTCCGTCTTGGAACACGTTCACCTGAAGGTCCAAGGTCAAATATCCTGGACCACTGAAGTGTTCTCTGACTGGGAACTCTGACTCCTGTTTGTTAATTGTTCTGCATGACCATTCATCCATTGTCGTAGCTTCTGGTTATTCTCGCCAATGTACCGTGCCTCAGGGCATCCTTGCCTGTAGCGTATGATATGGACAATGTTGGCTGAGTCACATACATGATGGGAGGTGTCCCCACACATAATGGTGGTATCCGTGTCGACAATCTGACACGTCTTGCAGCATCTACCATGACAAGGTTGTATGGTCATTCTAAAAGATGAGAGACTTAACAAACAATTGGGTCTTTTAAAATATATAATTTCAGTTACATCACACTGGAAACTTTTACTATAAATTCTGTGTCTTACAATCTTATTCTCCGCAATCACCTGATGTAGGAGCAGCTCCCCAACAATTAGTGCTTCCAAGTAATCCTGTTGGACTATAAAGCTGGTGTTGTGTGATTTTTTAACTAACAATGAGCTGCCAGCCTGATGAAGCTACAGGACAGGACACTTTTGCACGCCAAACAGTGGAAGCAGATGCAATAGACGGGGCTAAATGAACCCACAACGCATGAAACTTACAAGATAAGTTGGAAAGGGTGGACGCTAGGAAATTGTTTCCGTTAGGCGAGGAGACTAGGACCCGTGAACACAGCCTTAGAATTAGAGGGGGTAAATTCAGAACAGAAATGCGGAGACACTTCTCCAGCCAGAGAGTGGTGGGCCTGTGGAATTCATTGCCGCGGAGTGCAGTGGAGGCCGGGACGCTAAATGTCTTCAAGGCAGAGATTGATAAATTCTTGATGTCACAAGGAATTAAGGGCTACGGGGAGAATGCGGTAAGTGGAGTTGAAATGCCCATCAGCCATGATTGAATGGCGGAGTGGACTCGATGGGCCGAATGGCCTTACTTCCACTCCTATGTCTTATGGAGTCAGATCTGCTGTCCTACTGCATCTGATCATGGAAGGTGGAAAATCAAACAACTAACACGGGATGGGTGTTCCACAAATATGCCCAATGTCAACAATGTCATGCAATCAGATGTCACAATTTCAAACCTGTGCAGATTAAGATCTACCGTGTAAATGGGTTTGTAGTAGGCCAGTGAAGACTTTATTCAAACTTCTCAGAAATTGAAAGTACTTTGAAGTCATATTTTAAGCGCAGTATTAAAACTTGCATTCTATTTCGAATATATCCTGCACAAAGGTAAGGCTTGGCCAGCATGCACTACATTCGTACCACTGTACAGAAAGCTAGTTATTACAGGTTTTGCTCTGCTGATTTTGAAAGTTCAAAATCGTGCTTTCAAAATAAAGCATGGATGTAATTTCATTTGATACATTTTCCACAGAGTTGAACAAAACAATATTTGTAAGAAATCATGGAAAGGGAACAACAACCCAGTCAATGTGAACATGACAAACTGTACACTTTCCTCTAATGAGGCATAAATGTAAATTATTCTTTGGGAGCAGAAACAGCTCTGGCTGGATTTGAAGCTCACTGTTTTCAGAAAGTCACTGATCAAAAGTTTGGATGAACTTTAGGACGATGAGAGAGCATCCCAAATAGTCCTTCAATTCAAAGCTGTAATCAATGGTGCTATGCCCTAACTAAAGCAACTGCTCAAAAATAGAAATGGAAATTGCTGGAGAAACTCAGCGGGTCTAGCAGCATCTGTGGAGAGAAAGCAGACCTAACATTTCAGGTCCAGTGACCCTTCTTCAGAACTGCCAGCCCTGAAGAAGGGTCACGACCCATGATGTGAACTCTGCTTTCTCTCCATAGATGCTGCCAGATCTGTTGAGTTTTCCCAGAATTTCTGTTTTTGTTTTGGATTTTCTGTCATTAGTCCGGGCATGTTGTCATGGTCAGTCGAGGGCAGCATCCTTTCTTAGTCCAGGGGCTTAGTCACGGTCAGCTGGTTGTCTGGGGCAGCCAGGATTATGGGTCTTCTATCACTATAGCTGCTGTGTGGACCCCTGTCAGTCCTGCAGGTATAGTGCAGCCAATCCAAGGGTTAGCAGGCAGTCAGATGGGGAACTATATCAGTCAGGGCTCCAGTCGCTCACCAGTCATGCTGTCTTTCCAAGTCAGCAAGTAGAGTGGATCATAGTCAGACCTGTTACAGCATGATGATTGGCTTGACTAAGCTATAGGCCCAAGGCTCCAGTTAATGTTGGTAAATGAAGATATAAATATTGGGTGGGAATGTGTGAAAGCTCAGAACTGATGTGGATGGGATTAATAAGGCTTGCAAGGAAGAAAGGAACATGCAGGTTAGAGGAGCCTGTGGATTATCATGCTGAGATTGAGACCTTGCGGAGCATGATCTGTGTTGTCTTCGTTTGTCATCAAAACTGCAAATACACAACAAAAATGGAAAATAACTGTGACCACACCCAGAGTGAATGGAATAAGTGTATTTTGTTTCTGTCTAATACGCAAACTCTACTTGTGAGGCCCTTCAAAGGCGAATTATATTAATCAGGCACTTACATGGTGTATGATGTCTATATTCTTAATTCCCTGCATGTGAAATCAACATTGTGGAGTACAAATCTTGTCTGCAAGTAATCTGGACCAGATCACTGGTCATTACAAACTGATCATAGTCATCTCTATGAAACAGAAGTGATCACAGTAATCCCCACTTAAAATTGTCACGTGATTCACAATATGTCACCGGCTGTACTAGAGCGCACACCTGATTTCCTCTTACCTCGACCTGTTAAGTATTCGCCAACATGCTGTATATGAAATTGTGCCTTTCTTGTGTGATGGGGGAAAGGTTTCATTAACCATATTGCACCTACAATCCCCTACTGTATTCATGCAGCATGCCTTGAGTTGTGTACATTGGAACAAGGTCTGTTATGTACAAGCGTTCCATGACCCACCCTACAAGAATCTTTCATATTCCACTGTACGATGGATTATTCTTAACCATCGTTTATGAGAGTTGTGAATGCAGACTGCCCACATTACTAAGAGCCTGTTCTGTTTTTGATATTCATCCCATAGGTTCACTGGAAATGTCACCAGCCCATCCAGCCAGAGTAGGGGTTATCGTTACTGGAGCTGTGGTGCTAGAAATGGACAGAGAAATTGAAGAGGTTGCCCATGGCTAGCAGCAACCTCCAACAGCTGCTGAATAGTTTCCACATGAAGATGTCACAGTTGCAAATCCCACAAGATGCAGTGGAAGTACAGGAGGCCCAGAGTCGTTCATTCTCTATGCCATTTGCTACTGATGAGTGATGTGTATTGCTGCCACGTACTGAGGATCCCTGGGGCACTGTCACAGAAATGTCTCCCCTTCTGGAGGCAGACAACCTCCAGGGGTGGTGCCCATTGTATCCTGGTGGTCATCAAGGTGACAGCTGCACTAGACTGGCACCATCGCTGCTCCAAAGATCCATTGAGGCCCTTTCAATCCTCGACTTACGGATGTGCCAAGACTGTTCTTGATGCAACTAAGGGCAGATCACACCGCTTCCTGATGTCTCCCCATCACAAGATCAGTGCTGCAGCCTGGAGCAGTAAGATTTACCAATGCAGTTGGCTTTGCCCAGATGCGGATGCTACAACCTGTACACACGTTGCACAACTGGGCTTTAAATATGGTGCTATCGGTGGCAGCTGAAAAGATTCTAGCACTGACAAGGAAGTCCACTGCTGATGAGTGCATGATGATAGTGCGAGAGTATATTGCATACAATTCTGGTCACCACACTACCGAAGGATGTGGATACCTTGGAGTCAGTACAGAAAAGGTTTACTAGGATGTTGCCTGATATGGAGGTTTTTTATCCATGAAGAAAAGGTTGGATAGACTGGAATTGGTACACAGGAGATTGAGAGATGATCTGATAGAATTTAAAAGTTTGTGAATGCCATGGTCAGAGTGGAAAGTATGAGGCTTCTTCCCAGGGTGGAGGGGTCAATTGCTAGGGGACACAGGTTCAAGGTGTGGGCGGAGATGTAGTTTAAAAGAGATGTGCGAGGCAAGTTTTTCACACAAAGGGTAGTGAGTGCCTGGAACACACTGCCAGAGGAGGTGGTGGATGCCGACACAATAGCAGCATTCAAGAAACACCCAGACAAATACATGAATGAGAAGGGAATAGAAGGATATGGCTGCTGTAAGTGAAGACAGTTTTAATATGGAAGGGCAAAATATGTCAGCACAGGCTTTGAGGGCCGAATGGCCTGTTCCATACTATATTGATCTTTGTTCTTTGTAGTAATGCTGTAGAAGTGTCGTCTGGTGCATACATATTGAGGTGAGCAATGTAAAATTTCATGAGATAAATGATACCAATTTTGAAAGATGCACCATAGAGAGCATTCTATCTGGATGCATCAAGGCTTGGCATGACAACTGCTCTGCCCAGGACCATAACAAACTACAGAGTTGTGAACGCAGCCATCATGCAAGCTAACCTTCCATCCATTGACTCCATTTATATTTCCCTCTTCCTCAGGAAAAACAGCCAAAATCATCAAAGATCCCCCTCCCACCCCAGTTATAATCTCTTCCAACCTCCACCATCATCCAAAGGTACAAAAGCTTTCACATTTAATGTTGACCTCAATCTTTGTGCACATAACATTTTCTCTCAGTCGTAAAATTTTATTCCTCACAGTTCTATTACCCTTATGCACTTTGTATGGTATGATCTGCCTATACGGCACGCAAACAAAACTTTTCACTGTACTTAGGTACGTGTGACAATAATAAATCAAATCAAATCAAAATCACTCGAGTTTATGGAGAAAAACTTGCAATGAAACTTTATGAAATTCACACTTAACCGAGTTTTGGTAAATTCAGTCTTTGCTCTTTGTAGTCAGGAAGCAGGATGCCCAGGTGATGTGTACGTTTGTGATCATAGAGTCATTTAAATAGTGTTGTAAATAAGCTTCAAGGCACCTGTCTCAAAAAGAACCTAATCTTTGTGGCATGTTACAAGTACTAACATAAAGGGAACACTCAGACACTGTCACTCATTCTGACAGTGATATTTTATACAATATCACATCATCTTCCTTTTACACTCATGTACGTGCACTTTCCATTAAAACATTTGTTTAAGTTGCCTCAACTACGCCACCCGTGATATTTCCATGTCTGACCACTCTCTGGGTGAAGACATTTCTGTTGAGTTCTTCACTGAATTTATTCCTGACTGTACTGAACTTGTTGACTCCTGGTTTTGGACTCCTTCATCAGTGATGTTTAATGAATTAATTATATAAGAATCCATAATGATGTCAGACTTTTTGAAGTTAAATCAATTTTAATCCATATATGTTGTTGAGTTGGCTCTGTATTAGTTTACAGAGTTTTAATTATTAAATGACAATTCTAATGTAATATGTGGAAAGGCTTAACAAAATATTATTTTATAGTAGTCAAACAGGGAAATAGAATTATTTAGATTAGATTAGATTAGATTACTTAGTGTGGAAACAGGCCCTTCGGCTCAACAAGTCCACACCGCCCCGCCGAAGCGCAACCCACCCCTTACCTAACACTACGGGCAATTTAGCATGGTCAATTCACCTAACCTGCACATCTTTGGACTGTGGGAGGAAACCGGAGCACCCGGAGGAAACCCACGCAGACACTGGGAGAACGTGCAAACCCCACACAGTCAGTTGCCTGAGGTGGGAATTGAACCCGGGGCTCTGGCGCTGTGAGGCAGCAGTGCTAGCCACCGTGCCGCCCATGACGGTGCCACCGTGCTGCCCACAGTGGTTAAATGTAATTGATTGTATCAGCAATTCAAGATTCCAAAATATTTCTCAATTTCAGTCCAAATGCTAATGACAGCTTTGATCGTTTTTGAGCAAAAAGGATGTTGATTAGTTTCTGTGCTAGATTGGCCTTAGTGAGTTTAAATGACTATTTCATTGTAAGATCTGTTTGCTGACACCAATGCACCATGCACATGGGCTCTAAATTAAGATGATCATTAAAAGAACAATTGTACTTTGTTTCACAGTTTATTCATGTGACCACTGTGAATGCTGTCATCACAATAAACACGTTTACTAAAATAAAATAATTAATTGGTATGTGCAACCAATGCTGACTATTGCTAACTGCATGTTTGCACAACACTGACCTATTTTTTGAAATTTAAAACAAAAGTTGTATTTTGTTTTACAGTTTGCACGGGTGCCCAATTTATTACATCAGACTTAGCAACATTTTGTACTTATGAACACAATCCTACACCATTAGATATAATACAGGGGCATAATTTTATAAATTAAACATATGAACAATTCCTGTACTTACAAAGAGTTATTTGATATTGTCTTGCATTGTGTACAAATTGACCTGTGAACGGACTCAGTAATGGAACCTGTTCACAACACAGATACTGCCTGTACGTCTGTTACCTGACATTTCATTAATTGGAATTTCTAACTATACCTACGAGAGCTATCACAGTAGTGTGCATACTCGTTGGTGTCACAAACACAGCTGTCATTATAAGCACTTTGGGATATGCCATATCAAAAGGAACTGCATGAATGCAGGTCTTATTCATGTCCATTGTATTGACACATTTCAGCTTCCTGTTGGTCCGATGTATGCGTTTATTATGGAATGTGGGCATGTCTTTAGCATCTTATGCAGCTGACCATATTATTTCCTCATGTCCAGTCATTGGAAGTATAGAATTAGAAAGTCAGAAAATATGTGAATGGTATATTTTGATCACAAGCAATCAGATTTGTCTGCAAATAAGATTCTTATATAAGATAGATAAATGATGCATTTAATAATACTGTAAAGTATACTTAATTTGAGTTGGAAACAGCAAAATTGTAACATCATTTACAAATTAGACTATTGTGGATTTCCAGGTTATTTTCCGTAATTTGTTCTAATGAGGTCCGTTTGTAGCTTAATTGTTTGATTGAGACAAGGTCGTTCAAATTCATCATCAGTATCCTGGGAACAACAAACAACAAAACATGTTAAATGAATGATTATAGGAATGGGAAATTGTGGGTAGCTTGGTAATGCACTGAACCTGAAAATAGTATAAAAACATAGCAGACTCCTAAGGTTTCTCGCACTGATTAGATAGGGACAGGTTAGATACTTGGACCTGGGATTAAATTAAAGAAAGCAAATAGTAATTGAGATTTTTTTGGAGGGGCAGTGAATTTCGCTTTTATGTCAGGTGTATGATCCTGAGTGCTTTAGTCATGCATGCCCCCATTTCCTTTCAAAATAATAAGGCTATACTAAAGGCAAATATAAACTTGTCAATCTTGCATATTGCTGAAGATGCAGTTTCAAGCTGAATTTCATTTCTGTTAGATCTTATAGCACCATGGGATGGCTTTACATCCATTTGCAAGGGAAGATGGAGTCTCGCCTAGATATCTTATCATTTAATCACTTATTTAATATTATTGTCAGATGTGATTAAGTGAGTGTAATCCCTCTCGGATGAGACTGGAGTCTCCAGGAATTAGAAATTCAATCTTCGGGATGTTGCTGAACTCATCCATGGGAATCTGAGGAATATAACTATAACAAAATCAATATTGTTTAATTTTGTATGAGCATTTTAACCAGAAATAAAAATATCCAAAATGGGGGCGGAGTGGTTGTTTGGCTGACAGGAAGCATCATCAAATTGGGGATTAAGTCTTTTTTACTTTCCAATTTGTGTAGGAACACAATGTGTCATAAGGCTGGATGTGTTGGTTAACTAATTGTTTGGGGTGTTGGTGAGCTTGGTGGTTGGGGGAGGCTATGTCACGTGAGGAAGCTCCAGGAATAGATTAGTCACAGTTGAATTAATAAGTGGCACAGCTGCTGAGGGTCTTCAGCCCATTCCGAACACCATGAGCAAATACTCTTCTGTTGTACCTAAAGGTGGTACTGATGGGGTGCTGCACTATTTAAGGTGCTATCTTTCAGGTTCGGTGTTAAACAAAGGCACCATCTGCTCTGCATCACAGATGTAAAAGAATTCAAAGAATGGAACAAAAGTTTCCATAGCATCTTGATCCCTCAATCAAAGTCACTGAAACAAATAAACCAGTATGGGTGCTGGAAATCTGAATCATAAACAGAAATTGCTGAGGAAACTCAGCAGGTCTGGTAGCACGAACTGAAGAAAGGTCACGGGGCCTGAACCATTAACTCTGCTTTCTCTCCACAGATGCTGCCCAGGCCTGCTGGGTTTCTCCAGTAATTTCTGCATCTGTCTCTTAAAATAAATGCCTGGTCATGATCGAATTACTGATATGGATTTTGCAATTGTAAGGTGACCTATTCCTTGGGCCTTCCACACCCATACCACCCCAGTTGAAAAGTCAATAAAAACCCAGGAGCAGCATTAATGAAGTGGGAGTGGGATGTTGGTCCCTAAGGGATGAGGAGGTGGTGGTTAGGGTTTACATACATGGGTGGGGAGGTACTGGAAGGTGGTGGCAGTGTCCCTGATGGGCACAGGATATATCGCAAAGGAGGAAACTCTCTTCCTTCCTGTCTTTTCACTGAAGTTGGTGAAGTTGTGGGATGGTAATTTTTCTTCTTCCCAACTGCCACCCTACGTTCAGACAAGAAAAGTGGAATGAGGTCTGTAAGTGACATTCAGTTGGCAACTTATAGACTTCAGTTTGTGTAAGGGTGGGCGCAGGTTGCCTGACACCTTACTCACCCACCAGAATACAGGTTACAGGTTGGATGGGGTTACATTTTTACATTTCACAGTGACCACACTTCAAACTGATTGTATAGATCTTAGAGGCATTGTCTGGACAGGATTTTGAATAACCTCTGCAATCAAAGATTAGAAATCACATGTGAAAAACCAATAAGTAAAATTTTAAATTTTCTGATGCTGTTTGCAAAAAATATCATTGAATATAGGGTAGGTTTCATTACATTATGTTCATGAATGTTACACTAATTTTAGTGAAGGTTTACCTCAAAGGAAAGCTCAAAGGCAGAACATTTACCTCAAAGAACGCAATGAAAAAAGCTCTTCAGATATCACTGACATTTCATTGGGTACAATTTACATCATCATGTGCTCTCTCTCCTTTCTTTAACTGTTTGATGGAATAATAAGCTCTCAGAGAAAACCGTGTGCTCTAAGATGATCTATTGCATTCAACATTTATTCATCACCTTTTATGATGATCTATTGATCCAGTTTGCTTTTGAAGATATTATTGATTATGATGCCGAGAACAATGATGGGAGAATTGGAATATTTTTTCTTGCCTGGAATTACTCATACACTGTCAAGAACCAAACTGATAGAAAGGATTTGTGCATTTTAGATTGACTTGTGAATTGAAGATTGGCTTGTGAGTTTTTTGTGGGATTAGGAGAAACTAATTCTAATGTAATACAAACAAACATCTATCTGAAAGAAACAAGATCACAAAAGAACTCGGAGAGGTTTTTTTGTCTGTGCTGTTATCCCTGAAACAACAGTTGTTCATAGAGTCAAAGAGATGAACAGCATGGAAACAGACCCTTCGGTCCAACCCGTCCATGCCGACCAGATATCCCAACCCAATCTAGTCCTACCTGCCAGCACCCAGCCCATGTCCCTCCAAACCCTTCCTATTCATATACCCATCCAAATGCTTCTTAAATGTTGCTATTGTACCAGCCTCCACCACTTCCTCTGGCAGCTCATTCCATACACGTACCACCCTCTGTGTGAAAAACGTGCCCCGTAGGTTTCTTTTATATCTTTCTCCTCTCACCCTAAACCTATGCCCTCTAGTTCTGGACTCCCCAACCTAGGGAAAAGACTTTGCCTATTTACTCTATCCATGCCCCTCATAATTTTGTAAACCTCTATAAGGCCACCTCTCAGCCTCCGACGCTCCAGGGAAAACAGACCCAGCCTGTTCAGCCTCTCCCAATAGCTCAAATCCTCTAACCCTGGCAACATCTTTGTCAATCTTTTCTGAACCCTTTCACGTTTCACAACATCTTTCCGATAGGAAGGAGACCAGAATTGCATGCAATATTTCAACAGTGGCCTAACCAATGTCCTGTACAGCCACAACATGACCTTCCAACTCCTGTACTCAATATTCTGACCAATAAAGGAAAGCATACCAAACACCTTCTTCACTATCCTATCTACCTGTGACTCCACTTTCAAGGAGCTATGAACCTGCACTCCAAGGTCTCTTTGTTCAGCACCACTCTCTAGGACCTTACCATTAAGGTGTATACATCCTGCTAAGATTTACTTTCCCAAAATGCAGCACTTCGCATTTATCTGAATTAAACTCCATCTGCCACTTCTCAGCTCATTGGCCCATCTGGTCAAGATCCTGTTGTAATCTGAGGTAACCCTCTTCGCTGTCCACTACACCTCCAATTTTGGTGTCATCTGCAAACTTACTAACTGTACCCCTTATGCTCGCATCCATATCATTTATGTAAATGACAAAAAGTAGAGGACACGGTGCCGATCCTTGTAGCATTCAACTGGTCACAGGCCTCCAGTCTGAAAAACAACCCTCCACTACCACCCACTGTCTCCTACCTTTGAGCCAGTGTATCCAAATGGCTAGTTCTCCCTGTATTCCGTGAGATCTAACCTTGCTAATCAGTCTCCCCTTGGGAACCTTGTCGAATGCCTTACTGAAGTCCATATAGATCACATCTAACGCTCTTCCCTCATCAATCCTCTTTGTTACTTCCTCAAAAAACTCAATCAAGTTTGTGAGACATGATTTCCCACGCACAAAGCCATGCTGACTATCCCTAATCAGTCCTTGCCTTTCCAAATACATGTACATCCTGTCCCTCAGGATTCCCTCCAATAACTTGCCCACCATCGAGGTCAGGCTCACTGGTCTATAGTTCCCTGGCTTGTCCCTACCACCCTTCTTAAACAGTGGCACCACGTTAGCCAACCTCCCGTCTTCTGGCACCTCACCTGTGACTATCGATGAAACAGATATCTCAGCAAGAGGCCCAGCAATCACTTCTCTAGCTTCCCACAGAGTTCTAGGGTACACCTGATCAGGTCCTGGGGATTTATCCATCTTTACCAAATAATTCACAAAGATACAAATGAAAGAATTTTAAAAACCATACAGTACCTGTGCTCACTGACCCTGGAAGAAGCCTAGTGACAAAGCAGACGTGACACGTGTTTCATAACATGACATGTAAAAGAGTGTACTTACGTGAGATCTGAAACATAATTTAAATGCTGCCATCGCAATCAGTGTTGCCATAACAAGGATCATCAGTCTTACTACTATTGCCCATGCAACAATTATGTCAGGCCTTGCATCTGTGAAGGTTTAATGATGAAACATTTCACAATTCATTGGTAGACACATAATTGAAGTCATACCATTCCATTATCAGCGTATTATCTTTAATGGAGTTTTGTTTCCATAATATCAATTTGCATCCAGGCCAGTCAGTGAGAAAGCATGCTTCTTTGTGGATACGGTTTATTAACGCCTCATTCTTACAGTTCTGTCAATGAATTAACCAATTAGCTTCGATAACTTGTTTAGCTACATGCTATTTAGCTACACATTATATTAAGAAATTCTCATTTTTAAAATCAAAATCTTTGAAGACACACAATCTTTAAACACAGCTAATGAAAGAAAGAGTGTTTTTTTCATGTTTTGTATCTGTGTTATAATGTTATTGATTGGTTACATTATATGTACCTTTTCATGTTCCCTGTAACACAATCAACCTCCCATTTATCCCTTCCTTCCAGAGGACCAACACTCGAGCCTCACTTGCTTCTTTGGTGTGTGTTGTTACATCTGAACAGGTTGATTAAAAATATTTACTTCACTCTTTCTTAGAATGAAACAATCATACACACTTATTCACAACAAACTTAACAAAAAATGATAGTTTTCAGTTTGTTAATAATTCGACATATCTAACAGGCTCCTCTCTTTGAAGGTTTCCAATAATTTTGTATGGTAAGCACTATCTTTAATGGAATAGTCTGTTTGACAACAGGTAACTTGTGTTAACCTATATATTTGGGAATTTGTTTTCTTTGTAATATTGCCTTTAAGCTGGCAAGGACAAGTCAACAACCCAGAACCCATGAACAAAAGAAAATAGTGTAGATTGTCCCAAAGAAAATCCACAAAATGTTCTATGGGCAAACTTTGCTTAGGTTGCCTCTCGTACAGGATTTCCTTTAGAATATCGACTCAATATACCCCATATCTATAGATCTGACAATGGCCAATTTTTCAGCTACCAAGATACCTTCAAATGCTCTTTTTATTTCCCTGACTTCCCAGGCCAATAGACAAAGTTTGCACCACACAGGTGACAGACAATGACCATTTCCAATAAAAGAATCTAACCCTCAGCCTTTGACATTTAATGGTGTTACCATCAGTGAATCCTCAACAATCAACATCCTGGCATTTGCTGCTGATGTGTACTGTGGCTACAAAAGCAAGTTGGAGGTTAGGAATTCTGCAGTGAGTAATTCACTTCCTGACTCCCCAAACTCTGTCCACAATCTACATCAGAAGATGAAATACTCTCAACTTGCCTGGGTCGAAATCTGAGAACTCCATCTGGAACAGCGCCATGGGTGTATCTACACCAAAGGGACTGCAGAGTTCAAGAAGGCAAGGAGCCACTGTCTGCTGGAGAGTAACTCAACATGGACAATAAATATTGACCCATCCCCTGAATGAATAATAAAAAAAAATTATCTTTCCCACCAAGGATATGATAAACCTTTCCATGTAGATATAGCCATCTGCAAGATTGGTATCTGAAGCATTGCTAAAAGGGATCAGCTTCATGTTTGGGTCACACAAGGCTGAAAACATGAGTGTGCATTTTTGCAAATTTGCTTTCGTTAACGTTCATTTGATCTCAACATCTGAACAGCACTGGCACATTTCATTATAGCCTTCACTTCCAAACCATCTTAACTGTCAAGTCTCCTCAGGATCTTTAAACTATCTTGAAACTGTCCCCAGTCTAGTACTGCAGGGTATACAACATCTTCTTTCCAGCTCTAAACCCTTTTTGCTTCCTTATATGAAGGTAAGTTCATATGTGTTTGTCGCCTCTAAAACTGCTTGATCTTGAGGGTTATGCGTCCTGCATTATTCCCAACCTGCTCTATAGTCATTGTTCTTGTCAAACCATGTCTTCTACTCATCCTTCTATCTGGTTCCAGACTGCTACTAAAAGATTTCCCATCCAGTGATCAGAAATCCTTTTACAATCTCACAATCCTTTCCTAGTCCCATGTTCACTTCAGGTCTATTTTCAAAGTTGCATTTTCTGAAATTTCACATCTGTATCTCATTCTGTCAATCCATGGATATTTTCTTCTGTCCCTCATCTTGTATTTTTAGACAATGCTTGTATTTTGTAGTGGTGTCCCCTATAATAATGGTATTCCTCTAAGCCGTGACCCATTCTGCATTTATGTTATTTTCTTGCCAAACTTCAGAGTTTTTCTGGAGCAATTAGCCTTGTTGTGCATCTCCATATCACTTTGTCCATATTCAGTCAGCCCTTCATTTGTTGTAATAGGGTTCTCATAATTGTCAACCATATATGAATGCAAACTGTATGGTTTGTGATGATACTATGGCTTAAGGAGGTGTTTTTGTCCTTTTTTTATGAAGGACCATTGAGACAGAGTTGCTGGGTAGTCTGCTCAAAGCCAATAGACTAAACAGCTTGTGAGGCCTTGGGTTTTTTTTAAAGTTAGAACAATACAAGCAGCCTGAATGGGTGGGGTCAAGCTTGCACAGAACCAGGATTCTTATTTTAGCTTTTAGTAGCAGTTACTGGAATCTGAAGTTTGATTTTGAAGCTTATTCTTCTCTGTGTTACAGTTAAAAGCTAGAGTTCTCTTCCTGCTACTATAACTGCATGTGAGATACTCTATTATACTGAATTTGCCTTTGCCAAGGTTGTGTTTATAGGCTGACATTATATTGGAATAGATAATTTTATGTATATATTATTTTATTAAGTATTTGATAGTTACAGTTAAGCCAATTCATTTATTTTATTTTGTCTGTATTTTAACTATAGTTTAAAAATTAAATGCGTTTTGTTTAAGGTTGAGTAGTTGGATCAATTGAATTGTATCTGGGACACAACACTTACACTTACCTTTAAATTCAGAAAAAGTTAGGGTCTCGACTATCTTCTTAATGTATTTTGAGGGAGTTTGCACTGGTCTATAATAGGTGCCTCATTACTTTCAATGACTTGTGCAGATTCTGTCAATATCTAATCAATGCCAATTAACCTTGAGCAATATACCTTAATTGGTTGCCATGATGAAAGGTTACATATTTTTATTATTGCCTGTAGCTTTACAGAGACCCTTCCACTCTTTCTATTCTTCTCATTGTAATTTACTATGTCCCCAGATTCAAATTTATTCTGATGGCCTTCTATGATGCTGTAGCATTTATCAAATTTTTCTGTGAAACCTCACTCTTGATGCATACCATTTCCATGTATGCAGGGCATTGAAGTACTCAGAAAAAGTGAAATTAATTGCAGTCCCTTCCTAAGCTGGGAGATGAACACTTGATGCTGAAGAAATATCTAGCTTTCTCCCAAAAGAAGATTTCCCCCTTAATTAATAAGGACCGTACTATTTGTAGTAAGTTCTTCATGTGAACTGCAAGAATTAGGGCAAATATTAAAATCCTAGTTGACCAACCAAGTCGCAAATTATTAAACATGTTATCCACTACCATGTAATTTATTTCGCACACTCAGCTATTACTAAAGGTATTTTCCCCATCTGTGTTCATTACTACAATGTTTATATTTTCATACACATTCCTAAGTTCACTCTTGGCAAATTCTACCTCGCTCAATTAAGAAATTTCGCCAGTGACCCCAACCCAGTCCTTATCCTTTTCTCCATTACCTTGTCCACTATTATTCTTCTTCATTTACTGTTTATTAATATGGACTGACCAGGTCTTGTTGCCACATCTACAAAGTGCAGCATGAAAATGTTTTTTTGCTCATCCAAGACCTTCAAGATTGCTACAATATCTTTAGAGTATTTTGCTAACAGGGGATGCCCATATGTATGGCTTCCTCCTATGTTTTTTACACAAATCACATGTATCCTTGATCTCTTCTGTAGGTTTAGTGTATTCAGCATTCCTTATTCTTGGATCCTTTAGTATGGTTTGAGGCGATGGATGAGCAAACTGCAAATGTAGTTTTAAGATAATTAATCTTTTAACATTTAAACTCCTATCCCTTGACACCAATAACATCTAGAATATATTTTCATTATATCTTAATATTTTGATTAGAGTTGTGTCTTGTTAAAGGCATATACTAATGTATGAATTGTGAAAACTCTAAATCCATTGATGTTTCAGAATTAATTGCCTTGTCATGTTCAATGTCCAGTTTTATTTAGTCTTGTTCATAGATAATCGGTTGAACAGAAGGGTGCTTCAATTTGCAATTAATTTGTGCTAATTAAGTTGTTTGTCCCACTATTGCATAGGGAAGTACCACTCTCTTTCTTAATTTAGCATGCAGTCATCCTCAAAACTGCAGCAATAGAATCTTCAAATTCCTTGACTTTAGTCCTTTATTGTTTAAATAATCTATGTAACATTTTAACCAATCTACAAAATGCGCAATGGATTTGTATCCAATGCCAAACACGGCCCAAATGAATGGTTCTGCAATTTTATTAATCAGTATTGGCCAAAGCTGCTTGTAACAAATCCAGTTCCCTATATCATCATCTCCTCTAAATATGCTGTGTGATACATAATTTCGAACACCTTAACATTCTACCTAGGACCACTTATTGTACAATTGTATTTCAAGTCATACTTAATACACCTGTTAATCATATTCCAGCTAATCCTGGGGATCATCTTCAGTTCCTGCCACCCCTGTTGTAATTGCCAGGTGCCTACCCTCCATTTGGTTAGCTCTGACTCTCCTTTTGTGTTGACAGTTTGGACCTATATCTAGGTGACCTGGCATTACTGCCACCACGAAATCCTCTACTATTTGTGTTACAGCTGAATGGTCCATCTGAGCCATGAAGGCAGGGAATATTTGCCCAGTTATATTTTAAGGCTTCTGACAATTGGTCTAAAATTTGGGTCTTTCTGAAACTCTAACTCTATCCATGCTTGACACCTTAGCACAATTCAACAATTTAGTCCAATAGTCCTGAAGAAGGGTCCCAGGACTTGAAACATTAACTCTGTTTTCTCTCCACAGATGTTGCCAGATCTTCTGAGTTTCTTCAGCAATTTCTGGGTTTTTTTTTCCAAAAATTTGAAGATAAGCATTGAATTAGGAATCTCCAAGTGAAAGTTTTTGAAATATTGGATATAGTTTAAATTCAAATCTATATTCTTCTACAGAATATCCATCCTGCTCTATATGGTAAAAACATTGACTGCAGATGCTGGAAACTAGATTCTGGATTAGTGGTGCTGGAAAAGTACAGCAGTTCAGGCAGCATCCGAGGAGCAGTAAAATCGACATTTCGGGCAAAAGCCCTTCATCAGGAATACAGGCTCTCCACCCTTCAGGCACTCTGCCTGTATTCCTGATGAAGGGCTTTTGCCCGAAACGTCGATTTTACTGCTCCTCGGATGCTGCCTGAACTGCTGTGCTTTTCCAGCACCGCTAATCCAGAATCCTGCTCTATACGTTAATTGAAGGCTGACCATGCCTCGCATGCATTTAATAGGTCATCTTTCTGATACAAATTGTTCATAAATTTTAATAGAATTTCTAAACCTTCCTCAACTGATGAACCTCTAGCTTTGAGAACACTTTAAAAGAACATTTCTTTCTAATCTCCACCTTTGCGCAACCATCTTCAACCAATGAAAACTTTGTTTCAAACCCATCAGTGTGGCAGAAACGAGTTTATTAACTATTCAGTCTTACAACTCCTTCCACATTCCATCCCATATCTTATACTCTACAAAAAATGAAATTTCAAACCTCTTGATACACCTTCAGGACAACAGGTGAGACATGAACTTAGACCTTCTGGCCCAGAGGTAGCGACGCTACCACTGCATCACAAAACCCCTTGTTCCCTTGGTCAGCTCATTTAGCTGGACAGCTGGTTTGCAATGCAGAGTGATGCCAAGGACGGTGTCCAATAAATGCTAATCAGTAGTTGAAGCATTAAACCATCTGGTAAGGTATTATGTTTAATATTATGTGATAGAACACACAGGTATTCTTACCTGGGTTACTAACACAAATCGTTTCAACAGCAGGTGCAGACAGCGTTGAGTGGTTCACTTGACAGGAGTAAGTTTCACCTTTATTCCACTCAGATGCAGAAAGACTCAGGAAACTTGTGATGGAGAATGAACCGTCACTGTTGGTATAGAGAGCCCCATTCTTAATGCCATTCGTGATTCGTTCTCCAGCTTTAAACCAGGACACTTGAATGTCATCAGGATAGAACTCCAGTGATGTGCAAATTAATTCTCTCACTTCATGAGGGTCAGGATGAGTCTTCTCAATTAACTGGACGGTAGGCTGAGCTGAAAATCAGTTATAATGCCATTAGACCTTTAATTTCCAGTTATGACTCTGCCTGCTTATTGATTTTTACTGCTTTCTCAATTGTTACCTTATGAGATTTAGGAACTGTTTGATGAGTATTACGTAATGTTTACTGTGTGACCTGTGCTAGAAAGCAGACTTAGGGAAATAAAACAGAGTGTAATAGGATGCACTGAAATCTCCAGGCATTCATCAAAACCTACTACTTTGTTACACCTCATTCTCAAATACCAGATCTGAGGGCTCCTCTAATAAAGCAGATTTCTGAAATACTTTGAAACTGGTGTAAGGATTAAACTTTATTCAGAGTCGGGGCAAAATTCAGTTGATGACATTATTACATTTAATGGGAGTAACTATGAAACCAAGTCAAAGTTTCAATTTGTCTTTATTTAATGAGGATACAGTTAATGTTAGCAGCTTATTGTATTAGCAACTGCTGGTTTACTTAGACTACAGTTGGTTTTAGTTCAGTTGAAAGGAGCTACATTATTTCTCACAATATGCTAATCAAGAAATAGAATAATGACCAAAGTAACAGCAGATTACACAACCATAACATAACAAACGCTGCTTTGTTTTCTCTCCATCCAGTTAAGTAGATGGGCTCAAGATTCTTGTGTTGTTAATTAAATCTAGTGTTTCGTAAATGAAAAGTATATTAATTCTTAGAAAAAAACTTTAGGCATACTGCTCGCTATTCAAGATTCTGGTATAGAATAAATTCTTCAGAATCTGCTTCTGTTACTGAAACATTGTTAAAAAAGTAACTTCAAAAATTATATAAAATTACATAAAACTATACGTGTTTTATAAATTAATGGAGTTTTTGACTGTTGTAAATCAATAAATCATTAGTTTCTTACCCTCAATGACTTCACCCTTAGTTCTGCCGTTCATTTTGAGTCATAATGTTGTTTAACTCAATCTCACTCAAGGATTTGCTATATAGAGTGAAATGTTCCTCTCCTTGATGTATTGGGGGCAGTGGCGAGAAAGGTGGCAAAGAATGGAGAGAATGAAAAAAATTGGAATTTTGATACTGAGTAAAAATTTCTGCACCTCCCCTTAAGCTTGAGCAGATTTCAAAACCTTGCTCATGAGTAGTGACTCCCTTCCCTCCTTGTATTCGCATCTCATTAAGTTGCCAAATTTTGCTTCATTTATGTGCCATTTCCAAACCTCCTCTCCTTCTCTGAGAAACTAGACAAAACTGTCCCCTGACTTGTAAATCAGAGTGGGTACCTGGTAACAGCAGCTCACTGTTTACTTGGCCCGGCCATCATCCAACACCGACTTCACCACAATATCCCTGCAGACTTCAGGACATCATCTTCCTCCACTCTTCATCCATGAAAATTGGCAGTGCCAAACCATCAACCTGACGACAACATTATGCCTATTCTCAGGCCAACACACACATCTTTCAGTCCTTCAATGCTTGACTTTGTGGGGGGAGGCAGAACAGTCATTGGGAACACAGGGCCAGCAACACAAACAGGAACATGAAGGAAGAGGTGATCATTCAACATTTCAGGCTGAGCCTGAAACTCTGACAAAATCAGAAGGGTGAACCTTTGATCCAAAGTCAGATGGTGAACGATGATATAAAATGGCTGCCATCACATGCAGTCAGGGTGGAGTAAGATACTGTATTTTTCGACAGGGTCAGGGTCAAATTGTTTGAATTTGAAGTTTTGTTAGGGGAAATTGTAGTATTCATACCTCCACCAATTCAGTAATACCACCAACAGGCATCAAATTGCACTTGATTAGCAGATCATTCATCTTCCAAGAATGAACATTACAAACTGTGGCTTTAAGTAATCAGGACCATTGTTGATCACATTAATTTTTCTCTTGTCATGTCAACGAAGCAAATGGAATCGGACAAGCTAACTAAGGCTATTTTCTCTGTGGTAGAGGGGGAGTATCAAGATAGCTTACTGCCAGAATTCTATCCCACGTGTAGCATGAACACTTCGGTTCCGCAATCTACATTTGAATAAGATTACACAACTCAGAGCTTCTTATTGAGGCATGGCACTACCCTCCTTGGGAAGCCTCAATGCCACACTGTGACGGGGCATAATACAAAACGTCATTGTGATTGATGTCAGAGCGCAGGCTTACAGTTAGTGAAGTGGTCTTCACTCTGACATTCCCCACACATTATCTGCTCACAGATCAGACACTGACACGGACATGGACAAGTCCTTATGACCTTGCTTCAAGTGTGAAGGAAAGAAACAGAAGGAAACTGCAATGACAACATTGTCAGCAAGAGCAGAAACCTTCCCTGGCTACTGCACAGCCTCCAGAGCGAGAGGCAGAAGGTGAAGGCGCACAAAGGAGGTGGAGGAGAACAAGTAGAGCAAAGACCCGTAAGCTGCACTGTCACTTCTTCTAGTTCTCAGAGAGACAGCGCAGACACCAATTCATAATATCCCAGGCCTTCATCAGCAAACTGTGTGACCAGCTGGAGTAGGACCTGTACTTCAAGGGACTGGGTGGCAATGCCATCTCAGCAGCTGCCACCTTAGAGCTGCCTTGAAGTTTTATGCCAGGGGCACATTTTGGGAAGCAACTGGGGGCTAATCCTTGACCCATAACTGCATCATGGAGCTCACTGATGCCATTTTCTCCAGATCACAGATGGTCATATCCTGCCCCTATGACAAGGAGAGGCTAGCAGACTGGATGTTGGGATTCTCCGACATTCCTGACTACTTCTGGTTACATCGAGATATAAACTGCACCCAGATTTCTTTGAGAGTTCCCTCTCGCCAGCAGGAAATGTTTCCACTCTGTTAAACCTCAAATTAAATATAATCAATGCCAGTTTAGCAGATCTGCACTAGAGAGAGCTGTCATAATACTTAGAAAACTCACAGGTATCTGCCTCTTTCTATCTGCCACATGGGGATGGCTGCTGGGACACAATCACTACCCCCTTCAAATATGACTCATGAAATCTCTATGGCACCCTGAGTCTGATGTAGAATGAAGATACAATGCTCAAGTTTCCATCCCAGCCATAGCGAAACTAACCTTACTCCCCTTAAAGATGAGGTTTCAATATCTGGACTGCTCCAGAAATGACATGCTGCATTAGTGAGGCATATAATACCTTTCACCATAGGAACTGAATGGAGAGTTGATGTCCCAGAGCAGAAGACATTGGCGATCAACAGCAATCTTCTGGGGATGAAGCTGAGCCTAAAAGTCCAGACATTGACTGAGAGAGACAGCCAAGACAATGTGCCACATCAATGCAGCATCGAGCCCGAGAAGTCGGAGAGAGCCTCATTGTTTCCAGGATGAGCGAGCTGAGTTTGGAGCATGTGGTACCATAGAAAAGTTAGTGATACATACTCTTGAGGAGCACAGAGATTATTGTTTCTCTTCCAGTTGGGTGTTAGTTTTGTAGCTGTAATGTGATACAGACCTGATTTGATTTATTGCTGTCACACTGAGATAAAGTAAAACATATCCTTTTTTATGCTAACTAGGCAAATCATACCTTGCATAAGTACATCAGGGTAATAGAACAGGATTTAGAATATAGTATTACAGACATAGAGGACGAGCAGGGAAAAATCACTCTATCATATGAGAGGTCCATTCATAAGTCTGATAACAGCAGGGTAGAAGCTATTCCCGAATCTGTTGGTACTGCTACCTTGGCCCAGTCTGGATTGCCCAATCTTTGGCAGTAAGTAACATAAAACGCTGCCTACTGTCCACCATCCCATCCACCAGCACCTTCTCTAGCATCTCCAGGTCCCTGTCAGTGAAGCAGATTGCCTGTTTCCCTTTCAACAACTTTAATTGGTGTGCAACTCAACATAGGGACCAGTTCTTGCCTTCCAGCATCTGAAGTGGTCTGCACCTGGGCTTTATATATGGTGCCAGTGGCATGAATGCCAGAAGGTCCTGGCAGTGGTGAGGACTTACACCTCCCTAGCATGAAGAAAGTCACCATGGAGACCCAATAGATTACTAATGAGGAGAGGAGCAGAAAGATCACTCTGAGTAATGGCAGACTGGGCTCCATGAAGTTCACTCGCCAAACATGTTAACTCAAAATGGGGAAGTTCAGCCCATAGTTTAGACTGAAATGTCAATGCTGTCTTGTCAGAAGCATAGCCAAGGTCCTGTCTACACATCTCAATAAATGTAAAAATCTCACTGATTTATGTATATAAGAGCAGTAAATTCTTTGACTATCCAAACAAGCCTCTGTACGCTGTCAAACATTTTGAGAAATAATGGAAGCGAAGTACTTTGTGACATGCTGAAGCACAACATAAATTCCTTACTTCCTGTATTGGTGGCATTGACTAAAACCTCCTTTGAAGGGTGGCAGCAACCCACACTGTTCATATTGAGCTCACTTCTATCCCTTCTGTACCAAAATGCACATCAAGTTATCCCTCATCTCCTCATTCAATACTTTGTTGACCTTTAAGTTCTGTTTAATCTTTCTGCTGTTATGAGAGACACTATGTAAGTAAATATCTTTTCTTCTGTTATCAGCGGGACTACTCGGCAAAACACATGTTCATAGAATCCTGACAGTCCAGAGAGAGGCAATTCAGCCCATTGCTTTCTCTGAAGACCATGGCACTCAGGTTCCTAGTGATGTGAGGCAGCAGTGCTGTGCCATGGTGTCACCTATATTGTGTTTGCTAAACCTAGAACTGTTCTAACTAAATAAGTGGTCTGCGTGGAAAATAATCTGCCAATTTAGTGTGACTTATTTTAAACTAACACACCAGATAAATTTCCCTCTCATGTTTAACACTCAGTGGAATCCAAATCTATTCTATAATATATTCCAAATAAATTCTGAATACCTGCTCTCATAACCTAAGAAGCTCTTCCAGTATTTCTTTCACATTTATTGAAAAGAAAAAATATGTTTCCACTTCACATTGTAATCTTCAAATTGTCTTTCTCTATCAGCTACTTATCTTTGTCTTTTGCATCTCATTTGTACCACTGCCAGGAGCTGAATACCTCCCACCAGTTTTCTCCTGACAACTAGTATGGTTTAAAAACTAAAGCTTGGTTCTTTTGCAAATAAAGAAAGAAATTACAATTATGTAGCATCTTTCAAGACATCAATATTAAAAAGCAATTATAACTGCTGCAATACATTTCTGAAGTGTAATCACCCTTTCACATCTTTTCAATTTTGATGCCAGCTTACCTTCCACCGTGAGGAGTATACCTTTACTTTTTACTGTTAGTGCAGGGGGAGGTATTTCAATGGAAATTTGACAAAAGTAAATATTGGAGTCATTTAAGTGAAGATTGAAGATTGTTAAAGATGCTGTGTTTGTTGAGAGATCCATTGTGATATTCATATGTTCTGTACAACACCACGTTGTATACTTGGTATTATTTTTATTATAAATATAATCACAAAGCTCTTGTACACCATCTTCTCTCCCCCATTTTATCCTCAGCTGTTCTCCATCTTTGCTTTGGTATGAACAGTTTATATTCACTGTCTGTCCTTTTAAAGCTTTGATTGCAGGTGGAGTCACAGAAATGGTCAGGCCTAGGTTTTTTCCTTGGAACAATAAAATACATAATCATTAATTTATTGGAAAATTGAACATTAAAAAAACACCATACTCCTCATAATTCATCAAATCTAGGTTCGGTTCATATTGATGAGGATCACTGCACTCCAGTAGCATTGCTGATTAGATATTTGGGAAGTGAGAGAGCACATACTCTTAATATTGTGGAAATCATGCAAGATGCTCAAAACAGCCTTTGATGGTCAGGAGAACATTCCTCCTCTGAACCGCACTTAACCCATGGCCACTGAGGCATAGCTACAGCCCCAGTAATGGTCACCATGATCAGTGGCACTGTTGAGTGCCATTATGAACCAGGCCAGACCCCCTCAAACTATTTCAAGGACCTAGCCCAGACCCTAACTTTGCTCGTTGTTTTAAGCAGGTATAACACAGATATTCCAGGAGTGATGCAGCTGGTCAAACCACTTAGTTTTAAACAACACAATTTATTAACAAGATTACCAAATGAAACACAAACAACAGAGAACAGAATATAGAATAACTTATAGAATAATCCAAAAACACAACCGATTATCCCAAACTTAATGATGCTGTTCCAAATACTTGCAACAATCCTCGTTAATAATTCTTGGCACAAAAGGTAACAGAAAACACAGGCTCTTACAGGAGAGAGAGAAATGCCAGTGGGATTCGGCATTGAACACCTTCTTCCATCTCGCTATTTCTTGGACCACCAGCCTCAAAACTGACTGCTTTCAAACAACCAGACTGCTAAAGAATAAACCAAACCAAACCAAACCAGTGAAAGGCTGAGCTGGCAAAACTGGACACTTCCTTTTCATTGTACAAGTGTCATTTTTAAATTTGAAAGCCTTTTTCCTGAGGCAGTATCTATTAGTTGTAATCAAATTGGCCCTAAAACCCTTCAAACCTAGACTTCTCAGAATTGCTGCTTTTATAACCTCCCCGAAAAGAAAAAGGCCAAGGACAACATAACCTTATAAAGGAGCAGCATCATCAGAGTGTCGGCACTTTGGTTCAGCACGTCTTTGAGGGGGTCATTCTTCAAAGGAACAGCAGCCACTTCATTGGCCACCATCAGGAATATGTGTCCAAACAGGTGGCTTCCCATTTTCCACTCCAGTTACAGGAGATCAGTCACAATGGATAGTCCCATCAGTATAACCTATAGAATACTGCATAATCTTATATTAAGGCAGACAGGTGCAAACCTAATGGGCACTGTACAATGTTAGACCATACAAAGAAGGCACATCCAGGTCTTTCAGCTCTTTCAGTCTGATCCAACATTTAATGAGATCATAGCTGATCTGATCATCCTCAAAACTACTTTCCTCCCTTTGCCCTTAACCCTTAATTCCCTTACTGATTTAAAAACTGACAATCACAGCATTGAATATATCCAACAACCCAGCCTTGTCAGCCCAATATTTGAAACAATTCCACAAACTGACTACCCTCTGAGAGAAGTAATTCCTCTTCATCTCTGTCTTAAAGGGTCAATCCCTTATTCTGAGATTATGCTTTCCGGTTCTAGACATTTCCACAAGGGGAAACAACCTTTCGACATCTATCCAGTCAAGTCCCCTAAAAATCTTGTATGTTTCAAAAAGATCTCCTCTCATTCGTCAAAAGTCCAACCTACTCAACCTCTTCTTATTAGACAGTCCCTCCTTATCTGGGATCAGCCGAGTGAATTTCCTCTGGACTGCCTCCAGTATCTTTCCTTAGAAGAAAGGAGTAAACCTTTTCACAGTAGCAGCCTGACTAGTGCTTTATATTGTTTAGCAAGACTTCCCTGTTTTTATACTCCATTCTCTTTGAAATATAGGCTAACATTATATTTGCCTTCCCTATTATCTGTTGATCCTTGATGCTAAGTTTTTTGAGATTTATGCATTTGGGCTCCCAAATTCCTGCACTGTAACTTTCTGCAGTCTTTCTCCATTCAAATAATATTCAGCTCCTCTATTCCACCTGTCAAAATACATAACCTCATATTTTCCCGCATTCCATCTGTTAAGTTTCTGCCTATTTGCTTAACCTGTGTATATCTCTTTGTAGTCTGCATCAGCCTTGCCATTTGCCTTGACACCCATGTTTGTGTCATCTGTAAACTTGGCAATTGTAAATTCACTTTCCTCGTCCAAGTCATTGATGTATATTATAAATAACTGTGAACCCAGCATGGATCCCTATGACACTCCACTAGTGACAGATTGCCATCTTGAAAATACACTCTTCCCCTTACCCCAACCTTTTGCCTTCTATTAGATAGCCATTACCCCTTCCATGTCAATATACTACCTCCACCTTTAAGGGCACTCATCTTCTGAAGTAGCCTAATGTATGGTAGCTTATCAAATGCTTTCTAAAAATCTCAGTATCGCATCCATTTTTTCCCCTTTAACTATCTTGCTTGTTACTTCCTCGAAGAACTCCAAAAAGATTTTTAGCCATGGTTTTTTCATCATGCTGACTCTGCTCAATCATGTTATGTATTTCTGCACAGTTATTTTTGACACAAGGATTTCTCTCTCAAACTGAATTCTAAATTCAAATGTTGGGAAATTCACTTTAAAAAAAAGCTCTGAGTATACTTATTACATTGTTATTTTCTTTCAGTTAGATAAACAATTTCTCAGCAACATGTTAATAATACACTTTCTTTTTGAATCCACTCATGTGTAGTGATAATCTAGTCAGTATTAATCTTGAAACCACCATTGAAATAATCAAAATTGAAATAATTAGCTAATTAATGGACATGACAGTATTTTGAATGTTTTTTTTTAAACTCCCCTCTTTCTGCATCAGATTCTTACAGCTCTAAGGGACCTTCTTCTGTTCTTGAAATTATTTCTATTCATGATCCCTTTCTTGGTGAGTTAGTTCATGATAGGAAATATGGTGTCTCTTCTTTATTCCTGCCTCCCTTTGCACATATGCTTCTCCCTGCTTTGTACCCACTCAGCCTCATTTTTTTACTTACTCTTCTTTTGTGCTGTTGACTTTTTGCTTTCTGTCTTCCCTTCATACATTCACCATCCTTTGCTCTTAGAGATGCTAACTTGCATTACCTCTCACCCATACAGACTCTTGTGGTGAACTTGTGCACATACATTCCTCCACTTCTTCCTTCCCATCATTCACCCTTCCCCATGGACATGCCCTCATTCACACTTCTTCCAATGCTCTTCCCTTGTGTTTTTCACACCATTTCTCTCTTACATATATTCCCATCTTTCTTTCTCTCACAATTACTTTCTTTCTCATATATTACTCTCTCATTTCCTATACAATTCTTCCAATTGAAAACATTGGGAAAGCTTTATCCTGCCTGCAGGTGAGATTAGTGATTATGGATGAGCAAAGTCACTGGACCTATCTTAACTATTCTATTCAGAAATATCCTTACGCCCCTCCATTCAGCATTTAGTTCCATCGTTTTCACCTTACTGTTCCTAGTCTTTCTCTTGTACTTTGGCCTCTTTATTGCAAAAGCTTCTTGATCAGTCATAAATTAATCTTCCTCTGATTTGAACCTGTCACATCCTATCTTGTATTTAGAGTGTAATTTGAAAGAACCTTAGGTAGCCCTTTTCCTCTTCTTTGCAATCTTACTTGTTTGGATATCTCCAGTTCTTCTATCTAATAGATCAGAAATGGATGCAATACCTATACATAACATCTGACTGGAGTGCCAAACTGTTATGGCCTGTTGATAGAAGACAGAGGGTGGTGGTGGAGGGTTGCTTTTTCAGACTGGAAGCCTGTGACCAGTGGTGTGCCACAAGGATTAGTGCAGGGTCCACTGCTTTTCATCATTTATAGAAATGATTTGGTTGCGAATATAGGAGGTATGGTTAGTAAGTTTGCAGATGACACCAAAATAGGTGGTGCAGTGGATAATGCAGACTATCTGAGTACAATGGGATCTTGATCAGACAGACCAATGAGCCAAGGAGTGGCAGATGGAGTTTAATTTAGATAAATGTGAGATATTGCATTGTGGGAAGGCAAAACAGGCCAGAACTTATACACTTAGGACGCTGGGGAGTGTTGCCAAACAAAAAGACCTATGGGTGCAGGTTTATAGTTCCTTGAAAGTGAAGTCACAGGTAGACAGGGCAGTGAAGAAGGTTTGATATGCTTGCTTTTATTGGTCAGTGCATTGAGTATAGGGGTTGGGAGGGCTTGTTGCAACTGTACAGGACATTGGTGAGGCTATTTTTACAATACTGCATGCAATTCTGGTCACCCTTCTACAGGAAGGATGTTGTTAAACTTGAGTGGGTGTAGAAAAGATTTACAAGAAGGTTGCCAGGATTGGAGAGTTTGAGCTATGGGGAAAGGTTGAATAGGCTTGAATAGAATATGAGTTCCTGGACTGGGGCTATTAATATGGTTCGCTCAGGGAGCTTTGGCTGAGAGATAAGTAAGGGAATGTCAGAGATACTGACACTCTGAGACATGACTCCGAAGAGGCAGTACTAAAGTCAAAAATTGTTCATGTGTAAACAAGGAGTGACTTGGTGATAGGGCACTGGCCTTTGTTAGAAACCGTAGAGTCATACATAAAGTTCCAGTTGGCTGACCTTGTTACAATCACTATGGAAATAACTGGCCATTTATCTCGGTTGTTTGTTGAAACTTGTGTGCAAAATGACAGCCACATTTCATCATAAAATAAGAACTGTACAATGCAATTCACAGCAAAAGTAGTGTTTTCTCTATTTCTGAGAGATGTAGTGGGCTACTGCACACAATTGAAATATATTTCTCTAAATTGTATGAATTATGTTTGTAATCTGATTTCATGTCCCCAGCATTAATGTGTTTTCTGCACATGTTCATCTCTCTATCTGGAGCTTCTAACAATAATATAAATTTTGAATACTATTGAAATAACAAGTCTAGTGTAATTATGACCAGTTTTGAACCACACACTAGTAATGAAAATCAGTTCCTGTAAATTTCACAACAACAGCACATACACTTTCTCAGAAGCAAGTTAGAATTGCAATCCTTTAAGAGCTTTATGTAGTCCCACGTTTATCATCAAATAACAAAACAACAAAGAAAAAAACTTGCAGTTATATATTGCCATTCACAAGTTCAGAACTTCCCAAACATGTACTAACACTTAAAGAAATAGCGTTGTATTGTAGGAAGTGCAATTCACACCCAGTGAGATTCCATGAACAGCAGTGAGATAATGACTAATCATGTTTTAGTGATGTGGATTGAAAAATGAATATTGGTCAGGAAACTGGGAACAACTCCTCAGAGGTTGTAATGGTACTTATTGCATCGAGTAGACAGAGCCTCAGTTTAAAATCTCATCCCAAAAAGAAAGCTCTTCTAGAATGGTTTCATGGGTCAAAAGCATGTTCTCTCTATGTTTTTAGTTCATCTAAACAGTTTCTACAGTCTGCTTTTGAAGTAATTTCTCTTAACAGTAGAAGTACAGCAGTGTCCATTTTAAATTATTTGGCAGATGAGAAAAAAAAAAACCATCCTGAAAATTCAAAATTATAGAGGAACATGCTGGAAATACAGACTGGGTTAAAGTAGCATTTGAAAGAGAAAAATTGTTTTCAAATTTCTGCTGAGGCTTTTTGTTTTAATCGAGTGGGTTTAAACCTGCAATTCTGAAGCAACATTTAAATGAGTTAAAAGCACAAAGATATATTTCTACCTTTCGAATGAGAATTGGAAGAAGATTTTATAAACTCTCTTACCTGCACTGACAAGGATATGAATTAAAATGGAAAGTTGGATGCCGTGATTTCCCAACAGTAGCATTATTTAACAAATTCTGAAATTATAGCAGAGGTAACAATTAATGTTTAAAGGCAACAATTTTGTGATTTTCTTACATTGGAGTGAAGATTGACTGATGTGGTATACTCCAATCATATACTTCAATATTATACTGTTATGGTATACTTCAACAGCATATTTTAATATACTTCTCTAACTCTTCACTTTCAACTTTAAAAGATAGATCAAGGCTGTCAAAGTTGAGACTTAAGTATTTAACAGATTTCAAACCTGGATATAAATTGATTTATCTCTAAGAAAGACAGCATTTAAGATAATGAGATTTTAAAATAAAATGAGCGGCTTTTAATTGAATTGACAACTTAGAAAGAATCACAATAAAATACAATAAATGCCAGTAAATAAAATGGAAATTATTTTACAATGTAATGAAAACAGACATTGCTCTGGAAATGAACTATTATATTCTAATCTACATATAGATTATTCTATAGCACTAGATTGAATCAGGAATTTTTGTAAATATGATATGTCTTGATATTAAAATTACTGTATATTGCTCTTATTTCAATAAATATGTGATATTATTTCAATAATTTATCATACATGGATTATATTTTTACCTCTTACTGGTTATTATCTGTGCATATTGGATGAATTGAATGAAACATATATACAACCTCCCTCTGAGGACCATTATTCTAATTGTCAGGGACAAGTGCAAGTACAAGAGATATTTGACAGAATCACTGAGTAACATTGTGTTTTATGGTGTTAGGTGATGATTTGTGGAGAGTACATCTCTAATACAAACCTGGGAGCATGTTGTCAGGCAGCAATTAGTTTTTCTGTTAACAAAGGTGACAATGGGGCCTGTGAGACTCTCCTGGGAGTCAATTACCTATTGAATTTTGATTAGAATTCCCATTCATGTACACATTTCTCAATTAGTAATGAAGAATGTGTGGATTTGGGCTTCATCTAAGAATGAAACAATACAGCATGAAAAACACCAATTTCTAAAGTTCCAATACTCCAGAACTCAAATACCATAAACCAAGCAGTAACAAATATAAATATAAACTTTTACAAAATAGCATGAATGGATTGGCTGGTACATTGGCTTAAAGAGCAGAATATTACTAATCTCATTGTGTATGGTCATTCAATGTCAAATTCTTTCAGACATCAGAGTAATGTCACTGGACTAGTAATCCAGAGCCTCTGACGAATGTTCTAGCGACATGAGATGGAATCTCACCATGGTAAATGAGGAAACTTGAATTCAATAAAATCTGGAAATAAAAGCTGGTCTAAGGGTAACTATGTAAATATTGTCAATTGTCATACAAATACATTGGATTCACTAATATTCTTTAAGGAAGGAAATCTGCTGTCCTTACCTGGTTTGGCTTACAGGTAACTTGAGACCCACAGCAATATAATTGACTCTTAGCTGCCCTCAAATGGCCAGGTGAGCCACTGGATTTGACGGCAATTAGGGATGGACAATATATATTGGTCTCACCAGCGATTCCAAGCAAGAATTACAAAAAAACAATGTTCCCAGCCCCGATCGCTATGAGTAATGACACGTCTGTTGGAGAAATGTGGCATGATCAGAAAAATGAGATTTTCAACATTGAGACAGGAAAGTACAATTTTAAAACAGAGTTTAACTGAGATGAGAACCCCATTCTGAAAGAGAATTATATCAGATGTGAAGCGTTAACTCTATTTCTTCCTTCACAGATACTGCCAAATCTGCGGAGTTTCTGTTTTTGTTTCAGATTTCTATCATCTGCAGCATCTTGTTTTTATTGTTGTGAGACAAGAATCTCTCTAGGGAATGGCAAGTGGCTTAATTCCATGACTTTATGTCTCATGAGCTCCTAACCTTGCCCCAATTATTTGCAATTTCCTATTCTTTCATGTGGCAAAGAGAAACTAGACAGCAACAATTCCCAACAAGACAGTCAGAATGGGTAGCTGGTGGTTCCAGCTCCCTGCTTGCTCCTCCAGACCTCAATCTTGGCCATTTGTCCCCAACATTTACAAGATCAGGTCAGAGGTAATACTGTGGCAACTAACTCACCTCCTGACTCCCCAGAACTGATCCACAAGGCACAAGTACGGAGTTTGATGGAATGCTCCCCACTTGCCTAAATGGGTACAACTCCAACAACAGAGGAGAAGCTCAACACCATTCAGGACAAAACAGCCACTTGATTGGCATCACATCCACAAGTATCTGCTCTCTCCACCACCAATGCTCAGTAGTGGCAGTGTGTACTACCTACAAGATGCACTGCAGAAATTCATCAAAGGTCCTTAGACAGCACTTTCCAAATCCACAACCTATATGGAATAGATCTGGCTTGAGTGAAGCAGGTTTTCATTGACTGTAAATTTGACGTTACTTAAAAGGTAAACTGACCCTGTCTGTTTCCAGAAGCAGATGCAATTTCTTTTGGTTTGCTTTTTCTTTGCTTCTGCTGTTGACCAATAAAAGTGAGCGTTTTCAACACGTGATGCTTCCACTTTGAACAAAGAGCAGAGATTATGCTATGCTGGGAAAGAATGACACTGTTAGACAGGATCCTACCATGGTATGGTGCTAAGGAGAGCTAGCCTGTGTAACCTGACTCATGGAGCTGCAGGCACAATGACAGTCAGTCAGATAGACGATGATGGAAAGTAGCAAAGTATTGCCATGTGCCTTCAGGAGCTATTCTTTTTCATTTCCCTCCCATTATGTGTACTGCAAAGTGCAATCCATGACTGGCAGTGATTGGCCTGGTGGGCAGCCGGCCTTTAAGTATGGCACCAGAATTCTAGGCAGTCCACTTATGTATTCCTGCCACTGGTTAGAACTGATACATGAAGTACCATAGAGGTCAGACGCATATGTAGTGAAGTAAACTGTGAAACATTGTGTGAGAAAGCACACTAGGGCTGATGGAGGAAAACCATGCTGTTTGTTAGGTTCAAGAATTTATTTTGTGCTTTATTAGGCTTTTTTTGTAATTAAAGTATTAATTGTAATGGTGTTTCATGAGAATTACAATTAGGTGAAAGTGAGGATTGCAGATGTTGGAGATCAGAGTTGAGAGTGTGGTGCTGGAAAAGGTCAGGCAACATCTGAGGAGCAGGAGAATCAACATTTCAGGCATAAGCCTTCATTCCTGATGAAGGACTTATGCCCGAAGCTTCCATTCTCCTGCTGCTTGGATGCTGCCTGATCTGCTGTGCTTTTCCAGCACCACACTCTCGAATTACAATTAGGTGACAAATACTTCCAGAGTATTGTTCATTTACTGTAACAGCTTAGTACTAACAGCACTAAGTTTTCAAGTTATATCCTCAACAAATTTATAGAACACAATTTGTATTTGTGTAGCCTAATGTCCTTTATAAGCAATGTAAATAATCCTAGATAGCACACTCAACTATGAAAATTTACTAAATTATTAATTATTAAACTCAATGTATCTAGATTTGTAAACTTTAATTGAATAAGGAAAGCTTACGAGAATTTTTATATTTTTTTCAAGGTTCCAATTTAAATGAATGTACATTTAAATGCAGAATTGTCCTCTTTTAATAAATTGCTAAATGCAATGGGTACAAAATGTAAAAGAAACATTAGAGCATATGCGCTATTGCATTCAACAGGAAAGCAATCTTCTATGCCCTTGAGCCACAATTCATATTAGTTTTCATATTTAATAGCTGAAATCCTTGGCAGTACTCATGGGAAAACAGAGGACACAGTGTTTTTTAACAAAGGAATATGTAAAGGCAGACAGTAACTGGATATGTCAAATTCTATTTTTTAAGTGAGAGACTGGAAACGTTTGCAAGGCTTTGGGGATTGAAATCCATGATCCTTTATAGCTTTAAAATATGTTATTATCCTTTGCTAATTTTAAAGCTGACAAGACATAGCAGTTAGTATGCAACATGGAGGAGCTGGAGTTCAAATGCTCAGGCTTGATTTTTGTTTCTGGCTGCAAGATGTGGGAAAATCCCAGTTCCGTGAATCTGAGTTGTAAAAATGGCGGTCTGCACTTATTTTTCTATGGGATCTGACTGGGTTGGGAGTCAGGTCAGGCAACCTGGGAAGAACCCAGGAGGCTGTCACTGCCTGAGACACACTGGCCAGAAAACCATCCTCTGGGTTCTGGCACCATGGTCAAAAATGAAAATAAAAGAATGAAGCACAAAACATTCCTCCAGCCCTCACTCTCACACAACCCCCATACCCCATGAATGGCAGCCAATGCCATCCAAAGACCTCTACTCATTCCCTATGAACTCTTATACTTCCATCTCACCCTGCTCCCCAGTATTCATCACCTATGGCCCCTCATATTCCATATCTCAACTTAATGCCTACTTTCACTCCTTTGTGGGCAATTCAACTTCCCTAGTATCCACAAGAACCCATGAGCACTCGAGAACAGGTAGACTCCTATATTGGAGGCTACACTCTGTTGAGAAAAGCACTCTCATTTAAATGAGACATCTGAAAAATTGGCGACTCTTGCAACATTTTTTAACAAGTTCTACGGCTCCAAGGAATTTGTGCATCTTTTATACATGACGTCCTCCAAATCTAAAGAGCACCTGATTCCTCCTCCACAAAGTAACCCTCTCTCTTACTCCCCAATAGACACTGACTCCCATGCCCCAAAGAATTCCTGAATCCCCACTGACAGAGTGTTCTGGAACCATATCTGCAAAAATTCCTTAACTCACCAGAGGAGTATCCTGGTTATGGAAAAGAAATGCTGTGAGGACAAACCTGCTCTTACCTCAGTTTAATTTCCGCAATCTGCGTTCTAGACACCAAAGGTTCTGAAACCTAATTTTGCCATTGAGATGACTAGCTGCCTTCCCAAGCCACAGACACCCATGAGGCCCGCACTCACCCTGGCCCCGTGAAAATGGGAAACATTTGGGACCTGACTTAGGATTTTGGCTGTCTTTGGCGATTTTAACAACAGTGGTGAAATTCTTGTATTTCCTGAGGATCCATCCTGTCTTCCTATCTGAGCAACACAAGGAGCTCCTTGGGTTCTGGTTGCTCTAAAGGATTATCCTGCCGTTGGCTGTGGTAGAGCTTCTGGAATTTGGCAGCAGGGTCACAATGCTTTCGTCTGGCACCTTTGTGAAATTGTGCAGACCCATTGTTTGGGAGTACAATATGTGTATTTTCTTGTTGACGTTTCTTGGGTGCTAACGACATACATCTGTCTAGCATCTTTAACTTTGTGAAATTCCCAAAAGTGCGTCATAGGAGCTTTATCAAACAAATCTGATACCTAACCACAAAAGAAGATATAATTACATTTGTGTTATCTGGCACGCACCAGAAGCATCCGCGGGGCGGTCAATAAAAAATGGCCTCTATTGGGGATTTATTACAACAGCAACAATGGACAACGACAGAGGTTGAAAAAATGTAGATTGACTTCCTTGCAGATGTTTTAGAGTGTCCTAGAAAGAAAGAGTTAATAGATTTACACAACAAAGTCACTTTTTCTAAAGTTTGATAGAGAAAGCAATAGCTGAAAATGTGTTGCTGGAAAAGCACAGCAGGTGAGGCAGCATCCAAGGAGCAGGAGAATCGACGTTTCGGGCATGAGCCCTTCTTCAGGAATGAGAAAAGTGTGCCAAGCAGGCTAAGATAAGAGGTAGGGAGGAGGGACTTGGGAGAGGGGCGTTGGGAATGCGATAACTCAGCACCACCTTCCTAACCTGCAATCTTCTTCCTGACCTCTCCGCCCCCACCCCCACTCCGGCCTATCACCCTCACCTTAGCCTCCTTCCACCTATCGCATTTCCAACGCCCCTCCCCCAAGTCCCTCCTCCCTATCTCTTATCTTAGCCTGCTTGGCACACCTTCCTCATTCCTGAAGAAGGGCTCATGCCCAAAACGTCGATTCTCCTGCTCCTTGGATGCTGGCTGACCTGCTGCACTTTTCCAGCAACACATTTTCAGCTCTGATCTCCAGCATCTGCAGTCCTCACTTTCTCCTAGATAAAGCAATAACCAAATTGCTACTGATATCAGGGAAAGAGGTGTATGCTCTGAGAACAATAACTGTTCTACACTTGTCAAGCTGACCTCTTTTCCATGCACCACTTTTTGACTGATGCCTGAGAGATATTGTTGCATGTTACCAACACCCTGTTGACTAAAGAAGGGGAAAGAAAACAAACCAAGGAAACATAAGTAAATAGTTTTAAGTCAGGAATATCATCCTCAACAGAAGGTAAAAGATAAACAATGTGTCTGGTTTGTGGTTATCCAGGGAATTGTAGTTAGTGGAACATTCCTATTGGAACCGTGCCAAATGACTGTATTGGGACAGGTGATCAAAAGCTGGTTAAAATATTGATCTTAAAAGATGTCATACAGGAGAAAAGAAAGGCAGGGAGATAGAAAGTTTTAGTTCATGAATTCAAGAACTAGAGCCTAGGCAGGTCAGGACACAGTATCTAATGGGGGCAATGAAAATCAGGGACTTGCTCACGGCAACAGCAGATGAACTAAGGCACAGTGGAAATATGCAATGTTATTTAGGTAGCAGTAGATCCTGGTAGAGGAAAGGATACGTAGTCAGAAAATCAATGTCAACATTGAGAGAGCAGAACATGGGTCTGATACCATTGGGTTTATGTGGGGTATCTCAGCACCGACAACATTAAACTTTTCAGGAAATCTTTGCAAATATTAATTTTAGCAATTGTTCTAGTTGGAGTTTACATGTCTGTGTCTCCAAGGACCAATTTATATACACACAGAAAACCTTGCAACACTTCATAAAGTCTTTAACTGTACAAAGCTTTTGAGATGTGTCTTTCTGCTTTTCTTCAACTATATTAATTAGAGAATTAACAAAGTCGATTTTATTAGGACCCTGAAAATCATTCTATTCAAGGACTAGCTAAATGCTACAGATTCATCCTAGAAATAATATACATTGCTAATTGAAAAATTGTCAGATATAACTGCAGTTCAGAGTCACATCTCTGGATATAAATATTATGTCCACAGCCAGTGAAATTCTGTAGCCTCCAAATAAAATGTTTCATTGTGGATTTAAATGATAAAATGAATCTCAATAGTTACATTAAGGCACGTAATTGTAAAATGTAAAGATTTTGGAGTTTATTTTAAATCTTCACATGGAAGCAGACATCTCAGTAACTGTAGGCAGCCATGGCATGTCAAATACTCTGCAAATTGATTTTAGTAATTTTAATGTTTGTCAAAAGGTTGAGATAATAAAATAGGTATATATGGATTATGCATATTTTTGTATTGTTTATCATTGTAAATAATTACATGCTGCAAGCACTTGTTATTGCAAAATACAGATTTTCCTATTAGAAATGTGAACTTAGAACTTTTCAATTCTAAATTTTAATATGAAATGTATTACAGTGTGTAAACCTAAAATCCTGCTCCATTTTTTGAACCAAGCAGTATGTTCCAACACAATTCAAGAGCTGTCAAACATTTACAACGTATTGCTCAACCTGGGAAATCTGAATGGGAGTGCAAAACTATTTCTGAAGTTCAGCATTTGCAGTTCATTTCTTCAAAATGATGATAGGAATCCAAAGTAAATTCAGTAGACATCCCTTTCCCACCAAAAAATCTATTTATTAGTTCAAATTGAATTAACAAACTCATTTAGTGTTTTTCAATAAACCTTAGTTCAAAATAGTTTATTGATATAGTCAAACAGGACAATGAAAATGTTAATCACAGTTCTCACAGAAACATACAGGCATGGAGAAGTGTTCCTTGGAGTACTTAGAACATCAGTGAGAAAGCTTTAACCATTGCTCTTTCTTTCTCTTAACTGGTGTACGAGACCGAGTTTTTATCTGGAAATTTGTCTTTTTCTTCCAAGCTGTCTAAATGTATAAACTTTCATTTATAAAAATCTGATTTCTACTCTGTTGTCATCATGATATTTAATACCCCTCAATAACCCACAAAAGACAATAAAATGAAACACTTACGTGAAGTTAAGGATGGACATTTGTCATGCTGCTGAATCAGGTAAGTAACTCTCAATAACGACTGTGAACACTTCCTTCTTTGTAAATGAATGGTGATACGTCAAATGGAGCTTCAAGATGAAAGATTTTTGTCTTTAAACAGGCAATTTCAAACCACTACAGAGTTCAATATTAACCCTGTCTTCAACAATGCGTACTAAATTAAGTGGAAGTTTATTGACAAGCTTAAGTAGTGCAACAACATCACATTTAGCATGCATTTGTGAGTTTGTTAAATAGACTCATAATTTGGAGAGAAACCATTTACAGCACAGGATGAGGACTTTTAACCCACGAGTCCATTCTGGCTTGTTGGATACATTAATCTGAGAAGGGTGCCTTCAATCATTTATAATCACCTGATATATGTCTCTTTTATTGCAATGTGCAGGTATTTACTATTCTTTGGTTCTGATACTAAATTATGCTGTTTATAAATCTTCTGGCAATAATGCCTCTTGTTTCCTCATTCAGAACCCTGAAGACTACACAAATACACTCCCCACCACCACCCCACCCATCCAGAATAGGTATCCTCTGGACTGCCTTGAGTTCCTTCATAAAATGCTTTTTTTGGGTTCACTGAAATATAGAGCTTTGGTGTAAGCATTGTACGCTATAAATATCTATCCAGGTGTATAGATCACAATTATTATATTGTGAGTAGACATGAACTTGGATCTATACATTCTATCTCATTCCTGAAGAAGGGCCTGTGCCCGAAACGTCGAATCTCCTGTTCCCTGGATGCTGCCTGACCTGCTGTGCTGTTCCAGCAATAAAGTTTCAACTTTGATCTCCAGCATCTGCAGACCTCACTTTCTCCTCGAAGATTTCAACCTACTGCGAATCCTCTTACAAGGATGCCTTCCTTGAAGAAGCTCTCTGCCTCATTCCTGAAGAAGGGCCTGTGCCCGAAACGTCGAATCTCCTGTTCCCTGGATGCTGCCTGACCTGCTGTGCTGTTCCAGCAATAAAGTTTCAACTCTATACATTCTATGCAAATAGAACCCCTACTGTTTATAACAGTGATGATAGTGCAAACACAATTTGCTCACTGTACTTTTCCTTGCTGATGACACCACTATAGACAGTTGAATCTCAGATGGCGATGAAACAGACTACAGACGGGAGGTGGAAGACCTGGAAAAATGGTGCACTGAGAACAATCTAGCTCTCAATGCCGGCAAAATCAAGGAACTCATTATTGACTTTCGGCAGGATGTTACTCATACCCCTCAATGCATTAACAGCACAGAGGTGGAACGAGTGGAGAGTGTCTAGCTCCTGGGAGTGGTCATGCTGCACAAGCTTTCTTCATGTGGACACACTGGTTACAAAAGCCCAACAGTGTCTCTTCTTCCTCAGGCAGCTGAGGAAATTTGCCATGACAGTGAATACCCTTGCCAATTTTTATAGGTGCGCCATTGAGAGCATTCTGTCTGAATGTATCATTACCTGGTATGGCAACTGTACCATTCAAGATTGGAGACGGTTACAGAGAGTGGTGAACTTGGCCCAGAAAATCACAAAGGCCAACCTCCCATCTATAGAATCCATCCACCAGGCCCGCTGTCAAGGAAAGGCCGCCAGCATTCTCAAAGATCCATCCCACTCTGGCAATGTTTTTTCTACAACCTCTGCCATCGGGGAGAAGGTACAGAAGCCTGAATACACGCACCAGCCGGTTTCATAACAGTTTCTACTCTACTGTTGTTAGAATACTGAATGGACTCTTAAACTCTTAACATTCGCCTGTACCTGTGTTTTTGTTGTTGCCGCTGTTTACCTATTATTTACTTATCTATGCTACTTAACTCTGTGATCTGCCTGTATTGCTCACAAGACAAAGCTTTTCACTGTGCCTCGGTATACGTGACAATAAATTCCATTCAATTCCTAGATTTCATACCAGGATCAGTGTGGAGATCCAGTCAGTTAGAGCAGCAGGCAAGGGAGAAGCAGATCACCATTGGCTGGTACAATAATAATTGCACAGGTATTTAGCAGAATAGGTCATAATAGGTTATTCAATAACTAGCTTTGACAAAGGGTCAGTTAGACTTGAACATCAGCTCTTTTCTCTCCTTACAGACCTGCTGAGAACTTCCAGCATTTTCTCTTTTGGATTCAATAACCTGCGTCAGTGGTGAGTATTCTGCATCTTCTTCTTCTCATCCCTCTACCTTGGATCCTGAGAGTTTGCTCCCTTGTTGTAGACTGACCAGCCAGGGAAAACATCTAAACTACATCCAGTCTGTCCAGCTCTGCTAGAATATAATGCATTCCAATCAGATCCCCTCTCATGCTTCTGAACTCTGGTGGATACAAGCCCAATTGAACCATTCTGTCCTGATAGGACAAACCTACCATTCGTGGTATCAGCCTGGTGAACCTATATTCCTTCTTTGTGGCAAGTATATCCTTTCTTAGGTAAGGAGAGAAAAGCTACATGCAATACTCCAGGTGTGATCTCAACAAGCCCTTACTAACATCAGTAAGATATTTGCCTTCATGTACACTTGCTGCACCTTGCTACGGGCCTTATTAACTGGTGTACCAGGACATTCAGATTCCTTTCTACATCCACACTTAAATGATACTCTCCCTTTCACACTGGTAATTTCACATTTAACCAGGTTGTACTAATTTGTCATGTGTTTGTCCAATCACTCAATTTGTCTAACCCACCTTGAAGCCTCCTTGCATCCTCCTCATATCTCATCATACTATCCAGTTTTGTGTCATCAGGAAACTTGGAATGTCATTTATATATACTATGAATAGCTGGAGCCTAATCACTGATCCTTTTGGTACACCACTAGTCACTGCCTGCCATTCAGAAAAATTTATTCCCCTTCTTTGCTTTCTGCCTGTCACCCAATTTTTGATCCATGCCAATAGATTACCCCCAACACATTAGATTTAACTTTACCCACTGACCTCATAAGAGGAACAGTATGAAAATCCTTCTGAAAACTGAAATATGTGACCTCCACTAATTCTCCCTTATCTATTCTATTGATTACATCCTCAGAAAACTCCAGTCAATGATAGGTGGCATGGTGGTTAGCACTGCTGTCTCACAAACACTGGTGACCCTTGTGTGACTGACTGTATGAAGTTTGTACTGATTCCCTACAGTGTGGAAACAGGCCATTTGGCCCAACAAGTCTACACCAACCCTCCAAAGCATATCCCACCCAGACCCATTCCCTTACCCTATTACTCTACATTTCCCCTGACTAATCTAACCTACATATCCCTGAACACTATGGGCAATTTAACTTGGCCAATTCACTCAACGTGCACATCTTTGCACTATGGGAGGAAACCAGAGCACCCAGAGGAAACCCATGCAGACACAGGGAGAATGTGCAAAGTCCACACAGACATACACCCAAGACTGGAATTAAACTTGGGTATTTCAAGCTGTGAGGCAGCAGTGCTAAGTACTGAGCAACTGTGCTGCCCATGTTCTCGTCATATCCTGTGGATTTCCTCTGGGTACTCCAGTTTACTCCCACAGTCCAAAGTTGTATAGGTAAGGTGGATTGTCCATGGTAAATTGCCAAGAGTGTTCAGGGATGTGTAGATCAAGTGGATTAGCTGTGGGGGGGTGGGGGAGGGGGAATTTGGTGGTGTGGTAGTGGTGGTGGTGGGGATCTGAGTGGGATGCCTTCAACGGGTCTGTGTGAACTCAATGGGCAGAATGGCCTGCTTCCACACTGTAGTGATTCTATGATGCTATTAGTTTGAAAAGTATGATTTGACTTTCATAAACCCATGCTGACTTTGTCCAATCTTTCCAAATTTCTGTTATCATGTCTTTTGTCATAGACACTAGCATTTTTCCCATTTCTAATGTTAAGCTAATGGGTCTGTAATTATCTGGGTATTTTCTCTTCCTTCATTTTTAAATAGTAAATCAAATCTGTAAGGACTGTTCCAGAGTGTACAGAATGTTGGAAGATGACCATCAATGTATCCAATATTTTCAGGGCAACTTCCTTTTCTACTGTGGGATATAGATTATAAGGCTCAAATGGTTTGTCAGCCTTCAACCGCATAATTCCCTCATCACGATCTTCTTACTAATACTGATTTCCTTCAATTCTGTCCTCTCACTAGACCCCTGGTTTCCTAACGTTTCTGGAAGGTTATTTGTGCCCTCTTTTGTGAAAACAGAAATACAGTATGTGTTTTGTTCTTCTGCTATTTCTTTGTTTCCTCACTGTAAAAGATCTACATTTGTTTTTAACTCATCTTTTTCTCTTCAGATATTTATAGGAGCTTTTATGATCAGTTTCTCCATTCTCTGGAATTTTCCTCTCATACTCTATTTTCCACCTCTTGATCAAATTTAGCTAATTTCAGAAATGCTCTCATTATCAGGCTTGCTGCTTTTTTTGGCACTTTTATATGTCTCCTCTTTGGACGTAATACTATCTCTAATTTATTTTGTAAACTACGGTCAAGCCACTTTTCCTTTGTGCCTGACAGGAAAGATTAATTGTCGAGAGTGTGGTGCTGGAAAAGCACAGCAGGTCAGGCAACATCTGAGGAGCAGGAGAATTGATGTTTCAGGCATAAGGCCTTCATCACGCTTATCCCCAAAATGTTGATTCTCCTGCTCCTCGGATGCTGCCTGACCTGCTGTGCTTTTCCAGCACCACACTCTCGACTCAGAACATAGAACATAGAACAATACAGCACAGAACAGGCCTTCGGCCCACGATGTTGTGCCGAACATTTGTCCTAGCTTAAGCACCTATCCATGTACCTATCCAATTGCCGCTTAAAGGTCACCAATGATTCTGACTCTGCCACTCCCACAGGCAGCGCATTCCATGCCCCACCACTCTCTGGGTAAAGAACCTACCCCTGACATCCCCCATACCTTCCACCTTTCACCTTAAATTTATGTCCCCTTGTAACACTCTGTTGTACCTGGGGAAAAAGTCTCTGACTGTCTACTATATCTATTCCCCGATCATCTTATAAACCTCTATCAAGTCACCCCTCATCCTTTGCCGTACCAATGAGAAAAGGCCTAGCACTCTCAACCTCACACTTGACAGGGTTGAACTCCATCTGCCACCCCTCAGCCCAGCTCTGCATCATATCTAAGTCCCTTTGCAGCCGACAACAGCCCTCCTCACTATCCACAACTCCACCAATCTTCGTATCGTCTGCAAATTTACTGACCCATCCTTCAACTCCCTCTTCCAAGTCATTAATAAAAATTACAAACAGCAGAGGACCCAGAACTGATCCCTGCAGAAATCCACTTGTAACTGGGCTCCAGGCTGAATATTTACCATCTACCACCACTCTCTGACTTCGACCGGTTAGCCAGTTCTCTATCCAACTGGCCAAATTTCCCACTATCCCATGCCTCCTGACTTTCCGCATAAGCCTACCATAGGGAACCTTATCAAATGCCTTACTAAAATCCATGTACACTACATCCACTGCTCTACCCTCATCCACATGCTTGGTCACCTCCTCAAAGAATTCAATAAGACTTGTAAGGCAAGACCTACCCCTCACAAATCCGTGCTGGCTGTCCCTAATCAAGCAGTGTCTTTCCAGGTACTCATAAACCCTATCCCTCAGTCCCCTTTCCATTACTTTGCCTACCACCGAAGTAAGACGAACTGGCCTGTAATTCCTGGGGTTATCCCTATTCCCTTTTTTGAACAGGGGCACAACATTCGCCACTCTCCAGTCCCCTGGTATCACCCCAGTTGACAGTGAAGACGAAAAGATCATTGCCAACGGTTCTGCAATTTCCTCTCTTGCTTCCCACATAATCCTAGGATATATCCTGTCAGGCCTGGGGGACTTGTCTATCCTCAGGTTTTTCAAAATGCCCAACACATCTTCCTTCCTAACAAGTAACTCCTCTAGCTTACCAGTCCGTTTCATACTCTCCTCTTCAACAATATGTTCCCTCTCATTTGTAAATACTGAAGAAAAGTACTCATTCAAGACCTCTCCTATCTCTTCCGACTCAATACACAGTCTCCCACTACTGTCCTTGATCGAACCTACCCTCATTCTCATCATTGTCATGTTTCTCACATACGCATAAAAGGCCTTGGGGTTATTCTTGATCCTACCCGCCAAAGATTTTTCATGCCCTCTCTTAGCTCTCCTAATTCCTTTCTTCAGCTCCCTCCTGGCTATCCTGTATCCATCCAACGCTCTGTCTGAACCTTGTTTCCTCAACCTTATGTAAGCCCCCTTCTTCCTCTTTACTAGACATTCAACCTCTCTCGTCAACCAAGGTTCCCTCACACGACCATCTCTTTCCTGCCTGACAGGTACATACAAATCAAGGACACGTCGTATCTGTTCCTTGAAAAAGTTCCACATTTCAACGACATCCTTCCCTGACAGCCTATGCTCCCAACTCATGCTCCTCAGATCCTGTCTTGCAGCATTGTATTTACCCTTCCCCCAATTGTAAAACCTGCCCTGTTACACGCACCTATCTCTCTCCATAACCAAGGTGAAAGTCACAGAATTGTGGTCACCATCACCAAAATGCTCACCCACTAACAAGCCCATCACTTGTCCTGGTTCGTTACCAAGTACCAAATCCAATATGGCCTCCTCTCTGGGGAGATCAGATCTCCAGCAATGGCAGTCCTCACCTTCTCCTAGGAAAGAATAATTGCTATAAATCAAGCACACGTTCTTTAAATATTAATCATTCTTTTTCCACTGTCAACTCCTTTAGTCAGAACTCCCGATCCATTCTTGCAAATTCACACCTCATTCCATCATAATTGCTTTTATTTAGATTCAGGGACCCTAGTGTTGGATTCAATTACTTCAGTCTCTATCTTTTTTTTTAATAAATATTTTTATTAGAAACTTTTTTAATAAATCTTTTACAAAACGTCAATATACCAAAAAGAACAATACCAAAATACAGAAAGACAGGCAGTGCAACAATGTCATATCGCAATATTATTAATAATAATACCCACTATTCTACCAGAATAAACATATCTACTTATCTTAAATTAAACTACAATCAAATTAAATAAAACTTAAATTAAACTGAATTCAAATTAACTTAAATTAAATTATATCGAAGCTCTTCATCTTAATCAAGTTCAATAAGAACAGAACATAAACACTATTCCATTTTGATCACATTCATGTGCCTCACTTGCCTGTGTCCTGTTTCAATGTTTCTGCTTTCTGCACATCTGATCAGTTATCTACTATTCACAGCTATCACTAACACATATACTTCAACCATATATCTCCTTTATTGCCATTTGCACTCTCTTTGCCGTCAGCAACCTCACCATCCTCTTCCCCCTCTGTCAACAGCTAAAAAATGGTCATTTCCAAACCACTAGACTCCAAATTTTAAAACTATTTCTGTCTCCAGCACTTTCAGTTTTTATTATTATCATCAAAACCTCTGTCAACAATATTTTGTGGCCCATAATTGACTGGAATCTGAAGCAAAACGTTCTAAAAACATAGTGGCAATATAGTCCGTAACTGAGGAGCTCATGGAAGTCCTTAATCCTACCATGTTCAGCACAACCAAACAACAGAATAGTCAATGCAGGCTGGGAACAGGTCTTTGAGGGTCTGTCAATGACAGTGCATTAGTAACTGATCCATAAAGAAATAACCTGCCTAGAGCTTCAAGTCAGCTTTCTCTGTGACCTATTTTGTTTATTAGAATAAGGTCACATTGGTAACAAATCAAACCATCTTATATATCATTTGACCACAATGAGAATACTATCTTGAACTTCAGTATTTCCTGTATCATTTAAATCCTGCTTTTCTGTCAGCCTTTATCTATGCACGTCTTCAAATGTTTCTGTATAACTATTGTTTCTTCAATGCTTCCTTGCATGACAGCAGTTTCTTTTTAAGTTCCTTAGTACTAGGAGTGCTGCTTCCACGCATTCTATAAAGCAACCTAATTCGTGGGATGCCAACATCAAGATCAATTACTTAGCGCCTTTTCTCTTTCTTTGTGAAGTGCGGCAAAATAAGTTATAATCTGTTATAACACCATTACTGCACAGCGTAATTTTGCAAAAATTATCCATCTGTGATTAAAAACTAGCAAAACTAATGAAACCTTTTAAAACAGGGAAGAACAGCCTTGGCAAGAAGCTAACGCCCGTAGTGAGAAGCCTCAACAGGTCGTCACAACAAGTGAATAACTGTTCTTGATGGAATTAGAAGACCCAATTTACCTGACTCTGAGGGCCAGTCCATTGTGGAGGAGAGTGAGCCCTGAGGCAATGTTCGTGAGGTAGGCCCAGCAGTGAAAGATGGTGCCTGAGGATCGGTGGCTTTGTCATTGCCTGTGTCCGGTGCTGGCAGCAACAAAGCGGTGGTGGGAGGATACCACGGTAACATCGACTGTGGCAATAGTCTCTGATGTTGGTGTGCCCAGTAGGGGGGTAGTGAAAGTGAATTGGCCCAGGGACGAAAGATGGTGTCTGAGGGCACCAGTTGGGTCTGGCAAGGCAATGGTGGTTCTGAGCCAGTTCAGAACTCGTCCACCTGTATCTTTTCATTATCTGTTATTCTTAAACTATCAAAATGGCACTCGATTATGGTGACAAAAGGAAGTTTTTCACTGTATTTTATCGTATTTCCATGTAAAATACGTGTGACAATAAATCATTCATTCATTCAGGTATACATCCTTCCTCAATCTCTTGTGAAGTGTGTTTGCTGAAATGTATTATTCAAGGTAACTCTGTAGAGCTTCAGCCAAGACCCAACTCAACAATTGGATTCAATAAAGCCAAAGCGTTCAAATCACAGGAGCTTGTTTGCCAGCAGGACAGGTCACCAGTGAAAGGACTTCACCAATTTATTATTTTCCATGAAGAACTTCTCGCCAAGATTCTAGTCAAGAATAAAAAATAATGTATATTAGATATTGACAACTGGGTTCGGATGAATCTCTTGAACATGTTATGGACCAGACCAGACCCTCTAAAAATATTTTAAGGAGGTAGCCTACACCCCAATTTTTTTTAAATTTAATGCTAGATGTTATCTGTTGTTTTCCACATGCCATTCGATTGGTCAAACTACTCAATGATAAGCAGAACACAATTTTTTAAAACACCATAGTTCAAATACAACCAATGAAAAAGGAAGTTAGAAAACTTAACCATAATAATAGATATAGTAACATCCCATAAATATCCCCTTGACAAAAATGGCAAATTCAAAATAAAAGATTTGTCTGACAGGTAACCCAGCAGCAGAGAGAAACCCCAGCTTCTAGCTCTAACAGAGAAAGGGAAAAGATAGCTTCTACTTCTTCAAGCCCATAACAGCAACTGCTCAAAGCTAAATGTAAAAACTAAGAATAAACTAGAAAGCATGGTCTGTGAGAGCTGACCACACCCAGCCAGGCTGCCTCCATTGTTCCAGCTTTAAAGTCCTCACAAGCTGTTTACTCTTATGATCTCGGTAGACAGCTCGGACACCTGCCTTCTAACTGCTCTTCAAAAAAATCAGGATAAAATAACCTCTCAAAAACCACAGCATTGTCACAAAAAGTATAATGAGTGCGGGGCATTCTTAAGAGGGAGATCAGGAAGGCAAAGAGAGGATATGAGGTAGCCTTGGCGAGTAAGGTTAAGGATGATCCAAAGAGATTCTACAAGTGCATTGAGGACAAGAGAGCAACTAGAGAGAGAGTAGGGCCCTCAAAGATCAAAGAGGTTGTCCAGCCCTCAGGATTTGTGAGAGCTTTCAAATGAATATTTTGCCTCATTTGTTTTACTGTGGAGATAGAAATGGAGGCTAGAGAACCCAGGAAAATAAATATTGATGTTTTGAAAACAATTCACATGACAGAAGAGGCAGTACTGGAGGTCTTAGAAAATATAACGGTGGTTAAATTTCTGGGACTTGATCTAATGTATACCAGGAATTTGTGGGAAGTAAAGGAGGAAATCGCAGGACCACTAGCAGAAATATTTGTATCATCTATTATTTATGGATGAGTTGCTGAATGTCTAAAGAGTGGCTAATGTTGTGCCTTTATTTAAGAAGGGATATAAGGAGAAGCCTGGGACCTATTGACCTGTGAGTCTGACTTCAGTGGTGGGTAGGCTGTTAGAGGTGATTCTAAAAGTTAGGATTTATATACATTGGGGAGGCAATGAATGATTAGGGATGTCAGCATGTTTTTTTTGCAGAGGAAATTGTGTCTCACAAACTTGTTAGAGTGTTTTGAGGAAGTAACCAAGAAGATTTACAAGGGCAGAGTGATAGACATTGTCTACTTAGACTTTAGTAAAGCCTTTGACAAGGCTCTGAGCTTGCCAATTTGATACAAAATTGGTTTAATGGAAGGAGACAGTCAGTGATGATGGAAGATTGTTTTTCGGACTGGAGGCCTGTGACCAATGGTGTTCCAGTGCTGGGTCCATTTTTGTTTGTCATTTATAGAAGTGATTTAGATGAAAATATAGAATATGTGGTTAATAAGTTTACAGATAACACCAAAATTGCTGGTATTATTGACAGTGAAGAAGGTTATCTAAGCTTACAAAGAGATCTTGATCAATTGTGTCAGTGGGCTGAAGAGTGGCAAATGGAGTTTAATTTGGATAAATGTGAGATATTGCATTTTGGTAAAACAAACAAGGGCAGGACTTCAATAATTACAAGTAGTGCCTTGGGAGAGAGACATGGGGTTCAGCTGGATAATTCTTTGAAGTTTACATCACATATAATTAGGACGGTTAAGAAGGCACTTAACACACTTGCCTTCATTGTTCAGAACTTTAAGAATAGGAGTTGGGATGTTCTGGTGAAGTTGTACAAGATATTGATGAGACCTCTTCTGGAGTAATGCACCCAGTTCTGGTTGCCCTACTATAGGAAGGATATCATTAAGCTGGACAGGGTTCAGAAGAGATTTACCAGGATGTTGCCAGAAATGGAGGGTTTGAGTTATAAGGAGAGGCTGAGACTTTTTCATTGGAGTGTAGGAGGTTGAGACCTTATAGAGGTTATAAGATCATGGGGGTATATATAAATGGTGTATTTTCTCCAGGGTGGGGGATTTCAAGGATAGGGCACATATTTTTAAGGTGAGAGGAGAAAGATTTTAAAAAGGCACAGAGAGTAGTTCATGTGTGGAATGAACTTCCAGAGGAAGTGGTGGATGTGGGTAGTTAGAATGTTTAAAAGATACTTGGATAGGTATATGAATAAGAAATGTTTGGAGGGGATATGGGCTAAGTGCAGGCAGGTGGGACTAGATTAGTTTAGGATTATGGCCATCACGGACTGATGGGACCAAAAGGTTTATTTCCTTGTTGTATGACTTTATGACTCTAATCCCAATATTTTCTTTTTGACAATTTGAACTTGTTTTCTCTTGTCAAACAGTTATAGTTTAGTTTGAAGTTTCAGGTTTATGTTTTGGTAACATTTACCATCTGATATATCTATATTAGTTCACCTTTTGGCCATCTTCTTTAAAGCTGTAAAGATTTTGTTCTTTCTGCCTTTCTTCGCACCTGTATGTTATCAGATGGACTCACCCTGTGACTTTGTTATCGATTGTAAGTATATTTTTACACCTTAAAGTTATCTGAAATTCGAGAATGGATTTCGTTGCATAGCTTCGTGAATTTCAGTCATAAATACCAACCCCACTCATACACTTGTTATCAGTTAGTTCCAGTTATGTCGATGAAAAAAAGATAACACTGTAGTGCTGCAATTTGATGCATCCTTGACCTGAATTAAAAATCAGATAGCCATAGCTGACCTGCATAAAAATGCAAGTAAATCTAATGTATTCTTAAACAGTTCTGTTTAATGAGGGGTATCTTTGAACTTAATAATATAATGTGGTTACAATGGAAGAAACAGTTCTATGTGGTCCTCAGACTTACAAACCTGATAGAGTTTATTGAAGACATGACAAATTTAGTAGACAGAGGTAAGACAATGGATGTCATTACTATGGATTTCCAGAAGGCTTTTAATAAAGTCCCACACTAGAGACTGTTATGTAAGGCAAAAAACCCTGGAACTGAGGGTGGACTCGGATTCCCGGCCTCAGTACAGACTCAGATTCCCGGCCTCAGCGCAGACTCGAATTTCGGCCTCGGTGCTCACTCGGATTTCCAGCCACAGTGTGGACTCGGATTCCCGGCATCAGCGTGGACTCGGATTCATGGCCTCAATATGGACTCGGACTCCCAGCCTCAGTGTGGACTTGGATTTCCGGCCTCAGTGCGGACTCAGACTCCCAACCTGAGTGTAGACTCGGATTCCCGGCATCAGCACAGACTAGGATTCCTGGCCTCAGCATGGACTCGATTTCCAGCCTCAACATGGGCTCGTATTCCTGGCCTCACCACGAAATCAGATTCCTGGCCTCAGTATGGACTCAGATGCCCGGCCTCAGTACGGACTCAGATGCCCGGCCTTGGCACAGACTCAGATTCCTGGCCTCGGTGCGGACTCGGATTCCCGGCCTCAGCGCGGACTCGGATTCCCGGCATCAGTGCAGACTCAGATTCCCGGCCTCAGCGCAGACTCGGATTCCTGGCCTTGGTATGGAATCGGATTCCTGGCCTCAGCGTGGACTCGGATTCCCTAACTCAGTGCGGACTCAGATTCCCGGCCCCAGCGCGGACTTGGATTCCCGGCCTCAGCGGGGACTCGGATTCCCAGCCTCAAAGTGGACTCGGATTCCTGGCCTTAGCATGGAGTCGGATTCCCGGCCTCAGTGCTGACTCGGAATTTCAGCCTCAGTGTGGACTCGGATTCCCGGCATCAGCGCGGACCCGGATTCCCGGCCTCAGTACGAACTCAGATTCCCAGCCTCAGTGTGGACTCGGATTCCCTGCCTCAACCCGGACTTGGTGTCCCGGCCTCAGAGTGGACTTGGATTTCCGGTCTCAGCATAGACTAGGATTTTCAGCCTCAGTGTAGACGTGGATTCCTGGCATCAGCGCACACACGGATTCCCGGCCTCGGTACGCATTTGGATTCCCGGCCTCAGCATGGACTCGGATTCCCGGCCTCTGTACGCACTTGATTCCCGGCCTTGGTGCAGACTTGGAATTCCAGCCTCAGCACCGACTCAGATTCCTAGCCTCGGCGCAGACTTGGATTTCCAGCCTCAGCATGGACTCGGATTCTCAGCCTTAGTGCAGACTCGGATTCCCGGCCTCAGTGCAGACTCGGATTCCCAGCCTCAGTGCAGACTCGGATTCCCAGCCTCAGCACGGACTCGGATTCCCGGCCTCAGTGCAGACTCGGATTCCCAGCCTCAGCACGGACTCGGATTCCCAGCCTCAGCACGGACTCGGATTCCCAGCCTCAACATGGACTCGGATTCCCAGCCTCAACGTAGACTCGGAATCCCGGCCTCTGTGCAGACTTGGATTGCCGGACTGAGTGCAGACTCGGATTCCAAGCCTCAGTGCGGACTTGGATTCCCAGCCTTAGCATGGAGTTGGATTCCCAGCCTCAGCGCAGACTCGGATTCCCGGCATCAGTGCAGACTCAGATTCCCGGCCTCAGCGCAGACTCGGATTCCTGGCCTTGGTATGGAATCGGATTCCTGGCCTCAGCGTGGACTCGGATTCCCTAACTCAGTGCGGACTCAGATTCCCGGCCCCAGCGCGGACGTGGATTCCCGGCCTCAGCGGGGACTCGGATTCCCAGCCTCAAAGTGGACTTGGATTCCTGGCCTTAGCATGGAGTCGGATTCCCGGCCTCAGTGCTGACTCGGAATTTCAGCCTCAGTGTGGACTCGGATTCCCGGCATCAGCGCGGACTCGGATTCCCGGCCTCAGTACGAACTCAGATTCCCAGCCTCAGTGTGGACTCGGATTCCCTGCCTCAACCCGGACTTGGTGTCCCGGCCTCAGAGTGGACTCGGATTTCCGGTCTCAGCATAGACTAGGATTTTCAGCCTCAGTGTAGACGTGGATTCCTGGCATCAGCGCACACACGGATTCCCGGCCTCGGTACGCATTTGGATTCCCGGCCTCAGCATGGACTCGGATTCCCGGCCTCTGTACGCACTTGATTCCCAGCCTTGGTGCAGACTTGGAATTCCAGCCTCAGCACCGACTCAGATTCCTAGCCTCGGCACAGACTTGGATTTCCAGCCTCAGCATGGACTCGGATTCTCAGCCTTAGTGCAGACTCGGATTCCCGGCCTCAGTGCAGACTCGGATTCCCAGCCTCAGCACGGACTCGGATTCCCGGCCTCAGTGCAGACTCGGATTCCCAGCCTCAGCACGGACTCGGATTCCCAGCCTCAGCACGGACTCAGATTCCCAGCCTCAACATGGACTCGGATTCCCAGCCTCAACGTAGACTCGGAATCCCGGCCTCTGTGCAGACTTGGATTGCCGGACTGAGCGCAGACTCGGATTCCAAGCCTCAGTGCGGACTTCGATTCCCAGCCTTAGCATGGAGTTGGATTCCCAGCCTCAGCGCAGACTCGGATTCCCTGCCTCGGTGCAGATTCAGATTCTCGGCCTCAGCACGGACTCGTATTCCTGGCCTTGGTATGGAATCGGATTCCTGGCCTCAGCGTGGACTCGGATTCCCCTCTCAGTGCGGACTCAGATTCCCGGCCCAAGCGCGGACTTGGATTCCCGACCTCAGCGGGGACTCGGATTCCCAGCCTCAAAGTGGACTTGGATTCCTGGCCTTAGCATGGAGTCGGATTCCCAGCCTCAGTATTGACTCGGAATTTCAGCCTCAGTGTGGTCTCGGATACCCGGCATCAGCGCGGACTCGGATTCCCAGCCTCGGCACGAACTTGGATTCCCAGCCTCAGCGTGGACTCGGATTCCCAGCCTCAGTGCAGACTCGGAATCCCAACCTCGGTGCAGACTGATTCTGGCCTCGGTGTGGGCTCGGATTCCCGGCCTCAGAGTGGACTCAGATTCCCAGCCTCACAGTGGACTCGGATTCCCGGCCTTAGCATGGAGTTGGATTCCCAGCCTCAGCGTAGACTCGGATTTCCAGCCTCAGTGCAGACTCAGATTCCCGGCCTTAGTGCGTACCCGGATGCCTGGCCTTAGCATGGAGTCGGATTCCCGGCCTCAGTGCTGACTCGGAATTTCAGCCTCAGTGTGGACTCGGATTCCCGGCATCAGCGCGGACTCGGATTCCCGGCCTCAGTACGAACTCAGATTCCCAGCCTCAGTGTGGACTCGGATTCCCTGCCTCAACCCGGACTTGGTGTCCCGGCCTCAGAGTGGACTCGGATTTCCGGTCTCAGCATAGACTAGGATTTTCAGCCTCAGTGTAGACGTGGATTCCTGGCATCAGCGCACACACGGATTCCCGGCCTCGGTACGCATTTGGATCCCGGCCTTGGTGCAGACTTGGAATTCCAGCCTCAGCACCGACTCAGATTCCTAGCCTCGGCGCAGACTTGGATTTTCAGCCTCAGCATGGACTCGGAATCTCAGCCTTAGTGCAGACTCGGATTCCCGGCCTCAGTGCAGACTCGGATTCCCAGCCTCAGTGCAGACTCGGATTCCCAGCCTCAGCACGGACTCGGATTCCCGGCCTCAGTGCAGACTCGGATTCCCAGCCTCAGCACGGACTCGGATTCCCAGCCTCAGCACGGACTCGGATTCCCAGCCTCAACATGGACTCGGATTCCCAGCCTCAACGTAGACTCGGAATCCCGGCCTCTGTGCAGACTTGGATTGCCGGACTGAGCGCAGACTCGGATTCCAAGCCTCAGTGCGGACTTGGATTCCCAGCCTTAGCATGGAGTTGGATTCCCAGCCTCAGCGCAGACTCGGATTCCCTGCCTCGGTGCAGATTCAGATTCTCGGCCTCAGCGCAGACTCGTATTCCTGGCCTTGGTATGGAATCGGATTCCTGGCCTCAGCGTGGACTCGGATTCCCTATCTCAGTGCGGACTCAGATTCCCGGCCCAAGCGCGGACTTGGATTCCCGACCTCAGCGGGGACTCGGATTCCCAGCCTCAAAGTGGACTTGGATTCCTGGCCTTAGCATGGAGTCGGATTCCCAGCCTCAGTATTGACTCGGAATTTCAGCCTCAGTGTGGTCTCGGATTCCCGGCATCAGCGCGGACTCGGATTCCCAGCCTCGGCACGAACTTGGATTCCCAGCCTCAGCGTGGACTCGGATTCCCAGCCTCAGTGCAGACTCGGAATCCCAACCTCGGTGCAGACTGATTCTGGCCTCGGTGTGGGCTCGGATTCCCGGCCTCAGAGTGGACTCAGATTCCCAGCCTCACAGTGGACTCGGATTCCCGGCCTTAGCATGGAGTTGGATTCCCAGCCTCAGCGTAGACTCGGATTTCCAGCCTCAGTGCAGACTCGGATTCCCGGCCTTAGTGCGTACCCGGATGCCTGGCCTTAGCATGGAGTCGGATTCCCGGCCTCAGTGTTGACTCGGAATTTCAGCCTCAGTGTGGACCCGGATGCCCGGCATCAGCGCGGACTCGGATTCCCGGCCTCAGTACGAACTCAGATTCCCAGCCTCAGTGTGGACTCGGATTTCCTGCCTCAACGCGGACTTGAAGGTCTGTCCTCAGAGTGGACTCGGTTTTCCGGTCTCAGCATAGACTAGGATTTTCAGCCTCAGTGTAGACGTGGATTCCTGGCATCAGCGCACACACGGATTCCCGGCCTCGGTACACACTTGGATTCCCGGCTTCAGCATGGACTCGGATTCCTGGCCTCAGTACGCACTTGATTCCTGGCCTTGGTGCAGACTTGGAATTCCAGCCTCAGCACCGACTCAGATTCCTAGCCTCGGCGCAAACTTGGATTTGCAGCGTCAGCACGGACTCGGATTCTCAGCCTTAGTGCAGACTCGATTCTCGGCCTCAGTGCAGACTCGGATTCCCAGCCTCAGCACGGACTCGGATTCCCAGCATCAACATGGACTCGGATTCCCGGCCTCAATGCAGACTCGGAATCCCGGCCTCGGTGCAGACTCGGATTCCCGGACTGAGCGCAGACTCGGATTCCAATCCTCAGTGCGGACTCGGATTCCCAGCCTCAGCGCGGACATGGATTCCCGGCCTCAGAGCGGACACGGATTACCGGCCTCAGAGCTGACTCAGATTTCCAGCCTCAGCACAGACTCAGATTTCCAACCTCAGCACGGACTCGGATTTCCAACCTCAGCACAGACTCGGATTTGCAGCCTCAGTGTGGACTATGATTCCCAGCCTCAGTGTGGATTCAGATTCCCGGCCTTAGCATGGAGTCAGATTCCCAGCCTCAGCGCAGACTCGGATTCCCGGCCTCGGTGCAGATTCAGATTCTCGGCCTCAGCGTGGACTCGGATTCCCGGCCTTAGTGCGTACCCGGATTCCTGGCCGCAGTGTGGACTCGGATTCCCGGCTGCAGTGTGGACTCAGATTCCCGGCCTCAGCATGGGGTTGGATTCCCAGCCTCAGCGCGGACACGGATTCCTAGCCTCGGTGCCCACTCGGTTTCCCAGCCTCGGCGCAGACTCGGATTTCCAGCCTCGGCACGAACTCGGATTCCCAGCCTCAGCGTGGACTCGGATTCCCGGCCTCGGTGCAGACTCGGATTCATGGCCTCAGTGCGGACTCAATTCCCAGCCTCAGAATGGACTCCTGGCCTTCCTGGCCTCCAGGTATAGCCTGGCGCAGTCTAGGTTGGAAGGACTGACATTATTAGATAGAGTGGAAACAGGTCCTTTGGCCCAGCAAGTCCACACCAACCCTCTGAAGAGCAACCCACCCAGACCCATCCCCTTACTTTTACCCCCTGACTAATGCACCTAACCTACACATCCCTGAACACTATGGACAATTTAGCATGGCCAATTCACCTAACCTGCACAGCTTTGGACTTGTGGGAGGAGACCAGAGCACCAGGAAGAAACCCATGCAAACACGGGGAGAAGGTGCAAACTCTACACAGGCAGTCGCCTGAGGTTGGAATCAAACCTGGGTCCCTGGCGCTGTGAGGCAGCAGTGCTAACCACTGAACCACCGTGCCACTCCATATATATTCTGAATTCATATTTCTTTACTTTTCTAAATTTTTCCCCCAAAGAATTAGTACTTGAGAATCTGTACCTAAGTTGTTTGATACCTAAGAAGGCACCTTAAGTGGGGACTTGTAAACGTTTCACTGTACTCATATGAGTATATGTGACAGTGCCAGTAATTCTAATTCTAAATTACTGAAATGGACAGGAAATTGGTTGAGTGGCGGGAAACAGAGAGTTGGAATAAACTAGTCATGTCCCACAGGGATCTGTGTTAGGGTCTCAAATATTCACTATATTCATGAACAACCTGGATGCAAATTTGCTGACAACTCAAAATTGGACAACATTGTAGACAGTGTTGGCCATGACATAAAGTTACAACAAGTTGTTGATAGATCAAGTAAATGGGCAAAATTGTAGCAGACTGTTGCAAGTATTTGGAACAGCATCATTAAGTTGGGATAATCTGTTGGATTTTCGAATAGGTTATTATATATTCTGTTCTCTCTTGTTTGTTTCACTTGGTAATCTTGTAAATAAATTCTATTTATTTCAAAAGTAATCAGTTTCACCAGCTGCATCATTCCAGGAATATCCACTTTAATCCTGCTTAAAACAAACAAGCAATGTTAGGGACTGGGCTACTTTCTTGAAATGTTTGCAGGGGTTTGGTTCTTTGTAGGATTTGTTCTTTAGTTCTGATTTGGGATTAGGGTTGCTGGACTCGAAAGCAGTGAGTGGCAGGTGTTTGTGTCATTTGTTCTGGGTTTTGAATTTGGTTGGTTTAAATAGTGCTTGGGATAGCAATGGCTCTTTCAGTCACCAAGAGTTTACTGAGAGTGGAAGAAGTGACTTTGAGGATTTTACAAAAGGTGATTAAGGCCAAGCTGCTGGAATTAGCAGACAAGCTGGAGTTGGAGCTGTCTCCTTCCGTGAGGAAAGGACAGATAATTACAGCAGCAGCTCAGCATTTCCATTTGCAGGAAATGACATCAGAATCTTTAGAGATGGATAAAGTTCAACTGAAAATGAAACAGCTTGAGTGAGAGGCAAAAGACCAAGGAAAGGGCAATAGAAATGAATGGTTTGAATTATGATTAAAAGCAGAGAAAAAAGAAAATGACAGAATCGCATTAACAGAACAAAAAGAAAGAGAAGAGAGAGAAAAGGAGAGAGAGGAAAGGAAAAAGAGAGGGAGATTGAACTTCAGAAATTGGCACTTAGACAGGAAAGTCAGCTTAAAAGGATGGAGATGAAGGCTGAAGGAAGAGAGTGAGGATGAACAAACCCATGGTAGCCAAAGGCCTGGTGGGGATCTGTTTCAATAGATTCAAGCATTGCCTAAATTTGATGAGAAGGACGTAGAAGACTTCTTCATCTCATTTGAAAAGGTGGCTAAACAAATGTGGTGTCAAGTGGCTATATGTGTTTTGTTGATCCAATCAAAACTTATAAGTAGACCTGGTGAGGTATTCACATCACTATCCGAAGAGGTATCTGGGGCATATGAGGAGGTGAAGAAAGCCATCTTAAGTGCAGATGAGCTTGTGCCAGAAGCCTACAGACAGTGTTTCAGGAATCTAAGGAGGGACCTTGGTCAAACCTACACTGAGTTTGAAAGAATCAATGAAAGTACTTTTGAAAGGTGGATAAGGGCATTAAAAATACAGCAAAGCAGAGATGCTCTTAGAGAGATGATTATTTGGAGGAGTTCAAAAATTCACTTCCTGAAATAGTGAGAACTCATGTGAAAGAGCAGATTCACAGGTGCAATGGCTGATGGTTATGAGTTGGTCCATAAATCAAAGTTTGATTTCCAACATCAACTTCAATCCGTGAGGGATAGAAATTGGGGAAAAGAGAAACCCTCACATGGGAAGGGAAAGGTGGATCTCGGTGAAGATCATAAAGATAATTTACGCAGAGTAAAAAGGAAACCCTCGAAGGGGCAAGAGAAGATAAAAAACTCCTGTGTTTTCACTGCTACATGAAATCACAGTGTTGGTGGGTTAGAAAAAGCACTGGGAAGCCAGACAAAGGAAAACAGGATAAGCCAGTGAATTTTGATGGAGTCATTGCGGAAAGCACAGTGGAGGCTAGAAAGCTGCACCAGAATGTACAACCTGGTCAGAGGTTGGTTAAGGAGGCAGTGCCAGAACTTCTTAAACCATATACCTGCAAAGGTAAAGTTTATTCGCATAGGTCAGGAGCAGCTGATAAAGCGGTTACAATATTAAGAGATACATGATCCTCTCAATCTTTGATGTTGAAAGATGAGGAGATAGATAATGCTGAAGGACTATTGCCAGAAAAGATACTAGTAACAGGAATTCACAGTGTGACAAGAAACGCTCAATTATGTAGAGTGAGGTTAGAATGTCCAGAGAAGAGTGAAGAAGTCATGGTAGGAATACTGGATAAATTCTCAGCTCCAAGAATTCAATTTGTCCTTGCTAATGATATAGCTGGTTCACAGGTAGGAATGCTGCCTACTGTGGTTGAAAAGCCAGTGGAAACTCAGGACACATATTTTTCCTGACTGTTTGATAATTGGGTCACAAAGTCACCATTTGAAACAGGAGAGATCAAAGAGTACAGATAAGAAAGTTAAAGTGGAATTAGCAGAGACCCTTTTTGATCAAATGGTTCATACAAGCCAGAAGCAGATAGATGACAATACAGATATCTTTAGCTCAGATAAATTAATTGATTTATAGTAGAAAATGAAAATTTAAAATAATTGTATCAGCAGGCATACACAGAAAAAGAATCTGAATGTATCCCTGAATCTGAATGTATCCCTGAATGCTACTATCTTAAAAATTACATCTTAATGAGGAAATGGAAACCATCACATATTCAGGCAGATGAAAAATGGGCAGAAATTCATCAAGTTGTATTGCCAGTGGGTTATAGAGAGGAAATGTTGCGGGTGGCACATGAACTACCACCAGGGGGTCATTTAGGGGTGTGTACTGCATACCATCCAGAGTTGCAGGGAGCGCTAGAAAGGTGGCATCAGACATTAAAGACTATGTTGAGGGCTTATCGTCAAGACTATTCAAATGCTTGGGATAAGATCATTCTCTTATGCTTTTTGCAATCAGAGATGTACCAAATGAATTGACCAAATTCAGTCCATTTGATTTAATTTTAGTGAGAGAACCGATAAAATTGATTAAGGAGAAATTGGTAAATCAGAATTCAGAGGCCACATATTTGGACTACGTGTCAAACTTTAGGGAATGATTAAATAGAGTGGGGGAGTTGGCTAGACAGTATTTAGAAGTATCACAGCATACAATGAAAGCATCAAATATTAGAACATGTTTATAATGATGAGAGGCTTGTTTAAATTAGTGTTTCGGAGAGATTTACATAATATTGTGTAAGAAACATGACTATACCTCATCATCTCAATCATCTATTGCACTCCATCCATTACACACACAGAGATCAGGGAGCTCCCATTGAAGACACAGTTAAATAGTAATGACTTACCTACGACATGATACTGACTTCAATAATGAATGAAACATCATTCGCAAAAAATAATAAATTTCAATATTCCTCCTTGCCTGTAATATTTCATATCATAGAATCCCTACACTGACCCACCAAAGAGTATCCTACCCAAACCCAACCCCCTAGCCTATTACTCTACGTTTACCCCTGAGTAATGCACCTAACCCACATCATCCCTGAACACTATGGGCAATTTAGCATATCCAATTCACCTGACCTGCACATCTTTGGATTGTGGGAAGAAACCGGAGCACCCAGAGGAAACCCACACAAACACAGGGAGTGTGCAAACCCCAGACAAATATCTAAGTTCAGCAGAAAATAGAGATGACCAATGGAATATTGGCCATTATTTCAAAAGGAATGGAGTCTAAAATAGGGAAAACTGCTAAAGCTGGAATATTATGAATAGTTTAGCTTTTCTTATCTAAGGAAAGCTATACTAGCATTACAAGCAATCTGGAAAAGGTTCATGAAGTGAATCCTAGGCATGGAGGAGTTTCCTTATGAGGAGAGATTGAGAAAGTTGGGCTCTCCTGATTGGACTGTTAAAAGAATGAAAGGCAACCTTAATGAAACATACAAGATTCTTAGTGGACTTAGAGTGATAGAGACGTACAGCACGGAAACAAACCCTTCAGTTCAACGCATTCATGCTGATCAGATATCCCAATCTAATCTAGTCCCACTTGTCAGCACTTGGTCCATATCCCTCTAAACCCTTCATATTCATATACCAATTCAGATGCCTTTTAAATGCTGCAATTAGACCAGCCTCCACCACTTCCTCTGGCAGCTCATTTCATACACGTACCCCCCTCTGCATGAAAACGTTGCCCCTTAGGTCCCTTTAATACCCTTCCCCTCTCACCCTAAACCTATGCCGTCTAGTTCTGGACTCCGCCACCCCAAGGAAAAGACCTCATTTATTTATCCTATCCATGCCCGTCATGATATTATAAACCTCTATAAGGTGACCCCTCAGCCTCCGACACTCCGAGAAAATAGCTCCAGCCTATTCAGCCTCTCCCTGTAGCTCAAATCCTCCAATCCTGGCAACATCCTTGTAAATCTTTTCTGAACTCTTTCAAGTTTCACAACATCCTTCTGATAAGATGGACACCAGAATTACATGCAATATTCCAAAAGTGGTCTAAGAAATGTCCTGTAGACCTGCAACATGACCTCCCAACTCCTATACTCAATGCTCTGACCAATAAAGGAGAGCATACCAAATGCCTTCTTCACTATCCTATCTACCAATATATGAATAGGAAGAGTTTGGAGGGATATGGGCTGGGTGCTGGCAGGTGGGACTAGATTGAGTTGGGATGTCTGGTCAGCATGGACGGGTTGGACCAAAGGGTCTGTTTCCATGCTGTACATCTCTATGACTCTATGACTCTACCTGCGACTCTACTTTCAAGGAACTATGAACCTACATTCCAAGATCTCTTTGTTCAGCAATATGCCCCAGGACCTTACCATTAAGTGTATAAGTCCTGCTCTGATTTGCTTTTCCAAAATGCAGCACCTTGCATTTATCTAAATTAAATTCCATCTGCCACTCCTCAGCCCATTGGCCCAATTGATCAAGATCCCATTGTACTCTGAGGTAACCTTCTTCGCTGTCCAGTACACCTCCAATTTTGGTGCCATCTGCAAACTTACTCACTATACCTCCTATGTTCCCATCCAAATCATTTATATAAATGATGAGAGGGTAGAATCAGAAAGTTTATTTCCCCTTGTAGGAGGGTCTAGGATGAGAGGACATTATCTCAAAGAAAGGAGTTACCTATTTATGGCACAGATCAGGATGATAGTTTTCACTCAGAGTGTAGTGAATCTGTGAAAGTTTTTACTGCAGAAGGCAATAGAGGCTGGATCTTTCAGTATAGTCAAGAATGAGATTGACAAACCTTTAATTAGTAAGAGAATTAAGAGTTATGAGGAGAAACCAGGAAAGGAGAAAAGATTACCAGTTTACCAATCCCATACCTGATTCTTAGATGGCAAGACTGACATAAGAGCTGAGGTTGAATGATTTAGCTGGAGTTTAGAGAATGAAGCGAATCTCATAGAAACATATAAAATTCTGATAGGACGAGACAGTGTTGATGCAGGAAGGATGTTTCCCATTACTGACGAGTCCAGAACCAGTGGTAACAGTCAAAAATATGGGGTGATCCATTTAAGACTGAGGTGAGGAGAAATTTCTTTACCCAAAGAGTAGTGAACTTGTGGAATTCGCTACCATAGAGAGCACTCAATGCCAAAACACTGGATAATTTAAAGGAGTTGGACATAACATTTGGGGCTAAAGGGATCCAAGAATATTGGGGTTAAGTGGGAACCTATTATTGAGTTAGATTAGCTGTGATTATAATGAATGATGATGGGCTGAATGGCCTACTCCTGCTTTATTTTCTATTTTTCTGTGCTTTTCTATTGTCAATCAGACATGACGTCATTGAATGCCAGAGTCAATTCAATGGGCCAAATAGCCTACATCTGCTCCCAAATCTTATGGTTTAGCCTGTACCATTGAGAAGGACAAGAGCTACAAATGCATGAAATAGTACCACCTGCAACTTCCTTTCCTAGGCACACACCATCCTGCCTTGAAAGTATATTCCCATTCTGCTATCCTCTCTGTACTGGCCAACTACACATTTCTAAATGTTAGGATGTTGCTGGTGCTGGAGATTCTCACATGAGTTCCAAACTGACATGGTCAGCATTTCCCATCCTAATGTGATTCACAAACCTCCAAAGTATCAAAATTACCCTTTCAGCAAAAGTATGTGAACAGACTCTCTCCTACAAACAGCTGTCAATAATGAGTATTTATGATAGTATTTCCATGAATCCAAAGCAGCTTCTCAATTGCCTCTAAAGCCTTTCCTTACTTCTGAGTTGCTGGATGCCAGGGAGACCCATGGGTATGACATTAAATTGGAAAATCTGGTGACATTCTGATTGAATAATAAACCTATGTTAATAGACAGCCCTCCTCACTCGATGTATTTTATATGAGCTGTTCAATTCACTGAAGGAAATGATGGGTTTGAATCAGTTTCTCAATTTCTTGACATATTTTCTGTTTTGTTAACACCTCAGAACTGCAAAGTCTGAAGGTACTTTGGAGGCAATGCCTGACTTTAATATCATATGCTGGTGGAGAACCTCCACGCATATCAAAGGATTAGGAGACATCTCCTGGAGAATAGTTATATATTACTCATTAACTTGGCATGGATTAACCATTCTCTGAACTCACTTTTAATATGTTCTTTTAGCTGCTATAACCTTGTTGAAACTTTATTGCTGGAACAGCACAGCAGGTCAGGCAGCATCCAGGGAACAGGAGATTCGACGTTTCGGGCACAGGCCCTTCTTCAGGAATGAGCAGAGAGTATTCAGCAGGAGAAGATAAAAGGTAGGGAGGAGGGACTTGGAGGAGGGGAGTTGGAAATGTGATAGGTGGAAAGAGGTCAAGGTGAGGGTGATAGGTCGGAGTAGGATGGAGGCGGAGAGGTCAAGAAGAAGACTGCAGGTCAGGAAGGCGGTGCCGGGCTGGAGGGATCCGGCTGAGACAAGGTGGGGGGAGGGGGGATGAAGAAACTGGTGAAGTCCAAGTTCATCCCCTGCGGTTGGAGGGCAATAAAGTTTCAACTTTGATCTCCAGCATCTGCAGACCTCACTTTCTCCTCGCTGCTATAACCTTGTTGATTTGTTCTGAATCTATCGGTCTGTAACAAGTTGTCTTCCCAGGAATGTGCTTCAGGAATTAATTGGAATTGTGAAACATTTTAAAATTATCAGCAGGATAAATCACCATTTCAGAAGCTATGAATTAGATTAGGGAAAACTGAGTCTGACTAAAAAAACTGAATTTTTCAGAGGGAAGTGATAACAAGGGTGGATATAGGTAATGTGGTTAATGCAATCTATGTGCATTTTAGCATACATTGTCAGAGTGGCAGGAAACAAATATTTGATGAGTGTTTGTGCAACTGTATGGTTTTTTCCAGTGAGTTCCGCTGGACTCAGTATTAGACTTAAATATAGGCAGCATGGTTAAAACATTGGCAGACAATACAAAAGTTGGTTGTCAGTGAAATCTGTAGACTGCAGAAAGATACCAGAAGTCGAGCCAGGCAGGCAGACAAGTGGCAAGTGCATTCAACCCGGACAAGTGTGAGGTAATGCCCATGGGGACGGGAACGAGGCAAAGGAATAAGTGACAAATATTGAGAGGTGTAGAGCCACAGAGGGCCTTTGGAAAAATCCTTGATGGTCACACAACAGGTAAAATCTTATATGTTTTAACACTTTTAAACTTTTATACTCCATTGAGAACAGGCCCAAACTACTCATGCTCTTCTCATCAGGAACTCCTTCCATACCTGGAATCAACCTTATGAACTTTCTTTGGATTATCTTCAATGCCAATGTGTCTTTCCCTAAATAAGGGGATCAAAAATGTTCAGAGTATTCCAACTGCGTTCTGTACAGTGCTTTGTATAGATTTTGCAAATCCTCCCCATTTTTGTGCTTCATCCTCTTTGAAATAAAGGCTGACAGTCCATTTGCCTTCCCTATAACCTGCTGAACTTGGATGCTAGCTTTTTGAGTATAATGCACAAGAACTAATTAATTTCTCTCCACTGAAACCTTCTGCAGTCTTTCACCTCTTTAATAATATTCAAATCTTCCATTCTTCCTGCCAAAGCACATAACTTCACATTTTATCATATTTTATGTCATCTTCCCAAATTTTTGCCCACTCATTTAGCCTTATAGGTTTCACTCTCTAGATTCATTGTGTGGAGGTGCCATTGTTGGACTAGGGTGGACATGGTCAGAAGTCACACAATACCAGCTTATAATCCAACACGTTTATGTGAAATCATAAGCTTTCAAAGCGCCACTTCTTTGTCAGGTGAAGTGACTTCATCTGATGAAGGAGCAGTGCTCCTCAAGCTGGTGATTTTACATAAACCTGTTGAAAAAAACCTAGTGATGTGTGTCTTCTGAACTGGATTCATTGTGCCATTCTAACTACTTATCTTACCATTTTGTTTTCTCGTGATTTGCAAACTTAGTAATGCCATTTGATGATTAAAGTATCAGAAAGATACCATAGATTTCTTGATACCTCAGTCAAAGCAGAAAGCTAGATAGACATCAGAAGTAGCCGTGTTGTTTACAAACTCAAATTTTGAGTGCTTCCAGGGCTGAGTCAATCAACCAATCTTTAACACTGATAATTTTACCTGAGTAATTAAACTACTAGTGTTGCAAAATCATAGAATTCTGTACTTTCAGTGGTTTATGTAATTTTTAAATTTCAAATCTGTGTTATATGGACCTGTATATGATCTAAGGAAGATTTGTTCAGTTACAAAATTTCACTTTAAGGTGTCAGTTACCAGCACTGGATATTGTGGTGTCATCCCAAGAGAGGTGCATTATGTGGTGCTCTGAGGATGAAGACTAGATGGCTGGTACTGCCCAAATAAACAGTAGGTCATCTCCTCTCATATCCATTGAATTTATAATTTTATCGCTCAGCAACCTACGTGTTTTGTTGGCAGATATTGGATCTTGAAAGTCGTGGGAGACAGCAGTCCAACTGCACTGCTCTGAAATGTTTAATCAGTACCTTCCGATCACAGTTCTGTCCATTCAATGTGGAGGGGTCAGGGAAGACACTACCTAGACCCTGCTGCTTCTGAAGTTGTGCATTGTTACAGAGTCCAAAACAAACTGCTACTTAATCTATTTCTACTTTTCACACCAGTCATTTGTACCTATTTATACCTACTTTACACCTTTACTATCATACTGACTTTGTCAGGGACCTCATTCTCTGCTCCATTTGTTCCTCTACATCTTTTGTCAAAAACATGTCTCAGCCCCCTTCAGGTCTGAAGAATCATTGCACTCAAAACTTTAACTCTGTTTCGCTCTCCACAGACCTGTTTCGCTTCTCCAGCACTTTATATTTTATCTCTATTTCTCCAGCATCAATAGTAATTTGCTATTATTACAACAGGGAACAGGGCTAGACCTAGGTTTATGGAACAAAACGTCCATAGGAAAAAACAACACCCAAGTGCCTCTGTTTTGAAGTCCCGATAACATAAATAAATGAGACATCAAATTCGTAGTCAGCCAGCCATCTTTTGCCCTGCATAAAGTTAAGCACATCCAAACCTTTGCTACCTGTACCCTACCATGCACCAAGTCATTTTCAGATATCAGTCTAGGTCCTTTGTCACAAGCACAGAGAGAATGGGGGGTGAAGTTAAAATGATTACTGTTCTATTGTTAAACCCAAGTGAGGCATTGTTTGTTTCACTCCTCTCCCTTTTTAGCCCTGACTTTCTGAGGTAGATCAAAAGGGCTTTCCAAAATCCAATTTTCTTGAGTTTCAATTTTAAAAATAAATTAATAGAAAAATGCTTTCAGGTGAAATCAAAAGGAGGGATCATTAACAAGACATTCAAAATGAAGAGGAACTGAATTGCCCTATCAATCACATGTTTAAACATGCACAACAAAAAATAGGAAGGAATTGTGAATTTATGAACTTCAAAAAAAAAGTAAACACATGGCATTAATTTACATGGCTTGGAATCCCATAGTTCAATGTCCAATCTAGTTAGTCCTTTGGCTGATTGTGTAGTGAATTACTTTTCTGGCAGCTGGAAAGCAGATGATCTTGCGATCAAAAAATTGTCTGACAATCTTTCTCATGATATGAGTTTTGTGATACAGAGAAAGAGATAAATAGCAGCCCTTCTAGCTGATAAGGCCTGAAGTTGCACATCTTGTGCTGCCAAGGCAACTGACTTAGAATTCCGGAACTACACATGCAAGCAATTTTCTGATTTTTGTTGAGACAAGGACAAGTTTCTCAGTTGGCTAACTAGAAGGTCATCAACCTAATAGTGTAATTCTGTCTCCCTCATTAGAGTTTCCATTGCAAGGTGATGAGGTAACTGTAAAAGTACTAATGCTCATTATAGCATAATTGGCCTTGATGGTTTCCTTTGTCCAGACCTGCTGCAAACAGATGACTTGTCTCCAGGTCCTTTGTGTCAGCCTGAGCTAGTCTATACAATGCATGGGGTTCAGAAGCTACTGAAAATCTGATCACGTGGTTACTTTTGGCCATTTTTAGAGTCCAGCAAGCCTGTCCATTTTTAATTTAATTGTTAATCTGAAAATAGAGAACCGTTTTCTTTGCGGTTTCTGTCTATGCCCTCAGGCCATAATGACATGTCTTCATCCTTGGCAAAAAAAAGAACTACCTTATTTCTTAAAAAAACAAATCTGAATAGAAGTGACAAATTAAAGAAAGTATACAATCATTCTCTCAGCCATACCAAAGAAAAGGGAAATATAGGAAAGACACACACAATAATATTAATTCAGTGCTGCTGAGTGTAACTACACAAAATGGATGGCATTGGTTCAAGAAGGCTGCTCACCATCAACTTCTTGAGGGTATTTAAGAATAAGCAATTAATGCAATCTTAGCAAGTAATACCCACATCCTGTGAATAAAAAAGCAAGAAGCAGTTTTTGTGTTTTTGCTTCTTTATAAAGGTTTGGTGATATTTCCACACACTACTCACACTTCCACCCCAGCCCTAGAGATTAAGAAGATAAACACAAATGGTGCTCCAATGTCCACATCGGGGCTATTAGTGTGAGAATCCTATCTTTAAATTGCACAAGCACTGTGGCCAAATCCTTTCTCTGCTCTTTACTGAGGCATATTAACTGGGCTTTTGTGTTTAAGATTCTGATGCCTGCCGGTTTAGCAACTGACGGTTCAACTGGGTGATCATCCAGTGACCCCTTCTCAACAGACTCCTCTTAGCTGTCTTCAGATGTATCTAGCTTCTGGTAGACACTCAACAGCTGACTGGATTCTATTTTATCTTCACTTGAACCAGTCCTCTGGCAGCTGCCAGGGCGGTGGAACTTCAGGGTTGTGAATGACTGATTCTGGTACTTTAGGAGGGACTAGGTCCTCTACCAGTCCCACATCCTTTGGGATATCATTATCCTAAGATAGATGTCCAATTTCAGTTGTGCTACCCAGTGTTTTCTCTACTCATCCCTCAGCATCTGTCTGCCCATCTGAGAGACTCCCTGGTCTTCCTCTAGATAAAAGAGATGGTGTTGGTTAGTCAGAGCTCCTGCTCATCCATGGAATGCCAGCCTCCTTTACTGCCTGATATTTCTCCCTGGTTTGGGATCTTTCAGTGTTCCTAGCCTGACTCACAGGGGGCTGGCCAGCTTCCACTGCTCTGCCCTATGGATCTTTTGAATCTGGATAAAGAGTTTTTTCCTCACCGGCTGCAGATCCATTCGAAAACCCTTCTGGTCTCCCTCTATTTTCTCAATTTTACATTTGGCAAGCTCTGTCTTACTTTTCTGAATTCCTGTTACTGTGTAATCTCTCTTGGAATGCCTGTCTGGTCTGGGCTGTTAGTGTGAGGTCCAGATGATTCCTACAGTTACCAATGGCCTGACTCAGATGGCTAATTGGAAGGTAGTTACATTGAAAGTGTAGTTTTAGCTTCTGCATTAAAGCTTGTATTGTGAGGTGACAAGATTACCGTAAAAGCATTGAGCTCATCCTTGTCCTCAATTTAAAATTGTCAGCCTTTCTTCAAATCCTTCCATGGTGATAGCCTTACTTAGCTACATGGCCACCTCTAATGTTACAAGGCCTTCCGAGATTTTTATACTCCTCCAATGTCACGCTCCTGCACATCTCCACTTTTAATCATGCCTTCAGGTGCCTAAGCTGTGGAAATCCTAACCCAAACCTCACTGCATCTCTATCCTCCTTTAAGATATTCCTTAAGACCTATTTGTTCAACCAATCATTTGGTCATCAGCTCTGATATCTCCTATTAGGCTTGACATTCACTTTGGTTTGTAATGCTGCCATGAAAAGCCTTGGGATGTTTTAGTTGTCATCAGCAATCTCTCATTAATGAACATGATTGCTCATCGGGAAAATCTGTGCCATTGGTCATGGATTCTGTTGGTCCTTGCATGTCTGATGAGCCTGATCCTAGAGTCACATCTCAGACCACATACCTGGCAGGTGTTTCCGGTAAGTGGAAGTGATCCTTGGCATTGAGATCACTCACATTCCTTTCTCCAGTTCCTTTCCCTCTTGCTGATGGATGTTCTTAAAATATTGTGTCATGAAATTCCTCCAACTCGGTTTCTTCTGGGTGAGGGATCCCAGACATTGGGCGGCACAGTGGCACAGTGGTTAGCACGGCAGCCTCACAGCGCCAGAGACCTGGGTTCAGTTCCTGCCTCAGTCGACTCTCTGTGTGGAGTTTGCACATTCTCCCTTTGCCTCTAGGAGCTCCGGTTTCCTCCCACAGTCCAAAAATGTGCAAGTTAGGTGAATTGGCCATGCTAAATTGCCCATAGTGTTAGATGAAGGGGTAAATGTAGGGGAATGGGTCTGGGTGGGTTGCGCTTCAGGGGTTGGTGTGGACTTGTTGGGTTGAAGGGCCTGCTTCGACACTGTAAGTAATCTAATCTAATCTATGTTGCATTTCTTGAGGGAAGCCTTCAGGGAATTTTTGAACAGCTTCCTTTGTCCTCCTTTTAATTCTTGGTGAAGACTGTTTATCTTGGCAGCCAGAGCTCAAGCATCCGTCAAGGACTCTGATGTTAGTATGCCTGTCCTCCCAGCTAATGTGGAGAATCCATCTAAATAGCATTCTTCGTACTTCTCCATGTTTCTGAGGTGGAATCTAGACACATAGGTCAAGTTTCAGAACCAAATAGAAGAGTCAGAAGGATGGCAGCCTTATACACAAGGATTCTGGTACCAGTACAGATGTCACTGTCATCGTTAGGAGCTTGAAAGCAGCATTTGTGGATTGTGTGTAGTATTGGATCTCCACATCGGCCTTGCCCAAGGAGAGGAAATGCTTTTGGCCGAAAATGCTTTTCTCCATTGATCTTAATGGAGGGATGCCCAGTGATGGGTTGGAAAAATGATTTGAGTCTTTTTGAGGTTGAGGCTGTGACCGACTCTTCAGGACGTTCTTGCGAAGGCTTTAAGGTTGAAGATTCCCCTCTGAGAAAGCACAGATGACGTTCTCATCTGCATACTGCAGTTCCATGAGTGTTGTCACTGTTCTTCTCTTTGAACAAAAGGTTTTCCATCCATCTGGGCAGCACTCCCATGACAAGATGAAAGATGGTTTATGATCTCATAGTTCTATATAAATGAAGATGATGTTATTATTGATATTTCTGTTCTGGCCATTCTTTCTTATTTAGGACATTTGACTACTCAGTGATAGGTAGTTTTCTGACGTTGCTTCAGCTGCTCTCAGTAAACATCCTTCCTCCTCTTAATACATCAGTATTAGCTCACTCACCACCCCCACTTTGGGTCGTTTTAAGAATCAGGTGAAATGTAGACCATTTTAAAGGTCAGAGACTAGTCTGACCTTCTTCTGCTTTTATTTGTGTAATGCTGGTCAACCCTCAGGAACTGTCATTAGAAAAAAAAACATGTTTTTAAAACACTGAATTTGTGCATGCATGAAAAATTAAGATCAGTTTTCAACAATTTATTTTCTTTATTCAAACCAGGACCAGTTCAGGTACAGCATTAAATTAGCATTTCAGAGCCATCTCAGGGTTTCTAAAAACAATTCTTCCAGATGTAAATATTGCTAATTCCTTGTGTCAGAAATGCCATTATGTTTCATGTTAGACTGGGCGACACAGTGGACACAGACCAGTGGTAAGCATTGCTGTCTCACAGCACCAGGAACCCAGGTTTGATTCCACCCTGGGGCAACTGGCTGTGTGGAGTTTGCACATATTCCCCGTGTCTGTGTGGGTTTCCTCCCACTGTCCAAAGATATGCAGATTTAGGGGATTGGCCAGAGGAAATGCAGGATTACAGGGATGGGTCTGGTTGGACTGCCCATTGGAGGGGTGGTGTGGACTCAGTGGGCTGAATGGTCTGCTTCCACACTGTAGGGATTCTATAATATTAGTTCAATGAAATTGGAAAGTACACAACTGTTACCTGCTCCAACATTGGGTGTACCTTCAGCTGCTCAGGCCTTAAGCTTTGGAATTCCATTTCCAAATTCCCCTGCCATCTTTAATGTGCTTTTAAAAGCTACCTATTTGAGCAAGCTTTTGATCACTAATTATCTATAAATTTTGCTTGATAGCTCTCATGTGAAGCAGTTTGTGATACTTTATTCCATGGAAGATATTATATAAATGTAAGTTGCTGCCATGACAAATATAAGTGTTTTGTTGTCTTGGTCTGTCTAGTCAAGGAGTAACTTCCAGTTATCCATCTGTGCTCAGTTCCAAATGATAGGTTTGACAAATAAAGCTTATTTTGTACTGTTTAAACAGGTATAGATAATTCTGCAAATAAGGGAAGTGGTGATGTAATGTAATTGTCATTGAACACGTAATCAAGTTCTGAATTTGAATCCAACCATGGCAGATGGTAAAATCTGAATTCAACAAAATTCCGGAATAAAAAGTTATCCTGACAGTGACTATGCAAACACTGTTGATTGATTATAAACTCTCATTAAGTTCACCAGAGTCCTTTAAGGAAAGATATCTGCCATGCTTACCTGATCTGGCCTACTTGTGACTCCAGACCCATAGCAATGTGATTGATCCTCAACTGTCCTCTGGATGATCAGGAATGGGCAGTAAATGCTGCCTAATATCAATTCGCAAATCCCATGAAGAAAGAAAGTACTGCAACAGCAAATTACAAATGACTGACTTGTTGAGTAATTACTTTCTGTCAGTCCTCCAAATAGAGAAATGTAGTGATTGTAATGAGGCCAGTCAGCTGGTCTTCATAGAATATAAGTTCTCTGATCGGGCTGTTAATCTGGTCCATTCAGGGGAGCCCTGGCTGACAAATAAAAAGGGACAATGTCAGAGATACTGACTCTCTGATATTTGACTCTGAAAGAGGCAGTACTAAAGTCAACATCTATTCATGTGTAAATAAAAGGTGACTTGGTGACTGGATATTGGCCTGTGAGGAGTTAATTCAAGCAAAATGATATTCTTTTAAAGTTTATACAAGCAACCTAATTACAAACCAAAGATTGGAGCTCACTAAGATTTACCAGGATGTTGCTGGCAGTGGAGGATTTGAGTTATAAGGAGACCCTGAATAGGTTGGGACTGTTGTCACTGGAGCATAGAAGATTGAGGGCTTACCTAATAGAGGTATATAAAATCATGAGGGGTATTGATAAGATGAATGACAGATATCTTTTCCCTAGGATGGGGGATTTCAAGACTAGAGAGTATATTATTAAGGTGAGAGGAGAAATATTTTAAAAAGACATGGGAGCAATTTTTCTATACAGAGGATATGATGGATGTTTAAAAGATATTTGGATAAGTACATGAATAAGAAATGTTTGAAGTGCTATGGAGGCAAGTGGGACTAGATTAGTTTGGGATTATGGTTGGCATGGACCGGTTGGAATGAAGGGTCTGCTTCCGTGCTGTATGATTGTATGACTATGACTCGATGACTGACAAATCCCCAGAACCTGGTTGCTTCTACCTGAAGATTTTAAAAGAAATAGGTGGGGAAATTATAAATGCTTTTGTCATAATCCCACAAAGGTATTTCAATTCTCTTGAATACTGACATCCCTAATTTCTAATTCATGCACTAAGTTTGATGGTTTTAAAGAATATTGGCTAATTCTGAAGATTCTGTGTGGGTTGGCCAAAAGGACACAAATAGACACTAAAGAAAGTCAAATTAGACTTTTAGCTGATCAGTGTTAGATCTGATTCACCAGTTAGGTTGGTGAGTGGGATCACATTGGAGGCAGAGAGGGTGTTTGCTGAAGGTAGCCAAAACCACAACTGGTAGACAAACTACTACTGAGTAGCCAAATGATTGCAATGAAAAATATTTAGGTTAGAGATATTCAACCTCTCCCTTCGTGTTTGCTCATGGGTCACAAATACGGTTGAAGTCAATGTCCTTACTAATTTCTAAATATCTTAAGCTGTCGTGTAAATGATCAACATTGCTAACTCTAAAACCATCCATTTTAAATACAATAATTGATAAAACTAAGTATTGCTTTTTAAATAATAAAACCTTAGATTCACGGGAGTTGCAAAATGATGGAACGCAGAATTGTATTGGGCCCTGAATGACATAGACTATGGTGAGCAATCTGGGTGAATTGTGGAACAAGTCCACTGAGGCCTTTCTTGAGGTTGGGCAATAGTTAGATGAGATCTCACTAGGAAACAGTGAGATGCCTATTCGTGGGGAATTATAATGAGTTGTCAACCTCATTAACTATGATCTCACCCTTATTAATATGCAACTTGCTAACGTATCACCCACTTCGAGGAAATTAAATGGTGACAATTCTCGACATGAAAGTCAGAGCAGGAACCTGCCAATTTTGTCTTTCTTCATTCTCCTCCAGGTTGTCACCTTGGACATTAGGCAGCAATATCCCAGGTCCGGAACACCCTTAAAACTCAACCTCCGCCATCCCTGGGCAGCGACATGAATGAGAGATGCTGGTCTGTTCTGCAATATCTGGGCAGTTGGGAGGTCATGTTGCGGCTGTACAGGACATTGGTTAGGCCACTGTTGGAATATTGCATGTAATTCTGGTCTCCTTCCTATTGGAAAGATGTTGTGAAACTTGAAAGGCTTCAGAAAAGATTTACAAGGATGTTGCCAGGGTTGGAGGATTTGAGCTATAGGGAGAGGCTGAACAGGCTGGGGCTGTTTTCCCTGGAGCGTCAGAGGCTGAGGGGTGACCTTATGGAGGTTTACAAAATTATGAAGGGCATGGATAGGGTAAATAGGCAAAGTCTTTTCCCTGTGGTCAGGGTGTCCAGAACTAGAGGGCATAGGTTTAAAGTGAGAGGGGAAAGATATAAAAGAGACCTAAGGTGCAACTTTTTCACGCAGAGGGTAGTACGTGTATGGAATGAGCTGCCAGAGGAAGTGGTGGAGACTGGTACAATTGCAACATTTAAGAGGCATTTCCATGGGTATATGAATAGGAAGGGTTTGGAGGGATATGGGCCGGGTGCTGGCAGGTGGGACTAGATTGGGTTGGGATATCTGGTCGGCATGGACGGGTTGGACCGAAGGGTCTGTTTCCAAGCTGTACATCTCTATGACTTTATGGTGGCTGGTAGAATTGAGCTAGCGTTGGAAGTGAATGGCACAAGTGTGGCGGGTTTGGGACAAATAAAACTCACTATGAATTGCGATAAAATGTACACAGCCAAAAACAGGTAAGATTCAGCTCATAGCGTTAATGAGCACCAATCACTAAAATGGAGTAATCAGTGATAAATATTTATAAAAAGCTTAATGAGCTGTTGGCTTATATATGTTAAGCATAGAATATAAAAAAGGAAGAAGATTTGGCAGGGAAATACATCTGGAGTGCAGTTGAGATGGAGATTTAAATCATTGAGTATGAGAGGTCATTCTATGCATAGACTGTGGGAGAAAGCAATGAGAAAATGCATTGTTTTTGTATGAATAATAAAGGTTAAGGACTTTAAGTGAGAAGTAGGAGGAATTGAAACAAGATGGATCCAATTCCCTTTCGAAGGCTAACATTGAATCTTTACCCATCACCCAATCAGACAGTGCATTTGAAATCCTAACCACTCATTGTATAAAAAAGTTTCTCTTAACGTCATCTCTGATTCTTCTGGCATTAGCTTTTAAATTTGTGGCCTTCAGTTATTCTTTGTTCAATTTTTTGTGACCTTTAAAGATTTGTGTATGTACTGCCTCAGGCATCTCATGTTTTTGCATCCCTTTCAGTTTCTGATATACGGCAGGTTTTCACTTCAAGTTGTGTTCCTGGAAAATGCAACTTTATGGGAAAATATTTCAAGTGAACATTAACTCCCATAAAAACCAATTTCAAATCCAGCGTTAGGTTCTGTAGAGTTTGCTTAGCATAAGAAAAATTGAAAAACATTGTACCTTTGTTGAGATATTTTACATTGTTAACTTCTTATATTGGCAAAATAAATAACTTCCAGAATAAAAAGTAAGTCAAAAACTATGAACGAAAATTGTACTGTTCTAATTATAGTACAAAATCTCCTGCCCATCACTGAACTTGCTTCAGGAAACTCCCATTCCCTGATTACTGGGGATCCCCCTCCTTTCTGATCTTCTGCTTGTGACCTTCACAGAGATGGGGGAGGGGGAGAGTATTAACAAGAAAAAGCCTGTGATGCCTGAGGAGTGGGAGGAAATTCAAGGCCCTGCAACTGATCAAGAGGGGCAGTTTCACCTGTTTGAGAGGCCAATGAGGAAGAACATTGCTTCTAACAGCTCATAAAGATCTATCAGCAAGCATCTACAATGTGGCCTGGAACTAATGGTAGTTCAAGCAGGCAGGGTGGAGCCTTATGGGTAAAAGCTCCCCGATAATGTTCTCTCTAAGTTGTGTGGCTCAGAGGGTCTACACAGCGGTAGGAAAGGTTAAAGGGAATGTAGCTCCTGAGCAGACCTTGGGCAACTAGGCTTTTTGGGAGTGAGGTCATATGTCAGAAAGTTGTAAGCACAAGGTGACAGTCTTAAGTTGGAGAGTTAGAAAACAGGGCAAGCATCTCCAAAGTAGTACCAACCACATGGGACACAACTTTAAAATAGATCTTACAATGCTCAATGAGATTACAGGCTCTGTTGACTTATTGACCATTGTTAAGTGGGCAACTATAAGTGATAACTTACTGCTTCTTATTTTCCCCATACAAATATACAGTTTACCATTTTCTGAATTGAATTTCATTGTCATGTGCCCTCCAAATCCAATAGCTCACCTTTGTATTTTAATTCCCTCTATTGTGGCAAATCTGCTGGGGAGAGGGCATTCAATGTTAGGTTGGAGGTGGGAACTAGCCAACCACCCACCTCTGACCCCAATCAAATCCATGACTAGATGGCTTGTGGGTGACCTTCCTGTCAATCAAAGCCTAAATGTTGGAAATAAATGCCCTCATAAAGGCTGCATGCCACAACTGCTGGTTTTCATTTAGGCAAGATTGGACAGGTGGATTGCCATGTGAGAAGTTCAAAAATTAAACTCTACCAGAGTTGCTTTATGGACTTCATAGGCACTCAGTGCTTATTTAAGAAACCCAACCTCAGTTACAGAGGGGGTGGGGACAAAGCCAACTGAATACCAACCTCTGCCCATAGTATTAAACTTTTTACCTTCTGTGACATTTTCCCCCACAGCACCCATCAACATTCATCTGTTTTGCCCCTGACACTCAATGATTCTGTGCCTCAGGTGCATTACCAACAGTGGCCACAGTTTCCTGGTGGTGCGGCTGAACAGTGAAGATATACTGGTCTCTGATTGATTGGCTAGCAGTTTTTTGATGGAGGGACATCCACCGCATTAAGAGTCTGTTTGCAGGCAAGGCTCCCAGTTAGTTGCTTGATTAGCAATGAAGCTGCCTGAAGACACATGACATAAGGTGCTCATTGGTTCTCAACAGTTACAAATTGTAGGGAGTGAGTTCCAGCATTTTGATCCAGTCATGCTGAAGAAATGGCAATATATTTCTAAGTCAGGATGCTGAGTGGCTTGGAGGGGCATTTGCAGGAAGTGGCAATCCATTACATCTGCTGTCTTTTCATTCTAGATGTTAGTGGTTTTCATTTTGAAAGGGGATGGTGAAGGAGCCTTGGTGAATTTCTGCACTGCCAATTGTAGATGATGCACAGTGCAGTTACTGAGCTGGATTTGTTACCGGTACAGCCCAAGGTCGAGCAGTGAAGTGTACAAACATCCTGTAAGTGGATTAGAGATATGCCATGAATGTTCTTAGAACTGGCAATGTCATTTGCCAAAGTGTGTGATTATGGGGTGCAGTGGCCAGTGCCCATTGAGAGTACCCTGAGTTATTGGTGTCCAGTGACCAACAGACTGGTCCTTTGGAGCATGTGCGAAGCTGAAGTCACCAAGTACCTGCTCTGACTGCCATGTTGAGAATTCTCAATGTCTATTTTGTTTGACATGTTTGGTAAGATAGGAAGCTGAATATTAATTAGGTGAGTTGTATTGTTTAATAATCATAAAACCATAAGAAAAAGAAACAAGAATAAGCCATTCAGTTCCTTGAGCTTGCTCTGCCATTCAATAGGGCATCGGCTGACCTGACATTCCTCATGTCCACTTTTCTGCCTTTTCTCCATAACCCTTGTTTCCCCTACTAATCAAGAATCAACCTATCTCACCCTGAAAATACATGAAGTCTCTGCCTCTGACAAGAAGTTCCAAAGATTCACAACCCTCTGAGAGAAGAAAATCCTCCTCAATCTGTCTTAAATTGGTGTCCCTTTTTTCTGAGACTATGCCGTCTGGTCCTAGACTCTCCCATGAGGGGAAACGTCCTCTCAGTATTTATCCCATTAAGCTCCTTAAGGATCCTATATGTTTCAAGGAGATCACCTTTTATTCTTCTAAAATTCAGTGGGTAAAGTTGTTTAACCTTTGCACAGAAGTCAATTCGGCCATACCAGGAATCATTCTAGAGAACCTTCTCTCAACTGTCTCCAATGAAATCATATAATTTCTTAGATAAAGGGAACAAAACTGCTGCCAGTATTCCATATATGGTCTCACCAGCACCTTGTACAGTTGCAGTAAAATGTCCCTAGTTTAATACTTTAACCACCTTGAAATAAAGACCAACATTCCATTAATATTCCTGATTACCTGCCTCAGCTATGTGCTGGTTTTTAGTGTTTCATGCACAGTACCCCCAAGACCCTTTGTGATGCAGCTTTCTGCAGATTTTCTCCATTAAGTAATACTGTTCTTTTGTTCTCCCTTCCAAAATGACCAACTTCACATTTCCCAAACTATATTCCATCTGCCAACATTTTACTGACTTACTCAGCAATCTTGCAATCTGTCTTTCCACCTAAATTTGGCTATAATGCATTCACTTCCTTCCTCTAAGTCATTTATATATACTGTAAACTGTTGTGATCCCAGCAATGATTGTTCTGGAACTCACTGGTCACAGGTTGGCAACATGAAGAAGAATCGAAAAGTGTGGCACTGGAAAAGCATAGCAGGTCAGGATGGTGCCTGTATTGCTGTGATTTTCCATTGCCACTATTTTCAACTCTGACTCTCCAGCATCTGCAGCCCTACTTTCTCCTAAACCTGAAGAATCCTTTATCCCGACTCAGTGTTTCATGCCCATTAGCCAATTCTCTATCAATGCTACTTCCAACGCTGTGAGCTGTTACCTATCGATTTAGCCTTTTATGAGGTGCTTTGTTAAATGCCTTCTGCAAGTCAAAATGCAACATATCTACTGGTTCCTCTCTATCTATTCTGGTTGAGATTAATAAATTAGTCAGATATAATTATCCTTTCTTGAATTCGCACTGACTCTGCTTGACTGGATTATGATTTTCCAGATGTGCTGCTATTACTTCCTTAATAATTGATTCCAACATTTTTCCAACAATAATAGATGTAAGCTGATCAGCCTATAGCTACCAGCCTATAGCCATCCTTTCTTTTTGAATAGGAGTGTCACATTGACAGTTTTCTAATTCGCTGGAACTTCTCCAGAATCCAAAGACTTTTGGAAAATTATGATCAATGCATCTACTATCTCTGTAGTGCCTCTTTTAGGATCCTAAGATGAAAGCCATCAGGGTTGGGGGACTTAACTGCTTTTAGCTCCATTAGTTTGCTTAATGCCACTTCTTCAGTGGGTGATGGTACTTAATTCTTCCCCAGTGTTCTTTCGTAGAAGAAGAGCAAGTTGACTTTAAGTTGTACAGTTTAGATCTAAGTTATGCTATCCTGGATGGAATTTGGCTCCTATGAGGTTTGCAGCCGCTCAACCACACACCTCATGTTGGGCTGTATATCAGAATCAGTGAGTGTTGAATTTGTGTACTGGCTGCGTCAGCTTGAAAAGGGGTGGGACAATTGCTCACTTCAATCCAATGCTTTTAGTTGGGTGAATATTTAACTTAGCCCCTTTCCTGATTCATTTATTGCAATGATAAATTCTCTCATGCAAGTTTCCCCTCATCATTTAGTTATAATTATTTTGAGAAGGGAAAATTCATATCAACATACCCAGTTATTCTGAAATACTAAAATGAAATAGTTTTTGTTGTGTAAGTGAGACACCAGGAAATCTAATGCAAAATACACAAGGTCTGCTAGCTATAGTGGAAACAAATAATAAATTTTCACATTTAGACATGCCTTACACTAATTCTTTTTGAGGAGTTATTTCATTGTTGAGGTATGTTTAAAGATAAACATCGCAAGGTCATTTCAAACAGGAAGGCTGATGTACAAACCCACAGCAATCTACTTCATGTTTTTAGCAGAAGGTTGGTTGCACATATCCACCTACCATACCAGAACTAGTTCCGATCTTTTCGACTCTACAGGTGCTGAGCAAAATGTCTTCATCTGATAACTGTTTCGCTAAGTGTATTCTCATCATGATTAGTTTGGGTAAGGATGCTTCTTTACACTGATAAAACTGACAAATTTGAAAGAATAATCTACCGAACATTTCTGCTGATATTGTCACTTTCTGATCTTTGAATTTTTTCAATAAGGTCTTGCAGGAGTTCTTTTGTCAGACATTCTGTTACCCTAAATATTGTACAGGGCAGCACCAAATGTTGGCCTGTCTGCTTTTCATGGGAAATTAAATTATTTAGAAGGGAATTTGTCTTAACTTTGAAAAGAGAAAAGTTTGAAATGTCAGAAAAAATTGTTGGGGTGTATGCAATGGAATTAATTTTAGAATTCTCCTTTCCCACTACCTTTGACATTTTAATGTAAATTTAACCAAATGCAATCAAGGTCAAAAACTTTCATCCTAAGCCCCTGCTGCACTAGCTGTATTGTGAATACATCTTCATGGTGAGTATGTTAGTAAGTGAGCAACGCTTTTTAAGCAAACATGTATACCTCTATGCAGACATTAAACTTGTCTAAAACTCTTCTGTATATCCAATATGTCATTACAATTTTGTTTTATCTTTCAGTAAACTTTCATTTTACATAAATTTTGCATTTTGAAATTAATATACAAGCATCTTAACGTACAAACAGCACAGTGGCTCCGTGGGGGGTGGCACAGTGGTTAGCACTACTGCCTCACAGTGCCAGGGACCTGGGTTCAACTTCAGCCTCGGGTGACTGGCTGTGTGGAGTTTGCACATTTTCCCTGTGTTTGCGTGGGTTTCCTCTGGGTGCTCCGGTTTCATCCCACAATCCAAAGATGCGCAGGTTAGGTGAATTGGCCATGCTAAACCGTCCATTGTGTTCAGGGGTAGTCAAGGGTAAATGTAGCGTAATGGGTTTGATTGGGATATTCTTTGAAGGGTTGGTGTGGACTTGTTGGGCTGAAGGACCAGTAGAGATTCTATTTTATCATAAACTTGTATAATAAAATCAAACAGTGAAATGTTTTTCCATAAGACATAGGAGCAGAAGTTAGGCCATTCAGTCCATCGAGTCTGCTCCACTATTCAATCATGACTAATAAGTTTCTCAACTTCATTCTCCTCCTTTTTCCCCATAACCCTTGATCCTCAAAAACTTATCTATCTCAGTCTTAAATATACTCAATGACCTGGTCTCCATAGCCTTCTGTGGCATTGAATTCCATAGATTCAGCACTCTCTGGGTGAAGAAGATTCTCCTTATCTCCATTCTAAACGATCTTCCTTTACTCTAAGGCTGTGTCCTCGTCTCTCCTACCAATGGAAACATTTCCCCAACATCCAGTTTGTCCACGTCATTCAGTATTCTGTAAGTTTCAATTATGTTCCCCTCCCCCACCTCCATTCTTCTAAACTTCATCGAGTAGAGACTCAGAGTCCTCAAACGTTCCTTATATGTTAAGCTTTACATTCCTGGGACCATTCTCGTGAACCTCCTCTGAAAACACTCCAGGCTCAGTACATCCTTCTTGGGATATGGGCCCAAAACTGCACACATACTCCAAATGGATGAGAGATTCTTCATTGATTGTGTTATTCATTTGGGTTTTACACCTTGATTGCATTCTTTCCTGTAAAGATTTGATTCAAAAGAAAAATAATGCAGACAAGAAATGTTGATCTGCTGAATCCAAGTAATGTTTTCCTCAGTAAAAGTTCTCATTTCAATCTTAATATTAAACTCCCATGTCTTCAAATAAGTAAGCAAATTCACAGAGATATATTTGATTAGTTTTTAATTAATGATATTAATTTGTTTTGATTTTTCTTTGGAACAGTTTTAATATATTGTGAAGACCACATTTTCCAAACTCCAGGTGTTCTCAGAGCATTCGTGGGAGAAAGTGTCAGCATCACTTTTTCCAACTGGTACAATCATTTGAAAGCTGAAAGGATGCATGTTTCCTGGTGGAGGAGTAAACAAGTCGAAAATCCTGTATGTAGTATAACTTACTTGAATGATTCGCTGATACAAAGTCCTCTCTGTGATAATCGAACGAGCATCATTTTGAAGCTCAATACCGGTGTCACTCACTTTATAATCCAAGATCTCCAAATGAATGATTCTGATCTATATTATTGTAAGATTGCATCCTATATTCCACCACCTACTATAGAAATAGAAGGAAACAAAACAAGCCTCATAGTAGAAGGTATGAGTTATTTTGTTATATATGCCTCTGTATTATATAAATATGTATGAATATTATTGTCATTGCAGTAATCATAGATATATGTTGTATTTTCATTTAAATACTTTTGCTGGTCACAAGTTGAAATGAATTGTGAATATCTTTGTAAAAATATTTCTAAAGATTATTAACAACATCATAACCTACATATTTGCCTGTGTTTAATAGACAGCATTATGTACAGCATTAAGTTGACAGAACAACATCACTATATCCATGTGAAATGGAAAATAAAATAGTTTGTTTTCCTAAATTCTGTAGTTTAGGTGGCTTGGACATGCTAAATTGCCCATTGTCCAGGGATGAGCTGCTTAGGTGGATTACTCATAGGAAATATAAGGTTCCAGGGATAGGAACCTTACTGAAGAAGGGCTTATACCCGAAACGTCGATTCTCATGCTCCTTTGATGCTGCCTGATCTGCTGCGCTTTTCCAGCAACAAATTTTTAAGCTCTGATCTCCAGCATCTGCAGTCCTCACTTTCTCCAGGGATAGGGTAGAGGGTTTGGTTAGGTTGGGAAGCTCTGCAGAGAGCCAGTGTGGACTTGATGGGCCCAATGGCCTGCTTCTACACCGTAGGGATTCTACGTGTCTATCATTCTATGACTCCATGTTTTATTTTTTTTCTCTCCAGTTCCTCCAATGGTTGAAGTTACATTTCTTCCTCAGCCTGAAAATAGCTGTTGTGTACAATTGGTTTGTAAAGCAGAGAACTTCTATCCTGGTGGTATACAATTGAGGTGGAGAAAAGAAAGAACAGAAGGTTCAGTATGGATTGACTCTGGAACTACTATTGCCTCAAACAATAGCAATTCTGCAACAAGTTATGTCAACCTCTCTCATTGGAAGGCAGGGGATGTATATTCATGTCTCGTGAATCACTCGATGTTGCAAAACCCTCTCATTAGGAATCTAACCATACCATTTGATGAACAACGTGAAGGTATTTCAATTTTAAAGTTCTCTTCCCTTCTTGAAATCACTCTCTCCTTCCTTGTAGTGAGAAAATGAAATAGTCCAAAGGTTGTTAGGATTCATTCTATCTTCAACTCTTATTTGTATTCAGAGAAAATTGCGGATTCGATAAGTAGACCAGATTTCTTTGAACTCTTATTGATTTCATGACTTTGAAAATGAAAAGCACAGAAATAGTAATTTACTGAAATGAAGCCACTTAATGTTGTCTGGTTGCTCTGGCTAAACCTACCAGCTGGTTTATTTACAGGAATTATATGTATACACAATCAAAGAAAGTATTAAGAAACCAATGTGAAAATTCTAATTAATTCTAGTTAAAATGGAGTTGAGAAATTCCTTGTTCCAAAGCATAGATAAAGACCTCGTACCTAGTTGGTAGTTAAAGTTCAGTTGCATTAATTAATGTGACCCAATGTCAGTGTTGTGGGAAGTTGGAGTGGGGCAGTGGTGTTTTGTGGCAGTGGTTGGAGGGGCACACAGGATCTGACCTGAGAACAAATAACTAGTATGAAGTATGAAAAGGATTCCCTAGTCCCACAAAGAAGGTGTAGGCCTCAGCTGCTTCACCGAATTATACTATTCATAACTGTCTCCCATAAACTACTCCTTACCCTAGGCCCAGCTCTATCTCACCCTGAACTAATTCCCAGTAATGAAGGACAGCATTTCATCAACTGTTAATTATACCGATATCCCAGATCTGTTCCCAATTAAATATTCACCCAGTACTTTGTTATCCAGGAGTTTATTAACAATATATTAACTGCTTACATTGGAGCATTTCAAAATCTTGCTGCTTACTGTACACTTGAGCTGACTTTACACTTCTCACGTTTATGGATATTTCTGTGTATTTGGACCAAAATAAACACAAATGGTAACATTTATTTGATCTTGGGAGTGTTTTATTATGGGGGTTATCAGATGGCCTGCTAGTGACAAAGCCTTCAATTTTTTGTGTTGCAGTTGGAGCGTACTTATGGTGGGTGTTGGCTTCTCTGGGTCTAATTCTCATAAGTGTGGTTGTTTACTTGCTATTAAAGCGTTCAAAAAAAGGTAAGATCCAGATTATTTGAATCCTTGATTATAACCCAAGAAAGTTAGGTTTGTACATAGCTTGTCGAAATAGAGGTAATATTACTGTTCAGCACAATTCTTCTGAATTGATCTGGATTCCAGTAGGTGGATGTATGCAGGAGCTAAATGAATTTTATATACACTCTGTACAATAGTTTGACTTGTACAATTGATAGTTGGCTGTACTTGTTTAGAAAGCTGTCTTTTCATATCTGAAACCAATTGTCCCAAACCAGTTCCAACTGGATTTGATCGCTTAGTAAAATGTTGCACTTTGGCATTCAGATAATAGACATGGAAGATTGTTATAGGAACTGGAAAAGGTCACAATAAGGAATTGGGGTGCTCTGTGAAATTGAGTAAGACAGAAGCAGCATAGAGCCTGATTTATTCTGTAAGTCCTATGCTATAACATATCGTAGCAGTCCTTCACATTGATGTTGGCTTCACCTTTCATAAAATTCGCAAAGCTGGTTCTTTTAAGCTCAATAGTGGTCATTCTTGAAGTGGCCTAGGCCCTGAACTCTGGAATTTCCTCCAAAAACCCTATGTCTCTCCAGCTCTCTTTCCTTGATCAATATGCACATTAAAACGAACCGTTTGGTCAAATTTCTGACACTCTGCTTTGCATCATGTTGTGCAACTTGGTGTCCAATTTTGCTTAGTAACATTCCTGTGAAGCATCTTAGCAGATCTTGTAACATTAACAGCAACATACAAATGTTCAGTTGATAGTGGGGATGATACACAAGGTAAGTGAGGTGAAGTATTATATAATTATTTATTTCTGGGATCTAAAATAGAGAATTGTATGCTACAGAAATAATCTACTTGTAATTCCAGTAACCATTTACATTAAGTAAAAGCAGAGAATGATGAAAATACTTAGCAGGCCAGGGAGTAACTGTGAGGAGAGAAACAGAGTTAACATTTCAGGTCAATGTCTTTGTGTTATTAACTACTTGCTTTAAATTGTCTCTGCTTATGTAGAAATATAACCCAGAATTGTAATTAGTTTATACAAAGATACATTACATGTGTTCAGACTGTATATACATTGATAAAGTGGTCTACCTTTCTCCACTGTCTTTCATGCAGTAGAAGTGTATATGTGATTTATACGATTAAACTTGCAGAGTTCAGTGCAAGTATATTGACTCACATGAAGCATTTAATCTGTGCATGTCACATTGTTGTAGAAAAGCAAGACCAAAGTTAGCACCTGATAGAAAAGGAGCACTAAGTTAATAAAAAAAGAAGAAACAAATGGACTCTGTTGATTATTCAGCTAATTCCTCCATAAACCATGCACAAAACACCTTTTTACTCAGTCCACTTAACCTTTCCAATATAAAACAGGAGACAGCAAACATCACAAGAGTGTAGAGATCTGTGAGACCACATTCTGCATCCACTTGTAAATAAGTAACAATAGATGACCCATGTGTGCTGGCAATAGTCAATCAACCATAAATTGTAGAATATTCATTTGTGAGTAGTCTTACATTTATAGCCCTCAGTGAAAGAAAGAGATAATTAGATCACACGTTTTCAAGTAATTAGTTGGCAGGCAGCTAAAATTTAAAATTGACTTTAAAGAGCTGTTCTTAATGCCTGAGCTCAGTAGTTTCTCAAATGACTGAAGCTGAATGATGGTCTTGTTAGCAATGCCATAATAAGAATCTCATGAAGAGAAAAAAATTTCCTGTACTCGTATAAAATAATGAAAATAGCATCCAGCATTCATTTAGAGAATTGGTACAGAATTCTCTGATACGGTCAGTGTTCTAAGTGCATTTATATCACAACATGAATTAAACAAAGCAAACTGTGTCTTACACTACATCTCTTTCTTGTTAGCAGAACCTGAAGACAATCAGACCTACGTTAATGTTGGCACTACATTAAGAACTCAAGAGACTCCTGTAGCAAGTCAGAATTGTAATCGAAATTCACATTCAAATTATAGCTTTATTCGTCACTTTCCTTTGAGAATATATGAAAATACATTTTAATAAACTGAAATGGCAGCGAAGTTATGAAAAGGAAGTTGTCATTTCAAAATTGTACATTGTTTTCTGTCTTATTACTGTAAATTCCTGTTTTGGAGCTGAGCCAGATCCTGTGTGTGTGTACTATGTCCTATAAGCTTTGAAGAGGTATCCAAGGCAGAAATTAAGGTAGCATACAAATGTGTTGCACAGTTTGACATGCACCTGTTTGGAATGAATATTTTCCTAATTCTGAGTGATCATATCAGAGACCTTAAAAGTTTGCTTGTGTTTCTTAAACTGAACTTTTCCACTACTATGTTGTTTGGAAGGTTCTGTTGTTGTAAGTTATTCATCACTAATTTCTTATTAGAGTACTTTAATTTTGTTTGGAATATCTCAGCATAATATTCTACACAGCAAACAACATAGTTCAATTAAAGGTATATAGTCTGTTTTGAAAATATAACACAGTTTAAAAATCATGTAAATTACCCTTTACTACATCAGCATATAATTGCCCTATGATTAGTTGATTCAGAATACAGCTAAGAAGAAAATGTATGGCATGAGAAAGCACTTTGTGGCAATTTCAGCCCATTGCTTAAACAAAGACCATTACTTAAAGCTAACATAGCATGAATTATGCCCCATATTTTAAAAAATAAACTCATGAAGAGAAAACAATAAGATTACACTGTCTGAAAGCCAGGCAAATACAAACCATTATGTTCAACTAAACCTACATTAAACTGTGTTGATTATAGTAAATGATGGAGAACAATGAAGTGTGTGTGTGCAATTGGCATTATCTGTACTGGCAGGAAATAATGGGCAGAATTTTAATTGTGTCATCTTATACCACATACACTCTTTTGCTCTTTCCCATTTCTCATGTGATTCCAACTAAAAATCTAAGCACTTGCAACATATAAGGGAAACACACACACAAATCCACAGCAGGGGACGCTTTACACTGGTGAAACCTGACATTAGCTGACAATACTGCAACTACTGGCAGGTAAAAAAAAATCTCCTGGACAAAGCAATGCAGCTCTGCATCACGAACACAACTTTGCTGCTAAATGCCAGTGCCCATATTCTATGATGCCTTCTCTTGATTGTTGCATCCTTAAAAATGTTTCCCTTTAGTGCAGCCTGCTGCTGGGGTTGCAAAAGCAACTTGTTTAGTGGAAATAGTCCTTCTTTGTTGCATTCCCTCCTCTTGCTCTTGAGGCTCTAAGTGTACTTGCTGAATGAGACCCATAGTTATTTCAGCAATTGCACTGTATATAGAGAGCTGGCAGTGAGATTTGCATTCATGGATTTAAGCCATAGAACTGATGATAGTTTCAACTTTTTCTATTGCCCATAAGTGAAGTATTACAAGCTACACCAATGCCACAAGTTTTTCCTGTGCCACTAAATTTATTTTGGAGACATTTATAAAAATATTCACACTAATGAGTATTCGTGACAGGCAAATGTATTCCACATGTAAGGAAGCTAGAAGGTTGCCTGAGGCGCTACATGCCTCAAGTATGTTGCTGACATAATCTCAACATTTTAACCCTCTATTGTAAAACCAAAACTCATCTAATATTCAGCCAGCCAGCATATGACATTTTCCTTTCTTGCGGGCTGCAGAAAATTCTCCCTTTGTCTCACACAACCATTCAGGCAATCTACGATTTGCTTACAGTTTTCACCATTGTCACTATTACAATTATGTATTAAAGTATATATCATTAACTTCATTTGTTTTTGACTAATCTTTTATTTGTGATTTTGACATGTGTTGTTAATTCAGGTTGGAATTGTTTATGAACATAGTATTGTTCCTTTCACAGTCTCACAACAACCCAAGATGCACCAGAACTAACATTTGTTTTGAGGTATAATCACAGTTGTTAAGATCCCAGCTGATGCTGACTGCTTACTAAGTCACATCCCAGACTGAGATCTGGTCTGATAGATCATTTCTACTTTTTGATTCTGATGAGGTGATCTTTCAATGAAACAAAAATGCCACAGATTACAATAAAACAGAAGTTTATAAAGCAAAGCAAACGAAAATTAAATAGAACAGGCCAAACTATTTACATATAACATGAGTTTACATATTTTGAAATACATGGTAAAACCACAATTCCCTTATCCACCAATATCCCATTTTAGTATTCAAATACTAGAGAGACTTTCCTTCTCACACAAGGTTTGATTAAATTGTAACATCAATTCCTCGTCATGAGAATCTGGTAACCTCTTCCTTGATTCAACAGATAACTGGGCTTCATACAACCCCATCACAATTTTAACTAAATACTTCTGGTTTGGAACTTGTAAACTGCGCTCCTTATATTGAGGTAAATCTCTTTCTTAAAAATCCGAAACTACCTTCCTTTCTCAGAAGCAACCGTTTTACATGATTAGATTAGATTAGATTAGATTATTTACAGTGTGGAAACAGGCCCTTCTGCCCAACAAGTCCACACCGACCCGTCGAAGTGCAACCCACCCAGACCCATTCCCCTACATTTTATCCCTTCACCTAACACTATGGCCAATTTTAGCATGTCAAGTTTCAACCAAGACTTCGGCACACTGCCCAAGTGAATCCCAAAACCTAAACTTTTTTTAAGATAAGATTGTTTCCCTAAGCCAAAGAAAAAATCCAGAACCTTCTGAAGGCCTAATGCGCTACATTGTTTACTTTGTTCACTTGTAAGCTCTCCCAATATAAGCAAATGCCCATTAGCTTCCAAGGCCATCTCTGTTATACTGTTTATTTTAAAAGAAATCACTATAGCTGCAGAAATACTTACATGATAATCATTATCTACTTTCAATACACAACAAACCATATTCCACCAGTCAAAAATTCAAAAATCCAAAATAAACTATTTTAAAAATATATGTATATATATTTGTGCCTTGCATCACTCCGTCATTTTGACAAAACCTGGTCAACAACTTGCACACAGCAAGGTTTCACCAACAGATCTGTGACAAATGACCAAGGTAGGTAAGAAAAATGAAGAGAAACATTACAAAAGAAAGGCTAGAATTCTAAAGGGGGTGCAAGAGCAGACGGATCTGGGTGTATTAAACACAGATCATTGAATGAGAGGGCAGGATGAGAGAGGTTCAGAAAGGACACAGGATCCTGTGCTTTATAACGAGAGGCTGTGATTGAAGAAATTAGAGGTTTTAGTAAGCCACATGTCATTTATGAGCTCCTGATACAATTTCAGCCTGACATTGGGAACATGTTGGAAGGAGAAGGTAAGTAACAATGGGGTGAAGCTAATATGTGAAGGGGTTTCTCAGTTTGGTTCCCTTTTTAATGTAAGTTTGTAAATAATGTGACACAAGCAGGGGTTTTCTTTCTTCTCCATTTGGACGACCCACTTCTTATGAAGTACATGCATTGCTGAGTAGGAGATCAGAAACTGGGGTCTGATCACCTTTGTGCTTTTGCAGTGTGTGGCAGTTTGGAATCACGTCGGAGGTCATTTGCGACTTTGTTTACTTGAAATTTTGACTTGGTTGGAAATCTGTTTGGAGTGATTCAAACAAAGTCCCAGGAAAGATGGGCACTAATTTAGGAGACGGCGTCCCACATAAGTTGAAGGGGAGATTGATATTGGGTGATAGCCTGTAAACTGAGTAAAAGCTTTTTGTTTGAGGAAAGGCGTGATTAAAGCAGGTTTGAAGCAGACATGGATATCATATGTTGTTGTGGCAACCACTCACGCCTTCTGGCTGGTTTTGAATGTTACTACTTTTCTACTATCTTTAAAATAAAACTAATTGACCAGATTAAACAAAAGTTATAATTGTCAACCACCCACAAAGGCACTGTAATGCAAGTCAAAATTCCCAAAGAAATCTCTCAAATTTTAGACAAAGCTGTCATTTTAACAGATGGGCTGATGAAGCACAAGGTTCCATGCTCTGTCTCCAAGGGGACCCTGCTGTGGACACTACCATGAAAGTGTGGCATGCCGTCAGGTTCAGCAGTTCCCTTCTGCAGCCCACAGCCTGGACCTGTTCATGTCTGTTCTGCCCAGGTCCAAGATTAGACCCATAAAGATGTTCTCCAACCTGCCACCTTTCCCAGCACCCGATCCACAAAGCTCAGGGGAATGGCACTGAAGTATAACCTAAAGTTTAACAAAAGCAATGCCAAGGTCCATAACTATCTACCTGAACATGGCCCACAGACTCCACAAGGCCACAGATATAATAGGCAGCCTGGAAGTCTGTGATCACACTTAACTAAAAGCTGCACAGTTCTGTTGCATAGATCATCCCCCCATCTCAGGTCCCCGTTGGTAAGGGGGGAGGACTCCCACCACCAACATCAAATAACAGGCTAGAGGGTAACAAACATCAAATAACCAGGGCGAGTCTGAGAGGCAGGTGAAGATAAGAAATGAAGGATGTATAGTGCAGCCTTGGCAAAGCCAGCATGCTAACTGGAAGGATAATGAGTGAATTTCCACAGTTCAGTTCAAATAATAGGGTGCAGGTACCCAAGGGTGGCTTCAGAATCTGGAATTAATGTGAAACTCCATCTGAACAGGGGTCAATTCAGACAGAAATCCACCACACCCTAAAGCCACATCAACACCATGAGCATTGTCATAAAGTCATAGAAATGTACAGCACGGAAACAGACCCTTTGTTCCAACACAGCGATGCTGACCAGATGTCCCAAACTAATCAAGTCCCGTTTGCCAGCATCTGGCCCATATCCCTTCAAACTCTATCTATTCATATATCCATCCAGATGCCTTTTAAATGTTACAATTGTACCAGCCTCCATCACTTCCTCTGGCATCTCATTCCATACACGTACCACCCTCTGTGTGAAAAGTTCTGGACTCCCTCACCCCAGGGAAAATACTTTGTCTATTTATCCTATCCGTGCCCCACATGATTTTATAAACCTCTATAAGGTCACCCCTCAGACTCTGGCGCTCCAGGGAAAACAGCCTCTGCTGTTTCAGCCTCTCCCTATAGCTCAAATCCTCCAAACCAGGAAACATCTTTGTAAATCTTTTCTAAACCCTTTCAAGTTTCACAACATCCTTCTGATAGGAAGGAGACCAGAATTGCATGCAATATTCCAAAAGTGGCTTAATTATTGTCCTGTACAGCAGCAACATGACCTCCCAACTCCTATACTCAATGCTCTGCCCAATAAAGGAAAGCATACCTCATGCCTTCTTCACCATCCTATCTACCTGCTACTCTACTTTCTACTAATGGTGAAGAATAAATAACCATTGAGCCTTAATAAGAAGAGGCACTCGTCTTAACAACAAGATACAACTTATTGCATGATCACAAGAGATACAAGTTATTTTAACTGGTTAGGCACAACTACAAAAACTATTAGGAGCCTGAGGTGATACATCTTTCTGTTAGACTGAACCTTTTCCACCCAAGGACCATGTGACACAATGTGATTGGGTCGAGCCTAAGGTAGTCTTCAATATTAACATTTATATTACCTTATACAACAGCAGACAGAGCCAAGAAGAGAGAAGCTTTGACTAACAACAGAGTCAGGTGAGGAATTTAGGAGGGAACAGTATTTGAGTCCCATGGACAAAATAAGCTCAGAAGGGGTTTGAGGACTGAAAGCAGAGAAATCAAAGAGAGAAGTAAGATCACAATGAGGGCAGGGAGCACATTTGAAGATGTTTAACCCAATGGTCTGGGGGGGGGGGGGCAGATGTTAGAGACAGGGGCAGCTGAATAGATAGGCTCAAACTTTGTAATTTAGATCAGAGTGGTGCTGGAAAAAGCACAGCAGTTCAGGCAGCATCTGAGGAGCAGGAAAATCGATGTTTCGGGCAAAAGCCCTTTATCAGGAATAGAGGCAGGGAGCCTCCAGGGTGGAGAGATAAATAGGGAGGGGGTGGGGGGTGGGGGGGCTGGGGAGAAGGTAGCAAAGAGTACAATAGGTGAATGGGGTGGGGATGGAGGTGATAGGTCAGAGAGGAGGGTGGGGGAAGTTAGCAAAGAGTACAATGGATGAATGGGGGTGGGGATGAAGGTGATAGGTCAGAGGGGAGGGTGGAGGGTGTCCTCCTTCTTTAAAGATCGCAATTTCCCTTCTCACGTGTGGGCGATGCCCTCCAACAGATCTCATCCACATCCTGCACCTCAGCCCTCAGACCCCACCCCTCCAACCAAAACAAGGACAGAACCCCCTGGTTCTCACTTTCCACCTTACCAACCTTCGCATTATCCATATCATCCGACGACATTTCCGCCACCTCCAAACAGACCCCACCACCAGAGATATATTTCCCTCCCCACTCCTTTCCGCTTTCCACAAAGACCGTTCCCTTCTGGTCAGGTCCACGCCCCCCAACAAACTACCCTCCCTTCCTGGCACCCTTTCCTGCCACCGCAGGAATTGCAAAACCTGCGCCCACACCTCCTCCCTCTTCACCATCCAAGGCCCTAAAGGAGCCTTCCACATCCATCAAAGTTTCACCTGCATATCCACCAAGGTCATTTATTGTATCCATTGCTCCCGATGCAGTCTCCTCTACATTGGGGAGACTGGTCGACTCCTCACAGAGCGCTTCAGGGAACATCTCTCGGACACCCGCACCAATCAACCGCACCACCCCGTGGCCCAACATTTCAACTCCCCCTCCCACTCTGCTGAGGACATGGAGGTCCTGGGCCTCCTTCACCGCCGCTCCCTCACCACCAGACGCCTGGAGGAATAACGCCTCATCTTCCACTGCAGGGCACACACTTCAACCCGAGGGCATCAATGTGGACTTCACCAGTTTCCTCATTTCCCCTCCCCCCACCTTACCCCAGTTCCACTCTTCCAGCTCAGCACTATCCCCATGACCTGTCCTACCTGCCAATCTCTCTTCCCACCCATCTGCTCCACCCTCCTCTCTGACCTATCACCTCCACCCCCCCCCCCATTCACCTATTGTACTCTTTGCTACCTTCTCCCCAGCTCCCCACCCCACTCCACACACACCCCACCCCCTATTTATCTCTCCACCCTGGAGGCTCCCTGCCTCTATTCCTGATGAAGGGCTTTTGCCCGAAACATCGATTTTCCTGGTCTTCGGATGCTGCCTGGCCTGCTGTGCTTTTCTAGCATCACTCTGATCTAAACTCTGGTTTCCAGCATCTGCAGTCCTCACTTTTGTCTAGTCAAACTTCCTAACTGTTCTGAGAAATTATCACGTTTGTCTTTAGAGCTGGGGATGGAAGAGAGAGTTTATTTTGTAGTAGAGAATGGAAGTCAGTCGCTTTCTCTGTAATTTGGGTAATCCTGGAATAATGACCAATGTTGGCAGACAAAGGCAGGACCCATAAATACATTGTTCATTCAAGTCAGTGACAGATGGTGAAAGAACTGACATGAGGAAAAAACTAACTTGCCACAGAGCATCATGGTAGCTCAGTGGTCAGCACATCGCCTCACATCGCCAGGGAGCTGGGTTCATTTCCACCTTGAATGAGTGTCTGTATGGAGTTTGCACATTCTCCCTGGGTCTGAATGGATTCCCATTGGATGGTCCAGTCCCCTCCCACTGTCCAAGGATATGCAGGGTAGTCTGGTTAGCCATGGGAAATGTTGGGTAATGGGGATAGGATGGGTGGGCTGACTCTGGATGGGCTGGAAATGTGTTGCTGGAAAAGCGCAGCAGGTCAGGCAGCATCCAGGGAACAGGAGAATCGACGTTTCGGGCATAAGCCCTTCTGCAGGAAGGGCTTATGCCCGAAACGCGATTCTCCTGTTCCCTGGATGCTGCCTGACCTGCTGCGCTTTTCCAGCAACACATTTCCAGCTCTGATCTCCAGCATCTGCAGACCTCACTTTCTGACTCTGGATGGGCTGCTCTTCAGAGGGTTAGTGCAGACTTGGTGGGCCAAATGGCCTCTTTTCACACTGTGTGTTTCTATGTTCACTTTACCAGTCCACCTGTTGCAGATGTGTCATAACAGTATCAGTAAAAATATCATTGCTTTTTATTTGTTCGATATTCCTGCTGGTAATCATGTGACTCTAATTGTAGCATTTCTGTGCTTTATTTGTGCACTGACTCCTGGGGATTTAAGTGAGAAACCTTCCACCAGTTTAAGAACCAATCATTAACCACTTCTCTACAGATATTTTCATATCCGCATTATTACTGCCCTTTTCATTACGTCAGTTTTAATTTTGATCACAAGTTGTATGGCAAATGCCTTTGGAAGTAAATTTGCAAAACATAATTAGGATTACCTGATCAACCCTCTCTAATATGTCATCAAAGAACCCCATAAATTAGTTGAACAAAATTTTCTCTGAATAAAGCCACATTTTTCTCAATCTATGTCCATTTTTCTAAATACTATAAATTTTGCTCTGAAATGTTGTTTCCAGAAGCTTCTCCATCCGTGACATTAAATCAATGGCCTATAGTTGCTGGACCTATCTTCAGACCCTTATTTAAACAAAGATATTGCATTTCCACATCTGCAGAGCTCTGGCACCACTGTTGAATTGCAGGAAGATTGGAAAATTATGGCTAATTCTTTTTCACTCTGACTTCCTTCAAATGTATCAAATATGGTTATAGTACATAATAATATTTAAATTTAAACAGCCCGTGCAATATTTTCTTCTTCTTAAATTTAAACCCTTCAAGTGTCTAAACTATCTTCTCTTTCACCATGACCTGCATAACTACTTCTTCCTTTGTAAAGCCAGATGCAAATTTATTTGTCAATGCATGTATCTGTTTTTGGATCCCTAACTGATACACCCATTCCCCACTCTTTATCACTATTTTACTATTTATATGCTATAGAAGAGTTTGGATTTCCTTTAAGGTTAGATGCCAATCTCTTCTCATATGCTTTCTGGAGGTGGTGAGAATCACAGAATGTTAAGTATCTGCCATCCAAAAGCAAAGACAGTAAAAACACAAGTAAAACCTCAAACTTCAAAAGGAAGCAGATGGGGCCTGAGATTAAGGTCAGAAATTGCTGAGCCCAATGTTGGGGCTGGAGTGAGGTACTATCCTTCAAGCTCAACTTGAGGTTAATTGTGTTACGACCAAGATTGGAGCACAGTCTCTCTCCTGTGCTAAACACTAAGTTTAAAAACAAGTCGATTGTTTTGTGGTAGGAACCACTGATTCATTGAAAGGTTGAGCACAAAAAGAACTCATTGTATTTGCAGGGGCTGAGTAAATTAGCTGCTAATTCCTGTCCCACTTTCCAGCATCCGTTCTATAGCCTTGTAGATGACAGAGCTTCAGAGGCAGATCAGTTCCATTAAATGAGTTGGGGTTTCAGCTTCAATCACCAAATCAGGGCAAAGAATTCCAGATTTCTTCCACTATCTTAGTGAGAAAGATCTTTCCTCATGTTCCCAGTGATCCTTCTGCTGATCACCTTGTGTGGCCCTTGATATTGACCTCTGTGCACTACAGAGAACAGGTCTTCCCTGACCACTCTATCAAAGCCCCTTATTATTTTGTACATCTTGATTAAGTATGTTCTAAGGAAAACAGGCCTAATCTACTAAATATTTCCTCATTGCTGCAATTTTCAAGACCTGGAAACATTCTTGTAGATGTCCCCATACTCTCTCGACAGCAATTGTGTCCTTACTGTGATGTGGTGACTAGAACTGGACACAAAACTCTAGAAGTGGTCTAACCAGAATTTTATATGCTTCCAGCATTCCTTTCCTTCTGTTATAGCCAGTATTTTGCTCAACAAAGGAAAGCATCCCTTATGTCTTTGGTATCACTTATCTGTCAGTCTCGTCACCTGTGAATATGCACTCCAAGGCCCCTGTCTTTTTTTTAGATTAGATTAGATTAGATTACAGTGTGGAAACAGGCCCTTCGGCCCAACAAGTCCACACCGACCCGCCGAAGCGAAACCCACCTACCCCTACATTTACCCCTTACCTAACACTACGGGCAATTTAGCATGGCCAATTCACCTGACCTGCACATCTTTGTGACTGTGGGAGGAAACCGGACTCCTCTGAATACCCTCTTGATTATTGTCTGTTCTCTGGTTTTCTTTGCTGTTTCCAAATGCATAACTTTATACTTCTCCGAATTGAATTCCATTTCCCACTTTTCCACCCATTTAACCAAACCATTGATGTCATCATGCAGCCAACAGCCATCCTCTTCATTATCAACTAGCTGGCCAATCTTTCTTTTGTCTGCAATTTTCCTAATTATGCTTCCTGTGTTTAAGACTAGGCCATTAACATACATCCTAAGCAGTGAAGTACAGCAGAACACCGCTGAAAACTACTTTCCAATCACAAATAATATCCATTAACCATTACCCTTTGTATCCTGTCACTGAGGCTGTTTTGGATTCAACTCACCATATTGCCCTGAATCCCATGGGCTTTTTTTTAATGGGCAGGTCTGGCAAGCATGTCTTGTCAAATGCCTTATTAAAATTTATGAAGATAACATCGACTCTACTAATCTCATCCATTTCTTGTTACTTTCTCAAAAAAATAAATATTCAGAAAGATGATATGACATTCCCTTAACAAAACCATGCTGACTGTCCCTGATTGACCCATGCCTCTCCAGGTAATAGCTAACCCTATCTCTCAATATTCAGCAATGTTGTTTCAATACTGTCCACCATCAAGGTCGGACTGATCGGTTTATGTTCAGCTTATGAGAAAGTGAGGACTGCAGATGCTGGAGATCAGAGCTGAAAAATGTGTTGCTGGAAACGCGCAGCAGGTCAGGCAGCATCCAAGGAGCAGGACAATCGACGTTTCAGGCATAAGCCCTTCTTCAGGAATGAGGAGGGTGTGCCAAGCAGGCTAAGATAAAAGGTAGGGAGGAGGGACTTGGGGGAGGGGCGTTGGGAATGCGATAGGTGGAAGGAGGTTAAGGTGAGGGTGATAGGCCAGAGAGGGGGTGGGGGCGGAGAGGTCGGGAAGAAGATTGCAGGTCAAGAAGGCGGTGCTGAGTACAAGGATTGGGACTGAGATAAGGTGGGGGGAGGGGAAATGAGGAAGCTGGAGAAATCTGCATTCATCCCTTGTGGTTGGAGGGTTCCTATGCGGAAGATGAGGCGCTCTTCCTCCAGGCGTCATGTTGCCATGGTCTGGCTATGGAAGAGGCCAAGGATCTACATGTCCTAGGCGGAGTGGGAGGGGGAGTTAAAGTGTTCAGCCACGGGGCGGTTGGGTTGGTTGGTCCGGGTGTCCCAGAGGTGTTCTCTGAAACATTCCGCAAGTAGGCGGCCTGTCTCCCCAATGTAGAGGAGGCCACATTGGGTGCAGCGGATGCAGTAAATGATGTGTGGGGGTGCAGATGAATTTGTGACGGATATGGAAGGATCCCTTGGGGCCTTGGAGGGAAGTGAGGGGTGAGGGGTGAGGTGTGGGCGCAAGTTTTGCATTTCTTGCAGTTGCATGGGAAGGTGCCGGGAGTGGAGGTTGGGTTGGTGGCGGGTGTGGAGCTGACGAGGAAGTCGCGGAGGGTGTGGTCTTTCCGGAACGCTGATAGGGGAGGGGAGGGAAATATATCCTTGGTGGTGAGGTCTGTTTGGAGGTGGCGGAAATGACGAATATGATGTGGCGGATATGATGTATCTGGAGGTTGGTGGGGTGTTAGGTGAGGACCAGTGGGGTCCTGACCTGGTGGCGATTGGAGGGGCGGGGCTCAAGGGCGGAGGAGCGGGAAGTGGAGGAGATGCGGTGGAGAGCATCGTCAACCAAGTCTGAGGGGAAATTGTGGTCTTTGAAGAAGGAGGCCATCTGGGTTGTTCGGTATTGGAATTGGTCCTCCTGGGAGCAGATGCAGCGGAGGCGAAGGAGTTGGGAATATGGGATGGTGTTTTTAACAGGGGGCAGGGTGGGAAGAGGTGTAATCTGGGTAGCTGTGGGAGTTGGTCGGTTTATAGTGAATGTCCGTGTTGAGTCGGTTGCCCGAGATAGAAATGAAGAGGTCTAGGAAGGGGAGGGAGGAGTCTGAGACAGTCCTGGTGAATTTGAGGTCGGGGTGGAAGGTGTTAGTAAAGTGGATGAACTGTTCAACCTCCTCATGGGAGCACGAGGTAGCGCCGATACAGTCATCGATGTACTGGAGGAAAAGGTGGGGGGTGTGCTAGTATAGCTGCGGAAGATGGACTGTTCCACATACCCGACGAAGAGGCAGGCATAGCTGGGGCCCATGCGGGTGCCCATGGCTACTCCTTTGGTTTGGAGGAAGTGAGAGGATTGGAAAGAGAAGTTGTTCAGAGTGAGGACCAGGTCAGTCAGTTGAAGGAGGGTGTCAGTGGTAGGATACTGGTTGGTACGGTGGGAAAGGAATTAGCGGAGGACTTTGAGGCCTTCGTGATGGGGGATGGAGGTGTTTAGGGACTATCCAGGTAAATTTGAGGTCGGGGTGGAAGGTGTCCAGGTAAATTTGAGGTCAGGGTGGAAGTCCCTATACACCTCCATCCCTTGGATGGAGCATGAGGTAGTGCCGATACAGTCATCGATGTAGCAAAGGAAAAGGTGGGGGGGTGGTGCCAGTGTAGCTGCGCCCACACCTCCCCCCTCATTCCCTCCAAGGTCCCAAGGGATCCTTCCATATCCGTCACAAATTCACCTGCACTTCCACATGCATCATTTACTGCATCCGCTGCACCCGATGTGGCCTCCTCTACATTGGGGAGACAGGCTGCATACTTGCGGAACATTTCAGCGAACACCTCTGGGACACCCGCACCAACCAACCCAACCGCCCCATGGCTGAACACTTTAACTCCCCCTCCCACTCCGCCAAGGACATGCAGGTCCTTGGCCTCCTCCATCGCCAGACCATGGCAACACGACGCCTGGAGGAAGAACGCCTCATCTTCCGCATAGGAACCCTCCAACCACAAGGGATGAATGCAGATTTCTCCAGCTTCCTCATTTCCCCTCCCCCCACCTTATCTCAGTCCCAATCCTCGTACTCAGCACCGCCTTCTTGACCTGCAATCTTCTTCCCGACCTCTCCGCCCCCACCCCCTCTCTGGCCTATCACCCTCACCTTAACCTCCTTCCACCTATTGCATTCCCAACGCCCCTCTCCCAAGTCCCTCCTCCCTACCTTTTATCTTAGCCTGCTTGGCACACCCTCCTCATTCCTGAAGAAGGGCTTATGCCTGAAACGTCGATTCTCCTGCTCCTTGGATGCTTCCTGACCTGCTGCGCTTTTCCAGCAACACATTTTTCAGTTACGTTCAGCTTACCCTTGTACAGTTTTTGATTAGTAGTACAACGTTTGTGAACCTTTAATCTTCTTCCCCCCTGCCTATACCTAATAAGGACTAGAGGATGATTCTCAGATTGTCCATTATTTCCTCCTTGGTTTCATTTAACAGCCAAGGATTAAATCCATCTGACCTTGGTGAATAATGAATCTTCAATATCACTTCCTCCTGTGCTCCTGTTCTCATTCTGCTTATTTTAGCTAACGTTACACACCTCCTCTTTAACTAAAATGTCTGCTTCATCCCTTTCATTTATGAAGTCAAAGAAAAATATTCATTTCGAATGCTGTCCACTCTTCGGCATCCATGCACATGTTACCATGTACTTAACTGATTGGCACAACCCTTTCCTTCATTGTCCTTTTGCTCTTAGTGTACAATAGTATACCTCTCTTAGACTTACCACGTAGATGCGATAGTCAAGAAGGCACAACTTCAGGTGGCTCTGGAAATTTGGCATGTCCATCAGGAACCCCACTAACTTTTACCGATACACCATAGAAAGCATACTGTCTGGGTGCATGATGGCCTGGTATGACAACTGCTCTGCCCAGGACTGTAAGAAACTACAGAAGGTTGTGTGCACAGCCCAGACCATCACAGAAGCCAACTTTGCATCCATGGACTCCACTTACATGGCTTGATGCTGCAGAAAGGCTGTCAACATCATCAAAGACCCGGTAATGCTCACCTACAACTTCTTCCATCAGGCAGAAGATACAGAAGCTTGAACACATACACATTCAAGAACAGCTTCTTCCGGGCCATTATTAGACTGATGAATGGAATCTCTAGTTTCAAATAATGCTGATCTTGCCTAATTCACGGCATGTGCAACATAACCTGTATGCCTCTGCCCAAGGTTTATTTCAACCTATGTTCTGTATGTCCTTGCTTATTATGATCTGCCTGAACTGCTCATAAACAAAGCTTTTCACTATGTGTAGTTCACGTGCAATAAAGATTGGCCTGTACCTTTAAGAAAATTACGTGGTAACATGTGACATTTTAGTACAAAAGTACCTGGCTCTACTGTGGTCACTCTCACTGTGTAATGGGATCAGTTAGTGATACTTGTGGGTGTAATGTGCATCAGTAAGCATAGCACAGGCTATTTGTGTACATCTGTCGCTCATAGCCTTGTGGGTGAAGTGGAAAAATACCACTGTCTGAAGTCTTTCTGGCACAATTAACTGGGGGTCCCTTCAGTTATCGGACTCCCCCTGCCCCCAACCATGCCTCAAATATATATACATAAAATAAAGAACAAGTATGATGATGTGGAACTGGTGTTAGACTGGAGTTGATAAAGTCAGAAATCACATTACAGCAGGTTATAGTCTAACAGGTTCATTGGAAATCACAAGCTTTTGGAGCGCTGTTCCTTCACCAGATAGGTGAAAAAGGATTACTTCCCCTGATGAAGAAGTAGCACTCCGAAAGCTTGTGATTTCAAATAAAGCTGTTGGACTGTAACCTGGTGTCATGTGACTTCTGAATTTGTACAAATAAGAATGTCTTTGTTTTGTTGACTGAAGAGTTAAACTCCAATGTTTGTTTGTTTCTTCATATGTTACTTACAGAATCAAACTGTTTCAGTGAATATGTATGCGCATCAAGATATTTTTATGAATAAAGTACGTTTTTGAAAATAAGAAAGGCCATAGCCTTGAAAGTAGTGTTATAAATGAACTTTAAGATATCCCATTCAATAAAACACTGTTGTTTGTGATATACATAAATGAACTGGAAGAGGACATTGGTAAGTTTGATCAGTAAGTTTGCAGATGACACAAAGCTTGGTAGAGTAGCAGAAAACATAGGGGACTGTAAAAGAATGCAGGATAATATAGATCAATTGGAGAGTTGGGCGGAGAAGTGGCAGATGGAGTTCAATCCGGGCAAATGTGAGGTGATGCATTTTGGGAGACCTAATTCCAGAGCGAACTATACTATAAATGAGGAGAAAGTGAGGTCTGCAGATGCTGGAGATCAGAGCTGAAAATGTGTTGCTGGAAAAGCGCAGCAGGTCAGGCAGCATCCAGGTAACAGGAGAATCGACGTTTCGGGCATAAGCCCTTCTTCAGCCCTATCCGAGAGTTCAGGTCCATTGTATCCTGAAGGTGGCTGCACAGGTGGATAGAGAGGTCAAGGAGGCAGATGGCATGCTTGCCTTCCTGAAGAAGGGCTTATGCCCGAAACGTCAATTCTCCTGTTCCCTGGATGCTGCCTGACCTGCTGCGCTTTTCCAGCAACACATTTTCAGCTCTATACTATAAATGAAAGAACCTTGGGAAAAGTTGATGAGCAGAGATATCTGAGAGTTCAGGTCCATTGTACCCTGAAGGTGGCTGCACAGGTTGATTAGAGAGGTCAAGGAGGCAGATGGCATGCTTGCCTTCATTGGACGGGGTATTGAGTAAAAGAGCTGGCAGGTCATGTTAAAATTGTACAAGACTTTGGTTCGACCGCATTTAGAATACTGTGTACAGTTCTGGTCGCCACATTACCAAAAGGATGTGGACGCTTTGAAGAGGATGCAGAGAAGGTTTACGAGGATGTTCCCTGGTATGGAAGGTGCTAGCTATGAAAAGAGGTTGAGTAGGTTAGGATTGTTTCCATAAGAAAAAAGGAGATTGAATGGGGACCTGATTGAGGTCTACAAAATCATAAAGGGTATAGACAGGGTGGATAGAAATAAGCTTTTTTTCCAGGGTGAGGGATTCAATAACGAGAGGTCACACATTCAAAGTGAGAGGAGAAACGTTTAAGGGGGATACATGTGGAACGTACTTTTCACAGAGGGTGGTAGGTGTCTGGACCGTGTTGCCAGCAGAAGTCATAGAGGCAGGCACGGTAGATTCATTTAAGGTGCTTCTGGACAGATGCATGAGTAGGTGGGGAGCAGAAGGATACAGATCCTTAGGAATTGGGTGATAGGTTTAGACAGTGGATTTGGATTGCCACAGGGTATGGGCCTATTCCTGGGCTTAAAAATTTCCTTTGTTCTTTGTTTTTAAAACTGAATTTTCAGTTGTATATGTTATGTAAGCTAACCATATACAGTAGTAAACAACAAACACATCAAAGACCAATAACAAAAGCTCATTGAACTCTAAGTTTAGTAATTGAACCAATAATTTCCAAAACCTCACCACTCTCAACCACTACAATAATAAAACACCAATTCTAAAAGAAGTCTATAACTTATGAGATGCATTGATAGGGTTAACGGTCAGAATCTTTTTCCTAGAGTTGAAGTGTCTAAAACTAGGAGCATGCATTTAAGGTGAGATGGGGAAAGTTCAAAGGAGATGTGAGGGGCAAGGTTTATGCACAGAGAGTGATAGGAGTCTGGAATGTACTGGTGAGGGATGTTGATGGAGGCAGATACAATAGGGACGTTTAAGAGACTTTTAGAAAAGTACATGAATATGCAAGAACTGGATGGATATGGTCCAAAGGTAGGCAGAAGGGTTAGTTTAATTGGCGTCATGTTCAAAGGGCCCGTTCCTCTGGCATACAGTTCTATGTCCTACATACTAATTTTAGGGAGCACATGGTAAAAACCTGCCTGTTAAACTGAGAAGTAACAGCATTGGAGCTGAATTGTGGTCATTAAAGTTCTTTAATTTAAATCCTTACTCATCCCAACCCACTCGTTATTGCTAGCTAAAATATAATCTTTTAATCTTATCAGGCTGAACATGCATCAATAGCATATGAGCAGGATGTGGTGGTGTATCACATTCAGCAATGCAGCTCTGTGCACAGGAAACAAGAGGAGTGCAGCATGGGCCAGTCCTTCTCTTCAGCCTCCCAGCCATGAGTGCAAACCTGTGAACAAAAACATTTTTTCAGGTACATCACATTTTTTGTGGTCAAATTGTACAGTATGTCTCAAGCTTACTGTTGATTTCCTTAAAGCGAAGTTTGACCTTATGAAGATTGATTAAATTCATCTAAGACTTTCTTTTCTTTGATGCCCGTCATCCTGTTCCTATTCACACCTAATATTCTTCTTTGACCTATCCCTATTTCTTTTTTGATTAGATTAGATTAGATTACTTACAGTGTGGAAACAGGCCCTTCAGCCCAACAAGTCCACACCGACCCTCCGAAGAGCAACCCACCCAGACCCATTCCCCTACACCTAACACTAGGGGCAATTTAGCATGGCCAATTCACCTAACCTGCACATCTTTTGGACTGTGGGAGGAAACCGGAGCACCCGGAGGAAACCCACGCAGATACAGGGAGAATGTGCAAAACTCCACACAGTCACCCAAGGTGGGAACTGGACCTGCGTCTCTAGCGCTGTTGAGGCAGTAGTGCTAACCACTGTGCCACTGTCCCACCCAAATCTTATATCAAAGTATTGGAAGGGCCAGTGTGATTTTACTGAACACTTTCTTCGGCCCCTATTTTCTGGATATTTTGGGCTCAGCTTGTGTTACTGAAACTTTGTGAGTTGCTGCAGCAGAATTGTATTTCATCTGAATCTGTAACCTCTAGCACCAGTATATCCTCACTTTACCATTACTGCCATGCCAGAGGTTCAACCATGGTTCAATGAAAAGTGCAGAAATTCATTCGGAGCAGCGCAGGCATATCTAAAAATGACGGGTCAACACAGCGAAGGTAAAAGGCAACTGTACTAGCATGTCAAAACAGCAAGGCAGTGATAGAGAGGGTTAAGCAATCCCAAAAGTAATGGATCAGATCTAAATTCCAGAGCATATCTGCATTCTCAATGATAATGGAGCCCATCATGGCAGCACAAAACGCAAGGTTGACACAATTGTATCCACCTTCTGACCAGAAATGCCAAAATAGATAATATATCTTGGTGTCCTCCAGAAGTCAGCAGTATCACAAATGATAGCCTTCAGCCAAATCGCTTCAGTCCACATGATAGTCAGGAAATCGCTGAATGCACAGGACACTGCCAAGTCTGTGGGCCCTGACAACATTCTGGCAATTAGATTGAAGACATGTGCTACTGAACACATGTCCTGTACACATAAAGCAGGATAAATCCAAACCAACCAATTAGCATCCCATCAGACGACTCTCGATTAACAGTACAATGATAGAAGGTGGTACCAACTGAGTTATCAGGTGACAATTACTCAACAATAGCCTGCTTACTGATGCTCGGCTGATGTTCCACCAGGTGCACTCAATCCCTGGCGTCATAATATTGCCTTGGTCCAAATATGGACAACAGACCTGAAATCCAGAGGTGAAATGAAGATGTCTGCCCTTGACATTATTTGACTGAGTATAGCATCAAAGAGGTCTAGAAAAATAAATTTGAATTGGGGAAAAATCCCTACTTGTTGGCATCACACTGAGAATAAAGGAAAATGATTGTGGTTGTTGGAAGTCAGTCGTCTCAACTCCAGGATTTTCTTACAATATTGTCATAGCCCCTAGTATTTCCAGCTGGTTCATCAATTATCATCCCTCTATCATAAAAAATTAAGAAGCAATTCATTCTAATGTAGAGGGACATCAAAAAGGCTTGAAACAGAGGGATCTGGGAGTGTTTGTGCGTGAATCGCAGAAAATTAGTATGCAAGTACACCAGATAATAAGGAGGATAAATGCAATTTTAACATTTATTGCTAAAGGAATGAAGGTAGGGAAGTATTAGAAAAACATAGAACATAGAATATAGAACAATACAGTGCAGAGCAGGCCCTTCAGCCCTCAATGTTGCGCCGACCCCTGTGAACTAATCTAAGCCCATCACCATACACTATCCCATCATCATCCATGTGCTTATCCAAGGACTGTTTAAATGCCCCTAATGTGACTGAGGAGAAAGTCAGGAGTGCAAATGCTGGAGATCAGAGCTGAAAACTGTTGCTGGAAAAGCGCAGCAGGTCAGGCAGCATCAAAGGAGCAGGAGAATCGATGTTTCGGGTATAAGCCCTTCTTCAGGAATGAGGAGGTGTGCCAAGCAGGCTAAGATAAAAGGTAGGGAGGAGGAACTTGGGGGGGCACAAATTCACCTGCTCCTCCACACACATCATTTACTGCATCCGCTGCACCCTGGATGTGGCCTCCTCTACATTGGGGAGACAGGCCGCCTACTTGCGGAACGTTTCAGAGAACACCTCTGGGACACCCGCACCAACCAACCCAACCGCCCCGTGGCTGAACACTTTAACTCCCCCTCCCACTCCGCCAAGGACATGCAGGTCCTTGGCCTCCTCCATCACCAGACCATGGCAACACGATGCCTGGAGGAAGAGCGCCTCATCTTCTGCCTAGGAACCCTCCAACCACAAGGGATGAATGCAGATTTCTCCAGCTTCCTCATTTCCCCTCCCCCCACCTTATCTCAGTCCCAACCCTCGGACTTAGCACCGCCTTCTTGACCTGCAATCTTCTTCCCGACCTCTCCGCCCCCACCCCCTCTCCGGCCTATCACCCTCACCTTAACCTCCTTCCACCTATCGCATTCCCAACGCCCCTCCCCCAAGTCCCTCCTCCCTACCTTTTATCTTAGCCTGCTTGGCACACCCTCCTCATTCCTGAAGAAGGGCTTATGCCCGAAACGTCGATTGTCCTGCTCCTTTGATGCTGCCTGACCTAATGTGACTGAGTTAACTACATTGGCAGGCAGGACATTCCATGTCCTTACTACTCTCTGAGTGAAGAACCTGCTTGTAACATCTGTCTTAAATCTTTGACCCCTCAATTTGCAGATGTCATCATCCTGGGAAAAAGAGTCTCACTGTGCACCTTATCTAATCCTCTGATCATCTTGAATGTCTCTATTAAAATACCTCTTAGCTTTTTTCTCTCCAGTGAGAACAGACCCAAGTCCCTTAGCCTGTCCTCATAAGATCTTCGCTTCAGACCAGGCAACATCCTGGTAAATATCCTCTGCACCTTTTCCAATGCTTCCACATCCTTCCTGTAATAGGGTGACCAGAACTGCACACAATACTCCAAGTGGGGCCGCACCAGCGTTTTGTACAGTTGCAGCATGACATCACAGCTCTGGAACTCAATCCCTCTACCAATGAAATCTAACACACTGTATACCTTCTTAACAGCACTATCAACCCGAGTGGCAACTTCCAGGGATCTATGTCCATGGACACCAAGATCTCTCTGCATATCCACACTACCAAGAATCTTTCCATTCACCCAGTATTTTGCCTTCCTGTTATTCTTACCTTTAGCTACATTGAACACCATTTGCCACCTTTCAGCCCAGTTCTACAGTTTATCCAAGTATCCCTGCAACCTTCAACGTTCTTCTACACTATCCATCATCTGCAAATTTACTAACCCAACCACTTATGCCTGCATCCAAGTCGTTTATAAAAATGACAAACAGCAATGGTCCCAAAACAGATCCTTTTGGTACACCACTTGTAACCGGACCCCAGGCTGAATATTTTCCATCAACCACCACTCGCTGCCTTTTTACTGAAAGCCAGTTTCTAATCTAAACTGCTAAATCACCTTCAATCCCATGCCTCCACATTTTCTCCAAAAGCCTACAATGTGGAACCTTATCAAAGGCTTTGCTGAAGTCCATGTACACTACATCAACTGCCCTAGCCTCATCCACATGCTTGGTCACCTTCTCAAAAAAAATCAATGAAGTTTGTGAAACATGACCTGCCCTTAATGAATCCATATTGACTATTTCTAATTAAATTGTTGCAACTGTACAAGGCATTGGAGTTTGTGTACAGTTGTTGTACCCTTACTTGAGGAAAGATATAGTTGCATTGAAGGCAGTTCAGAGACATCTCATTGGAAGTGGTGAATTCCAGAACACTGAAGAAATGGCAGGAGGGGATAGATAGATTCTTAATTCATAATGAGGTGAAGGGCTATGGGGAGTGGACAGGAAAGGGGCGTTGACTGGAATCTTAATCAGACCAGCCCGAAATGTCGATTCCCCTGCTCCTCAGATGCTGCCTGACCTGCTGTTCTTTTCCAGCACCATGCTTTTCAACTCTGACTCTCCAGCACCTGCAATTCTCATTTTCTCCTGGTCTTATAAATGGTGTAACTGTAAGAGCAAGTCAGATGTTGGGAATTCTGAGGTAAATAACTCACCTCCTGTCTCCCCTAAGCCTAGATTAGAATGGTGTTGGAAAGGCACAGCAGGTCAGACAGAATCCAAGGAGCAGGAAAATCGACGTTTCGGACAAAAGCCCTTCATCAGAGCTTTTTCAAGGCACAAGTCAGGAATGGGATGAGATGCATTCCGCTTTCCCAGATGAGTGTAGGTCCAACAAACCTCAACATGTTTGACACTATTTGGAACAAAGCAATCCACTTGCACCCCATCCACCACCTTTAACATCCACACCCTCCACACTGATGCTCAGTAACAGCAGTGTGTACCATCTACAAGAACCACTTCAGTAACTCAACAAAACTTCTTAGACAGCATCTTCCAAATGATGATCTCCTCCATCTCAAAGGGCAAGGACAGAGTTGCATGGGAACACTATCACCAGCATGTTCCCATCAAGCCATTCATCACCCAGATTTGGAAATATATTGCTGTTTCTTCCATGTCACTGGGTCAAAATCCTGGAACTCTCTCCTTAATTGCATTTTGTGTGCACATACACCATTTGGACTGGAGCAGTTCAAGAAAGGTAGGCAATAAATGTTATCCAAGCCAGTCATACCCACATCATGTGATTGAATAAAACAAAACTTACAAATGGACAGTAAAAACTGACCTAAACTGTGATGCCCAAATCCCTGAGTGAATTAATAAAAAAGGAAGTTCCTTGGCATCAAGGTAAATATTGTGAATACTTTGCTTACTTGCTCTTGTCTAAAAGAAATGCATGTTATTACCCACATCAAATGTCATGTTGGTAATGTTTGCTTGACTAGTCCTTGACAGTTACAGACAAATCAACAATAGACAGTATAGTTAAAAAGGCATTTAGTGCATTTGCCTTCATTGCTCAGACCATTGGGTCTCAGAGTTTGGATGTCATGTTGTACAGGGCATTGGTGAAGCCACTTTTGGAGGACTGTATGCAGGTCTGGTCACCCTGCTATAGGAAGGACATTACTAAATTGGAGAGGTTTCAGAAAAGATTTACCAGGATGTTGGTGGGAATGGAGGATTTGAGTTATAAGGAGAAGTTGGATAGGCTGGGACTTTTTCACTGGAACTTGGGAGGTTGAGAAGTAACCTGAAAGTGATTTATAAAATCACGAGGGGTATAGATAAGGTGAATAGCAAAGGAGTCTCCCTTAGGGTGAGGGAGTTCAAAACTAGAAAGCATATTTTTAAAGTGAGACAAGAAAGATTTGAAAGAGACCTGAGAGGCAGCCTTTTCACACAGAGGGTGGTTTGTATATGGATTGAATTTCCAGACGAAGTGGTTGATGCAATTTAAAAGACGTTTGGACAGGTACATGAGTAGGAAAGGTTTAGAGGGATATGAGCTAAATGCAGACCAGTGAGACTAGTTTAGTTTGGGAAACTGGTTAGCATGGATGAGTTGGACAGAAGGGCCTATTTCTGTAATGTATGACTCTACGACTCTATGATACAGTGTCTTCTGTATAAGGTAAAATCGCCATAGTCCCAGGGGACGATAGGGCTACTCTCTCATTAGAGACAGAGAGAGAGATTTGCCCTGTATTTTAAATAGTAAAATCTTTAATATAGTAAGGTCCCAAGACACTTCGTAAGTAAGTTATCAACATAATTTGATACTGAGCCATGTTAGGTCAGTGAGGAGAAAGAGAGGTCTGCAGATGCTGGAGATCAGAGCCGGAGATGTGTTGCTGGAAAAGCGCAGCAGGTCAGGCAGCATCCAGGGAACAGGAGAATCGACGTTTCGGGCATTCCTGAAGAAGGGCTTATGCCCGAAACATCGATTTTCCTGTTCCCTGGATGCTGCCTGACCTGCTGCGCTTTTCCAGCAACACATCTCCGGCTCATGTTAGGTCAGTGTCAAGTAATGGAAGGGTAATTATTCAGATTTGCAGTTCATACTGATGTCATGAAGATAATGTAATCTTAATCATGATGCAAAGCCTCAATGCACATCACAAAGGATCATCATGATTGAAAAAACAAAAGTTGAAAATGGATACAAATAATGACCTTAAAAAGTTAAAGATTATGATTGGAAATAAAGACTGAAGTGGCTGATCTATGATTTTAAGATTCTGGATCAAAAATGACTGAGTTGGAGATTGTGTGACGTTATAGGCTAGAAGATATATCACATTACAGGTTAAGAGGAACAATATCATAAAGGCCAAAGGATATGGATATAGTCATACTGATGAAGCAGATCATGTGATAGGCTTCTAATATCTTGAACAAATTGTAGAACTGGCTCAAAGGTAGAAGACAGAGGGTGGTGATGGAGGGTTGTTTTTCAGACTGGAGGCCTGTGACCAGTGGAGTGCCACAAGGATCGGTGCTGGGGTCCTCTACTTATTGTCATTTACATAAATGATTTGGATGCGAGCATAAGAGGTACAGTTAGTAAGTTTGCAGATGACACCAAAATTGGAGGTGTAGTGGACAGCGAAGAGGGTTATCTCAGATTACAACAGGATCTTGACCATATGGGCCAATGGGCTGAGAAGTGGCAGATGGAGTTCAATTAAGATAAATGCGAGGTGCTGCATTTTGGGAAAGTAAATCTGAGCAGGACTTATACATTTAATGGTAAGGTCCTAGGGAGTGTTGCTAAACAAAGAGACCTTGGAGTGCAGGTTCATAGCTCTCTGAAAGTGGAGTCGCGGGTAGATAGGATAGTGAAGAAGGCGTTTGGTATGCATTCCTTTATTGGTCAGAGTATTGAGTACAGGAGTTGGAAGGTCATGTTGCGCCTGTACAGGACATTGGTTAGGCCACTGTTGGAATATTGCATGCAATTCTGGTGTCCTTCCTATCGGAAAGATGTTGTGAAACTTGAAAGGGTTCAGAAAAGATTTACAAGAATGTTGCCAGGTTTGGAGGATTTGAGCTATAGGGAGAGGCTGAACAGGCTGGGGTTGTTTTCCCTGGAGCGTCGGAGGCTGAGGGGTGACCTTATAGTGGTTTACAAAATTATGAGGGGCATGGATAGGATAAATCGACAAAGTCTTTTCCCTGGGGTTGGGGAGTCCAGAAATAGAGGGCATAGGTTTAGGGTGAGAGGGGAAAGATATAAAAGAGACCTAAGGGGCAACTTTTTCATGCAGAGGGTGGTACATGTATGGAATGAGCTGCCAGCGGATGTGGTGGAGGCTGGTACAATTGCAACATTTGAAAGGCATTTGGATGGGTATATGAATAGGAAGGGATATGGGCCTGGTGCTGGCAGGTGGGACTAGATTGGGTTGGGATATCTGGTCGGCATGGACGGGTCTGTTTCCATGCTGTACATCTCTATGACTCTAGATGGACAATGAACATTGCCTTATGTATTATCCACCACTCTTACAGCAAATCAATAGCACCCAGCTGAGTAAAGGGTGTGCTACACTGTCCAGTCTCTGGGCTGGATTTTCAGAGTAGTTGCAATCGCAGATTGCCATTGCACTTCTACCATTTCTGTTAAATCAGAGCTCTGCATTTCTGGCAGGAGATTCTAATCACTGTTCCTTCAGGAATGTGGAATGTATCATAAATGCTGCTGCATCCTTCTGGTGCAGGATAGCCAGAGGAAGCCGAATTACATCCCCCCCTTTTCACAGCAATGTTTGCTGTAATCTCTGATTTAAGTATTCAGCCACACAGACAGCCACTTTAACAGCTCCTGGGAAAAGTGGGTGTGGGGGCGCTGTGGGAATGAGCTGGATGTGGTTAGTTTCCAGGTGGGTATAGTGCCAGATGGAGAGGGTGCCAGAGTGTGAGGTCAGGGTGCAAGGTGGATCAAGTACCTGGTGCATTGTGGAGTGTTCAGGGATAGGTGCAGGTGAGCAGGATATATCACATCTGGCAGTGTGGGGGTGGTGTTGTCTCCAGCAAAGGGGGAAGGGGAGTGCTAGCTCAGGAGTAAGGGGTATTAGGGAGTTTGGGGTGGAAATTTCAAGGTCAGTTTAGTAGTTATCCAGGAGTTTATTTCCTTGGGTAAATAACAATGATACCAGCACACCTTGTATTCTGTGATTTAAATGGAAAGTTTAGGAAAGGCTCCAGGCACACGAGTATTACTCATCAGAATCATTAAATTCCTGAGCAATTCCCTTGGTGTCTGCTACATCAGGGATTTCGCAAAATATTGATGCACAGCTCCCACCTACGCCATGGAAACTACTACCTGGCCATTGGAAAATCCAGGCCAGGCTGTGAAGTTGTTCGTATGAGACAGCATTATGTAGCTGCATAGGTATCCAGCAGAGGGAGCCTAATTTGGATAGGAGATCAAAACAAAACACTGGTACAGGTATTTGCTGCTCACCATGTGGTCTCCTTTACATTGGGGAGATGAAGCGCAGACTGCACGACCACTTTGCAGAGCACTTATGCTCTGTCCACAAAAACCCACTTCAACACAGTACTGTGTTTTCCAGCAAACATCTCTGTCTCAGGCTTAAGGCAGGACTCCAATGAAACTCAACACAAGCTAGAAGAAAAGCACCTCATTTTTCACTTGGGGACTGTGGGATATAGATGAATTAATGTTATTTCTGCAACAATAAATTCTGATACTGAACAAGAATGAGGAAATATATATATTCAGCTAAAAAAATGATATGTTAGCATGAGACATGATTATAGAACAATGGTAGATGTATGGGCAAACAGGAAAAACATCTGTTTCCCACTTGTACAGAGACACAGGAACAAACCCTAGTTAAAGAGGTTATGAAGGTCAAAGTGGCCTCCGGATAGAAATAGATGCTGATAAAGAAAGGATATGCCTAGCTGTGACCTGTAGTAAGGATGACGTCAAACAACCTTATGGGGGGGCCAGAGATAGGCATTTGTCACGGACAAGGCCGGATAAACAGAAGTTGTGGGATCAGTCTTAAGGAAATGAATGACGTAAGCGGAGGATGAGGGCAAACAATGAAATAAGAAAAAATATGGGGATTCAAACTGTATAAATTTCGAGAGTTTGTTGGATTTGATGTGCATTTGTCATTGTCTTACCTGGCATTAGGCATTGCACCCACTTGCAAGTGTACAAATAAAACGGCACTACTAGTTCAGATTTTTGGTCTCGGACTGAAATTATTGAAGTGAGTGAGCTTTTGTTTCTCACAATTGGGGGCTGTCCGGGATTTTCTTCCATCACCAGGGGGAGTGGCTGGCCTCGCACACTGGGAAGACGTGTCCCCTTCCCCACTGAGGAGCGGTCTCGTGTCCCGGTTTGGTCTGCTCCCTTGGGTGACGTGTGAATCCTACAAGAGGGACATCTGAATCAGATAGTGATAGGAGCTCGATAGACGATACGGCGGTAAAAGGGGCCAGGCAACTCTGTGCACAGACCAAGGTAAGAAACCTGACTTTTAAGTATTGCCTTGGTGGCCGAGAGTAGAGGTATTTACTCGCTGAGGGACTAGCGAGGGCCCCGGGAAATGGGGGGTAGGCAGAGTAGCTGTCACGGACTAAAGGAAGAAAAAGTCCCTGGTAACATTCCTCCTGAAAGTCCGTTGGGGAGGATGTTGCGGGATTGGACAAGTAATACTTGTACAAGGGCAAAAGATAAAAAGACAATGATTAAATATTTTTGTTTAGTATGGACCAAAGAACAAATCCTTCGTCTGGCTGTCTTCTGGCCAAAGTATGGTTCGGACGAGGATTGGGTCTGTCAGTATTTAGATTTGTATGTGAATGGAAAACAACCTTTTAGTCAAGAGGAGGCGGACTATGCGTCCTGTTGGAAGGGCAGTTTGGGAATGATGTTAGTAAAGACAAAGGATTCCCCCTCTGCCCCACCTAGTCCCTGGGATCCTCTTAACTGTTTGCCCCCCCCCCCCCCCCCGTACCATAAAATCAGGTTAGGTGAACATGGGGGAGGAGGACAGACAGACAGACAGGGACAGGGAACAGATGATTCACAAGAGGAGGACGAAGGGGCGGGGGCTGGGGATGTTGTTGTTCCTGACCCTCAATCCTCAGCAAAAGAAAGGGAAGCTACAGTAGATGTAGAGGAGGCTTCAGGAGAATCAAAATCAAAGTCTAAGGTGGGAAAACAAAAGAAAAAGGGGAAGAATGTAACTTATCCCCTTCGGGAGGTACCCATAGGGGACAAAGAGATTGGGTTTGTAAGTGCCCCCCTCACTAGTGGGGAGGTCAGAACATTTAAAAAGGAAATGAAGGTCCTGGTTGAGGATCCGGTGGGGTTGTCTGAACAAATTGATCAATTTCTGGGGCCCAGTCTGTAAACATGGGCTGAGTTAATGTCTATTTTGAATATACTATTTACTGGGGAGGAAAGGGGACTTATACGGGGAGCTGCTATTAAAATATGGGACAGGGAACACCCGATTGGAGATGGGGATGCTGGACAGGGAGAGGTGAAGTTTCCCCTCAAAGACCCCCAGTGGGAAAACTAAAACCCGGAGCATAGAGAAGAAATGAGGGAATTGAAAGACCTGATTCTAAAAGGAATAAGAGAGGCAGTTCCAAATTCACAGAATTTGACTAAAGCCTTTGAAGTTAGACAGGAGAAAGATGAGACTCCCTCAGCTTTCCTGCAAAGATTAAGGGATTCAAGGCGGAAATATTCTGGAATGAACCCTGAGGACCCAATGGCACAGGGTCTTTTGAAAGTACATTTTGTGACAAAAGCATGGCCAGACATACAGAGAAAGATACAGAAGATAGAAGGGTGGAATGAAAAACCATTAGATGAATTGTTGAGAGAGGCACAGAAAGTGTTTGTAAAGAGGGAGGATGAGAGACAAAAACAGAAGGCGAAAATGATGGTAGCTACGGTTGATGAGGTAGTTAAGAGGAGAATGGAACCAATAGTGAGCAACCGGAGCGGCGGGTGGCAGCATGTAGGACAGAGAGGAAGGGGGAGAGGGAGAGGACAAGGGGGAGCATTTGATAGAGGGTTCGAGTGACAGGGGCAGAGATGGAGGTCTCCACAGGCAGGATGCTATTATTGTGGAAAGATAGGGCATTTTAAGCGGGAGTGTCCTGATCTACAAAGGGAAGAAAGGGCAATTCCGCTTATGAATTTTGATGAAGAATAGGGGTGTCAGGGGTTCCTGCCCTCGGGGGCCCACCAGGAACCCTTGATAAACTTGAAGGTGGGACCCTGTAGGGAGGAGGTAGTCTTCCTAGTAGATACGGGGGCAGCACGGTCATCGCTGAATTTTAAACCAAAGAAAGCAGAAATGTCAACATGATCAATTACTGTTTCGGGGGTAAAAGGGGAAGGAGTTACTGTTCCAGTATTTGAACCTATGATGATAGAAGGTCCTAAGGATAGGGTCACAGGAGAACTGCTGTATATCCCTGATATAGGAAGTAACTTACTGGGGAGAGACTTAATTATCCTTTTAGGACTGGAGATTGGAATTCAGGAAAAGGAATTAGTTGTACAACTGGCAATGTTGACAGACGATGCAGAGAGAGAGATAGACCCTATTGTATGGGCTAGAGAAGGGAATCGTGGAAAACTACAGATCCCTCCCCTTTTAATAAATTTAAAACGGAAAGGGGACGTTATCTGTGAATGACAATATCCTATTTCCATAGAAGGTAAATGAGGACTGCAGCCAGTAATTGAGGGACTGATTAGAGATGGACTGTTGGAGCCATGTATGTCTCCTTATAACACCCCAATTCTACCAGTGCGGAAATCTGATGGAACTTATCGATTGGTGCAGGATTTGAGAACATTAAATCGAATAGTACAGATCAGGCACCCAGTGGTGCCAAACCCCTACACGTTATTAAGTAAGATCCCTCATGACCACAAATGGTTTAGTGTGATAGATTTAAAGGATGCCTTTTGGGCTTGTCCCTTGGCGGAGGAAAGTAGGAATTAGTTTGCCTTTGAATGGGAAGATCCCAAGACAGGACGGAAACAGCAATACCGGTGGACTGTGCTCCACCAGGGGTTTACGGAATCCCCGAATTTATTTGGACAGATGTTAGAACAAATATTGGAGAAATTTAGCAGCCCCAAGGGGACTACCCTGTTACAGTATGTAGACGACCTCTTAGTAACAGGAAAAAGAAGAGAAAGAGTAGTAGAAGCCACCAACAAATTATTGAATTTTCTGGGCCAGCAGGGCCTGCGAGTATCTAAAAACAAACTACAATATGTGGAGCAGGAAGTAAAATACTTGGGACATTTATTGAGTGAGGGCAAGCGAAAGATAAGCCCGGAACAGATAGAGGGAATAGTGGGGATGCCACTGCCCAGAACTAAACAGGAGCTACGCAAATTTTTGGGTCTAATGGGATATTGCAGATTGTGGATAAATTCCTATGCTCAGAAGACTAGGAAATTATATCTTAAACTATTAGAGGGGGAGCCAAAATATTTAAATTGGGATGATGAGGAAAAAGAACTAGTTGAGAAACTCAAAAGAGATTTGATTCATGCCCCCATCTTAGCCTTACCTTCCCTAGATAAACCTTTCCACCTCTTTGCCACTGTAGATAAGGGAGCGGCTTTGGGGGTATTAACCCAGAGGTGGGGAGAGATGAGACAGCCAGTAGCATATCTTTCGAAGCTATTGGATCCAGTATCCCGAGGGTGGCCTGAGTGTGTGCAGGCCGTGGCTGCCACTGCACTGTTGGTGGAGGAAAGCAGAAAGCTTACATTTGGGGGAGCCCTAATAGTAAGCACCCCACACCAAGTGAGAACGATCCTAAACCAAAAAGCTGGGCGATGGTTGACAGACTCGCGGATTTGGAAATATGAGGCGATATTGATAGAAAAGGATGATCTAGTGTTGGTCACTGACAATTGTTTAAATCCAGCTGCCTTTCTTTGGAAAGGGGAAGGAGACTCTCCTCAGAATCCAGGGCACGACTGCCTTGACATTATTGAATACCAAACTAAGGTCCGCATGGACCTGAGAGATATTCCACTTCATGCAGGGGCTAGACTTTTTATAGACGGATCATCCCGGGTGACTGAAGGGAAAAGACATAATGGGTATGCAGTTGTAGATGGGACAAAAGGTAGTGTGGTGGAGGCAGGAAGGTTGCCAAATGGTGGTCAGCTCAGACCTGCGAACTCTATGCATTGGAAAGAGTCCTTAGGGCATTAGAAAATAAAGAGGGAACAGTATACACTGACTCTAAATATGCATTTGGTGTTGTGCACACTTTCGGAAAGGTATGGCAGGAAAGAGGACTGATCAATAGCCGGGGAAAGGAATTAGTTCATGAAGAATTGATTAAACGGGTCTTGGAATCTCTATTACTCCCCCGAGAGATAGCCGTAGTGCACGTAAATGGTCATCAGAAAGGAAATGAACCAGAGGTTAGGGAAAATAGATTAGCTGATGAAGTGGCTAGGGAAGCCACCCTGAACCCACAAGAAGTAGTGATTCATTCCCTAATACCTACTGTCCCAGGTCCTAGGGAAACTCCTATATTTACTGAAAGAGAAGAAAAAGAATTGAGAGATTTAGGGGCTACAAAAACAGCAGACGGGCATTGGAGGTTACCTGATGGAAGGGAAATGTTAAACAAAATGACGATGCGGGAGATTATGGCTGTCCTACACCAAGGCAGTCACTGGGGAGTCCAAGCAATGTGTGATTTAGTTCTTAGGGAATATGGATGTAAAGGAATATATACCATTGCTAAGCAAATATGTGAGGGATGCATAATATGCAGAAAGGTAAATAAAAAAGTCTTGAGAAAACAGGTCCCGGGAGGAAGAGACCCAGGATTGAGACCCTTCCAGAGTATACAAGTAGATTATACTGAACTGCCTAGAGTAGGAAGACTAAACTATATGTTGGTCATAGTAGATCATTTATCTGGTTGGGTTGAAGCATACCCCCTAGCTACCGCCACTGCAAATGGGGTGTCTAAAACAATATTAGAGCACATAATTCCCCGATATGGGTTAGTGAACCGTATAGATTCCGACCAAGGAACCCATTTTACCTCTAAAGTGTTACAGGGGGTAATGAAAGGATTGGGAATTTCCTGGGAGTTCCATACTCCATGGTACCCGCCATCATCAGGAAGAGTTGAGAGAATGAACCAAACACTCAAACGACAGCTCTCTAAATTGATAATAGAAACCAGACCCCCTTGGACCAAATATTTACCTATAGCTCTCTTGCGAGTACGAACAGCCCCAAGGAAAGATTTGGGACTATCCCCCTATGAAATCTTATTTGGATTACCTTACCTGGGAACGAATGGAGACTTGCCAATTCCCGAAACTAAAGATTTGTTTTTAAAGAAGTATATACTGGGCTTGTCCTCCTCTTTATATTTCCTCAGAAAACGGCACAGACTCCGTCCCTTGAATTCACTGTTCACCCCATCCGGCCAGGAGATTGGATCTTAGTAAAATCATGGACAGAGACTAAATTGCAGCCGGACTGGGAAGGGCCGTACCAGGCTCTTTTGACTACCGAAACAGCAATAAGGACAGCGGAGAAAGGCTGGACTCATTACACTCGGATCAAAGGGCCTGTGGACCCTCCAGTTGAGGAAGAAGTCTGGACAGCCGAATCAACGCAAGACCCGCTGAAACTCAGACTAAAGAGACTTTGAGTAACTGACTATACAGTGGCGACGCGAGCGCGGGATTATTTCTGTAAGATTGCATATTAAGCTTTTTTGTGCTTCAGCATGATGATTAGAATACTGGGAATGCTTAGAGCTATGATGCTAGCCCTCTTGGTACTGGGATTTTGTCAAATATCATTTTCATATGTATTATTAATGGTTCCTGAGTCTGATAATCCACAAGTAATAGACACTGATACATGCAGCTTAGTAAATTGTGGGGATGTAGATAATCAGAGACAGTACCGCAGCTCAGAGATACATCTTAAGTCTTATGGGGATGGCCTCGGGGATGGTACTTGGTATAATGGTCTCGTCACAGTACACCGGGCCCCCTTCCGACCAGCTCGCGATTGTCCCGATAAAAAGTGTAAACCCATATACTTAACGATAAGGAAAACCACATGGCACGAAGCAATTTTGGGGGGTGGCACTTATGAGATACAATTAAATGAAACATTTGGGATTGAAATGAAAGCAAATGGGAAGGAGTTTGTGGGCTGTTGTTTTCGAATTAGCCTAGGACAGGAAAAACAGGTAGAATTACTGGGTAATGAGATACAACCCTTCACCCCTCCCGATGATCCTAAAGTAGTAAAAATTATAGAGGTAAAGGATTTGAAACAGACCATCGAAATAGAAACTGGGTATGGGGATGCAAATGCCTGGGTTGAATGGGTAAAGTATACTGTAAAAAGTCTGAACAAAAGCAATTGCTATGCATGTGCTCCGGTAGGCCAGTGGCCCAGGTGGTTCCCTTTCCACTCGGGTGGAAGCAAGATAGGAAGGGCATGAAATGTATGATAGCCCTGTACCAGGATGAGACTGCATGGAATGATAGGAATTGTACCTCCCTATCTCTAATGTTCCCTCCCTTGGAGGAGAAAGATGCAAAAGCTCCCCCCACATTTTCCGCCGCAGTTGGAAATCACACGTCGTGTGGGCGCAGGCGAGGTACGAGTCGGTCGAGAGATTTGGGGGAGCTGAAATTATGTACAGAGATTAAGAATGTCACCGAAACGGAGAAGGGAGGGAACTACTCAGCACTAAAGGTTCCCCGAGCGGATCTGTGGTGGTACTGTGGAGGCAATATATTTAACCCACGCTACCTCCGGATTGGAGAGGGATATGTGCAATTGTACAATTGGCAATTCCATTTACCTTGGCATTTGAGAAGGAAAAGATCGTAGGGAAAAAGGGAAGGGGTAAGAGATTACTGTTAGATACTTCTTTTGATGACAAGATTTATCTTGATTCGGTAGGAGTCCCTCGGGGAGTACCTGATGAATTCAAAGCTCGTAACCAGATTGCAGCAGGCTTTGAGTCAGCTCTCTTTTGGTGGGTAACAATTAATAAAAATGTAGATTGGATAAATTACATTTTTTATAATCAGCAGCGATTTATAAATTATACAAGCGAGGCGGTTAAAGGAATATCAGAACAGCTTGATGCGACAAGTAGGATGGCATGGGAAAACAGAATAGCCCTTGATATGATTTTAGCAGAAAAAGGGTGTGTGTGTGTGATGTTAGGAGGAAGCTGTTGTACCTTTATTCCTAATAATACTGCGCCTGATGGTTCAATTACTCGGGCCTTATGGGGATTGACTACCTTAGCAGAGAAACTGGCTGAGAATTCAGGAGTAGACACATCTCTCACGGGATGGCTTGAATCCTGGTTTGGGAAATGGAAGGGGGTGGTGGTTTCTATCCTTACTTCCCTGATAGTAGTAGTCGGGGTATTGGTGGCCATTGGCTGTTGTATCATACCCTATATACGAGGGCTCACCCAAAGACTGATTGAAACAGCCTTGATGAAACAGATGCCCCTAAGAGGGAATCAGACAGAGGAACTTTATCGACTAAATAATAAGGAGATGAGTGAAACCAAGATGGATGAAATCTCTGAAATGATGCTTGCGAATTTTGGGAACGATGTTTAAAAAAAAGAGACAAAAATGCAGAAGATAACAAATGGTAATGAAAAGAAAAAGGGGAAATTGTGGGATATAGATGAATTAATGTTATTTCTGCAACTATAAATTCTGATACAGAACAAGAATGAGAAAATATATATATTCAGCTAAAAAAATGATATGTTAGCATGAGACATGATTATAGAACAATGGCAGATGTATGGGCAAACAGGAAAAACATCTGTTTCCCACTTGTACGGAGACACAGGAACAAACCCTAATTAAAGAGGTTATGAAGGTCAAAGTGGCCTCCGGATAGAAATAGATGCTGATAAAGAAAGGATATGCCTAGCTGTGACCTGTAGTAAGGATGACGTCAAACAACCTTATGGGGGGGCCAGAGATAGGCATTTGTCACGGACAAGGCCGGATAAACAGAAGTTGTGGGATCAGTGTTAAGGAAATGAATGACGTAAGCGGAGGATGGGGGCAAACAATGAAATAAGAAAAAATATGGGGATTCAAACTGTATAAATTTCGAGAGTTTGTTGGATTTGATGTGCATTTGTCATTGTCTTACCTGGCATTAGGCATTGCACCCACTTGCAAGTGTACAAATAAAACGGCACTACTAGTTCAGATTTTTGGTCTCGGACTGAAATTATTGAAGTGAGTGAGCTTTTGTTTCTCACAGGGATCCTGCAACTTTCTGGACTCAATATCAGGTTCAACAACTTTAGGGCTTGAGCACCTTCTCTCATGTCCTTCTCCAACACCCACACACCAGACTTTGTCATCACATGGGCTGCTACCACACACAACCCATTGTCAGCCACTAATAGTTCCCATTAGCAGCTACTGATTCCCTGCGGCTAACCTTTACCCAATCCTTTGTCTGTTCAATTGTTTTTACTCTCTGAGTATCACCTCCACATATTGCAATGGCTCAGTGGCTAGCACTGCTACCTCACAGCACTAGGGTCCTGGGTTCAACTCCAGGCTCAGATAACTGTCTGTGTGGAGTTCGCACATTCTCCCTGTGTCTGTGTGTTTCCTCCCACAACCCAAATATGTGCAGGTTAGGTGAATTGGCCATATTAAATTGCCCATAGTGTAGATTAGGTGCATTAGTCAGGGGTAAATACAGGATGATGGGGAATGGGTTTGGATCAGTAACTCTTTGGAGTGTTGGTGTAGACTTGTTGGGCCAAAGGACCTGTTTTGACACTGTAGGGATTCTATTTTATTCTATTTACTCCTCCCTACTCCCTCCAACCCAACTTTAGCATTTAGCAAACTTTCCCAACTATGATCATTTTTGAAGAAGCGTTACTGGACCTGAAATGTTAACTCTGTTTTCTCCCCATTGATGCTGAGTTTTTCCAGTGATTTGTTTTTGTTTTTAATTTGAATATGATTCTTCTAATGCTCAAGATAAAGTTCTGCTTTAATATATCTGCATACAGAAATTAGGAAAATGCTGGAATAATCATAGAGATGATTAACATAAAGATGGATTTTATTCAAATATTGGAAATTGGGAAGTAGGAGTTAATCGGATATACTTTGACCCACTGAGCCTGTTTTACCACTAAACTAGATAAAAGTCAAACTTCAAATTCAATGTTAAAAATCACACAATACCAGGTTATTGTCCAACAGGTTTAATTGGAAGCACACTAGCTTTCGGAGCACCACTCCTTCATCAGGTGGTTGTCCATCAGGCAGTGCTCCGAAAGCTAGTGTGCTTCCAATTAAACCTGTTGGACTATAACCTGGTGTTGTGTGATTTTTAACTTTGTACAACCCAGTCCAACACCTGCATCTCCAATTCAAATTCAATGTTATTTTCTCACCTTGTTCCTATATCCCTTAATATCTTTAATATCCATCAATCTCCGTCTTGAATATACCGAATGTCACGGCCTCTGGGTTAGAGAATTCAAAGATTCATGATCCTCTGAGTGAAAAAATTCTTCTGCATCTCAGTCCTTAACGTTCCATTTCACACTGACATGTGACCTGTGAACTTTGAAAGTTTCAATGAAATCACCTATAAACTCTCTAGAACACAGACCCAGTATCCTTAACCATGTCCCTCCATAGCACAATCTTGCCATTCATGGAATCAGACTGTTGAACCATCATTGAATTTCCTGCATTGCAAGTGTATATTCTTCCTTAGGTAAGGAGACTATAACTATACAAAATATTCCAAAGCTCTTTACAATTGCAGCAGAACTTCTTAACTCCAGTTCTCAATTCCTTGTCTGATCAAGGCCTCCAAATTACTTGCTGCTTGTTAGTTTGTAGTGTGAGTTATTACATTCTAGGTCCCTTCACTAACTCACTCACAAGCAGTATTTATTTCCCGTTCACAAATGCTTTACATTTACTCATTCATAATTCCTTTACTAACCCACTCACAAATGAACATCGCATTCCCATTTCATTCATTCATAGCTCCCTACTTTATCAGTTTCATTAATTCATAAAATCACAGTTCTGTAGTATATTTTACTATCACGAGATAGACCACAGGTGGCATAGGGGTTAGCACTGCTGCCTCACAGCGCCGGGGTCCCAGGTTTGATTCCAGCCTTGGCTAGCGCTCTGTGTGGAGTTTGCACATTCTCCCTGAGTCTGTGTGGGTTTCCTCCCACAGTCCAAAGATGTACAGGGCAGGTGATTTGGCCATGCCAAATTGCCCATTGTGTTAGGTGCATTAGTCAGAGGGAAATGGGTTGGCGTGGACTTGTTGGGCCAAAGGGCCTGTTTTCACACTGTAGGGAATCTAACCTAATCAGAACAAATTTAAAACAACCTTTTCTAATCAAAATAGCCCTTTCAAAGCCAATAGTGCATTTTCATACCTTATCAGTTCTTGCTATTTCTGAATAAGAGTAGCATTGAGAGCAATACCATATCTGCCTTCATGTCTCCATGAAGCATTATAATATTGATCAGCCCTTACCAACAATCTCCGGAGTCTGAATAGATAACAGAACACCAAATAATTTCCCCTGTTAGTATGTACTTGTCAAATATGTTTTAACTGGGTTGTTATCCCTCTAAGCAACTAACTGTCAAAACAGCGCTTAAGTGAAATTGCACAAATGAATGAAATTCACACCAGCAAATAGTAAATAAATCTCATAACCCAGCTGCAGTAATCAGTTTAATATTCTTTATTCTTTGATTAAGTACAGGTACAATTTCCAACTTTTTTAGAGCACAACTGATTAGGGATAGTCAACATGTCTTTGTGAGGGGGAAATTATGTTTCACAAACTTGATTGAGTTTTTTGAAGAAGTAACAAAGAGGATTATGAGGCTATGGCAGTGGACGTGATCTATATGGACTTCAGTAAGGCACCGACTGATTAGCAAGGCTGGATCTCATGGAATACAGGGAGAGCTAGCCATTTGGATACACAAGTGGCTCAAAGGTAGAAGACAAAGGTGGTGATGGTGGGTTGTTTTACAGACTGGAGGCCTGTGACCAGTGAAGTGCCACAAGGATCGGCGCTGGGTCCACTACCTTTCGTCATTTATATGCATAATTTGGATATGAACATAATAGGTATAGCTAATAAGTTTGAAGATGACACGAAAATTGGAGGTGTAGTGGACAGTGAAAAAGGTTACCTCAGAATACAATGGCATCTTGATCAGATGGGCCAATGGGCTGAGAAGTGGCAGATGGAGTTTAATTTAAATAAATGCGAGGTGCTGCATTTTGGAAAAGCAAATCTTAGCAGGACTTATCACTTAATGTTAAGGTCCTGGGGAGTGTTGCTGAATAAAGAGACCTTGGAGTGCAGGTTTATAGTTCCTTGAAAGTGGAATTGCAGGTAGATAGGATAGTGAAGAAGGTGTTTGGTATGCTTTCCTTTATTGGTCAGAGTATTGAGTACAGGAGTTGGGAAGTCATGTTTCGGCTGTACAGGACACTGGTTAGGCCACTGTTGGAATATTGTGTGCAATTCTGGTCTCCTTCATATTGGAAGGATGTTTTGAAACTTGAAAGTGTTCAGAAAAGATTTACAAGGATGTTGCCAGGGTTGGAGGATTTGAGCTATAGGGAGAGGCTGAAAAGACTGGGGCTGTTTTCCCCAGAGCTTTGGAGGCTGAGGGGTGACCTTATAGATGTATATAAAACTGTGAGGGGCATGGATAGGATAAATAGACAAGGTCTTTTCCCTGGGGTAGGTGTGTCCAGAACTAGAGATTTTGAATGAGAGGGGAATGATATCAAAGGGATCTAAGAGGCAACTTTTTCACACAGAGAGTGGTGTGTTTATGGAATGAGCTGCCAGAAGAAGTGGTTGAGGCTGGTCTAATTGCAACATTTAAAAGGCATCTGGATAGGTATATGAATATGAAGGGTTTAGAGGGATAGGGGCCAATTGCTGGCAAATGGGACTAGATTAAGTTCGGATATCTGGTCAGCAGGAATGAGTTGGACCGAAGGGTCTGTTTCTGCGCTGTACATCTCTATGACTCTATGATTCTATATAGGCCTAGTATTTTTACTCACATTTACTAACTTAAAAGACAAAAGGACTAACACTTCTTAATTATGCAAGACAGGCAGACACTCTTAATCCTATCAGAAGTAACAGCCAGCACTTAGCACATGTTTTAACCCATCTCCTGTCTCCCAGGACAAAAGCCCCTCAAACCTTTGTGGACTAGAGATAAAAATTGTAACACCATAATAATGGAATTTAATGTATGTAAGAACTGTGCATAAAGGGGCTCGTGTAAGAACTGTATTTCGGGATTCCATTGCCATGAACTTGTGCTACTTGTGATTTCTGAATAAAGGAGGCTACTTTTGCCACTCATCGATTTTGATCGTTATTTGAAAATGATCCCACAGCAGTAAATTACGAACTAAAAGAGACCCAGTTCCCTTTGGACACCAACACTTCCTAATCTCTCCCTGTTTAAGAAATAATCTGCATTTGTTTACAAAACGGATAACTTTACAATTTTCCACACTATAGTCCATCCTCCATGTCTTTGTCCACTCATTTGGCCTGTGTAAATCCCCCGCAGTCCTTTACACATCCCTCTCACAACCCACATTCCCACCTAGATGTGTGTTGTTAGCAAATGTGGAAAGGTTGCATCAGTGTCATCAATATGCAAGTCATTAATATAGATTATATGAGCTGGGGCCCAAACACTGTGTACATGTACCTAATTGAAGTTTCTTCAATTTAAATATTGTTATGAAAACAATTCTTTAAACATAGGAAGTGGACTTTTCTCAGCGTCTGAATAACATGAATAATGGCAAGAGGTTTGGGAAAATGCAGTGAGAATGAGAAATATGTGATTCTTGATATCAAGATACATAAGTTTGATTTTCTGCTTAATATTTCAATGGCTATATCAGTATCTCATTAATAAGCAGTGACCACTTTATTTCAATGTATTTGCATCTTATTATTGGCTAATCTCTTTTCATTTCTACAGAATTTGCAACTCCCCAAACATTTGTGAGAAACTAATCATCGCCAATTCCCACCTGATAAATCTGAGCGGTTCCTTGGCTAACTGAAGCCTTTTAACCCTTCAGAAATATATTGCTGTTCCTTCAGTGTTGTGTCAAAATACTGAAACTCTCTCCAAAATCTAAACTTACAAAGCTGCACTTGCAGAATCTTTTTCCAGAGACACAGTTTTGATGACAATAGAGCATTGGACATCGCCCAACCTTGAATGAGCGTGTGCTCCTTTGTAAAACAGATGGATGGAAACTACCTCTGACTTGAGAGAAGTACACTTTAATGAATTGTCACCTAGTGAAACACTTGAGATCACAGGTCAGGTCCTGTCACATGGCATTCCCATTCCCTTTGGCCTCAGTGCTCTCTTCACTAAATTGTCAAGTCTTGGATGCATTTATGAATGCTAGGGGAGAAGGATTTTTGATATCCGCTGCTATCTAGTATGATTATCAGAGATAAGAAATGCTTCACTAATATAACTTCTATAATCATTGGGACATACAAAAGTTTACATGACTCTGACATAGTAGCCAGATTCTACAGCTAAAATGAGCATCCACCAGATGTGTGAAGATTAAACGTGCATTTTGCTTTACAATTGTGAAAGGATGTTAATTTTCCCTCATCCATGAAACCTATCCGTCCTCAGAGAGTTTACTCCTCTCCTTCCTACTGCATCTAAATGAATTCTCACAGTCCATGGTAGGGGGAGCCTGCTCTGTGGTAGACCCCGTTAGCCTGGAATATGTGGGCAGACAACCCCAGGGGTATTTGTGACTCAAGAACCAAGATGCTCTGAGAGGATCCTGCCCAGATGCAGGCTTATCTTGCTCAGTTGTAATTTCCGTGGGATTGGGGATTGGAGACAGAGTGAAAGTAGAAGGACAGGCACCTCTGGAGTGTCTTGAGAGCACAATTCTTGGAGGGGTGTGCTGTTTGTGGTTTGCGCCTTTATCAGGGAGCTCTCTGGAAACATTACATCTCCTTGCGAGAAAAGATCACTTAGAATGAGGACAAGATCCATCATTCCCCCAGTTGCCTTGGCATTTGTGTAGATTTAGAGTGTTTTTTTGTTGGTGCAGACCTGATGGGCCAAAGGGCATCTTCTGTACTATGATTCCACAATGCTGAGCACAAATAGCTGAAGGGATGGAGTGTACGTCTACATGCGTTTCTGGCAGCAGCTGAGCATACACCTGATACTGGCTCTTTATGGCAAGTAACCTGCCCTTGATCTCTTCATTTCCAACTGCTGCCATGATATAGACTGCCTCAACCTGCCCACCCCCCTCGCCCACTCCAGCCTCTCACCCTCGCAACACGCAGCCCTCCACTCCCTCTTCTCCAACCCCAACCTCACCATCAAACCAGCAGACAAGGGGGTGTGGGGTTGCAGTGGCAGTTTGGCACACCAACCTCTACACCGCTGAAGCCATGTGCCAACTTGCAGACACCTCCTTCTACTGTCCCCTCGACCATGACGTCACCTCCCGTCACCAAACCACCATCTCCCAGATCATCCATAACCTCACCACCTCTGGGGATCTCCCACCCAGAGCCTCCAATCTCACAATCTGAGAACCCCCACCACCCGATTCTACCTCCTACCCAAGATTCACAAACCTGACTGCCCCGGTTAATCCATTGTGTCAGCCTGCTCCTGCCACCCGGGCCTCCTCCATCGCCAATCCCTAACCACCCAATCCTCATCTTCTGCATTGGGACTGTGCAACCACAGGAACCAATATGGAAATCAATGTGAATTTCACCAGTTTCCTCAGTCCCGCCCCAACCTTATCCCAGTCCCAAGCCTCCAACCTGGCACCGCCCTCTTGACCTGTCCATCTTCCTTCCCACCTATCCACTCTACCCTCCACTCCAACCTATCACCTTTTCCCCCACCTTCATCTACCTAATTGCATTCTGAGCTACCTTCCCCCAGCCCCAACCCCTCTCCCATTTATCTCTCAGTCCTCCTGGCCCACATGCCTCATTCCTGATGAAGGGGTTATGCCCTAAACGTCGATTTTCCAGTTCCTCAGCTGCTGCCTGACCTGATGTGCTTTTCCAGCAACACACTCTCAACTTTTCATGGCAACTGCCAACCTGACCATGGAGACAACCAGAAGCATATTAGCTAGAGGCAGCACAGTATTAATCACACTGGTGCAGTCGCCCAACCTTTGATCCAGTTACTGAATGACTCTGACAAACACTGCCTGCTGTGACTTTGTGTGTCCATTCACACCAAATTACTCACAGCCACTACCATGGAGTCACTTTCTGCCTGAGCATTCCCAAGTGCCCGGTCTCCAGCAGTCCTCTGGATGCCCACAGCCTGGCACCTTTCTTCCTCGGCTGACTGCAGAGACATGCCAATGATTTGCTGCTCAATATGCTCCTGAATCTAAACTGAAAACAGAACCCACTAGGGTATCATTATTTATGCTGCTAGAGGGTGGAGGGGACATCCTTTATGAATGCATCCTTTGAGGGATCTGTGACTTCTTTCTCAGAGGCGGAGGAGGAGTTGATGGTGTGAGGTGGGTGGGTGTTGTGTGGTGACACCCCTGGTGTTTGCATAATGGAAGAGAGGCCATTTGGTGTTCAATAGGGATAGAAATATACGTATTGTAACAATGAATTTACAGCGATGGTAATTCCAGTGCGCGTTGCCCGATGAAGCATACTATGTGGCATGGACATGAATAGTGCAGTGTCCAAGCATCAATGAGCCACTTCACTCTGGCTGAGTATGAGATTGTGGGAGAAAACTCACAATGAGCCGTGACAGAAACACTTCATGAATCTTCCTGAAAATAGCACTTTGCCAAAATGTCGGAAATATCAATCCATGGATGGGTGTTTGAGGGATTGTTATAATTGTTTCATTTAACAGACTGAGGAGATATGGACTTGATGCTTTTAAAAGGTTACTAAAGAATATTTTGGACACATTTATAAACTCTTACTGGAAGTTACCTACTTGAAACCAGCTTCTTGGACTTGTGTACTAGAAGTCATCTGTCTGAGCAGTTAGATTTCACTAAGACAGTGAATGCCTCCCACCTTATAATGATGCACAGTAAATGCTGTGAACCTCAGCAACATTATGTTGCAGACCATGTTTTGTGTAGAGACAGTGATTCCAGCTTCTTAATGTGATACTGTAATACTGAAACAAAGATTACAGCCTGAAATTTATACTTGCTGGAATTGCTTTGATTGATTATACTTGATTGATTTGCAGGCCTGAAAGGAAAGCTTTAAATATTAAGCTGCAAAATTAGGATACAAGGACACGAATTGGAAAAGTTTGAATAGTTTAAAAGGAACTGCCTACAGTGCTTCCACAAAATAAGTTTTATACTTTCATTAAAAGTTATTTTCAGTCATTTAACATGAGTTACCTGCAGATGTTAGTTTGAAATTGTGATCTCTAATGTATGGCCATATCAGATATTGCTTAGTTGGTAGCGTTTTCATCAGAAGGTTGTAAGTTTAGGTTTCCATTCAAGACAAAGTTTAAGGTTGCCATTCCTTTGCAGTACTTAATGAATACTTTTGGTTAAGATATCAATCTGAGGCCTTAATTACTTTGTCAGATGGATATGGAAGATGCCACATCAATACTTTGAGGAAGAATAGGTGATAATTCTTATAAGTTAATGGTTCTGAAGGAGTCAATATTGAAGCTGTTATTGAAGTCTACCCAATCTGATAATGTCACAAAACCTTTGGGTTGAGAAGAAGCAGTCTAGCAAGAGGTCCCAACAGTGGTATCATTGCCGTCTTCTGTTGGACTTTGTAATTATGCCTATCTAGGCAGTGTAACCCGTACTTAATGCTATTGTATAAAACAGACATCTTGTTAAAATCAGTGCTTCTCTCATTAAGTTTCAGTATTTTATTCTCCACTGTTGTTAATTTCAAAGGCCTTTAGACTCAGTTGAGAAAGGAGGATTGGTACCCCATCAGTGGCAGTTTAACCATTTGTAAACTTTATGTTTCAAAGCACAGAAATGTGGATTGGTGACACCACCTTACCTCAACCAAGAGCAATTAATGGTTCATACTTCATCAAATGACATGGTGATCAACAGTAGAATCATTGTAAAAATAATTTATATAACAACAGTGATAAAAAATCCATTTGCTCAAGGGGGAGGATATTTCAGAAGTGAGTTTACCAATTTACAAATGGTATCATTTTATGACATCACAATAGCAACCGAAAGGTCAGCAGCATTCTTAGAAGTAGCAGCAAAAGCAACCCTTCAGATGAAAGCCTTCACCTCCAAGTTGGTAAGAGTCACAGGATAACAGTGTGGGCGAAGACAAGAATACTCATATTGGGAAGTTACAGAGTTCGTACAGAAGAAAGATCTGGGAGAACAGTGCAAAGCCCCATGAGTAAAGTTAGAAATTCTTATGGGCAAGAAGAAAAGTTTTAAAATAACAGTTCAAAACGAAATGCTGGGAATGTTAGAAGGTGAAAAGGAGTTACTCTCAAGCACATTCCATGAGAGAAGTCTACACTGGACAAAACAAGGTCCAGTGATTTATTTCTTTAAACCAAGAACCTCAGTATCAAAAAGTCACAAGGGTATATCTGAGATGACTAATGGGTAATTTGAAAACAAAGTCTAATATAAGATTCTACTTAACGATTCTAATAAACTGGGACATTCATAATTTACTTTGTGATTTTGGTGTGAAGATTTGTTAAGAATGCAGCCACAGAAGATTATTTTAAGAAATGTGCAAGGGGTTTGCATTGTGTTTTGCATCATGAAATTTGGGAAAATTTTGTCTTTAAAAAAAGGAAACATTCATAATGTCTGCAGAAAGTGGGAAAGCTGCCAGGAAGCAGGAAAACCAGACCTTAAAACCATAAGAAATAGGAACAGGCATAGGCCATTCAGCCCTTCAAGATTATCCTGCCATTCATTAGGATCATGGCTGGTCAGACATTCCTCATATCCAGTTTTCCACCATTCCCCTTTAACCCTTGATTCCCGACTGTTCAAGAATCTATCTCAGCTTATGTATACTCAAGGACTCTGCCCCAATAGCTCTCTGTGGCAAGGTAGTCAAAAGACTCAAAACCCTCTGAGGGAAGAAATTCCTCTTCATCTCAGTCTCAAACTAGTGCCCCTTTATTCTAAGACAATGCCCTCTTATGAGGAGAAAGTGAGGACTGCAGATGCTGGAGATTAGAGCTGAAAATGTGTTGCTGGAAAAGCGCAGCAGGTCAGGGAGCATCCAGGGAACAGGAGAATCGACGTTTCGGGCATGAGCTTTTCTTCAGGAATGAGGAAAGTGTGTCCAGCAGGCTAAGATAAAAGGTAGGGAGGAGGGACTTGGGGAAGGAGCGTTGGAAATGCGATAGGTGGAAGGAGGTTAAGGTGAGGGTGATAGGCTGGAGTGGGGATGGGGGAGGAGAGGTCAGGAAGAAGATTGCAGGTTCGGAAGGTGGTGCTGAGTTCGAGGATTGGGACTGAGACAAGGTTGGGGGAGGGGAAATGAGGAAACTGGAGAAATCTGAGTTCATCCCTTATGGTTGGAGGGTTCCTAGGCGGCTCAACACTTCAACTCCCCCTCCCACTCCACCAAGGACATGCAGGTCCTTGGACTCCTCCATCGCCAGACCATAGCAACACGACAACTGGAGGAAGAGCGTTTCATCTTCCGCCTAGGAACCCTCCAACCACAAGGGATGAACTCAGATTTCTCCAGTTTCCTCATTTCCCCTCCCCCCACCTTGTCTCAGTCCCAACCGTCAAATTCAGCACCACCTTCCTAACCTGCAATCTTCTTCCTGACCTCTCCGCCCCCACCCCCATTCCAGCCTATCACCCTCACCTTAACCTCCTTCCACCTATCGCATTTCCAACGCCCCTCCCCCAAGTCCCTCCTGCCTACCTTTTATCTTAGCCTGCTTGGCACACTTTCCTCATTCCTGAAGAAGGGTTCATGTCTGAAACATCGTTTCTCCTGCTCCTTGGATGCTGCCTGACCTGCTGCGCTTTTCCAGCAACACATTTTCAGTAATGCCCTCTTATCCCAGACTCTCTCATGAGGGAAAACATGCTCTTAGCATTTATCCTGTCAAGCAACTTAAGAATCTGATATGTTTCAATGAGATCACCTCTCAGTCTTCTAGATTCTAATGAGTGCCAACCTGCTTAGCCTCTGAACAGCATATGAAATGATATCTTTCCTAAACTAAAGGGGACCAACCCTGCTCACAGTACTCCAGATGTGCTCTCACTAGCACCTTGTATATTTGCAGTGAGATTTCCTCACTCTTACACTCTAACTCCTTTAAACTCAGACCAATACTCCATTAGCCTTTCTGTATTTCATGCACAGCAACATTAAGTCCCTTTGTGGTACAGATTCTGCAGTTTTTCCTCTATTTAGATAATACTGTCCCTTCAAAAATGAACTTCACATTTTCTCATATTATACTCCATTTGCCAATGTTTTGCCCACTTACTTAACATATCAGTAACTCCCAGTAAACTATCTCTGTAGCTGCTTCCTTTTGGATCCTAGGATGCAAGCCATTAGGGCCAAGGGACTTAACTCCCTTCAGCCCCATTAGTTTGTGTAACATTACTTCTATAGTGATGATGATGGTACTTAATTTCCACCCCCTCCCCCCAATACGCTTTAGTATGGGATGTTCAAAGTATCTCTCACCATAAAGACTGATGCAAAATATCTTTTTAACTCCTCTTTCATTTCATTGTTCCCCATAACTATCTCCCCAGATACATTTTCTAAAGGACTTTTCTCTTCCTTTTTATATATGTAAAGTAAATTTGTTTGTCAATTTTTATATTCCTCACTAGTTTACCCTAGTAGTTCATTTTCTTTCTCTTTATTATCTTTTTAGTTCATTTTTGCTGGATTTTGAATTTATCCCAGTCTTCGGCATTATCACTGACTTTTACCTTATATGCTTTTTGTTTCAACATCCTACTGTCCTTAACTTCCTTGATTAGGTTTGTTTATCCCTTCCTTTGAATCTTTTCCCCTTCCTGGGATATGTTTTACTGGGAGTCGTGAATTTCTCCTTAAATGCCTGCCATTGCTTACTTACTGTCTTTCCCATTAATCTAACCATCTCATCTATTTTAGCTCATTCTATCCTCATTCCTTTGTAATTCCCCTTATTTAAGTTAAACATTGTTGTTTCTGACCCATGTTTCCGACTCTCAAACTAATATTAAATTCTATCATGTTATGATTAACTACTTCACAGAGATTTTTTATTTGGAGGTAGTTGATCAAACCTGCCTCATTATTTATTACCTAATCAAAGATAGCCTGCTCCCTGATTGGCTCCATGATATATTGCTCTAAAAAACTATCCCCACAGCTAAAGTTAAAGTTTTAAGACCTGTTATATTATTAACTGTGTGTATTTGAGTGTTTGCCTACTAGTAATTTGCCAACCACTGCACCAGAAGGGAGATGAAGGAAAAGGGAATTGCACGCAATGTACATGTTCTACACCTATGCCGAACAAGTTAATGTTTCCAGTTGCTGGGTATGCTCCCACATTCCCGCCCACTCGAAAGAGGGCATCCCGTTAAGACCCATGTCTTTTAATGCATCCAAAAAATGGCAGAATGGGTAATTCACCAGAATGCGTCCAGAGGATCCGGTACCACTGGCACGGCAGTCCTCAGCATGGAAAGGGGTGTATTGTGTGTACAAAGCTGACCCCTGAAAGCAGTGGGTGCCAACAGGTTACCATCTTTCAGAGGTGGTGTCAGACTAATTACAACACCTCATAACAACCCCCATTCTTGACCCTTGCCAACACCTCTGGAATGAGGAGACCAGCAGGAGGGATATGTTTATGTAGAATCCGGATGGTAGGGCAGGAGATAGGATACAACAAGTGTTCTCAATATTGGAATGTAGCCCAGGGTGCAAATTCCACCCTCCTGACATTCCAAAACCTCACCAGCAAAGGTACTTTCCAGCAAAGATGGTATCCCGAGATAATAACTAGGGTTACTCCTTACAACAACACAAACTTAGTGTCTGGCCTCAAGATCTATGCCTATTTATCCCCAGCATGAATAGGTTTGTGTTACATCATCCCTTCTTCCATCATAGTCCTCCATATCTGAAATACAATAGACGGGCAAAGGGGTAAGAGAGCTATCATGGAAACTGAGAGGTTCTTTTTCATCCTACTCCCCTGGTATGGAACTGCCAAACTGGCAAGGGAACCAATTAACATGACAGCTCTCCTAGAACAAGTAGCCAATGATATAGCCCAACCTTTAGATAAGATTAGCATTGAAATGGTGGCCATCTGGCAAACAGCTTTGCAGAACAGGATGGCCCTTGATTTGATATTAATGGAGAAGGTAGGCACTTGTGCTCTGACCAGAACAGACTTGTGTACCCACATCCCTGACAACTCTGAGGGAATCACTGACCTGGCAGCGCACATTAGGAAGGAAATGGATAAACTAAAACAACCCCCATCCTCCACGCTGTGAAGTTAGGCAACAGGCTGGTTGGGATTTTTGGGAACCTACCCGGTGCAGGATACAGTGTAATTCATTGTAGTAATTCTCATTATATATTATTTGTTTTCATTATATCAAATGCTGTTGCCAACAAGTGCCGCAGCCCCGTAAGTTAGGTTCCTAAAATATAAGCAACCTGTGTGGCAAACATTCTTGCATAGAAAGCCTATCTTTTATAAGTAACTACATACTTGCGTACTTTGTGATTCACTTAAGAGGGAATCAACATGGGGATTGTTAGTGATGCCCATGACAGAGCAGCATAAAATGGTCGTGAACTGCCCCTGACTAATTCTGCAGCAGAACATGGCTGACAGTAGATAGACAGGTTTGGGAAAATATTTTCTTAACGTAGTCCCAGCAAGTCAAGCAACAGCAAGACTGTTTAATTAAGGTTACTGGCTAGGATAGAATGTGCCGCTGCAAATTCTTACATGGATAAGAACATTTGACACTAATAGTTGTTTCTCTTGAATTATTTAATCAACTGTTACAAAATCAAGAGTAGGTTTCAGTTAAGATTCTTCAGATAATCATAGATATAGGTTCCAAAGTGGCTACAGATCCACATATATACAAAAAAAATCACCAAAAAAAAAGGTTTCAGGCAATAGAAATGCCCCCTTTTATCATTAAAATCTGTGAAAACATCATCACCGAGGCTGGATCACCAGCCTGTCTGTGGCTTTAAGGTGCTGTACCAGACAGCCAATCACAGAGGGATAACTGGGCACCTCTGACCAGTCATACGGGGGTTGGGCCTGTGCCCTCTAAGTTTTCACTGTATACAATCTGAGGTTTTTGTGTGTCTAACTGAAAAGAAAATCTGAAGCTGTAATGAAGTTGTACCAAAATAAAGCTGTACCTGAATCTACCACCAGACTCAGACTCCCATTGGAAAATATAAGATCTAACAGATAGTTACTTCATTATGAAGTTCATGCAAATTCCTTGAAAAGAGCAAGATTTAACAGAAGAATTCAAAATCCTCGAGGATCCATAGATAACCTTATTTCTTTGAGAACTTTGAGATCCGAATTCATAAGAAGTAGAATTGTTGCTGAAATTATTGATAAGTCTTTGTCAAACGTAATTGTCTAATGAAAGTTGTCTTTATTGAAATTGTAGCTGAAAAATGTGTTGCTGGAAAAGCGCAGCAGGTCAGGCAGCAACCAAGGAGCAGGAGAATCGACGTTTCGGGCATAAGTCCTTCTTCAGGAATGAGGAAGGTGTGCCAAGCAAGCTAAGATAAAAGGTAGGGAGGAGGGACTTGGGGGACGGGCGTTGGGAATGCGATAGGTGGAAGGAGGTTAAGGTGAGGGTGGTAGGCGGGAGAGGGGTTGGGGGTGGAGAGGTCGGGAAGAAGATTGCAGGTTAGGAAGGCGGTGCTGAGTCCGAGGGTTGGGACTGAGATAAGGTGGGGGGAGGGGAAATGAGGAGGCTGGAGAAATCTGCATTCATCCCGTGTGGTTGGAGGGTTCCTAGGCGGAAGATGAATCGCTCTTCCTCCAGGCGTCGTGTTGCCATGATCTGGCGATGGAGGAGGCCAAGGACGTGCATGTCCTTGGCGGAGTGGGAGGGGGAGTTAAAGTGTTCAGCCACGGGACAGTTAATCTATTGAAATTGTGTTCGAAACAGAAACCAGAAAGTCAAAAACAAATCCTGAGAGTTCAGAAATCCAGAAGGACAATCTAACAACTGGAGAGCACCAGAATCTATCCATTTTATAAAGTATAAAATACACACTCACAAGCCAACACAAAGGGTGGGCAAACAGCAGACACTGAGAGTCAGTGTCAAGGCTGTGGAGCAGAAAAGAGTTACAAGCCCAAGAGGCATTCTCTGACAAGAGAATGTTACTTCTATAAAACTGTAGGTCTAGAAGATGTGCAGAAGTAGGACTCAGTTTCAGAGCAGTTATTGTGGTAGAGGTTACACTTGCAAAGAGTATGATATTGTAGAACAAACGCCACTGGAAAAACATACCGGAAGAATATCTAAGGGAAATTAGTGATGCAACAGGCCCAAGTTTGACAGAACATTTTTTTAATACCAATTGATATTATTAATTTAAGCTTGATCCATGAACAAGTATCACTGTCCTATCAGATCAAATACCATGGCTGAAGGAGCGGAAATTACTGCCTACAGAGATGAGACTGCTTGCTGCAGTTGGAATAGTTCTCAACAGCAAAGCTATGATATAAGTAACATTGCAACACAAAAGACATAAAAGTTGATAGTGTTTACCCAATCCATAATCAACAGTTTTCAGTTTTGAGCCGGCAGACATGGCTTGATCTCAACATCCTTGCAGAAGCAGGTGTTCAACTAGTTCCAAGAGAATTACTGATTCTGAAACAAACCATTGTTCACCAGTTGATAAAGGACAATTGGTAAAAGATTTCATGAGCTTCCTAGGTTCATGGAGGAACCCAGAAAGTAGAGGAAATTGCTTCATACTATCAATGGAAAGGAAGTTACGGAACCTGTAAGGTTGGTGGAAATGTTTTCTACTCCTATTGCAGAAGAAAATGCAGAAAACAATAATCAGCAAGTATAACAGCAAAAGCAAATACTGACAACAAGAATGAGCTGCACAACTCACTTGACTCATTGACAAATCTTTGAATGAAACTGTTCTGAATCAATGTCAGATCTCTGAACAAATTGATCAAACAAATTTGCTTTTAATGCTCGATGATGAATTGACATGTCATTTGTGTTTCAAGAAAGAATTGTCAGCACCAGTGGAAAAAAAAGCTAAGTGGGCAGCAATCATCTTGTACCATAACTGAGGTTATGAACATGTCTAGTTGACCAGTCGGACAACTATATGGGGCAAATGAAGATTTCCAATCTGCTCAACAAGTTGAGATGAAAGGTAGGCGTGGCATGGTGGCTCAGTGGATAGCACTGCTGCAGAGGAGATTCAGGAGTGATCTAATATAGGTCTATAAAATAATGAGGGGTTTAGAAAAGGTGAATAGCAAAGGGCTTTTCCCAACAGCTGTGGAGTTCAAAACTAGCGGTATAGTTTTAAGGTAAGAGGAGAAAAATTTAAAAGGGACCTGAGGGCAACGTTTCACTTAGAGGGTGGTTCATCCATGGAATGAAGTGACAGATGCAGGTACAGTTGTAAAATTTAAAAGACATTCGGACAGGTAGGTGGATGGGAAATGTTTGGATGGATATGTGCCAAGCACTTGTCTAAACAATGGACTAGTTTAATTTGGGAAACTTAGACCAAATGGAGGAGATGGATTACAGGGTCTGTTTTCGTGTTGTATGGCTATAACTCTGACTCTGGAAGTTCATTTCACACACAAACCACTCTCTATGTAAAAGATTGCACCTCATGTCTTTTTTAAAATCTTTCTCCTCTCACCTTAAAGTATACCCGCTAGTCTTGAAATCCCCCAGACGAGGGAATAGATACCTGCCATTCACCTTATCTATACCCCTCATGATTCTATAAACCTTTTATAAGGTCACCCCTCAAACACCTATGCTCCAGTGAGGAAAGTCCCAGCCTATCTTGCCTCTCCTTATGACTCAAACCCTCCATTCCTGCCAACATCCTGGTAAATCTTTCCTGAACCTTCTCCAGCTTAATAATATCCTTCCTATAACAGGGTGACCAGAACTAAACACAATACTGCAGAACATGCCTCACCTCTACATTGTCTCAAAATCTTCAATGGTGTCCATTTAAATTGAAACATTCATATGGTTCCACTACAGTTAAGCAGATAATTATTTGGGAAAAGTTACTCTATTAAATATTGTGTCTAACTTCTCAGTAACCATTGAACTGATCCCCAGCTTACCTCAGCCACCCTCAACTACACTCCCCAGATCCTGAAAGCTCTGACCTGACAACTCCCTCTCCCATCTTACAACCATTTTGACAACTTCTGTGAAAGGATAAGTATGTAAGATTAGGATGTTGGGAAAGTAAAGTGCCAGGGGACAAGGGGGCTAGGTAACTGATGGAGTGGGGTTAGGGTAGGTTGGATGGGTGGGAGACATAGGGTCTGGTGAGGGTGGGAGTGATGGTGTCAATCTTGTGTGGGAGGGGTGAGAAAGGTGGAGCGGGCATGTGAGCAGGGTCCTGCTGTGGCACAGAGATGGTCAGGTCCAGAGTGGGGAAGGGGCTGATGGTTCCATAGTAGGGGCGGGTGTACTGTGTCAGGAGTAAGAAAGGGGACTTTAGGTCTGGAGCAGAGTGGAAGGGGGGAAGTTTAGGGTTCAGCGTGGGAGAGGGTCGATTGGGTTGAAGCAGAAGAGGGCATGGCCTTCAGCAGTGAGGGAAGAGGGGTTTTGGGTCCAAGGGAAGAGGGGTGTCAGGTCCACAGAAATGGAGTGCCTATGTTTTGTAAAAAAAAGGAGTGAGGGGCAATCTGCCCAAATCTGCCACAAATTAGGAAGTCCAGTGCTGACAGTGATTGAAAGAGGAAGGTGGATGCTATCTCTCTACCTGGCTCATTGCCACTGAAGCTAATTGTAACAATTATGCTGCTAGCCCAGCTCAGTTCAACTAACTCAATGCAGTTAGGACCCAATTCAAAACCCTGCCATACATACAGTTCTCCACACAAACCACTGTACATGCCATATATTTTTAACTTAATTCATGACTCCCATATTAAAAAGATTTTCCTACTCTTAAAATTCAGCCAAGGCAGCATTAAGAAAAATAATTAGCATTTGTTTTGTTTAGCTTTCAACCAGAGAAAACTTAAATTTAGATTATTAAACGATTACAGCAAGTGTGAAGGTTAGGTCTTACTTATCTAAAGTGAGAAGCGAGGACACCTTTGAATCAGGAAACTTCAATTTCATCTGCTTTCATCTGCTTGATTTTGAGCAGAAAGGCATTGGTATGTAAACAAGGTCACTTCTCAAATTTAACCACTGGCCTACTTTGATCTGCATATCTATATTTTTTGTTTCATGAGGCAATACTTGGTCTAATAGAAAACAAAATATAAACAGTTTCTGAGCAAGCCTAACAACACTATGATTGAAAGCGTAGTGTCCATGGATCACCCCAGATATTGTGACCTCAAGCAACATGTTTAAAAAAAATTAATCTATTTTAAAATGCATGCATGCTCGTTCATGGCACATTTTGCATTCAATTAAATAGACTTAAGTGGAAACTCTAGAGGAGAAGAAAACTTTTCAAAATGGGTACAATTTTAGGTGCAGTTTGGTTGGTGGTTGTGATTGTTGGCGATCTACCATCTCAACTACAGGGCAACACTGCAGGAGTTCCACATACTGGGTTCCTGGACCCAACCCATCTTCATTAGCATTACCAATGGCCTTCCCTCCACTATATGATCAGGAATGGGGATATTTGCTGATGTTTACGCAGTTTTCAGGACCATATGAGACTCCTCAGATACTGAAGTAGATCCACATTGTTGATGGGCAACATCTGGTCTTGTGTTAATAAATGGCAAATGATATTCATGCCACACAAATGCCAGACATTGTTCATCTCCAAAAAGAGAGAATCCAGTGACTGGCTCTTGTCATTCTGTGGCATTTCCATTACTGAATCCTCCAATATCAACATCCTGGGAGGTTACCATTGACCAGAAAATGAACTGGAATGAAGACATAAATACTTGTGTACAAGAATTCTTCTACATATTAGCAAGAAAAATAGTAAAACAATATTATTTAAATGGAGAAAGACTGCAGAAACCTGCAACAAGGAGGGACTTGGGGGTCCTCATCCATAATTCATAAAAAAGCTAATTTCCAAAGCTCAGCAGATAGTAGGGAAGAACATGGGAATGCTGGCCTTTATTTCAAAGGCATGGAGTATAAAAATAGGGAGATCGTATTAAAATTATACACAGCATTAGTCATACCAGGACTAGAATACCATGAACAGATCTGGTCTTCTTATCTAAGGAACGATATACTGCATTGGAGGCAATGCAGATCATAAGGTTGATCCTGTGCATAGAGGAATTTTTCATGAGAGGTTAAGTAGGTTCAGCTTGTAGTCATGAGGAATGAGAAGTGACCATATTGAAGCATATACAAGTGTCAATTCATTCAAGTTTCAGAGGGTTTCCCTCCATGAAGCCTAGTGCGTTTTCTCACCATATCTCACCTCATTAACTTCCCAAACGAACATACAGTACCGCTCTCACCCAATTCTAGTCCTCTTCTATCATATGTCATTCCCAGAAGAATTCACCAGATCGCCCTGAAAAAATGAACATCCATGGCACCAACACCATCTTTGAAAGGTCGCTGTGCACCAAGAAATGTATTAGCAATCTACTGTTGCCCATCATTAGCAATGAAAGGACACAGCAGACACAAAACCATACTGACCGCAGCACATAGCTAGCATGTTTTACACTCCCTGGCAATGTAACCCTGGCATTCTCTCACTTTAGGCAAAAGTGAGGACTGCAGATGCTGGAGATCAGAGTCAAGATTAGAGTGGTGCTGGAAAAGCACAGCAGGTCAGGCAGCATCCGAGGAGCAGGAAAGTCGACTCTTCGGGCAAAAGCCCTGCATCAGGAATGGAATCTCTCACTTTAGTCATTGTTTACCCATCAGGCCACACACTCTATCCCTCTACCTCTTGTCTAACCAGCCTCTCCCAGCTTCCTAATGGCCACTGTAGACTATAGATTGTCATTATGCAATAGGGGAACATCACAGACAGGTAAACAATTAGACAATTCCAAAGATGGGCTTTTATTAACAGCTAGCAAAAGAGAATGCAAACAAACTGAGCACAGGCTGAAATGTGACCACAATGCAAACTAAATGCTGGAATGACAACCAATAGCTGTTTTATAGTCCACAGTTGTCTTTTGACCCCAAATCTCATCTCTCAACTGGATTTCAACCAGGTCCTATCTGGCTTGTAGCACCGCCAACACCGAAGACCTAAGCTCTGTCACCCACAAGGAGAGCTTCTTCTAGCTCAATGTTTTATCCTCGTCCTCAGACAAATGTTCCTGATCCCTCAGTTCCTCAGCATCTATCACATTGCCTCATTGCAGAGCACAATTTGCTAGGGTGTGGCACACTCAGTCTGCATTATAGTGAAGGGCTCCTAGCCCAGACTGGTGCAAGTACTGGAACCATAGCTCACTATTCCTTTCCTCTTCTCAACCACGGTCAAAGCAGGAGCAGCATTTTATCTGTGCTGTACTTCAGCTGGGTGCTGCACAATTGTGTCATGAGCCAAAGTCACAGTGGGTATCCCTTAACCCCTAGGAACAAGCCTTGTATGGTACCTTGACCCTCAAATACCAAGGTTCACAAGAGTGCTCTGGCATTAGGAGTCCTGGCAGCAATCAGGGTGGTGGGCACACACCTTCAGGAACTGGTGACAGCAACCACAGACCACCAGAACATTGATGGAATAGAGCCCTTTCCTGTTGATAAATTCGGCAGTGTTGTGATAGGGCCCTCTCAGCGCCATGTGTAAGCAGTCAATGGCACCCTGCATCTATAGAGTGTCAGGTATGTTCCTGACCCCTACTGCCTGGGATTTACTGCTCAACTCATCATGGGGGAAGCAAAATGAGCCAGTGTCATCTTGCATAAATAGCATTGGTCACAGTCCTGATGCATTTGTGGGAACACAACAGAGAGATCCCACACCGATCACCCACCATTCCTTGTAAGGAGCCAATTACATAAAACATCAAAGCAGCTGTCAACTTCCCAGCTACTAGGAGACGAAAGCTTCCCACTCCTGTAACCATTAGGTCCTACTCTAACATCAGACACAATTCCATCACAGTGTCCTAGGGCATTCATCAACACTGTGCCCCGCTCATCCTCAGAAATGGAGTCACGGCACTTTCTTAGGAAGGGAGCCGCAACAATCAAAGTCCATCTGCAGCAGACTTGTTGCAATGACATATATGGGGAACGTAAAGAATAAAACAGGTTCTCAGCTCTGAGAACAGTCAATGGTGCCATGCCCTGCAGATGAGGACTGCACACTTCAAACAGTGAGACAAGCAGCACCCTGATAACAAGGACTGCGTTTCCATTATTATCCAGTTTCAGCAACAACATGCACCAATCTGGTGAAGGTTCTGTGTCTGCTGAGTGCCTAACAAGTTCCATAAAGAACAGGAGTTCTTGTTGTGCTCTGAGCTCTTCCCATAAAATCATAAAACTTAGTATTATATTCAGTGAAGTTCATCATAATGCTTTTCCTACCAAAGTGGACAACCTCACATTTACCACATTATATTCCATCTTTCATGTTCTAGCCCATTCATTAAGTCTATCCACATCCTCCTGAGGCTGCTTTATACCTTCCTGATTTGGAGGTGTCGGTGTTGGACCGGGGTGTACAAAGTTGAAAGTCACACAAACACCAGGTTATAGTCCAACAGGTTTATTTGGAAGCACTAGCTTTCAGAGCACTTTATGTTTATCAGGTGGTTGTGGAGTATAAGATTGTAAGATACAGAATTTATAGCAAAGGTTTACAGTGTGATGCAACTGAAATGATATATTGAAGAAGACCTGGAATGTTTGTTAAGTCTTTTATCTCTTAGAATGACCATGTTGATTTCAGTTCTTTAATATGTAAATTTCAGAACTTCCTTTAAAGTTACGTTCTCAAGTGAACTTTAACAATAGGTGCCATGTCAGTTCAGATAATGCATTGAAGGTGTGAGGTTAAAGTCTGTCTGTCTTTACCCCAATGTTCAGACTGATTCTATTTCTAAAAAGGGATTTACAGAATTTTACATGGATTCATGCAAGGTTTCAGCAAGATAAAATTCTGCAAGTACAACTTCAATCCACAAACTTATATGTGTGCGTGTGATGGGGGGGGGGTGGGAGTTATGAATGTCTGTGAGAATGTATGTGTGTATGTGTATGTGAGTCTGAAGGGGTATAAGTCTGTGAGAAGGTGTGTGTGTGGGTATGAGTGTGAGGGGTGTATATGCAAGCATATGAGAGAGAGCTTGTGTATAAGAGGGTCTATATGAGTTTGTGTGTGAGTGTGAGAGAGAGAGAGAGGTATATTGCAGTGGGGTCACCTGTAGTGTGACATGAACCCAAGGTCCTGGTTGAGACCATCCCCATGGGTAACGAACTTGGCAATCAGCCTCTGCTTGACCACTCTGCATTGTTGCATATCCCAAGGTCCGCCCTGGAGGATGGTCACCCAAAGGTCCGAGGTCGAACCTCCCAGACTGCTGAAGTGTTCCCCGACTGGGAAGGAACACTCCTGGCTGGTGATTGTTGTGTGGTGCCCATTCATCCAATGCCGTAGCTGAGGCCATAGAGCTGTTAATGTTATAATAAATCCTCTAATAGCTTCCTCTCTTCCAAATAAAATTAGTCTGTGCAATCAACCTGACCACACATCTGAAATTTTGCACTGATGGAAATATCATTGTGAATTTCCTCTGTTCTCTGTCTAATGTAATGCCCAATCTATTTGGTATGTATTACTCCTGGCTATTGGAAAAACTGCACAGAGGCTGGTATTCCATCACCAAGTCACCCTTTATTTACATGTGCACTGTACATGGGCTCTGACCAGCCAGCTCAGACTGAGGAGACTCTCTGAATTTCCTCTTTATATCTGTCAGCCAGGGCTCCCTGAATGCCCAGGTTAACAACCCCAATCAAGGATCTCATTGTCATTGAGATCCACCTGGCCCTCATTCCAATCACTACCAGTGTAACTTTTTTATGCAGTTATAGAGTAGTATCTCTGCTTTTATACTGCAAACCATGGCCTACTTAACCATCTCACCAATGTCTTGCTTCCAGGGATCTGTGGGTATATGTATGGTTCGTCTGTTCCTCTACACTTTTCAGAATCTTATTATTCTTTGTGTATTACTTTGACTGTTTCTCCAGAATCTATCACCTCATGCTTCTCTGTATTGAATTCTATTGGCCATTTTTTTGGCCACCTGACCAAACCTTTTGCTAGCTTGTTGCAAATGTATAGTTTTCTTTTTCACTACCAATGCACACAATTTTTGCATTTTCTACTAAATTGAGGCCCCTCCACTTTATGTATAAATACTTGATACCTACAACAAACAGCAGAGACTGAATACTGAGCCCTGCACAACAGCCAACCAGTCGCAAAAACATCCATCAACATTTATCAATATTTAATCCAACAAGCCACTTTCCCTTGGAAACTTGTGTGATTTTAAGTAAATGACCAGCCTTCTATGTAGAACCTTTTCAAAAACCTGGCAAAACTCAATGAAAACTATATCTAATGCACCATCTGCAACAACTAGTCATACTGTCCTAGCCTTTCACACTTCATTGGTATGTCGCTGTAAGACTGAGTTCTTAATACTTAACTCAAATTTATACTGAACTAAGAAAGAGCCCAGCAGCAAAGGTTAAAGCTGGAAACTGAACAGCTAATTGCATTTTTTAAGCAATTAATCACCCATTGCTACTACAAACCCATTCATTTCAAGGTACAAAACAAACAGCTCCCAACATTGAACAACAGAGATGAAAAAGGTTAAAATAAATTTAGACTTAAAAGCAGTAAAATATATGAATGAAAATGTCAGTAGTTATATTCTAATCACTCCTTATGAGTTCCATTCTCTTCTGACCTTTCATACGCCATTGGTTGCTGGAAGGCTGAATTAATGCAACTATTACAGCTCTCAGCTCAGTTATTATTCATTTGTGAATTAAATAAATGCTGACTAAAATTTAATTTTGTGGAATATAAATTCATGACTCCAAAAAATTTTATTTGTATGACAATGTGAAATGCTTCAGTGAATGAAAAATTTCAGACTTTGGAAAAGATAAGCCCCTTTGTTCAGAACAATTAAAACGATATTCATTTAACTCAAACCAGCTAAAGACAGCTCTTGGTGTTTGCACTATCCAATCTAAACAATTTTATTTCATTGCAACTAACATATTAGCCCATTGTAATCTGCTTTAGTAAAGGAAGCACATCTACTAAATTACGTTGCAAGGTAGCTTATCTGGTAAGTCAATAAAAAAGATGTGGTTAGATACCTCATGACATTAATGCACTAGTTCAAGAATACGAATGATTTTCTAATAATTAACAAAACTGAATCAGCAATCATCTGAAATGTAACTAATTGAGTGAAATACATTCTCTCGCAGTTGCCATTGCACCTGATTCAATGTGTAGAATAACAACAATAACATTCAAAATCAACGTTCAGTTCTGTCTAAATGTTGCCCCATAATCATGTCTGTTTACACTGCACATCAATTCATGATTCTAGCCCTTCGAAATCAGCACTTAAGCGAGTTTTCAAAGTCTCTTCATGTTTGCAGCATTGTGCAAAGCCACTGATCATTCATTTGTTTGAATCATGCACTGGTGAAAACGATAAGACCTGGTGTGAAGAGGTTAAATTGCAGTTACCCGAGATTAAGTGCAGGAAATACATTTCTGAAGAGAGAAAAGTCTTGGTATAGATGGCAGATTTTTGTTGCAAATAAATGATTAGGTTCATAAACAATCTATTTGCTATTTTGCAGTTTCTGCTCATTGGTGATGCTTTTTCTGCTTTAAAATGAGATTTCTGCTGAGATTTGAGACTGAAGAAATCAGATTCTCATAGACTAGTGGCACTTTGGAACAATCCCTATCTCTGATATTTATTTGTGAAAGTTTATTTGCAGTGCTGGAGGAGGAAGGAAGCAAACAAACACAGTGATATTACATCAGCAGTGCTCTAGTTTCACAACAGCCCCTGACAGGGCTATCTATAAAAGAAAATTTGAGCCCAATACATTTGAACGTCCTTCAACATCTGAACATTAGAGAAATTCCAGGATTTTGTCAAAGAGCTGAAATTAATTCACAGTCAACCAATTGTTTCTTGTGCCTTTTCCTTCCTGGATGCAGATGAAGTAACTGGCACTGAATTTAAAAGTGTAAGTAGCATGTAACAAATTTATGTTCTCAAGTAACTTCGCTCTTGTCTGTAGATATATCAATACATTGACACCAGTCTGAGTCTTGGCTGCTTCAACGAAATGATTCATTTCCATTTTCTTGCTGCTTGCTAAGTAGGCTCGTTTAGAAAAGCAAGTGGACTTTTTCTCATCTTGATGATGGATGGTCTATTATTTGCAGTCGGTGAACAATTCTCTATCTTCTAAATCAAAGGATGTATTTTATAATACTTCAGATAAAATCAAGAAGGTGATTTCAGAATGCAGGATTTTTAATTCTGAGAGGAAACACACTTGAATTTAGATTTATAGGAAATTTTCATCTTTTTAAATCATTGAGGAGTTGATGAAGATGCATTCTATCCAAACCTTTAAAAGGGAACCAGATAAAGATTGGACTATTATTAAAGGGTTGGGAAATAGGGCTAGCTAAATAACTCTTGTGGAGAACTAGCATGATCACTGTATCACTATCACTGTATTCTAACAGATGAAAGGCTTAATAGACAATCAATTTTTCAATGTATAATTTCAGTTATATCACACTGCAAATTTTTTGCTATAAATTCTGTGTTACGATCAAGCCCTCCACTATCACCCGATGAAGGAGCGTCGCTCCGAAAGCTAGTGTGCTTCCAATTAAATCTGTTGGACTATAACCTGGTGTTGTGTGATTTTTAACTTTGTACACCCTAGTCCAACACCGGCATCTCCAAATCATAGCATGATCTCAATAGGCCAAATAGCCTCATTCTCTGATCATCATGATTTTATTCTATGATAGCAGAGGGTTGGATTGGACATGGGCATCAAATGGGCTGCACATGATTAGATTGAGGGAGAAAGGGTACGTGGAAGACTAATGCAACCAGACCCAGAGGTTGGTGGTGGGAAAGCAATTAAAGTTAGATGATTTTTCTGATCCTAGCATGCTGAATGTCAGGGAACTTTGGCTCATTTACATTCGCTTTTGGATAAGAAAATAAACCAGTAATGTGAAAATTATAGAAATCCATTAACTAAAAGTTTGATAGATACACAAAACCATGTTGGTGTAAAGGAAATAGTTACTACACACCAATACATGTTATTTATCAAAGAAGTTCTTGTTAATTCCACAGTGTAAAATTTTACTCTTGCTTTTAAGGAAATAAGTAAGTCATTAACTCATCACTGTAAATAAATATCTGATTAATTACAATCACGTGATGTGAACGTGAAAAGTTTTTATAGAGCCCTGAAACATCTTGTGAGGAATATCAAAGCCATCTTGTGTTTCTCTGAGCGTGGGTTAATGAAGGAATGAAAATTGACAGACCTTAAGGGGAGATGGTTGTGTCATGATAGTTACTGGACTAATAATCCAGGGCCTCAGAAAAATGTTCTAGGAGTTGTAGGTTTGAATCCCACCACAGCAGAGAGTGAAACAAGCACAGAAAATGTAGAAGAAATTCAGCAAGTGTGATGACATCTGTGCAGAGATCAATCAAGTTAATGTTTCAAGTCCAGTATGACACTTCTTCAAGAACTGAGTCATTTTGAACTTCAAATATTAGCTGTTCGTCTGTCCGCAGATGCTGCCTGAGCTGCTGAGTTTCTTCAGCATTTATTTTGGAATTCCAGCATCTGCAGTATTTTGCTACTATGGCAGATCATGAAATTTGCATTGAATAAAAATCTGGAATTAAATCAAACCCTGGTGATCCACTTTTCCAGTACCACACTCCCGACTCTAATCTCCAGCATCTGCAGTCCTCACTTTTGCCATTGTTGACTGCTGTAAAAACCCATGTGGTTCACTAATGTTCTTATTAGGGAAGGAAATCTTCCATCCTTACCTGGTCTGGCCTAAATGTGATTAAAGATTCGCAGCAATGTGGTTGACTCTCAACTGTTTTTCTCAGCAATTAGCAGTGGACAATAAATTCTGGCCCGCAAGCAATGCCCACATCCCATTAGTGAATAAGAATAACCTTAGTCTATAACCTACTCAGATTTAATAATGGCAAAAATTAATCAGTGGCAAGAAATCAATGAAACTGATTTTATAAAACTACCAATGAAAACTCATAATTCTCAGTTGCAAATGATTAGGATGTCATATTTTAGTAATCCTACCGCTAACTCTAAACCATATGTACAGATCTGCTGATTCACAGATCTCAGAATCCAAAAATAATTTATAAATAATTTAAGTTATTAAATAAAATTAATGATTTCAAGATCTCAAAGAGTACATATGCATTTGGACTGAAATGTTCATTGATTAGTTTCAGAAGAAAAGAAGCAAACTATCCCCACAGCCTCACAACAGGGTTTCCCTGCAGGACGTCTTCCCAATGCATTCATAGCATCTAAACATCGTCACAGGGTAGTCAATACATTTCACTCTGGGATCAATGCATATTTTGTTGCAGTAAATACATTGAAGCAGCCTATATACCATGTGTAATTCCAAAGTTTTTTAAACTGAAACATCAAAGCTTACCACTTTAGATAAGTCAGATTTCTGATCTATCATAGAGACAATTATTTTTCCACACAACCTTGCATTGTGAGTGAAAATTGGTTCAATATGGCTCACGATATATTAGACTGTACGTGATTTATGGAAAACATATAAAATAATTTTTTTTAATTCTATGCTAATGTTCTGATAAGGAGATTCAAATTATTTTTGTGGAAGAGATTCTATAAAATAGTATTTAAATTTTATTCAGCTTTCCACATTGTCATCTTCATACTCTTCAATTTTTGCCATATTATAAACTGTTTGATGGTAGAGTTTTTCAATGATGAGACAGTGTATCAAGATCACTTTAAATACATATTACGTGAAACAGCATGTATATAGCACATTTAGATTAGATTCTCTACAGTGTGGAAACAGGCCTATCGGCCCAACAAGTCCACACCGACTCTCCGAAGAGTAACCCACCCAGACCCATTCCCCTTCATTTAACCCTGCAACTGACACTGGGGGCAATTTAGCATGGCCAATTCACCCAACCTGCACAGAATCTTAGAGATGTACAGCATGGAAACAAATGCTTCGGTCCAACCCATCCAAATATGCGGGAGGAAACCGGAGCACCCGAAGGAAACCCACGCAGACATGGGGAGAATGTGCAAACTCCACGCAGGCAGTTGCCTGAGGTGGGAATTGAACCCTGGTCCCTAGTGCCGTGAGGCAGCAGTGCTAACCACTGAGCCACCGTGTAAATGTAACATGACACCCCAACGTGTTCACTAGTTTGAGATAAATTTGAGCACAAGTCAACTAGCGGCTTATTTTGAAGAAAATTGTAGTCAGAATAAAGCATCATACAGATGCAGACTACTTGTATTTCCTTATTAACATTGCATATAGTCACAGTCTTTCTGTGATCATGTAGACTGCTAATTTTGATACCTTTGACAAATATCTATTGCTTTTATTCTCATCATTACTTGGTACCTTAATGCATTATGAATAACAAGATTACAATATAATTGTGAGATTTATTACTTGTGAATTTATAGTGATTGAATTGATGGATAGTAATCTTATTTGGAAATGTTTACCACAATATATTGGAATACACAAAATATTGTTTTCATTAATCACAAGTTAATATTCTTTTGAAATTGTAAAAACCTAAAGAAATTGTAAAAACATAACAGTTCTGAATCCACATATTTTCATCTAGATAGAGATGTTGTATGTTGCTGAAAGTTTTCACGAATTTCTAATGAGCAGGTGGCAACCTAGCAGAGTGTTATATTTAATTTTCATCGAATAGTTTGAAAGGTTGCTGTCTTATGATACTTTGTATCTTGATTTGAATATTTAATTGAAACAATGTGTTGACTTTGTCACAAAGGTAGTCACTTTTTTTTATCTCAAAGCTGTTCCTTGGCTCAAAGAGACTCTGTCCTCTGATTTTTTTCAGAGGGTTAATATACCAGGTCGGGCTCCAATCACACTGGTTTGGTACAGGGATGAAAAGGATTTTGGGAGGCCTTTTGTTTATATGTAAACAGATGAGACTTCAGGCCAAAATGGTCATGTTTTAGAAGTGACCTGTATAATGAAAGGGGAGTGGTCAGCTCTCGAGCTGAGCAGTTTAGTTCAGTCCTGAACTGGTGAGGAGTTCAACACTGAGCTGTGTGGAAACTCTCTCTCTCTTTCTGCCCTTCAACTTCAACCTGTAAGCATATATTCCATTTATACTGGGTTTTAAAGGGAGTTTGCTTATTGGAACTGTTGTGTGTATTTGGAACAGCATAATTAAGTCTAGTTTGGATAGACTGAGGTAAAAACAATGACTGCAGATGCTGGAAACCAGATTCTGGATCAGTGGTGCTGGAAGAGCACAGCAATTCAGGCAGCATCCGAGGACAGGAGTTCTGTAGGGGTTCTTTATTCTGTTCTTTATGTTTTATTGTATAGTTTTGGGAATAATTTTTGTCTGTTTAAAAATCTAGTCGTCAACCTAGTTGTCTTACTTCAGGTAATTTTCACTGTACACTTACTGGAACAAATTGCAAAGTTATGGTCTGGGCTGCCTGCTTGAGAATGTTTTGAGTGGTCTGACCTAGTCCATAACAACAACTCTAATTAACCCATAATTTAAAACCAATGAATCATCTGTACAGCAAACAAATCAAGCAATTGACAATAAGATGTTTTACTATTTGCAGTGCATAACTCCACATGTCTTTTGTACAGCTCTTAACATTCTAGCGCACAAATGAAAATATTGATATGTCTAAATAAAACTTTAAAACTTACATGGTCAAGTTACCAAGTGGATGCACAAATAGGGAACCATGATCAAAAAGATCAATGTCAAGAAGAATGATTTTGGAGTAAGATGCTGGAGTTTACGAGATAGTATGTTTGATATTATGACTTAAATTTGTACACAATTTACAGAGATGTAGTGGCATATTGGCAATGTTACTGGACTAGTATTCAAGAGGACCAGGCTAATGATCTGGGGACATGGATTCCAGTCTCACCATGGCAGCTAGTAGAACTTAAATTCAATTAATAAATAAATCTGGATTGGAAAGCTAGCATTAGTCATGGTGACCATGAAACAATCTTATATTGCTCTAAAAATCTTATCTGGTTCACTAATGAAGAAAGAGAAATGGCATCCTTACTTGTTCAGGCTTATATGGAATTCCAGATCCATAGCAATGTGGCTTCCTTTGATCTGTCCCCTAAAATCTCCTTGTATGCCACTCAATTATATTGAAACACTACAGAAAAAGTCATATTGGGTGGACTGCTGCAATTGAGGAATGTGGGTCTTTGATACAATCCCAAGGATAATTCAGGATGAGCAGCAAGTGCTGACCTTGCCTGTGATATCCATATCCCATGAAATAACACATCAAAGTCCTGCCATTCCCTCATCCACTCTTCATGAATTTCCTTATCCACAAAATCTAAAGTGTACCTTGTAGCCCATGCACCTCCAATGTTTGTTCATGGTTTGTTGAGAGTGAAAGTGTGCACTATGCATGCTTCATGCACTGCATATGTTGGCCATTCCCAAAAATCATTGACTCTGACTTTCTCTGACAACGCAGTCCCTTTGAACAGTAAGAGTTTACTGTAAATTAAGAAAAAGAATGTAGGCAGATTTCTACCAGATAAAACGTGAGATGAGAAATTACAGTCGATTATATCAGGAGATTAATTATTTCTTTGTTCAGGATTTTAATGGAAATAATAGAGCTATACAGTCATATAGAACAGAAGAAGCCCTTCATCCTATTGAGCTTGTGTCAACTTGTCTACTCCCACTTTCCAGCACTTGGTTCCCAGCTTTGAATGTTATAACATTTCAAGTGCCCATCCTGTTCTTTTTAAAGGTTGTGACATTTCCCATTGAATACCCCACCAATGCAGTGTATACCAGATTCCCACCATCCTCTGGGTGAAAGAAATGTTTCCTCAAATCCCCTTCAAACCTCCTGCCTTCCCTTTTAAATTGTAATCTGTTGTTATTGACCCTTCAGCTGAGGGGAATGACTGCTTCCTATCCACCATGTCCAAGCCCCTCATAACCTTCACCACTTCAATCAGGTCTCCCTCAGCACTCCCTGCTCTAAAGAAAACAAACCCAGGCCTATAAGCCTCTCTTCAGGCAAAATCCTGGTGAATCTCCACTGCACTCCTTCCACTGTAATCACATCCTTCCAATAATACATTCATTTTATTCATTACCATATATGTTATGGGTTTGCCAACTTTGACTGCTTAGTGGGCGGCATGGTGGCACAGTAGTTAGCACTGCTGCCTCACAGTGCCAGAGACCTGGATTCAATTCCCGCCTTAGGCAACTGTCTGTGTGGAGTTTGCACATTCTCCCCCTGTCTGAGCAGGTTTCCTTCGGGTGCTCTGGTTTCCTCCCACAGTCCAAAAATGTGCAGGTTAGGTGAATTGGCCATGTTAGATTGCCCATAGTGTTAGGTGTAGGGGAATGGGTCTGGGTGGGTTGCTCTTCGGAGGGCCGGTGTGGACTTGTTGAGCCGAAGGGCCTGTTTCCATGCTGTAAGTAATCTAATCTTAATGTGTCTCATTTTAATATTTAATTAATTGTATTTGTGTCATGTTTCTGGGGAACAATTTGCAAGATTGACAGACATTTCTGTTATTTATATATTGATCCAAATCAAACAAAATCTTGGAAAAGGGTAATACAAAGCACATGTACAGTCATATCTGTGGCAGCCATGTTAGAACTTGTAGTGACATTGTGTTGCGTTAAAATCAAATAACCTGAAACTCCAGTGTGTCCAACTACTTAGAATTTGGAGAGACATCCAACCTGTGATCTGCTCAGAGTGAAGGCTATAAATTGTAGATGATTCTCAAGGCCCAAAACATTTACCTGGAATCAAGGAGGTATCTGATCTGCGAGGAAGCATCTCAGAGTGGGGTTTATAAGTCACAGCCAAGTCTCGAGACATGCACTACTTAACTGGGAAGCTGGAGAGACAGCAAACTTGTAAGGGTGTAGATCTGAGTGGGAGGCTATAAAATGAGCAAGGGGAAGACTGGATGTTCAATATTGATGGGTCCAAGATCTTCAGAAAAGATAATAAAAGAAGAAAGGAGAAGGGCAGTGAGATTGGCTAAAGAGAGTTTTGCAATGCTGGAGAAAGAGGATATTTCAGAGGGTTCAAGTACAGAATCAATCTGGTTAGAGCTGAGGAATGAAATGGGTGCACTCACATTGCAGTTACATCGACAGACCATTAACATGCAGGAAGGGTGTAGTGGATCAAAGAAATTATAGGGAGATGTCAACAATAAAAAGTGGTCATGATTGGGAACTTAACCAAAATGTAGACTAAATACACGGTGGACAGGGTCACAACTTCCTGGATTGTGCTTCAGGACTGTGTTCAGGTTGATGTGCAAAGCTGTAGCTAAACAATGGACTGCCTTCAATGGTTGCTTGTCCTGAAGTCCAAGAAGCTCTATAAACATTATTCAAAGCAACCTTAGCAAAGAACAGTCCCATCTGAATCAATCCTGCAGGAAAGGGACATCACCCTGCTAAAGAGGCTGGGCCACAAGGGAATCTACAGCAAGGAATAGATTCAATTCAAACACAGCAGCATGTCTTTCTGGTGCTAAACGATGAGAACAAAGAAGTTACAACAGCAATGACGAATGATTGGCTAAAAAAAATTGGTTCTATGGTTCTAAAAGTAACAAATTCTTCTGGGCTAAGATTAGAAAACACTGGAAATATTTAAGAAAGCTGGCAAATCATTATAGATTTAATGTTTCATATTGATGAGATCCATCAGAAGTTGGAAATGTCTGAGATGAATTAGGTTTTAAGTGAATGAACAGGTTAAGGGTTGGAAAAAGAACATAAAGGAAGGATTGTTACAGACTAGAAGGCAGGATGGGTTAAATGATGAAAGCGTTGATGTTGTAAAGCCAAATGAAGTGGCAATTTGAATAAAGTAAAAAAAAAGCAAGGGATGTGTCTGGATGTTCTGATCTCATGATGCTCTGCAAGGTCACTAACTTGATATCTGAATTTTATTTCTTTCTCCACAGATGCTGCCAAACTTGTTGCATATTTCCAGAATTTTCTGCCTTTCTTTCAGATTTCCAGCAACTAAAGTATTCACGTTGGTGTTATATTTCTAGACGAGGTGTTTGTGTCACTGACTGAATCAAATAATCAAAAACAAGAACACCACTAAAGAGAAAAGGAAAAAAGGGGACAGAGATTGCAATTGAACTCATCAAAACACCAGAAAGCTGTCTCATGCTAAATTGAATGATGTGATGCTATTTCTTCTGGTTGTGTTAAGCCTCATTGCAGACAACAGAAAACAGAGAGAGGGAGAAAGGTGGAGAATTAAAATGTGACAGGAGATAAGATGACAATAAAGTTCTTCAGAGACTTCCAAATTGGGCAAAATTATTTTCTTGATCAATACCAGAAATATTTTATCCCTTTCTTTTATTTTTGCTTTATTTTGCTGTATACAAAATTGGCTCAACAAATTTCCTCATGTAAGAATTCATTACAGGAGAGTGAGAGTTTCAGAGTGACAGATATGACACTGGAGGTAGGTATGAGGAGCGATACTATTGCTCCATGGATGAAACCAGGGAGATCATACTTGGATTCTGGACATAAGGACCAGCCAGTAGTGCCACAAGTAGGTCAAATGACTAAACACAAGTGGTCAGTGTCAGTGCCTACATGATTAGATTCCCTACAGTGTGGAAACAGGCTCTTCGGCCCACAAGTCCACACTGACCCTCCGAAGAGTAACCCACCCCCCTCTGATCAATGCACCTAACACTATGGACAATTAAGCATGACCAATTCACCTGACCTGCACTTCTTTGGATTACTGGAGGAAACCAGAGTACCCGGAGGAAAGCCACGCAGACACAGGGAGAATGTGCACACTCCACACAGGTAGTTGCCCAAGGCTGGAATCAAACCTGGGACCCTGGCACTGTGAGGCAGCAGTGCTAACCACTGAGCCACCATGCCGCCACATCTTCAAAAGACATCTCTGACCCAGCAACCCTCCACCCAGCAATCCATTCCTTCAAATAGGCACTGATGGGTGCGTTACCAAATTTATCCAAATGTTTGATTTACAAAGCAGCAGAGTTTTTACAGAGATTAATTATAATTAAAACAATATTGAGCTGGAAGTCAGATCAAGGGTCAGATTGGGAAGTTGTAAACGGAGAAAAACACCTGCTTCTGTCATCCTGAAATCTTACCTTGAGTCCCCATATCTCTGTGAGACTGAATTGTCCCAAATGAAGACAATCATGTTCAAATTTTGTACCCACCTCACAGATGACCATTTGAAGAAAATACAAACCAGACTTCTCACAGAAGATAAGCAATCATCAGGCTGAGATTTGGTGAGTCAAAGACAAAATAATAATTACATATTCTTGGTTTTAGATTGATGAGGTACTAAAAATGCATAAGGGAAAGATCCTGGGTTGCAGTTAAATTCTAAAAAGTAGCTGTGTGCTTAAAAAGATTAGTGACCACTGGTAGTGATTATTCACCTGAGTCCTATTGTCTTCAGTTTTGCCTTGGCTTCTCAGTGCCCTACTTGAACAAATGGAGTCCTGGTATCAGGGCACCTACTCTCATCACAACTCTTAATTTCGGCAGTTTGGTCATATTGGACCAAGGCTGTTAAAAAAACAGGTCTGGAGTTGAGTGGCCCTGGTGGGACCCTAGAAATCTTCATAGACACTGATAATGTGTCCTTGAAGTCTCAGTTAGGTAGCAGATTTCAATTAGGACTTTCTAACTGAAGTGTAGATATTGCAACATTGTTTGTCAATGGGGTACAAGTAGAAGTGTTGAATTCATCCAAGTTCTTTCCAGAACAATCCATTCCACCTGATCCCCCCTTTCTAACCACTTATCCCAGCAAATTTATTACCTGGAAGTGCTAAATTAGGGGAGAGGATGGCACAGCGGTAATATCACTGGACTAGTAATCCGGAACCCCCAGTCTAATGTTCTGTGACATAGAGTTGAATCCCACTCTGACAGATGGTGAAATTTAAATTCGATGTTCCGTGGAATTAAAAATTAGTTGGATTATATCTGTACAGCCATTTTTGATTGTCTCTTTCTTTCAATACGTTATAGCATTGAAGATGAAACATGAGCATTTTTTTTTAATGTGAGAGGAGAAAGATTTAAAAAGGACATGGGGGGAACATTTTACATAGAATGTATGGAATGAATTGCCAAAGGAATTGGTGGATACAGGTACAGTTACAATGTTAAAAGACATTTGGATAAGTACATGAATAGGTCTTGGAGGGATATGGGCCAAGCACAGGCAGTTGGGACTAGCTTACTTTGGAGACATGGTCAGTGTGGACTAATTGCACTGAAGACCTGTTTCCATGCTGCATGACTCTATGACTCTATCTAGTTCTCATCGCCCTCAGCTATATTTCCATTATTGTCAGCATACATTTATTCTCATACTGCTATTTTTGTCTATAGCTCACCAAGCTTATTCATCAAACTTCATGGGTTTAAATACTTACGTTCTAAACAAATTTCAGATAGTTCATGGTTCCTCCCTTTATATAGCCCTAGTGTGGGACTGTTTATGTTGATGAGCGTTTGTTGACATCTTAAAAACATAGAAACAGAAACATAGAAATATAGAAAATAGGAACAGGAGTCGGCCATTTGGCCCTTCATTCCTGTTCTGACATTCAATATGATAATATTGCACATCCTACTCAGTACCCTGTTCCCACTTTTGCCCAAAACTCTTTGGTCCTTTAGCACTAAGAAACATATCTATCTCCTGAACGAAAACACTCAAAGTTTTGGCTTCAATCACTTTCTGTGGCAGGGAATTCCACAAAGATATTTCTCCTCATTTCTGTCCGAAATGGCCTTCCCCATTTCCTTAGACTGTGACCTCAGGCTCTGGGCTTTCACAGTCATGGGAACATCCTTTTCATGGTTGTCCTGTCTAGTCCTGTTTGAATTTTATATGTTTCATTGAGGTACCCTCTCATTGTTCTGAACTCCAGTCAATATAGTCCTAACTGATCCATTCTGTCTTCATACATCCCGCTATCCCAGGAATCAGTCTGATAAACTTTTGTTGCACTCCCTCCACAATCAGAACATTCTTCTTTGGATAAGTAGACCAAAATTGCACACAATACTCTGGTGAGGCCTCACCAAGACCCTATTCCCATGCTGAAATCCTCTTGCTATGAGGACTAACCTACCTTTTGCCTTCTTCATTACCTGTTGCACTTGTATGCTTACTTTTAGTGGCTGGTGTACAAGGTCACCTAGATCTTGTTGCACCACCCCATTTCCTCATCTATCATCATTCTGATAGTAACCTGCTTTACTGTTTTTGCTACCAAAGTGGACAACTCACAAAACCAATATTATACTTCATTTTCTCATTCACTTGACGTATCCAAATCAGAACTGAAGTATCTCTACATCCTCTGCACAGATCATCCTCCCACCCAGTTTTGTGTCATCTGCAAACATAGAGCTATTACATCTAGTTCCTCATTTAATCATTAATATATATTGTGAATAGCTGGGGCGCAAGAACAGATCCCTACAATACCCTACTGATCAATTACTCACTCTACTGGTAAATGACCGACACTCATAGAATAACCCATTTATTCCTACTCTTTTATTCCTGTCTGTCAAACAGTTCTTTATCCATGTCAGTGCACTACCCTCAATCTCATGTGTTTAATTTTACATGCTAATCTATTATATGGAACCTTATTGAAGGCCTTCTAAAAGTCCAAGTAGACCAAATCCACTGGCTCCCTCAACTCTACTACTTATATTCTCGAACAATTCCAGTAGATTTGTCAATCATAATTTCCCTTTTGAAATCCATGCTGACTCTGATCCTGTCACTGTTTTTCAAGTGCCTTGCTATTAAATCTTTTACAATGGACTCTAGTATTTTCCTCACTACTAATGTCAGACTAACCAGTCTATAATTCCCTGTTTTCTCTCTACCTCATTTTTTTAAAAAGTAGAGTTACATTACCTACCATCCAATCTAAGAGTGGAAGAGGAGGAAGCCATTTGCATATTTAAGAAGTGGTTAGGTCATTACTTGAAGCACCGTAGATTCCAAGGCAATGGGCCAAGCAGTGAAAAATATTAAAATTACAACCCCTAAACCAACGTGCTTTAATTTTCCATATTAATCTTCTCTGTGACCTTACTGAGTACTTTCTGAATATCCAAATAAACTATATCCACTGGTTCCCCTATTTCACCTTTTCTAAAAAAAAATCAAATAGATTTGTCAAGCATGATTTCTCTTTTATAAATCCATGCTGACTTTGTATGATCCTGTCACTGCTTTCCAAATGCGGTCCTATTAAATTGCTTATAATGGAATCTAGCCATTTACCTGTCACCAATGTCAGACTAGTCAGTCTTTAATTCCCCTTTTTCTCCTTATCTCCTTTTTTAAATAGTGATGATGTATTAGCTACCCTCCAATCTAAAGGAACAGTTCCAGAGCCTGTAGAATTGTAAAAGATGACCACTAATGCATTCACTCTTTCTAATACCACTTCCTTAAGTACCTGAACCCCAGAATATTGGATTCTGGACATTTGTTTGCCTTTTATCCCATCAGTTACCTCAACACCATCTTCTTCAGTTCCTCTATCTCATCAGACCATGTGTCCCCTGACATTTTGGGGATATTATTTTTGTTCCCCTTTATGAAGACAGAACCAAAATATGTATTTAATTGGTCTGCCATTTCTTTGTTCCTCTGTAAGGGACCTACCTTTGTCTTCACTAATCATTTTGACAAGTCAGTATTGCATAAAGCTTGACATTATGATTGTTCTACTCTGCATGCTATTGGTATGGTCAGATTTTCTGGAGCTAATATGAAACTTTAAAATAAGATCCCAAAGATAATAATTGCTGCATTTCATTAGAAATAGGAGATGGGAAAGACAAATATGTGACTGGAAGATTAGTTTCAGATTCTTGGGCAAAAGGGATGGATTTCACACAACAAGCCTGGGATCAATATCTTTGCAGAGGTTCACTAATAAGGTTGGAAAAGGTTTAAACAAATGTGTCAGAGAGGTAGACACCAGTAAATAAAAGTAGAATGCTGGACAGGATTAGAGAGGGTGGTCATAGTATTAAACAGGAGCAGACTAAAAGGGTCTACAAGGAATACAAAGACAAGATTACAAAGCATGTATATAAATGTTCAAAGTGTGATGAATGAGATTACTGAGCTAAAAGCACCAATGGCAGTGTGGAAGTATAATGTAGTGGCACTGTAGCTGAAGGACTATGAGGATTGTGTGTTAATGTACAATGACATTGATGCTTCAGAAAAGGTAAGAAGGGGAAAATGATTAGGGTAATTATGGCAGTATTGGAAAACTGGATATCCTTGAGGAGGCAAGGATGGAGTCCATATGCTAAGACGTAAAAACCAAAAGAAATAAGATTGCAAAGATAATAATTGCTGCATTTCATTATAAATAGGAAATGGGAAAGACAAATATGTGGCTGGAAGATTAGCTTAAGAAATAAGAAATAAGTGTTGAAAAAGGTTATAAGAGAAAGGATTTATAATCATCTGGAAAGGAATAATTTGATTAGGGATAGTCAACACGGTTTTGTGAAGGGTAGGTCGTGCCTCGCAAACCTTGTTGAGTTCTTTGAGATGGTGACCATACAGGTGGATGAGGGTAAAGCAATTGATGTGGTGTATATGGATTTCACTAAGGTGTTTGATAAGGTTCCACAGGGTAGGCTGAAGAAGGGCTTATGCCTGAAACATCGATTCTCCTGTTCCTTGGATGTTGCCTGACCTGCTGCGCTTTTCCAGCAACACATTTTCAGCTCTGATCTCCAGCATCTGCAGCCCTCACTTTCTCACAAAATACAGAGGCATGGGATTGAGGGCGATTTAGCGGTTTGCATCAGAAATTGGCTAGCTGAAAGAAGTCAGAGGGTGGTGGTTGTTAGGAAATGTTCATCCTGGAGTTCAGTTACTAGTGGTGTACCACAAGGATCTGTTTTGGGTCCACTGCTTGGCTGGGTTGGTAAATTTGTGAAAGGCACTAAGGTTGATGGAGTTGTGGATAGTGTCAAAGGATGTTGAAGGTTACAGAGAGCCATAGATAAGCTGCAGAGCTGGGCTGAGAGGTGGCAAATGAAGTTTAATGTGGAAACATGTGAGGTGATTCACTTTAGAAGGAACAACGGGAATAAAGAGTACTGGGCTAATGGTAAGATTTTTGGCAGTGTAGATGAGCAAAGAGATCCCAGTGTCCACATGTATAGATCCATGAAAGTTGCCACTCAGGTTGATAGGGTTGTTAAGAAGGCATACATTGTGTTAGCTTTTATTGGTAGAGGAATTGAGTTTTGGAGTCACCAGGTCATGTTGCAGCTGTACAAAACTCTGATGCGGCTACAGTTGGAGTATTGCATACAGTTCTGGTCACCGCATTATAGGAAGGATGTGGAAGTTTTGGAAAAGGGTTCACAGGAGGTTTACCAGGATGTTGTTTGCTATGAAGGGAAGACCTTATGAGGAAAGGCTGAGGGACCTGAGCTGTCTTCATTAGAGAGAAGAAGGTTGAGAGGTGACTTAATTGAGGCATATAAGATAATCAGAGGGTTAGATAGGGTGGACAGTGAGAACTTTTTTCCTCGGATGTTGATGACTTACCACGAGGAGAGTTAGCTTTAAAATGAGGGGTGATAGATATAGGACAGATGTCAGAAGTAATTTCTTTACTCAGAGAGTAGCAGAGGGTGGAATGCATTGCATGTAACAGTAGTAGACTCACCAACTTTAAGGGCATTTAAATGGTCATTGGATAAACATATGGATGAAAATGGAATAGTGTAGGATAGATAGGCTTCAGATTGGTTCCACAGGTCGACGCAACATCGCGGGCCAAAGGGCCTGAACTGCTCTGTAATGTTCTATGTTCTACTTGGAGTATTCTATAAGCCTCCAAATAGTAAGAGAGATAGAAGAATAATATTCAAGGAAATATCAGAAACATGCAAGAAGCGTGGTGTGATGATACTTTGGGACTTCAATTATCCAAATTTTGATTTGGAAAGTGTTAAAAAAAAGACTAACAGACCACATTTCTGAAATATGTTCAAGAGAAATTTCTTGATAATTTTTCTTGGTCTAACTAGAAATGAGGCATTGTGGCATCTGGTGTTGGAAAATGAGGAGGACTAAGTGAACCATGTGTCTGTGGGGGAACATTGGTTAAGAATGTTCATCATATTATAAGGTTTAGATTAGTATTGGATAATAGCTAGGACCAATATGTACATTACTCCTAAAATGGAAGAGTATTAATTTCAATGTGCTGAGCAAGGATTGAACCAGGATAAAATTGAATTAGATGATAAGGAAATCTCTGGTGGAACAGTAGGTGACCTTAAAGGAAGTGATACATTAGTTAAAGACTGAGGATGGGCAAACAAAAAATTAAGAACAGAAATAGCAATCAATGTAAAAGGAAATCCAAAATCTTCCATCAGCATATAAAAATGAAGCATACAGGATGAGGTGGATTGGATCCTATCAGGCAAAAAGAAAGCTTAGTGCCACAGGATTATGCTTGAACTTGAAACATTCTTTGTATCAGCATTTAGTACTTAAGATAATTCAGACAACATATCTGTCAAAAAATAGGACTTAGGCATAGGAGTAAGCCATTTGGCCCTTTGAGCCTGCCAGGAGTAGAGATGGTGCAAGCATAGTGGAAGCAATAGTGTGAGATCCAGAAAATGTTGGCTATGTCTAGGACATGCACCTGATCCAAGTATCTTGCCTCCCAGCTTGCTAAAAGAAATAGGGGTAGAGATAATGTGAGTGTTTTCCTTAATCTTGCAATCTTACCTACATTTGGAGGAGGTGCCAAATGATGGAGAGTGTAAATGTGACACCACTATTCAAGGAAGGGTGTAAGGTGAGTTATAAGGAGTGTCGCTCCGAAAGCTGCTGTGCTTCCAATTAAAGCTGTTGGACTATAACCTGGTGTTGTGTGATTTTTAACTTTGTACACCCCAGTCCAATACCCGCATCTCCAAATTATGGAAACCACAGTCTGGTAGTAAGGTTTTAGAATCTGTAATCAGGGAGAGAAAAAAACCAAGAACACAGAATCCTTGAGAAAAGGAACAACTTTTAGAAAAAAGGGACCAGCTTTGTGACAACATAAAATACAAATTTAGGTTGGAAAGACTTTTTTTGTTCTTCTAGAAGCAAAGATTGATCAGAGATTTTGGAGAGGTGTGAAAGATTATGGCAGGCTTAAATAAGGTAAACAAGAGAAAACATTTGCAAATTTGAGGAGAACCAGTAGCAAATTGGAAAAGACCAATTATGCTTTAATAAACTAATTGAATTTCTTTTTGTGAATAGTACAGAGGTTGATGAAGGCAATGTGATTGCAGTTGTCTACATGGGTTTTAAGAAAACATTTCACAAAGTGCCACATAAAAGGCTTGTTACCTAAACTGCCACTTGGTGACAGCTCAGTGGTTAGCACTGCTGCCTCACAGCACCAGGTTACCAAGTTTGATTCCAGCCTCAGGTGACTGTCTGTGTGGAGTTTGCACATTCTCCCTGTGTCTGCGTGAGTTTCCTCCCACAGTCCAAAGATGTGCACGTCAGATGAATTGGCAATGCTAAATTGCCCCATAGTGTTAGGTCAATTAGTCAGAGGGAAATGGGTCTGGGTGGGTTACTCTTCGGAGGGTCGGTGTGGACTGGTTGGGCTGAAGGGCCTGTTTGCACACTGTAGGGAGTCTAATCTAAAAATCCAACTGAAATTTTAAAAATTCAAGGGAGAAAAGAAGAAGATTTAAATCCCAGCTTCATGTACAGAGATATGAAGTTCAAAATCTGTGAGGTTATGTTGAACTTTTGTAAATCTTAGGAAAGGCCCAAACTAGAGTATTGGGTTTATTTCCGAACACTGCACCTAAAGATAGATATGTGAGCCTTGAGAACATGCAGAGAAGATTTACTGAAATAGTTCTATGGATAGGCACATTGTTATGGACTAAGCCAGACCACTCAAAACATTCTTAATCAGGCAGCCCAGACCATATCTTTGCAATTTGTTTTGGTAAGTGGACAGTGACAATTACCTGGAGTAAGTTAGCGAGGTTGACTACCAGGTTTTAAAACAGACAAAAATTAATTCACAAAATTACACAATGAAACACAAAGAACAGAATAACGAACCCCTACAGAACTCAGTCTATCCAAATTAGACTTAATTATCCTGTTCTGAATATATGCAACAGTCCCAATAAGCAAACCCCCTTAAATACAGTGAAAATGGAACGAATGCTTACAGGTTGAAGTTAGAAGAGCAGAAGGAGAAAGAGAGTTTAGCAGCTTGTTTCCACACAGCTGAACTCCGAACTTGCTCTGGACTGAATTGCCAGCTACAGAGCTGACCACTCCCCTTTCATTATACAGATCACTTCTAACACATGACAACTTTGGCCTGAAGTGTCATCTGTTTACATAGAAACAAAAGGCCTCTCAACATCTTTTTTCATCTCTGTACCAAACTAGACACCTTGGAGCCTGGAGGGTTTTACGATCCCTCTGGGAAAAAACCAAGGACACAGTATCCTTGAGAAAAGGAACAGCTTTTAGAAAAAAGGACCAACTTTGTGACAACATGAAATACAAATTTAGGTTGGAAAGACTTTCCTTGTTCTTCTAAAAGCAAAGAAGATTAATGAGAGATTTTGGAGAGGTGTGCACGATTATGGCAGGCTTAAATAAGGTAGACAAGAGAAACGTTTTCCTGTTAGCTGAAGTGGCAAAGACAAAGGAGCAAGGGTAAAGGTTTCATGGGGAACATCAGGAAGGATATTCTCACATAGTGAATGGTGGTGACCACCCTGTTGCCTATGAGGTGGACAGAGAAATATCCAATCAACTAGTTCAAAGGAAATTGGATTGACATTTGAAGGCCATAAACTTCCAAGGTTATGGGGATCAAGAGGAGAGTACAATGGACTGAACTTCTGTGCAGGAAGCCAGCAAGGACTCGATAGGCTGAGTGGCCTCCTTCTGTGGCACGAATAACTGTCATGTGTGAATGAACAGATATTCACAGCAAGATGGCAGCCATTACATCTCTTAGAAGAGTGCATACACATCATGGACTGAATTTTTGATATTTAGTAGAATTAGAATTAGTGTTATTGTCACATGTACTCAAATGAGTAGAGTGTAAGGTATGCAAGTTATTGCTTATAGTGCCACCTTAGATACAAAAGTCCCTGAGTACAGCTTTTCAGTTACAATTCATGGAAAAAATAGAGAAGTTAAAAATAGGCCCAGCATTGCAGATTTAGGAATAAATTATAAAATGGAGAAAAAAAGTAAGGAGAAACTGTCTTCCGATCCGGTCCATGTTGACATCTAGCCTCCCCAAGACCACCCACACACTGCCCGAAGATCACCACGCTTGACCACCGGTGGATCACCACACTGAGCCGAGAGGACAGCAATTACTGCCCAAAGCTCACCATGTTTGACCACCGGGAGATCGCTGCACTGAGCCAAGAGGACACCACGTACTGCCCAAAGATCACTGCGCTTGGCCACTGGGAGATTGTCACACTAGGCCAAGAGAACACCACGCACTGCCCGAAGACCACCGTACTGGGCTGCTAGGAGATCACCACGCCGGGCCGAGAAGACACCACATACTTCCTGAAGACCACCATGCTGGCCGCTGGGAGATCGCCGCACCGGGCCGAGAGGATACCTCGTACTGCCCAAGGATCACCACGCTTGACTGCTGGGAGATCACCACACCAGGCTAAGGGACACCGTATACTGCCCAAAATCACCAAGCTTGACCACCAGGAGATCGCCACACCAGGCTAAGGAACACCACATACTACCCAAAGATCACCATGCTTGATCATCAGTAGATTGCCACACCGGGCCACGAGGACACCATGTACTTGGTAAGACCACCATGATGAGCACTGGGACATCACCACACCAGGCCGAGAGGACACCATGTACTTGGTAAGACCACCATGATGAGCACTGGGACATCACCACACCGGGCCGAGAGGACACCATGTACTGGGTAAGACCACCATGCTGGGCCATTGGGAGATCGCCACACCGGGTCAAGAGGACACCACATGCTGCCTGAAGACCACCATGCTGGGTGACTGGGAGATCGCCACACCGGGCTGAGAGGCCACCATGTACTGGCTAAAGACCACCATGCTGGGCCACTGGGAAATTGCCATACCGGGCCAAGAGGATGCCATGCTGGGCCAAGTGACTGCCTGATCACATCTGTACTGAGTCCAGACGTTCCGAGGGCCAGACTTCCACTTAATATAAAAAGTCAGACAATCAGGTATTTCAATTCTCCCCAATAAATCTGTCTCAATTTTATAATTACTGAGGGAAAGGTCTGTAAAATGTTCTCTTATCTTCAAAGAAAGTCATGCGCCTCAGGTTTCTCTTTAAGACATACACCATCCTGATTTGGATATGTACTGCCAATCCTTCATTGTTCTTAGGTTAATGTCCTGAAAGTTCCTAACTAACACTCCTCAACAAATACAACACTTCACAGAGAACACTCACTGCCACCTTCTCTAGTTAGCTTGAGATAATTAATAAGTGTGGATTTACCAGGGTCATCCACATCTTTGGTTCAAATTGTACAAACAAATAAGTGAAACTATGGTCAGGAAACGGAGACTATAGAATAAGAATGGGGGCATGCCAACTGACCTGATCTGGCAACACCTTCATTTTAGAATCAACACCCTTGTTTTTAAATTTCTTCATAACGTTTTCTTTCCCTCTCTTTGTAACCTTGTCCAGTCTTCCAATTCTTGAAATCTCTGCTTTCATTCAATTTTGGTCACTTGTTCACGCCTGACATTTTCTCATTCCATCATCGGTAGCCATATCTTCAGCTGTCTCAAAGTTCAGAAATTTGCTGATAAAACCCCTTTGACTCTCTACCTCTCTTTCCTCCTGTAAGCTGCTCCGTAAAGCCTAGTTCCATATTTAAGCTTTGGTTCACCAATCCCAGTTTCTGCTTCTATGGCTCAATGCCCACTATTCCATGCAATTGCTCCTATGATGTGCCTTGGGACATATGGTCCACATTAAAAGTCTTCAAGATGTAGGTGCTCATAGGATTTTAGGGAGAAAGAATTGTTTTTAAGTAATTCATATTCAATAACATGTTTCATTCTCATACGTTAGTTATTTCTGGTATGTTTCCAATGAGGCAAGTGCAGTACTAGTTTCTGTCTAATTCAACTGGGTCACAGCATGACAAATGCCAAAATGAATGGACATCAGTAACCATGAAAATATGTTGCAATATCTTTACAATGAACATTGTTAAGAAGAAAGGAATGACTTGCATTTACATAATGTCTTATAAGCAAAAACCATGGTATATCATACTGCAAAAGTTAGAAGCAGTCTGGAGGATTGGGAGAACTTTAAATGTCAGCAAAGGGTAACTAAAAACATCAAAAGAGCTAAGATGAGCTACAAAAGGAAACTAGCAGTACTGATATCAAAAGCTTCTATAAGTACATCAAAAGGAAGAGAATAATGAAAGTAAACATTGGCTCTTTAGAGGACAAAACCGGTGAGGTACTAGTGGGAAACTCAAAAATAGCAGAGGCACTAAACCAATATCCTGCCTCTGGTTTCACACTGGAAGATAGTTTTTTTTCCCCAAAAACTGCAATTACTACAGAGGAACTTGGTGCAATTACTAAAACTAGGAAAAAGTATATAAGTAAATTGATGGGATTAAGGGCAGATAAATTCCTGCTATCTAACCGCCTGCACTCTAGGGTATTAGAGGAGGTGGCAGCAAAGATAGTGGATGTACTTATGGCTTTCTAAAATTCCCTGAATTCTGAAAAGATAGCAATGGATTGGAAACAAGCTAATTGTATACCCTTATTATTGAGTCAACCATAAAGGAGGAGATAACTGAACACTTGGCAAAACAAACCTCACTTCACCTGTGTCAGCTTGGTTTCATAAAGGGACTGTCACTCTTGACAAGTTTGCTGGAGATCTTGGATAATGGGGATCCAGTGGATGTAGTATATCTAAACTTCCAGAAAGCATTTAACAAGGTATAAGACTGATCCAGAAGACTAGATTGCCGGGGCGGAAGGGGGTTAAGGGTAGTCTCTTAGCTTAGATAGAGGATTGGCTAACTGGCAGCAAGCACAGGGTCGGGATAAATGAGACCTTTTCTGGATGGTGCTGTCTAGACAAACAGAGTGCTCCAGGGTTCAGTTCTCAGGCTCCAACTATTTACAATCTATATAAATGATCTGCAAGCAGGGAAAGAGTGTGGCATAGCAAAATTCATGGACGATACCAAAACAGGTGGGAAAGCAAGCAGCAATGAGGAGATAAAGAGCTTACAGATGGATACTGATAGGTTATGAGAATGGTCCAGAATCTGGCAGATGGAGTTTAATGTGGATAAGTGTTATGCTGTCCATTTCAGCCAGAAAAATACAAGGAAAAATTATTATTTAAATAGGAAGCAAATTCAAAGTGTGTCAGTGCAGAGGGATCTGGGCATCTTTGTGCATGAATCGCAGAGAGTGGGTATGCAGGTACTGCAAATATTAAGAAAGGCTTTTAGAATTCTGGCATATATTGCAAAAGGACTGAATTATAAAAGTAAAGATGTGTTGTTGCAATTATATAACATTGGTGAGACCACACCTGGAGTATTGTGCCCAGGTTTGATCTCCTTACTTGAGGAAGGATATGGTGGCATGTTAAGGTGGAAGTTGATTCGATGCTGCCGCTTGTGAGATAGCCTCAAACAATATGTGATAGATATAGAGTGAAAGGAGATAGGTCAAAAACTGTGGTGAGGAGAAATTACTTCTCCCAGAGGGTTGTGAATCTGTGGAACCCACTGCCTCAGAGTGCAGTGGAGGTGGAATCAATTGATTGATTCAGGAAAGAAATTGATATGTTGCTGATTTAAAAGTGGATAAAAATTATGGGGACCAGGCTGAAAAGTGAGTTGAGACCAGAATAAGATTAGCCATGATTATGTGAGCTTGAAGGGCGTCTAATTCCTATGTTCTTATGCCCTCAGAGCGTCAGAAAGTACTTTACAATCAATAGACCCTGTTATGTAGGAAGCATAACAATTTTACAGTGTTTTCACAATATGGCACCTTCCTGTGAAAGCTCAGTGAGACTGTCAACTGAACTATGAAGCAAGACATTACCAAGTCCGATCCCCATCCTGTACTAGATGACCTATAGTCAGAACAGCATTACCATTAGCTTCAATAACTCAAAGAAAAGAAGAGGAAAATTAACCAAAACTCTGACCCTGATAATCATCCAGTCATTTCTGGTAAAAATGTGCAAGGTAGTGCTAGTGAGAAACAATTTGATTCCTTTGATGTTTAATATAGTCATGTCGCTTGCAAATGCTCAAGGAGGAATCCTCTGCTCCCAGAGGTGGTGAGCTTGGAGGTAAAGACGGCACTTAATATTACCCATGTTGGTGGTCTACTCAAATCTTGCCACTGTCTCAGTTCCACAAGAACTGGATACTGGGCAGGAAGACCCTTTGACCTGCTGCCAATTGAAACTCTTAAGTGACAAATTAAGGTCCACTTAAGGGCCTCAGTCCTGTGCTACTGGGATTCAGCCAGCTACAGACAGACCTGTCACTATATGGTGTTCCCTATAGCAGAATCAAATGCAGCCAGTGTCTAATGGAGAGGTTGGGCATTGTGTGTGAGGATGACCATTGGGAACCACACCCTGTCCGTGCTTCTAATTCTACCATTGACCTATTTACACAGACCCCAACCTGAGGACGCTATTCATTCATCCATCCAAGAAAAAAAACATCTCTGTTCTGATCCTTTGCAGTTCTGGGAGTCCAGGGGCACTCTTCCACCATCAGCTACAGACTTTACTGTGACATCACTCAGTGTGAGAGTTGCTGGCTTCCGATTGACCAGCAGCACTCGCTGTGTTGAACCTACGCCTTGGGGACTCGATTCCAGGGAAAGCCAGCTGGTGGCATTGCCACTGCCTGATTGGCATGTAGTTCAGTGGTCCTTCCTGGAAAAAACTTATTTCCAGCTGCCTGATGGGACCCCATACACTTTAACAATGTCGTGAACAAGCGCTATCTCTCGGAGTTGTGGCACAAATCAAACCATAGCATGTTGTAAACTAAAGACAGGGAAGGAACTTAATGAGAAAAAGAATGTTGTATCACTCTTTTATCACCTCTCTTTCTCAGTACAGTTCATCTTTAATGGCATTGTCTAAACTATCCTTGTGCAGCAAACACTATTGCAGTGTGACAAGTCCTCCAGCACAACAGAAACTTCACGTTTGATGATTTAATTAAGCTACCTTCTGGAGGCAGAAGTCTTGATGCAGTTCTTGATAAAATAAACACAGTTTATCATGTTTGGTTGCTTGCAATTTAATATTTTTAAAATTTCATGCATAAATAAACTCATGACCTTTTTGGTTAAGGATGGCGTGACTTCTTGAAACAGGCAGTTTGGCATGATGTTTTATTTGTTTATGAACATTTTCAAAGACAAATTACTTCAATTAGAATTGTGGATAATCTGAAAGGTCACCACCAGTTTGGTTAACATCTAGATGTGTTTTTCTGACCACTGCTGATAATGCCGGAAACATCTGCACCCAAATATTTTTACTTCTAATTCACATTTACTGTTCTTAAAGGTCATACACAAAGTTTTAAATATTTTCAAATCACAGCCTTCCTGATTATTGATATTTTTTTCAAAACTGATATTTAATTTTGCTGTTTTATTCATCATATATCAAATTATTCTATGTCTGCCATGACTTTTAATACACATGCTTTTTTAAATCAGCATTTTTTGCTATTTCATATTGCTGTGGTCTCAACTGATGGCATTAATGGACAGTTTAGATTCCAGAATGAAACCTTGTTTGATAGACCACAAATTTAATTTTTGTTTTATATACCTTAGAAGTCAGTCACTGAACATATTCATGAGAGATCACCAATATACCTTTCACAAAATAATTTACCAGTTTATACAGAAAGGTAATACACAAACTGGCAAGAATTATTGGAATGATTTCATTACAAATATCAAAAGTGGTTTCATTTATTTTATTCCAGCAAATAACCTTATAGGCATTGAAACCTTAATGAAAAGTCATCCTTTCTCTTAACGTTAAAACATCTTGTTCAGCTGGCATAGCTGTAATGGGTTTCCTAAAAGCAAATCTTGTGCATTCAGGAGATGCTATTTTCTTCAATTAATGCCTGTCCTGAGCTAATTCAGCTCACTATTGCTTAATATAAGTTCCCTAAACTCATGTCATCAACAATCCTATAGGAAGCCTTCCTCTCTGACACCAATACCTGCCCCCTCCCCCCAACACAAACTGCTTTATAATTCTAAAGGTTTCTTCCCTCTTACCTCTAAGCAACTCAGGATTTTGTTCCTCTTGTCCCGATTGCTAGGAGACTGCTCTTGACATAACCTCTGCCGTTATGGACCTCTTCTCCCAGAACAAAACTGCTTTCAGCTCCTCTATTTATTGGTCATAAAACTCAAATCAGCAAATACCTTAGCAATTATCTACCAGATAGCTTGCTGGTAATTTAGCTGAAGTCAAATAACTTTTAAAAATTCTGTGTAATGTTCAATGTTCAAAATGACTTTCTGATCTTTATAAAAAATGAGACATTCTCAGAACTGAAAATCAGAATCCATTTTTCTTCCAAACTCTGAAATTATAACAATATTTTATGAATATTCATAACTATATTCTCCACATTCTTGCCAACATAATGCATCATGTGTATCCTGTTTTAATTGACCTCCAGATGCTTCTGTTGATCTTTTGCTAAAATAAGTGACAATTTTTGCAGATACAGTTTCATAAGTGCCAGTAAGTTGTCTAGACCCTGATTAATTTATTAACCTTCCCCTGTAAGCAAAGTCTTGTTTAAGGTCTGAAGGGAGAACTATGCCTGGGCTCAGGGAAAGGGAACAAGCTGACCAATTGCCTCTGCGACATCTGGTATATGTCAAAGACACATGCAAAGTGAGAGTTGCACTGGTCTGGTCTTTGCTGTTGAGTGGCAGTCCCCCTGAGTCCTTAACAGGAGTCAGTAAATGAACAACTCATTATTATGGTACAACTTCTGGGATCATGTCCTGAGGAACTTTCAGATTTATGCTCTTGGTATCCAAGCTAACTCTTGAGCTACCTTTGATAGATTTTTTTTCCACTTTCAATCTTCCTTAGCTTTATACTGTGATTAAGTGTTGTCCAAATAAGAGGAACAACTGTGTTGGCAAGTCTTCTTGCTGCTCCCTTAGGCAGTCCCTCAGGATGAAGGATGACTTTCTTCCACTCTGGGTTTTGCAGTTCCTGAGGTGACTAAACAGAAACCACAGGCAATGTCACCGATGGGCTAGGTGGTGTTTGCTGAAGTGCAAAGTGTTTCGGATGCTTGGGTTTCCCCTTGCCTGTTCTGCTGTTTGTACATGGCTCCCATCAGGGACTGTTGGAGATGCCCAATATGGTTGTCTCCTTTGCAAATAGTTCTTCTCCAAATTTTTTGCAGATTTCCACTCGTGAATGGGAATGTCGCATGTTTTCTGGGAGGCCTTCAGAATGTCTTTGAAGCATTTTGTTTCACCTCCTTGTACTTCTTGCCATGATGAAACATTATGTGTCAGGTCCATGGACATTGAGGCCCACTCAACACAGCCTTGATACTGAGGGATGTTGGCCTAGAGAGGGCTCTGATTTTGAAGCTCTTGTCCTTCCAATGAATTTGCAGGATTTTACAAAGGTATTCAGTTTTTAAGGGATTTGAAATGCCTACTGTACATTGCGCATATCTCCTATGCATGTAAGAAGGTTAGGTGACACCACTGCCCTGTCAAACATCTGCTTGGTATCAGGTCCTTGTTCTTAAACACTTTTCCTTAGATAGCCCAAGGCACACTGGAGGCATGTTGAAACTCATCATCGAAAAGATCTCTCATAAGAGTCTCCCGAGGTTTGGGAATTGACTCACATTGTCCTATGGCTTGCAGTGGATCTTGATAGTCAGGGGACAGTATTATGTGGTGACAGCAGAGTAGTAGAGGACCTTTGTCTTTTGGACACTTAGCCTAAGGTCCATTCATGCATTGATGATCGTTTGGATTTGACCTCTGCATTTGCATACATAAGCATTGAAGCTTGACAACACAAGGTGGGGCATTCTTGGTTATGGATGTAATGCAGATTGAGCAGTTTTCTGCTTGTCCTGTAAATTAAGTCTACACCAGCAGGAAGACTAATGAATTTGGGGTAGACTATTCTGGCCAGGAAGATTGAGAAGAGAGTTGGTGCAATGAGACATTGAGCCCAGTTTGCACAGAAACTCAGTCTGTGAGCGATCCATTGATGACGATCATGGTTTGCATGCCATTACGCAGCAGGCAGGGGATATTGATAAATTTCTGTACAGCCAATTTTGAGAAGGATGTTTCATAGTTCCTCTTTCTTGATAGCATCAAAGGCCTTTTTGAGATTTGTGAAAGCCATGCATAGGAGTTGCTGCTATTCTCCGCAGTTTTCCTTGATTTGTCTCAATGACAAATCATGAAGATTATGTCCACTGTGCTTCTTGCTGAATGGGATTCACACTGTGTCTTTGGTGGAGCTTTTCAGCCATTGAGAGGAAGCATTTGAGGATTTTTTTTTGCATTAAACCTTTCTGTAGCAGACAGCACACTGTATTTAGTGCAAATTGTTATGCCTTTTCTCCTGAAGAAGCCCACAATGATGCTGTCTTGGAGATCCCTTGGCATGCTCTCCCATATGAGGGAGATGAGTTTTATTGTCCCTTTGTGTTGACAATTCAGTGGGAGAGGGTGGGTGACAGAACATGTCTTCTGAAGGAATCATGGCCACAACCATCTGAGTCCCTGCAAGTTGCAAGTTATTTCATGATAGCCTTTGTCTGTGAAATGTGAATCACTTGTCATCACTTGCTTTGAGGGGTCTGATTGGTATCTCAGTCTAAGGACCTACCTTCAGAGGAATCTACCTTACTAAAGGTTTCTGCAGTCACACTACTGGAGATTCAAGATGGTGGCAATCTGACAGTCTGCTGTGTTGGGCTCTGTGGCATAACCCAGGCAAGGGGGGCTCCTACACCTCCCCATAGTAGTCACCCCTGAGGAAAATTTGTAGTTTAAAGTAGGTAGAGCACCTAGACCTCCTTTACATTAGGATTTGGAGGATCTGGAGTTGAAATGAAGACATTTAAAGGAAAGGGAGCTAGTGCAGCAGGCAAGGCACTCCCCTAATATGCTGGGCATGCCTGCAGCCACTGCTTCAACTCCCATGGTGGTGCCTTTAAGTTCAGTGGAGCAGCAGTATTTACTCACGGAGTTTGCAAAACCCCGTGAAAAAAATTGAAAGAGTGCTGGAGCCGATTACTGACAGACTGACAAAGCATGAGCAGGAGATCTGGGCTCTGGATTGGTGTGTAGAAGTGGGGGAACAAAGGACCGCGGTCTCGGAGGCCACGACGGAGAACTTTGAGAGGCGGGTCTGACCCTTGGAAGGGCCCTGCTGAAACAAGTAGATGACCTCGAAAGCCGAGGTCAGAGAAAAGAAACTTCTGGAACATGATGAGAGTGAAAACTCTTTTGAATTTCTCGGGAGGTGGGTTCTGGAGATGCTGGGGCTGGAGATTGAGTTGACCCGGGTGAGTGTGGAGCAGACCCATTGGATCACGATGCGCAGGTCCGGGCCAGATCAGCACCCCCGCCTGGTCCTAGTGTGACTCCAGCACTATAAAAAAAAGCAGTTAATAATAGGAACAGTCAGAAGACTGGGAAGAGATCCACAGGCTTTGGTTTGTAAAGGTTCGATGATAATGTTTTTTCATGACTTTTCTGGGGTCATAATTAAGAAAAGAAAGACTTTTGATGATGTAAAGAAAAAATTAAGAGATTTAAACATTCAATATTCTCTGAGGTACCTCGCAGTGCTACATTTCAATTATAGGGGAGCTGTCTACAACTCAGCAGATAAAGTAAAAGAATTTTTGAACTTGCTGAAATAATAGACTTTGAACAAGAGGGAAAGAGGAAAAGATGTGTGCGGACAATGACATGATAATTTTTAAAAGTCTTTTCTTTCTTTGTTCTTTTCCCTTTTGGGGTCTCAGGCCTTATAGGCTTGGTATTGCTTTGGTGTAAATCAGTCACACTACTGGTGCAACGTCCGAGCTAAAGGCAGGAAAGGTGGCCTAAAGGCTGACAAGCTGTTGAGACCTGATAGAATACACCTGAGGGCTTTAAAAGAAGTAGATACATAGAGACATGTTCGTATTTTCCTAACTTTCAAGAATACACAAGGATAAAGGTTAAAAATAAGATTTGACCTGAGTCCAATAGTCTGAGGTCCCAGTGTATGCAGTAAGGTTCATGGCTCTGAAACCAGTCGTTTAAACATGTCTGCACTGCAGATGAAAGAAAGAAAAATGAAGGCTCTCCCTTACTCTAAGCCCAGAACTGCAAAAAGCAATCAGGTCAAATTAGTTTCAGTCATTCTACAAGGCTACACGTCTCAACTGACTGTTTAACTATCAAAGATGGAAATGTGTTGCTGGAAAAGCGCAGCAGGTCAGGCAGCATCTAGGGAACAGGAGAATCGACGTTTCGGGCATTAGCCCTTCTTCAGGACTATCAATGTCACATGGGCTACAACAGCAGCAGAATTCAATAATCTGGTCTTCACAAATAATTCAGAAACTGATCCATATGTTACTCTAACTTTGATCTTCTTGAACTCACGGCTCACATCTAACTTATATGAGTTTGTGCTGTATTACTATTTTTTTCACATTTAATAATTAATAAATTCACCTTTGTTTCCAATTCAAGCAAGTCTGGTTAAATCAGCTCCTTTTAAATCACAAGTTAATTTGGGTCTGGGAGTGAGGTACCACAAGCGAAGGGAAACATTTTAAATAAATGTTGTTGCAACTAAAAGAGGGAGTTGGTCAAACACCAAGAGACTCTAACTCACCCCTCTTCACCGTTATGTCACTCTTGTTGGTTCCCTCACGACTTGACAATGATCCAGTCAGGCAGCTCTGACCTTTAGGTCTTGACCAGCTCAGTCAGTAGTGGTGCTGTTGAGTTACTCTTGGTGATGGACCTTTAAACCCTCTACCCAGGGTATATTCTGCACCTTTGCCACACTCAGTTCTTCCTCCAAATGATGTTCAACACCAAGACTACAAACTCTTCAGTCAGGCCAGTGGGGTGTGCAGTAGGTGGTAAATAGTAGGAGACTTCCTTGTCCATGTTTGAAATGATGCTTTGAGAATAGATGGGTTTCACAGTGAATGTTGAGGAGGCATTCTAGGACAAGAGATCATAATCTTAGGATAAGGGGTGGCAAATTTAAAACAGCGCTGAGGAGAATTTACTTCTCCCAAAGGGTTGTGAATTTGTGGAATTCACTATCTCAAAGTGCAGTGGATGCTGGGACAGTGAGTAAATTTAAGGAGGGGTTAGACAACTCAATTCCCCTGAAGCTGTTTCGGGCTGTGCCTTCAAAAATCAGATCCATATACTAAAAAATAAAAATCAGATCTATAACTGGCAATTTTTAAAGGGAGTGATGAACAATACCATCAAAAAAGTGAGAATGATGTTGACTTGATGACACTGAAAGAACAGTAATATATTTCCAAATCAGGATGATGAGTGGCTTGGAGGGAAACTTGCAGGCTGTGGTGTTCTCACGTATTCGCTGCCCTTGTCCTTCTAGATAGTATTGGTCATGAATTTGGAAGGTGCTATCGAAGGAGTCTTAGTGAGTTTCTGCAGTACATCTTGTAGAGCATCAGTGGTGGAAGGCATGGACATTTGTCAAAGTTTCACGTTGAATTATTCCATGGCCATCCTTGTTGGAGTACTCCATCTCCCACTGAACAGAGCAGTACACAAAGCCATCGTTTGTGATTGACATGAATGCTGACTGCTCACATTACTAAGGACCTCCTCACAAAAGTTCAGATGTGACTGATGGATCAGCAGGCATTATTGCCACTGTAAGATGTGGCGAAATGGAAGATGTGATGTATCAACAAGCTCAGGAGCAGAGGCAACCTCCAGGGGAGGCTGACCTGCCTCTGCCTGACGAGGCTGCATCTGCAAGTCCCCTTAGAAGGCACAGGATGTACAGGAGGTTCAGAGTCTACTGTCCTCAATACATTTCCGCTGGGTGACCAAATGCAGTGCCAGCCCAGGCTGAGGATGTTCTGGAATACTGTCAATGCTGAACTGTGTCAGTTGCTGGGCAGAGGCATGAAGGGGCAGGTGGCCATCCTATCCTGGTGACTGCTGCGATGAGTCTCAATGCAACTGGTTCCCTCCAAGAAACCATTGGGACCTTTCAGTTGTCCACCTACAAATGAATAAAGGCTGTTACCTTGTTGCCGGATCACATGCTTCATCTCATTCTCCTGTGAGGAGGTCAGTGCTGTAGCCTGGGCATTGGACTTAGCAACATAGTTGGCAGCCCCCATGTGCAGGACATGACAGACTATACATGTTAACAACTGACTTACCATTGCTCACATTATTCAGGGGCGAGGAAGATTTTGCCCATAATTTCAGGTAACAATCTGATAAGCAGTGCATATCATTTGTATCTAAAAAAGATGAAATATCAGTGTGGAAAGTTTTAAGCAACATTTTACAGTTCCTGTAAAAGAGTCATCAGACTTGAAACATTGACTCTGTTTCTCTCTCTACAGATACTACGAGACTTGTTGAATTTCTCAGCACTTTCTGTTTTAATACTCAACAATTTAGTCTTACTCAATACTAATAATAGACAGTAAGTGTCTCCTAGAAAGTGATACCCACATGCCATGAATGTATTTTTTTTTAAAAAAAGAATAAACTAGTGCATTCACAACAGTCACAGATTTAAATTAAATATTTCTAAATGTATTTCTGAATACTTTATACTTTGTGTTTCCAAAGCCATTACATGGATGTTGCAATACTTAATGTGTAGGAACGAGCTGGTGTGAAGATTTTCATTTCGATAAACATGACAAACATCCTGTGTGGGCAGGAAAATGGGGGACTCCAGTTTTATGTCAGCTTTAGTTAAACTTCTTCGTAATCAATATATGTGTCCCATTTACTTTGCCCCTGATGATATGGGTAATACTCAAGGGAATACAATATACTACACCATCTTAGTAGGTAATAGCAATTGCTAATTGTAGAATTTCCCAAAGGAACAGAATCATGTTGCAGTGTTTGTTTGTTTGGACATCAGAGGGTTCCCCATTGCTTGGCCAATTCCCACTTTTGAGGATCCTTCCCCAGAAGCACATCGAGACTTGTGGCTGCAGCTCTGGGGCGTGGTCCTGTGACTGACATAAAATGTCTGTGTTTAGAGGAGAGTTGTGCTGCAGTCTTTTTAAAAAATTTCCACAGGCTTCCTGACCAGTTGGAAAAAACAAAATAAAGAACATATTACTATATGTTAACACCTCTCAAATACCAGTCCTTTCATCTGGGTAACCTGTCATTGAATTTGCTCATGATCAACGATTGTGTTCACTCATACTTTTATCTTAGATTGGGGCTTCAAAGTAAAAACCGAATATATGTCCTGCAGTAAGCTTTCTTTAGTACGTTTCTGCTGAAGGTTGAACAAATCATAGAATCCCTACAGTGTGGAAGCAGCCATTTGGTCCATCAAGTCCACACTGATCCTCCGCCACCCAGACCCATCCCTCCTCCTAAACTTATTCCTGTCATCTTGCATTACTAATCCACTACACGTCCTTAGGTACTATGGACAATTTAGCATGGCTAATCCACCTAACCTGCACAAGTTTCAACCATGGGAGGAAATTGGAGCACCTAGAGGAAACCCACACAGCCACGGGGAGAACATGCTAACTCCACATAGACAATCACCTAAGGATAGTATCGAATGTGGGTCTCTGGTGCTGAGGCAGAAGTGCTAACAACTGAGCCACCATGCTGCCCTGATGGAGCTAGTGGGTCTGTATAACTACCCCAGTTCATGAATTCGAGTCAGTTTTATAAATGTGTGCACCAAAGAATCTCGATCACTGGCTGGTCTTAGTGGTAAATTGCAGTTATGGCACCCTGACACAATTGTGGTAAAATACCCACATTAACACAACAGATGGAAAATTGTGGGTAACATGTTTGCTTTAATTTCCTGATGTGCAGAGCTGGTTTCCCACTTTGCAGAGTGACAGAATCACAGAGGTTAACAGAACGGAAAGAGGATCTTTAGCCCATTCTATCCATGCCGGTCATCAAACCTTGTCCCATTTTTCACTACTTGGCCTGTAACCTTGGAATTTATGGTCCTTTGAGTAATGACCTCACCACTTCTTAAATTTACAGATGTTCCCCCCCCCCGCCCTCTTTTCCACCCTTAGATTGGAAGGTAAATGATATAATTCTACTATTTAAAAATGGAAGTAGAGAAAAAGCAAGGTATTTTAAATTATTTCGCCTGACATGAGTAGTGGAAAAATTGCCAGGATCTAATATGAAAGAATTAATAGCAGGGCACTTGAAAAACAGTGACAGGATCGAACAGAGTCAGCATGGATTTCTGAAGGGAAATCATATCTGACAAAATAACTGGAATTTTTCCAGTATGCATCTAATACAGTTGATAAGAGGGAGCCAGTGGATGTGGTATACTTGAACTTTCAGACATTCAGTAAGGTCCCACATAAGGGATTTGTATGTAGGATTAAAGCAAATGGGACTGGGGCTCATGTATTAACATGAATAGAGAACTGGCTGGCAGACAGAAAACAGTGTAGGAATAAATGGGTCTGTGGTCTGTCAGAGTATTGTTTGTCAACAGGAGAACTCTGTAGTTTTGGTATCTCACATACAGTTTGCTAGGAAGTAGAGTTTTTTTTCATCCAGCTCACAGATTATTTTGTATTTGGCACCACATTTTGATTCACCCGTTGGCTTGCCTGTGGAAAGATGGAAAGAAACAAGAAATTTTTAATGTTTATGAGATTAAATACTTTATTGAAGAACATTTAAATAATAACAGAAGGAATTGAGACCCAATAACACCAGATTGAATGTGTATATTGTTTTTGTTACTGCAAAGCGATCATAACATATCATATTTGTAGCTTAAAGGTAAGCAGGATTACCAGAGAGTTCTGGGATTTGGCCAAAGACGTTATCGTTACAGCTTTCCGTGTTGACATTAGAAATTGGACAGATATTACAAGAAGAAGGGGGTTAACAGGACACTTCCAAAAAATCCTGGAACTGAAGGGAGAGGAAAGTTGTTGTAGGTCCTTGTAGGGTAGAGGGTAAGGGTAGGACTGGAGACGTTTAAACTGGGAGGAGCAAAACAGTGAAAGGGTTTGCAAATGAGGATGAAGAGCTTGAAGGAATGGGAAGACAATGAAAATTGACCATTCTATTGAATGGATGAGCATTAATGTAAGAAAGATTGCAATGATTAGAGTTCCACATGAGTTGGAGCCTGTGGATGACAGTTCCATACCAGCGAGATACATCAACTACCATCCTGTATACCCGAGGGAATGCATTATCCAGTATAAACAACCTAATGATATAGATCATCACTTCTAAATTCTACCAAGAACAAGTCCATGAACAACATTCAGCAGATGAAAATAGGCATCAAATAACTTTGTTGAGAGTGTGGTGCTGGAAAAGCACAGCAGGTCAGGCAGCATCCAAGGAGGAGGAGAATTGACATTTCAGGCATAAGCCCTTCATCACCAAATAACTTTGGAATGACCACTCTTAAATTCAGTTGGAGACATCTTGTGAGCATGGTCAGCCCTGGCCATTTTTATTGCCTTCTAATTTTTTTTTCTAGTTGGCAAGTCATGTGTTAATATTAGGACCTGCAAATAAATCCACTTACTTTCATTATTTCCTTCTTGCTTCTATCCCTTTAGCTACTAGTGATGTTTGGTGCACTGTAGAAACTAATGGTCTTTTCATTCAAGATAACATTGCCGCAGAATGAACAAACAGCCATCAGGTGGAAGTGGTTACCCCTTGAGCAGATAAGTTCTTCGAAAGGAAAAAAAATGTGATTTTCCAACTTGTGTCAAAATTCTCAAATTTTGTGGAGCTAATTTTGAAGGTCTGGTCCTAGTCAGACTGATTAATGGCAAATGAGTCACCTAGCTCTACAAGGATCAGAGCTCTTACCCAAGTACAATAGTATTTATGAGAAATCTGTGAAACCAGATGTTTTTCATTAGGTTGCTATGGAGTGCAGGCGTCCTCTCAAGGGAAAAATCACAAACAAAGGAACAACTAAAATCCAAAGATAAGGGATTCCCAGTATGACCAGGTATTGTCCAATTTACCTGGATGGGAAACTTGTAATCGCTTCTGTCCTGTATAAACTGGAATCACAGACACATTAGGATACACCTTATAGAAGGTGGCACAGTGGTTAGCACAGCGCCAGAGACCCGGGTTCAGTTCCCGCCTCAGGCGACTGACTGTGTAGAGTTTGCACATTCTCCCCGTGTCTGTGTGGGTTTCCTCCCACAGTCCAAAAATGTGCAGGTTAGGTGAATTGGCCATGCTAAATTGCCCGTAGTGTTAGGGGAATGGGTGTGGGTGGGTTGCCCTTCAGCAGGTCGGTGTGGACTTGTTAGGCCAAAGGGCCTGTTTCCACACTGTAAGTAATCTAAAATTATCTGAGACTGTATGAAAGAACGGCAGAAGTGAGTACTGAAGATTAGAGTGGTGCTGGAAAAGCACAGTAGGTCAGGCAGCATCTGAGGAGCAGGAAAAATCGATGTTTCAGGCAAAAGCCCTTCATTAGGAATGGAAGAAATACCAGCCCCTAGAGTTAGGTTGAATTGTTTTAGGTCCTGATGACTGGCATACAATTACAGTGCCTTAGAGATCAGGTCAGGGCACGAAACTTCTGATCACTGTTGGAATCCCTATTTCTGACCAAGATTAGACAGTAGGTTGCACAATTACTTCTCTGTAATTTATCAGCCTGAGTCTCAACGCACAAGCATCTTTACATAGAAGATCATAGATATTCTTTGTGGAATCTAAACCCAACACTTGTATTTACAGTAATAGCTCATGTATTCCAGTAAGTAAATACAGTTAAAACATGCAAAGCCTCTTGGAAAGGTTATAGAAAGAAGGTAAGTTGGTGAGGGAGCAGAGTGGCCGGTGGATAAGAGAAGAATGTCCACTGGGTGCTGGTTAGGATGGCAGGTTAGTGGGCCAGTGATTAAGGGAAGGGTTAGCTGGCAGGTGTGTGGGTGAGTTTGCATACAGTAGGTGAGTGAGGGTATGGATTAGCAAGTGGATTAGTGAGGGGATAAAGCGGCAGATGGATGAATGAGAAAAGGTGGGTGAGGACTGAGGACGATAGCATGTGTTAGAGTAGGTCAGGTCTGGGGCACAGTGAAGTCAGACTAAAGGAAAGGATTGATGGGGCTAGTATCATTGACTAAGGGGGCAGTAGCCTTGTTGATTCGGGGGGATTGGGAATGGTAATTGTTGGGGGGTGAACACAAGGTGAGTCAGTGAGGAGTTTAGTGTGGGGGAGATGGTCAGAAGTGTGGTTGTCAAGGAATTATGACTGGTTTTAATCCTTATAAGTAACTATCCAGTTAAGGAAGTTGGAACTCTCTAAAGTGTGGTATGATAGCTCAGTTTTGTGGAACTTGGCAGTTGGCTGTGAGTGCCCATCAGGGGCGTGATCCAAAAAAATCACAGAAATATTTTCAAAATCTCCACCTTAAATGAAGGAATGTAAATAATACAAAAGCATGTAGTCAAAATGTTGTTTAACCAGGTAAACTGGTTCCAGTCCAATTCTTTGGAATTCATCTGTCAAAAGAGGAAATTTGAAAAGGTTTGATATTGTCACTATGAAATAAATAATTTGGTTGTCTGGAAAATAGTGAACCAGAGCGATGAACTGTTTCTAATATGTCTATTGATTTCCATCAGGAATTACAGAATTAGAATTTATATCCGCGGTCATGGGAATTTTAGATAACCTCTTGCACTCAGGTTATAAAATCTACAGAGTAAAACTTACTCTTCATGCACCTGAAACTGGGTGTGTCAGATAAAATTATGTGGAATATTCTAACAAACACTTCTGTCCCGGTGCTGAAAAGCAAGACCTAGTTGAAATAATTTAAATCTATTTCCCATTAATTTTACGATTTCTCAAGCTCTGGGTAAGAACATAGTGTTCTGATTTAACACTTATTCACTAAGACACATTAAAATCAAAGACGTTCAAACGGCTATCCCATAACATCGAAATCAGTATAAATAAAAAAAAACACAAATAAGATTGGATATGACTGAGATTTGAGAGTCAAATGACCAAGACCCAGGCCCTGGACAAAAAAACGGGCAATAAATTCTGGGCCAGCCAGCAATATTTACACACCTTGCACAAATGAAGCAAAACTCAATCTGAATGTCACCAATACTTATTTGCGAAGTATCTGGAACATTTCTTGATGTTAATAGTGTAAAATGTTGCAATAAATTGTAACATATAGCATATATAACATAAAACCAAGTATTCATTCTTTTATCAAAGTTAATGGTTTCTCTTATATCTTCAGGATGAAACAGATAAAATGACATCTCTGGGGACGCAAGTGTTCAAACTTTGTGTTTTGCTTCATTTTTTTCTACTTGCAGGTACGATTTATTTAGTCTAACATTATTACTGGGTAACTGCAATCACGATGAATTTCAGGAGGAGGAAAGAAATGATAGATATATTTTCTGACAAACAGAAATATTCCTTACTTTAACTTTACAAATCATTGGACATAATACCACTGCTTTGGTCGCAAAGTCATTTCAAAAATACATCCAAAACCTCCATGATATTCATGTCAATGTTTCTTTCCTTCTTATGCTGGGTGCATAAAGTCTTCTCAAAATCTAACCCTTTGGTCATGCCTCGGTCACAAAGCCTAATCCTCATCCAATTGCTGCTCAAATATCTGCTCGTCTTTTATTTCAATCATGCGCTTTGGGATTTCTTATTACATTGTAAAAGTGACAAAGGGAGGTCAGACAGAAGAAATTGCAAAGTAAAGTTTAAAACAATGAAAACTGCAAACTCAGAACAAGGAAATAAATGATGTCATTCAAAATTAATCGGGCCATTTTAGGAATACTGCGTGCAGTTCTGGTCTCCTTCCTATCGGAATGATGGTGTGAAACTTGAAAGGGTTCAGAAAAGATTTACAAGGATGTTTCCAAGGTTGGAGGATTTAAGCTACAGGGAGAGGTTGAATTGGCTGGGGCTGTATTCCCTGGAGCGTCGGAGGCTGAGGGGTGACCTTATCGAGGTTTATGAAATTATGAAGGGCATGGATAGGGTAAATAGACAAGGTCTTTTCCCTGGAGTGGGGGAGTCCAGAAGTAGAGGGCATAGATTTAGAGTGAGCAGGGAAAGATATAAAAGAGACCTAAGGGGCAACTTTTTCACACAGAGTGTGGTGCGTGTATGGAATGAGCTGCCAGAGGAAGTGGTGGCGGCTGGTAAAATTGCAACATTTAAAAGGCATCTGGGTGGGCATATGAATGGAAAGGGTTTGGAGGGATATGGGCCAGGTGCTGGCAGATGGGACTAGATTAGGTCAGGATATCTGGTCGGCATGGATGAGTTGGACTGAAGTGTCTCTTTCCGTGCTGTACATCTCTATGACTCTAAGACTCTATATTGACACTGGAAGGTCTGAATGAGTTAAGGCATGGCAGGATAGTTCAATTATGTCAAATGCCTATCATTTTTGGGAACAGTGGATGCTTCACAAGGATTAGATGATCACATATGCAGGAAGCACCTTCAGCTGCAAGATCTCAAATTCCAGGTTTTGAAATTTGAACCGCAGCTGGAGTGATGGTGTATCAGTAAAGCTAAGAGCTATGTGATCACACTGCTAATTAAGACCAAAGAAGGAAAGTTAACTACTGGGCTGTCTAGAAATAGCAGGCAGGTAGTACAAGAATCCCCTGGATCTATCTCACTCACAAATTTGTTTTGTAAACTGATGATGCCAATGGTTCATCTGAGGAATGTAATGAGAGCCAGGTTTTTGTCACAGCAAGTGATTCAGCTGCACTGAGGGTGGGGAGGGGAAGGTGGACTGGCAATAGTGGTGGGTGATTCAATAGTTTATGGAACAGACAGGCATTTCTGAGGCTATATATGTGACACCTGAATGGCAAGCTGTCTCCTGGTGAAAGTTCAAGGCTCCCACAGTGTGGCTACAGGGCATTCTTTTGAGGAGAGTGAACAGTCAGAAGTCATGGTACGAAGTGGGACCAATGGCCTCAGTAGAAAAAGGGATGAGGTCCTGAAAGTAGAATTTAGGAAGCTGGGCAAAAGACTGAAAACCAGGACCACTAAGGCAGTAATCTCGGAATAGTTCCCAGTACCACATACTAGTACGTATACAAAAAGTGTGACAATAGTTTAGAATACGTTATTATCATTTGGGAACTTGGATTTTGCAGTAGAAGTTAATGTGTTGGTTTTTAAATTCTGTTCTCAGAAAGTAATTTTGAACAGCAAATTCAAACATTATTTCCAAGAAAGCATGAGACTAAAGGGAAATGACTGGATATCTGTGCAGTTAATTGATGAAATGTTTATAAAGTTGTACTTTTATAATATATAGAGTGACAGAACAGGGTCACAATCAGGTTTCAGTTGACCCATTTCATACCAGAAGAAGAGTAATTTAGATTCTGAGAAACCTGGTTTCAGAGCTGGAAAGAGATAGAGAGATTGACATCTGATATACAAAGTAATGGAAAGGAAATGCCTGCAACATTCAGAGTTAAGAAAGAGTAATAAAGAGGGTTAAGATAGGGGTGACACTTCAGTAGGGTTCAGTGTTTGTAAAAGATATTGCTGAGGAAGGCCTTAACCCTTTTTGCTCTTAAAATCTTTCTAAATTGTCTGATATGTATTGTTTTTTTCTTTGCCTTTTGTATAATAAGCACATTATCTTTATCTAAAAGAATTGACAACCTTATGTGAATATATTCAGTAACAAATCATAATACTAACTATAATATAAAAGTATAATTTATGATCTATCAAGGCACTCTATGATTTGACTTGCCCAGAATTACCATCAGCTGGGATCATAATGACAAAAAGATTGAAAGAATATGCAGTTGGAAATATGGCGCAGGGGAGGTCTTTAGATTTTTCAGACATTGGGACTGCTTTTGGCGCAGGGGAGGTCTCTAAAAGGAGAATGGGTTACACCTTAACAAAATTTGGGCTAATACCATCACAGGGAAATTTGCTCATGTTGTTGTGGACGGTTAAGACTACTTGCCTGGGCCTGGGAACCTAAGAGGAAACTCAGATAAAAACAAAACTGGTTATTTGAAGTAGAAAAGCTGTAATTGAAAGTGAAAAGCATTGAGAAACAAATCCTAAAATTAACTAGCATCAAATTATAGAATAGTGCTAAAAAGACACCATTACTCTATATGAGTACACACGTACACACAACATTCACAAAATAGGTGAATTGGTGGCATCTGTGAAGTGAAAGGTTGTGATATTATTGCCAGTATGGAGGTGTAGCTGCAGAGTGACAAAGATTGGGAACTGAATATTAATGCATACCTGACATTCAGAAGAGAGGGCAAAAAGGGAAAGGAGATACTATTAATAATGAACAAGATCAGTGTATCATCAAGAGAGAATCACTGATTGGAAGAACATGATGCAGTTTCTGTGAAGTAAGAAACAGCAAAAGGCAGCAAACACTAGGAATGTTTTTTTAGGTCACAAAACAGGTAGCGATAATGTAGGGCAGGATGTAATTCAGGAAATTAGACATACATTTAGCAAGGGAATTGCAGTAATTGAATGATTCAGATCTAGATTAGGTCTTGGTAAATCTGATGTTCTATAATGCTGTGGAGGAAGATTGCTTGTGCGTGATAAATTTCTGAAGAAATATGTTGAGGAACCAACTGAGGTACTGGCTATTTTATATTTAGTATTAAGCGGTGAGAAATGACTAATTGGTAATCCTGTGTAATACAAACTTTAATATTGACCATAGTTTTACAGAATTTTCCATTAAGTTAGAAAAATTTGTAGTTCAGTCTGAAACTAGGATCTAAATCATAACAAAGGCAATTATAAAATGACAAGGAGAGGGTTGGCTTTGGTAAGTGGATCGAAAATATATTATTCGGTTTGACAGTACATAAAACTGGGCGGCACGGAGGCACAGTGGTTAGCACTGCTGCCTCAGAGACCTGGGTTCAATTCCTGCCTCAGGCGACTGACTGTGTGGAGTTTGCACATTCTCCCCGTGTCTGCGTGGGTTTCCTCCAGGTGCTCCGGTTTCCTCCCACAGTCCAAAAACGTGCAGGTTAGGTGAATTGCCCGTACTGTTAGGTGAAGGGATAAATGCAGGGCAATGGGTCAGGGTGGGTTGCACTTCGGCGAGTCAGTGTGGACTTGTTGGGCCGAAGGGCCTGTTTCCACACTGTAAGTAATCTAATCTAAAACAATGGCTATTATTTAAAGAATCAAAAAATTCACTTTGAAAATATATACATTATAAGGCAAAAATACCCAATAGGAAAGGCAAAGGAGCCAGGGAGGAGGCTTATCGAGTTGCCAAAAACTATTGCATGCCTGAGAATTGGTAGAATTTAAGAACCAATAGCATATGAGTGTACAACAGCAATATACATAAAGACAGGCTTTAAAAGCTTTTATAGAGAAGAGAAATGGAAATGATTAGCAAAGACAAATGCGGTTCAATTACAGGCAAACACAAGAGAATTAAAAATAGGAAAGATGGATATGGCAGGAAAACTGAACAGATATTTTCTTCACAATGAAAAACACAGGAATACATTTGTCAGTAAATCAAGAGTCTAGTGAGAGTGTGGAACTGAAAGAAATTAGTATTAGTAAAAAAGTCAGGTTGGAAAATTAATGGGATGACAAATCCCTGGGACCTGCTGACCTTCGTTGTAGAGTATTGAAAGAGATGACTTCAGAGATATTGGATGCCTTAGTGATCATCTTTCAAAATTCTAATAATTAGGCAATGATGCCTAAAGGTCAGAAGGTTGCCCATGTAACCCTATTGTTTCGAGTCATAGAGTTGTATAGCACAGAAACAAACATGCAAAGTGGCAAAGATTAGTGGTAAGCTAAAGAATTGGGAAAGTTGTAAATGCCAAAAAAAACTGGAAAGGATAAGGGTAAACTTGGAAGTAACATGAAGATTAGCTGCAAGGGAGTCTTTAAATTTATGGAATAGAATGATGCTGGAAAAGCACAGCAGTTCAGGCAGCATCCGAGGAGCAGGAAAATCGACATTTCAGGCAAAAGCCCTTCATCAGGAATACAGGCAGAGTGCTCTTCCTTCTTCAGGCTTATGCCCGAAACGTCGATTCCCCTGTTCCTTGGATGCTGCCTGACCTGCTGCGCTTTTCCAGCAACACATTTTCAGCTCTGATCTCAAGCATCTGCAGTCCTCACTTTCTCCTCAATGGATCTTTGGAATTCTTTGACACAGAGAGCTGTCAAGTTTGGATCATTAAATAGTTTTGAGGTGCGATGGATAAATTTTTAATCAGAAAGGTAATTGAGGGTTATAAGGAGAAAGCAGGAAAGTGGAGTTGATGATTATGAGATTAGTCATGGTCTCATTGTATGGCTGAGCAGATGGGCTGAATGGCTTACTTCTGCTCCTGTGTCGAATGATTTTATGGTGAACTGTCTAGGTCTCTGGTGAGACTGTACTTGGAGTGTTGTATACAGTTCTGGGACCTTTGCTTAAGGAAGATATATAGAAGGAGTGTTTTAGAGGTCCACCAGCCTGATAGCTAGGATAGTGGGTCAGTCCTATGAGGAAAGATGGGAAGAAACTGGAGACTAGAAGAATGATTATAGAAACATACGGACTTCTTATAGGGACAGACCGAGTGGATGGTTCCCTTGGCTGTGGGGGTAAGCAATTTAGAACTGAGATGAGGAGGAATTTCTTCACTTGGAAGGTAATGATACTTTGGTATTCGCTACCTGGAAGGGCATTAAAGTAAGTTTAAAAGAGACATTGATAGATTTCTAATTACTAACAATGTCGAAGATATGGGTAGATTGTGAGAAAGTGATATGAAGGAAGATGATTAGCCATGATCTAGAATACCAGAGCAGGCTTGAGAAGCTGAATGACTTACTCCTGCTATTACCTTTCTATGAAGTCAGCAAGACGTCCAATTCTATTTACTTCTTTTCAGCAAAAAAGATTCATAATGTCTTTGTATTGACTCAGTTTACTAAACTATAAACTACACCGGGACATATGAAATGTTCATTCCTGATCAGAAATTATACATTGTTAATCATTTTTGTTTCTTAATTTCTTTAGTGAGAAGCAGAAATCTAACAGTCTTCCAAGAACCATCACAGATCAGAGCATTGAAGGGGGACAACATACAAATAAATTGTTCATACAGTGATACAGTAGAACAATTCCGGATTACGTGGAAGAGAAACAGCAGTACACAATCATTCTGCCATCGTGTGGAAAATACATTTAATTGTTCTTCTATCATACATTGCACAGAACGTGCTAACATTACGATGAATGCTTCAACAAAATCCTCATCTTTAATAATCTACAATCTTCATTTAAACGATTCTGACATTTACTTCTGTCAAGTTGATTTTGAAATCCCACCTCCTTCAAAATCAGCAACTGGCAAAGGTACACGCATTATTGTACAAGGTGTGTTTTATATCTACAATTCAAAAAACACCGCTGTTTTATCATTCCTCAGTTTTCAAATGTTTTCTAATTAACCTGTTCAGACATGTTACTGTGCAACTCTTGAGTGGGTGAGTCTTTAATCCTGGTTGCCTGTTTCAGAAAGGAGGAGAAAGTGAGGACTGCAGATGCTGGAGATCAGAGCTGAAAATGTGTTGCTGGAAAAGCGCAGCAGGTCAGGCAGCATCCAAGGAGCAGGAGAATCGACGTTTCGGGCATGAGCCCTTCTTTAGGAATCAGAAGTAGAGAAAGAAACAGAGTTAACGTTTTAAGGTCGACATGACTCTTCTTCAGTGTTTGGAATTCTTTTCTCTGGAAAACAATGGAAACTGAATAATTGACTTTATTCGAGGCTGAATAATTGAGGTTATTATCAGATCAGGTATAATCTTATTGAATGTGGAGAAGACTCAATGTGCCAAATGGCTCCTATTTCTTAAGATTTTCTGGTTCAGAAGTAGAGATTGATTGTAAGGTTTATACATCACCAACAGCAATTCTCTATATATTGCAGTAACTCCAATAATAATGTGTGTTTATGTAGCATCTTAAACAGCTCGAGCCATTTCAAAAGAGAACTTCGAAAGCAAATTTTACACATAGTAGGTATTAGGATAGATAAGCAAAAACATGACCAGAGTTTACCTGTAAAGAAAAGTCTTAAAGGAAGAGAGGGGTGTATGGAATTACAGAACTTCAGGCCTTCTTATCTAAAAGGTCAGAAAACAAGTTTGTAGAGTTAAAATCTGGGAATGCAGAAAGGGCCAGAATTAGAGGAACATAGATAGCTTGAGTGTGGTGGAGATTACATGGATAGAAAGATAAAGTTTTACAGGGATTTAAAAACAGGGCTGAGAATTTCAAAATTAAGAAAATTCTGCACTGGGAGCCAATAGAATTCAAAGGGCATGGGGAATGGGTGAAAGCAACAGGATCTATATTAGAACAACTGACTAAGGGATAAGCCAAAATTTACGCAGGGGACAAGGTAAGAGGCTAATCAAGACAAACTTCAAAAAATCTTAAGAAATAGGAACCATTTGGCACATTGATTCTTCTCCACATTCAATAAGATTATACCTGATCTGATAATAACTTCAATTATTCAGCCTCGAATAAAGTCAATTATTCAGTCTCCATTGTTTTCCAGAGAAAAGAATTCCAAACACTGAAGAAGAGTCATGTCAACCTTAAAACGTTAACTCTGTTTCTTTCCAAAGATGCTGCCAGACCTGCTGAGTTTCTTCAGCATTCATTGTGTTGGTTCCAAACACTAACAGCCTTCTGAGAGAAGAAATTCCTTTACACCTCCACCTTAATTTGAGATTTCCCTATTTTTAAACTGTACCCTTTAGTCCTTCATTCTCCCATGACAGGAAACATTCTCCTAGCACATTGGAATATTTAAGCTCATAGGTAACAAAAGCTCAAAGGAGGGTTTCAGCAACTTTTTTTCACAGAATTACATCTAATAGACTCCACAAACAAAAGGAATACTATTAAGCCTTGTGCATTTTATGAGTAATCTGGGAGCACAAAGAGCCTAGAGTTCCCCATTACTTTCTCCGTAGCTATGACTTAACCAAAAAGAGTTGATTTGCCAACCAATCTACACCCTTTTCTCTTGTCATAAAGGTTGAAGTATGTCATTCTTGTTTTTGCCCTGATCAGAGCAAGATAAAACGTTTTGGTGAGATTTCTCTATTTTCAGAAATATTCAACTTCTGTAAGACTGTGCAACTAAGTGTACCATCCTCAACTCCTCAGATATTGAAGCAGTCCATGTCCTAATGCATAACATTCAGATTGGGCTGCTAAGAAAGATTTGAGTTGTACAAGTGTCAGGAAATCTCCGACAAGAGAGAATCTAACCATCTTCCCTTATTATTCAATGATATTACCATCACTGAATCCCCGACCATCAACATCCTGGGGGTTATCATTCCTCAGAAACTGAACTGGATCAGCCATATAAAGAATGCAGTGACAAGAGCCAAGAGCATATTGGGTTGCATGTGGGCCAAACCAAGACAGGATGGCAGTTTTCTTTCCTTAAAGAACCAAATGGGTTTTCCTGACAATCAGTAGTTGCGGCATGGTCATTAGACTCTTAATCCTAATCAAATCCCATCATCTGCTATGGTTGGGTTTGAACCCATCTCTCTGAGACATTATCTCTGGATTCATAGTCTAGTGACAATGCCACTAGGCTATTACTGTCCCAAAATGCATGGAAACAGTTCTAGGTGGACTGAAAGGTCTCCTTCATTCCCACACTTTTGCTACTTAGGGCGGCACCGTGGTTCAGTAGTTAGCACTGTTGTCGCACTGCACCAGGGACCTGGGTTCAACTCCCACCTCGGGCAACTGTCTGTGTGAAGTTTGCACATTCTCCCCGTGTCTGCGTGGGTTTTCTTCCAGTACTCCAGTTTCCTCCCACAATCCAAAGATGAGCAGGTTATTGAATTGGCCATGCTAAATTGCCCACAGTATTCAGGTTTAGGTGTTTTAGTCTGGGTAAATGTAGAGTAGTAGGTGAATGGGTCTGGGTAGGTTAGTCTTCAGAGGGTTGCTGTGGACTTGTTGGGCAGAGGGCCTGTTCCACACTGTAGGGATTCTATGGTTCATCTGCCATAGGTCAGTTTCCTTCCGAGCCCAGGACAATCCTGATTGGAGCTATACCATCATTTCTTAATTGTCAAATTCCTGGATTTCCTTCTTAACAGCATTATGGGTGTACCATCAACACCACATGGACTGCTCAAAGCCAGCTTCTCCAGTACAATTAGAGATGGGCATCACATGCTCACCTTGCCAATGGAACTCATAGGTCAGCTTGCATTTTATATATCACCAAACAATCATTAAGAAGATTGAATGGGGATTCGATGGAGGTGGCCAAAAACATGAGGAATCTAGATATGATAGATAGAGAGAAATTGTTTCCATTGGCAAATGGATCAGGAACAAGATTATATAGATTTAAAATGTTGAGCAAAAGGACACAAAAGGAGTTCTTTTTGGCAGTGTTCCATCAATATTTCACATCCATTGTATGGATGGTGGTGTGGTGGAGGCAGGTTTGCCTCTGGCTTTCAAAATGGCATTGTATGAGTGCCAGGAGGGAAAAAACTATGCGAAAAGATGATATGGGACAAGTTGAATTGTTTTTACAGGAAACTTGAATGGTTTGATGCACTGAAAGGTCTCCTTCGTTCCCACCTCTTGCTCGTTTCAGGCAGGTAGACTGCTTACCAAATTTACAAGCTCACCTGAAAATTCTTCCTAGTGGATCTTAAGGCATCAACTGATCCATGATGCCAGCCCCTCTGATTTGCAGTTGCTAGCCTTTTATTTATCTGATATATACACATAGTTGACAGTTCAAAGTTTCTCACTGTGGATCATCAATAAGCCCTTGAAACTATTCAATGCAAACTGACAAGCAGACTGAAGTATAGAGGTCTAATAACATGTTACAATTGACTTTCAGCTCGGCCAACTGTCCAGTTAATTGAAAGGGCTCAGCCTTACCCTAATCAAGGGAGAGAGTTAATCTGCACATCACAGGAATTCTATCCTGATGACATTCAAGTGTCCTGGTTTAAAGATGGACAGCTAATCACCAATGGCATTAAGAATGGGACTCTCCACACTAACAGTGATGGCTCGTTCTCCACCACAAGTTTCCTGAATCTTTCTGTATTTGAGCGGAATGAAAGTGGAACATATTCCTGTCAGGTGAACCACCGAACACTGTCTGTATCCACCACTGAAAAGATTTCTGTTTGTAACCAAGGTGAGAAAAATTTTCACTCATTGATTTGTTGGCAAAATCTCTGGACTTTGCAAACTGGCAGCAGTTTGAATTGTGATTCTAATTTTCTTTTGACTTTTATGACTTGAGTAAAGTTACTACGTGAATGTGGTTCTGGTATCAATCCTTGAATTGTTCTCCACCTATATCAGCCTTCCGTGTCTAAAGATTGCCATTCTCACTGTCCACTTAGACAATTCACTTCCAACTGTACTTTCCAAATGCTACTTATCTAGTCTTTGCTACTTGATTTGCAACAATATGTCTGCAGCTACTGATTCACTCAATTATACCCTCGCTCCTACCTTTAATATCCTAGTCGCCAACAATTACTTCCCCTCATCTGGAACCTGGTCACTAAAATCAAGCTAAACCTATCAACAGCTCTGTCCCATCTCTCTCTTTTACGAGCCAATGGGGCAAACTTCCACCAAGTAATTCCCAGTGTGAGTCTTGAAATTGCATCTTTTTTTGAGTTTCCTACCCAACCTTCCTCTGACTGCCTCTGCGTTCATCTTGCAGACAAGATTCCTATCGTCCTCTATTCCTCATAAAGTACTGAATACAAAGCTTCCTCTCCTGAACCCCACTTCAGCCAATATTGTTAATAATTCAGTGGTTCAGTGGTTAGCACTGCTGCGTCACAGTGCCAGGGACCCAGGTTCGATTCCAGCCTCAGACTACTGCCTGTGTGGAGTTTGCATATTCTCCCTGTTCTGCATGGATTTACTCCAGATGCTCCGGTTTCCTCCCACAGTCCAAAGACGTGCAGGTAAGGCGAATTGCCTGTGCTAAATTGCCCATAGTGTTCAGGGTTGTGAAGGTTAGGTGCATTAGTCAGGGGTAAATATAGGGTAGGGGGAAGGGGTTTGGGTGGGTTACTGTTCGGCGGTTCAGTGTGGACTTGTTGGGCTGAAGAGCCTGTTTCCACACTGTATGGATTCTGTTATTCGCCCTCTTAATGTTCTGGCCCATTTTCCAGAAAGTCTCTCTCCACAAACTGAAAGCCCTGAGACCATTAACCTTGCAAATCAGAGCTGCACCATTTCCAGTGAACTGCCTTTTCCTCTGAAAACCTGTTAAGTTGTCAACCTCCTGAATCCATGCCCATTCCCAGCAAGCTATGTTTGAAACCCATAATCATTTATCTGACAACGCCACTAGGCAAACTGTTCATTTTCATTAAGCTGATATCACCTGGCTTTGTTCTACCCCCGCTTTGCTTGACTCCTCGACTACCACTAAGTTATCAGACAACTTTGTCGACAGTCAATACTATGTGGCATGGGTATAGGCATTGATTGGACAACTGATTTGTGATGCAGAGTTACACCAACAGGGCAGGTTCATTCGCTGCACCTTTTCAACCTCACCCCTCACCTGAGGAGTGATGACCCTAAGTTTAAACTACCACCAGTCTGCTCTCTCTCTAATGGGAGAGTGGGACTGTGGTGACTTTAGCTGTTGGGTATGCCAATTAAACATGCTATAAGAGCTCCTGCTCATGTTGAAGGAGGTTGCCAATATTCTCTTTATCTGTAGGAAACAACAGGGCCTACTTGGTCTAGTATGGTAGATGAAAACCACTTCCTGGTCTCATCACAAGCATCTCTTCTAGTTAACAAAATTAGTTTATTGTAGGTTATGTTGATATGACAGACATTGTTACAGAGATTTGGAGGAGGAGCTGGTGTAGATCTCACTCCTTCATGATCACAATCCGTTGTGTTCAAATAACACTGTAGTGGGAGGTGCTCATTGCACTCCTCAGTATTAACGTTTTCAGTCCCTTTCAGATTAGGTAGAATATTTCTCTTCAAGCTTTTTACTTTTCATGATTAGTTTTTATACATGTGTGTGTATAATTACATTTACCACTACCCTATTGCTATCTCTCAAGGCTCTGAGTTTGCAAATGTTGGTATCTGGAGGTTGCACTATTCTCCCAAAATGCCACATTTTTGGATTTAAAAGATTGATAGTTTGCTGCATTGAAGACCCTTGTCTTAGATTCTCTCCTTGTTCAATTGAAGGTCCTTGAGCCTCATGGATTTCACTGATGGGGGAATTTACAGAATCACTGAAATATTATGGCACAAGAGGAGACCATGCAGCCCATCATTCCTGCAGTGGCTCATTAAATTAGCAAAATTACCTACAGCAAATCTCCAGCTTTGTCCCTACACTCTTGCATATGACTTTTGTCCAAATAATCATCTGATACCTCCTTGGCTGACCACATTTAACCTTTCTCCACCATACTTCCAGGCAGTGTATTCCATACCCTAATTTCTCACTGTGTTTAAAGCTTTTCCTCACTTCATTCTTGCTTGCTTTACAGATCAGTTTAGATCTATGGCTTCTTGTTCTTGTTCCTTTTATGAGAGGGTACAATTTCTCCAAATCAAATCTACCTAGTTCACTTATGATGTTGAAAATCTCCACCATATCTCCTCTTAGCCTTCTCTCCAAGGAGAAAAATTCCAACTTCTTCAATCTATCCTCAAAACTGAAGTTCCTCATTCCTGGAAACATTATTGTAAACCACTTCTGCATTCTTTCCAATGTGTCCCCATCCTTCCTATGTTGTGGCACCCACAATTGTTCACAACACTTCAGCTGAGCTCTAACAAATGTCTTATACAAGTTCAACATTACATTCTACTCTATATCCCTTTTAATAAAGCTGAGGATTCTGGATGCATTATTGACTGCTCTCTTGCCTGTTCTGCCACTTTCTATGATCTGTGCATATATACACCCATGTCCCTGTGCTCCTACAGCCCCTCCTTAGAATTGTCCACACATTTTATGTTGTCTTTCAATGCTTGTCTTACCAAAGTTCAATACCTCACACTTTTTGCATTGAACATCATCTGCCCCTATCCACCCACCATACCAACTTGTCAGTGTCCTTTTGGACCTTCACACTGTCCTCCTCACAGTTTATAATTCTTCCAAGCTGAGTGTCCTCTGCAATATTTGCTATTGTCCTCCACACAGCAAGATCCAGATCTGTATGCTAATGAAAATTACCTGTTCAATTAATCTTCTATCTGCTTATTTCCTATTATAAATTCCTCAGATGCGCTTTCTACAGAAACTTTTTTTTAACATATTATTATCTTTTATTATCTCATTTTATGTTTCCAGCTATCTTGCCCTCGTACTAGACTTTCCATTATACATTTAGTCAGTCTTTGTTGCTATTTAAACCCCCGACTTGCCACCCACTTGTGTGCAATTATATAAACTTTTTTTGAAGTTTGATACTATCTTTAACCATGTTTTAGATAACCACAGATGGTGGGTTTTACCTGACTGCATGTGGTTAGGATGTTTACTCTTGCAGGAGAATGTAAAACAAGGGATCACTGTTTCATCCATTTAAGCCAGAGTAAGAAAAATTTTTTTTGCTCACAGAGGGTCACGGAACTCTCATCCTGAAAAGGTGGTGGGCGAAGAGTCCTTGATTATTTTTAAGGCAAAGATTCTTCTTAAGCAAGATCTTTGGGTCTTGTCTTGTCAGATCAGTCTTGTCTTATTGAGTTTCAGAGCAGCCTCTTGGGTCTGTGTGTCCTACTTTTGCTCCTAATCATATGCTTGAATATCTGTAATTCCGTCTCTCAACTTTTGCTTCTCTGCCTTTTTAAAAAGATTTTCCTTAAAAGTTATCTCTTTGACTCAGCTTTTGCACATCCACTCTAATATCTCCATTTCGTTACATTAGAACAAAATGGGTAAACTCTTAAGTTCTGCTTTACGGTATGTTACTCAACATAATTTGTAATGCATGTCCTCCATAATTCTCAACAGGTTCTGCCAGTAACAGACGATTGTGGATATTACTAATAGCTAGCGGTTTAATTGTATTGATTGCGTGTGTGGTTGTTGCAGTACTTTGTACACGTTCAATTTCAAGTAAGTGGTCATGGTTCTCAGACTTAAAGCTAACCTTATTTTAATCCTAAATTGTTTTGGAATGACGTGCTGTCGCTGGTAATCTGATCGTCTAGGTCTTGCTGTAGGGTTACCTTCTGTTTTTGATCTCAATTCCCATGGCACTTGCTGGGACCTCTACTACTTGTACAAAATTCAGTCCATTAAATCTGTTTCTATCACTATGGAGACTGCTGAAACCTCCTGAGTGTGTCCAGCATTTCCTGTTTTCATTTCACATTTCCAACAACTGCCATATTTTGGTCCTGTAAAGTATTACTATCTTCACTTAGTTCTATTCTTATTTGTCTGATCATAGCCACAGAATCTCTTGCCTTTAAATCCCTTATGACATTGCCCTTTCCTATCTCTGTCCCTTCTTCAATCAAACTTCTTCAATCACTGATCTCACCTTTCCTCTGATCCTAGCCTCTTCATTTTCCCTTCGTTTTCTCACAATTGAAAGTTTTGTCTTCTACTGCTAAACCCCAATGTTTATAATTTCTTTGATAAAGCCTTCCAATTTACAAGTCCTCCTTTAAGGCCCTCTTTATTACTCATTTCCTTGAATAAAATTTAATGGCCCCTTCTAATACCATTTCGTTTGAACAAGTATTCTTTCTTTTTACATTTCTGGCAAACATCTTGGGGCATTGTAACATTTTAGAGCATTGTTTCAATATTAAAGACATTTGAATGACTTACTCAGCCGCTTCAAAGGGCATAAATTATTCCTACTATCCAAAAGGCCCAGCTTTGTGCTTCAGACATGTTTAAATCAATGCATTTTGAGGTGGGTGAGGCAGCAGTTATATATGAACAAGGAACAAGAATAGGTCACTCAGCCCTTTGAGGCTTCTCCACCATTCAATAAGATTGTGGCTGATCTGAATTTAACCTCAACCGTACATTCTTGGGTATCCCTGCTTTCCCCTCTGCTTGTTAATCAAAAGTCTATCAATTTCTGCCTTTAAAGAGTTTAAAGGTTTTGCATCCATTACTTTTTTTAGGAAGAGAATTCCAAAGACTCACAACTATCTGAGAGAAAAATAAATGTCCTCATTTCTGTTTTAAATGAGCACTCCATCATTTTAAAACTATGACCCTATTTCTAAGGTTCTCCCACATGTGCTCAGTTGGATCAATGGACTGAGGAGTAGCAAATAGAGTTTAATTTGGAGAAACATAAGGTATTGCATTTTGGTAAAACAAACAATTCAAAATAGAGCTTGAGAAGTGTTGTAGAACAGAGAGACCTAGAGGTTCAAGTGCATAATTCTCTGAAATTCATATCACATCTAGACAGGGTGGTTAAGAAAACATTTAGCACACTTGCCTTCGTTGCTCAGACCTTTGATAATAGGAGTTGGGATGTCATGTTCAGGTTGTACAGGGCATTAATGATGGTTGTTTTGGAATACTGTGTCTAGTTCTGGTCGCCATTTTTTAGGAAGGATATTGTTAAGCTGAAGTGGGGTCAGAAAAGATTTACCAGAAATCTGTCAGACAGGGAGAGTTTGAGTTATAAGGAGTAGCTGGATAGGTTGGGACTTTTTTCATCGGAGCATGGAGGTGACCTGATGGAGCTTTATAGATCATGCAGGGTATAGATAAGGTGAATGGCCGGTGTCTTTTCCTAAGGGCGGGGGATTTCAAGATAAGGGACATATTTTAAGGTGAGAGAAGAAAGATTTAAAAAAGACACGAGGAGCACTTTACCGCAGAGAATGGTTTATGTGTGGAATGAACTTCCAGAAGAAGTGGTGGATATGGGTACAGTTACAATGTTTAAAAGACATTTAGATAAGTTCATAAATAAGAAAGGTTTGGAGGGATATGGGCCAAGTGCAGGCAGTTGGGAATAGTTTAGGTTGGGATTATGATCGGCATGGACCGGTTGGATTGAAGGGTCTGTTTCCATGCTTTTTGACTCCATGACTATGACTTTATAAGAGGAGACATGCTTTCAACATCCACTTGGTCAAGTCCTCTCAGGATCTCATCTGTATCAATTCAGTTGTCTCTGACTCTTCTAAACTCCCAAGGATACAGGCCTTGCTGGTCTGGCCTTTTCCCAAAAGGCAATCTGCTTAGAGGACCATCAGGGATCCTTCTCTAAATGAACAACTTCATGAATTATTCAAAATCTTTATACTTTTTGTAAAGAAAAGCTCGGGGCTTCTTTTAGAGGTTTGACTAACATCTATCCCTCGACCATTATCATTAAAACACAGAATTATCTAGTTGCCATTAGTTGCCTCCTAGCAGAACTTTTTCTTTAATTGTGAGATCTTATGGTGTAGTGGTAGTGTCTGAAAGTGGAAGAAGGTAGAAACATTTCTTCACCTAGAGAGTGGTAAGCCTGTGGAATTCACTACCATGGAAACTGGTTGAGGCCAAAACATTGTGATTTCAAGAGGGACGTAACTATAGCTCTTATGGTTAAAGAGATCAAGGGATATGGGGAAAGGAAGGATTAGGGTATTGGTCTCAATGATCAACCACAATCATATTGAATAGTGGAGCAAGCTTGTGGGGTCGAATGGCCTTCTCCTTCAGTCTCATGCGAGGACTTGGCCATGAAAGGAGCTTTTATGACCTGGTTCAACAAGTTAACAGTGAGCCTGGGAATCCTTTTTCCACTTTCTCATTAGTGCCCAAAGGGTAAAAGGTTGGTGTGAAGTTATGTTCGAAAAGCAGTTATTTTATTGTGTGTTTACAGCATATCTGAAACTGCATATTTCTTCTTCTATGTTTGCTATTCAGTAAACAATACCATCGACATATTAAATTTGTCCTCCTTCTGTTTTGAAGCAAGCTTTACATACTGCAGTTGACTTTATTTTCCTGTTGCAATCTTCGATTTGTTTTGATGATTAAACTACTCTAAAAGATTTCCCGTTTGTTTTACTGCAGAAAAAAATGCTTCATCATCAAAGAAAGCAGATATGCCTGAAAGTGAACCACATGCAAGAGAGCAGCCACCCAAAGATGATAATGCTGTTTATTCACTGCTTGGCCAATACCCTTGTGCTTTATAAACTTACAATGTTTTAAAAGGTTGTCTATGGCATTAGTCAACAGGTTTCATGGTTCCTATAGGTTTTTTGTAGGAGTGTTAACAAAGCTGTTCAACCATTTTGTGCATTTCTACAAATTCCTAAAGGTGATGTCACCTTATAAAACTTCACTAATAGGCTATAGCATTGAGACTCCACAACTATAACAGTGAGGAGGAGAGACAGAGCACAGACCGAAGTCTCCAATTGAGCTGCAATGCTTTAAACCATCAAATTAAAAGTGGCAAAACCTTTCAGTTTTGTAAAACAAAATATGTTGATTTAAAACATTGCAGCTCAATTGGAGACTTAGGTCTGTGCTCTGTCTCTCCTCCTCACTGTTATATTTGTGGAGTCTCAAAATTATAGAAATTGAGGAGCTGTTAATCCACTGTCATCCATTCCTCTTGATAATTCTATACATGTCATTGAATCCCATGTACATCCCATGTGGAATTACATTAAGCTCTGGACAATTATTACCTGAAAAAGTTTATTGCCATCCATAGTTTTGACCATATTGAATTGCGAATGTGACTGTTGGGGAAGTGCTGTCTGCTGCTGCTATCCTTCCTGACTATAGTAGCCCTTCCCCTACTGGAACGGCTGCTATCTGAGTTCTGAGGAAGTGTCACCAGATATAAAACATTAACTCTGATTTATCCCCACAGATGTTGCCAGACCTGCTGTTTTTGTTTCTGATTTACAGTATCCACGATTCTTTCGGTTTTTATTTGCTGCTATCTGCTCCTTCCTGCTCACTGGGATAGCCTATTTAATTGGATTGCTTTGCTTTGCGCTTTGCTATTGCCACATCCAAAAGATGAGAAATGGAGGTGGTAGCAGGCCCAGAGAAGTGGGGCAGATGCCCAAATTGAACAAAAGGGTATTGGAGCTTCTGCATTGTACTTTAAGCAGCAAATTGCAAGTTTTCAGGGACTGTATGTGGCCACCCTCTTCGAGTTGGACGTCTCTGCCAAAATTGATTTCCCTAGAGATCATCTCAAATTCATGTCACTTTACTAAGTCTCAATTCACCACTACTTCCACCTATTTAATCTTGGTGCAATCTTTGTAAGATAAAAACTGTCTCTTTGTCCTACAAGAACTGAATAAAATTTCTGTGCTCAATGTATGTTGTGCAAGACAAAAATCAAAGGTAAATGTGCTGTAGAAATAACTGAGTTAAGTCAAAACTACCTCTCTCTAATAAGCTACAAAAAGGAGATCATCTACATGAACCAAGAGATGATTCATCTGGCTCATCTTAATCAAATGTTAACAGATATGCAAAGTTGTGAACAGTTATTGATCATAGAAGTTCATATAAGTGAATAGAACATACGCATAGATTGAGGTTAATTGAGACAATCAGCATTTATATTCCTCTCAAGCGTCTTTTTAGCTTTCATTATTTAACATTATCCACAAATCCTTCTCCTTGATGTAGTTATGTAGCCTCCCATAAAATGTATCTATGGGCTGAATTTTATGGGTTTTTTTTTCTTGGTTATGTTCATTTGCCATTCTATTTTCTGCAGCGTTTCTTGCTGTAAAATCTAATGAGTTTATTTGCTGTATTTTACTAAACCCTCCTAATTAATTGCCTACCTTACACACACAACATCTCTCATGTCCAGTTTCTGTCCTGTATTAATACATGCAATATCCAGAACAACTCGCCACTCAGAGGATATCCCGGAATTCACTGGCATCTCTTACACAGCCGCCATCTTTAAAAGCCCATTGTGCACCAGGACAGGGACTATCAATTGTGATCTGCCAAGCATGATTGCTGACAATTGCCTCAGACATGACAGACAGAGGGCATTGATGCCCTGCTTTGCAGGCAGGATCTTGGAAGTCCTGCTGGATGGGGTCCTTCCTTCTCCCCAGGGTAAACAGTAGAGACCACAACAGCAGGTCATGACTGAGGTTGCCAGCCAAGTTAAAGCAATCCTAGCTTTGTGGAGGAATTCCCAGCATTGTAGGAAGAAGTTTGATGTCCTTCACCACACAATTAGCATAAATGACAACACCTTCTCTGCAATATCCTACACTCACTCTATTGCTGCTCCCACCTTCCACTACAGCTCATGCACTACCACTTTCACTATTGCCTGCAATATCTTCCTTGCTCGTTCTTGATCACACTAACCCCATGACAGCATGAACTCTGTATGCCCTCTTTGCTGTCTACTTACTCTCTCAGGGCACTTCTCCACCTGCACCGACAGTAATAATTGTAACACCCACTTTCGTATCCCCCTAATGTGGAGAGGATCCTGACTCTGACCCACCTGAACAGGGCCATGACTTATTTTAGAGGCTGCCCATGACTTACTGTGTCAGGAACCCTTGAGCATAGGCTATCCACCTTGTCTTGACAGAGGCCTGCTAACAATTATAACAAGCTTTATCACTCACAGGGCTGTGGATATTTAAAATTCCCTGCCACTGTCAGTTTTTAGCCTCTGTTATTAAGTATGTTCTAGACTGAGATCAACAAATTCCTACATGCTAAAAACATCAAGACTTACAGGAATAGTGCAGGAAAATTGTTTTAAAGTCAAGATCAGCCATGATTCCACTGAAAGGCAGAGCAGCCTCAAGGGGCCAAATAGCCGAATCCTGCTCTCACTTCTTATGGTGCAATGTGAGCAGTCTCCATTTAATAGGCAGTGAACATTTGAAAAGAGCAAACTGCCTGGATCATGCAAGTTGCACACAATATTGGCAGGATGCTGCGTTGTGCTCAGAGGCTGTAGATAGTTTAACAGAAAGGGATTCAATGCGGGATTTGAATGAGCCAATATAAAATTCATGCAGAAGAGGTGGAAAATAAACATAGCATTAGCTCAGCCTTGATCTGCAAAGGTGTAGGCAGGTTGTGATTCAAGCATTGTGATCTCCATGCTGAAAATGTGGCCAAAGTAAATTTCTAATATTTTATGACTATGCAATTAACTAATTATTTTCAAGACATCTGTTAGCTTACCCCTTGGCCTTTCTCTTTTCTGAATAATTAAAATCTTGCAATGCTGGTGAGATCATTAAAGGTGGCACGGTGACTCAGTGATTAGCACTGCTGCCTCATAGTGCCAGGGACCCAGGTTCAATTCTACCCTCAAGTGACTGTCTGTGTAGAGTTTGCACATTCTTCCTGTGTCTGCGTGGGTTCACACTGGGTGCTCCAGTTTCCTCCCACAGCCCAATGATGTGCAAGTTGGACGAATTGGCCATGTTAAATTGACCATAGTGTCCAGGGATGTGCAGGTGAGGTGCAATAGCCATAGGAAATATAGGGTAGGGGGATAGTTCTGGGTGGGATGGTCTTTGGAGGGTTGGTGTGGATCTTTTGGGCCAAATGGCCTCTTTCCACACTGTAGGAATTCTATGATCTTTATTGCATCCTCCAGTTCATTTCTTATCTTTTACATTAAATGCCATATACAACGCATACTAATATTATATAACCCACTTTCAATACAGTTCAGCATAACTTCTGTGCTTTTCAGTTTTCGATCCCCCTTGAAATATACTATCTTCAATTCAGACGACTAATTTTAAGTCTTATATCCAGATTAATGAGTTAATGTCAGTCTCTGTACAATGGAGGGAATCACATTAAAAGGTCAAAGATAAGCGTATTTTCTCCAAACTTAAATATAAGGAATAAGATGTACACCGGAAGTCCCCAATTTATGAACATCTGACTTATGAGCGTTGGTACTTACGAATGCAATCCCTACATAACAGTGTCATTATAAAGATCCGATATTTGAATATTTTCTGTATTTCTGAATGGCTCCTTTATCATGTCATATATTGTGTTCTGACTTGCCTAGAAAATGGTCTTGTGAGTGCGCTCAAGAACAGAACCCATTCACAACCCAGGACTGTTTGTAATTGTATATATTTCCCTTAGGTCTCAAGACACATTGATCTAGAAATTCAGCCATATAAGCCCCACTGTCTGTGTGCTAACAGGTCTGCTAAACTCCAATATAGATGTCAGGGAACATAGACAGATTTTCAACCAATAGTTCACTTGTCACCGTAAAGGGAAGTGATAAAATACTGTTGGGTTTTACTTACATCTCATATTAATTTTACGCTTTTGCATTTATGAATGAGGAGCAAAATATTGTTTGGGGACTCCAATGTAGTATTGGCTAAACAAAAATCAATGGAAGCAACTATTGTATAAAGTAATGGTTCTGGAAGAGTAAATATTGAGTTGCATTGAGTTCCAACCCACCTGTTGATGTCTCGGGCTTTGGGTGGAAAAACAGATAGTCTTCCATGAGATTCTGATGGATACCAAAAACAACACGCTTGGCTTGTGATAGTTGCAATTGTGCTTAAATTTTAAATGTTAATTTTACTGTTTGTTATTTCAATAAACTATACCTTGTTACCTCAAACAAGTCTTCTTGTTAAGACTTATAGCTGTCCATGTTCTATCACTATATAGATAGACTCTTGCACTCAGCATAGAAAGTGTTTGGTAAGCAGAAGGTGAAACAATAACATTCAGCAGAGATATAAATTGGTTTCCAAATTGTAATCACCCATTTTATGTTATTACCCAAAGTAATAGCAACCATGCCCCATTTAATAAACTAAAGACAAATTAAAAGAGATTTGTTTGTGACATTAAGTTTGAAATGCAATTAACAAATTGAATACAAAGATTTAAATAAGTGTAAATTTGAAGGTCATTATAATGGGTCAAATCTCATGATGTTTTGGCTAAATACGAGTTGAGTTAATTTTTTTGGACAGAATCTTGCCATGAGACCCAGTAAGTTTTCTTCCTATTATCTTAACAAACTTACTGAAATACTTGCTGATGCTTGCCCAATGGTGTCGAATTTTCACCGCAGCTTACCATAAGCTGCTCCCAATCAACACTGCACTCAGCAGACATCCACCATAAGACCAACATTTGCCAGTGCCACCTTTGAAAGCCCACAATACACCTGGAGAAGTGCTAACATTGGCAGTGGCACTGTTCCTTTGTGGATACTGCAGGGGGAGATCACCGAGAAGGGGAAAGTGCCAATTTGTTTCTCTAACAGGGTCCTGTAAGAGGTGGTGCTACAAAGAGCTGTCCTCTTCTTGGAGAACCATCAGAAGAGGCCCATGCCACCCAACACAGCCTGGTCAGTGCCATATCAAGGGTGAAGAGAACAGGACTGCAATGTCAAAGAGTGTAATTGATCTTCACTGCTCCTTCAGGTAGGTGCTGCATCCTGCTTTCTGCTCCCTCACAGTCACTCCATCTCAGTGACTGCACCCCCCTCTCACCAGGGCTCATGCTGACATTCCGTTCCATTACATTGAACAGCCTCTCTCATTCACACTCATTGCCCACTTTCTTCTCACACCAATAACCCTGCATCACCTTCAGGTTGTCTCCTCACTCTTGAATAAGAAACAATGGACAGTAAGAAGCAGGTTCCATTTTTTTTCCATTTTTGTTAAAGTTAGTTCTGTGACTTTAATTATAGTTCTTTCAACCTGATGTATGACTGGACTGGCACCATGGTTGTCAGCACTTTGAGCTGCCTGACCTTCCATTATGGCCTGTTAGTGGCTTTCTAGCCATTGCTGCAGCAGGCCCTATGACATTCTCTGGTTGCCCTCTTCTCTGCCACTGCATCAAAACATACAGGGTGCATGAGATCTGAAGTGAACTGCAAACAGAAGGCTGGTAAAGATCTGGTCAACATGTTCCATTTGGCCTTCGTTTTTGACTTGGTGAATATGGACCAATAGGGAGGGCACTGTTGTGTGTCAATCACAGCTAGTCTCCACCCACCACACTGTCACCAATCCACTCTATGACATGGTCTCCCCTCCCTGATGTAGCAGCTTTACCCCTGGCCACAAACACTTGGACTGGGAGCTGCGAGTCATCAGCCTGCATCTGCCCTTTGACCTCCTCATTTCTCCATGACTCTTCTTCTCCTTGATTTCCCCAATCTCACCATTAACCTTCCCTCAGGCACCATTGACCCTCCCTCTGTCAACGTTGATTTGCATTCACTAGAGACTGAACTCCCCCTGTATGGTCTGGCTCCTTTCCTCTGTCCTTCACTACCCTTCTTAGGGCTGCTATGACCTGACTTCCCTCCTTCCTTGGATAGTCATGCCCCAGCTTTACTGGGCGACATCCACTTGCTTTTTCTCAAACAGTCATATTCCAACCTCCCTGGATATCCACCATTCCTTACAACAGCTCAGTCTCCTCTCACTTAGTACATCAAAGTTTCCTTACAAGAAAAGCAACTCTTACTGACTCCAAGTCCATTAAGAAGAGCACTTCACCTTCTGAGTGCCACCTTCAAACAGTCATAATCTGATGGCACAAGTTCCTCATTTTCTGTAGACCTGGTACAAGATACAATTTAAACTGATAGTCTTGTGTTCCAGTCAGAATGCAAATGTAATAGAATAGGTTCTTGATGTTTATCAACAGAAATCATAATCCTTTAATCCATCACCAAACAGATTGCCAGCTTTTGCTCCATTGTGAGGAAGCTGACATTTTGCCTCATGCATAATGAGGTGTTCAGCCCTTCGGGTTCCACCCTTCATAATACGAGTTGGCGGATTAGTGAGAGGGATGCATAGTGTTGTGAGAGCCCATGTGCTTTTACATTCATGGGATCATAGAGCATAGAAGAGGCCCATTGGTCCATCAAGTCTGTACCACCAAAGCTACACTAAATCTACACTAGTCCAAATTTTCAGCACTAAGCTCATAGCTTTGAATGGTATGATATTTCAAATGCTCACCATGTATTTTTCAAAGGTTGTAAGGTTTCCAATTTTACCTATCCAGACAGTGCATTTCAGACCCCCACCACCCTCTGGGTGAAAAAACATTTTCCTCAAATACCCTTTAAACCTCCTGCGCCTTTCATCTTAAAATTGTAGCCCCTTTGGTTGTGCCCAGGACACTACTTTGAAGAAGATATACAGAGATGTCCTGGAGCTGAGATGACACACTATCTCAGGAAGATAGTCAACAACAACTATCTTCCTTTGTGCCAGGTATGACTCCAATCACCAGAAGGGGTTTCTCTTTGATTCCCATTGATTCCAGTTTTTCTAGGGCTCCTTGATGCCACAGTTAATTAAGATATGGAGGTGCTAGTATTGAACCGGGGTGAACAAAGTTAGAAGTCACACGATACCAGGTTATAGTCCAACAGATTTATTTGAAATCACAAGCTTTCCTAGTGCTGCCCCTTCATTCACCTGATGAAGGGGCAGCATCTGAAAACTTGGTGATTTCAAATAAATCTGTTGGCCAATAACCCAGTGTCATGTGACTTCTGACACTTAATTAAATACAGCCTTGGTATCAAGGGAAGTCATTCTCACCTCAACTCTGGAATTCAGCTTTTTTTTGTCCATATTTGAACCAACACTTTAATGAGGACAGGAACTGAATGGCCTTAGCAGAACCACAACTGAGCATCAGTGAGCAGGCTATTGCTAAACAAGTACTGCTTGATAGCACTACTGATAACACTTTCCATCATTTTAGTGATGATCGAGAGTAGACTGACATTGAAATAATTGACCACCGTGGATTTGACCTACTTTTTATGTACAAGAAATAACTGGGCAATTTTGCATATTATTGGGTAACTGCCAATGATGTAGTGGAACAGCTTGATTAGGGACTTGGCAAGTTCTGGAACAGAAGACAGAATACCATTGTCAGAATATTTGGGGACGGGGGAGCTGTTGCTGCTGATGGCAGTGTCGGTGATGCAGTATTGTCAATGAACTAAGAACTAATCTGAATAGTCTGGGCACATGCATTCACATCCCACCATGGAAGATAATGAAATTTGAGTGCAATTAACACATCTGGAACTAAAATTAATTTAAATTATGACTATAAAATGATTGTCAATTTTCATTAAAAGCATTTGGTTCACTTTAAGAGGTGGAAAATCTGCTATCCTTATCTGGTCTGACCCACATGTGACTCCAAACCACAGCAATGTGATTTCCTAACTATCCCTCTGAAGTAGCCTAGGAAGTCAATCTGAGCATGGGCAATTTACAATAGACAAAAAATGCTGGCCTTTTTTATGATGCCTATATTCTGTAAAAGAATAACAAGAATTATTGTTGGTGCCCACAGGGTTTCCAATATGCAGTGCATATAGCCACTTCTTTATATCACGTGGAGTGAATTAAATTAGCAGAAAACTGGTATCTGTCATGTTGGCCACTTCTGGAGGAGGCCAAGGTGGATCATTCACTTGGCACTTCGACTTAAGGAGTGAATGTTTTAGTCTTATCTTTTGCACTGATGTACTCTGCTCACCCATCGATAACGATGAGGATACTTGTGATGCCTCCTCCACCACTGAGTTGTTTAATTTTTCACCACCATTCACAACACGTTGTGGCAGCTCTGCAGAGCTTATGGTTGATCCATTGGTTTGGAATCATTTAGGACTGTCAATCACTTGCTGCTTCTGCTGTTTGGCATGCGAGTAGTCCTGTTTGGTGGCAGTTCATTTTCAGATATGCCTGGTGCTGCTCCTGACATGCCCTTCTGCCCTCTCCACTGACATGGATTTAATCCCCTGTTTAATGGGTAATGACAGAATGGGGGAAATGTCAATTTGTGAGGTGCAGATTGTGTTTTAATACAGTTCTGTTGCTGCTGATCACACAGAGCACCTCATGGATACCCAGTCTTGATTGCTGGACCTGTTCCAAAGCTATCCCATTTAAATCAGGCAACATGGTGGAGTGTATTCTCAATATAAAGATGAGACTTTATCTCCACAAGGGCCATGTGGTGGTTCTTCTTACCAATACTGTTACGAACAGTTGCATCAACATCAACATCAGGTTGGTGAGGATGTGGTGAAGTATGTTTTTTCCTCTTGTTGGTTCCCTCACCACCTGCTGTAGATCCAGTCGAGCAGTTATGTCCTTTAGTACTTGACCAGCTGTCAGTAGAGGTGCTGTCATGCCAGACTTGGGGATGGATATGAAAAGATCTCCACTCAGAACAGATTTTACAGCCTTGCTACCTTCAGTCCTTCCTCTTTTCTTTAGCTTTTGTAATAGTTTGAATTGAATTCATGAACCATTTCAGAGGGCAGTTAAGAGTCAACTTTATTGCTGTGCATTAGAAGTTACATGGGATTCAGGGTGGGCTGGCTAGATGGTTATCTTTTGCACTGATCACAGAAACAGAGGGTAGTGGTGGAAGATCAACTAGGAGAAAGTGAGGACTGCAGATGCTGGAGACCAGAGTTGAAAAGTGTGGTGCTGGAAAAGCGCAGCAGGCCAGGCAGCATCCGAGGAGCAGGAGAATCGATGTTTCGGGCATAAGTCCTTCTTCAGAAATGAGGCTGGTGTGCCAAGCGGGCTGAGATAAAAGGTAGGGGGGAGGGGGGGAATTTGGGGGAGGGGCGCTGGGAATATGATAGGTGGAAGGAGGTGAGGGTGAGGGTGATAGGCCGGAGAGGGGGTGGAGGCGGAGAGATTGGGAAGAGGATTGCAGGTCAGAGGGCGGTGCTGAATCCGGGGGTTGGGACTGAGATAAGGTGGGGGGAGGGGAAATGAGGAAGCTGGAGAAATCTACATTCATCCATGGAGGGTTCCTAGGTGGAAGATGAGGTGCTCTTCCTCCAGGCGCCATGTGGCCAAGGTCTGGCGATGGATGAGGCCAAGGATCTGCATGTCCTTGGCGGAGTGGGAAGGGGAGTTGAAGTGTTCAGCATGGGGCGGTTGGGTTGGTTAGGTGGGTGTCCCAAAGGTGTTCCCTGAAATGTTCCCTGAAACATGATGGAAAGGTATTTTTCAGAATGGAGACTGTTGATGTTCCACAGAAGTCATTCTTAGGTCCTCTGTTGTTTATAGTGTATAAAAAGTACATGAAGGAAAATGCGGGTGGTCTGATTAATAAGTTTGCAGATGACACAAAGATTGGTGGAGTTGCTGATCGTGCTGAGGATTGTGAGAGGATACAACAGGATATGGCTAGATTGGCGACTTGGGCACAGAAATGGCAGATGGAGTTTAATTCAGACCTATGTGCAGTGATAAAATTTAGGTGTGAATTATATTGTAAATGGCAGAACCCTTAAGAACATTAACATGCACCACAGTTCCCTAATACTGGCAACACAGGTGGTCAAGGTGATTAAGATGGCATATGGCATGTTTCGTCGGCTGGGGCATGGAGTACAAGAGTTAGCAAACTAGGCTGCAGCTATATTAAACCCTTGCTAGGCCGCATTTGGAATATTGTGTGCAGTTTTGGTCACTACTCTATCAGAAGGATGTGGAAGCTCTGGCGAGAGTACAGAGAAGGTTCACCAGGGCGTTGTCTGGGCTTGAGGACATTGTTATGACGAAAGGTTAAAAAACCTGGGGTTGTTTTCATTGGAGTGATGGTGGCTGAGAGGATAGAAGTCTACAAAATTATGAGGGGCATAGATGGGGTGGATAGTCAGAGGCTTTTACCCAGGGCTGAAGTTTTAATTATAAGGGGGCTCAGGTTTAAGGTGAGAGGGGAAGAGTTTAAGGGAGATGTGAAAGGGCTGTTTTTCACGCAGAGAGTAGTAGGAGACCAGAACGCACTGCCAGAGGCGGGGGTGGAAGCAGGCACTTTGGTGGTGACATTTAAGAGACATCTGGATGGTTGCATGAATAGGTAGGGAATAGAGGGATACAGACCAAATAAGGGCAGAAAGTTTGTTTTTCAGTTTAGTTAGGGCATGATGATTGGCACAGGCTTGAAGGGCCGAAGGGCCTGTTCCTTTGCAGTACTTCTCTTTTGTTCTCTTTGTTCTTTGTTCATCTAGATCAGGTAAGATTTCTTTCCTGAAATGAGATCAGTTAGCCAGGAGAACAGTCACAACAACAAAAAAAACTTCTGAATGACACTTACTGATCCGACTTGCCTTCTTCAAAGTTTCAAAATTGAATTCCCATAAATTTCATTTTCAAGTATTGTTGGTTATGTCCCACTTGGCCAATCAACAATGTTTTCATGATTACAATAGACTTTGAACAGTAGATGTTTCAGATTCAGTTTCCAATATCTGCCAGATTTAAGATTATAACTCCTGGAGCAATACCTAAATTGTTGCTAGTGACAATAAGATCACGTCACCACCTCTCTTGTGTTTCACACTCAAATAAACTGTTGCTATGATTTGGAGATGCCGGTGTTGGACTGGGGTGTACAAAATTAAAAATCACACAACACCAGGTTAAAGTCCAACAGGTTTAATTGGAAGCACACTAGCTTTCGGAAGGCTGCTCCTTCATCAGGTGATTGTGAAGGACACAATTTTAAGACATAGAATTTATAACAAAAGTTTACACTGTGATGTAACTGAAATTATACATTGAAAAATATCTTGATTGTTTGTTGAGTCTTTCATCTGTTCGAATACCATGATAGTTTCACTTCTTTCTTGTGTAAATGACAAAACTTATTTTTAAAAGTTGCATTCTCAGGTTAACTGTAACAATTGGTGTTAGCTAGACAATATGTTGAAGCTGTTAGCCCCCGTGTTCTCTGTCTGTGTCATAATGTTCGGACTGATTCTAATCTGAAAAGTGAGATAACTGAGTCTTACACGAATTCATGCAGTTTTTGAGCAAAGTACAATGTAACTCTGCAAATTCACCTCACAAATGTATATGTATATGTGTGCATGTGGGTCTTTGTGTGTGCGTGTGCGTGTGCGTGTATATGTGTGCACGTATGTGTGTGCGCGTATGTGTGTCTGTCTGACTGTCTGTCTGGGTTGTGGGGTTGTGAGTGTGAGAGAGTGTATATATGTGTGTGAGTGTAGAGTGTCTCAAGTCTGTGAGGGGGTGCATGTGTGAGTGTGGGAGTGTGTGTGTGTCTGTAGGAGTGTGAGTGTGTGTGTCACCCCAGACACACACATGCACCCGCTCACAGACTTAAGACACTTTACACTCACATACACACACATATACACTCTGTCACACTCTCTCACACTCCCCCCACCCAGACACACACACACACACACACAAAAACCCACTTGCACACATATACATATGTATTCATGGGGTGAATTTGTACTTGCAGAGTTACATTGTACTTTGCTCAAAAACTGCATGAATTTGTGTAAGACTCAGTTATCTCACTTCTTAGATTAGAATCAGTCTAAACATTATGGCACAGACTTTTTAAAAAACCTTTTGTGATTTACACATGGAAGAAGTGAAACTATCATGGTATTCGAACAGATGAAAAACTCATCAAACAAGGTATTTTTCAATGTATAATTTCAGTTACATCACATTGTAAACTTTTGCTATAAATTCTGTGTTTTAAAATTGTGTCCTCCACAACCACCTGATGAAGGAGCGACATTCCGAAAGCTAGTGTGCTTCCAATTAAACCTGTTGGACTATAACCTGGTGTTGTGTGATTTTTAACTTTGTTGCTATAGAGGTATGTTATACTTCCCAGTGTGAGTAAAACAGCTGCGTCAACTTGCGTTGTGATGGGCGTGGATTGTTCCAAAGGTGAATTATTTTGTAACTCGTTACTCTTCAAGTTGGTTTAATGTTAAAGTTTAGTGAGTAATAGAAATGGACTAAAATGTAAAAGAAACTACAGGACAAAGTGGACTGAAAGAAGTCTGGAAAATGTAAGTAAGCTTGTTCTAAACATTACAAAATCTGTAACAAAGTTAAAGTTATGCTGTGACTTGATCTTTAGTGCTGGACTTTGATTTAATATGAAGGTTCATATGACAGCCATACAGTTTGATTTAATGATTTTTGTCAAACCTGATACTGTGCATGTCTGATGTCCACAGGCACACAATTTCCTGAATTGTCATAGATATAAGAAAGACTTCTTTTAATTTCACTGACTGAGAAAAGACTGGATGAAACCCGATATGGGTTATGTGAGATGGGCTATGTGGCGTTGTGGCAGAATCGAATGAGAAATCTGTCAAGGCTTAGCTCAATGTCAGGAGTATCTGTGGAGGTGGGGGATGGGTGTTGGATGGGTGTGTGTTTGGGTGGGGTGGTGAGAGGGTGGGGTTTTGGGCTATCCTCAGTCAACAGTACCCTGGCTTCATGTGGAGCGGTGGTGGATTGCAGTAAATGATCATACTTGGCATGGGCACCTCATATGTCAAGGGCTGGGCAGAAAGGTGGCCAGGTCGAGCCACATGTCGGAGGGTTGTCTGCGGATCTGGGGAAATGTGAAGCCTGTAGGATTCACAGAAAAGGCTGCCAGGAAACGCGTTTGGATGTTTGGGGATTCACCGACATCTTGAGGCAGAGTCTATAAGCTACTGACTGAGAAACATTCACTGCCACTTTCCATCATGCTGGAAAACAAAAGTATGTATTACGGATGAAAATGTCTATGATAACACTCAGAGTGTGCAGGGTAAGTAACTTGACCCATGAGAGTACTAGCCTGTAGTACCCACTGATGTGAGTGCATTTAAAGGAACGATAATTGCACACAGACCCATGTACTGCGGGTTCCCATTTCCCTAGCCACCTTATGGCATTGCCCCTCGTCTGTGTTTTGCATCTCCCAATCACAGGCATCACTGAACAAGTCATTCACTCCAGCTCTTTTGGACACAGAGGCTGTGAAGGAGTAGAGATGTTGTATGCAGAGGGAGGGCCTAAAAGGGTACTGATTGCTAAAGCCCCTGGGTTATCTTGTGTCTGGGCTGTGCCTGATCTCTGGTTACCCTCCAAGTTCCACTTACCTGGGTCTTTTTCTTCCGCCGCGATATTAACCACCACCTGAACTCCCCCACCCCTCTCACCCACTCCAACCTCTCACCCTCGGAACGTGCAGCCCTCCACTCCCTCCGTTGCAACCCCAACCTCACTATCAAACCAGCAGACAAGGGAGGCGCAGTAGTAGTTTGGCGCACCGACCTCTACACCGCTGAGGCCAAACGCCAGCTCGCAGATACCTCTTCCTACTGCCCCCTTGACCATGATCCCACCCCCCACCACCAAACCATCATCTCCCAGACCATCCATAACCTCATCACCTCGGAGGATCTCCCATCCACCGCCTCCAACCTCATAATCCCACAACCCCGCACCGCCCGCTTCTACCTCCTGCCCAAAATCCACAAACCTGACTGCCCCGGCCGACCCATTGTCTCCGCCTGCTCCTGCCCCACCGAACTCATCTCCGCATACCTTGACACCGTCCTGTCCCCCTTAGTCCAAGAACTCCCCACCTACGTTCGGGACACCACCCATGCACCGTGGACATCCAGTCCCTGTACACCTCCATCCCCCATCACGAAGGACCCCCTGTAAAAACGCTATCCCATTCTCCCAATTCCTTCGACTCCGCCGCATCTGCTCCCAGGAGGACCAGTTCCAAAAACGCACAACCCAGATGGCCTCCTTCTTCAAGGACCGCAATTTCCCCCCCGACGTGGTCGACAATGCCCTCCACCACATCTCTTCCACTTCCCGCTCCTCCGCCCTTGAACCCCGCCCCTCCAACCGCCACCAGGACAGAACCCCACTGGTCCTCACCTACCACCCCACCAATCTCCATGTACAACGCATCATCCCCCGTCATTTCCACTACATCCAAACGGACCCCACCACCAAGGATATATTTCCCTCCCCTCCCCTATCAGCATTCCGTAAAGACCACTCCCTCCGTGACTCCCTCGTCAGATACACACCCCCCACCAACCCAACCTCCACTCCCGGCACCTTCCCCTGCAACCGCAGGAGGTGCAAGACTTGCGCCCACACCTTCCCCCTCACCTCCCTCCAAGGCCCCAAAGGAAACTTCCATATCCGCCACAGATTCACCTGCACCTCCACACACATTATCTATTGCATCCTCTGCACCCGATGTGGCCTCCTCTATATTGGGGAGACAGGCCGGCTACTTGCGGAGCGTTTCAGAGAACACCTCTGGGACACCCGGACCAACCAACCCAACCTCCCTGTGGCTCAACATTTCAATTCCCCCTCCCACTCCACCAAGGATATGCAGGTCTTTGGACTCCTCCATCGTCAGACCACAACAAAACGACGGTTGGAGGATGAACGCCTTATCTTCCGCCTAGGAACCCTCCAACCACAAGGGATGAACTCGGATTTCACCAGTTTCCTCATTTCCCCTCCCCCCACCCTGTCTCAGTCAAATCCATCGAATTCAGCACCACCTTCCTAACCTGCAATCTTCTTCCCGACCTCTCCGCCCCCACCCCAGTCTGACCTATCACCCTCACCTTGACCTCTTTCCACCTATCACATTTCCGACGCCCCTCCCCCAAGTCCCTCCTCCCTACCTTTTATCTTAGCCTGCTGGACAAACTTTCCTCATTCCTGAAGAAGGGCTTATGCCCGAAACGTTGATTCTCCTGTTCCCTGGATGCTGCCTGACCTGCTGCGCTTTTCCAGCAACAATTTTCAGCTCTGATCTCCAGCATCTGCAGACCTCACTTTCTCCTCTTTTTCTTCCTTGGAAAGCTGAGGATTTGCCACAGTGAGGTGCTCACCAGTTTAAGCTCCCACACTCTCTAAGCCTAACATTCCCACTGGGGTGTCAGTATCTGAGCTGATAGGAATTACAGGAGGCAGTGTCTGAATACTTCTCATCCTCAGAGGCTAAAGATGTGACTTCTGGGATAGCTGGGCATTCCACCACAGTCATGGTAGGTAAGCGGGCTATACCTGAGAGAGACTGATATTGCTGCCGGTGGGTAGCAGTCATGTGCAATAGATGATGCTGACAGTTAAGTTAATGTGAGAGTTGTAGTTGAATAACAAGTAGCCCTTACTCATTTAGCAGAACATGGATGTCTCTGCATCCCCACAGAAGCACTCCTTGAGCTCTCCAGCGATAGCCAGGTTCTCTCCTCATCAGGGATGCAGAGCCTAATGTCCGGCACAACTGCACCCATTTGGGGCTTGGGGGCTCTCTCTGCTCTGTGATGGGCTGTCTTCTCCTAAATAGAAAAGGAGGGATTGAGGGAGACAAAAGTGGATGGCACAGCTCTTAGAGATGGTGCAAGTGGGCAAAAGGTGGTGAGGAGTTTTTGAAGGAGTGAATTGGCTGCACAAAGGACGTGAGGGGTTGGTGCTGTGGGGCAGAGATGTGGATTCAGAATAGTTGTACGTTAGTGTGGATTTGGAATACTAGTACATTACTGTGGATCAAGATTTGCCTAATACAAGACAGATAATTAGCATAACAGGGGCATTTTCAGGATTACAACATTTAACCAGTAACATGCCAGAGGGGCCTTAAAAGTGTTAAACTTTATTATGACTCATAAGAGGAAACCAAATGCACTATTGCCAAGTTTGCAAAATGGCACATGATGGAAAACAAGTGGCGAGGATGTCGCAATAGAGCCTCCAGAGGGCTACAGACAGGTTCAGCAAGTAGGAAAGAACTTGGCACACAATAAATAATATTAGTAATGTGAGATTATGCATTTTGGCAAGAAGAACAGAGGCACTGTGTGTGATTTAAATGACAAAAGGACCGCAGAAAGTTACAAACTAGAGGGATTTAGGAATCTTCATGAATAAACCTCAAAAGTGAGCAAACAAGTTCAGAAGGGAATAATGAAGATAAATGGAATATTAGCCTTTATTTCAAAGGCAATCGGATATCAAAGTAGGGTGATGCTGGCTAAACTGTGCAAAGCCCTGATCATAATTCAACTGGATTACTTAACCTTACCTAACAAAGGCAGGTACTTTGGGCAGACTGGCTTATAAGAAGAGGCTGAGTAGTTTGGGCCTGTACTTGCTGGTATGTGGGAAATTTGATGGGACCTTATTGAATATACAAAATTCCTCGGTGAATTGACAGGGTAGATATGAAAAGTGGGATAGTCTAGGCCCAAAGGGCATAATCTCAGTACAATGTGCAACACAGAGAAAAGGAGGAGTGCACTGATTGTGTGAAATTCTTTACCACAGAGTGTTGTTGAGGCTCAGTCATTATGCCCAAAATGTCGGCTCTCCTTGTCCTTGGATGCCACCTGACCTGTTGTGCTTTTCCAGTACCACCCTTTTTGACTCTGACTTCTCCAACACCTGCAGTCCTCACTTTTTCCTATTCATTCTGTGTATTCAACACAGGGATAGACAGTGGTTTGGTCAGTAATAGGTTGTAGGGAAGAAGCTGGAAAGTGGAGTTGAGGATTGTCAGATCAGCCATGATCTCATTGAATGGTGGAGCAGACTCAATGGACTTGTGGGATCATGTTCAAACATTGACTGAAATCAGGGATTGGCAAAAATAGCCTCTTTTATTCAGTAACCACAGTAGCACAAGTTTGAGGCGGCAATACAATCCTGAAATACAGTTTTTATAGTAGCCTGTTTACACAGAGTTCTTACATGTATTAAAATTCCAACATTATGGTGTTGCATTGCTTTATTCATCGTATACAAAGGTTTGAGACCGGAGGTGGGTTAAAGTGTATTGAGTGCTGCCTGCTACTTCTGATGGGATTAAGAGTGTCTGTGCGGTCTGCTTGCAAAATTAAGAGGTGTTTGTCATTTGTCTTTTAAGTTAGTAAAAACACTAGGCCCATATGTTCTAAATAAGTCAGAAATTATACCTATACTTAATAAAAGAATAAAGAATATTAAACTGATTACCGTCGCCTGGTTGTGAGATTTGTTTACTATTTGCCGGTCTGAGTTTCATTCATTCATGCAATTTCACATAAGTGCTGTTTTGACAGTTAATTTCTTAAAGGGATAGGACCCAGTTAAAAGGCACAAGTGAGGATTGCAGATGCTGGAGATTAGAATCGAGAGTGTGGTGCTGGAAAAGCACAGCAGGTCAGGCAGTGTCCAAGGAGCAGGAGAATCGATGTTTCGGGCAAAAGCCCTTCATCAGGAATGAGGCTGTGGGCTGAGGGGGTGGTGAGCCTCATCTCCCTCCCATTTATCTCTCCTGATGAAGGGCTTTTGCCCAAAATGTTGATTCTCTTGCTCCTCAGATGCTGCCTGCCCTGCGTGCTTTTCCAGCACCACACTCTCGACCCCAGTAAAAGGGTACATACTAATTGGGGAAACTGTTTGGTGTTCTGTAATCTATTCAGATCTGAGAGACAGTTGGGAAGGGATGATTAATATTATGATGTTTTGTAGAGACTTGATGGGGACGGTATTATTTACGATATTGACATCTATTCAGAGGCAGATTTTGATGTAGAAATAGGCCTGATAAGCGTCAAAGGTGTGAAGAAGCAGTAATGGGTTGAAAGTAATGTTTTCATTTAGTCTATCTTGCAGTAATAAAAATGTACTATAAAACTATGGCTTTATGAATGAATGAAACCATGTTATAGTGGGAGTTACGAATGAATGAAACAGGAACGTGGTGTTCAGTTGTGAGTGGGTTAGTAAAGGAGTTACAAATGAGTAAATGTCAAGCGCTTGTGAGTGGGTTAGTAAAGAGACCTATAATACAATGTCTCATGGGTAAATGGCCTACTTCTGTTCCTACAGTTTTATGGTTGTGGATGGGGGCCTCTATGCAAAATAGGCTCAAACTGCTTTTTGAGCATTGGTGAAATTACTGGTCAAGAAATGGCATGAATGTTGAGAAGATGTGATATGGAGGTGCTGGCATTGGATTGGTGTGGGCAAAGTTAAAAATCACATGACAGCGGGTTATAGTCCCACAGGTTTATTTGAAAATACAAGCTTTCGAAGCGCTGCGATGGTCGACCTATAAATCAGGTAGCACATAAATTTGAGTGGAAGCATGAGAGAGGAGGTCACAAAATGGTCCAGATAAAATGTCATCAGACAACACCCACTGCACTCGGAGTGTTAATCACATCTGAAAGGATGTGTGTCAGTGATGAAAATGAAGAAGGTTGAGTGATGGGAATGCCAGTTGGATCCAGGGAGCTGGGGGAAATAAAGATAAAGGGCTTGCGTGTGACTAGTGACTTGTAACAGCCTACAATTTTAATGTAAAACCAGAAAGATCACTCCTGTTCCTTCTAATTTAACATTCAGTTAAGCACAAGCGTGTATTTTGTCGGCAATCTGCAGCACTCACTTTAAAGACTGATCATAGCATATCAGATGATGTTGTCAACTTTGCACAGTGATCTGTAATAGGAACACACATTCCTGATTTGCATGAACAATATGCCTCATGGTTAGATTCAAAAACTCACGTAGTCCGCTTTGGTGCATGCAGAAAGATTCTCAGAACCATGTCTACAGTCACTGTCACATTTATACATTAGGGAACTATGCTCATTTTCAGTGAGTACCGAAATAATTTCACAGAGGCCGGTATCCCATCACCTTTATTTACATGTGGAGAGTCCTTGTCACTGATCCAGCTTCCTCAGAGCCAGCTGTTACAGTGAACAGGATATCTGACAGTCCTGTTTTCATCTGTCAATCACAGCTTCCTAATTGGACCAGATTAACTGCGCCGATCAGGGAACTCATTCCTGGCTGACCTTGTTACAGTCACTACAAATACAATGTGGTATTGTGCCATCGGTTGCAAGGCCTAGTAGCAACTGTAGGGCATAGTTCACTCCTAGTTTATGGAGTTTGTTATTAAGCAGAGGTTGACTACCTACCCCTCCCCCCACCATGAACTAAAACTGAAGCTACCAAAGGGGAGTGCCTCATCTTCAAATCTGTTAAAAGGAGTGTGAGAAGGGGTGTAATCCATTTTTTGTTCAGCAATTTCTGATGGTAGGTGTTGAGGGACGCGCTGAAGCTTGGGGCAGCTGCCGCCAAGGCGCGGTGGAGAAAGACCACTGTGTAACGTCTGCCTGCCTAAAGAAGAACAGGGGGCCCACGCAGTCATTTGGGCTCTGCTGACGCCTCAGCTAAAAATGTAATCATACAGACCTATAAATAGGAATGATTACTATGTTTCGGTATGCAAGGAAATGGAATGTTTACATATGTATGGCATGTCCAACTGTACAGACCATCAAAGTATTTTATGAATAAAGTATATTTTTGAAATAAATAAAAATTTCTGATGGTTAAGTAAAAGAAATCCCTGACACTCACTTTATAATCCACAAGTAACAATTTATTTATCTAACTCTAACAGTGAACAAATTAACTAAACTATTAACAGACCAAACAATTCCCCTCTAACTATTAACTGTTCCCGAATAATGCAAGATTCTAATGGTATGCTGTTACAATAAATACAAGACCCACTTATATAACAAAACAATAGAATTTAGTCTCTCAAAATAGAATTTAGTCTCTCTTTAAGAGCTGAGAGCTGTTATCTCTTAGCGACGGCTGTTAGGCCTGGGGCTCTGTCCAATTGCCTCCTTCTTATATACCTATGATGACATATCAATTTCTTACAATAGGATTGGTCCTATGTTGTCAAAACCATCAGATTTAAATTTAATAGGCTTTTGGTAGCTAAGTGCCTGATTTAAATTTTTTGGCGAAATTTAAAACCTGTTGTCTTGATAAAAACTACTGCTTAGCCTTTTGATACAAAATGTTTCAATTCAACTGCTCTCTGTTCCTGCAAACCTTAAAGTGCTGTTCACAGACATCCATTTTTTAAAATCTCTAAGCATAGAAAAAGACACCATCTTAAAAATGCTTTTCCCATTTTACAATTTTATACGCATCAAGTTTGCAACATGTTGGTACCATGGAATGTGTGAGAATGATGTACTGACACTTCTGCAAAATAAGAATGATATTACTGTTCTTTAATTCCATTAGAAATGCGAGATAACTAAATCACAGGCAGCAGATGGGCCGAACCAAAATGGCATGTGGTACAGATTGAGCACACCAGTGCTATATGCTGTATTGGGTTAAAATACTGAATCCCCCTCCTTAATGTCATTGTGGATTTACCTACAGCAAACGAACAACATCTGTTCAAGGACACAGCTTCTCGAGGGCAACTAGGAGTGGACAATAAATGGCCCAGCCATTGATGTTCACATCCCATTAGTAAATCAAAAATTGATTGGACCCATCCACACTTAGATTGTGGCTGAGAAATAGGCTTTGCAACTTTGCATTTCTAACCTATAACTGACCTAATTCAGTCCATTTACCTAATTACTTGACGCTCAGGTTAAAAGTTGGATTTATGGAGAGCACACTGGTGATAGGAGCAAGAAATTGTAATGTTGGTGAAATATGAAAGGATGCAAACAATTTAGTCTAAGTGACACAAAAGGAGAAAAGTTCTTGTGTAACATTTGGACAAAGAAATATCTCAAGATCTGCTAGAGCTGAAAAAGATCTCACCAGTGGCTGGGTACTTCTGTCTGTGAGGAGTGGGAAAATACAATTAGTAGGGTGCCATAGTGGCATAGTACATAGTTAATAATGTGAGTTCACAAAAAACTCCATGAAATGAATCAAAACTGACACAGTAGATTTGAGGTAAGATTGAGCCCATAAATGTGCTCAGTTTTGTTTTCAGTTCTTCTTGTTCCTTTCTTTTGAATCTTGTCCAACATATCAGACTCCAGACAAGGGACTTCTTCAGAAGCTGCAACTTCCCCAAGACTTTCCTGACACTGATGCTGCACAGTTCATGGCATTGGTACACAACTCTTGTGGAGTTACAGGTGAGTTCACATAAACAACACATGCTTATGAATTAAGGGGTCACATGGGGATTCTGCAATTCCACTTTCAGTTTGCTAATCCTTCCAACAAGGCAAAAAATAATTATTAAAATATGACACAAATGAGCAGAATGCTTCAAAATTAAAGTTTCAGTCTTTTGAATGAAACTAAATCAAGGGCACATGGGTTGTTCAGGTGGACATAAAAGATTGAATAATCTTTCTATTCAAGTCATTGAGTGTACTTAAGATAGATATAGATAGGTTCTTGATTAGTAAATGGATCAAAGGTAACAGGGAGAAGGCAGGAGAACAGAGTTGAGAAACATATCTGCCATGATCAAATGGTGGAGAAGATTTACTGGATCAAATGACCTAATTCTGCTCCTATAACATAGGGTCTTATGAAGAAGAATAAAGAATTCACCTGGTGTCCTGCACAAGATTCTTCCTTAAACCATAAACTGATTTCCTATTCTCTATTCTATTGATTTTAGAGTCCAGTTTTAAATTCATTTTGGGAGATTACAACTGAAAGACCATACGTCAAAACACTGAATGTATCTGCTGCACAACTGGCTTCACTATCTGTCACAGGGTGTTGTCCACTCATAAGTGCTGTTAGACCTTATTCTGCTTTCCTGATATTACCCAATAGAGTCAGATCATTCTGAGTGGCAAAGATACCATCAATTGATTGCCATATACACTGCCACTGTTTAAGAAGGGTGGTAAGGATAAGCCAGGGAACTATAGACCGGTGAGCCTGACCTCAGTGGTGGACAAGTTGTTGGAGGGAATCCTGAGGGACAGGATGTACATATATTTGGAAAGGCAAGGACTGATTCGGGATAGTCAACATGGCTTTGTGCGTGAAATCATGTCTCACAAACTTAATTGAGTTTTTTGAAGAAGTAGATGAGGGAAGAGCAGTAGATGTGATCTATATGGACTTCAGTAAGGCGTTACTACCTAAGCGGAGTCAAGTTAAGTAAAGGGGTGTTCTTGTACACCAGTCAATAAAGGCAAGCATGCAGGTACAGCAGGTAGTGAAGAAAGCTAATAGCATGCTGGTCTTCATAACAAGAGGGATTGAGTATAGAAGCAAAGAGGTTCCTCTGCAGCTATAAAGGCCCCTGGTGAGACCGCACCTGGAATATTGTGTGCAGTTCTGGTCTCTAAATTTGAGGAAAGACATTCTGGCTATTGAGGGAGTGAAGCATAGGTTCACGAGGTCAATTCCTGGAATGGTGGGACTATCTTACGCTGAAAGATTGGAGCGACTGGGCTTGTATACCCTTGAGTTTAGAAGACTGAGAGGGGATCTGATTAAGACGTATAAGATTATTAAAGGATTGAACACTCTGGATGGATGAATGCCGAACCAGAGGACACAGCTTAAAAATACGGGGTAGGCCATTTAGGACAGAGATGAGGAGAAACTTCTTCACCCAGTTAGTGGTGTGTGTGTGGAATGTTCTGCCCCAGAAGGCAGTGGAGGCCCACTGTCTGGATTCGTTTAAGAAAGAGTTGGATAGAGCTCTCAAAGATCGTGGAATCAAGGGTTATGGAGATAGGCAGGAACAGGATGCTGATTGAGGATGATTAGCCATGATCATAATGAATGGTAGTGCAGGCTCGAAGGGCAGAATGGCCTACTCCTGCACCTATTGTTTATTGTCTATTGTTTATTGTTCGACAAGGTTCCCCAAGGGAGACTGATTAGCAAGGTTAGATCTCATGGAATAAAGGGAGAACTAGCCATTTGGATACAGTACTGGCTCAAAAACCTGTGACCAGTGGAGTGCCACAAGGATCGGTGCTGGGTCCTCTACCTTTTGTCATTTACATAAATGATTTGGATGTGAGCATAAGAGGTACAGTTAGTAAGTTTGCAGATGACACCAAAATTGGAGGTGTAGTGGACAGCGAAGAGGGTTACCTCAGATTACAACAGGATCTGGACCAGATGAGCCAATGGGCTGAGAAGTGGCAGATGGAGTTCAATTCAGATAAATGCGAGGTGCTGCATTTTGGGAAAGCAAATCTTAGCAGGACTTATACACTTAATTGTAAGGTCCTAGGGAGTGTTGCTGAACAAAGAGACCTTGGAGTGCAGGTTCATAGCTCCTTGAAAGTGGAGTTGCAGGTAGATAGGATAGTGAAGTAGGCGTTTGGTATGCTTTCCTTTATTGGTCAGAGTATTGAGTAGAGGAGTTGGGAGGTCATGTTGTGGCTGTACAGGACATTGGTTAGGCCACTGTTGGAATATTGCATGCAATTCTGGTCTCCTTTCTATCGGAAAGATGTTGTGAAACTTGAAAGGGTTCAGAAAAGATTTACAAGAATGTTGCCAGGGTTAGAGGATCTGAGCTGTAAAGAGAGGTTGAACAGGCCGGGGCTGTTTTCCTTGGAGCATTGGAGGCTGAGGGGTAACCTTATAGAGGTTTACAAAATTATGAGGGGCATGGATAGGATAAATCGACAAAGTCTTTTCCCTGGGGTTGGGGAGTCCAGAACTAGAGGACATAGGTTTAGGGTGAGAGGAGAAAGATATAAAAGCGACCTAAGGGGCAACCTTTTCACGCAGAGGGTGGTACGTGTATGGAATGAGCTGCCAGAGGATGTGGTGGAGGCTGGTACAATTGCAACATTTAAGAGGCATTTGGATGGGTATATGAATAGGAAGAGTTTGGAGGGATATGGTGCTGGCAGGTGGGACTAGATTGGGTTGGGATATCTGGTCGGCATGGACGGGTTGGACCGAAGGGTCTGTTTCCATGCTGTACATCTCTATGACTCTATGACTCTATCTAAGCCTTCCAATCTCACATCTAACAGACTTTAAAATGAATTTATGGGTTTCTTACTCATCATTAAAGATCACCCAATTAGCTGCCGCTACTGTTTCCTTGACCTTCCTTGTTCATGTCAAATACATCCCACCTCCACAAGGGTCCTGCCAAAACACTAACACAAACCGTGCTATATATTTAGCTTCTGATTCATCTGATTTCCTATCTTACAATCATGATTTCACTTTGCTTAAAGAAAGTACATAACCGCTTTGAAATATCTTCGGATCATGAAAGCCATTATTTAAGTGAAAAACCTTTCCCTTTCTTTCATCTCCTTATATCTTCTTTTTCTTTGCTTTCAGTGAACACTCCAAGTTGAGTTGTCCATGAGACTCCTCACTTGCTTAGTCAACAATGTTCCCAGTAAATTCCTTAACACTAACTTCCACTTTTGGCCCCAGTGATTGGTTCTCTCGCATCAGTTTCAAAACATCGATCATCAGCCTCCTGCACAATATTCATCTGCATGTTTCCCTCTCATCATTTGTATCCTCTCTGCGATATTCCCTCCCTTCCCCCTTTTTCCTTCCTTGCTTCCAGCAAGAATGACATTTTCTGTGAATGTTTCAAAATGCGTTATGTTCATTTCATCACACCTGGTGGTTTAGTGGCCAGCCCAGACTGTCAACTTCCTATTTTGATCTAAGTTAAAAATCACACAACACCAGGTTATAGTCCAACAGGTTTATTTGGAAGGACTAGCTTTCGGAGCATCACTCCTTCATCAGGTGACAACCACCTGATGAAGGAGCGGCTCTCCAAAAGCTAATGTGCTTCCAATTAAACCTGTTGGACTATAACCTGCTGTTGTGTGATTTTTAACTTTGTACACCCCAGTCCAACACCAGCATCTCCAAGTCATATCTTGATCTAAGTCACACATATATTAAACCTGCCGTCCTGACCTTGTTGATTTATTTATGGGATATGGGCATCATTGGTGAGGCCGGCAATTATTACCCTTTCCTATTTGCCCGGAGGACAATTAAGAGTCGATCACATTGCTGTTTTGGTCTGGAGTCACATGTAAGCCAAACCAGGTAATGACGGATAAAATTAATTCTCTAAAGTGAATTGACCCCAGTGAATAGATCTGGGCTGATGCCCCAGCTGCTCTTGAGTGTGTTATAACATATCTGAATTCATTGCTTTAAAAAAAGAGAATCCACTCATTCTAGACACTGAAGAAGACGTCTCCTGTGGGGGTCAAGTGCTGGTGATAAACTAATCAACAGTCACTATGTTCTTGAATATTGTGCAACTTATGTGCTATGGAAGTATTTTTTCAGTGATCTTTTTCATAATTTGGCCTTTTTTAACAGTTGAATGATGATTCTTAAGGAATGACCTGACCTGTTCACTGAGAATGAAATAAGATTCTACTTGCAACATTATGTTTGGAAATATACTTAAACACAGCCAATTGAAAACTCAAAGAAGCACGACAATGTTATGTGGAATAGTCTGTTTTTATGTTTTTGGAATTTTGCAACTGCAGACTGTGACTACAGGTGACAACCTTTTTTCTGATATTTACATATTGCCTTATGCTATAAAATTACTGAGGGTTCAATTAACTATAAACACATTAAAATAAAGGACAAATTACTGTAATAAAGTGGAAAATAGCAGAATCTTTTTACACAATGTATTAAAATTAGAATTATCAGCACTGCTTGACCACAACTACTTACTGAATATTCACTGAGGGTGGGAAGTGTATGTTTCAAAATCATGGATCCATTGTTCTTTATTTACTAGCACATCTGGAGGGGTGTTAGAATAACAACTCTGATAAAATATTTAATAGAGAACTAGATCGTGTTTAAAAAAATAAAGAATATTAAGGTTATGGAAAATGGAATTAGAAGGGTAGATATTAGCATTTTGTCACACCCTTATTTCAAAAGAAAAGAGGCTACACCTTTGTCAAGATTAGTTTTCATTAAATGGAACTGACAGGCTGTCTATTCCAAAAGGGCATTCATATGTCGATTTCTTATCATTTCACACTATACCAGGCAAGACAATACATCTTAAATAGGGTTTAGCAAGGGGGAGATGTAAATGGTTTCAGGGGGCCGTGTTATTTTAGGCAATTAATTGAATGATCTCAATTTTAATAACAAAGAAATCCAAGAGCTTTGCACATTTTTTTTCGATATAGATGCGGAGAAATAGAGGAAAGAAGTTTAGGAAAATAATTTTGCAGTAAAGTTAAGAAACCAGAGGTTATCTATGCCTTCCTGGAATAATATAAATCAATTTTACTTGCCACAATTCTAGGTTTAGGCACAGAACCTTTGTTATCTTAATCTTTTCCAATAGCCACCCTCTAAATTGTGATGCTCACTGTGCATAATTATTGCTGGTGAACATTCACTTCATGGTTAATTGACATGATCTGTTTTTGAAATTTGGATCATAAATTTCAAGCATATTCTTTTCCTTTTAGATGGGAGCATCATGGGTATAATTTCCAAGGAAGTCATTTTGCCATGTAAATTTCAACCATCACCTATAGCTGGAGTAGTTCTTCACTGGATGCGCATTTTGCACTCTGGCACCATTGTAATTCACAGCTTTTATCGAGAAAGCGATCAGCTATCGAACCAAGATGAAAACTACAGAGGAAGAACAAAGCTTTTTAAGAATGAGATAATGAGAGGAAATGCATCCCTTCAGCTTTCAAAACTTAATAAGAATGACGAAGGAGAGTACCAATGCTATGTCAGTACGCCTGGAGGGAAACAAGAAACTGATGTCTTGCTACAAGTGGCTGGTAAGAAATATGTAATTTTCCATTGAAAATGTCTTCTATGAATTGAGTTGCAATTTGGAACTAACACAATGTGAAAATGTTTAACACTTAACAAGAATTTAAAGAAGTAAATTTAAAGTATATTGTCAAAATTAAACTGTTAAATAATACTTACTTAAAAAGATGGAAATGGGAGAACGTCAGTCAACACTATTCAATTAGACCAGCACTGATCTTTACCTCAACTTCATTTGTAAAAGACATAAGAAATAGGAATTGGATATTCTGCTTCATAAACTGACTCCACCATCCACTGAGGTTTTGGCTTATCTTCTATTTTAATACAACTTTCAGTTGCCATCCCTGTACCTCATAATGTTTAATATCCACAATTCTATATATTCAATGATTGAGCCTCCACAGCCAGTGAGGGAGAAAATTCCAAAGATTCACCATCCTCTGAATGAAAATAATCCTCCACCTCTCAGTCCTAAATGGCCAGCCCATATTCTGAGCTTATGTCCCCTGGTTCCAGACTCCACAGCCAGGGGAAATAGCTTTCCATGACCTACTCTGTCAATCCCTGTAAGAATTTTCTACATTTGAATGAGAATTTCTCGTGCTTCAAACCTGCAGAGAATGTAGGCCCAGTTCATTTAATCTTTGCTCGCAGGACAATCCTTCTAATCCAAGATTTAAATGGTTTAACTTCTGTTTCACTCTCTGGCAAGTAGCTAATAAAACCAATATTCACAAAATGACACAATATACCATGGTTTCACCAAGCCCTTTTATATTTGTAGCAAAACAATTTTACTTCTCTACTTAAAGCCTCATGTAATGAAAGGTAACATATTACTTGTCTTGTTAATTGTTCCTGTATTTGCATGGTGACTTTCGGAGACTCATGAGCAAGGATATCCAAGTGTCTTTAAAGCTCACTCTTCTAGTCTCTTGTTATTTAAGAAATATTCTGTCTCTTTTTCCTAATAAAGCAGGATAACTTGCATAGCCTGTAAAGTGGGGCACCAGTTTCCCTTGTCCCTTTCCAGCTGCCTGGCTTGCTGTACTTTTCCAGCACCACACTCTTGACACCAGTTTCCCTTATCTACCATATTGAGGCAAATATCAGGAACCCATGCAAGACAACTCTTGACCTATGGTACTTGGCTGGGACTCAATGTTCTTTTAAAGATGGTGCTGGCTCCAGGATGTCAGTCCATTGCAGGATATCCTTGTAGCAATGAGTTGTTCTAAGTATTGCGAGTAATAGAATGGTGCTAGATTCAGACAAGTAGAGCAACATAGGAGTGGATCATACAGTTAGCAAGGTGCATTTGATACGATGCACCTATTAAACTTGCTAGGCCTTGTGAAGAGAAATAATCCATGAAACTCAAAGAAACTAATACCTAGTTAAAAAAATGTAAGATTGTGGATTTAATTTGCCCAAATATATATGTAAATACACACGAACATGGAGTAACCCATTTGGTTTCTCAAGCCTGCTCTGCTATTTAATAAGATCATAGCTGATCTCATTGTAAGCTCAAATCCACATTCCTACCCCTGATAACCTTTCACCCCTTGCTTACCAAGAATTTACTGATTACTGCCTTAAAAATATTAAAAGAATTTGTTTAGTTTTGATTTCCTTATTCCCTACTATTCTCTTCCCTTATAGTCATAGAACTATATAGCATAGAAATAGACCATTCTGTCCAACTCGTCCATGGGAACCAGTTATCCTAAATTAATCTTGTCCCAATTGCCAGCATTTGGGCCAATATCCCTCTAAACCCCTTCCTATTCATTTACCCATCCAGATGCCTTTTAAATGTTGTAATTGTACCAGCCTCCATCACTTCTTCTGGCAGCTTATTCTATAGATGCACCACCCTCTGCATGAAAAAGTTGTGCCTTAGATCGCTTTAAAATCTGACCCCTCTCACCTTAAAACTCTGCCGTCTAGTTTTGGACTCCCATTATACCTTCATTTTTCCCTTTGAATAGATTGACAAACCTATTTCTGATTGAACTACTTCACTCTCACTCTTAATCTAAAATTCCATCATATGAAGTTTACTCTTTTCTAAAGTATCCTTTAGAGCAAGATTATTAATTAACTCTCTGTCATTGCACAACAAAAATATCCACCTGAGATCCATATCTCAAAGATATCCTCATTTGATAGGTGTCATAGTTCAGTTCAGTACTGATCAAATTGGAAATATCTCAAAAGATATATGCCATTAATATACTTTAATGTGAATGCATAAGTTCCATTTATGGCCATGGCTATGCTGATTTATGGGTCTTACTTTAGGATTCACTGCCTAAGAGACTGATAAGGATCCTGAGAAATTATAAAATAAAAACTTGATAAGAAACGTGAGTGTTAAGGGGTTAGTCTTGTAGGCACCATTTCTCACATTTGTTTTATGGAAGAGAGTGCAATTTCTTGACATTGAGGCTGGCAGTAAATGAATTGGAATTAATGGTGAAGCTCAAATAAATCAAATTGTTTTGTCACACCTGAACAGAAAGAATAAAGTTTTAGCTCATTCAAAACTAATCATCCAAACAAAGTCATCTCCCAATTTTTTAGTAGAAAGAGAAAGGGGCACCTCAAATTCCATCATTGCAAGACCTTTTTTTACATAAAAACTGGCATTAATGTTGTTTATTTGAGCTATGGCTGTATTCATTCTTTTAATTTTTTTCTGGAGTTAATCAACATTGTTCCACCAAAGAGGTAGACAAGCTATTGAGTCCTGAGAGGAGAATTAATCTATTGCTCTACAAGCTAAGAAAAAAAGTTAGGAAATCAAATTTCATTTTTAACAAACAGTCAGCATATTTACTAAGCCTGAGTTTTCACAATCCTTTTAAGGTTATAAACTTTATTGCACTGCGAAAGTACAGCACTATCCAGAGTGTTTGCTGTGCAATGGCATTTCCTTGCTTCTGAGACAGAAGTTTAGACTGTGAGTTCTACTCCAAGATTTGATGGCTATGAAAGGTGTGGGTTTTATTTGTCCAAACATATGTGTAAATACACAGAAACGTGGAGTAAGCCATTTGGCCCCTCGAGCCTGCTCTGCCATTTAATAGAATCGTAGCTGATCTGGCTGTAACCTCAAATCCACATTCCTATCCCTGATAACCTTTCAACCCTTGGTAAAAACAATGACTGCAGATGCTGGAAACCAGATTCTGGATTAGTGGTGCTGGAAAAGCACAGCAGTTCAAGCAGCATCCGAGGAGCAGTAAAATCGACATTTCAGGCAAAAACCCTTCATCAGGAATGAAGGGCTTTTGCCCGAAGTGTCTATTTTACTGCTCCTCAGATGCTGCCTGAACTGCTGTACCTTTTAACTCTTTGCTTACCAAGAATCTAGCTCCCTCCACATTCAAATTTTTCAAAGTTTCTGCTTCTGCATCTTTATAGATAGTGAGTTGCAAAGACTTACGACCTTCCAAGAGAAAAATGTTCGTCTAATGTTAATCTAATCTGTGTTTTAAATGGGCAGCCCCTTAGTTTCAAATAGTGTCTCCTAATTCTAGATTCTCACATTAAAGAAAGCATTCTATCCACAGCTGCCCTGTCAAGAGTTTACGACCGTTTATTTTAATCAGGCTGCCTGTGACTCTTTGAAACTCCTGAAGGTACAAGCATAGCCTGCCTAATCTTTCCTCAAAGATCAGCCACCATTCAAGTTATTAATCTGGTACACCTTCCCTCTACTGCTCTAATGTATTTAGATTCTTACTTAAATAAGGGGACCAATATTGTGCAGAGTACTCTAGATGTTGCCTCATCAGTACCCTGCACAACTGAAGCATAATATCCCTAGTTTCATATCAATATCAATCATAATAACTTAGATCATTTGTTATCTTCCCTGATTACTTACTGTACCTGCATACCAATCTTTTGTGATGCATGTGCTAAGACACCCAGATCTCTGCATCTCAGAGCTTTGTAATTTCTCATCATTGAAGTAATATATTTTTTTTTATTCTTCCTGCCGAAATTGAGAATTTTACATTTCCATACATTACAATCCAATTGGTGGATTGTCACTCATTCAATTAATCTACACCTTTTTGTGACCTGCTTATATTTTCTTACAATTTACATTCCATCCAGCTTCCTGTCATTAATAAACTTAATTATCCTCCCTTCATTCAAGTTATTTATATAACTTACAAGTAGTTGAAGTACTGATCCCTCTGGCACACCACTCATTACATTTATACATAATCTCTGCTTCTTGTTAACCGCTAATTTTCTATTCATGCTAATGTATTACTGCCTACACGATGACCATTTATATTTCATAACAAACTTTAATGTGACACTTTTATCAAATGCCTTCGGGAAATCTAAGTAACATAGATACACTGGTTCCACTTCAACCATAATACATGTAAATTCTTCATGTAAAGAAAACCAAATGACTAATCAAATGTGATTTGCCTTCCACAAAGCCATGCTGAATGATTATATCTAAGTGCCCTGTTATAACTTTTTTAGTGATAGCATCTAATTTTTTTTAATGAAAGCTGTTAAGCTAACTGGTCTGTAGTTTCATTCTGACCCTTCCCTATCTGAATAAAGAACTACAAGACATAAAAGTATAGAGGGGTTATTCAGCCCATAGTATTTTCTCTGCCATTCAGTGATAACGTGGCTGACCTTATAATCCACATCTACATTTTCCTGCCTGTTCCCCATAAGCCTTGATTCCTTTGCTAACTAAAAATCTGTCTATCCCATCCTTGAATATATTTAACAACAAAACTCCCTATCATTTCTCTTTTGACAGGCAGGTCTCCAAGATCTATGCATAACATTGATTTCTGAAACCAGAAAACACTGCGTTGACACAGCAAACTGATTAGAGTGTACAGAACCTTGAAGCAGCTGCATGGCCAAATGACTGCACAGTGTAAAGTGATCATTGCTTAATGAGTTGAAAAACATGGTGCTGGACAAACACACCAGGCCAGGCAGCATCCGAGGAGCAGGAGAATTGATTCTCCTGCTCCTCGGATGCTGCCTGGCCTGCTGTGCTTTTCCAGCACCACATTTTTCAACTCTGGTCTCCAGCATCTGCAGTCCTCACTTTCTCCTCATTGCTTAATGACCCAACATCTACAGCCTTCTTCAGTAAAGAATTCTGCATATTCACTACCTTCTGAGAGATGAAAGTCTTCCTCATCTTTGTCCTAACTGGGCCACCTTTTGCTTTGAGATTTTCCTATCTGGTCTTAGTCACTGTCACAGTGGGAAACAGCCTCTCAGTATCTAGTCATTATGTTTCAATCAGGTTGTCTCTCATTTTTCTAAACTTCAATGTTTACAAGCTCAAACTAATCAATCTCTCCTCATACAAACGACCTTCTGTACCTAGCAATCTACTTGTCTTTGTTATTATCTGCTGAACTTAAATTTACTCATTTATGTACAAAGATACTTAAATCCCTCTGAACTACAGTTTTCTGTAGTTTTTTCTATTTGCACAATATTCAGCTCCTCTACTTCTCTTGCCAAATTGCATGATCTCACATTTTCCCACATTATATTCCATGTGCCAAGGTTTTGCCCACTTACCCTCTGTAGATTCATCCTCACTGCTTGCCTTCCTACCTATTCTTTGTATCTTCGACAAACTTGACAATAGTATATTCACTTTCCTCTTTCAAGTCATTAATATATATTGTAAATAATTATGGGTCCAGCAATGATCCTTGTGGTTTGTCATTAGTTTCAGGGTTGCCATGCTGAAAATGCCACCCCTTAACCCAACTCTTTGTCTTCTACTAGTTTGCCAATCCTCTCTCCATGCTAATGTACTACCTTCAACACCCATGGGCACTTTTCTTATTAAGTAGCCTAATGTGTGGTACCTTATCGAATGTCTTTTGGGAATCTAAAAAATATTAAATCTACAGGCTCCCCATCATCTATTCTGATTTTTACCTCCTCAAAGAATTCTAATAGGCATAATAATAGGCTTGATTTCTCCTTCAAGAAGCCCTACTGACTCTGCTTGATTTCTGTTATGATTTTCTAAATGCTTTTGTTATTAAAATCTTTGTGATCAATTCTAATATATTCCCAATAGCATATGTTCAACTAGCTGGCCTGTAGCTTCCTGCTTTTGTTTCCTTTCCTTTTTGAATAAGTCTGTTACATTAGCAGTTTTCTAATCTTCCATGAGTTTTCTAGAATCTAAGGTTTCTTGAACAATTACTATCAGTGCATCTACCATCTTTGTAGTTACTTCCTCTAATATCCTAATATGCAAACCATTAGGAGTTTACTAGTCTTTAGCTTCCATAGTATTTTTTCTCTTATGACAGTTTTTGAATTTATTTCCTTTCCCTCTCTTGCCACTCAATTATGTAGCAATTTTGGAATGCTGGTCGTGTCTTCAACTCCTCTGCCATCTCCTGTTTCACCATTATTATTTCCCCAGCTTTGTTATTTAAGGGATCTATGTTCCTTATCCTCTTGCTTATTCAGTCATGTTGTATGTTTTTTCCTTTCCGTTTTTTTTTCATTTCTGTAAGAGGAGCAGGGTATTTCTTAAATGGTAAGCATTTCAAAAGTGTAGATATACAAAAGGAACCTAGGTGTCTTTGTCAATAAGTCACTGAAAACTTATATGGACATGCATCAAGCAATTTATAAATTGGTAAAAGGCAAATGGTAAATTAGCCTTTACTGCTAAAAGATTGAGTACAGAAGTAACAAAGTCTTGCTTGAATTGTATAGAACCTTGTTAGAATTCACCAGAGTTACATGTTGCAGCTTCAGTCTCCTTATGATAGGAAAGATATTGCCATATAGAGGGAGTGTGTAGAGGGAGTTTCACCAGACTTGTTCCCAGGATAGTGGGACTGTCCAATGAAGAGAATTGGGGAGATTGGAGTTTTGAAGAATGAGAGGCAATCTCACTGAAACCTATTAAATACTTAAAGAGACAGAAGAAAAGATGCAGGTGACTTGTTTCCGCTAGTTAAGCTGTTGAGACCCAAAGTACACAATTTCAAAATAGCAAGGAAGCCACTTGGGATCGAAATGAGAAGAATTTTCTTTACACGGAAGGTTGTGAATTATTTGAAGTCTCTACCCAAGAGAGCTGTGGAAGTTCAATCATTGAGTATGTTTAAAGCAGAGATTGAAGGTTTCTAAATGCTATTGACATAAAAGGATATAGAGATAGTGTAAGTAAATGGCATCAAAGTGAATGAGCAGTCATGACCTGTTAAATGGTATAGCAGTCTTAATAGAGTTGAATGGCCCATTCTTGCCCCTATGTTCCTATATTTCTTAGCTGAAAATGTGTTGCTGGAAAAGCGCAGCAGGTCAGGCAGCATCCAGGGAACAGGAGAATCGACGTTTCGGGCATAAGCCCTTCTTCAGGAATGAAGAAGGGCTTATGCCCGAAACGTCGATTCTCCTGTTCCCTGGATGCTGCCTGACCTGCTGCGCTTTTCCAGCAACACATTTTCAGCTCTGATCTCCAGCATCAGCAGACCTCACTTTCTCCTCCTATATTTCTTACCATGGCGATGTGGTGGCTCAGGGCAGTCTCACAGCACCAGAAATCTGGGTTTGATTACAGCCCTAGGTGACTGTCTGTGTGGAGTTTGCACAATTCTCCCCATGTCTGCGTGGATTTCCTCCCTCAGTTCACAAATATACAAGTTATGTGGATTGGGCATAGTAAATTGCCTTGTTGTGTCCAGGGATGTGTAGATTAGGTATATTAGCCATGGGAAATATGGGAATAGGGTAGGGGGCTGGGTCTAGGTGAGATGGTCTTCAGAGGATTGGTGCCAACCTGATGAGCCAAACACTATAGGGATTCTAATTTACACACAGTAATTAGTACATTTGACTGTTAAGCTTTGGTAACCCAATACTTCAAAACAATTTTAAAGGTAAATTGTTTCAACTAGAGTGATGACTCAGGCTTGTTCCAGAGTGATGAAACTTTGTTTAGAATTGAAGATTTCCAGACACGTATTAAAAACATATTTACTTATATTTAGCAATACTACATATTCTTTCAGTACATAATATAATGAGAAACATTAAAATAAATGTCGGGTAGATTTACTCTCCCTACCCTGTGGTTCACCACTTGTCAATCTTTCTTTGAAAACCTCCTTGAAATCCATCACTGCAAGCAAACTTTGCAATGCCCCTAATTAGTCTCTTCTTTTCTCTTGGTTTCTGTTATCCATAAATGTTATACAACAGTTACACAAAAATAAGGCCATTCAACCCATTGTATCATGCTGGATCTGTGAAGAAGAACTCATCCTGTGCCACTTCCCTGCCTTCTTCCCATAGCCCTGTAAAGACTTTCCTCTTCAGATAACGATCTAATTCACGCTTGAAATCCTTATTTGACCTAAACTCCATCACGTCCTCAGACAGTGCATTTCATATCTTAATCATTCACTTTGTGAGAAAGATTTTCTTCTTATCACTATTGGTTTATTCGTTAGATTAGATTAGATTAGATTCCCTACAGTGTGGAAACAGGCCATTCGGCCCAACGAGTCCACACCGACCCTTCGAAGAGTAACCCACCCAGACCCATTTCCCTCTGACTAATGCACCTAACACTACGGACAATTTAGCATGACCAATTCACCTAACCTGCACATCTTTGGACTTTTGGAGGAAACCGGAGCACCCGGAGAAAACCCACCCTGGGAGAATGTGCAAACTCCACACAGACAGTTGCTTGAGGCGGGAATTGAACCCGGATCCCTGGTATTGTGAGGCAGCAGTGCTAACCACTGAGCCACCGTGCTGCCCTAGTTACCTTAAATCTATGCCTTCTGATTCTCAATCCTTCTACTAACTGGTACAAATTCTCTGTATCTATTCTGTTAAGACTCATCATGATTTCAATAACTCTAACAAATTTCCTCTCCATCTTCTTTTCTCCCAAGGGAACTGCGCTAACGTTTCCATTTTTTTCTATGTAACTTAACTTCCTCATCCCTGCCTCCATTCCTGGGAATTTTTCTCTATACATTTTAATGACTTACATCCTTCCTAAGTATGATGTAACAAGCTGGACTTCAATTGAGACTACAAATTTAATACAAATCTCAAATTAACCTTGTTTGCTTTTCTATTCAATGCCACCATGGATAAAGCCCAGGGTGCTGCATGTATTATTAACCATACTCTCAATCTCTCCTGTCACCTTTAATTATTTGATTCACCTCCATTCCTCTGCTTCTTTAAAATTGTGCCTTTTATTTAATGCTGTCTCTTTTCACTCTTCCTCCCAAACTGAATCACTTCACCTTTCTCTGTAATAAATTTCATCTGTCACTTATCTGTCCATTCCAATAGCCCATCTACACTACCCACCTCAGAGATCACAATATTTCCAACTGTTGTATCATCTGCAAATTTTGAAGTTTTGCCCTACATGTCAAGGCATGGTTTATTAACACATATCAGGAGCAGCTGGGGTCCTATCATTGATCTATGGGGAACGCCACTATAAATATTTCCTGTGTCTAAAAACAAGTGATCACCACTAAACTTTGTTTCCTGTCAGTCAGCCAATTTTAAATCCATGTTTCCATTAGCTCTTCCATTCTATGAGTTCTAACGTTGCTCACAGGCCTGTTGTTCTTGCACTTTATGAAATGACTTGGAAGATATTTTGTTTTTGCAAGTTAATATAGTACTTTATATCAATTTTGCATACAATTATTTATTTTACAGAAGTACTTTCACAGAACTGGGGGTATTTTTACACAATTTATAGTGTGCGATAATGAATCAGCAGAGCATTTTACATTTGTCCAGATTTTCACTCCCATTACTATATATGATGAATGGTAATAAATGTACATTAAGCTGTATTAATATGGAATCAAATAATTACTATTTCTTTTCAGCTCATTGGAAGAATGTAACATTAGAAAACCCAAATATGCTATCCCATGCAACCAATGTAACCTATATTGCCTGTTCTTCATTGGGTGGTTATCCAAAACCGTTAGTAACATGGCAAGATAATAACGAGAATGACTTAACTCAAGATGCAAGTTTGGAAGTGGCTACTGATCCAGATGGTCTTTTCAGTGTTCAGAGCATGTTGAAGATTAATCAAACATCAGACATAACCTACAAATGTAATATCACGAATGAACGATTGCAGCAGTCATGGACTGCAACCTGGAAAATGAAAGGTAACAATTGTTAAATAATCCTTAAAAATACTCACAAATTTTATTTTGCACACAGATACAATATTAGAGAATTGTGGTAGTATTTGAATTGGATAAACGTTGATGGTTAAATAGCACCAAAAATTGCATTATTTTCTGTGGTTCATACTTTTCTTTTTGTCACCATAAGTGAAGATGCTGCTATACTTTTCTTTCTATATGCCTGGGATAAAGTTTGAAGAACCTTCCTGTTGTTCTTTGCATTATGTTGTCCATGAATACCAAGTCAGTTCATGGAGATGTAACAAAGTGATTTTAGTTTGCTCAAATCAAGTTAAAATGATACTTTAAATGGAGAGTAAGGCATTAAAGTATTTAATTTTATTTCAAAGACAAGAGTCTGGGAAGGAGATCAAGAGAGAAGCAACACTCTGTATTTTACCAGTATAAAGTATACAGTGTGAAGAAAGAGTTGTAATTACTTAGCCATGCTGACATCCAGATTCCTGGTAGCATAAGGCTGATAAGGATGACCAACTGAGTTACTGGTAAAGGGGAGTGGGACTAACAAAGCCTTAGTTTAAAAGCAGACCAATCCAAGATGCAAATCCTTTCACTTCAGAGAAATGGTGGATTGAATAACAGTGGAAAAACCTTAACTAACCGTGACCAATCATCCTCTGCGTTGCGCCATCTGTACACTTAATTTCAGACTGTTACACAATAAGAAACTGAGATCCATGGTTCGTGACTTTAGTCCCATCCCTTTGTGCTTCATCAACAATTCTAGTTGCGTGTCAGATAGGAACAAAGCTAAATATACGGGTAGCAACTTTATCATTCCTTGCCCAATGGAAAACCAATAAGATCATCTGGACATAGATTCAAGCCAACAATACTCTCCATTGAACTGATGAGATGTAAAATAAGGTTGATACTTGATTCAATCAGTTTTCCAATAGGAGATCTAGACTAAAATTGTCCAACTGGAGCGTGAAAGCATTTGTCACACTTAAAATGCCATAAAATGCCTAGTCTCTTCACAGATGTTGAATAATTACTGTGTCATTTCAGTGTTTTCTGCTATTTTTATTAGGGTTGTAACACTAGTAGTGTCGTTCTTTTTAAGTAGTACATAAATACTACAGCTGGGCTATGCACTTTAATACTTCAACTTTTGTTACCTTGTCTAAGTTGCATCCTGAACTTGAGGTGTCAAAGAATATAAAGTGGCTGGAATACCTGTGTAATGTCTTCACTTCCTCTGGTCATTGTTGTCTTAGCACTTCCTGTAATACTCTCCACACCATGCAGATATAGAAATAAATGGTATGTCCTCCAATTCTCCAATGGATTCACATCCTACAGCAAGACGTAATACTATGAACATTGATACAGAGGACTCTCATATTCCCTACATTGCTATCAAACATTTTAATGCATTTTCAAAGGATTAGCGTATCTTTAAGTTCCTGGAAGTCTTTAAGGCCCATAGCAGTAAATTTACTTCCTAACGTGATTTGAGCATGCTCCAATATCAATACATAACGAACAACACAACATCTAAATTGTCAAAAGCCAAACATATCATCTTTGTTTGAGTCAGACATAGTGTATTTTGCATTGGTAAGATCAGCCATTTTGCCACATTTAGAATTTATCCCTCCTTTCTTTGTTTCCTGAATGTTTTACAACAAGTGTGACCTTGAGGCGACAGTGGTGCAGTGACGATGTGATTGATCCTAATAATCCTGAGGCCAGGTAAATGTTCTGGGACACAGGTTCAAATATCACCATGGTAGTTGGTGGAATTTAAATTTAATCAATCAATCTGGAATTGAAAGCCAGTTCTTAGGAATGTAGACAATGAAACTATAATCACTTGCTGTTGCTATAATCAAATGGTTCCCAATAGGGAAGAAAATCTGGCATCCTTATCTGGTCTTACCTAACTGACTCCAGATGCACAGCAATGTGGTTGACTTTGAAATGACACAGCAAGTCACTCAGTTCAAGTGCAATTAAGAATAGGCAACAAATGCTGACCTTGTTAGTGCTGCCCAGATCCCATGAAAGAATACATTTAAAAAAAGATGTTAGGAACTGTTGCCCATATAACTTGGCCCACTCTCTGTTGGAACCACAGAGATGAAAGAGTTGCAGCCTTTAATGGAAGGCTCCCGGCTTTATCACTAAGGGAACCAATTACTGTTGCTGGAACTGTGCTATTTCCTTGTTACCTTTTCCCTTCTAACTTGTAAATTGTTTGCTATACCACTTGTTTGAGTTTTTTTTTACAGTATGCAGATACAAGACTGCAACTCTTGCATCACTGTAATTGCATCTGCTATGTGCAGGAAAGTGCTGCCCTAATGTTATGGCATAATTATTCATAACCATTACATAACAAATTCTTCAATTTTCGGAGTATACAAAATGGTAAGATGTAAAACGACATTATATTTGTTTTTTAAGGCAGATTGAACAGAACCGAAAGTGAAACCATTGTAATTACTTGTGATGATTTCATCAATGATGATCAAAATGTCATAATTAAATGGAGATTTAGAAAAACAGAAACATCTCCTTCGTTAAAGATTTGTGAGTCAACGCAGCAATATGGCAATGTACATACAAATTGTTTGACGACCCAATCTGGAATGTCAAACATTCAGAAACTTTCATCCCTTGAACTGCAAAATGTAACTCCACATAATGAGGGAGAATATACCTGTGAAATCAGCACCAAAGATGCAATGAAAGTATTCACCTACATTCTAAGAATAGGTAAGCTATCAATATTTTATGGTTACAGATCAAATTATATTATAATATTTGATTCAATTAACTCACCTGTGTTTTGTAATATGCATGCTCCATGTTAAAAACATTGCAATTTCTTATTGCTTCTTTTAGTATTCTGGATCATAGTACAGACAGTTGTTAGCCACAGAGTTGGACACTCCTGGAACTGTGTTGAGATTACTAACTTATTCTGAATTTACTAAATTCATTTTGAATATGAGCATCACAAGTGAGAGATTGAGAAAGTCCTTCTTCTTATGTCTGTGCTACATTTGAACCCAATTCCCTCCTAAAACGGATGGAAGGCCAAAGTAAACATTCTTGCCTTTCAGGTCTTTAAGTTGTCACTGTACCTAGTGTTGTTGGGTGATTTGAAGAAGAGGAAATGGAAGAGGTGTAATTTCTTGGATCTTTGCAAGGAACCAGACTGAATGGGTTTTTTTCAAGATTGGAAAAACACAGCAGGTCAGGCAGCATCTGAGGAGCAGGAAAATCAACGTTTCGGGCAAAAGCCCTTCATCACTCCTCTAATCCCTAACATCTGCAGTACCCACTTCTGCCTGAATGGATTTTTTTGCTTGTTTGTATGAAATGAATATAATTGTTAGAATTATTTTTGCTAATATTTGGTTTCCAAGTCTTCATCATTACTTGCCTCCATCTTATGATATTTATATAATTCTAAATTAGGTTTGAATTATATGACAAATATATCTGAATTTTGCTCAGTAGAGAAGCATGTGTTAAATGTCGCCATCTCTTGTTTTCACCTTGTGCTAATTAGGACAAATGTAAGGATGCCAAACTTTAAACAATCATAACAGTTTATTTTACAACTGAGAAGGGTGCTGATTAGTTGTCAAATAATTTCTGATTGGGCAAAGCATTACATTGAGAAAGGGTCAAGGAACTGTAGGTCTCCCAATCCTCCTGGCAATTCATAAAAGGTGCAAGGCCTTCGAGACCAGTCACCAACTCACAGTATCTGAATCTCCATCTTGGACTTGTCTCTGATTGTTCACTTCCTGTCTAAATCTATTTTTAATGAGGAATCACATTCGTAGTAAGAGATAAATGAACTGGGAAGCAAAACTACTTAATTCTCTCCTGAGCAACCTCCAAACTGAATATTAAGTCCCCAAAGTATATATAGAGGAAAGAGAAAAATGAAGCAGCATTGACAGATGTTGGGTCGAAAATAAAAGGAGACCTCCAATCTGACTTCCATTGGACTTCCATATTACATTTACAGCTAGTGCCTTGGCAGATTCTTTAAACATGATTTTCTTACAATTTTAGCTCATGTAATATTGGATCACAATACCAGACAAACAGGCCAAACAACATCTACTGCCAGATGCTATTATAATGTAAAATATAATAATTGGACAGGAAGCGAAACCAAAAAAAAATTAAACTAGATACAATGAAAATGAAACCATATGTTCAGACAGATGAAAGAATGGAGAGATATCTTCAATTTAATTTGTGGGGAAATTCTACAGAAAAAATGTTTTAAACATGATAGTTGGTAACAAGATCCCTTTCTTTTACATGCATATTTCTTAAAGCGAGTGAGAACAAAATTAAGATCAATTTTCAGAAGGCTGGGTTGCACATCCATTATTGCAACAATGAACAAACTTTCATCCCTTACAAATAACTTCCAGTGGACTTTACAGTGCATTCTTCATGATTCAAAGTTTGTGAGAAGATTTGTAGCTCGGGTGCTCGTTGTTGTGGTTCTGTTCGCCGAGCTGGAAGTTTTTGTTGCAAACGTTTCGTCCCCTGGCTAGGCGACATCATCAGTGCTTGGGAGCCTCCTGCGAAGCGCTTCTTTGATGTTTCCTCCGGTGTTTATAGTGGTCTGTCCCTGCCGCTTCCGGTTGTCAGTTTCAGCTGTCCGCTGTAGTGGTTGGTATATTGGGTCCAGGTCGATGTGTTTGTTGATGGAGTTTGTGGATGAATGCCATGCCTCTAGGAATTCCCTGGCTGTTCTCTGTCTGGCTTGCCCTATGATAGTAGTGTTGTCCCAGTCGAATTCATGTTGCTTGTTGTCTGCGTGTGTGGCTACTAAGGATAGCTGGTCGTGTCGTCTCGTGGCTAGTTGATGTTCATGTATGCGGATTGTTAGCTGTCTTCCTGTTTGTCCTATATAGTGTTTAGTGCAGTCCTTGCATGGTATTTTGTACACTACATTCGTCTTGCTCATGTTGGGTATCGGGTCCTTCGTTCTGGTGAGTTGTTGTCTGAGCGTGGCTGTTGGTTTGTGTGCCGTTATGAGTCCTAGGGGTCGCAGTAGTCTGGCAGTCAGTTCCGAGATGCTCCTGATGTATGGTAGTGTGGCTAGTCCTTTTGGTTGTGGTATGTCCTCGTTCCGTGGTCTTTCTCTTAGGCACGGTGGCACAGTGGTTAGCACTGCTGCCTCGCAGCGCCAGAGACCCGGGTTCAATTCCCGACTCAGGCGACTGACTGTGTGGAGTTTGCACGTTCTCCCCGTGTCTGCGTGGGTTTCCTCCGGGGGCTCCGGTTTCCTCCCACAGTCCAAAGATGTGCAAGTCAGGTGAATTGGCCATGCTAAATTGCCCGTAGTGTTAGGTAAAGGGGTAAATGTAGCGGTATGGGTGGGTTACGCTTCGGCGGGTCGGTGTGGACTTGTTGGGCCGAAGGGCCTGTTTCCACACTGTAAGTAATCTAATCTCATCTGCTGATGAAGTTGCGCGGGTATCCGTTTTTGGCGAATACCTTGTATAGGTGTTCCTCTTCTTCTTTTTGCAGTTCTGGTGTACTGCAGTGTGTTGTGGCCTTTTTGAATAGAGTAACCACCCCAACACACACAAACGAAGCTGCATCAGGACACTATTCAAAAGGGCCACAACACTACTATCATAGGGCAAGCCAGACAGAGAACAGCCAGGGAATTCCTAGAGGCATGGCATTCATCCACAAACTCCATCAACAAACACATCGACCTGGACCCAATATACCAACCACTACAGCGGACAGCTGAAACTGACAACCGGAAGCGGCAGGGACAGACCACTATAAACACCGGAGGAAACATCAAAGAAGCGCTTCGCAGGAGGCTCCCAAGCACTGATGATGTCGCCTAGCCAGGGGACGAAACGTTTGCATCAAAAACTTCCAGCTCGGCGAACAGAACCACAACATTCTTCATGATTCAATAAGAACAAACATTTAACAAAAAAAATGCAAAACACCCACTTCAAATGGCAACAAGTGCCAAACTAAAGAAGAAGTGACAAGACGTTTGGTCTAAATTGAGGATTTTAAGAAAGGCCTGAAAGAATAAGTGGACAATCAATAAAGAGAAGGATTTAAGACATTCCAGAAATTTGTTTCTAATGGAATGGGGGATGGAGATGAACAAAAGGCCATTATCAGAGGAATGAGGAAGATGGAAGGAATTTTACAAGGCTGCAAGATGTTATAGAGATACTGAAACATGAGGGTGAACGTAAGAACATAGGAACTCGGAGCAGGAGTAGGCCATCTGGCCTCTCAAACTTGCTCCACCATTCAATAAGATTATGGCTGGTCTTTTCATGGCCTCAGCTCCACTTATCTGCCCTTTCACCCTAACCCTTAATTCCTTTATTGTTAAAAAAAACTATCTTAGCTTTAGAAAAATTTACTGAAATAGTTTCAACTACTTCACTAGTCAGGGAATTCCACAGATTCACTTACCCTTTGGGTGAAGAAGTTCCTTCTCAATTCAGTCCTAAATCTGCTCCACTTAATTTTGAGGCTATGCCTTCTTGCCCCAGTTTCATCTGCCAGTGGAAACACCCTCTCTACATCTATCTTATCTATTCCCTTCATAATTTGATATGTTTTGATAAGATTTCCCCCCTCATTCTTCTAAATTCCAATGAATATAATCCCAGTCTCCTCAGTCTCTCCTCATAAGCCAACCCTCTCAACTCTGGAATCAATCTAGTGAACCTCCTCTGCACCCTCTCTAGTGCCAGTACATCCTTTCTCAAGTAAGGAGACCAAAACTGTGTGCAGTACTCCAGATGTGGCCTCACCATCATGCTATGCAGTTGCGGCATAACTTGCCTGCTTTTAAACTCAATCTCTTTAGTAATAAAGGACTATAGGCATCTTTATCTAATGTGCATTCTGGCAGCGTGATTTGCTTATAACTTCACTGAGGAATTAAGGGACGGTATTTTCGAGAATACATACCTCTGTTTGCAAAAGCGTGATTCCAATGGTGATCGTTTCATGTGCTTCATTTTGCGCATGCTTCAATGTCAGTGCTGATCTTTGTGCTGTCCTGCACATGCACTGATGTCAGCTGCTGACAGAGCAGCTTTCTGAGAGAGTTACATTGAAATGTACACATGTGAAAGGCACACTACTCCTAGATTATCTCTTTCTATAAAATCATTGAGGGGCATAGTGACAAGAATGTTAGCAAGAAGCATCTTGGTGATAAAATTGCAGATGCTGATCACAAAAGAAAGGCTGGAACACTGGAAGAGAGGCTAGCTGTTATAAAGAGTTTTGAACGTAAGGAGAGAATGTATAATATAGCTCGCTTAACAGGAATACGGAGTTTACCTTATGCACCATGATAACCCTCTGTCCCTGCATTAACACTACTTTTAAACGTACTGTGTTAAATTTACTTTTATCTCATTGATAAATATGAATTAAATCGTCATTAAGGATGTGCCATACTTTGTATTAGACTTTCGGGTGATTTTTGAGCTATTGTGAGCATTTTTGTTTGCCGGTCCGTCCCAACCCCATATGTCCCATTATTTATATTAAGTGATTTTCTATTATTTAAGGTTTCGCTGGAATGCAACCATGGCATTATGGGAGAACTAACTACCTGTAGAAAGAACATGCATACTCACCGTCTCTGTTTCAACTCACAGAGTTGACAGTTTTGACTGGCTCATTTCTCAGGGCAATAACTTGATTAAAGTTTAAATTTGACTGGTTCAAAATTTAAACAAAGCAAGTTCATTGTCATTAATTGGTTCATACTCCATGGCAACATCTCTATAAATCAGAGACCATGTGTCAAACAATCTCCTCTCACAAATATTAATGTTGGTTCTTCCCTCTAATTAGTATTCTTGTGAAATGTCCTGATGAGTATAAACTGAAAAGTTTTGACACAATATCAAAGCACTTGCCTTTCAATGTAATATATTGGTTACTCAGTTAGTGCATTACCTTTTTAAAGTTGATGCTTATTCTGAGGCTAAAGCAGAAAGAATGATGGAGACAAGGCCCTTGTTATTGGGGTATAGCATGTCTCACTGTGTGCAGGAGTGTGTGCTGTTCACATCTGCAGGCTATGCCATGACTGGTTCTTCTCAGAGTGGAGAAACTGCTTTGTTTCTTATGTTCTCTATTTTAGTCATTTCCAGCAAATGGCATGTGCTCAGTACTGATGGAATGTTGATCTCTGTGACTACCTTCCTAAAAAACGTGAAAACAGATGCAACAAGACCAAGGCCACCGACAAGCCCAGGAGCAGAAGCAGGTCCCGATGGAGGGTGAGGGGCACCCCACTCAGGGATAGGTCACAGTCAAAGGGACTCTCAATAAGTAGAGTGCCAAAGAGAAGGTCCCAAGTTTCTCACCCCCCAATTTCATTTCCTTGGGATGAACAAAACGCAGTGTCAATGCAGGCTCTCTCTGTCCCAGAGCACTGTGATGGAATGATGCCAGATGATGGAGCGGGACAAGTGCTACAGAAATAAAGGATCATCCTCTCATTGTGACTGTGAAGGTGGCAGCTGCATTAAATCTTCTGGAAGCAACAGGTAGCTGTGTAGAATCTCTCAGTCATGTTCCCACAAATGTATCAGGACAGACACCAATATCATCTGTGCAAGGTACATTTTGTTTTCCATTGCTGAGGTCAGTGCTGCAGCCCAGGCAGTAGGATTCGGGAACAGACCAGCCTCCCTCCAGGTGCAGGGTGCCATTGACTATTCGCACATGACGCTGAGAGGGCCATATCACAACACTGTGAAATTTATCAACAGGAAGGGTAACCATCCCATTGAGGTTCTGGTGACTCTGTGATTACCATCACCATTTCCTGGAGGTGTACCATCCTGGCAGCTGCTATATCTCCTACATCATGGAGCACTCTCAGGGGCCTGTTGCACTTGGGGATCCAGCAGCCTTACAAGGCAGGTTACTGGGGAACAAGAGCTACTCACGGTGATCATTGCTTTTGACAACATTGTATGGCCCCCAAATGAAGAAAAGCACAGAGAAAATGTTATCCATGGTTTGATCAGGGCAATGGTGGAGCAGACGATAGGGGCTGCTAAAGATGTGGTTCTGCTACTTGGACTGGTCTGGGCAAAGGGTCCTTTGGGATAGTCCAGAAAGATTGTCTCACACCTCCTGGTATGCAGTGCTCCATACGATTGAATGATATGGAACTCAGAGTATGGGAGCAGTCTTCTTAGGAGAAGGATAAGGACACTGGGGAGGAGGAAGCTCTCCTTGTGCATGACAGAGCTAAGGTGTTTCAGGCACTACAAGACAGACAGAGCCTGACTGTCACTCAGTTTCAGTAAATGAGAGCTGGATGCAGCAGACCATCATGGAATTTGTTAGTCATCAACTCCATTTGGTTTGCATTGTGGGGATGACCAGCAGCCTCCGTTCATTTTGTTTATGTTCGCTTTTGCAAATTAAAGATCGCTTTGGATTTGTTCAACTGGTTTCTGTATGTGATGTTCTCCTGTTGGACAATGACAAGATGTTAGGTGGACAATGGGTGCTGATGGCAGGGTAACAGTGACTGAGCGTAGATAAAGGCAATTAAAACAAAATGGCCTGCTAGTTAAATTACACCAGGATGAGAGAATGGGATCTTATGGGTGAGGGAAACTTGTTTTATTCACTCACAGGATGTGGGCATTAGTGGATAACTCAGCATTAATTGCTCATACCTAACTGCCCGTCACTGTCGGTCTGGAGTCACATGTAGACCGGATCAGATAAGGATGGTAGTTTCCTTTCCTAAAGGAGGTTTCCTCAACAATTAGCAGTGGTTTCATAGTCATCATAAGACAATTAATCCCAAATTCTTTTACAATGAGTTCAAATTTCATCATCTGTCATGTCAGGATTTGAATCCGGGTCCCCAAAACCCTTATCTGAGTTTCTGGATAGTAGTCCAGTGGTAATACCACTGGCCATCGCTTCCCTTTGAGTAGCATGGCTTTGTAGCTGCTGTGATATTACTTGCCGGTGAGGGGCAAGGCATGATGGCCAATGCCTGTCTGGGTACACAGCAGCCTTTTAAGAATGGTATAGTGTCAAAGATGCTGGACCTGCAGCAGATATCCGCTGCTGCAAGTGGTTGAATTAGGTGAGCGGGGCAACACTAGGCCAGGGTATACAGTTAATGAGGTGACTTTAATAAGATACAGCAAGACATCTCATTGGACCCCATCAACAGAAACCCTGTGAGACTGGATGAATCTGACATTTAGCCAAAAAAAGTAAGACCTCAAATTTGGTTGTTGATTTGAATTATTATTATCGTAAGAACAAAAGTACAGTGAAAAGTACTGTTTTGTGTGCTAATCAGACCAATCATACTTTACATAAATACATCAGGGTAACAGAACAGAATGCAGATATAGTGTTAGAGCTGCAAAGACGGTGCAGAGAAAGGTCAACTCTAATATATACGGGGTCCATTCATAAGTGTGATAACAACAGATAAGGCGCTGTTCTTAAATCAATGGGTGCTGTTTTCAAATGTTTGTATCTTCTGCCCGATATAATGAGGGTGGGAGGGTTTTTTTTTATTATGTTAGTTGCTTTCCGAGGCAGCGGGAAACGTAGGTGGAGTCAATAGAAGGAAGGCTGGTTTTCATGATGGATTTGGCTGTGTTCACAACTCTCTGGATTAGTTTTTCAGTCCTGGGCAGAGCAATTGCCATATCAAGCTGTGATGCATCTGGATAGATGCTTTCTATGGTGCATTTATAAAAATTGATAAAAATCATTGTGGACATGCCAAATTTCCTTCAGCTTCTAAGGAAGTAAAGACGTTGATGTGCTGCCTTGACTGTAGCATTGACATGGATTGATTAGAATAAACCATTGATAATATTTACTTGTAGGAACTTGAAGCTCTCGACTACCTCCATCTCAGCATCACTGATACAGTCACAGGTGTGTCTTACACTTCACTTCCTGAAGTCGATAGGCGAAAGTGAGGACTGCAGATGCTAGAGATTAGAGTCAAGATTAGAGTGGTGCTGGAAATGCTCAGCAGGTCAGGCAGTATCCGAGGAACAGGAAAATCGACGTTTCAGGCAGGAGTTTCCTAATGAAGGGCTCCTGCCCGAAACGTCGTTTTCCTGCTCCTCGGATGCTGCCTGATCTGCTGAGCATTTCCAGCACCACTCTAATCTTGTCTCTTTCTTGAAGTCAATGTCTAGCTCCTTCATTTTGCTGACTTTGAGGAGAGATTCTTGCCTCTACACCATACCATTAAGTTGTCCATTTCTTTCTTGTACTCTGTCTCTTAGTTCCAAGTTAGAACGGGTGAGTTATTTGGAGTGGAAGCTGCAGCTTATGGTGTTCCCATGCATCTGCTGACCATGTCCTTCTCAGTAGTTGAGGTTGCAGATTTGGAAAGTGCTGTTGATGCAGCCTAGGTGAATTGCCTCTTGTAGGTGGTAGGCAATTGTGGTGAATGGGTGACTCTTGAGCAGGTTGCTTTGTCCTAGGTGGTATTGAGCTTCCTGAGTGTTGTTGGAGCTGGACACATGCAAGCAAGTAAACTGTATTGCTTTGTAGATGGTAGGCAAGCACTGGGGGGACAAGCAGGGGCATGAACTGCCCCAGAATTCTTAGCCTGTGATCTGCTTTTGTCACCAAATACTTGCATTGTCAGACCAGTTCATCCCCCCAGGATGTTAAAAGTGGCACTTGTGTAGCATGAATGTTCCTTGCCACTTATCATCCAAAACCTGTGATGTTGTCCAGGTCCATGTGCAGACTGCTTGAGTATCTGTGGAATTGATAATGGTGCTGAACATTGTGCAATCATCAGTGATCATCTCAACTTCTATGTTATGATAAAGTGAATGTTATTGAGAAAGGATCTGGCTGGGCCTAAGACACAACCATGAGTAATTCCTGCAGTAATGTCCTGAGACTGCAATGGTCAATTTGCAACCGCAGTTTTCTTTTGACTTGGGTTGATTCCAGCTAGGGGAGAATCCCGTTGATTCTAGTTTTCTACCACTCTTTCATACCGCACTGAGTCAAATACTGTCTTGATGCCAAGGGCAGACACTCTCACCTCATCTCTGGAATTCATCTCTTTAGTCCATGTTTGGACCAAAGCTGTTCTGAGGTCATGAATTGTGTGGCCCTGCTGGAACCCACACTGAGCATGAGTGGGCAGGTTGTTGCTGGTCAAGTGCTGCTTGATAGCATTGTCAATGACCCCTTCCTTCACTTTGGTGATGATTAAGAGTAAACTGAAAGACGGTAATTGGCTGGGTTGGAGTTGCCCTATTATTTGTAGGCAGGATACACCTGGACAATTTTCTACAGTGCCGGGTAGTTGCCAGTTTTGTGTCCATAAAGGAAGAGCTTGGACACTGGTACAGCAAATCTGGAGCAAAGTTGTCAGTACTATTGGTGGAACATTGTTAGGGCCATAACTTTTGCAGTACCCAGTGCCTTCAGCCTCTACTTGATATCATGTGGAAGATCATCAGATTGGCTGGACTGACATCTGTGATGCTCGGGACTTGAGCAGAAAGCTGAGGTAGATCTTCCATTTGGCACGTCTAGCTGAGGATGCATGCAAGCTTTGTCTTTAGCACTGATGTTGCTGGGCTTCCCTATCCATTGATGGTGAGGATATTTGTGGAGTTGCCTCCTCTTCCAGTTAATTGTTTAATTGTCCACCAATATTCACAATTGAATGTGACAGTACTTCAGAGCTTAGATTTTATCCTTATACTTAAAATTTAGTTTTGAACAGGTTCTCCATATTTAAGACTGAAAATATTCAATCCTCAATCTGGACTCTAAAGAGTTAACATATTCTTAAACCAATGAAATATATAGGGGTGAAATTTGTCATACAGGCAATAAAGAAACTTCTTTTTAAAAAAAACTGTATTTAGCTCAGTAAAACATTCCGAGGTGATTCGCAGGAACAATACAAAATGAAAAATAAGTGGAAGAGCAAAAAATTCAAATATATGAGAGCAAGGCAAACAACCAAAAACTTGGCCAAAACAATTTCTATCCATTTAAAATGGTTCAGCCCTTTTGTTAAAATAAAGGTGAAGAAATTTAATAACATTTTCATATGTAACCATTATTCTTATATTTTGACTCAAATATAGCATTCATCAAGAATTTTTAAAATTGAAAAGTATAACCTTTTGATCAGCTCCCTCTGATGGACACATATACAATCACATAGTGCTGTTATAAATACTCTTTTTACAGTATTGTAGTGTGTTCAGTAAACCATGAGATACATACAGATAAGGCCAGATATCCTAGTGAGAATATTTTGACAACTAAATTCCTGCCCTATATTTTCACAAAGTACTTTATCACGCATTTTATTATATGCTGTCAATTTGCAGGAAACCATTATAAACAATGTCTTGTTGATGTTAAGATCCATGTGTTATGTAATTATATAATCAGATAAATATTGTATAATTAAAGGTTTATAATTGATGATAATGATATCAATCTTCTATTCTATGTATTGATTGCCCAATACAGGGGCATTTGAAGAATATTCTGATCTTTGCCCTAAATGAGCTTTTTACTCAATTGTTACATCGTTATCCTAGTTTTACCCTCACAATTCAGTTTGAAATTATTTTCCAGAATTATCTTTTTTATATCATTTCATGTATTAAGATCATCTCTCAGTCAATTGTGTTAGAGACATTGTTTCTGTTGATTCTGATAACAAATACTGCCATCTGGATTAATATCAAGGAAAGGGAAATCAGCAGTCTTGAAATCACCCTCAAACTCTTGTCTACATTGTTTTAGTATTTGAATGTTCCTCACAGGACAGAACTGATCACAGTACTCAAAGATGTACTTTACACAAGTATTACTTCCCATGGTTATTTGGTCTAACATTTTACCAACTTTATTGACATTTTATTCTTTATTTCGGATATGGATGTCGCTGCCAAGACCAGTATCTGTTGCCCATCTCTAATTGCTCTTAAACAGTGTGGATTATTAGGCTATCAAAGGGCAATTAAAAGCCAACCACATCATTGTGGGTCAGGAGGCACATTTAGGCCAAACCAAATAAGGACAACAGATTTCCTTTCCTAAAGGGTATTAATAAACTGGATAGGTTTTTACAACAATCAACGTTCAGTTGCACCATCATTAGCTTTCAATCCAGATTTCATTTTCATTAACTTAATTTAAATTCCATCAGCTGCCACAACATGTTTTGAACCCATAAGCCCAAGGTCTTATACGCCAGTGACATTTCCACCACGCAGCAATATTAGTGGTGGGATATGTTAACCCTTCTTTAGTTACTTCTATATCATTAATGCAATGATCACCTCACCCAACTTAGTTTCCGTTTTCATTATACTTCCAACATTTGCAGTTGAATTTTTATTTAAATTCTCTGTTTATGTTTATGTTTAGTTTTAAATTTACAAATATATTTTATGTGTGAATTATATGAGGTTTGATAAGGTTCACTTTGTTCAAATTTCAGACCCAGGAACTCAAAATGAAATTCCAAGAAGTCGGCAACGTTTTGGAATGATCGCAGCTGCAGGAATAGTTGGGTTTATCATCCTCTTAATGATTATTCTGAATGTTTCATTATTCTGATTATTCTCATTTAAAAACAGAAACTGAAATGAAGAGGAAAGACCAAGAAACCAACATTGTGTTGGAATATCTGCTGCTGTAACTGCACTGAGCTGAATGATTATTGTTACTTGTGGTTAAAATCATCTACTTAATTTTGTCAGTACTATGAAGGTAACACCTTTTTAAACCATGGTATGGTAGTGTGGGAAAATATCTGCCATCCTACCTACCCATATTGACCCACACAGAACATAGTTGAAACTTTATTGCTGGAACAGCACAGCAGGTCAGGCAGCATCCAGGGAACAGGAGATTCGACGTTTCGGGCACAGGCCCTTCTTCAGGAATGAGCAGAGAGTGTTCAGCAGGAGAAGATAAAAGGTAGGGAGGAGGGACTTGGAGGAGGGGAGTTGGAAATGTGATAGGTGGAAAGAGGTCAAGGTGAGGGTGATAGGTCGGAGTAGGATGGAGGCGGAGAGGTCAAGAAGGAGACTGCAGGTCAGGAAGGCGGTGCCGGGCTGGAGGGATCCGGCTGAGACAAGGTGGGGGGAGGGGGGATGAAGAAACTGGTGAAGTCCAAGTTCATCCCCTGCGGTTGGAGGGTTCCCAGTCGGAAGATAAGACGCTCCTCCTCCGACCGTCGGGTTGTTGTGGTTTGGCGGTGGATGAGTCCAATGACCTGCATATCCTCGGTGGAGTGGGAGGGGGAGTTGAAATGCTGTGCCACAGGTTGGTTGGGTTGGTTCGTCCGGGTGGCCCAGAGGTGCTCTCTGAATCGCTCCGCAAGTAGGCGGCCTGTCTCCCCAATATAGAGGAGGCCACACCGGCTGCAGCGGATGCAGTAGATGATGTGGGTGGAGGTGCAGGTGAATCTGTGGCGGATATGGAAGTTTCCCTTGGGGCCTTGGAGAGAAGTGAGGGGGGAGGTGTGGGCGCAAGTGTTGCACCTCCTGCGGTTGCAAGGGAAGGTGCCAGGAGTGGTGGTTGGGTCGGTGGGGGGTGTGGATCTGACAAGGGAGTCGCGGAGGGAGTGGTCTCTACGGAAAGCTGATAGGGGAGGGGAGGGAAATATATCCTTGGTGCTGGGGTCTGTTTGGAGGTGGCGGAAGTGACGGCGGATGATGCGCTGTACATGGAGATTGGTGGGGTGGTAGGTGAGGACCAGTGGGGTTCTGTCCTGACAGAACCCCACTGGTCCTCACCTACCACCCCACCAATCTCCATGTACAGCGCATCATCCGCCGTCACTTCCGCCACCTCCAAACAGACCCCAGCACCAAGGATATATTTCTCTCCCCTCCCCTATCAGCTTTCCGTAGAGACCACTCCCTCCGCGACTCCCTTGTCAGATCCACACCCCCCACCGACCCAACCACCACTCCTGGCACCTTCCCTTGCAACCGCAGGAGGTGCAACACTTGCGCCCACACCTCCCCCCTCACTTCTCTCCAAGGCCCCAAGGGAAACTTCCATATCCGCCACAGATTCACCTGCACCTCCACCCACATCATCTACTGCATCCGCTGCAGCCGGTGTGGCCTCCTCTATATTGGGGAGACAGGCCGCCTACTTGCGGAGCGATTCAGAGAGCACCTCTGGGCCACCCGGACGAACCAACCCAACCAACCTGTGGCACAGCATTTCAACTCCCCCTCCCACTCCACCGAGGATATGCAGGTCATTGGACTCATCCACCGCCAAACCACAACAACCCGACGGTCGGAGGAGGAGCGTCTTATCTTCCGACTGGGAACCCTCCAACCGCAGGGGATGAACTTGGACTTCACCAGTTTCTTCATCCCCCCTCCCCCCACCTTGTCTCAGCCGGATCCCTCCAGCCCGGCACCGCCTTCCTGACCTGCAGTCTCCTTCTTGACCTCTCCGCCTCCATCCTACTCCGACCTATCACCCTCACCTTGACCTCTTTCCACCTATCACATTTCCAACTCCCCTCCTCCAAGTCCCTCCTCCCTACCTTTTATCTTCTCCTGCTGAACACTCTCTGCTCATTCCTGAAGAAGGGCCTGTGCCCGAAACGTCGAATCTCCTGTTCCCTGGATGCTGCCTGACCTGCTGTGCTGTTCCAGCAATAAAGTTTCAACTTTGATCTCCAGCATCTGCAGACCTCACTTTCTCCACACAGAACATAGGAAAGCAAATGTGGCCAAACTTTAGCAGAAGCTCCCAGAATGCCTCAGCAGTGACCAAACAGGCTGACAAGTGAAACCAGACACAGACAAGGGAATACACTTCCCAAACGCACTAACGATACCAGGTCAACACAGCTGTTCCAAAACCCCGAGGGCAGTCTCATAACACAGCAACTCCAAAGCCAGACAAAGAACAGGTCAGACAGAGAGGCACCACCAAGCAACTCGTTCCCAGGACAGGAACAATGGAAGCACCTTACTGGTTCAAAAAAGACATTCTCGCTGCAAAGAGAACACCTGATCCTATCAAGAACCCATTGATACTGTCAGGATGTTACATTGTATCGACAATCAGATCATTCTTCTGATTTCCAAATACATTGCATCTTTCCCCATTTTAATTAAACTTATTGTACAAGATTCCTATAAAACCTGGCTTCATCCTCAGCTCAAGGAAGAGAACCCTTGATCTACTTGTACTGTCAGTTCTGTGTCAGCCTAGTCAATTTCTCTTCCAGCAATATCACTGTAATAAACAGCTTGTCAATTTCACCCAATCTTGTTTGCTTTATTGGGCTAATTTCTCCAAGATAGTCACACAAATGCAGTTGAACCATGAATGCAAGTCATTAGTGGACTTAACTTGTTAAATCTACTTGTTATTTGACACTAAGATGGTGCCATTGTAAATACTTTTTATTGTACTCCTGTATTCTGTACTGGAGTACAAGTGACAAAAAAGCATATTCTATTCTATTCTACACCCAATAATCTTACATCTATTTGGTAATCAAGAATCTGTCTACCTGAGTCTTAAAAATATTTATAGATTTTGCATCCATGCCTTTTGAGGAAGGGACTTTTTCAGACTCAATCTTCTGAGAATAATTTGTTTTCTTCATCTCTGTCTTAAATCGGTGCCTCTTTTTTAAAACTACGACTCCTGCTCCTAGATTCTCCCACCAGAGGAAGCATCCTTTCAATATCTACCTGGTCAAGCTCCTCAGCATTTTATATGTTTCAATTAGGCCGCCTCTGATTCTTCTAAACTCCAGAGGGTACAGGATTATCCTGTGCAACTTCTTTTCAATTTGCTCATTCCAATATTGGTCTAGTAAACCTTTTCTTATCTACTTCTAACACACGAACAGTTAATACAATGTTCAGTACTGTATACAGTACTCCAGATATGGTCTCACCAATATCTAATGTAACTGAAGCATAACCTCCCTGCTCTTGCATTCAATTTTCTTCACACTAAAACATAACAATCTGTTACTGGAAACAAAATATGATGAAGATCACAGCAGGTGAGGCAGCATCCATGGAGAGAGAGCAATCTAATGTTTTGAGCCCAGGTGGCTCTTCATCAGCTCTGACATCTTCACACTTTTCCACTAGATTTGTGAGATCTTTGCCCACTTACTTAATTTATCTACATCCCTTTATAGGTTTCTATGTCATCTTCACAATCAATAAATTGGTTAAACAATTTCCCTTTGATTAAATCATGTTGCCTCTGCCAAATTAGCATGAACTTATCCAAGTAATAGTGTTTAGTAATAGTGTTCAATGTTTGCCCTGTGTCAGATATTAAACTAATTAGTCTGTAGTTTCCTGCTTTCTGGCTCCCTCCTTTTTGAATAAAGGTGTTGCATTAGGTATTTTCCGCTCTAAAGGAACCTTCTCCAAATCAAATGAGCTTTGGAAAATTAAATCCAATGAATCAACTATCTCACTAATGTGGGATATAGGTAAAGTAGTGTTACTTCTGCAATCATAATTACTTATGCAAGGTAAATGCACTCACACCAGTGTACAATTGTTTCAACCAAGAGCTGAGTCAACAAGAATGAAAACTATGTGGAGGAAATATATAATTGTTTTTGTATTAGCTAAAATGTGCATACAAGAATGAAATGTGCCTGCAAACAATGGTAGATGTTACAGACAAATAGATAAGGTGCTGTGAGGATGTAGGTTAAGCCAGATATGCTTGTACAAGCAGTAGTTGTAACCATCTGTTTCCCACTTCTGCAAAAACACTAAAACAAACCCCAATTAAAAGGTCAAAAGGATCAATATGGTTGGGGAAAGGGAGGAAATGTCACAGGTGGGGGAAGTAGATAGTAGTGAAGGAGGATATAACTAACAATGGGCCACAGTAGGATGTTGTGAAATGGCCAAGTAAAACTTGTACTTTGTTATGCACAAGGCCGGATAAGGCAAGAAATAAACAATAGTAATGGGCACCGGGTTTGGAGTAGTGAATCCTATATAAGATATGTACTTGCTAAACTCTGCATGCCCTATTCCAGGCACCACGCTTGCAAGCGTATAGTAAACGTACTGATTGCTTCAGATCTTGTCTCGGACTGAAATTATTGAAGTGAGTGAGCTTCGTTTCTCACATTGTTTTATTGCATTATCATTTTCTTGTATTATAAATTATCTTTTGCATTTTAAATAAATGCAGAGATTGTTTTGCCCTGAAACATAGGTCCACTACCCCTTCATTTCACACATCCTCTAAAAAGTCCAGAACCAGGGGTCAGGGATCGATTTAAACTGCTTAAAGATCAGAAAAAAATTGAACACAAAATCAGAGCCCGACACTCTCTAAGAATAAGCTTATGCCTTGAATTGGTGACAATGTTTTTTGAAAGAAATTTAACAATGGCCTCTAGTTCTTGATTGTCCCACAAGAAAACATTATTTCCATACCCACCCTGACAAGATCCCCCAGCACTTAATAGACAAAGGCTTTTCCCTGGGGTCGGGGAGTCCAGAACTAGAGGGGAAAGGTTTAGGGTGAGAGGGGAAAGATATAAAAGAGATCTAAGGGCAACGTTTTCATGCAGAGGTTGGTACGTGAATGGAATGAGCTGCCAGAGGATGTGGTGGAGGCTGGTACAATTGCAACATTTAAGAGGCATTTGGATGGGTATATGAATGGGAAGGGTTTTGAACGATATGGGCCGGGTACTGGCAGGTGGGACTAGATTGGGTTGGGATATCTGGTCGGCATGGACAGGTTGGACCGAAAGGTCAGTTTCCATGCTGTGCATCTCTATGACTCTATGACTTTGATATTCTAGGAGAAAGACAGGACTGCAGAAGCTGGAGATCAGAGTGAAAAAGTGTGGTGCTGGAAAAGCACAGCTGGTCAGGCTGCATGCAAGGAGCAGGAGCCTTTGTCAACTTCAAACGTATTATGACATCTCTAGAGCAGTGGGACTTGAACACAAGCTTACTAGCCCAGTGGGGACATTACCATTGTGCCATAAGAGTCCTGACCCATCACTTTTCAATTAAATAAACTCACTTGTGAAGTTGCATTCATCGGATGAAAACCCAACTGTACATACTGATATCAGAGTATCGATTCTGATGATATAAAGAGATCGGAGATAATCAAAGAACAAAGAAAATTTACAGCCCAGGAACAGGCCCTTCGGCCCTTCAAGCCTGAGCCGATCCAAATGTACTGTCGAAACCTGTCGGTCAATTCCTAAGCATTTGTATCCTTCTGCTCCCCACCTACTCATGCATCTGTCCAGACGCTTCTTAAATGAATCTACTATGCCTGCCTCTACCACGTCTGCTGACAACGCATTCCAAATGCCCACCACCCTCTGTATGAAGTATTTGTCTTAAACTTTCCACCTCTCACTTTGAAAGCATGACCTCTCGTTACTGAATCCTTCATCCTGGGAAAAAGCTTGTCTCTATCCACCCTGTCTATGCCCTTCATGATTTTGTAAACCTCAATCAGGTCTCCCCTCGATCTCCTTTTTCTAGTGAAAATTAACCTAACCTACTCAACCTCTCTTCATAGCTAGCACCTTCCATACCGGGCAACATCCTCGCTAACCTTCTCTGCCCCCTCTCCAAAGCGTCCACGTCCTTTTGGTAATGTGGCGACCAGAACTGTACACAATATCCCAAATGCGGCCGAACCAATGTCTTGTACAATTTTAACATGACTTGCCAGCTCTTATACTCAATACCCCATCCAATGAAGGCAAGCATACTATATGCCTTCTTGACAACTCTATCCACCTGTGTAGCACCTTCAGGGTACAATGGACCTGCACTCCCAGATCTCTCTACCCATCAACTTTCCCCAAGACTCTTCCATTCATTGTATAATTCGCTCTAGAATTAGACTTGCCTAATTGATTCACCTCACATTTGTCTGGATTGAAAGCCATCTGCCACTTTTCTACCCAATCTCTCCGGTCTATCTATATTCTCCGGTATTCTCAGACAGTCCCTTATGCTTTCTGCTACTCCACCAAGCTTTGTGTCATCAGTAAACTTGCTGATCATACAACAGTGCCCTCTTCTAGATCATTTATGTATATTACAAACAAGTGGCCCCAATACTGATCCATGTGGAACACCTTTCTCCATTTTGAGAAACTCCCTTCAACTACTACTCTCTGTCTCCTGTTGCTCAACCAGTTATTTATCCACCTAGCTAGAACACACTGCACACCATGTGACTTCAATTTCTCCATTAGTCTACAATGGGGAACCTTATCAAATGCCTTATTAAAGTCCATGTATATGACATCAACAGCCCTTCCTTCATCAAACAACTTGGTCACTTCCTCAACGAACTCTATCAAGTTGGTAAGGCACAATCTTCCCTGCACAAAACCACGTTGCCTATCACTGATAAGCTCATTCTTTTCTAAATATAAATAGACCCTATCTCTCAGTACCCTCTCCAGCAACTTCCCCACCACCGATGTCAGGCTCACTGGTCTGTAGTTACCTGGAATATCCCTACTACCCTTCTTGTGCAGGGAGACAACATAAGCTACCCTCCAGTCCTCCGGCACCTCACCTGCGTTTAAGGATGCCACAAAGATATCTGTTAGGGCCCCAGCTATTTCCTCTCACACCTCCCTCAGCAACCTAGGATAGATCTCATCCAGTCCTGGGGATTTGTCCACCTTAATGACCTCTAGCCTGCCCAATACATCTTCACTACTTATGCCAATGTGATCCAGACTAATCAAACTTCTATCTCTAATCTCAAGATTTATCATGTTCCTCTCCTCAATGAACACTGATGCAAAGTAATCATTCAGAATCTCACCCATTCTCTCAGGTTTGGCACACAGCCTTCTTTCATTATCTTTTAGTTGACCAATCCTTTCTCTAGTTACTCGCTTGCTTCTTATATAATAAAATGCCTTGCAATTTTCCTTAATTCTGCTATTAAAGCTATTCCATGACCCCTTTTTGCCCGCTTGATTCCTTGCTTAAGACTTGTCCTACTCTTCTGATATTCCACCAGGGCCCGTTCTGTTCTTAGTTGCCTCGACCTTATGTACACTTCCCTTTTCCTCTTTGCTTGTCGTACCATTTCTCCTGTGATCCACGGTTCACGAATCTTGTCCTTCCTATCCTTTGCCTTCAACAGGATATGCCTATCCTGCACTACCGTTAACCTATCTTTGAAAGCCTCCCACATCTCAAATGTGGACTTTCCTTCAAATAGCCGTGTCCAATCCACATTTCCCAGCTCCTGCCTAATTTTGATATAATTGGCTTTGGTCCAGTTTAGTACTCTTCCCCGAGGACCACTTTTTTTTATCTACTAGTATTCTAAAACTTCCAGGATTGTGGTCACTATTCCCAAAGAAATCCCCTACCGCAACTTCTACCACTTGTCCTGGCTAGTTCCCCAGTACCAGGTCCAATATGGCCCCTTCCCACGTCAGACTATTGACATACTGCTTTAGAAAACTCTCCTGGAGACTTCGTACAAATTCTACTCCATCCAGACCTCTGGCACTAAGAATATCCCAGTCAATGCTGGGAAAATTAAAATCGTCCATCACCACTACCTTATTACCTCTACATCTACTCATAACTTGTTTACCTATTTGTTCTTCTACCTCACGCTCACTGTTGGGAGGTCTGTAATACAGCCCCAACAATGTAAGTGCACCATTCTTATTTCTCAGCTCCACCCATAATGCCTCACTACCCAAGACTGCCAGTGTCCTCCTTTAGCACAGCTTTGATCGTCCCTGACCAGCAATGCAACTCCGCCCCCTCTTTTACTTCCCTCCTGGTCCTGTCTGAAGCGTCTATATCCTGGAACATTTAGTTGCCAATCAACATGCCCTTCCTTCAACCAAGTCTCTGTGATGGCAATAATGTCATTCTCCCAGGCACCAATCCAAGCCTTAAGTCCATCTGCTTTACACACTATGCTCCTTGCATTAAAGTAGATGCATTTTAGGCCACCAGTTCTTTTGCGCTCACCTGCTCTCTGCCTATTCTTCCCTTTATTAATGTTACCTTCATAATTCTTAGTCTCCATCATGCTGCCTACTTGTTTTCTCTTCTGGTTCTCAGTCCCCTGCCACCCTAAAAAGAGTAAGGTATTGTGGTACAGTAGATTAGATTACTTAGTGTGGAAACAGGCCCTTTGGCCCAACAAGTACACATCAACTCACTGAAGCATAACCCACCCAGACCCATTCCCCTACATTTACCCCTTCACCTAACACTACGGGCAATTTAGCATGGCCAATTCACCTAACCTGCACATTTTTTGGACTGTGGGAGGAAACCGGAGCACCAGGAGGAAACCCACGCAGACACGGGGTGAATGTGCAAACGCCACACAGAGAGTCGCCTGAGGCGGGAATTGAACCTGGGTCTCTGGCACTGTGAGGCAGCAGTGCTAACTACTGTGCTACCCATAAATGTCCCACCTCTGGGCCAGAGGCCTGGGTTCATATCATATGGATCATAACATACCAGAAATTCTCAATTTTAAAACAAAAATCTATGCTTTTAAAAGAACTTTGATCATTGGAGGAATACACCTCTGAGACCTCCAAAAAAATCATGCTGCTTGCCTGAAGGCTGTATGGGAAATAAAAAGGAGGAATGAGTACTGGAAAGACAAGCTATGTATAAAACACAATCTGACATTTCTTCGAAATGAACATGACCAAGTGGGTAGTTTTATACTTAAGTGTCACCAGGTAGCTGGGAATTCTTTACCTCACTACTTCAATGGGCATGCAGTCAAAACCATTAAACTCCAATGCCTCCTCTCTTCTGTTGTGCCAAGGTGCAAAATAGCTTGAATGCCATCCTTGCTTCTTCTGCTCTTAGTTCCCACAACGAGAAAAGATTGTAGTTGAGTGACTACAGTTGCATGCATACAGCTGCAGGTTGGTGTTTCAGAGAAAGGTGCAAAATTGCGTAGGGATGATTGAGGGTGGAAGTAATGGATGGCCAGATGGGAATTTCAGAAAGTGCAGTCAATAAATGCATCAATTGCAATGACAATGTATTAGAACAATACACTACAGCTTTTCCTGGATCAGTCTTCTAAGGAAGAAAAAGTATTCCACACTGAAGTTTGGTATGAATGATAGTTTGCATTTCATTTCAAGTACATTTTTATTTTTAAAAAAATGTTACTTTCTCTGTGGGGAAAGGAAGAAAACTAAAGATTAACACAATTATATGGCTGTACACAACCACTGAAAAGGAGACAGTACATCTAAAAATGACAGGTTCATGACAGTACCAAAATTCATTACAAAAGCGAGCAGGAATCAAACAGGTGATAGAAATGTGCAAGTCCAATTATTTTATGTACTTTTCGTAAAATAATGTTGGTTATTTTAGTACAAAATAAGTAAGGTAATTTTTCTTAAATTCAAAGCAGTGCTTTCCCAATTTAATGAAGGAAATTTATAAAAACATTGAAAAACATATAAAATTTCCATACATTTGCATCGTGCACAGACTGCTAAATAGTACAATTAAGATATTCTTAGCAATTAAGATAAAATGGATTGCTTCTGGAATAATATAGCATTTGGCATCAGAATCCAGGACAGTACACTGAAAAACTAATTCAAGCCTGGTATTAATATAACTAGAGAATTCTAGCATAAATTTGCCCAAATATGAAACAGATAATTTCAGATTCTGAAATCATATCTAGCCAAAAGAAACAGTACTAGCCAAATAGTACAAATTTTGTCTTGAACTATTTACACAGTTAGTCAGATTATGACCAGAGGCTGACATAATAATGCAGTCAAAAACACAGTTTAGAATCTTCACATCATATTTAAAGACTGCAATTTCCTGGTTTGCCAAGTCCTTATTACCAATTGTGCTTAAAACAGTACAACTCAAAAAAGCAGCAACTTGAAATGCTCAAATCTGAAGCAAACCCTTTTCAAATATAAATGGTTACAAATTCTTTCTTAAAAGTAAATTACAATTTTAATCCTATAGGGTGAATATTAAATGCATCAGATACAAGGACTGCAAGCAAACATTGGCCATTTCTCTCAGCATTAAAAATGAGAAGAAACATGGCTAGAGACTGAGATTTACTGTATTTGATTGTAGTTTGCTACTGCTCAGACTATGAATCATTGCTATCATTTGAGAGTGCTTGTTGAGTTCGTCCTGCTGAGCTTGGACAAGGGCTTCTTTTTGTTGCAATTGTGTTTCTACCTGGGATTTCTGCACTTCTAGAGTTGACAACTGCAGGGCGAGACACAAAGTTAACATTTATTATAATAGACAGATCTGTAGAACACAGTTTATTAATGTGAAACAAAACTAACTGGTGGAGGTGGGGGTGGGAATGGTGCACGATAACAGAAAATAGTTTCAAATAAATAGAAATTGTTAAGTTCAAAAGTACCTTTACATCAAACTCTTGCATTCAATTTCATTAAACTGAACAAATTTAATACTTTCAACAAGTCCCTTATTTAGACTTGGTGCTTTGGGCATATCAGCACCCAAAGTGCAAGTTGAGCTCAGAATTACACTAGTTTCTAGAAGCAATTTTTGTTTATTTAACTGTCCGTTCATGTTCATTTGCACGTTGCCAAATGTAAAATCTGCCATGGACCAGACAACGTTTTGGAATTTTGTTTGGTAAGAAATGTGTTAAGGATTTTTTTTTAAATGTAATGTAGTAACCTGTTGCAGTTTTATTATCACAGCCGAAAATGGGTTGACAACAGAAATTTTTTTAAAGAGAGTCTGGTCCAACACATATGACTATAAATAAAACAAAAGATTACTCAGGAGTTTCACTGGTGCATTTCACTGGTGCACAGGAGACTTTCTTAGTTAAACACTGCTTTTCGTATTTGAAAGCTATGACCAGCCTTATAAATAAAAATAGAAATAAAAAAAATTTAAGAGTCTGCCCTAAGGCCCAAAGAAGAAATGGACAGAAACTATTAATAATGATTACTTTTATCTGCTACATGGCTTTGTGAACTATGGAAACTCGATACGTATTGGAATTCCAGTCATAAAGTTCTACATAAAATATTTTTCAATCCATCAAATCTGCACCCATCAAAAGCAAGTACATAACTATACGAATCCCATCTCATTCCATAGCCTGGAATGCCTTGGCATTGCAAGTGTACATCTAAATATTTCTTAAATGTTATGAGAATTGCTACTTTTACAGCCTTTGCAGGCAGTGAGTTTTCCCAGTTCCCACCACCCTCTTCATGGGGAAAAAAAAGACATCTCCTTCCATCTCTTCTAAACCTTCTGCCCGATGCCTTAAATTTATTCCTTCAATCATCGATCCCTCCACCAAGAGTGAATGTTTTTTCCCGTCTACCATTTTTGCTTCTAATTTCATAAATCTCAATCATGTCACCCTGCAGCCTCCTCTGCTCCAAGGAAAACAAGCACAGTCTGTCCAATCTTTCTTCACAATAAAATTCTCCAACCCACGCAACATATGGGCAGGCAATGGACTAGTGGCACTTGCTGGACGTTAACCCAGAGAACCAGATAATATTCTTGGACCCAGGTTCGAATCCCTCCGTAGCAGATGGTAGAATTTGAATTCAATAAAAATCTGGAATCAGGAGTCTAATAATGACCATGAGTTGATTGTCAGAAAAATACATCTGGTTCACTAACTTCTTTTAGGGAAGGAAACTGCCATCCTTATCTGGTCTGGCCTACATGTAACTCCAGATGTTGATTCTTAACTGCCCTCTGGGCAATTTGGGATGGGCAATAAATGCTGGCCTAGCAGCAACACCCTCATACTGGGATGAAATAAAGAAAAAATAATCCTGGTAAATCTTCTCTGCACCATTTTCAATGCAATCACTACAATGCAGATCTCAGAACTACACACAATACTGCTGTGGTTCTGTTCGCCGAGCTGGAAATTTTTGTTGCAAACGTTTCGTCCCCTGTCTAGGTGACATCCTCAGTGCTTGGGAGCCTCCTGTGAAGCGCTTCTATGGTGTTTCCTCCGGCATTTATAGTGGCCTGTCCCTGCCGCTTCCGGTTGACATCAACTAGCCACGAAACGACACGACCAGCTATCCCTAGTAGCCACACACGCAGACGACAAGCAACATGAATTTGACTGGGACAACACTACCATTATAGGGCAAGCGAAACAAAGAACAGCCAGGGAATTCCTAGAAGCATGGCACTCATCCACAAACTCCATCAACAAACACATAGACCTGGACCCAATATACCGGCCACTACAGCGGACAGCTGAAACTGACAACGGAAGCGGCAGGGACAGGCCACTATAAATGCCAGAGGAAACACCACAGAAGCGCTTCACAGGAGGCTCCCAAGCACTGAGGATGTCACCTCGACAGGGGACGAAACGTTTGCAACAAAAACTTCCAGCTCGGCGAACAAAACCACAGCAACGAGCACCCGAGCTACAAATCTTCTCACAAACTTTGAACTACACACAATACTCTAGCTGTAGCCTAATCAACATTTTATATAGTCCCAGCATCTCTGCTCTTAAACTTCATGCCTCAGCAAATGCATTTGAAATTTTGCAGGTTTGTTCAATTGCACTGGGGAAAAAAAAACAATGTAACCCATCAGAAATTCCAAACCAATAAATGTATTCAAATTAGTCATGAGTTTCAGAAGATTACTACAAGCTGAAAACAGAATGAAACATTGCGCAATATCTTGTAGTGTTTTGATTTTAAAGTATGTTCAATAGAGAATGCTTGACTATATGCAAAATGTTAGAAATGTATTTTTTTCAGAAAGCTAAATAGTAATTAAGTGAAATCAATTCCAGCCGTCAACTAAAAATAAATTTCTGGTGTGATTTAAAACAGAAAGCACTGGAAAAACTCAGCAGGTGTGGCAATATCGAGGGAGAAAAGGAGTTAGCTTATGAGTTGAAAAAAAAACTCTAACGTGAGTGGTTAGTTCATTTTGTAGAAAGTATCTCACCTCTTGACTTCCAATTTGCCATCTATAAGGCACAGGTCAGGAGGGTGATGGAATCAACTCAAGAATGTGGCAGCATGGAGGCTCATTGGTTAGCACTGCTGCCTCAAAGCGCCAGGGACCCAGGTTTGATTCTACCCTCAGGTGACTGCGTGTGGAATGTGCACATACTCTGTGCCTGTATGGGTTTCCTCCAGGTGCTCAGTTTTTCTCCCACAGTCCAAAGATGCACAGGTTAGGCTGATTAGCCATGATAAACTGCCCATAGAGTCCAGAGATGCGCAGGCTAGGTGGATTAACCATGAGAAATGCGAGGTTACAGGGACAGAGTAGAGGGGTGGGTCTGGGTGGGATGCTCTTCAGAGGGTCAGTGTAGACATGATGGACTGATTGACCCGTTTCCACACTGTAAGGATTCTAAGATTCTATGTGCAGTTTAGGTGGATTGGCCATGCTAAAGTTCCCATAGTGTGCAAGTTAAGTGAATTAGCCATAGGAAATGCAGTGTTAGGGTGGGGTGGGTTCTGAATGGGATTCTCTTTGGAGGGTTGGTATTGATTCGACAGACTGAATGGCCTGCTTCCACACTGTAAAGATCCTATGAAGAAGCTCAAGACCATCTTAGACAAAGTAACCTTCTTGACTGACACCCTATACACAAGCTTCAAGACCCATTCCCTCCGACACAGATGCATAGTGACAGCAGTGGAGGCCATATAAAACATGCACTGTAGAAACTTCCCCAAAGTTTCTGTTGTCATCTTCCAAACCTGCAAACTATCATGTAGAAGGACAAGGGCATTCAAACATCATCATCTGCCATTTCTCAAGTCACATAATACTTTTAGAAGGACACATCCTTTAAAGGGGATTTCTCAATTTCATTCAACCATTATTAAAGCTGTTAAGTATGAGTGTTAATTTACACAAAATTAGGGTATGTGCTCAAACTTGGAAAGGGACAGCTATCCAAAAAAATTGAAACAGAACTTATCAAATTATTCCGGCTGTGTTCAAGGCAGTGGTTAGGATATGTCTTCCTCTTTTTGGATATACCACTGTTCAAAGCAGCCATTTTGCATCCCTAATTAGATTTTAGTTACAAAGCAGTAAAACAGCTTGATATTCTCTCAGGTTAGACTCTGCTATACTGGTCTCGCCTGCAAATGGAGATGTATCCCCTGTGATCAGAAGTTTACTTTCACTATCAAATAGTCAGACACCATTGGAATAACTCAGTCCTCTCCAGAATCATACAATGACTCCAAATTAGTTACAATGTGGAGATGCCAGTGTTGAACTGGGGTGTACAAAATCAGAAGTCCACTTCATCTGACAAAGGAGCAGCACTTTCAAATAAATTTGTTGAACTATAACTTGGGGTCGTGTGACTTTTGACTATGTCCAAACCAGTTATCATAATCATTACATGCAATTCTCTAGTCTTCTGAAAGGCAGACTGAATAACTATTCGAAAGACATCAATTACCTTAATACTGAGCTCTTTCCTGGTTACCTCTGTCTTGCTAAGCTCCTTTTGGAGAACGCCAATAGCTTCTTCTAGATTCTCTTTTTCCTTCTCCGATATCTTTGTTTTTTCTTGCTGTGCCTTGAGCTTTTGTTCCAAACCTGTCAATCATTATAGGAAAAATGATTTAGTGGTTTGAAATTAATATGCAGAGTGCAAATATTATAATCAATTGCGCTCTTTTGTATTTGATGCCATTCTCCCACTGTGAAGCAGTTTCTCCTGTAACAAGGTGCTGAAATAACCCAGTGCTTGAGATTTTCCAATTCATCAGGATGCAAATTGAAGAAATTATTAAATGGAATCTTGTATTTGAACTGCTCTTTAATGGTGTTTTCTTTCCTAAAGCTATGTATTCATAAATGGTTGTTTCTTAATTCAATATTAGTACTCCAATACTATTCTATCCTCTAGTTCATTCAGTCTCTCCATGAACAATTTCTCCAATTACCCAGCAGCATTAGGGTTCTATCTAGTTAAATCAAATAGACTACAGAATTGTCCATAGCCATCCAGACTTGCCAATGTGCTAAATTGTGCTCAATGTGGACTTGTAAAACAAATGTATAAACGTATATCCATATATCTAGCCCCAAAACACGCTTATATTCGTCAGGAAACGAGATAGAAAAGAGTCTCTCTCCACAGATTGGCATTGTAAAGAAAAAACCCCGGCCAGTGGCTATTCTTGAAGGCAAAAGGATAAAGTACTTGATGTTCCAAAATTTGTGGGTCTGAGCGTCTGGTACCTGTTGTCAAATCACTAGTCATAAGTGGTTGACTCTAAAGGCACACAGCAATAGCTTGCTCAGAAGGGATAATCTTGAGATGCTCTTTAAATGGCCCATTCAAAAGAATGAATAGGTTTCAACTAATGTAGAGGGTTTTCTTTTCAATAATGAAAGAGATTGGCTGGGTAGGATGTTGTTTGAGTCGTATAGATGTGCAGCTTGAAAACAGACCCTTCGGTCCAATTCGCCCATGCTGACCAGATATCCCAACCCAATCTAGTCCCACCTACCAGCACACGACCCATTTCCCTCCAAACCTTTCCTATTCATGTACCCATCCAGATGCCTTTTAAATGCTGCAATTGTACTAGCCTCCACCACTTTCTCTGGCAGCTTATTCCATACAAATACCACCCTCTGCATGAAAAAGTTGCCCTTAGATCACTTTTATATCTTTCTTCTCTCACCCGAAACCTATGCCCTCAAGTTCTGCACTCCCCCACCCCAGGGAAAAGATCTTGTCTATTGACCCCATTCATGCCCCTCATGATTTTATAAACCTCTATTAGATCAACCCTCAGCCTCTGATGCTCTAGGGAAAACAGCCCCAGCCGATTCAACCTCTCCCTATAGCTCAAATCCTCCAACCCTGGCAACATCCTTATAGAATGAGGGAGGGGGTAAGGAATAAATGCTATGTGGAGATGGAGCCCAAAGAGAGACAAGAACAGTTGGATAGACAAAGCAGTGGATAATCATCAGACTAGAAGAATAACTGTTAATGGAGACTATTGTTAGTTAAAAATGGATTGAGCGTAATAGCAGATCATGTGAGAACAAGAGAGATGGAACGGATAGGTGGGAAGGGAGATTGGCAGTTAGGACAGGTCATGAGGACAGTACTGAGCTGGAAGGATGGAACTGGGGGAAGGGAAATGAAGAAACTGGTGAAGTCCGCATTGATGCCCTGGGGTTGAAGTGTTCAGAGGCAGAAGATGAGGCGTTCTTCCTCCAGGCGTCAGGTGGTGAGGGAGTGGCAGTGGAAGAGGTTCAGAACCTGCATATCCTCGGCAGAGTGGGAGGGGGAGTTAAAACGCTGGGCCACGGGGCGGTGGGGTTGATTGGTGCAGGTGTCCCAGAAATGTTCCCTGAAGCGCTCTGCAAGGAGGCGTCCAGTTTCCCCAATATAGAGGAGACCGCATCGGGAGCAACGGATACAATAAATGACATTGTGGATGTGCAGGTGAAACTTTGATGGATGTGGAAGGCTCCTTTGGGGCTTTGGATGGAGGTGAGGGAGGTGGTGTGGGCGCAGGTTTTGCAATTCCTGCGGTGGCAGAGGAGGGTGCCAGGATGGGAGGGTTGGTTGTTGGGGGGGCCTGGACCTGATCAGGTAGTCACGGAGGGAAAGGTCTTTGTGGAAAGCGGTGGGGAGGGAAATAAATCTCGGTTGGTGGGGTCCGTTTGGAGGTGGTGGAAATGTCAGCGGATGATGTGGTTAATGCGAAGGTTGGTAGGGTGGAAAGTGAGGACCAGGGGTGTTCTGTTCTTGTTACGGTTATAGGGGTGGGATTTGAGGGCGGAGGAGCGGGATGTGCATGAGATGTGTTGGAGGGCATCTTCAACCATGTGGGAAGGGAAATTGCGATCTCTAAAGAAGGAGGCCATCTGGGGTGTTCTGTGGTGGAACTGGTCCGCCTGGGAGCAGATACAGCAAAGGTGGAAGAATTGGGAATACGGGATGGAATTTTTGCAGGAGGTAGGGTGGGAAGAGGTATAATCCAGGTAGCTGTGGGAGTCAGTGGGTTTGTAAAAAATGTCAGTGTCAAGTCAGTCAACATTAATGGAAATGGAGAGGTCTAGGAAGGGGAGGGAGGTGTCAAAGATGGTCCAGGTGAATTTAAGGTTGGGGTGGAATGTGTTGGTGAAGTTGATGAACTGCTCAACCTCCTTGCGGGAGCACGAGGTGGCGCCGAAGCAGTCATCAATGTAGCGGAGGAAGAGATGGGGAGTGGTGCCGGTGTAACTACGGAAGATGGACTGTTCTACGTAGCCGACAAAGAGAGAGGCATAACTGGGGTCCATACGGGTGCCCATGGTTACCCTTTTACACCGGTTTGACATTTCCTCCACCACCAGAGATATGTTTCCCTTCCCACCCCTTTCCGCAAAGACCGTTCCCTCCTCTACACTGGGGAGACCAAATGCCTTCTCGCAGATCACTTCGGAGAACGTCTCCGGGACACCCATACCAATTAACCCAACCACCCCTAGGCCAAACATTGCAACTCCCCCTCTCACTCTGCTGAGGACATGCAGGTCCTGAGTCCCCCCCCACTGCCAGTCCCTCACCACATGATGCCCGGAAGTAGGACGCCTCATTTTCCACCCTGGGACCCTTCAATCCCATGGCATCAATGTGGACTTCACCAGTTTCCTCATTTCCCCTCCCCCCACCTTACCTCAGTTCCAATCTTCCAGCTCAGGACTGTCCTCATGACCTGCCCCACCTGTCAATCTTATTTCCCACCTATCCATTCCATCCTCCACTCCGACCTACCACCTTCATCCACCTATTGCACTCTCAGCTACCTTCTCCCCAGCCTCACCCCCCCACCCATTTATCTCTCTACCCACAAGGCTCCCAGCCTCATTCCTGAAGAAGAGCTTTTGCCCGAAACGTCAATTTTCCTGCTCCTCAGATGCTGCCTGACCTGCTGTGCTTTTCCAGCACCACTCTAATCTTGACTCTGATCTCCAGCATCTACAGTACCCACTTCTGCCTAACTATATCATAAATGAGGCTAATTACATTGTACTCCTGAGATCAGCCACTTCAAGCATATTTGCACAATTCAATGTTTCTGTTCAAACAATGAATAGAGACAACACTGTCATCAATAACAGATGTACCAAAAGACGTACCCAATAATTTAGCATCCTTTTCGTTTAACTGAATGCACAAATCGTTTTTCTGTGCTTCCAACTCTGCCAACTGAGCAAGGCATCTAAGATTCAAAAAAATGAAATGACAAGCTGTTTTGTGGTTTTCCTAATTAAAAAAAAACTTGATAAATGCATGACTTAAAGCCATTGTTACTGAATTCAGAACTGAGAGTAGATCTAATCAAAGGTAAGAATGTGGACTTACCTATCATTCTGTTGTTTAAGGGCATCAATGTGCTTTTTGAGCAATTCACTTTGTTTACTTAAGGAATTGTGTTCAGTCTGTAGTTCTTCAAGTTGCCTTTCGACTGTCTCAAGACTAAAATGAAATTTACGTAAACATACAAATCTGGAACTGGATTTATGGAACATATTTTCAAGAAGTTATTCAGTGAAAAATACACCTTGTTATGTATAATTAGAGCTACTGAAGTGTATTTATTTTTATTTGTTTATGGGATGTGGACTATGTCAGCTTGTCAGCTCAGCCAGCATTTATTGGAGATCCCTAATTTCCTTCAAAAGGAGATGTGGTTCAACTGGCCTCTTGAACTGCTACAATCCTTCGGGCATAAAAACACCCGAAGTGCTACCATGAAGACTTTTGCAGGATTTTGATATAGTGAAAGAATGGTGATATAATTGCAAGTTAGGATGGTGTGGGGCCTGGAGTGGACCTTGCAGGTGGTGGTGCTCCCATGCACCTGTTGCCTTTCACCTACTAGGTGGTAAAGATCATGGGATTAGTAGGTGCTATCAAAGGAAATTTGATGAGTTGCAGCACACGTTGAATGGTAGACACAAGCGCCACTGAATCAATGGTGAAGGAAATGCTGTTGGAGCTGCAGCCATCCATGTAAATAAGGGGTATTCATCACACTCCTGACTTGAGCCTCGTAGATGGAGCCGAGTTACACACCACAGAATTTCAGTTGTTGCACTCAGGATATATATAGCTGATTCAATTCAGCTTCTGTTCAATTATAATCCACAGGACATTTAAAGTGGAGGGGTTCAGTGATTGTAATGCCACTGAAAATTATAGGGAGATGGCTTGGGGTTTTCTCCTGTTGCAGATAGTCATTGTATTACATTTGAGTGGTAAGAATCAGTTATGAGCGGTTAACAGTCAAAGCCAGGATGTTGTCCAGGTCTTGCTGCATTTGGACACAAACAGCTTCAATACCTGAGGAGTCGCAAGGGTGCTGAATCTTATATGATCATCAGCAACATCGCCAGTTTTGACCTCATGATGGAGAGAGATCCTTGATGCAGCTGGACCTAGGATATTACTCTGAAGAACCCTTGTATTGAATTCCTGGACTCTATGACTTTCGTTAAATACAATAAAACTCATTTGTGCTAATGTTCTGTGCTACCATAAAAGAGTAGATTAATTGTTGTCTATGAACATGGATGCTACTGCTGTAATTCATTTCACAGAATTATTACATTGCAAATCATTTGGCTTATTACGACGGCAGCCAAGGATTATTGCACAAAACAATATCAGAAATCACTAAACCTTACTTTTGAGCAAGACCTTTAGAAGTAACCTTTAAGGACTCATGCTCTTCAGAAATAGCCTGCAATTTACAATTATGCTGATAAAGTTCTTCAATATCAGCTTTGGCACGGTCGGATTCCAACAGTTGGGTCTTCAGTACTCCATCAAGTTCTTCATTTTTTCTCTCTGCATCCATTAGAAGTGAAGCTAACTGTCGTGCCTACAACAATAAAAACCTAATAATTCATGATATGTAATAATTCAGACTAAATATCATATTATTGATGAACTATAAAATATTTATAAAAATATTTAATGATTGATCGTTGTTGTTCACTTCCATAGAATAAAAGAACTTCAGACGTTAGAGATTTCTATAGTACTAACATCTCTTATTTGATTACCTTTTTACTTTCCATTTCATAGATATTGGCATAGCTAAACCACCAATCTGTGCCTTATCTTGCTATACTTCATAAATCCATAAAACTAGAAAAATTGCAAGCTCGAGAATTAGTCTACTTTTGACAAAACTTTTACAATGAACAAACCCGAATTGTGCAATTTAAGAGAACAGATGAGAAAAAGCTGTATTCAAAATACCTCGGCTTCTGCATGGGCTCTCTGACAGCGGTACTGGGCGATCAAACGATCCGCCTGTGCTAGGGCCAATGCCTTGGCTTCCAATAAGTCCTGTAAACGGTTTTCTTTGGACTAAGCAAAATAAAAGCTTGATCTTAAATTATATTCATGCTAAACATTTTTTTTCCTGAAATGTGTTTCAATATTAACAAAGTCTGCAGTGTTCTAAAATCTGTAAATCAAATGCATATATGCACTCTGTTGACATGCCCAATTACAGTGAAGAGAGAAATGCAAATGAATAAATAATGGGACAGCCACTTCGACATGAACGTTATCACTTTGTAATGTTATAGAAACAGGAGACACAAGTGGTCTTTGATGCATCCTCCAATCTCCACATGCAAGCAACACAAAAGAAAAGAAATAAATTACAGATAAACTGTGGGCAACCATGACCAAAATTATCCCCCAAAATAAGTATGTTGCACTATAATGGGGAATAAAAAAATGGCAACTTATTTAAACCTATAATTAGATCATTCTTCATGGTTTAGGGTACTATAACACCCCAAAAGTAACAGATTATCAAGTTGCTAATGGGAGAATAGACCTTCTAACAGTCTCATAAGCAGGAGGGAATTGAACAAAGACCTTTTCAGGAAAATGAAAAAAGGAAATTGCTTCCCTGCTATTTCATATCTTTCAACTGTCAGTTTCAAATAGGAAAGAAGCGGTCTCACTTCAAAAATAGATACATTTTGAGCCATTTCACCCATAAACCAGAAAAAACAAATTGAGATATTACATAATGGTGGAAAAACCTCACAATTTTGGGCTTGTGTGAAGTGGATTGACTAATATTAGAATTAGAATCCCTACAATGTGGAAACATGCTATTCGGCCCAACAAGTCCACACCGACCCTCTGAAGATTAAACCACCTAGACCTATTCCCCTACTCTATATCTACCACTGACTAATGCACCTAACCTACACTATGGGCAATTTAACATGGCCTATTCACCTAACCTCACATATTTGGACTGTGGGAGGAAACCAGAGCACCTAAAGGAAACCCACGCAGACACTGGGAAAACGTGCAAACGCCACACAATCACCTGAGGTTGGAATCGAACTAGAGTCCCTGGAACGGAGAGACAGCATTGCTAACACTGAGCCACCGTGCTGACCTCATTATCTATTTAACCATTCAGCCAACTGATTTAAGTTGGTTGTTGAACTGTAAATAGCTCAAGCCAAGCTGTTTCATCAATGTTGCTCAATAACAGAAAGTAATTTTTTCCCCCGAATGTTTCTTCTCTACCCTTAGCTAGACTGCACTAGTACCTTATTTTCAACCAAAAGCATTCTTATGAAGTTTACCTCCAATTAATGTTCTAAATTTATAACCTTTCAGCCTTTTTTAATCAGCATAATCCTTCATATTCCCAGTTTTTTGCTGCGGCAACTGTAAATTTTATGTTTTGTAGAGACCTTCTTTTAAGCTTAATTGGCTGACTGGAAGGGCAGGTTGGGTGGGATAGATTTAATTGAGGTTCACCATCCATTTCCACTGACAGTAGTAGACATTTAGAATAAATTTTTAAACGTATTTACTGTCACATTTTAAAAATATCAACTGAAAATATACATGTCTAAGTGCATTTGTTGTCATTGCACTGCCCCAATGGGCTTTGAGTGTAAATTGATAACTGATTCAAAAACACAGATGATTTAGTGGAGGAGGATAAAGGGAATAAAAGTAACAGAAAAAAGGGTTCTTGTGGCAGTAGTAGTGCCCATATCTCTGGATCAGAAGGCCTTTGTTCAACTCCCACCTGCTTATGAGAAACTGTTGGAAGGTCTATTGTCCCATTAGCACCTTGTTTATCTGTTACTTTTGGGGTGTTATAGTGCCCTAAACCATGAAGATTAATGTAAATATTGGTTTAAGTAAGTTGCCATTTCTGTGATCCCCATTATCATTTCCTCAGTTGCATCCTGCAAGAGACCCACACTTAACTACTTTCTTTTTATATACCAGTAGGTCTTATTAGTCTTTATATTTATTAACAATTAATTCCACTATAATTTGTTTTTAACTCACTTAAATTATTTATTTTTTCATCTGCCGTTGGTTCTTAATTCTCTGGCAATACACTTGCTTTGTGGGCCTTAGTATTTGAGTGATGATAGATTATTAGGCTGATTTCAAAAATGTTACATTATACAATAAAAGGACACTACTTCAGTCTTGAAGTGCTAAAAAAAGCCGCTAATGTTATCTGCTACTACAGTGTAAGTGCTGCATCAAACTAAAGAACAATTCAACAATCCCTTCACAATCTGGATTTCTGTTGTCAGAAAACATCCTGCAAAAGAAACTGCACAAATGAGAGAAAGTTTTAAAATATCCTCAGATCTTTAGAAGTTATTTTCTAACTTTTAAAATAAGGCCTCATTGTGCAATACATGATTTCTGTTTCTGTAACATGTAGCATGTAGAATTACCAACTTTTAATTGTTACTTACAGCGAGAGATGAAAGTTTCTGTTCATACACATCCATCACATCTGACAGTCTCACATCCTTAACTTGTTCCTTCACCTTTATTCAGCCAAATAAAAAACACAAATTATTTCAGGATTTTTGGCTTAGCCATTAAAAAACCAAACCAGTTTATAAATATTCATAGTTTACATAAAACAACTGACAACAAAACTTAAATTATAAGAGAGTTCTGATGAAGAGTGACCAGACTTGAAACTTTATCTCTGGTTTGTCAATCAGATGTTGCTGAGTTTCACCAACAATTTCTGTTTTTGGTATTACATTATAACCACATGGCAGATAAGTTTAGTACTTATGCTTTGAGCCAGTTTTCAATACAACAAACTTTGCTTTAACTAGCACCTTATTAAAGGCACATTTGATAAACTGGCAAAATTATGCACCTCAGATACCATGAAGTTTATTGTATTAATTTGTCCAATTATGATAGTTCTTTTATATTTATTTACTCCACCATTCACCTGTTATTCAATTGAATGACCACACAAAGATCAACAATTAATTCGATTTCGAGTCAATATCTCCTCAAATATGTGAGCTGCCATGATATCAGAGTAAATCAGTTGAGGGTGTAAATAAGAAGGCCCTCTGCCGATAGGTTTTATAATAATGCAGCTTTGCTTTAAATTTGTGATCTATACTGTAAATAAAGTATAACAGTAAAGTGTATACACCTTGTATTATGTTTTTATTATTTAGTGTGATTTTAGTGGTTATGTGAATGTATTGATTATCTGGAATATATGATCAATTGGCACACTCCTGCTCCCATAGGTGCCAGTTAATAAAAGGTTTACTGTATATACAATTCAAGAAACACTATTAAAACATTTTCAATTTTTCCACACAATTCTGACACTCAAGAGGCTCCATCTAGGATAAAGCAGCCCACTTGACTAACATCCCAACATCATTTTGAATATTTACTCCACCATCACGCAACATGGCTCTATTTACAAGATATCATTTACAAAATACACTGTTGTGTACTTTTTTTCTAACAGCACCTGCCCATCTGGCAACCTCTACCAACTTGAAGGGCAAAGACAGCAGATATACAGGAACACTATGCCACGTCACAACTCATCATTTACTCCACCATTCACCTGTTATTCAACTGAATGACCACACAAAGAACAACAATTAATTAAGTATAACATAGCTAAGATAAGTGGGAAAACTGAGGACTGGGAAGCTTTTAAAGAGCAACAGAGGATTACTAAGAAAGAAATACACAGAGGAAAAATGAGGTACGAAGGTAAACGGGCCAAGAATATTAAGGAGGATAGTAAAAGCTTTTTTAGGTATGTGCAAGGCAAAAAAAATGGTTAGGACAAAAATTGGGCCCTTGAAGACAGAAACAGGGGAATATATTACTAGGAACAAAGAAATGGCAGAGGAATTAAATGGGTACTTCAGATCTGTGTTCACTTGGGAAGACACAAGCAATCTCCCTGAGGTAACAGTGGCTGAAGGACCTGAACTGAAGGGAATTTATATTTGCCAGGAATTGGTGTTGGAGAGACTGTTAGGTCTGAAGGTTGATAAGTCTCCGGGGCCTGATGGTCTGCATCCCAGGGTACTGAAGGAGGTGGCTCAGGAAATCGTGGATGCGTTGGTGATTATTTTCCAGAGTTCAATAGATTCGGGGTCGGTTCCTGAGGATTGGAGGGTGGCTAATGTTATACCACTTTTTAAGAAAGGTGGACGAGAGAAAGCAGGTAATTATAGACCAGTTAGTCTGACCTCAGTGGTGGGAAAGATGCTGGAGTCTATTATAAAGAATGAAATTACGGCACATCTGGATAGCAGTAACAGGATAGGACAGAGTCAGCATGGATTTATGAAGTGGAAATCATGCTTGACTAATCTTCTTGAATTTTTTGAGGATGTAACTATGAAGTTGGATGAGGGAAATCCAGTAGATGTAGTGTACCTGGACTTTCAGAAAGCTTTTGATAAAGTCCCACACAGGAGGTTAGTGAGTAAAATTAGGGTGCATGGTATTGGGGGCAAAGTACTAGATTGGATTGAAAATTGGTTGGCTAATAGGAAACAAAGGGTAGTGATAAACGGCTCCATTTCGGAATGGCAGGCAGTGACCAGTGGGGTACCGTAGGGATCCGTGCTGGGACCACAGCTTTTTACAATATATGTTAATGATATAGAAGATGGTATCAGCAATAACATTAGCAAATTTGCTGATGATACAAAGCTGGGTAGCAGGGTGAAAAGTGATGAGGATGTTAGGAGATTACAGGGTGACCTGGACAAGTTAGGTGAGTGGGCAGATGCATGGCAGATGCAATTTAATGTGGATAAATGTATGGTTATCCACTTTGGTAGCAAGAACAGGAAGGCAGACTACTACCTGAATGGAATCAATTTATGTAAAGGGGCAGTATAGAGAGATCTGGGTGTTCTTGTACACTAGTCAATGAAGGCAAGCATGCAGGTACAGCAGGTAGTGAAGAAGGCTAATAGCATGCTGGCTTTCATAACAAGAGGAATTGAGTATAGAAGCAAAGAGGTGCTTCTGCAGCTGTACAGGGCCCTGGTGAGACCACACCTGGAGTACTGTGTGCAGTTCTGGTCTCCAAATTTGAGAAAAGACATTCTGGCTATTGAGGGAGTGCAGCGTAGGTTCACGAGGTCAATTCCTGGAATGGCAGGATTACCTTACACTGAAAGACTGAAGCGACTGGGCTTGTATACCCTTGAGTTTCGAAGATTGAGAGGGGATCTGATTGAGACGTATAAGATTATAAAAGGATTGGACACTCTGGCAGTAGGAAACATATTTCCACTGATGGGTGAGTGCCGAACCAGAGGACACAGCTTAAAAATACGGGGTAGACCATTTAGGACAGAGCTCAGGAGAAACTTCTTCACCCAGAGAGTGGTGGCTGTGTGGAATGCTCTGCCACAGGGGGCAGTGGAGGCCCACACTCTGGATTCATTTAAGAAGGAGTTGGATAGAGCTCTCAAAGATAGTGGAATCAAGGGTTATGGAGATAAGGCAGGAACAGGATACTGATTAGGAATGATCAGCCATGATTATATTGAATGGCGGTGCAGGCTTGAAGGGCTGAATGGCCTACTCCTGCGTCTATTGTCTATTGACCCAGAAAGATATCAATGTTCTTTCTTGATCAGAGGGTCAAAATCATGGCGTTCCTTTCCTATTTCCACATAGGTGCATCAGTTCAAGATGGTAGTTACTCACTTCTTCTCAAGAACATTTACGAGCAAGTAATAAATGCTGATCTTGCAGTGATATCCATATCCCATGACTAAACAGAAAGATTACATGAGATACATCGTGGCTCAACAGCATTTCCAACACCCTCTAATAAAGAGTTAGCATCAACTAGATTTCAGCACAATATTAAAAGGTAAATGATAACATTGACAAATACGTTATATATCCAATGAACATGCAATACAAACCTCCACTCCTAATTGCAATTTATCAATTAACTCATGGATATTAGATCTGGCAACATTGGTTGTACTTGAACATTTTGATCTGACAAAGCTTGCTGAATGCTGATGGACTGGAACTTTTTTCATTACATGGTCAGTGTTCTGCTGTTTATAAGCATTATTCGCAGCAATGCTTTCTCCAAGCCTAAAAAGAACAAAGCAGCATGAATGCAAAATGTATTCTCACTCTTTACTATATTCAGGACAGCATACACTCTCATTCTACTGGAGTATAAGAAATTTTACATTTTTATAGCAGTTACAAAATTTATAGGATTTGCGACATAAAAGTTTCAACACTCAAAATCTTAAGACCATAAGACATAGGAGTGAGTGGAAGTAAGGCCATTTGGCCCATCGAGTCCACTGCACCATTCAATCATGGCTGATGGGCATTTCAACTCCACTTACCCGCATTCTCCCCGTAGCCCTTAATTCCTTGTGACATCAAGAATTTAATCAATCTCTGCCTTGAAGACATTTAGCGTCCCGGCCATCACTGCACTCCGCGGCAATGAATTCCACAGGCCCACCACTCTCTGGCTGAAGAAATGTCTCTGCATTTCTGTTCTGAATTTACCCCCTCTAATTCTAAGGCTGTGTCCACGGGTCCTAGTCTCCTTGCCTAACAGAAACAATTTCCTAGCGTCCACCCTTTCCAAGCCATGTATTATCTTGTAAGTTTCTATTAGATCTCCCCTTAATCTTCTAAACTTCAATGAATACAATCCCAGGATCCTCAGCCCTTCCTCGTATGTTAGATCTACCATTCCAGGGATCATCTGTGTGAATCTCCGCTGGACATGCTCCAGTGTCAGTATGTCCTTCCTGAGGTGTGGGGACCAAAACTGGACACAGTACTCCTAATGGAGCCTAACCAGAGCTTTATAAAGTCTCAGTAGCACAACGGTGCTTTTATATTCCAACCCTCTTGAGATAAATGACAACATAGCATTCGCTTTCTTAATCACGGACTCAACCTGCATGTTTACCTTTAGAGAATCCTCGACTAGCACTCTCGGATCCCTTTGTACTTTGGCTTTATGAATTTTCTCATCGTTTAGAAAGTAGTCCATGCTTGTATTCTTTTTTCCCCAAAGTGCAAGACCTCGCATTTGCTCACATTGAATTCCATCAGCCATTTCCTAGACCACTCTCCCAAACTGTCTAGATCCTTCTGCAGCCTCCCCACTTCCTCAGTACTACCTGCCTATCAGCAAACTTCGCTAGAATGCCCCCAGTCCCTTCATCCAGATCATTAATATATAACGTGAACAGCTGCGGCCCCAACACTGAACCCTGCGGGACACCGCTTGTCACTGGCTGCCATTCCGAAAAAGAACCTTTTATCCCAACTCTCTGCCTTCTGTCAGACAGCCAATCCTCAATCCATACCAGTAGCTCATCTCGAACACCATGGGCCTTCACCTTGCTCAGCAGCCTCCCGTGTGGCACCTTATCAAAGGCCTTTTGGAAGTCTAGATAGACCATATCCACTGGATTTCCCTGGTCTAACCTACTTGTCACCTCTTCAAAGAATTCCAACATGCACGACCTCCCCTTACTAAATCCATGTTGACTTGTTCTAATCCGACCTGCTCTTCCAAGAATTTAGAAACCTCATCCTTAATGATGGATTCTAGAATTTTACCAACAACCGAGGTTAGGCTAATTGGCCTATAATTTTCCATCTTTTGTCTTGATCCTTTCTTGAACAAGGGGGTTACAACAGCGATCTTCCAATCATCCGGGACTTTCCCTGACTCCAGTGACTTTTGAAAGATCTCAACCAACGCCTCCGCTATTTCCTCAGCCACCTCCCTCAGAACTCTAGGATGTAGCACATCGGGGCCAGGAGATTTATCAATTTTAAGACCTTTTAACTTTTCTAGCACTTTCTCTTTTGTAATGGCAACCATACTCAACTCAGCCCCCTGACTCTCTTTAATTGTTGGGATATTACTCATGTCTTCCACTGTGAAGACTGACGCAAAGTATTTATTAAGTTCTCCAGCTATTTCCTTATCTCCCATCACTAGGCTTTCAGCATCAGTTTGAAGTGGCCCAATGTTTACTTTTGCCTACTCTTACAACAGTTTTAAACTTAAAATCAAAATTTACTGGGGAAGAAATTAAATTTGATGTTACTCATCTTGTAACAGCTTTTGCATTCTATTTTAAGATCATTTATTATTGGCACTTAAGCACCCAAATAATTTATTTCAGTTAAACCACAAAAGCCATAAAATCCTAAAGCTCTTCCCACACCTCAACTTAGTTCAATAGATGGTACTGTGAATGATTACACTGCAGGATTCATTAAACATCCATTGCATTTTGCAACACAGTGCATACTTCTGAACTAAAATACATTTTTTGTGCATTAAAAGACAAAGCAAAATTTTGATTCTATTTAGGCTCCTGAGCCCAACCAACCACAGCCACCTTCCAGTTGACAAAATGCCAGCAACCTGAAATATTAACTCACTTTTCCTCTCCACAGATGCTTTCAGATCTGAATATTTCAAGCAGTCTTTTAACTTCTAATTTACAGCTTCTGAAATACTGTTGTGTCCTGGCCCTTAAAGCCTAAGGGGGTCAAGGGTTAGGGAACATTGGGAAGAAGATAGTTGACTCAAAGTGCCACATCCAAAGGTTATTGAACAAAGTAAAAACTCATGGTATATGGGGTAACATATTGACACAGAAGATGGTTCAGCTAACAGGACAGGAATCATAATGGCTTCTGCAGGTTGAGAGGATATAATAACTGGTATTTTTGCCTCCATCTCTCAAGTCACTTGTGTAGTTGTCAAATTTGCTGATGACAAAAGATAGAAAAGGAAATCATGAAGAGAACATAAAGTAGCTAATAAAAGTTAGAGATAGAATCAAGTGAGTGGGCAAAAATATGGCAAATGGAGTAGAATGGAGGAAAAATGTGCAATTTTCCATTTTGGCAGCAAAAATAAACATCTAATCGCAATGTCATAGAGATGTACAGCATGGAAACAGTCCCTTCAGTCCAACCCATCCATGCCGACCAGACATCCCAACCCAATCTAGTCCCACCTGCCAGCACCTGGCCCATATCCCTCCAAACCCTTCCTATTCATATATCCATCCAAATGCCTCTTAAATGTTGCAATTGTACCAGCCTCCACCACATCCTCTGGCAGCTCATTCCATATACGTACCACCCTCTCCGTGAAAAAGTTGCCCCTTAGGTCTCTTTTATATATTTCCCCTCTCACCCTAAACCTATGCCCTCTAGTTCTGGACTCCCCGACCCCAGGGAAAAGACTTTGTCTATTTATCCTATCCATACCCCTCATAATTTTGTAAACCTCTATACGGTCACCCCTCAGCCTCCGATGCTTCAGGGAAAACAGCCCCAACCTGTTCAGCCTCTCCCTGTAGCTCAGATCCTCCAACCCTGGCAACATCCTTGTAAGTCTTTTCTGAACCCTTTCAAGTTTCACAACATCTTTCTGATAGCAAGGAGATCAGAATTGCACGCAATGTTCGAACAGTGGCTTAACCAATTTCCTGTACAGAAGAATCTGGGTGCCCTAGTGCATAAATTACAAGGGGCTGGTAAGAAGGCACAGCAAGCATTAAGATAGATAATGGAATGTTATCATTTATTACTAGGAGAACAAAATGAAGCAGGTTATACTTCAGTTATACTGGGTATTAGTGCAACCACATCTGAAGTAGTGTGCAGTATTGGTCACATTATTTAAGGAAGTAACTGCATGGGAAACAGTTCAAAGAAGGTTTGTCAATACATGGAATAAACAGGTTGATCCATAAGAAAAGGCTGAATAGGCTGGCCTTACATCCACTCAAGTTTAGTGGAGTTAGAGGTGACTTGACTTGATTGAACTATATAAAAGCTCAAAAGGTCTTGACAGGATGAATATGGGAAGAACATTTTCTCTTACAAAGGGATCTAGAAGTAGGGATCACTGTTAAGGGATTATCCATGTAAAATAGAGGGAAGGCAGAAGTCTCCCTGAAAAAGGTGTTGAAAACAAAGTCTTTGAATACTTTTAAGGCAGAAGTGCATTGATTCTTAGTAAGCAAGAGGGAACAATTATCAGAGGTAAGTAGAAATGCAAATTTGAGATTACAGTTAAATTAGCCACTATCTGATAATGACAAAAATAAAGGCCCAAGGTACAGAATGACCTACTCCTGCTCCTCGTCTGTATATCAAATGCCTTTCCTGTCACTAGCAGCACCAAGGAAGATCACGTATTGGGTCCAGCTGCATTTGCTGTCTATTTCTCAGCCATATATGCTTCACATTGTTAGGAAGGAGAGATCACATTTCAAGTGAAACATAGTCTAAGTAAATACTTCAGGGATTTTGGAGGCAGCATTGAAATTTGGTGCAGAGGACAAGGGGTGCTTTTTCTTTTTTTTTTTAATTAGCTCAGTTTGCAAGGTTTTTTTTTACAAACAGGATGAACTGAAGCTGAGGACTGGGGGCAGAGCACAAATCAAAGAGTAACATCACAGAAAAACTGTTTCATTGATTAGTAATAGCTGCTAATTTGACTACTGGGATAGATTACTTTCAGATTGTGTGCAAATGGCAGAAATATTTACACAGATTACAAACCAAAAGATCAGTAAGAATTTTTAAAACAATAAATTAAGAAATAAGTAAATGAAATAGGCCAAGCAATTTATTGTACTTGCATGATGTGGGAAGCAGTGGACCACACTGTAGTTCATAGTAATTACATTTGTAAAAGAAATTGCCTGCTTGAGGAACTCTAGACTCAGATTTGATGAGCTGGAGCCTGAGCTTCGAACACTGCAACACAGTTTGGGGAAGAGTTATGTGGACATTGTGTTTCAGGAGGCAGTCAAATGCCTTGGGTTGACCACCTCAAGTTTGGTCAGTGCTCAGCAACAGGAGGATGTGACTGCAAGCGACGCAGACAGAAGTTTCCAGCAGGTAGTGCTGAAGGATCCTCAGCCCTTGGACTTGTCTAACAGGTTTGTGATTCTTGCTTCTTCTGCAGACGAGAGTGGAGGTTATAAAGAGGATGAGCAAACTAACCATAGCACCATGATAAAGGGAACTGTTCAAGAAGGGGGAAGAAAAGAAAAAAGTAGTTGTGATCAGGATAACATAGTCAAGGGAATAACACTTTTCTGTAGTCAGGTTTGAGAGTCCCAAAGGCTGTGCTGCCTGCCTGGTGCTTGGGCTGCAGAAGGACTTGGGAATGGAAAGGAAATATCCAGTTGTCGTGGTGCATGTAGGTACCAATGATATAGATAGAAAGAGGAAAGAGGTTTTGCTGAGGGAATATGAACTTAGGGCTAAATCACACACAGAACTAAAAAGGTAACAATCTCAGTAATGAAAATGGTCCCATAGTCATTATAGAAACATGATTACAAGGAAATCAAAACTGGGAACTTAACATTCAAGGATATTTAACCTTTCAATAAGACAGGAGGGATGGAAAAGGCGATGGCATAGCACTGCTGACAACAGATGAAATGAGGACAACTGTGACAGATGATCTGGGTTTGGATGATAAAGTCCATTTGGGGAGAGGTTAAAAAACAACTAAAAGATAACATTACTTCTACCAACATATAGACACAAACACTAACCACCCTGTGGAAAAAACTACAAAATTAACAAATAATTGGGAGCATGTAAAAAGAATAAAACAATAATTATGGGAGACTTTAATTTTCATGTTGATTGGGTTAGTCACATTGGAAAGAATAGCTGCAACAACAAATTCATAAAGCGCATTCCTAGAGAAATGTGAGATGGAGCCAATCAGGGAGCATGCTAGCTTGGATCTGGTAACAGGTAACAAGGAAGGTTTGATAAATGATCAGAGTAGAAGTAGTGCTCATAACATGAGTAATTTAACATTCAGCCTGAAAGTGAGAAACCTGAGTTGGAACCAACTGTGTAAGTTAAATAAAGGGAATTACAATGAAATGAGGGGGAGAGTTACCTGGATGCTTTGTTTCAGGAGGCAGTCACACCTGGGAGATTAAGTAATTCACATTCAGCTAGTGATCAGGCACAAAAGAGTGTGACTGTAAGTGAGGCAGGTAGGGGGAACCGGAGTTCAGGAGTGGAGGAGCCTCAGCCCTTGACCTTGTCCAACAGGTACGAGATTCTTGCTCCCTGTTCGGACGAGGAAAAGGGCTCTGGACAGGATGAACCAACTGACCAAGGCACCATGGTGCAGAAGGCCATTCAAGAGGGGGGAGCTAATAGACAAGTAGTGGTTATAGGGGATTCTATAATTAGGGGGACAGATAGTATCCTTTGCAAGCCGGATCGGGAGTCTCGCATGGTGTGTTGCCTGCCCGGTGCCAGGGTGCGAGACATCTCCGACCGGCTTGAAAGGATATTGGAGCGGGAGCGGGAGGGAGAGGATCCAGTTGTTGTGGTCCACGTTGGTACCAACAACATAGGTAAGACTAGGGTGGAGGACCTGTTTGGGCATTACGAAGCACTAGGCAGGAAATAGAAGCACAGGTCCTCAAGGGTCATAATCTCTGGATTACTGCCCGAGCCACGTGCCAATTGGCATAGGGACAAGAAAATTAGGCAAGTAAACACGTGGCTAAGGGATTGGTGTGGGAAAGAGGGATTCCACTTCATGGGGCATTGGCATCAGTTTTGGAACAGGGGGGATCTGTACCGTTGGGACGGTCTCCACCTGAACCGATCAGGTACCAATGTTCTACCGAAGAGGATAAATAGGGTGGTCAGTAGGACTTTAAACTTCTGAGTTGGGGGGAAGGGAAAGTGAAAGCGACAGGGAGTATGGAGGTAAATGGCAAGATAAGCAGCAGGATAGCATGCTTCCAGGCGGATTTAAAATTGAGGCAGACTGAGAATACAGTAAAAAGCAAGGATAATTTAGGACATATGACTTCCAACATCTCTAATGATAAGGAAGTTAGCATTAAGGCACTTTACCTGAATGCTCGTAGCATTCATAACAAAGCCGATGAACTAATGGCACAGATAATAGTGAATGATTATGATGTAGTAGGCATCACAGAGACTTGGTTACAGGGGGGTCAGGACTGGCAGTTAAACCTCCATGGTTTTTCAACTTATCGAAAAGACAGATGTGGGCAGAGGGGGTGGGGTTGCCTTGTTAGTTAAGAACAAAATTAAATCTATGGTATTGAATGACATAGCGTCGGATGATGGGGAGTCTGTGTGGGTGGAATTGAGGAACCACAAAGGCAAAAAATATATAATTGGAGTTGTGTATAGACCTCCTAACACTGGTCAGGACCAGGGACGCAACATGTACCGGGAAATAGAGAAGGCATGTCAGAAAGGCAAGGTTACATTGATCATGGGAGACTTCAATATGCAGGTGGACTGGGTAAATAATGTTGCTAGTGGATCTAAAGAAAGGGAATTCATGGAATGCTTACAGGATGGCTTTTTGGAACAGATTGTCATGGAGCCCACAAGAGAGCAGGCTATTCTGGACCTAGTGCTTTGCAATGAACCAGACTCTATAAAAGATCTTAAAGTAAGGGAACCCTTAGGAAGTAGCGACCATAATATGGTAGAGTTCAATCTGGAGTTTGAAAGGGAGAAGGCAAAATCGGATGTAATGGTGTTACAGTTGAATAAAGGTAATTATGAGGGCATGAGAGAGGAACTGACTAAAATAGACTGGAAGCAGAGGCTAACCGGGAAGACAGTAGAGCAAAAATGGCAGGAGTTTGTAGGTATAATTGAGGACACTGTACAGAGGTTCATTCCCAAGAAAAGAAAGATTAACCGGGGAGGGATTAGACAACCTTGGCTGACAAAGGAAGTCAGGAAATGTATTAAAGAAAAAGAGAGATCCTATAAAGTGGCTAAGAACAGTGGGAAATCAGAAGATTGGGAAGGATACAAAAGCAAACAGAGGATAACAAAGAGTGTAATAAGAAATGAGAGGATCAAATATGAAGGTAGGCTAGCCAGTAATATTAGAAATAATAGTAAAAGTTTCTTTCAGTACATAAGAAACAAACGACAGGCAAAAGTAGACATTGGGCCACTTCAAACTGATGCAGGAAGCCTGATGGGAGATAAGGAAATAGCAGGAGAACTTAACAAGTACTTTGCGTCAGTTTTCACAGTGGAAGACATGAGTCATATCCCAAAAATTAAAGGATGTCACGGGGCTGAGTTGAGTATGGTTGCCATTACGAAAGAGATAGTGCTAGAAAAGTTAAAAAGTCTTAAAATTGATAAATCTCCTGGCCCCGATGGGATACACCCTAGAGTTCTGAGAGAGGTGGCTGAGGAAATAGCAGAGGCATTGGTTGAGATCTTTCAAGAGTCACTGGAGTCAGGAAAGGTCCCGGATGATTGGAAGATGGCTGTTGTAACCCCCTTGTTCAAGAAAGGATCAAGGCAAAAGATGGAAAATTATAGGCCAATCAGCTTAACCTCGGTTGTTGGTAAAATTCTAGAATCCATCATTAAGGATGAGGTTTCTAAATTCTTGGAAGAGCAGAGTCTGATTAGAACAAGTCAACATGGATTTAGTAAAGGGAGGTCATGCCTGACAAACCTGTTGGAATTTTTGAAGAGGTAACAAGTAGGTTAGACCAGGGAAACCCAGTGGATGTGGTCTATCTAGACTTTCAAAAGGCCTTTGATAAGGTGCCACACGGGAGGCTGCTGAGCAAGGTGAGGGCCCATGGTGTTCGAGGTGAGCTGCTGGGATGGATTGAGGATTGGCTGTCTAACAGAAGGCAGAGAGTTGGGATAAAAGGTTCTTTTTCAGAATGGCAGCCGGTGACGAGCGGTGTCCCGCAGGGTTCGGTGCTGGGGCCACAGCTGTTCGCATTATATATTAATGATTTGGATGAGGGAACCGGGGGCATTCTAGCGAAGTTTGCCGATGATACGAAGTTAGGTGGACAGGCAGGTAGTACTGAGGAAGTGGGGAGGCTACAGAAGGATCTAGACAGGTTGGGAGAGTGGTCCAGGAAATGGCTGATGGAAGTTAACGTGAGCAAGTGCGAGGTCTTGCACTTTGGCAAAAAGAATAAAAGCATAGACTACTTTCTAAATGGTGAGAAAATTAATAAAGCCAAAGCACAAAGGGATCTGGGAGTGCTAGTCGAGGATTCTCTAAAGGTAAACATGCAGGTTGAGTCTGTGATTAAGAAAACGAATGCAATGTTGTCTCTTATCTCAAGAGGGTTGGAATATAAAAGCAGAGATGTACTACTAAGACTTTATAAAGCTCTGGTTAGGCCCCATTTGGAGTACTGTGTCCAGTTTTGCTCTCCACACCTCAGGAAGGACATACTGGCACTGGAACGTGTCCAGCGGAGATTCACACGGATGATCCCTGGAATGACAGGTCTAACATATGAGGAACGGCTGAGGATACTGGGATTGTATTCGTAGGAGTTTAGAAGATTAAGGGGAGACTTAATAGAGACGTACAAAATAATACATGGCTTGGAAAAGGTGGATGCTAGGAAATTGTTTCCGTTAAATGAGGAGACTAGGACCCGTGGACACAGCCTTAGAATTAGAGGGGGTCATTTCAGAACAGAAATGCGGAGACATTTCTTCAGCCAGAGAGTGGTGGGCCTGTGGAATTCATTGCCACGGAGTGCAGTGGAAGCCGGGACGCTAAATGTCTTCAAGGCCGAGATTGATAGATTCTTGTTGTCTAGAGGAATTAAGGGCTACGGGGAGAACGCTGGTAAGTGGAGCTGAAATGCGCATCAGCCATGATTGAATGGCGGAGTGGACTCGATGGGCCGAATGGCCTTACTTACACTCCTATGTCTTATGGTCTTATGAGGATAGAGTTAGCTAAAGAAAAGTGTACAGACAGATTAATAGGAATGGCAGTAAGCGTTTAAGAAAATAGTTCATGACACTCACAACTAGTCCTCCTTCCTGGGATGTATTTTTGCTGAGAGTGGGATAAACCAACTATCGCCAACCAAGGACGTTAAAGACAGTATTAAGTTGAAAGGAAAAACAGTAAGGACGCAAAAGTCAATGATAGCCCTACAGACTGGCAGTAACAAATGTAATAAAGGCAGAAAATAAACTACTAGGACAAAGTAGCGATGAATAAAAACTAACAATTGTTAACTATGTAAAAAGAGAGAGGTCAAAGCAAACATAGGCCCCTTAGAAAATTATTCTAGGAGATAGTTCTGGGGAACAAGGAAATAAATGGTAGAGGAGTTAGAAAGATATTTTGCATCAGTCTTTATGGTGGAAGATATTTCAAACATTCATTTAATACGAAAGAATACCAGAGAAATTAAGTAGCAATATTAGCCAACTAAAGGGGCTCAAGGTCCCAATGGTTTACATCCTAGGATCCTAAAAGAGGTAGTGGATCCATTTGTTGCAATTTTTCAAAAATCTTTGGATTCTGGAGAAGTACCAGAACATCGGAAAACTGCTAACGTGATGTCTCTATTTGAAAAGGGAGTAACTTTAGATGAATTAGTTTAACATCTATTGTTGCAAAAGTATTAAAAATCAATTTTTAAGGTAATAACAGAACATTTGGAAAATCACAATCTAATCAAGCAGAGCCAGGCCTGGCTTTATGAAAAGGAAATAGTGTCGGACTATTACTGTTTTTCAAGGAAGTCTCAAACAGAGTGGACAGATGGGAACCAATCAACGTGTTGCATTTGGACTTGCAAAAGGCGCTTGTCAAAGTACCTTGACTAACGCCACAAAGGCCAGTGTCCTGTCAACAAGTTACCCTTTATTTACACACGCATAAATACAGGACACTGACCCAGCTAGCTTGGAGCCGGCTCCTAGAGTGAGCAGAAAACCTGACATGGTCTTTTTTTTTTACAAAACGTGAACAGAACCTCTGACACGTTTTTATTTTTTCGGTCTCCCTTTTTCATTCTTTCCCCCACACTACTGCCTAACAGCAGTAGTGCTTATTTCTACCCAGCACCATGTCATGTGTGTGCAGGTGTAGGACAGTGAAGAACAACCAGTACGTATATCTTTATTTATATTCCATCACCAGAAAGAAAGGAAACACCAGACTGGCCAGTGACAATCAATGCGAATGCTGTTTGTGCGTCAGCCAGGACTCCCTGATTGGGGCTGTTAACCTGGTCCAATCAGGAAACTCATTCTATGATAACCACCTGGCTGACCTCATTCAAATCACTGCATCCCTCCTCCTATAAGTCTTGCGATGTAGGCCTGTTCTTTTTCCGTGTAGCTTTTCCGGAGGTGTTTTCACGAGTCTGGTTCCTCTGACTCTGCCTCAGATACTGGTAGCATGTGCCGGACCGTAGGCTGCTTCTTGGCCAAAGCTTATTTTCAAGCAGTAACAGTGTCATGGTTGCGATATCTGTCGTATCCAATTTGTCCTCAGAGGTTTCTGCTACCCTAGGTAGAGGGTTAGAACCCACAGTTTATGACAGCCTTCCTGGTTGTTCTGAGGGGCCAGGTATGTTTTGGTCCTGCCCCATTTGAGTTGTTGCTTTCACGTGGTCCACATGCTTGCTCAGGACCGCCTCTTATCTAAACTTTGCAAATCATGAGACCCGACCTCATATCAGCCATACTTTTCTTATGCAGGGACATTCTTATGGTGTCACCACCAAATTTCATTCCCTTAACAAAACTGCCTCTCTTGCTTAGAAATGACTTGTGTCTGATATTAGTTTTCCTGTTGCCGTTGCACCCTCCCCCCACAGATCTTTGACGCTCAGGTTTCGTCAGGTGCTGAGTCTTCTCCCCATTAGCATCACTGCGGGACTGGTCCTTGTAGTTGCATTAGGACTGGTCCTATAATCAAAAAGGAACTGGGACAGTTTGGATATTGAGTGATGCTGTAGGCTGTTCCTTTAAGCTTGCCTTTAAAGTTTGGACTGCTCTTTCTGCCAGACCAATGGACAATGGATGGCATGGAATTGTCCTTACAGGCTAAATGCCATGCAACTTCAGAAAAAACTCAATTTCTTGCTGATAACTGATGGTCCGTTATCTGTGACCAACACTTCCAGAATTAGAGTGGTGCTGGAAAAGCACAGCTGGTCAGGCAGTATCCGTGAAGCAGGAAAATCGATGTTTCGGACAAAAGCCCTTAATCAGGACTCTACACTGCCAAAGCCAGACGCGAACTCCAGAAGTCTGTGTATTACAAAAGATACTCGCAATGTTTCAATTGTTGTAATGAACTCTGTGCAGGTCAAACCACTTTAAATGGGTGTCCACAATGACTAAGAGGACTGGCATAGTCATTGAGTCATACAGATGTATAGCATGGATACAGACCCTTCGGTCCAACTCATCCGTGCTAACCAGGTATCGTAAATTAATCTAGCATTTGCCAGCACTTGGTCCATATCCCCTCTAAACCTTTCCTATTCAAGTTCCCATCCAGATGCTTTTTAAAGTGTTCTAATTGTATTAGCATCCATCATTTCCTCTGGCAGCTCATTCCACACACACACACATCATCTTTTGCGTAAAAAAGCTGCCCCTTAGGTCCACTTTAAATCTTTCCCCTCTCACCCTAAACCTATGCTTTCCAATTCTGGATTGCCCCAGTGGCATGTAACAGAGTCCAGCGTTTAACATAGACATTCCCACAAATATTGGGGAGCTACTGGTGGCAATTTTTGTCCTTGTCGGCATTCTAGGTACTGCCCAACCGAAACAGCTACGTCAGCATCCAAACCTGCCACCAGACATAACATCCTACCAATAGCTTCAGTTTGGAAACCCGCAATGACCCTGGTGCAGTACAGACAGTATCTGGCAATGAACTTTGCTCAGGACAATCACTCTTGCTCCCCATAATTTGCCAACCTCTATGGTGATCTGGTATCTCCAGGTCCAGAAAGATCTTGATTCTGGTTGTGATGGTCTTTTTGTTTCCCCCATCACCACCAACTGTTTTAGTTTTCAAGAAAGAGATCTTTTTGTATCCACAGTCTGATATCAAATCAGCAGCAACTGGATGTGTGTCCAGAAAGTTCAAAAACCAAATGGAATCTTCTAGTGGCTGCACCATCGATGGTATATCTGCCAATGGAAGGCAGTTCAAGGCATCTGCATTTGCCATTTGGCCTCCTGAACAGTATTCCAACTTGTAATTTTACACACTCCGAACAAGAGCACACCTCTTGATTAGATCAGATATTCTGGGTAGCACAGCCCAAACTTCTGTAAGTAACCCTAACAGGTGAGGGAATTTGGGGTCCGTTATGATTTCAAATTAACGTCTGTAAAAGGCATTGGTGGAACTTTCTCACCAAAGAGGACAGTCAAACCTTCCTTCCCTCACTGGGCATATCTTCACTTGGAATTAGACAAAGTCTGGGAAGCATATGCCATCACGCATCCTTCTCTGCTGGGCCACAAGTAAACCAACACTGCACCAATACCTTCCAGGGAAGCATCTCATGTCAGCACCACATCTCTCTTGGGATCATAGTGCACAAACACCTTAGATGACAATAGCTGTTTCTTCACTTCTCTAAACGCTACATCTTGGCTACAATTTAATTTCCAAGATGAACTCTTTTTCAAAAACAAATGTAAGGGTGCCAGGATGGAGGCCAAGTTACATATGAACCCAAGAGAAGACCTCAGCTCTGATATAGACGTGGGAGCTGGGGCCCCTTTGATCGCCCTCACTTTATCTTCCATCGGGCATAACACAATCTTGTTGACTCTGTAGCCCAGATAGGTCACTTGGGGTGCCTAGAACACACATTTTACCCTCCTCAGGCATACACCTTCTTGAAGAAACCTTTAAGCACTCTGGCCAAATTCTTTAAATGCATTGGACTTTCCACATATTGGCACATCATCCAGAAAAATGGCAGTGGTAGGCCTTTTAAAATGTTCTCCATCGTCCACTGAAAAATGGCACAGGCTGATGACACCTAAAAGGCAGTCTTGCATACTGGTACACACCCATGTGGATATTAATTGTAGAATTCTTTTGGGAATCCTCATCTAATCAAAACCACAGATACATATGGCTCACGTGCAACTTCAGGAGTTCCAGTCAGAGTTCTCTTACTCAATTCAGGCCTAGTGGGATGCTTTTGCTGTAGCGAGTTCACATGCCAGCAGCAACAACAATGGCTGGCCAGCCTAGATCCTCGAGAAAATGCAAGCAGATGGAAGAGGCTTGGTTTTGTTTTGGGACTTTGCTGTAGGCTGATCAAGAATCCCTTTGTTCAGGATATGTCCTGAGTGAGGCTATGCAATGCCTATCTAAACCCTTTCTACTCATATAACCATCCAGATGCTTTTTCAATGTTGCAATTGTACCAACCTCCACTACTTTGTTGGCAGCTCATTAGAAGTTCTGCTGAATTGCTCTGATGTTGGATTCTTATTCAATTTTCTCTCTTTCAGGTTTCTGATGTGACATTATGGATCCTTTAGATTCTTTCATCTCCAACACAGATTACACTTCTGCAGTCCTCAAGTCAGTAGCCTCCTTTATCAGAGTTATCTTAGTTAGCACTGAATGTAACTGTCTGTTTGAAACATCCTGTACGACAATGAACCCGTTCACTTCTGCAGACAGTCTTAATTGCCTATTTGTCTTGAGGCAGCAGGTTATCAAACTCAGGAGTACATATTCAATTCAGGAGACAGCAAACTCAATTTGTAAATGCTCGAAGTTTGCACAAAGGTTACTGAATGAGTATTGAATGAACTCTGATTTGTCAATGAATGCGTTCCTATTGCTATTTAATGATCATTTGACCCTAGCTTCAAACAATGTGGTCTGACAATAAGTCTGAAGAGTTGGAGTTCTTGTAAAGATCCATCCACGACCACATACTTCGACTCCAGTCACCATTAACAACAGACTCTTCCATTCAATATAGAACTTTGCTATCTTGGAAGCATCCTCTCCAATAATACCATTACGGTTGATAAAATCCACCATCACCTGGTAAACTCTCAAGCTCAGCATTCACACACTATGGAAAGAGCACAAGTTTGTCTCAGAACAAAGTGTTGCATACCTGACATTGAGAATTTACTCATCAGAGCTCACTTGGGACAAAGTCAATGCCTAAATCCACTTCTCTGACATGTGACTTCATACACAGTATTTGCAATCAGCTACAAAAATTGACTTTTGGCTTAACATCATACAAGATGACATCAGACAAAACTAAAATTGTTATTTTACCCTTACTTTCTGAACACTTATCCTTCAGTGTCAGGGGCCTCCACACCTGAACTTCTTTATAGGCCATTCCAGTGCCCAACATTTTAGCTGCAGCAAAGTCCACTACAATGCAAGTGAATTCTACAATTTATATTTTTATCGACTTGCATTGGGTATCAAATTGATGGTGCATGGTCATGGCGATCACACTACCCGAACAACACTTGTAACACTTACATTATAGCAGGAAAATCAGGCAAAGATGCTGCCTCAAACAGGATCTTTAATGCAAGTTGTACTTGTTCTCTGTTTTCAGATGTCAAAGCAAATGACAAAGCTGAAGCAAGTCGTTGATCCTGGAAAAGAATTTTAAAAATTTCATAACCATAAAATTGGTGTATAGTTGCTAAACTTTACAGTTTTCTCCTTTTCCTCTTGAACAGGCAAAAACAAGGTGGCAAAAATTCAAGATTATGAAAACTACATATCATGAATAATTTACAAAAAATATTTCTTTACAAAAGTGGGGTAGTCAGCATGTACAAGAATTATCACAGCAGATAGCTAACTAGGAAAACAGTTTCAAAATTAAAATAGGAAAGATCCAGGTCTGTAACTAGATTAATGCTGGAAATAATTCATAGATCAGAATATTATAGCACAGGAGGTAGTCATTCAGCCCATCATCATGTCTGTACCTGCTTTCGGAATGTGAAATTAATCTCGTGCCATTTCCTCACCATGTCCTTCTGACCCTACATATTCTTGACTTTCAGATAACAAACTAAGGGTCTTTTGAATACTCCAATTTAAGATGCTTCTATCGATCTCAGACAGTGTATTCAGACCATAATCAAATGTTACACAATAAGTTTCCTCATGTTGCTTTAGATTACTTTCTTTCTTTTTACTCAGAGGAAAGAGTTTCTCTCCAAATATTCTAACAGTATCCTCATGTCTTTGACTAGCTCCTCTCAGCTTCTCTCCAAGGAAAAAAAAATTCAATTTCTCCAAATCCTAACTCAAACAGAAACAAACCACCTCTGAATAATTCTTATGAATCTTTCTGCATTGTCTTCAAAGTCTTCAGATATTTCCTAAAATGTGGCACCGAAAACTGGATACAATACACTAGCTGAAGCCAAACTCTCACATTATCTAAGTTCAATATACCTTTCTTCCCCTTGTGCAATACGCCACATTAATAAAACCTCAGTTAAGTAATGATTTCTTAACACTCTCAAACCTGTGATGACTTCAATGACTTACACATGTACACAAAGGTGTCTCAGCTCCTGCACACCATTTAGAGTTGGACCCTTCATTTTATATCATCTCTCCATGCTTTTTCTACCAAAATAAATCATGTCACATTTCTCCAAATTAAATTTCATCTGCCACTTTGCCTGCAATTCAACCTGGACTTTTGAAGTTCCACACTATCAGCTTTCACAAGTTTCAGACAATCTGTAAATTGTGACCACTTCACCAGGATCTAGATCACTGATACACATCAAGAGGATTAAGTGTCTCAACACTGACACCTGGTGATCTTCACTACAAAAAAATTTCTCCTGGCCCAAAAACCTTGTTAAATTAACAAAAAACCTCTCAGAAAAGAAGTGGCCAACTAGTTCAGCAACCTAAGGCTTCTTTTGTTTTAAACGTGTTGCTATGAAATACATATTAAACTTATTTGTGTGTCATGGCAGTCTTGAAGTAGTATGTAGCATTACACAAAAATCTGCTCTATTTAGAGTCATAGAAACGGACCCTTCCATCCAATTTGCCCATGCTGACCAGATACCCTAAATTAATCGAGTCCCATTTGCCAGCACGACCCATAAAGGTCTAATTCCTTCCAATTCTTATAATCATCCAGATGCCTTTTAAATGTTGTAATTGTACCAGCCTCCACCACATCCTCTGGCAGCTCATTTCATGCCACACACCACCCTGAGTGAAAAAGTTGTTCCTTTGGTCTCTTTTACAGCTTTACCCTCTCACCCAAAACCTATGCCCTCTCATTTTGGACTCCTTTACCCTGGGGGGGGGGGGAGAAGAGAGAGAGAGAGAGAGAGAGAGAGAGAGACCTTGGCTATTCACCACCCATGTCCCTCATGATTTTATAAATCTCTAAATTAATCCCTCAGATTCCGACATTCCAGGGAAATTAGTCCCAGCCTATTCAGTCTCTGCCTATAGCTCAATCCTGGCAACATCTTTATAAATCTTTTCTGCACTCTGTCAAGTTTAATATTTTTGTTATATTAAAGAGACCAGAACTGAACACAATTTCAAAAAACGCCTGACTAATTTCCTGTACAGCTGCAACATGACATCCCAACTCCTACACTAAATGCACTGACTACCAACCACTTTCTTCACTACCCTGTCTCTACCTCCAAGGAACTACAAACCAGCAGCCTAAAGTCTCTGTTCAGCAGCACTCATCAGAATCCTACGATTAACTTTATAATTCCTGTCCTGAGTTAGCTTACCAAAATGCAAAGCTCACATTTATCTAAATTAAACTCCATCTGCTACTCCTGAGCTCATCTGATCAAGGTCTCGTTGCACGCTGAGATAACCTTCTTCACTGTCCACTACACCACCAATTTGGGTGCCACCTGCAAGCTTACTAACCATTCCTCCTATACAGAGGAACCTCGATTATCCAATACCAATTATCCGAAAATTGGACTAGCTGAAGGAGATCTCGAGGTCCTGATGGAAACAAATCTTTGATGCAATGTTTCTAACAGTCATTGCATCTTTTGTTTAGTGATTAAACAGGCACCGTCTCCAAATAACTGATCGCTCACCCTCTCTCTCTCCCCACACTTTCCCCGGAGTTCTACACAGGGGTATACCCTAAACCTCCCTCCCCACCCCCTTTCCCAGATAATCTGAAAAACGTTGTCCTGTACAAGGCAGAGGTGGAACTTATCAAAAAGGTGCAATAAACAGTTGTGTATATGTGTGTACGTGCGGATGTGCGTACGTGTGTCTGTGCGCGCTATTTGGAGACTTACCCCACAAAGGCACCTGCAGCAGCAGTCTTTTTGTTGGTGTCCAGTCCGGCTACCCCAAAGAGGGGGCGGGGGGGTGGGGATGGGGGCAGAGTTGGCCTGTGTCGGGAGGGGGGGGGTGCAGTGTTGGACGGGGATGGGGCTGGGCAGGGGGTGGGGTGGATAGGGATGGGCAGACAGGGGGCGGGGTTGGAGGGGGCAGTTGGGGTTGGATAGGGTTGGGGGGGGTGGGGCGGTTTTGGACAGTGTTGAGGACGGCGTTGGGGGCTCGCGCGCTGTGTGCTTCTGCAGTTTCCTGAACAGGGAGCAGACTTCAAAATCTCCAAGCCCCAGAGGAAAGGCATTTAAGTCGATTATCGGAATAATCGATTATCGGAACGAAATACTGCCTGCCCATCTTGTTCGGATAATCGCGGTTCCCCTGTACTCACATTCAAATCATTCATATAAATAACAAAAAGCCTATGGAATCAGCAATGATTCTTGAGGCACACTGCTAGTCATCTGTATACATTGCTCAAGACTTATACTTAATAAAGTGAAGGTATTGAATGTAAAAGCAGACATTTTTTAAAAATCTTTTAACATTTTTACCTGCAAAATCTTATAAAAGCTGGCTTCCATGTTTGGTACCAACTGCTTCAGTCTGTTCATAAGGCTAAGAGTCTTCAAGACAATATCTGCACCTATTTTACTGTCAAGGTAGAGCAGGAGGAGGAAAACAAGCATGTTTAAAAAAAAGTCCATTTTTAACCTAATGACTTGCATAACGTCAATTTACATTCCCAGTAAACAAAGGAGCATTCGATGAACCTTCATGTGTAGTTCTTCTACCTATTAATAACAAATTCACTCTTTGGCAAGTCATATCTCTATAATCTAAAGATCCTTTTTTTTAAAATAAAAAGCAGATGACAAGATTAATTACTCTACTAACCTTTGGCTATTCAAAAAAAATGCTCTTTGTGAATGAGAACAGTACAAGACAAGGTGGCCAATCAGCCATCATGCCTGTGCTAGCTCCTTGGTAGAGCCATTCAATTAATCCTACCTCACCGGTTTCTCCACAGTCCTACAACGGTTTTTCGAATCAAGCATTAGCTAATTTTGAATTTGAAACTAACTAACTACAGAATGGTTCTATCAGCTTTCCAAGCTACTTCATTCCAGCACAAAGTGAAAAGTCACTTTAAATCTGTGCCTTCTGGCTACTTGCTCCTCTACAACTAGAAAAAAGCTTTCTGAGTAGGCTTTCAACAGGGAATATTGAACATTTAGCACTAGACAATTCAACACTACACATCACTACTCAGGAGATGTATAAAATGCCACAGCAAGTGAAACAGGATTATATAATGGGAAAGATAGAGCTGAAAAAGATTGTTGAAAGTTTGTGGTAAAGCCATTTAATTTAAGATTTTAAAGTCAATACAGTTAATCAATAAATTCTTCCATTTACAAATGCAGCACTAATTCCTCTTATACTTTCTGAACCTTTGTATTTAATAAATGATACATGAATAGCAATGTAGAAATTGGATTATCTTTCCTTGTTGAGCAACGTCAAGTCTCACTCCAACCACTCCTATAATTTTGCTTAATTAGTGCCAGTTAGTAAAAGTCTATTCAATTAAGATGTGCTTAAAGCCACTATTCATAAGGAGAAATTATTTCTGGTTGTATCTAAAATGATTTAGAAATATCTCCACATTAAGCACTGTACATCTTTACAAGTTTTTATTTAAAATAGCTGTTGTATTTCATATTTTGACATATTGGTCACATTTTAGCAAAAACAAACTCTGCAAGACATTCCCACTACTTACCATAGTTCTACATCTGCAACATTGCTCCTGTAACCAATTTCCATCCTATTGTACATGAACTGATATTCCAGAATGGAGAGACAGTTTCTGGCTGTGAGAACCTTAGCAACCTGCAACTTCACTGTATCATCTCCGCACAGCAGTAAGATATAATTAAGGAAAAGGACAAATGTTTAGTTTTCTTCTTCCTCATTGAATGTTTTATATGACCAATTGTGAAGTCTATGAGTTGAAACGTCGATTCTCCTGCTCCTCAGATGCTGCCTGGCCTGCTGTGTTTTTCCAGCACCACATTTTTTAACTCTGGTACTCCAGCATCTGCAGTCCTCACTTTCTCCCAATTGTGAAGTCTGTGACTGGTTCTCAAGTCATTTTGTTCTGCAGTCAGGCAAAAGTACAAAAATGTCCCAAAAAATATCTAAGTTTTAGAATCAAGAAATTAAGCCGTTATTCAACCTTAAACTAACTTGATTATTTTTCATACATGATGCTTTATGAGCACTTAAAGTTCTGAAGGAACTGCTTTCAATATGCGTAACTCACGAGAATATTCATGCTTAATTATAAAACAAAACCCACACTGGCACAATATGTTAACTGATACAAAGGTCAAGGAACATGTTCAAAGTGTGCACCATTAATTATAATATAATTGATGAGATCAAAATATCTACACATCAAATTTATGACAATGCTATGGCTTTTAAGAGGTTACTTTATCTTTTTTTTGAAGGAAGGTCTTAAGGCAGAGGCTCCGAGCAGTCTGTTACAAGTACTAGAGTAAACAGTTTAAGAGGCATTAGGGCATTTTAAAAAAAAACTTGGGAATAGAAACAACCTGAATGGGTGGCATCAAGCTCTAGCAGAACCAGGATTTTTAGTTATTGCAGCAGCTTTTGTTCTTGGGGTCTCAGCAGAGTTGAAAGGCAGTGAAGTTCTCCCAGCTGCTGCACGGAGTTTTCTCTAAATGTTCTTCCTCCTGAGCTGCTGGAATTGCATGTGAAACATTTCTATTTTCTGAATTTGCGTTTTGCCAGGGGTGCATTTATGGGATGCTACAGTGTTGGAACAGTTATTGTTTAGTAGCAAAATAATCTATTATTCTGTTAAGTTTTCCAATAGAGTTAGGTTATCCCAAGTTACTTTACTGCTGTAGTATTTTAATTATAGTGTTTAAATAAATAGCGTTTTGCTTAACATAGAGTAGTTTGACCCATCAAGTTGCATCTGGAACACAGTAACTCACATTTATCGTTAAAATAAAACAGAGTTAGGGTCTAGGCTACCTTCTTAACATATTTTGAGGTCACCACCACAGAACACACCAGATGGCCTCCTTCTTTAGAGACCGCAATTTCCCTTCCCACGTGGTTAAAGATGCCCTCCAACGCATCTCATCCACATCCCGCATCTCCGTCTTCAGACCCCACCCCTCCAACCGTAACAAGGACAGAACGCCCCTCGTGCTCACCTTCCACCCTACCAACCTTCGCATAAACCAAATCATCCGCCGACATTTCCACCACCTCCAAAAAGACCCCACCACCAGGGATATATTTCCCCCCCCACCCCTCTCCGCCTTCCGCAAAGACCATTCCCTCCGTGACTACCTGGTCAGGTCCATGCCCCCCTACAACCCACCCTCCCATCCTGGCACTTTCCCCTGCCACCATAGGAACTGCAAAACCTGCGCCCACACCTCCTCCCTCACCTCCATCCAAGGCACTAAAGGAGCCTTCCACATCCAAAGTTTTACCTGCACATCCACTAATATCATTTATTGTATCCGTTGCTCCCAATGCGGTCTCCTCTACATTGGGGAGACTGGACGCCTCCTAGCAGAGCGCTTTAGGGAACATCTCCGGGACACCCGCACCAATCAACCACACCGCCCTGTGGCTCAACATTTCAACTCCCCCTCCCACTCTGCCGAGGACATGGAGGTCCTGGGCCTCCTTCACTGCCACTCCCTCACCACCAGACGCCTGGAGGAAGAACGCCTCATCTTCTGCCTCGGAACACTTCAACCCCAGGGCATCAATGTGGACTTCAACAGTTTTCTCATTTCCCCTTTCCCCACTTCACCATTGTTCCAAACTTCTAGCTCAGCACTGTCCCCATGACTTGTCCTGCCTGCCTATCTTCTTTTCCACCTATCCACTCCACCCTCCCCCCGACCCATCACCTTCATCCCCCTCCCCCATTCACCTATTGTACTCTATGCCACTTTTCCCCACCCCCACCCTCCTCTAGCTTAGCTCTCCATGCTTCAGGCTCTCTGCCTTTATTCCTGATGAAGGGCTTTTGTCCGAAACATCGATTTACTGCTCCTCGGTTGCTGCCTGAACTGCTGTGCTCTTCCAGCACCACTAATCCAGAATCTGGTTTCCAGCATCTGCAGTCATTGTTTTTACCTATTTTGAGGTCATGTCTGGTCCAGAGCACTGACTAATTTGTTGCTTTCTAGTTGAACATAGTTTAATACATACACATATGATTATTTATTTGAATTAGTTCGATGTTCACATCTTTTCAGGACTCACACTATGCAAGTAAATTTACTTGTAAAGAGGGACTGAAAAGAATGAATATTATTTATCAGGAACTGATGAAAATCTCAATGTTGAAATTTCTCAGACTGAAAACCACTCAATGTACATTTAATCAATAAGGGCAAATTTCAATTACCAGATATGAATGAAACAAATTGAGAGAAACTTTAAGTGTTTACACTTTAAATAACTGTTTTATCAAGAAAAGGATATCTGATAGAACATCAAGAATTTTTGCAATTCTATCATAATATTTTTTTGTTAATGCGTCCTCCTGAGCATGATTCGGTGTCTGTAATTGCTCCTCAATGACGGGGAAAAGCAGCTCCATAAATGGTGCAATTGTAGTCCAAAGCGTGCAATCCATCATTTCCTACAGTGTTCCAGACAATAAGGTTATTCACTGAATTAAGCTAAGCTTGGGATAAATTTTCATAAAAATGTTCATCATTCCAGAGTCATTATTTTCACTGCTTTCAACTGTCTAATTGAAAATATCGAAACACAATCCCCATTACATCACACCCCAAAATAAGTGCAAGGAGGTCATTAGCTCCTTTAACACCAAGACTAAAATCATAATGTTTAACTGTACCTGCTGAAATTTCCTTTTCCAGTCAAGTAAAACTTGATCAAGAAGTTAAAAAAAAGCACAAAAGCAGTGGGGCAGGTGCAACATGAAAAGAATTATAGTGATAAATGTTAGAATCAAATTTAAGTAATTAAATAGCTAGAGTAAATTTGCAGGGAAATCACTGAATGGTGAAACCAGGGGCTTTAATGAACCAAATATTTATTAGGATAATGTTTGACTAATGGGAAAAGTGAAGAAAGAATTTCAAAAAAGTGCTCAGGAGAACTTCCTTGATCAGTACGTTAGTGGACTATGAGGGAAGGAGGCATTGCTAGATATGGTGCTAAGGAATGAAGTAGGACAAGTGGAGCAAGTATGTTTGGCCATTCTTTGCTTGCTTCTAAAGGTTTCTCAATCTTCTGGTCAACCTTTCACCTTCATCGAAATGTATGTCTTTTCTTCCCGTATGATTCCTTCCTTAACCAACAGTTCACACTTCTCAGTCATTTTTAATGGAATATAAAATTGCTTAGAATTATGAAATATCTACCATCCAACACAATGTATACTTTGCTGGTCATTGGCCATCATAAGAATATTTTAAATAGCTCTACCTCCCCCCTTTAACCATATACAGAGGAATCTCAGTTATCCGAAGGACATGGGTGGGGAGTATTTTGTTTAGATAATCGAATTCCACATAATCGAATGCCAGATAACATAATTTGGCCAAGCATCGGTACTTTACGATCTTGCCGGATAATCTGATATTCAGATAATCAAATCCCGAACAATTGAGGTTCTTCTGTATTCAGGTGTATTCAAAGATTCTGTACCTCAAACAGCTCCTTCAGTAAAACTAGAGCCAGCAATGAACATCTCTCAGGGTTTTGTAGTGGTTGACTTGACCAATGGATAAGAGTAACAATTGGTTCAGATGGTTTAATGTGTGACGTGAGGCTTGCTACCGTAACTCTTTGTTCAGAAGAAGTTTCAAACATTGCATGACACAATATTCGCTTAAGGCTGCTCACTGAACAGAAGGCAAGTAGCAATTCAAGAATCTGAGGGAGAGAAAATTGGCATGAAATTATACCTTTTTATAAGAGATGGTTCTTAAGGTTCAAGATGATATCGAATCATTATACCACTAATTTAAATTTAGCCTCCATTTCTTTGCATTCAGCTGTGCACTCTTAGATACATATCCCTGAAGACCAAATATGGTCTGGCTGCATTGTATTACAGCCACTCTTTAAATTGGTTGCCTATTGTAGAGAAGGGTCGAGAGTGTGGTGGTGGAAAAGCACAGCAGGTAGATAGATGGAGATGGGGTAATGGTGATAGGTCAGAGAGGAGAGTGAAGCAGATAGGTGGGAAGAAAGATGGACAGGTCATGAGGGCGATGCCAAGTTGGAAGGGTGGAACTGGGGTAAGGTGGGGGTAGGGGGTTTCCTTATTTCCCCTCACCTTACCCTGAGATCCTTCATTTTTCCTCCCCCACCTTATCCCAGTTCCAACCTTCCAACTCAGCATCGCTGTCATGACCTGCCCTACATGTCCACTTTCCTTCCCACCTAACCGCTCCACCCTCCTCTCCGATCTATCACCTTCACCCCCCACCTCCATCTACCTATTGCACTCTCAGTTACCTTTCCCCCAGCTCCCCACCCACCTCCCCCACTTATCTCTCCACCCCCCCCGGCTCACAGCCTCATTCCTCAATTCTCCTGCTCCTCGGATGCTGCCTGACCGGCTGTGGTTTTCCAGCATCATACTCTCAACTGATCTCCAGCATCTGCAGTCCTCACTTTCACCTGTTGTAGAAAAAGCCCAAGTTGTCCAGACTACATAACAGACTGTGTAGTAACTTGAAATTGCACCTTGTTGAAATATCAAATTGGATCCACTAATTAAATAAAATTAATTGCCAAAGTTCTGAATACAGAAAGAATAAAGAGAGAAAGCTTTGATATATCAAATTCACAAACTTAAAATTAAGCTTATTGTATGTATAAACTCAGAATGTGACAAATTTTTATAGGTAACAGTAAAGTAGTTTACTTTGAATCAGAGTCAAACAAATCAGAATAGCTAATAGTTTTCCTTCAACAGTGTACCCTTGGTCAGATCCCATCTGGAGAATAGGATACAAAGCATTAAGCTGTATTCAGAATTCAGCAATTAGGTGTGAAATCATAGAGCATCTTTTCTTAGCAATGGATGATAGAAATCAAACTCGCTTCCCAAAATACTGAAGATGCTGGTTCACTTAAAATTTTCAAAACTAAACTTGTTGGATATCATGAAAAAACTCCTACACCCAATAACCCATTTCTAGATTTTAACTTGCCAGTAACAATAACTAGAGTGATTTGCATGCAAAATAGAGAAAAGTAGAAGGCATACAAGTTTTTGCAAGTACAGAAATAATGGCAAATGGGCAAGATTTTAAAAAGTACAAAAGATTAAGCTATAATGATTAATATAATTGCAAAGTGACAAGCAGTTTCATTGTCATGCTGTAACATTTTTTTCATACACATCAAGATGTCTCAAAGCATATATTAAGGGGCCAGTGATCATTAAAGATATGGGATGTGTAAAATGGGGTGAAGGCAAAAGAAAAAGTCCAATAGAAGAGCAAGTGCCTTAGAATAGATTTTCTGCAAGCCAGGAAACAGGTTGAAAAGCAGGATGATTTGATAGGAAAGGGTAGGTGTGCAATGGTTAAATGAGTATCATCAATAATGGTGCAAAGGAAGCCAAAGATACAAAATACCCTGGCTTCAAAGGAATTAAAGATTGCCATGGTAGAATGTGATGGGTTTGATACTTCAAAGAGAAAATCAGGACAGTCAAATTACATGAGCACAGAAAGCAAATAAAATTTTGAAAGAATGGAGGCTTCAAAATGCAAATAAACTCACAGCCTGCAGTATTCTGAGTAAGATGCAAGTGATGTAGTCATGTTAGAGAAATTGAATAGAGATAGAATACCTTCAGCACTGCAAAAGCACAATGAGGGGTGAAAACAAGAACACGAAATGAGGAAAATTATTGTATACATTACTGCCTTCAAGTCAGGACAAACTTTTAAAATTTAAGCAATTATGTCGATTACAAAATAATTCTTTATATTCATTCACATGACCTGTGCATTACTGAACAGATCAGGATTTATTATCCATCCCTTACTGCCCAGAGGGCAGCTTTGATTCAACCACATTGTTGAGGGTCTGGAGTCACATAGGCCAGACCAAGTAAGGATGGCAGTTTCCTTCCTTAAAAGGACATTAGTGAACCAGATGGATTTTTCCAACAATCAGCAAGAGTTTCAGTCATCATTTGACTAATTCCAGATATTTATTGAATTCAAATTCCAACATCTGTCAATGCAGGATTTGAAACAGTAGCCCCAGGACAATACCAAATCTCTGGATTAACAGTTTAACAGTAATACCATTAGGCCATCACCTCCCAATAATTATATGTTATGTAAAATATATTATTATAAGTACAGGATGACCCCCATATACATAGAATCATTTTTCGCGGATTCACTTACCTGCGGTTTACCACGGCCGGAACATATTATAGGGAATGTTCCAGCACCAGGGACCAGGTGGCTGCCGGGAACATATGTTTCCCATTTAAATAAATGGGTTTGCTCCCATCTGCGGTAAGTCCTGGAATGTAACCCCCACAGGTACAGGGGTCTACTATAAATGTATTAGATGCATATCCTGAACAATAATAATAAATACCAAATTTCAAAACATTTTTCTAAATTAAATAAAAATTAGAACATTTATTCTTACATTTGTGATATATTGAAAATTAAACAGCTCATACCTTGGCTGCTGATTCAGAATCCTTATCACGCAAAAGACCTAGTACTTGACACAGGCATGATTTAAAATGCTCATACCTAATAAGGAAAGAGAAAAAAAAATTACTTTGTAAAAAGATGGCTTTATCCTTCATCAATTAAACTCTTAGCTGGTAAAACAATTACAAGAGGAAGACTGTCAGTTATTTGGAGTTCGAGAGAACAAAATTCACTCCTTTGTCAATCTAACTGCTCTTCTCTCTCTCTTTGGGCTCTATCTCCATCTACCAATTACCTCTTACCCCCACCCTACCTTCTGAATGTAAACCTATATTTTCCTAGCTACCATCAGTTCTGAAGAAGGGTCACTCGACCAGAAACATTATCTCTGAATTCTCTCCACAGATGCTGCTAGACTTGCTGAGCTTTTCCAGCAATTTCAGTTTTTATTTCTGGTATTATCACTTGACTGTTGATCATTTGGTGGAATTTGAATTCAATAAAAATCTAATGATAACAATGAATCCATTGTCAATTTTCAGGAAAACCCATCTTGTAGATTAATGTCCTTTAAGGAAGGAATCTACCACCTTTACATGGTCTGGCCTAGGTGGTGACTCCAGACCCACAGCAATGTGATTGATTCTTAATTGCTCTCTGGACAATTAGGGATGGCCAACAAATACTGACCCAGCCAGCAATTCCCTCAATGAATAAAAAAAAACTGAATCTCAGATTTTAGGTTCAAGAGTTGAGCGTGCTATCATTGTGCCGAGGTTGTTGAAGTTGCTTAATAGTTTTAACTTAATCAAATATAATCTCCACTCTTGATAAGTTTCCACAATTGCAGTCAAATACAAAGAACAAACTTGTATGGATATAACATTTTCCACATCCCTAGGCCAGTCAATTGATTACTTTTGAAGAATGTACAACATTGAGAAATCTGACAGTCAATTTTAGGAGCAAATTTATATAAACAGTAGAATGAGAAATGACTAATGAAGCTATATTGGAAGGATAAACATTAGTCAGAATACTAAGCGAGACTGCGTCACTTCCTTGGACAATAAAAATCTTTTACATTCATGTGAAAAAGCTGACAGAGCCTCTTTATAACATGCAATTTGTAAAATATCACAGCTGACGAAAGCTGTACTCTATCAGTTACACACAGAATATCCTGGAATATGCTCTCAAGTCTGGAGTGAGATTCAATTTAAAACTGATTGCGAGGTAACAGATAGACATTTCAGGAGTTAGAATTGATAATTGCTGAAAGCAGAGAAGAGCTGAAAAGTCCATCAGTACACTCCTTAGATTTTCCTTTTTTTCCCCCACAAGTGTCTCAAATCTTTTAAAAATGTAATGCAGATCAAAATAACACTACCTTTGGAGGAAATCTGCAATCTTAGGATTCTTGAGGAGATCCATCAAAAGATCTACAGTATATTTTCTGGTTAATGTTCCATCTCCATTCACTAGAATATTAAATATAAGTTGAAAAGTCTGGTGGATGTTCTTGGCATGAAACAACTACATTAAAACAAGAATATAGAAAACAATTAGTGAATGGATATGCTGACATTTCATTCTATTAACCAACATACCTACAATAATTTGAATAGATTACTCTGCTTCTTAACATGTAACAGTTCCCCAAGAACACTTGAGAAAGTTGTATTCCTGACTGTCAGGAGGTACATATGGATCTCGGAGATGTTTTAAAACTCTGCCTCCTCACCTATTAACTACATGCTCATGATGTACAAATATCCAGCAATACCTTTAGGTACAACTGGATCTTGAATTTTGATTAAAATTGCTCACTCGCTACTGCTCCACCAGACCCCCACCAATTTTAGTCTCCTTCCTCACATTTTCAAGCTGAAACTACACTACTTGCAATTTTCAAGACACCTCTGATCCGGATCGGAGCTTATGGCCCATTTTCTCCATAATTGCCTGTTGCCAAGTCCATTGTTGCTGAAATCAAATCAAAATGTAATTTCTCCAGACTGCAGCTAAATGATTTCCTGGTTGACGTCCTAATTTCTACCCTCCACAAACTTTAAGTTTGCCTAAACTCTACTGCTGATATCCTATCTCATACCAAATGATCCCCTTGTCATAACTCCCAGCTCACCAAGAGCAGGATTTTCAAATTTCATTTCTTTCAAATCTCTCCGTGTCCTTGCCTCCTCCATATCTCTAATATCCACCAGCTGTACAACCCTCTAGGAACTCTGGTCTGAATACTCTAGTTCACACTAACCCCAACCTACTCCAACATTAGCTGTTATGTCTTCAGCCACCTAAGTCTTAAACTGTGCAAACACTTCCCTAAGATTATCTGCCCCTTTATTCCATTTTAAGTCATGCTTCTTAAAACCTTTGAATCTCAGGTTTCTTTTCTTTATAATCTTCTTCTAATTACTTTCTTGTGAAGTATCGTGAAAAATTCTATTACCTTAAAGCACAATTAAATGAACACTTGCATCTTCCTCATGTTATTTGTGCCATTTTACTTTAAGCTTATGCAATCCAAACTGAGATATATGAAGGATCCAAATTTGTATTTTTTTGTGGTTTGGAGGAAACTTCAATTGAATAAAAAAAAAAGCTCTTCAGTTGTGGATTTGCAGAAGTCTTTGCTGAAATTAGATGTGTAAGACAATTGGCCCTGAAGAAGGCAGATAGCTTAGACAGTTAAAAATAAAGGTTACTTGGTAGAAAAAAAAGTTAAGCTTGAAACGTCCTGACCCAAGTGGTTCTTTTCAACCCTGAAGAGGCCACTTGATGCTAAAAGCATCTAAGTTCAGTTGAAGAGGCTAATAGATTCTTATGTATACAAATAGGAAGGTTTTAGAGGGAGACGCGCCAATTGCTGGCAAATTGGGTTAGATCAGATTGGGATGTCTGGTCAGCATGAACGACTTGAACCAAAGTGTCTGTTTCCATGCTGTATTACTATGGCAATTGAAGCGTGTCAAATTAAGCATTATAGATGTCTCTCTCTCTCGCGTGAGAGGACTATAAAGACAGGCTGTTGACATTTATATCCTTTGGCTTATCAAACAAAACTTTTAGATAGAAGAGTGAAAGGAGACCTTATTGATACAAAGAATTTTTAGGGGGTAGATACACAGTTTGTTTCTCCCATAAGGAGAGGTTAGGATCAATGGGCATAATCTCAGGCTCAGACAGAGATGAGGAGGACTTTTTTTTTTCCTCCTCAAAGAGTAACAAATCCGTGGAATCTTTACTGCAGTGGGCTTTCAAGGCTTGGTCATTAAGTATTTTCAAAGCTGAGATGCAGAAGTTTCTAAGCGTTAAGGGAATTAATGGTTATAATGATGTGCAGGAAAGGAAAGCTGACTATTACCATAGCAACTATGATCTTATTGAATGGCCTAGTCCTATGTCTTATGGTCTTAAAAGATGAAAATATGCTTCAGCAAACAGGAGGAGTCTAATATTTTTCAATGATTGATATGGAAGATATTTCAGGTCTTACCTTTTCTCCAACTTCTTCGTTGAGGGTTAGGCTTGCCAGTATAGAAAGTGCAAAAACCACCACTGTCAAACTACTATGAGCTAAGAATTTAATAAGAGACCTATAAAATCCTTTTAAGTGGCTCTGTGGAAATAACACAAAAGTGAGAACAAATGAATATTTAATCAACTGCTTCCCAAATACCTTCTTTTACCAATTAGGTAAAATTTGTTTTTCCTGATTATGAAATCTCAATAAATGGAAACAATTCATTTCTTATGCTCTGTCCAGAGCTCTCAAGGTTATAAGTATCTCCAAATCTCCAAACAACTTTCATTTCTACAATCCAAGTCCCTAATTTCTAAACAATTCTCATGAGCTTATTTCACACTCTATACAATGCCTTCACATCTGTGCCAGGCCCAGAGCTGAAAGCAATACCTTTTTAAAATGAAGCAGAATAGAATAGTGGACAAAAATACTTTCCTCCCTGATGCTCTCAATGCATTTTATGCTAATTTTGTACAGAAGGCCAGTGAAACAATGTCCACTTGTCCCGACAGCCTCGGATGCACCTGTTCCCTCAGGTCACCGCTACAGACATCAGATCGGCTTTTTTTTTGAGTGAACCCACAGAAAGCAACTGGACGCAATGGAATCCCCAGCTGTGCGCTCACATCCTGCGCGCACAGCTGGGGACTCCATTGCGTCCAGTTGCTTTCTGTGGGTTCACTCAAAAAAAAAAGCCGATTATGTTATTGAGGCATGTTGCATGAGTTTTCTTCGGTACTGTGATGATAGTGGTCGGTCTTGAAGCAGGTGAGAACTTCAGATCATAGGAAAGAGAGGTTAACGGTGCCAGCGAATACTTTTGCCAGTTGGTATGCTCACATCCTGCGCATACCAACTGGCAAAAGTATTCGCTGGCACCGTTAACCTCTCTTTCCTATGATCTGAAGTTCTCACCTGCTTCAAGACCGACCACTATCATCACAGTACCGAAGAAAACTCATGCAACATGCCTCAATAACATAATTACAAAGTGCTTTGAGAAGTTAGCCATGGCTCAAATCATCTCTAGCATCTGGGCCGGCCTTGATCCCTTACAATTTGCCTACCATGGCAACAGGTCCATGGCAGACACCTTGTCCCTGACCTTACGCTCACTCCTGGAATATCTGGATAACAAGGATACCCACATCAGGCTCCTAGTAATTGACTGCAGCTCCCCCTTCAACACTACAATTCCAATCAAACTAATCTCCAAACCTCAAGACATAGGTAAATTCTCCTAGATCAGGGGTGGGAAACCTGCTGCCTTAAGGCCACATGCGGCCTTCTAGGCCAGTGTGTATGTCCTTTTGAATGAATCCAAATTTTGCAGAACAAATCTTTTATTTTTTTATTAATATGTTTTTTTCGTCCTTTATTATTTTTATTTTAACCTTAAAATGAATGGTATTTTAAATACCAGAGAGTAAAAGAAAATTCAACAAAATATTCCTCACAGACTGTGAATTTTGAAGAATATATAATTGAAGTTTCTGGGATGCGGCCTTATTAGATTACAACTAACATAATGCGGCCTTCCAACATGAAAAGGTTCCCCACCTCTGTCCGAGATGCTCGATTTCCTGACCCACAGACCCTAATCAGTGAGCACAGGCAATAGCTCCTCTTCCACAACTATCCTCAACATCACTGCTCCACAAGGCTGCGTACTCAGCCCCTTACTATATTCCCTGAACACTCATGATAGTGTGGTCAAATTTTGACCAAACTCCATCTAAAGATTCACTGATGACAACACTATTCCGGATGCATCATGGCTTGGTGTGGCAACTGCTCTGCCCAGGACCATAAGAAACTACAAAGTTGGGAACACAGTCCAGTCCATCACGCATGCCAACCCGTCCATCCATTGACTCCAACGGGAGAAAAAAAGTTCAACAGACAATGGAGTGGATAAAGGTCAGCCAGGAAGAATGAAAATCTGTTAATGGAGATTATTAGGGGCTGACATCACTCACCCTTTTCTAGCATACATAGCAACCTTTTCCTAGCTACAATCAGTTCTGAAGAAGGATCACTGGACGTGAAATATTAACTCTGCTTTCTCTCCACAGAAGCTGCCAGACCTGCTGAGGTTTTCGCTTAATTTCTGCTTTTGAAACAAAAGAATATTTAAACTTTGAAGAATGCAAGCAACCAGGTTTTCATAAGTTGCACTGAAGGTCATAGTGGAAAATGTTCAAACAAGACTACACCTATCAGAGGACAGAAGGCATTACATAAACATGATGCAAAGCAGTGAAAGCAGACAGCGTTGTCAGTCAATGCTAGGATTTTAGCCCGAAAGAACAGGAAGCAGTGACAAAAGTTGTTTAATAATCTTATGCAAGAAATGAGAGACAGTGAATTTATCAAGTGCCATGTCCATTGATCCAAGAGTATAAACTACTACTCAAATTATTGCAATCCCACCAGCAAGCGTCAAACCTAATAACTCACAAACATTTGGCTATATTGCAAACCTTGCACTCTCATCTCAAAAATGGCATTCATTGCAAATAGGATGACAATAGTCACATCCTTGACTAACACACATCACTTGCCTTTACAAAAAAAAATGGAGTGCAGCCAGAAGCTGCAGGTATTAATCAGAGAGGACACAACTCCATGCTGTTCATGGAGGATACAGTGACCCTTCGTATTGAAAATGCCAAAGCAGAAATCGTGGCTAGCTGTATAAGCAGCTGAAAACAACAAAATTCTCATGTCTAATGTTTCTTCCTAAATCTCACTTTCTCCTCATCCCATCATTTTGTCCGATACATAAACTGTAGATAGCATAATGAACCTGTGACTTCCCTCGTTTTCTCTTACCACAAGATTATTTTTGCGCCTTTGTGTTTTCAGATAATAAAGAAATGCAACCTGGCCAGACTGTTGAAGATGACCAACAAACAAAGTAATAAGGAAGACACCCTGTTATTTAAGTTCACATTTCTAGCCATCAGCTCAAATACTGACAACATGGCGGGATAGGGAATTGGAGTAGAGGTTACCAATGCTATCAAATAGCCTTCCTTGCGTTTTACTTCATGGCTGAAATCCTGTTGGGCATAGAGGACTGATACAAAACAAAGACGACATGGCTGAAACAAAAGGTACTGCACATTGACTTGCATGATGCAAAGTTAAACTACTGGAGAAACTCAGCAGGTCTGGCAGCACCTGTGATGATGAAAGCTTGCATTTCTAGAGTGCCTTTCAAGACAACAGGCAGCCAAAAAAAATTACATTTTGAATTGCAATCATGCTTGAATGAAGGAAGAAGTGTCCTCTAACTGTTTAAGACAATTAAGCTAGATGTTCTGACCAATTTATATTGTGCTATTTCGAATGGACAGTATTGGGAGCAAACATGTAAAAAGCAAATGACAAAATGAATATTTTATAAAATGATTGAATGTTGCATTGCACAGCATGTATTGCACTCAGGTTTTGACTTGGTGTTGCAATAAGGGGAAGATGCTGGCAAAAAGTGATGTCACTGGACAAGTAATTCAGATGCCCAGGTTAATGCTCTAAATGCTTTCAGGGCATTGATTCAAATCCTACCATTGCAGCTGGTGGAATTAAAATTCAATTAATGGATCTGCACTATTCTCCTGTTGCTGCCTCCAATCAGACAAGCTGGCCACTGGTTGTATTGTTTGTCATTTGAAGTCTAATCTAAGGCAGCCAAAACACCATCCATCCTGATGATAGAACAAAGCTTTGAAGTGTAGCAAGTAAAACAAAATTGCCATACAAAGACAGCTGTGCAACAGTGGTAAAGTAACTGGACTAGTAGTCCAGAGGCTTAGGTTAATGATCTGGGACAATGATTCAAATGCCACCTCATCAGCAGGTGGAATTTAAATACGATTAAATCTGGAATAAAGAGTTAACAATTATTGTAAAACCCCATATTGTTCAGTGAAGGATATTTGCCATCCTTATCCAGTCTGAGCTAAATGTGACTGTAGACCCACACTAATGTGGTTGACACTTAACTATCTAGCAGACCATTCTGTTCAAGGGCTAGAAATGGGTAACTAATCCTGGCCTTGCTGAAATATCCTCCTCTCACAACAAAGTTTTTAGTGATTCAAAAAGTTTAAAAAAAAGTTCTCTCAATTCTTTCATTTGAGATTGTTAAATTCATCAGGAAAGTTTTATCTCTGAGCAGACTTGAAGTTGGAACTTACTGCAATTATTTTACTTTGGTACACAGGCACAAGAGCAATTTTCCAAATACTAGTGATCAGTGAAAAAGAGAGATTTTATTCCATTGATCTGTTTTCATTTTAAACAGGCTAGGCTTACATAAGGGAGGAATAAATAAGTTGTTAAATCCAATGCACTAGTTAATTATTATTAGCAACATTATATTAAGCTAAAGGGTAATGCAATCATATTAGTTTGTTTTTCTGGAATTTGATTAAAGTGCTCAAATTTGAATTCAACACCTTTTCTGAAAAGGTTTTTCAAGTTTCAAAACTGCAGTCCCAAAGCTGCTCAATTTGACACTGTACCTTTAACCAAAACTAAAAATTTAGATTGAAGGAATAAATAAAGTTCTCACCAAAGATTTTACATGGGCTTGAACAGAAAGGTTGTGACGACACAGGTTTGCCATCAGTCCGAGACATGGCATAGTTAGCTGATCTTCTGAGGCTTGGCTACATTAAAAAGAATTGACATTAAATTAGCTCTTCTATAATTATTCCACTGAAGACAGCAAGATGTCATTTTAAAGTGAAAAAATGCTTAATACCAAGCTTGCAAATAAAAATGGATTGGTCATTCTCCTAAAAAATAACTAACAAATTAGAGCTGGTAGACACACGGCTATAGTGCATTCTGACAGCCTTAGATAAACAGAATTGAATTTTAATCCATCGGATAGAGAAAAAGTAGTAAGCTATTCCGCCCATTGAGGCTGCTCTTCCATTCAGTAAAATCATAGTTTGATAACTTTCAGCTTCACTCTCTTGCCCTTTTCCACATAACGCTATTCCTTTATTAAAAATTGGACCATCTCAACCTTGAATACACTTAATAACTCAGCCTTGACTGCCCTCTGCAGTAAGGAATGCCTCAAATTCATTACCCTCAAAGAAGTTCCTCTTTACCTCTCGTAATTTCCTTATTCAGAAAGATTTTAAATTTCAGTGCACACATGCCCAACCTACTCAATCTCTTTTAACGCAACCTCTTTATACCTGGTAGCAGCCTAGTGAACTTTCTCTTGATTGCCCCCAATGTCCGTAAGACTATGTGATATAGGAGCATAATTATTCAATTTGGCCCATTGAATCTCCTCTGCTATTTGATCATGACTGATGTTTCTCAACCTCTTTCTCCTACCTTCTTCCCATAACCTCAATCCCCTTACTAATCAAGAACATATCTCGGTCCTTAATATATTCAATGACTTGGCCTCCATAGCCTTCTGTGGCAATGAGTTCTACAGATTCACCACCCTCTGGCTGAAGAAATTCCTCCTCAGCTCAATTCTAAAGGGTCATCCCTTCACTCAGGTTCTAATCTCTCCTACTAGTAGAAATACATTCTTCACTTTCATGCTATCTCAGTATTAAGCAAGTTTTCATGAGATTCCCCAACACTATCAGTTCCTCCAATTATATTCTTAATTTGCAAACTTAGAAACAATGCATTCAGTTCCTTCATCCAGATCATTATTGTATAAAGTGAATAGTTGCAGTCCCAAAATGACCACTTACAGAATTCCACTCGTCACCAGCTGCCATCCTGAAAAGGACTCCTTCATCACCACTCTCTACTTTCTGCCAGTCAGCCAATCCTCTATCCATGCCAGTACCTAGCTCCTAACGCTATGGGCTCTTATTTAGCAGCTTCCTGTTGCACTTTATCAAAGGCCTTCCAGAAATGTTCAGTTTCTTCATTTCTTTATTTCCATTAGTACGTCTTCAGCCTCATTCTTAAGGATTCAATATCCACTCTTTGCTTCTCTATACCTAAAATCTCTTGAAATCTTGTTTTGTTACTGGCTAACTTACTCTCATATTTCATCTTCTCCTCCTCTACTGCTTATTTTTAAGTGGTCCTCTACTTTTAAAAGGCTTTCACTCAGCTTCACCAATAGTATATCTCGCTTTACATAAGGAGCTCAACTTTGTACCCCAACTTTGATGTGACTAGTGCCTTGTACAGTTTAAGTAAAGCCCCCTTACTTTTCTATTATCCCTTTGAACCTTCCATCCGCCTTCCCAATTATCTCCTGAACTTGGACACTAGCACTTTTGTGATTCATGTACAAGAACTCCCAAATTGCTCTCTTTCTCAATTTAAATAATAGCAAGCTTTCCTGTCAAAGTCCATAACCTTACATTTTCCAACATTATATTTAATTTGTTAAGTTTTTGCTCACTCACTTAGCCCGCTTACGTCCCTCTGCAGACACTGTATCATCCTTACCGCTTACCATCATACATATTTCTGCTTCATTTGCAAACTTCACTACTGAACATTCACTTTCCTTATCCAAGTCAGTTATAATAGTTGTTACTCCGACACTGATCCCTCGTCACAGGCTGCATCCTGAAAATACTCCTTTCCCAATTATCTATCCTCTATTTGTTAGCCAATTTGTTATCCATGATTTTAAAATGAAATCCAACACAATGGTTTCTTACCGTGTTAAGAAGCCTAATATGTGGCTACTTGCAAACTGACTAGCACTTAAAAAAATGTTGAGAACTCTCTCAAGTTAAAATCTTCAACCAATTGATAGCATAATATGGTCGTTTATTACTACTTGTTGAAAACTGTGAAATTAGATGTATTAGACTTTATGTACAAATTTGTTCTAACATGAAAAAGTTATCCATTTGAAATTTAATGTCCCAAACTTAACAAGACAACTAAATTGAGATCTATATGTTTACAAACACTTCCCTGAATAAGCAGAAATTGAGGGGCCTGAAAACAGTCAAAACAACTGTAGCTTCCGTGATGTTTAGTATATCTAAGTAGCGGGTAATAGCCACAAGAAGATACACATCAGCTTTCTCGATTGGGTAATTATAGCTTGGCTATATTTAGCTGTTACTGAAGTTGAAAGGGATCACTGTGTTGCTGTAAGCTTGATTATCTAGTGCCAAAAATTACAACATTCTCTCCTTTTAGTCGCAGTACAATTTTCTTACAATACAAAAATTACAAAATGAACCAACATCTAATTCTCTGAATCTTAGATAATACAGCCCATCATATTCACTTCCTATTCTTGTTTGTAACCATTTCTATTTACAATTATTACCCTTAACAGGTTCCTTGAAGAAATGTAAACTCAAATAATATACAATACATCCTTATTTCTTTGGTTTAAAAAAAGATGAAAACTTAGTATTTCACGTCTCAAATATCACAAAACTAAACAGGAATGTTAGGTGCATGTGGCATTATAGTAGAGGAGACAAACCACTGAGTTCTGAATTGGCTAAATGTTGTGGTTTGAATCAGATATGTGTGCAAAAATCTTTGCTGGTATCAACTGCAAAAGTGAAGACATGGATTCAGCAGCCATAAAGATGGACAAGTGTTGGCAGACAACACTATGGAGGTGAAAATGCTATGTTGGTGATGGTCTGAACATTAAGCAAGAAAGTAACACTGAATTCAACTTGACAGAGGAGAGGCATGAAAGTACTGGTGAAATAATAAAATCTCTGCCTTATTTTTCGCTGACATTAGGTTAAAAGAAATTTTGACTTGTCCAAATATTGATTGACAATCAGAAGGTCGTCCAAAGGTCGCCTTATAGCAGAAAACAGGTGGTTTTGGCTGTCAATAGATGCACACAGAAGCTTACCCATTGTTTGATCCTTAGCAACTTCAGTGACACAAACTATAAATAATGAATAGAAGAGAATAAAGTCTTGAAACCTCTGAACAAATGGGAGGTGACAGTGACTGTGGGATGTGAAATTGTTAGTATACAAGCACATATTTTCATGGAACAATAGCCTACTTTCTTATACAGAAAAGGTAGTAGAGAATGTGAAAAGTTAAAGAATATAAATACAACATAAGAGTTTCATCAACGTTGACCAGATTAGTCTTTGCACCTTAAGTTGATTGAAATTTCGACTGGAGGAATTTAAACACAGATTGGCAAAAGTCTTTTCATGTATTTGCATCACTGAAACATATTTAAAGATGTTGGAGCAATGTTCTCAGCTGGTAGTAAGCAGTCTAGTGGAGATTTGACAACTATTTACTTGGATAAGGTGGAAACATTATGATAGGAAAGATTATTGGTCGAAGGACAGGGGAGAGGTGGGTATATACTGTTTTATTTGTTGAAGCGAAGGATAATGAAAAGCCAGGTAGTTTGAAGGGGTCCATAATAGGAAGCAATTGGAAATGGTCACCAATAAGTAAGACATGATGGTGACGACGATAAGTAAAAACTTCAATACCATGGCAATATTAAAACTGCATGTTATGAGAGTTGCTCTATTCAGGTTGTTAATACTAAGACAATAGTTATAAACTTACACTTGTTTCATCAGGAAAGTAATCAGTACATCAACATTTGCACTACAATGAAAAACTCTGGTATTGTACGTCATTTTCTGTAGAAGCTGCAGGCTCTGTCAAAAGAGGTCAAATAATTTATTAAAATTCAAAACTGCAATCAATACGGATATTGAAAAAGTAAAAAAATCTTTGGTGCTCAAATTTTCATGAATTATTTTCAAGAGCAAAATTAAACTGTCATCGAGCTGTATTAGTAAAGGCTTAAATATATTTATGTGACACTAGTTTTCAGAAAAATTCTTCATACCAAATAAATAACTTCATCACAAGCAAAGTAAAACATCAACAGGCCAGGATTGAAAAAAATCCTCACTATTGTGCTTTACACGACTTGACAGATTAAGGATTAAAAATTTAAAGTTAAACGGAGTCTGAGCTGTTGTGTAATGCTTAAGTATCAAAAACGGCAGGTCAGGCAGTATCTGAGGATGCCTATCTTGAAGAAGTTCTCCTCCTCTGTCTATTTGATTTTTCCTGCTCCTCGGATGCTGCCTGACCTGCTGTGCGTTTCCAGCACTATTCTAATCTTGACTCTAATATCCAGCATCTGCAGTATCCTCTATTCCTGATGAAGGGCTTTTGTCCAAAAAGTTGATTTTCCTACTCCTCGGATGCTGCCTGAACTGCTGTGCTTTTCCAGCACCACTCTAATCTAGCATCTGCAGTATCCACTTCTGCCTATCAATAAGGGCATTCAACAAGATGATTTGAGTCTGAAATCGAAAAGGGCATAAAAATATTCCCCCAAATTTCTAAAAATTAAACATCTTTCCTCTCTGAACCCCATGCAACTTGAAAAAGTGGACTGTTGATTCATACCTGCAATACAACCTGCTCATTTGGAGTCGTACTGTAATGTTGAACTACTGTTGCAAGTGCACTGATAAGATTGTATGTGTGCAAAACCTCTCTGCTTTCACTGTCTGATGCTGCAAAAAAAAAAAAAGGGAAACATTGGAAAAACTGGTACTGATGACAGTTGCAACAATTTGAAATATTTCCATGTTGAAATTTCAAAGTGCAATACAATGACTGTGTAGTATTAAATTTCCAAATGCTTTATATTGCAAGGAGTCACTACACTCACAAGAATGATCACGATTTAAATTCTCATCTTAGGTTGATGCCAAGGTGAGGTCAGACACTTCCATATAATGGATTAGATTGAAAGAAATACAAGTAAATCATTAAACATTCCTTCCAGATGAAACAGAGTCTTGGACAATGAGAATGAAAATGAGATGAAAAATAAAATCTCCTGTGATTGTATAGGAAGGTGCAGTGGTGGTGGTGATGCTTAGGGATGATAGAAAAGTGATCCAGGGTGTCACAGAAAGAATACAGAGGCTAAGATGTGTCTGATGGGGCATCATACTGGAAGTGGCAGAGAATGAATAATGAAGTAATGAAGCTAGTGAAATTGAAAAGTGAGGACAAAGAAAACTATATCATAGTTCTGGGAGTGTGGGGAAGGGAAGAATACATATGCACCTTTGTGTCAACCACAAGTGGGGTTGGGGGAAGCTAATTGTAAAAGGAAGACAGGTACATCAATAGCACCACTAAAGATAGGATCATCAGAACACAGACTGGGAAACTGAAACATTGGAATGTAATCCATACAGAAAGCAATGGTGAAGAAATGAAGTTGAAATATCTGTGGATATTCGTAGTCTTGGAATGAAATTTATATAACCTAATGCAGGAAATGAAGACAATTAAGTCATGTAAGAGTCAGAGACTGAATAGGTGAATGGGGAGAGAATGATGAAAAATGGAACCAAAACAATGAATGGTCCTCATTCCAGGTGAGCACAGTAAGTAACACTGATACAGTGTGCAATGTAACAAAAAAAAGTGTTGTGGGAACACGCACACTCAGTCGTTCTGAAACGATAAATATTCCATAGACCCCAATAATGTAATACACAGCCTATGCCCTGTTAGATACCCATAGCCACAACCTCTGTTTGGAGGAAGGGAGACAAATGAAAGAAGAAATAGTTTAGCAGGTGAACATGCTCAGCCAGGAGGAAAAGGTGTTGTTGTGGTGGTGATGGTAAAGGACTAGGATTATTTGGGATTCCATCAAAGGAAGAAGCAAAGAGCTCTCACACCATTCCTGTGGAGGACGGAGGTGTAGAAGAATTGGATGTCCTTAATGAAGAGGCAGCATTTGGGGCGGCACGGTGACTCAGTGGTTAGCACTGCTGCCTTGCAGTGACAGGGAACTGGGTTTGATTCCAGCCTTGGGCAACTGACTGTGTGGAGTTTGCACATCCTCCTCGTGTCTGCGTGGGTTTCCTCCGGGTGCTCCAGCTTCCTCCCACAATCCCAAGATGTGCAGGTTAGGTGAATTGGTCATGCTAAATTACCCATAGTGTACAGGAATACGCAGGTTAGGTGCATTTGTCTGGGGTAAATATAGAGTTAGGGGGATGGGTCTGGGTGGGTTACTCTTCGGAGGGTCGGTGTGGACTTGATGGGCCAAAGGGCCTGTTTCCACAATGTAGGGATTCTATGATTTAAGGCTACAAACCTGGAAGTTGTTGAAAGGACATACAGTGATAAGATGAATAACCAACATAAGTGGGAAGAAATCTCAAAGGAATGTTTAGGGTCTTGGATAGTGTGGATGAAAAAGATAAGATGGAAAACAAAAAAAGTGTTATATCTTCTGTGATTGTATGGGAAGGTGAAATGATGGTGGTGGGGGTTTGCAGTGATAGAGAAGTGATCCAGGGTGGCCCAGAAAGAATGCAGAGACTAAGACATGTTTGATGGTGGTATCATGCTGGAAGTGGCAGGGAATGAATAATGGAGTAATGATGAAGTCCCATCAGAATAGGAGGACTAATTCTCTTCAACAAGTACATAAACTAACAAGTTATTTTCAAAACTATTCAGAGCAGCTCCTGCAAGAAAAGTTCTAAAACAACTTTGTGCGTTCCACTAGTTATTTTATACTTATTACTATTTGCACTGGTTTTCAAGTATTTTGGTGTTTAATATCATTTTTTTCAGCTTCATATCTGAACTAATGTTTTAAATCTTTGCAATTTTACCCTTCTATTTCCTTCACACTGTCAATTTTATTTTGATCATGGTCAATCACATTACTCCATGTACATCTCACCATTTGTAGAAACATTTCCACCTTGCAAACCATTAATACAAACTATTTTCTAAATTTGACTTTTTCAAAAATGACAGAATTTGTATTATATACCTGTTCAACACAATAGCCCAAAATCAGTGATTTAATTCCCGAGGACTTATTTTTATTTTATGAGCCAGACAGCAATGGAGACTGTGTCACTGAATACATTCAAAGTCGGGTTAGAACAAGAGAAGCATGTATTGAGGGTGCAGACAGGAATGTGAAGTTAAAGTCAAAATCAGATCTATCAAGATCTTGAATAGTGTAGCAGTTCAAGGGGCCAAATGGCCTTCTGTTCCTACTTCTTGTTCTAAGCACAATCAGTTTCTCTCTTACTTTTTACACACAGTTGTATTTATACATGTAATTATTCAAATGCTGATATTACAGTATTAAATTTATAAGAATGCCACATTATATTTTTGTCTTCCCAAACATAAATAGCTGTAATTGATCAGGGCATTCAAGTTAATCAAGCAAAATAAAATCATACCCAATTGCGTTAGCAATCCAATAATCTTTAGAGTTAGTGTCACTTTTACATTTGGATCACCAACAAGTTCCACAAGGCTATTCAGACATTCACTTGGCAAACTTTGATTTGTTGCAAATATCATTACTGCTTTTGTCCCACAGATTACCTACAAAGACAAAACAAATTCATAATTGAACTCCCAAGACACATATGAATTAGAAATATTGTCAAGAACCGTATGTTGAACATATATGACAGCACTTCATATTTGTTTGTCTAGAAGCTTTTAAATCAGTTGCCATTTTCAGAATCACAGAAGGAGGCCATTTGGCATATCATGTCTGCACCAGCTTTCTGAATAAGCAGGAGTCATTCTCCTACCTTTTTCATGTAATCTTATGCATTATCTAAGCAATCATGCAATGTTCACTTGAATGCCTCAACTGAATCTGCCTCCAACTCACTTCCAGGTGCAGTACAAATCAGAGCTGTGAGGATAATGTTTCTCTTATGTTGTATTTATTTCACCAAATTACCTTAAAACTGAGCCCTCTCCATTAAGTGAGAACAGTTTTTCCATCTCTACTCTGCCCAGGCCATTCATGATTTTGCAAATCATTATTAAACATCTATTTAACAGATACTAAACATCCCATAGCCTTCTCTTCTCCAAGGAAAATAGGCCTAACTTTTCCAATCTTTTCATTTAATTTTACTGTCATGTATTCAAGTATAATGTCGCCATACTTGCCGCCATATTGGGTACAAATACCTAGATACAGAATCTTAAGGTTAAAAGAAAGAACAAAGTTAAACATTACTGTAATTATATTATAATGCAAAGCATAAAAAAAAAGGTTAAAAGTTACACATCGCAGACATTCTTAAATTTAAGTAGAAAATAAAGCTAAAAGTTCAAACATTACAGTCTTTCTTAAGTACTTAGCCACGGGGGAAATCATTGAGACCGGAAGTCTACGCTGAGGCAACGCAAGGCTGAGAGACCACCAAGCTGGGCCAAGTGACTGCCACGCTGGGCCAAGTGGCTGCCCTTCCCTACTGGTATCCTGATATCTGAAGATTCTTATCCTTGGAACTGTTTCACATAAACAGCTTTTGCACTCTTCAAAACATTTACAACCTTCAAGTGAACTGTACAAAAATTCCAATTGAGGTCTAACTATTGTCTTGTGCAGAATTTTTATAACCCCCTTTTCAATGTACTCTACTTCCTATTGATAAATTTTAAGATACTGGATTTTTTTTAAAAACCGTGCTTTCCATTTATCCTGCCACCTTTAAGGACTTATGCACAAATACATCCAGATATCTTTGCTGCTGGAAACCCTTTAGGATAGTACCCTTTACTTTCTATTGGCTCTTCAGCTTTTTTAAGTTATAATCTTCCACTGTTCTATCTTTCATTGAGGAATACAGAGGAACTTCAATTATTTGAAGGATACAGGTGGGGAGTATTTTATTGAGTTAATTGATTGTTGGATTACATAGTTTAGCCAAGCATCAGGACCTTGCGATCTTGCCGGATTATCCGAAATTTGTATAATCCAATGCCGGATAATCAAGGTTCTTCTATATATGCAAATGACAGCATGTTAAACTGCAATTAAAACATCAGGATTTAGACATCCTTAAGACTGGAATGTTAGTGATCATTTGAAGAGTAAGAATACACAATAATGCAACAATAACTTTAAGACAATTATCATGCACTTCCGTGACAATGTTACAGTTGAAAGATATTATTTTATCAGAAGGAATCTTGAGCCACGTAGGACACGATGAGTACTACTACCAGAATCAAATGAAAACAAAATCAAATCCCTGTTGTACCAAATAGATACTCTGGATATTTTGCTAGCATTTGACTCTATTATCCTGTGGCAACCATAAATGATGGGTCTCAATTCCATATAAATCCTTAATCCATATATCAACTTTTACCCCTCACAGGACCTAATACAAAGCGAGCAAAATGTGAAATGTGCATTTGCTGTCAGATAACTGTGCAACTCAGTTCTTCGAACTAGACAGCTACAAGGCCAATTTGTAAAGCCTTGAGTGTTACCTAGAATATGGGCAAAATCCAAAAATAAGAAAAAACAGTTATTAGCCTACCATTTTACCCAACTGAGGTGAAGGAGGAATGTGGGGGAGAAGGGGAGTAAGAGGGAGATTAGTGGAAGAGGTGGAGAAAGGGTGGGGTGGGAGCAAAGGAGGAGTGGAAAGAATGGAGAAAGGAGACAAGGGCAGCAATGAGGGCAAGTTAACCAAAATAATCAAATGAACCAACCTTTTAGCTTCGAATGCATTCTACAGGCAATTAATTGCTAGTATGATGTTACAACCAATCTTCAATGACATTCCGAGAGAATGATTTGGAAATGTCAGTGTTGGACTGCAGTGTACAAAGTTAAAAATCACACAACACCAGATTATAGTCCAACAGGCTTACTTGGAAGCACTAACTGTCAGAGCGCTGCTCCTTCATCAGGTTGTTGTGGATCTTATAGGAGATCATTGTACACATTGGTACCAACAATATAGGAAGGGAAAAGGATGAGATTCTGAAGGAAGAATATAGAAAATTAGGCAGGAGTTTAAAAAAAAAAGATCCTCAAGGGTAGTAATATCTGGATTACTCCCAGTGAGAAAGTCTATAGCCTTAAAACTTGTCCTTAAACATTTAGACTAAAATGTAATGTTGAATTATAGAACAAATTTACTGCACACTAGAAAATAGACAGGCAGGGAGGGTAAGGCAATTAAGGAATATTTGTCTTAACATCAATGAATCTGTAGAAACAGGACACCAGGTGATAACATTCCCTGCTGTTCCTTTGGTGAAATTAATAACAGTGTTTGATTCTGACCTTGAAACGAAACTCGGTATCAATTAACTTTGCACCCAAATTATTGTCCTTCACTGTTATCTGTCTAGTTCAAAACATGCAGTGCTTTTGTTAACTTTTTGTACAAAGAAAGTCTGTTCATGACAGTACAGCTCTTATAAACTTTGGTATAAAGGTAGCCTGTTTGTGGTAGTACAAGAGAGTAGCCTGCTAGGGCTCCTGAAGAAAGAATGATATCCTACTGTCCTGGGTTAGATTAGATTAGATTACTTACAGTGTGGAAACAGGCCGTTCAGCCCAACAAGTCCACACCGCCCCGCCGAAGCGCAACCCACCCATACCCCTACATTTACCCCTTACCTAACGCTACGGGCAATTTAGCATGGCCAATTCACCTGACCTGCACATCTTTGGACTGTGGGAGGAAACCAGAGCACCCGGAGGAAACCCACGCAGACACAGGGAGAACGTACAAACTCCACGTAGTCAGTCGCCTGACGTGGGAATTGAACCCGGATCTCTGGCGCTGTGAGGCAGCAGTGCTAAGCACTGTGCCACCGTGCCGCCCTTTCAATTTATATTTCTGTATTTTAAAGCATGAAAACCTACAGAGGCATGGCACTCATCCACAGATTCAATCAATAAGCACATTGACCTGGACCTAATATACCGGCCACTGCAGTGGACAGCTGGAACTGACAACCGGAAGCGGCAGATACAAATCACTATAAATGCTGGAGGAAAGATCACAGAAGCACTTCACAGGAGGCTCCCAAGCACTGAGGATGTCACCTAGACAGGGGACGAAACGTCTGCAACACAAATTCCCAGCTCGGCGAACAGAACCACAACAATGGCCATGGTGTTGCATTACCTGCTCTTCACAAACAATTTAGATCCATACAACCATCTTCCATTTATTGCTAATGTGCGTTGCATTAGTATTTCCTCTCATGTTTGATACTTAATAGATTCACATTTTAGTTAATGGCGGAAAGCTTGGTTAAATTGGATTTACTTAAAACATAGGTTCATGTTATCTAGAAAAATAAGGGAAGGAATTCTTTTTAAATCAACCTTACTGCAACCAATTTAGCAGTTGGGTGAAGAAAGAAGAGGGGGGGGCAGTTCTTCCCTCATCAACTGGGAGCTTAACAGTTTGGGATATCCTGTCTGTAACTGTAATGAATTAAGGAAACCCACCTTGGGTCTGGTCATAACAATGCCATACTAAATATTATTATAGGAAATAAAAGAGCATAGTGCTTGGGGTAACATACTAGCATAGATTGGTTGGCCTGCAGAAAACAGAATGAAAACTGGGCTCTTGTCTGTTTGGCAGGATGTGATGAAGTGAGTCCTTCAGGGGACTATACTAGGTTTTCAACTTTTTCCAATTTACATCAATGACTCAGATGAGGGAGTGAAAGCATGGTAGTTAAATTCACAGATGGCATAAAGATGGGTAGGAGAGTATATTGTGAAAATGCCATAGGTTGCAGACAAATAGTTGAGTGGGCAGAAAACTGGCAGACGGACTCATGTGGGAAAATGTGAAATTGTTCATGCTGGCAGAAACATTAAAAAAGTAGACTAGTTTTAAATTCCAAGTTGCAGGAGGGGCCAAGTGTTCTCAAAACGTTAGTCTGCAGGTACATTAATACGAGAGGCTAATGGGATGATATCCTTCATTAGGAGAGGAATTACAGAAGGATATTATGCTTCAGTTGTACTGAACATTAGAGAGATCACAACTGAAATACAGCGTGCAGTTTTTGTCTCCTTAAGACACAATCTAAATGTATTGGAGATAGTCAAAAAAAACTTAACACGATTGTTACAGAGAACGAGTAGGATGTCTTATGAGGATAAATTGGACAGGCTGGATACATTCCTACCGATGTTTAGAGGAGTAAGGAGTCACTTGATCAAGTTTTTAAAAGATCCTGAATGATCTTATAGAGTCATTCAGTATGGAAACAGACCTTTCACTCGAACTAATCCATGTTCCCAAACTAAACTTGGCCTACTTGGCTGCATTTGACCCATATCCCTCCAAATTCTTCCTATTCATGTACTTAACAAAATATTTTTTTAAACATTCTAACTGGACCAGTATTCAACTCTGCAGTTCATTCCACTCTGTAAAAACGTTGCGCCTCAAGTCCTTTTTATATCTTTCTCTTCTCACCTTAAAAATATGCTCCCTAGTTTTGAACTCCGCAACCTTAGGGAAAAGGCCTTTGCTTTTCACCTTGTCTGGGCCCCTCATGATTTTATAAGGTCATCTCTCAGCATCCTATGCACAATGAAAGGGGTGCCTGGCCTATTTGGATAACTCAAACCCTCCAATACCAGAAAGATCCTTGGCAGCACGGTGGCACAGTGGTTAGCACTGCTGCCTCACAGCGCCTGAGACCCGGGTTCAATTCCCACCTCAGGCAGACTGACTGGGGAGAGTTTGCACGTTCTCCCAGTGCCTGAGTGGGCTTCCTCCGGGTGCTCCGGTTTCCTCCCACAGTCCAAAAGATGTGCAGGTCAGGTGAATTGGCCATGCTAAATTGCCCGTAGTGTTAGGTAAGGGTTAAATGTAGGGGTATGGGTGGGTTGCGCTTCGGCGGGTCGGTGTGGACTTGTTGGGCTGAAGGGCCTGTTTCCAACCCGTCCACGCCGACCCGACATCCCAATCCAATCTAGTCCCACCTGCCAGCACCTGGCCCATATCCCTCCAAACCCTTCCTATTCATATACCCATCCACATGCCTCTTAAATGTTGCAATTGTACCAGCCTCCACCACACCCTCTGGCAGCTCATTCCATACATGTTCCACCCTCTGCGTGAAAAGATTGCCCCTTTTATATCTTTCTCCTCTGTGGTGTAAAATTCCAAGCAGTGGAATGTGGTGAAACGGTTAAAAATTATGTCCCAATACATGTGTGAATCTAACCGGAATGGAGGTGTTGCTTAGTCCCGTGTGAATCTTCTTATCTGTATGTAACCAGAATGGAATGTGTTTTTTAGCCTTGCTCTGCTGTTCACATGAATGTTTATATCTGGAAGGGAGTATATCAGCTGGAAAAGTCTCCAGTTCGGTGAGTCTGCTCCGGGGTTACGTTTAACCGCCGAGCGTGGGTTGTTGGCAACCGCTCTACGAGAACTGACGGCTCCCAGTTTTGGTAATATGTAGAGTGAGTATAAGCCAGACCCGTTGTTTGGACCTGGTTGTGGCGACGATGCGGGGAATAAAATGCCCATATTCTAGCAGACTCGCCTCTTGGTCGTTTGTTCTGTGTCAGACTACTCTCCTACGAACCTGACCTTGAGAATTTTTTAAAACATCCTCTCACCCTAAACCTATGCCCTCTCGTTCTGGACTCCCCAACCCCAGGGAAAAGACTTTGTCTATTTATCCTCTCCGTGCCCCCCATAATTTTGTAAACCTCTATAAAGGTCATCCTTCAGCCTCTGACGCTCCAGGGAAAACAGCCCCAGCCTGTTCAGCCTCTCTCTGTAGCTCAAATCCTCCAACCCAGGCAACATCCTTGTAAATCTTTTCTGAACCCTTTCAAGTTTCACAACATCTTTCCGATAGGAAGGAGACCAGAATTGCACGCAATATTCCAACAGTGGCCTAACCAATGTCCTGTACATCCGCAACATGACCTCCCGACTCCTGTACTCAATACTCTGACCAATAAAAGAAAGCATACCAAATGCCTTCTGCACTATCTTATCTACCTGCAATTCCACTTTCAAGGAGTGGGTCTCTTTGTTCAGCAACACTCTCTAGGACCTTACAATTAAGTGTATAAGTCCTGCTAAGATTTGCTTTCCCAAAATGCAGCACCTCACATTTATCTGAATTAAATTCCATCTGCCACTTCTCAGCCCATTGGCCCATCTGGTCCAGATCCTGTTGGAATCTGAGGTAACCCTCTTCACTGTCCACTACACCTCTAATTTTGGTGTCATCTGCAAACTTACTAACTGTACCTCTTATGCTCGCATCCAAATCATTTATGTAAAATGACAAAAAGGAGTGCACCAAGCACCGATCCTTGTGGCACTCCACTGGTCACAGGCCTCCAGTCTGAAAAACAACCCTCCACCACCACCCTCTGTCTTCTACCTTTGAGCCAGTTCTGTATCCAAATGGCTAGTTCTCCCTGTATTCTATGAGATCTAACCTTGCTAATCAGTCTCCCATGGGGAACCTTGTCGAACGTCTTACTGAAGTTCATATAGATCACATCTACTGCTCTGCCCTCATCAATCTTCTTTGTTACTTGTTCAAAAAGCTCAATCAAGTTTGTGAGACATGATTTCCCACACACAAAGCCATGTTAACTATCTCGAATCAGTCCTTGCCTTTCCAAATACATGTACATCCTGTCGCTCAGGATTCCCTCCAACAACTTGCCCACCACCGAGGTCAGGCTCACCGGTCAATAGTTCCCTGGCTTGTCTTTACCGCACTTCCTAAACAGTGGTACCACGTTTGCCAACCTCCAGTCTTCCGGCACCTCATCTGTGACTATCAATGATACAAATATCTCAGCAAGAGGCCCAGCAATCCCTTCTCTAACTTCCCACAGAGTTCTCAGGTACACCTGATCAGGTCCTGGGGATGTATCCACTTTTAACCGTTAAGACATCCAGCACTTCCTCCTCTGTAATCTGGACATTTTGCAAGATGTCACCATCTATTTCCCTACAGTCTATATCTTCCATATCCTTTTCCACAGTAAATACTGATGCAAAATACTCATTTAGTATCTCCCCCATTTTCTGTGGCTACACACAAAGGCCACCTTGCTGATCTTTGAGGGGCCCTATTCTCTCCCTAGTTACCCTTTTGCCCTTAATATATTTATAAAAACCCTTTGGATTCTCCTTAATTCTATTTGCCAAAGCTACCTCATGTCCACGTTTTGCCCTCCTGATTTCTCTCTCAAGTATACTCATACTTTCTTTATACTCTTCTAAGGATTCACTTGATCTATCCTGTCTATACCTGACATATGCTTCCTTCTTTTTCTTAACCAAACCCTCAGTTTCTTTAGCATTCCCTATACCTACCAGCCTTCCCTTTCACCCTGACAGGAATATATTTTCTCTGGATTCTTGTTATCTCATTTCTGAAGGCTTCCCATTTTCCAGCCGTCCCTTTACCTGCAAACATCTGCCTCCAATCTGCTTTTGAAAGTTCTTGCCTAAAACTGTCAAAATTGGCCTTTCTCCAAATTAGGACTTCAACTTTTAGATCTGGTCTATCCTTTTCCATCACTATTTTAAAACAAATAGAATTATGGTCGCTGGCCCCAAAGTGCTCCCCCACTGACACCTCAATTGCCTTATTTCCCAAGAATAGGTCAAGTTTTGCACCTTCTCTTGTAGGTACATCCACATACTGAATCAGAAAATTGTCTTGTACACACTTAAGAAATTCCTCTCCATCTAAACCTTTAACACTATGGCAGTCCCAGTCGATGGTTGGAAAGTTAAAATCCCCTAACATAACTTCCCGACGTTGGAACTCGGTAGTGAAAGTGCAGTCATTGAATATTTTGAGGTAGAGGTAGACAGATTTTCATTAAACAAGGGAATCAGAGGTTATCAGAGCAGATGGGAATGTCAAATTCAACAAACAGTTCAGCCACGCTTTTACTGAAAGGTGGAGCATGGTTAAGGGACTGAATGGCTCATTGCTACTCTTGTTTTGTATATTTGAAGGTGATCACATACACACGCATATAAAAATAACACACACATCCCATGTCTATACAGAACATTAGTTAAATTTTTCTTCCACGCATAAAATGTTGTACTTACACCTAATTGTCTTTCTAGTTGAAAAACATTATTTTCAGTTCTCGCATTTTTGTACTGGGTAATAGCCAGTAACAAAGATTTCATGGAAGAAGTTGGTTCCATTTCTAGGTAACAAGAAAAGGGAATTTAACAGACATACTTCACAATTTTAGTGGCGATAATATCAAAATCTCTAATCACTATTTGTTTTCATCACTATGTAAACATACATTATAGCAACAAATCTCAAAACAACATTAAAGCACAGGAGGCCATTCAGCAAATTTAGTCCTGCTGGCTCTCTTCAGAGAAATTCAATGAGTTCCTTTCCTCTCATGTCATCACCCTGTAACTTTATTAGCCTCAGACGCCCATTTTAGAATTATTTATCCCAACTTCCAACACCTTCTTGGTCATTACCATTTAGAGTAAGAAAAAGTTTTTTTCTTCCATGCTCTCTAAATCTTAAACCCACCTCCCCTTGTTCTAATGCCATCAAGTAATGGAAATAGCTTTCATTCACCTCACTTAAACTGGCCATAATCTTACACACCTATCAAATTAACTCAAACTCCTCTGCTCCAAGGAAAATAAACCCCGCTTTTTCAACATAATATTGATGTAAATTTTCTTTTATTTGTGAATGCATTTTAGGAAATTTATATACACACTTTCAAGCGTGGTAACCAAATCTGGATGTTAATCTGGAGTTCCGGCCTATCCCTGCTTCTGCACTAATATCACCATTTGTGAAGCTTAAGATTATGTGTTTTTTAACAGTTCTGCAGAAAATCAAATAGTTCAGTTTAAAATTATTCTGATGTATGAATGTCAGAGAAAAATAAAAAGGACATTAAAATCATTATCATTTAAAATGACAGACATGAGCCAGATCAAATCCTGCATGTTGAAAGAATACTGTATCTTCTTTGATATCATTCAATTACACTAATTACCAAAGACAAGCATCACAGTGGCATTGAAAAATCTACTGCAAAGCAATCAAGATAATATATTAAGACAGCTGAAATAATCCATTAGGAGAACAATATGATCAGAGCGCAGTTAATAATTCTTAACAAAAAGGGATCAATAAAGAGTAGCAAAATACAAATCCTAATAGTCATTGTACACTATGACAGCAAGGTTTGATGTTGCTGTTGTCATAGTGTACAATGACTATTAGGATCACTGAGAAATGAACATGAATACGTTATTTAAAACAAAACAAAGAACAGCAGATACTGGAAATTCAATAAAAGCAGAAATTGGAGAAACTCAGCAAGTTTGGCAGCACCTGTGGCATGACCCTCCTTCATAATCTTACTCCGTTATTGTTTATGTCTATTTTCCTTTTGAAGTAGAATGTATGCAGCCATCTTTTTGACAACATTATGATGTAAATTACAATACTGGATTATGATGGAATGCAATTCAAATTTAGCTTGTCACAATTTTTGCAGGCACTCTGAATAGCAAAATCACTTTAAATTCTGCTTAAACCAGAATGTGATATAACATAGTTGCTGTAACTTTGCTATTCAAAAAAAATATAATTTTGGCATTTTGTCCTGGAGTTTATAGAATCATACAGCACAGAAACAGACCCTTCAGTCCAACCAATCTATGCCAAACATATTCCCAAATTAATCTAGTCATACTTGCCTGTTCCTGACCTATAACCCTTCAAACCTTTCCTATTAATGTACCTATGTCTTTTAAACATCAAAACTGTACTCACATCCACCACTGCTTCAGGAAGCTCATTCCAAACATGGACCACCCTGTGTCAAAAATTTGCATCACGTCTTTTTAAAACCTTAAAAACATGCCCCCTAATCTTGAAATCCCCCATCCTATGGAAAAGACAACTGCCGTTAACTCTATCCATACTTCTCACTATTTTACAAACTTTTATCAGATCACCTCGCAACCTCCTATGAATTAAACAGCCCATTTGCCTGCTTGTTTTATTCAGTTTGAATTTTGATCTTTGTCACTTTATTGATATGTCACATTATCAAACACTCAATTGTACTATCTACCCTCTCAACGTGCCTCTAGCTGGAAGGTGAACTCATAGGAACCAGTCCCCTGCATAAATTTATATTTTTAGATCTATATTAATTCTACCTATCCCTTCAGGTAACATATCCTCTCAAATGTCTCTTTGTTAAGTTCCATCTGGCCACTCTATTAGCTTATTCATGTTGTTCTGCGAGAGTTGATCGTCACCATCCACATTGCCTGTCACGATTCCAAGTTTGGTCCGGCCGGTAAATTTTAAAACTTTACTCCGTATTCCAATGTCCAAGTAATCTACTGAAAATGCAGCACGTGACTAAAAGGGAGGGAATGGAACAGGAGAACGGGAGCACTGTCCCGCGACCAGCTCCTGGTAACGGTCACACCCCGCGCTCCAAGTTTAAAATCACCGGCACCTTCCATTGCCAAACAGGGGGGCAGGGCGAGATCGGGGATGGCAGTAAACCCTCAAAATGCCAGCACACAAACAAAACTGCCAAAGCTATTTACACAGCACATGTAATAAATAATAAATGCACTTGTTGGTACGAACAAAAACTTCGTAAACATTGTGTTTCCAAACTCATCACCTCCACCCCTCCTCGAACCTGGCAGTTTACAATATTCCAACGGTTTGACTTTTCACTCGCAGCGATCCGACAGGCTGTACAACCGCAAGTGCGAGCATTGCTATGATCACCATTCCACGTTAAAATGGGTAAGTGAATCTCTAACCTTTAAGAATTTTTTTTGTTTTCACACGAGACGCTGCAAGAATAAATTTGTGTGGTGACGAATCGATGTCGCTCGCTTACGTTACAAATCGCACCATGTTGCTGCCTTCTCGGGCTGAACGCATGCGCAGTCGCTCGCCGCCTTTGTGTTGTGGTCAGGGCTCTGATGTCACAGTCCAGAGATCCCACCCCTGAGTTTAGGGATAAAAGCAATTTACTGCGGATGCTAGAATCTGAAATCAAAAGAGAAAATGCTGGAAAATCTCAGCAGGTCTGGCAGCATCTGTAAGGAGAGAAAAGAGCTGACGTTTCGAGTCTAACTGACCCTTTGTCAAAATTGAGATTAGGGAATTCTCTGGCAGCTTAACAACTACAACAGATTTCTTCAGCACCTTAAAGTAATGAAACATACTCGCAGAACCAATGATTAGATTAGATTACATTACAGTGTGGAAACAGGCCCTTCGTCCCAACAAGTCCACACCGACCTGCCGAAGCAAAAGCCACCCATACCCCTAACCTAACACTACGGGCAATTTAGTATGGCCATTTCACCTGGCCCTACACAGTTATCTTTGTGACTGTGGGAGGAAACCGGAGCACCCGGAGGAAACCCACGCAGACATGGGGAGAACGTGCAAACTCCACACAGTCAGTCGCCTGAGGCGGGAATTGAACCTGGATCTCTGGCGCTGTGAGGCAGCAGTGCTAACCACTGTGCAAATGAGACAAACCAAACCCATTCGGGGATATTGGGTCATCTTGTCAAAACTTAAGTCAAGGAAATATATTTTCGCTAAAGGTTTGGGAACGGAATTCAGAGTTTAGAGCCCAAACCACAACCACTAATGATGCAGCACATAAAATTGAGTAGCTCAGAGGCCAGAGTCATTTGAACACAGATATATTGAGGTGGTATGAAGTTTTAGGAGTGCAAGGGATCGATAAGGCTATGGTGGGAATGCAATTTTGAAATCAAGATTAATTGACCATATGCCACTGTAGGTCAGCAAGTACAGAGATGACGGGGAAATGGGATTTGCAAGGATAACAGCTTTTTGGATGACCTTAAATACACGCATGTTTAAACATGCGAGGCAAGCCAGAAGTGTGTGGTAATCGTTAAGGCTGATGGAAATAAAGAATAGTGAGGATTTTCTGCGGCAGATGAACCGAGATAACCGAAATGATTTGGAGATGCCGGTGTTGGACTGGGGTGTACAAAGTTAAAAATCACACAAAACCAGGTTATTGTCCAACAGGTTTAATTGGAAGCACTAGTTTTCGGAGTGCTGCTCCTTCATCAGGTGGTTGTGGAGTATAAGATTGTAAGGCACAGAATGTATAGCAAAAGTTTACAGTGTGATGTAACTGAAATTATACATTGAAAAATACCTTAATTGTTTGTTAAGTCTCTCATCTGTTGGAATGACCATGATAGTTTCACTTTTTACATGTAAATCACAAAACTTTTTTTTAAAAGTTACATTCTCAGGTTAACTGTAACAATTGGTGTCAGCCAAATAAGATGTTGAAGGTGTTAGCCCCCTGTGTTCTGTTGTCTGTGTCATAATGTTTAGACTGATTATAATCTAAAAAATGAGTTAACTGAGTACAATGAATTTACATTGTACTTTGCTCAAAAAATGCATGAATCCATATAAGACTCTGTTAACTCATTTTTAGATTAAATCAGTCTAAACATGATGGTGTTGTGTGTTTTTAACAAGATAACCGAAGTTGGTGATGTTACAGAGGTGGATTATGCAGACTTGGTAATGACATTCATATGAGGTCAAAAGTTCATTTTGGCATCAATGTGACAGAAAACTTGAGAACTGCATAACTTAATCACAGACTGCTTTCAGGGCAATGAGAGAGCAGGTAGCCAGGGGATGGAGTTTCGACCAAGATCTGAAAACTGGTGGAGATAGGAAGCTGTCAGGTAGAACCTGGAAAGAGAACAGACAAGATTGTTATGTTTTGAATGGCATCTCTTAATTCCTTAGGTATAGCTGAAGTGATTCTGTACTCAAATCAAACCTCTGGAAAAAATCAAATAAGGAACCTTATCCCTTTTGGATTACAAGAAACACAAGGCTTACAACTGTCCCATATTTTTCAACTGAGAGATTCTCTCTACCCTGTAAAACACTTCCATGGAATCAGTGGAAGGAGTTTTCCCAGAGAAGGGGAGACAGTTTTGACTCACTGCAAGGAGCTATCACCTAAAATTGGTGCCAGGTTTGTATTCAAACATTACCCCCCTTCTTCATGTTTCACCTAGGTGAACTTGAGGGTGGGTGGAAAATTTGCTGGTGAGCAAGAAAATATTACAGAATTTTAAAAAAAATTGTTTTGACCACCATTTTTCAGCAACTGAACCTGTTTCCTGACCTAACAACAATTCTCCAAGATCACAGATGCAAGTAAACAGCAGGAGGAGTTTCTTCAGTGAAATTCACAAGCTGAGAAGGTTTTGAAAATTTATGCTGAAGAGCTCCAACCACTGCCACCTGAGGGGCTGCTGTTCAAAGCGCTTCTTATCTCAGAGACTCCTATTACTGCTTGGCAGATGATTTTTAGTTTCTTGGAAGGCACTTCATCTATCTAATACATAATTCATCTTCAGCAGCACTTTCCTGCCGCCAATCTTCACCACAGCACATAACCATCTAATGCAGGTGTATCTGGCAACTATCATAAAGGCCAACAACAGAAGTTCACCATCAACTTCTCCAGCAATGCCAGCTTACCTCTCCTCAGCCACTTACTTCTGCAAAAGGCAGAGGTATGGATGTTAGCCACCTGATGAAGCGGTGCTTCGAAAGCTAGTGCTTCCAAGTAAACCTGTTGGACTATAACCTGGTGTTGTGGGACCTAACTGATAAGCGGCGAGACCTCAGACATAAGGTCCCTATGAGTGGAAAATCAGTTCCATTAACCCAAGTTAGCACCAATGCTCCAGGAAGTTCAGGCTGTCACAGTAGATGTGATGACATTTACAATCTGCTTTCTTGTGGACTAGTTTTGCAAACATTGTCAGTGATAGATAAGGTGCTTTTCACTGGACTGCCGAACCTTTACTCTAATATCTGTGTCTTGTCAAGTCTGCAAGGAGGAGTGTGATCATTCATAATGATTTGTATGGAGAGGAGAATATGACACTATTTGTCAAGGGTGACTGTGAGGCATGGTTGAAAGAAGACAATAGGTTGACAGTAAGTGTAAACGTTGGTTGCCTAAATAGGCACATGGAGAGAGAGGAATGAAGTCAGTTGCAATGTCGTCCTGTTTCCCTATCCCTGTATCAGTCGAAGCAAACACTCAGAAACACAGTATGTATTCTGGGTCCTGGAGGGAGAGGGAATGGTCACCCATGTCACAGAGACATGAGTTCTTGGTCTTCTCTTGAATAGCAGATTCTTAAGGAATTATATAGTCACTTACAGAGACCAGCCTCCAAATAAGGCAACAGCTATATTGATTGGGTGACCATTACAACCAGCGAGTGTCAACAGTAAAGATTAAGCCATCTGGCAGTATACAATGAATGTTCATAATCTTGTTAACTAGCTTCACGTAATGAATGCTTTTCACCTTGTTAACTGACTTTACATAATGAAAGCTTTTTTATCTTGTTAAATGGCTTTATACATAAAGAATGCTTTTTCACCTCATCAACCCATTCCCCTTGCCTCCAGCACCTCATTGTTTACTGCAAGTTCTTATCTGATCCAAGTCATGCGAGCTGAGTCTTTGTATCATACAACCTAAAATTTAACTCTTTCCCTACCTGGTGTGTTATCCTACCAAGTGCTGTACCGATGGATATGCTGTACAGATGAATGCTTTGTAAGTCAACAGTGTAGGTTTTGGCATTGGAAAGTGTTAAGCAACTGAGGGAAAATAATGGTGTAACACCAGGTAAGCAATCCAGAGCTTAATACTAATGTTCTAGGGACGTGAGATTGAATCCCAACATGGAAGATGTTGAAATTTAAATTCAATGAAAATCCAGAATTAAAAAGTGGTCTAATGGAAACTTTGATGAAATCTTTGAGGGGTCTGAACAATGTGAACCGTGGCAAGATTTGTGGAAAAACAGTATGATGAACCCAGGACGGCCTATCTGGTGCATCTTGCTCCATCTTTAATGCTTTTGACAAGCAGCATGATGAGAGTTTCTTGATTTTTAAATCTCATCTATTCATCCTGTTCAGAAATGTTATTATACACTTCTGAACAGGTGCAACCATAATCTAGATCTCTCAATCCAGGGATATGTTCACTACCACTGCACCACTGATTTCCCTATGATGAGTTTCTTACTTAGTTGCCAATTAAAGGGAATTATTGCTTATTAAGCACCTTGTTAATGACACAACTTGCCTCAATAATATTTAGTTTCCTATTTTACCAACCATGACTAGCAAACTCGACATCAAGAAGCTAGACATTCTGAAGAAAGGTCATCAGACTCAAACGTGAACTCCACAGATACTGATGAAATTTTCCAGCAATTCCTATTTTTGTTTCAGACCTTCAGTATCTGCAGTTCTTTGATTTATTATAGACATCAAGAATTCTTGTCATGGAAATCAGAGCAGATACTTGCTAATTTCAGTTCATGCTTATTCCAAAAGATCTCCATGCTTGACACAGGACATCAACAACCCAGGACACACTTCATGGGCATCAGTCACATAGAGTCATACAGCAGGGAATCAAACCCTTCAGCCTAACTCGTCTGTGCTGACTGTAGAGCTATAGAGTCATAGAGATGTATAGCACGAAAACAGACCCTTTGGTCCAACTCGTCCATGCAAACCAGATATCCTAAACTAATCTAGTCCCATTTGTTAGCATTTTGCCCATATCACTCTAAACTCTTCCTATTCATATACCCATCCCGATGCCTTTTAAATGTTGTATTTGTCCCAGCCTCCACCACTTCCTCTGGCAGCTCATTCCATACAAGCACCGCTTGTGTGAAAACGTTGCCCTCAGGTACCTTTCAAATTTTTCCCATCTCACCCTAAACCTATGCCATCAACTTCTCCCCACCCCAGGGAAAAGATCATATCTATTTACCCTATCCATGCCCTTCATGATTTTATAAACCTCTATAAGGTCACCTCTCAGCCTCTGACACTCAAGGAAACACATCCTCTGCCTATTCAGCCACTCCCTATAGCTCAAGCTCTCCAAACCTGGCAACATCCTTGTCAATCTTTTCTGAACCCTTTCAGGTTTCACAACGTCCTTCCTTTAGGAGGGACACCAGGACTGCACACAATATTCTAAAAGTGGCCGAACTAATGTCCTGTATAGCTGCAAAATGACCCACCAATTCCAAAATTCAATGCTCTGACCATTAAAGGAAAGCATACCAAATGCCTTCTTCATTATTCTATCTACCTGCGACTCACTTTCAGGGAACTCTGAACCTGCTCTCCCCAGAACCTTATCATTAAGTAGGCGAAAGTGAGGACTGCAGATGCTGGAGATCAGAGTCTAGATTAGAGTAGTGCTGGAAAAGCACAGCAGGTCAGGTGCTGTACTTTTCCAGCACAACTCTAATCTAGACCCTTACCATTAAGTGTATAAGTCCTGCCTTTCCAAAATGCAGCACCTCACATTTATCTAAATTAAGCTCCTAAACTGACTAGTCCCATTTATGAACATTTGGCCCATTTCTGTCTAAACTCTTTTAATTCATGTACCCACCCAGAACTCTTTTAAATGTTGTAGTTGTACCTGCTTTCACTACCTCCTCTAGCAGCTCACATCCACAGACATTGGAGCCAACCTGTTTGAACCTTGGGACATCTCTGATCCACCTACAGAATATTTCCACACTTCAGAGTCGAAGAATGTGGTACTGGAAAAGTACAGCTGGTCAGGCAGCATCCGAGGAGCAAAAGCATCGACATTTCAGGCATATGCCTTTCATCAGGAATGTGGCTTGTGGGCCAAGGGGACTGAGAGATAAATGGGAAGGGGGTGGGTTGGGTGGAAGATAGCTCAAAATATGATAGGTAGATGAAGGTCGGGGAAAGTGATAGATCGGAGAGGAGGGAGGAGCAGATAGGTGGGAAGGAAGGTGGACAGGTAGGACCGTTCAAGAGGGCAGTGCCGAGTTTGAAGGTTGGGACTGGGATAAAGCGGGGGAGGGGAAATGGGGAAACTAGTGAAATCCATATTGATCCGGTCTGGTTGGGGAGGTCCCAAGGCAGAAGATGGGGCGTTCTTCATCCAGGCATCGAGTGGTTATGTTTGGTGATGGAGAAGGCCCAGGACCTGAATGTCCTTGGTGGGGTAGGATGAGGAGTTAAAGTGTCCAGCCACAGGGCAGTGGGGTTGGTCAGTGCAGTTGTCCCAGAGATGTCGTCTGAAACGATCTGCAAGTTGGCGTCCTGTCTACCCAATGTAGAGGAGACCACATCACAGTAGATAACGTGTGTCAGTACAAGTAAATTTCTGCCGGATGTGGAAGGATCCTTGGGGGCCTTGGATGGAGGTGAGCGGAGAGATGTGGGTGCAGCTTTTGCACTTCTTGCATTGGGAGGGGAAGGTGCCAAGAGGGGATGGTAGGTTGGTGGGTGGAGTGTGGACCTGATGAGGTAGTCACGGAGGGAATGGTCACTCTGAAACGCAGATGGGGTGGGAAGAGAAATATATCTCTGGTGATGGGGTCTGTTTGTAGGTGCAGAAATGGTGGAGGATGATGTGATGTATCTGGAGGTGGTCACTAGAATTGGACATGATTTGGACATGCCGAAATGGAGGTGGAGAGGTCCAGGAAGGGAAGGGGGGAGGTCTCTGAGAAGGGCTTATGTCTGAAACATCAATTATCCTGCTTCTCTGATGCTCCCTGACCGGCTGCGCTTTTCCAGCACCACATTCTTTGATTCTGATCAAAAAGTGAGCATGTGCAGAACTCACTTTTTCCTATTTCTACACTTTAGTCCTTAACCTCAAGTGAACCAGCAACTATCATTGTAATGCTAGACCCAAGGACACTATGTTCTCAAGGACATGTACCCAGTTCATGGACTGGACCAGGTTGCACTCAGAGCTCTTTGCTTGTTGTCAAAGTGCTCACTTTCCCTGAGACTATCTGGATGCTCACATCATCACTGCCTTTGTGCACTTTGCCCCCTCAGCTAGATCTATCTGTCTCATGTTACTTCTGTCTTGCTATGTTGATTAACACAGAAACAAAGGCAGGAAAGTGCCGTGGTTGTCAGCAGACCTCAGTTATATTAAGGAGGATAGCCTTCACTCAAAGGTTCTAGTATTGTTAGTCAAGAGCAACCTCCAATTCTAGTCCAGATGCTTGGACGTGTTCAGTCAGCCACTTGGGTTGTGTTTTGGCTGAGGAACAGAATGTTTGGAGCTCACCAATTCTTTCTGCCCTATTGTGAGCTGTGTTTCCACCTGGAATGGGAAGATATTATGTATTATGGGAGGTGAAATTGTGTGGCATAGGTATTACATTTAATGCAGGTGGGGTGGTTTTACCAAATGAGTGGAGGCAGCGCAGACGTTTTCGTGTTGGAGGTTCGTGGGTGACAGCGAATGAGGGAAGATATTGCAGGCAATAATGAGTGATGGAGCTTGAATTTTGGTGGGAGCTGGGTACAGCAACGGAGATAGAATGAATGTGGAATATTGGAAGCTGATGACTTACACTGGCAGAATGGACAAAGACATTGACCTTCTCTCTACAATGCTGGGCATTCCTCAAATTGGCTGAGACTACTCTAACCTGGGTAGCAACCTCTGACCAGACTGGCATGGTCTGGTTTGATGGCCTTGTCTGCTAGTCCTAAGGAAAGAGGAAGTCTCATCCCTGCAACTACCCAACTAACAGGATCTCTGGGTTCCCAAGGATGGGGACCAATTTATCCCTGCATGCCATGGCAAATTTTAATAACCATGTACAGCAGTTCAGGACTGACAGTACTTGTCTAAGTAGATTTTTTTTAAAAGATGGCGTGGGTGCCAGATTGCCAGTGGATACTGGGATATCACAACAGTGGTAAGTTGTTCCAGGAACAGCATGAAGTTAAAAGGACATGAAGGACACTATGAGGAAAAGGTATGTGATTAATGAGGTAAGATATTGTTAGAAAGCATGCAGCAAAAAAACCTCCAAATACCTGATGCAACTTGTACTTAGCCAAAAAAAGTATAGACTTAGTCTCTTATAACTATTGACAATTGTCATCTAAACCTATCTTGTTCACAAGTATGTCTTAGGGAACGACATATATCATCCTTTCCTGGTTTGGTCTGCATGAGGCTCAACCCACAGCAATGTGGTTGACTCTGAACTGTCCTCTAAAATGGCCTAGCAAGCCACTCAGTTTCAACTAACTGCTGCTAAGTCTGATAAATAAATAAAACAGGATAGACCATCTAGCATTGAGAAAGGCACCAGAAATAACAACAATGCATGTTGCCCTGTTGACCCAGCAAAGTCATCCTTACTGACATCTGGGGGCTAGTGCTGAAATAGGGAGAATTGCCTCATCAACCAGAAAAACACCATCTGGCATAGTTGTGCTCACAAAATTAGACTTCACTGAAAATGTCCCAGACAACCCCATTACTATCCCTGAATATGTTGTGTCCTACCATGGGACAGACAGACACAGCAAGGATGGTGGTAAATAATGTTAAGTTAAGAGCGAACTGTCTTGGGAGACAGTTACACATTGACTACAGACCTCGTGAAGTCTCATGACGTAGATCATAAACAGTGCCAATCCACTATTACTGTGAAGGTGCGAGATATATATTGGTTCAATGAAGAATTCAGCAAATCATGCAAGCAGCAGCACCAGATACATCCACAAAAAAGGTGTCAACTTGGTAAAGCTCCAACATAGAACTATTTACGTGCCAGCAACAGGAGCAAAATGCAGTCAACAGGGTGAAGAAATATCACATGAATTAATCAGAGCTACGCTCTACAGTCCAACCCGATGTAGTTGTGAATAATGGTGGACAATTCAGTGACTAACATGAGGAAGAGACTCCACAAATGTCTCTCATCATCAACAATAGGTGAGTAGAATACAGGGGATCCTTGATTTATGAATATCTGGCTTATGAAAGCTTATACGGATGAACACAATCCCATACAGTGATGTAATTTTAAAGATTCAACATACAAACATTTCCTGTACTTATGAATGGCTATTTTATATTGTACTGCACTGTGTTCTGACTTGAGTACAAATCAACTAGCAAACAGACTCCAGACCGGAATTATTATCTGTACCATGTGGAAGAACAAGGGTAACAGACGCATAAAGAAAACCACTGCAAGCCAAACACAACTCTGACTTGGAATTTATCGCTGTTCTTTCACTATTTCTGAAACGGGGATCTCGCAATACACTTCCTAACAGTGCTTTGGATGTCCCAAGGATTGCTGCATTTTAAGAGAGCAGCTCCACACCAGCCTCTCTAAGGAATTTAGCAATAATCAACAAATACTGACCTAGCCAACGATGTCCACTTCCCTTAAATTAATAATAAGGAAGAAAATTGCCTGTCATGCTCTCTTGTGGTTCTGAATTTACTTAGTGCATTGTTTCCAGGTTGGAGGGGTCACAAATCTGATATCCACATTCAATTCCATCCAAGCCTGCTTGCTTGGAGAAACAGTCCTATTCCTTTCATCCTTGGGAGAGCTCATCTCATTATGGTCCTTCAATATGTCCACCAGGTAAGAATGAGAAACTTGGCTGCTAAATGCACAGATCTCCTCTCCACACTTGTGGATGCTGCAGCCTCAAAAATCTAAGTGTCATGGTCCCCTTAATCAGACATTCGTCCTTTGACAGATGCAGCCGGTCTGATTATTCAATGAGTCTGGAGTTGGGAGGCTGTGGTCTGGAATAAAAGTCTGAGGCAAACATGGCAATCAGTCAAATGGGTTTCAAACTTGCAAAACATCCTGCTGTTTTAGCAGGAAACAAGAGTGGAATTTTGTAGATGTGATGTGGGTGTTGCCTGCTTGCCTTCTTTGGGAAAGACATGCAATATTACAAGCAATTCAGGCAATTGCAGCACAAGGGAAGATATTCAGAATCAAGACCCAATGGTAGAAATCTGTCCTACCAAGGATGGCTGATCAGTTAGAAGTTTGAATGTGAATGTAGTAGATGCTGCCAGAATGACAAGAGTGCAGAAAAGATTGGTTGCAAGATTGGTCCTGCAGGATGAGGGAGGCCTGCAGCAAGGGCTTTGAAGACATCCCTGCCTTCATTTCCTGATGTTGGCTCCCACAATCAGGAACTATACAGTTGAAGGAAGGGCCTCCATTGGTCTAACTGCAGCTGCGTTAACACCAGTGGTGGCGAATGAATCACTTTGAGGTCGTTAATATTCCGAGGCCTCAACTGGCAGTGAGGTTGAAGGATTAGTCAAAGGCCATCTTATACTGGGTCTGATTAGGATGGAAGCAAAAAGGTGGCATCAATCCCATTCATTCTGTACCCCTTAATTATTTTTCCTCTATACCTTCCAACACAGCATTAGAAAGGATAGAAAATCTCAGCCAAAATCTGCAAAATTCAGGTTGTCCAACATCCATTCCTGGATAAGCCATAATTTCCTCCTGTTAAACTTTGGCAAAGCCAAAGTTATTAATTGGCTTCATTTAAAGTAAGATCAGTGACCTGATAAAGCCAAGACCTTTGCTGAGTACAAAACATTCAGCATCAGAGAGCGGAAGGTTAGGAGGGATGGTGAATACATGACAGGAGGTGGGTTTAGGGGAGGGGATGGAGTCAGAGGAAAGGGGAGGGAACGAAGGTTCCAGAGGGTTCAAGTTGTTGCATCTTGTGTGCCTTGATGCCTGAAAGGAAAAGAAAAAGTTGCTTGTTAGCATGGTGAATGAGCCGGAAGATGAAGTGGAAATGCAGAGTGGAGTAGGCCCGAGCCAGTGTGATGCATTGCTGTTGGAGAAAGAGAGGTTGAGAGTGTGCATATGATGCCATATAACTCTGAGTGTGGATCTTAGGATGCAGCAAGAGCTGCTGTCTTTGGACCATTGAAAATCACAAAGATACCCATGATGCTGGATGGATTCAAAGCACAAAGGTTTAAACTTGAGTTGGAATCATGTGGGGTGGGTCTGAGCCAGAGGCAATCACTGAGGAATGTGATGTGGCTGTGGAAACAAGAGCCAGACTCCTGATCCCTCCAGATTCAATATCAAATTAAATATTTTTAAGGCCTGACCTTTCCCATGTCCTAGCCCCCAAACCCACACACCAAGCCATGTTACCACATAGTCCACTATTACACACTACCTATTGCCAGCCACTAAGAATCTCCATTAACAGCGATTCACTTTCCTAACCACATTATCTGTCCAACTGTTCTTCTCTCTGTTTAGGCTCTATCCCCACCTATCCCTGATCGCTTACTCCTGCCCCCCCTACCCTACCTTCTGCATATAAGGAAAGGAGCAGTCACTTTATTGGGAGTTTTCTACAGGCCCCCAATAGGAACAGAGACACAGAAGAGCAGATTGGGAGGCAGATTTTGGAAAGGTCTAGAAGTAATATGGTTGTTGTCATGGGTGACTTTATTGATATTGATTGGAAACTCCTTAATTCAAATAGTTTGGATGGGGCAGTTTTTGTCAGGTGTGTCCAGGAAGAGTTCCTTACCCAATATATAGATAGGCCAACGAGAGGGGAGGCCAAAATATGATTTGATGCTTGGCAACGAACCAGGCCAGGTATCATCTCTCAATGGGAGAGCATTTCGGTAACTGTGACCACAACTCCATGACCTTTACTATGCTCATGTAGAAGGATGGGAACAGATGGTATGGGAAAGTATTTAATTGGTGAAGGGGGAGTTACAATTCTATTAGGCAGGGACTGGGGTGCCTAAATTGGGAACAGATTTTCTCAGGGAAATGCACGACAGAAATGGGGAGGTTGTTGAGGAAGCACCTGGTGATAGTGCTGAACAGGTTTGTCCCACTGAGGCAAGGAAGGGATGATAGGTTGTAAGAACTTTGAGTGACAGGAGATGTGGAACATCTAATGAGGAAGAACAAAGCTTACTTAAAGTTGAGGAGGCAAGGATCAGACAGGGCTTTAGAGGTAACCAGGAAGGAACTGATGAGTGGACTTAGGAAAGCGAAAAGGGGGCATGAAAAAGCTTTAGCAGGTAGGATTAAGGAAAACCTTAAGGCGTTCTACACTTATGTGAGGAACAAGAGGATGGCCAGAGTGACAGTAAGGCCGATTAGGGATAGTGAGGGAACTTTCACCTGGAATCGGAGGAAGTAAGGGAGGTCCTTAATGAATACTTTGCTTCAGTATTCACTATTGAGATGGACCTTGACGTTTCTGAGGACAGCGTGAAACAGACTGATATGCTAGAACAGGGTGATGTTAGGAAGGAGCATGTGCTGAAAATTTTGACAAATATAAGGATGGATAAATCTCCTAGGTCAGATGGGATATACCCTAGGTTACTATAGGAAGTGAGGGAAGTGATTGCTGCACCTTTGGCAATGATCTGTGCATCCTCACTGTTGACTGAAGTAGTGCCAGATGATTAGAGGGTGGCAAATGTTATTCCCTTGTTCAAGAAAGAGAATAGGGATAACCTTGGGGATTACAGACCAGTCAGTCTTAAGTCAGTGGTGGGCAAAGTATTGGAGAGGATTATGAGAGACTGAATTTATGATTACTTGGAAGACAATAATTTGATTAGAGATAGTCAGCATGGCTTTGTGAATGGCAGGTCATGCCTCACAAGCCTTAATGAATTCATTGAGGATGTGACCTTGATGAAAGTAGAGCAGTGGATGTGGTGTACATGGATTTTAGCAAGTTGTTTGAAAAGATTCCCCATGGTAGGCTCATTCAGAAAGTAAGGAGGCATGGGATACAGGGAAACCTGACTGTCTGTCATACAGCTTTTCCTGCTCCTCGGATGCAGCTTGACCTGTTGTGCTTTTCCAGCACCACTCTGATCTAAACTCTGGTTTCCAGCATCTGCAGTCCTCACTTTTGCCTGGATACAGAATTGGCTGGCTCGTAGAAGACAGAGAGTAGTGGTTGATGGAAAGTATTCAGCCTGAAGCTCGGTGACCAGTGATGTTTGAGACCTCTGCTCTTTGTGATTTTGATAAATGACTTGGTTAAGGAAGTGGAAAGACGGGTTAGGAAGTTTGCCAATGACATGAATGTTGGTGGAGTTGTGGATAGTGTGGAGGGCTGTTGTAGGTTGCAACGGGACATTAACAGGATGCAGAACTGGCAGATGGAGTTCAACCTGGAAAAGCATGAAGTCGTTCACTTTGGAAGGTCAAATTTGAATGCAGAATACATGATTAAAGGCTGGATTCTTGGCATTCTGGAGGGTCAGTGGGATCTTGGAGTCCGTGTCCATAGATCCCTCAAAGTTGCCACCCAGGTTGATAGGGTTGTTAAGAAGTTGGCTTTCATTAGCAGGGGGATTGAATTTAAGAGCTGCAAGGTTATGCTGCAGCTCAGTAGAGCCCTGCTTACACCACACTTGGAATATTATAGGAAAGATGCGGAAGCTTTAGAGAGGTGCAGAGGAGATTTACCAGGATGTTGCCTGGACTGGAGGGCATGTTTTATGAAGAAAGGTTGAGAGAGCTAGGCATTTTCTCATTGGAGCGAAGAAGGATGAGGGGTGACTTGATCAAGGTGTACAAGGTGTTGAGAGGCATAGATAGAGTGGATAGCCAGAGTCTTTTTCCAATGGCGGAAATGTCAATCACAAGGGGGCATAAGTTTAAGGTAATTGGAGGAAGGTTTAGAGGAGATGTCAGGGGTAGGTCTTTAATCAGAGAGTGGTGGGTGTGTGGAATGCATTTTCAGCAGTGGTAGTAGAGGCAGATACATTAGGACATTTAAGGGACTCTTGGATAGGCACATGGAAGATAGTACAATGAAGCGTATGTAGGTTAATCTGATTTTAGAGTAGGATAAAAGGCCAGCATAACATCGAGGGCCAAAGGGCCTGTACAGTGGTGAATTTTTTTAAAAAAATTAAATATAAACTGACATTTTCCTAGTTATCATCAATTCTGAGAAAGGTCACCAGGCCCAAAATGTTAATTCTGGTTTCTCTTTACAAGTGCTGTCAGACCTGCTGAACTTTTCCAGCAACTTCTGGAAAATATTTCTTTTGTGTTAATGTTTCTTAATTGTTGTTGGGATATGGAGCTTTTGGCCTCAGCTTAGGAACAGTCATGGTCCTCGCAGAGGATAAAGAGATAAATGTTGGACCTTCCGTCATTGCCCTGGCTTGTTCTGGTCTCTTGTGAACCATTTTCTCCTGATATGAGACAATGGGAGGGGGTTCAGTGAGTTGAAAATGTGACAATGAACCTTAAATGGTTGCCAGGACATTGAGGTCTTGGCATCCCCTCATGAGCAGACATGGTCCTCACAACTAAGGCAAGTGATCTTTTCTTGTAGGATGTGGGGAGAAGAACGTCAATCTTCCCACTACTTGTCTTAGTTCTCTCCATCTAGTGAGATGTTTTCCATGAAGTGAGACAAATTAAGAAATGAGGAAGTCACAAGTGGCTGGCTATTAGTGCTGGTGCAGATAGGGGAAAAGTTATGAAGTGTCCTCAGTGAATGAGTAGGCAGCAGAGACGCCATGGAGGCTTAGTAGCTTAGAGTAATTGGGTGGGTGAGGGAGTGAAAGAAGATGTTATATGCAATTGTTAGATTTAGTCCATGAGCCTTGTTGGGAGGTGGATGCAGTAAGAGAGTGAATGTGAAATTTCAGAGAGAAAATGGTGGCACATAATCTTGCAGAGTGCAGAATGTCATTGACCATCTAGCAGATAGTTCCCCTTCTTTCAGACAAGGGAACCAACACTGACCTGGAATGCAATCTCAGACAGACAGGCAAGTTCTTGTACCATAGACCTCTCTGTTGGTCCTGAGGGAAGAGGACAACTCTCCTCTGCACCACTCCCTTCACCAGGACCTCCAGGTCCTTGTCAATAAAGCAAAAGTGCCAGTTTTCCTCTGTCTGCCCTGTCCTGTTGAGACAAAGGAACTGTGCAGGCAAGCTCTCGACTGAAAGCGCTTGATCTAGTACGCAACCACATTGTAAATGTGGTGCAAGCGCCTGGAATCCTTGGAGGTTCTGGCTATAGCAAATGGTTCTGGTTGTGGCAAGTGCTTCTGCACATGGCAAAAAGGAAGATATGATGAACAAGGTAACATAGAGGCATAAAGCGTAGCTACAGAGGCAAGTTTCAGAAAATAGCACAAGAAAATTTAATAGGGCTCAAGGAGAAATGCTTCTCAAAATTAATGCATACCGATTTCTCTCATCAAATTCAGCCCTGAGTTTCTATCAATGTTATTTTACAAATAACCACTAGATGTAGCAAGTAGCCTAGACTACCTTACTATTTGTGATGAAGTTATATGAGTTAGACAAAGCTTGATGATTCAATGTATCAGATCAAAGCTCTGAAGTCCTGTGACATTCAGACATGTATAGCAATAGAAGTAGACAGTAAGCAGTGTGAAGCAGGAAAGGGTCTCGTGAAGCAGGTTGTTGGAGCAGATCAGGATTACATGAAGCAGGCTGGGAACAGCGAAAAGCAGACCATAGTTGGGGCAGTATGTAGTAAGCTGAAAATGTGTTGCTGGAAAAGCGCCACAGGTCAGGCAGCATCCATGGAACAGGAGAATCGACGTTTCGGGCATAAGCTTTTCTTCAGGAATGAGGAAAATGTGTCCAGCAGGCTAAGATAAAAGGTAGGGAGGAGGGACTTGGGGGAGGGGCGATAGGTGGAGGGAGGTCAAGGTGAGGGTGATAGGCCGGAGTGGGGTGGGGGCGGAGAGGTCAGGAAGAAGATTGCAGGTTAAGAAGGCGGTGAAGTAAGGGGGGAGGTGTGGGCGCAAGTTTTGCATTTCTTGCGGTTGCAGGGGAAGGTGCCGGGAGTGGAGGTTGGGTTGGTGGGGGTGTGGACCTGACGAGGGAGTCACGGAGGGAGTGGTCTTTTCGGCGAGGTATGGAGAGATGAGTTCGGTGGGGCAGGAGCAGGCTGAGACAATGGTCGGCCGGGGCAGTCAGGTTTGTGGATTTTGGGCAGGAGGTAGAAACGGGCGGTGCGGGGTTGTGGGACTATGAGGTTGGAGGTGGTGGATGGGAGATCCCCTGAGGTGATGTGGTTCTGGATGGTCTGGGAGATGATGGTTTGGTGGTGGGAGGTGGGGTCATGGTCAAGGGGGCAGTAGGAGGAGGTGTCCGTGAGCTGGCGTTTAGCCTCAGCGGTGTAAAGGTCGGTGCGCCAACTATTACCGCGCCTCCCTTGTCTGCTGGTTTGATAGTGAGGTTGGGGTTGGAACGGAGGGAGTGGAGGGCTGCATGTTCCGAGGGTGAGAGGTTGGAGTGGGTGAGAGGGGTGGAGAGGTTGAGGCGGTTAATGTTGCGGCGGCAGTTGGCTATGAAGAGATCGAGGGTGGGTAAGAGGCCAGCACGGGGTGTCCAGGTGGATGGGGTGTGTTGGAGGCGGGAGAAGGGGTCGTCAGAGGGTGGGCGAGAGTGTTGGTTGAAGAAGTAGGCACTGAGGCGAAGGCGTCAGAAGAATTGTTCGATGTCACGCCACAGTATGTAGTAAGTCTGATTCAGTGTGAAACACATCAGGATCACTGTACTGCAAGTCACAATGGCTGTGAAACAAGTTGAGAGTAGCGTTAAGGAGAAAGTGAGGTCTGCAGATGCTGGAGATCAAAGTTGAAACTTTATTGCTGGAACAGCACAGCAGGTCAGGCAGCATCCAGGGAACAGGAGATTCGACGTTTCGGGCACAGGCCCTTCTTCAGGAATGAGCAGAGAGTGTTCAGCAGGAGAAGATAAAAGGTAGGGAGGAGGGACTTGGAGGAGGGGAGTTGGAAATGTGATAGGTGGAAAGAGGTCAAGGTGAGGGTGATAGGTCGGAGTAGGATGGAGGCGGAGAGGTCAAGAAGAAGACTGCAGGTCAGGAAGGCGGTGCCGGGCTGGAAGGATCCGGCTGAGACAAGGTGGGGGGAGGGGGGATGAAGAAACTGGTGAAGTCCAAGTTCATCCCCTGCGGTTGGAGGGTTCCCAGTCGGAAGATAAGACGCTCCTCCTCCGACCGTCGGGTTGTTGTGGTTTGGCGGTGGATGAGTCCAATGACCTGCATATCCTCGGTGGAGTGGGAGGGGGAGTTGAAATGCTGTGCCACAGGTTGGTTGGGTTGGTTCGTCCGGGTGGCCCAGAGGTGCTCTCTGAATCGCTCCGCAAGTAGGCGGCCTGTCTCCCCAATATAGAGGAGGCCACACCGGCTGCAGCGGATGCAGTAGATGATGTGGGTGGAGGTGCAGGTGAATCTGTGGCGGATATGGAAGTTTCCCTTGGGGCCTTGGAGAGAAGTGAGGGGGGAGGTGTGGGCGCAAGTGTTGCACCTCCTGCGGTTGCAAGGGAAGGTGCCGGGAGTGGTGGTTGGGTCGGTGGGGGGTGTGGATCTGACAAGGGAGTCGCGGAGGGAGTGGTCTCTACGGAAAGCTGATAGGGGAGGGGAGGGAAATATATCCTTGGTGCTGGGGTCTGTTTGGAGGTGGCGGAAGTGACGGCGGATGATGCGCTGTACATGGAGATTGGTGGGGTGGTAGGTGAGGACCAGTGGGGTTCTGTCCTGGTGGCGGTTGGAGGGGCGGGGCTCAAGGGCGGAGGAGCGGGAAGTGGAGGAGATGCGGTGGAGGGCACCGTCGACCACGTCGGGGGGGAAATTGCGGTCCTTGAAGAAGGAGGCCATCTGTGTTGTACGTATTTTGAACTGGTCCTCCTGGGAGCAGATGCGGCGGAGACGAAGGAATTGGGAGAATGGGATGGCGTTTTTACAGGGGGCAGGATGGGAGGAGGTGTAGTCCAGGTAGCTGTGGGAGTCGGTAGGTTTGTAGTAGATGTCCGTGTTGATTCGGTCGCCTGAGATAGAAACAGAAAGGTCTAGGAAGGGGAGGGAGGAGTCCGAGACTGTCCAGGTGAATTTGAGGTCGGGGTGGAAGGTGTTAGTGTAGTGGATGAACTGTTCAACCTCCTCGTGGGAGCACGAGGTAGCGCCGATACAGTCATCAATGTAGCGAAGAAAAAGATGGGGGGTGGGGCCAGTGTAGTTGCGGAGGATGGATTGTTCCACATACCCTACGAAGAGGCAGGCATAGCTGGGGCCCATGCGGGTGCCCATGGCTACTCCTTTTGTTTGGAGAAAGTGGGAGGATTGGAAAGAAAAGTTGTTCAGGGTGAGGACCAGTTCGGTCAGTCGAAGGAGGGTGTCGGTGGAAGGGTACTGGGTGGTACGGCGGGAAAGGAAGAAGCGGAGTGCTTTGAGTCCTTCGTGATGGGGGATGGAGGTGTACAGGGACTGGATGTCCATGGTGAAGATGAGGCGTTGGGGACCGGGGAAGCGGAAATCCTGGAGGAGGTGGAGGGCGTGGGTGGTGTCACGAACGTAGGTGGGGAGTTCTTGGACTAATGGGGACAGGACCGTGTCGAGGTATGCCGAGATGAGTTCGGTTGGGCAGGAGCAGGCTGAGACGATGGGTCGTCCGGGGCAGTCAGGTTTGTGGATTTTGGGCAGGAGGTAGAAACGGGCGGTGCGGGGTTGTGGGACTATGAGGTTGGAGGCGGTGGATGGGAGGTCCCCTGAGGTGATGAGGTTATGGACGGTCTGGGAGATGATGGTTTGGTGGTGGGGGGTGGGGTCATGGTCAAGGGGACGGTAGGAGTAGCGTTAAGCAGACTGGGAGTGGAGCACAGTGTAACTGGTTGGATTCAATGTTGCCTAAGTTAGAACAGTAAGGAGCAGATCAGGAATGATGTAAAGCTGTCCAGGATCAGAGCATTGTGTAGCAGATTGGGATTAAAGCACGATGGACCGGGTCAGAAATACTGTGAAATAGTGTGGATTTGGTTTTGATCTATGAATATGAACCAAGCATGAGAGATTAAATAATAAAAATAGTCACAAAGTGATATAAAGAGTAAGAAATTCGAGAAGGAATAAACCATCTGGCCACTCATGGAAATAGTTAGGGTGAGTACAATCATTTAGTTTAAATTAATCAACTATAAAGTAAGACTTGATAGATTAATGAAAATAAAAGGTAAAACTTAAAGTTAAATTTGGTAATTTACCATAAATAAAAAATCAGTGCTAAATCAATCAATCATAACGAGGGATAAAATTCAAAGTAAATAATAGATGGTAGAAAAGCTAAACTAGTCAGAATGTTTCAGCAAATTAAAATTTCAGGTTTTAGGTAAGAAGAATTAAGGAAAAGAGTATTTTAATTAAATTTTTTAATTCATTGTGGGTATTTAATGCATAGCCCAAATTCCCCAGAGGACAGTTAAGTGTTACGAAGTTGAAGGCATGTACTGAACCTTTAAGAGAGAGTGTATGGTGTTCTGAACTGAGAGGTTACAAGCACCTGTACTTACGACGAGATAGCAGTCTCAGACTGTACTGGAAAATTGAAAATATGTAACATTTAGCTGTGAAATGGATACCTGAGTTTTGGTTGCTGTTTGGTTAAATTTGAATTGTTATCAAATCAGTTTAAATTATGCCCCAGGATGCTAAAACCCAATTGAGTTTCAATTTATTGTTTTGCCAACATCAAACCAATGAAACGATCTAATGTTGGGTATATAAAAATGCAGGAGAAAGTGAGGACTGCAGATGCTGGAGATCAGAGCTGAAAATGAGCCCTTCCTGACCTGCTGCGCTTTTCCAGCAACACATTTTCAGCTCGTATATAAAAATGCAGACATTTTGAAAATTGCAGACACATCAACCGCCATTGAAAAAGACCCAAGAAATTAAGAAACACTCTCTTATCAAAGGTACCTTTTCATGTGAAACATACTCACAGTAAAAAGAAAGAAGATGACCCAGAGAGATCTTCAGCCAGAAGAAGAAAGACCAAAGCCGACAGTGGCTGTGTGGTTTTGAAATTAAGTTGATGTAATTTTAATAAGTCTCTTATTGGAACAGAATTAAATATCACACAACACCAGGTTATAGTCCAACAAGTTTAATTGGAAGCACTAGCTTTTGGAGCACTGCTCCTTCATCAGGAAATTGTGGAGTACACAATTGTAAGACAGAACTTATAGCAAAAGTTTACAGTGTGATGTAACTGAAATCATACATTGAAAAATATCCTGATTGTTTGTTAAGTCTCTCATCTGTTAGAATGACCATGTTAGTTTCACTTCTTTCATAAGTAAATCACAAAACCTTTTTTAAAAGTTATATTCTCAGGTTAACTTTAACAATTGGTGTTAGTCCAGATAATATGTTGAAGATCTTAGCCCCCTGTGTGCTGTTGTCTGTGCCATAATGTTTAGACTGATTCTAATCTAAAAAATGAGTTAACAGAGTCTTACATGGATTCATGCATTTTTTGAGCAAAGTACAATGTAACTCTGCAAGTACAAAATTCACCCCACAAACATATATGTGTATGTGTGCATGTGTGTGTGTGTGTGTCTGGGGTGGGAGGGTTGTGAGTGTGTGAGAGAGAGTGTATATGTGCTTGTGTGAGTATAAAGGGGTCTAAGTCTGCGCGAGGATGCATGTGTGAGTGTGGGACTGTGTGTGTCTGAAGGAGTGTGTGTGAGTGTCTGTGCATGCGTCTGTGTACAGGAGTGTATGTGTGTGTGTGTGTATCGGGCAATGGTGGTCACCTGTAGTGTGACATGAACCCAAGGTCCCAGTTGAAGCCCTCCCTATGGGTACCGAACTTTACTATCAGCCTCTGCTTGGCCATGTTTTGTTGCTGCCTATCCCGAAGTCCGCCCTCGGTCCGAGGTCGAATGTTCTGAACCACTGAAGTGTTCTCCATCTGTGAGGGAACACTCCTGTCTGTTGATTGTTGTGCAGTGACCATTCATCCATTGCCATAGCCTCTGCTCAGTTTCCCCAATGTACCATGCCTCAGGGCAAGCAGCGTATGAGATAGACAACGTTGGCTGAGTCGCATGAGTACCTGCCACATACATGGTGGGAGGTGTCCCCTCGCATACTGGTGGTATCTATGTCTGTCAGGAAATATATAAATGCCAGGTTCATCAGCTGTACCCACACAATAGAGCAAAACATATTAAAACAGCTATCCCCTATGGACAATCCCTGCGCGTACACTGGATCTGCTCAGATGAGGAGTGTGACGGGCACTTGGAAGTACTCGAAAGATGTCCTCATAAGAACGGGGTTCGATGCTCAACTCATTAACTGTCAGTTCCGATGTGCCACAGCAAGGAACCGTAATGACCTCCTCAGGAGACAGACACGTGCTGCAACGGATAGGGTACTACTGTTGATGGATTTAGTTCAGGAACACTATAACCTCAAGCCTCTTCTAATTTTGAGATACTATTGGTTTTACTCAGTAATTCAAGGACCAAGGGAATCTGTATAGGTTTGACTAGGTTAAGATGACTGGTAGAGGCATGTGACTTTGGTTTAACCCTTAATGAGATGTGGATCAGCTGCTTTATAGGCTATTCGGAGCCTAATCTTTTCTGAGGCACCAAATACTAAAATCTTGAAAGAGTTGATGGATTTAGTTCAGGAACACTATAACCTCAAGCCTCTTCTAATTTTGAGATACTATTGGTTTTACTCAGCAATTCAATGACCAAGGGAATCTGTATAGGTTTGACTAGGTTAAGATGACTGATAGAGGCATGTGACTTTGGTTTAACCCTTAATGAGATGCTGAGAGACCATTTGGTGTGTGAGGTTAATGATGTAACCATGCAAAAGCACCGACTAACTGAAGCCCAACTGGACATCAAACAGGCACTACATCCAGCCTTATTACTGGAACATGTGGCAAGTGGAGCAGATGAGTTGCAGGGCTTTCTGATGGAACTGGACACCCTCACCAGTCCGACTGATCTAGGGGAACACCACTTAAGAAAAGACAATTGCATAGCCTCACTCAGGACATACCCCGAGCAGAGGGATTCCATGCCAGGCTACAGCAAAACCCAAAACAAAGCTAAGCCTTTTCCCAATGTTTAAAATTTTCTTTAGGATTCAGGCTAGCAAGCCAATGGAATTGCTACCAGTATGCGGACTTGGGATAACAGAAGAAATCCACTGGACTTAGATTGAGTAAGAGAACTCATAAGCTGATATCAGGGAGAATGCACATCCTGGAAAATCCACCTACATCTTGTTTGGAGGAGTTAAATTGCTTAGCAACATCCAAATCAGAAGCAATCATACTAAATATCTGGTTAAATAGTCACCTGGTTCTGATGGAGGTTGATACTAGTGTGAACGTTTTAGTGATGACAGAGCCATTCTTTAACAAAAATCACTCTGGATTCCAACCCTTACACAAGACCTCAGCTAGACTGAGAACCTATCCAGGAACCTTTACTGATTAAGGATATAAATTCACTTCCGGTCTCATATGAGAAGCATTTAGTTCAGTTACCACAGATTGTGGTAAAAGGCTCAGGCCCAAGCTTGAGGGGGCAAAATTGGTTAAGAAAGATTCACCTAGATTGGCTTAATATTTTTGATGGCTGCCTGAGGGAAGTGCTAATTAAGTACCCAGACATTTTTCAGGAAGATCTAGGCACTATCATAGGAGCCAAGGCAACCTTAATTGTTGACTAAGAAGCAATTCCACGATTCTGCAAGGCCAGCCCAGTGCTGTTTGCCTTTTGAGCAAATGCAGAGGCAGAAATCAGAAGACTGGAAAGTGAAGGAATCATCAAACCAGGCCAAATTGTGGAATGGACAGCACTGGTCTTACCGATTACGAAACCTGATGGGTCAGTTTGTCTTTGTGAGCATTTTAAACAAATGGCAACTGTTTTTCACATATAGATAAATACCTTAAACCTTGCACAGAGGATTTAGCTGCAAAGCTGGCAAGTGGGTGTTGTCCTTAACAAAGCTGGACATGAGCCTTGCATTCTTGCAATTACAGTTAGATGAGGATTCCCAGAGGTATGCTACAATTAATACCCATTCGGGTTTGCAACAATATACAAGACTGCCATTTGGCATTTCATCAGCCTGTGCAATGTTTCAGCAGATAATGAAGAACATTTAACAAGGTCTACACCAGGTCACTATTTATCTCAATGACATGCTAATAACAGGAATACCCAATCAGAAGCATTTAGAGAACTTGGCCATAGTCCTTGGATGTTTCTTCCAGGTTGGCGTATACTTGAGAAGGGAAAAATGTGTGTTCTAAGCACACCAAAAGACCTACTTGGGCTATGGAGTTGATAAGTCTGGGTTCCACCCACTGGAAAATAAAGTGAAGTCAATCAAAGGTGCCTGGCTCCTACATTTATACTGGTGCTTAGGTCTTTTCTTGGGCTGGTGAATTATTATGGAAAGTTCATAGATAACCTGGCCTACATCCTGATACTTTTGCATCAACTGTTAAAGAAAGGTCAACCTTGGACATGATCAGGTAGCCAACTCATAGCATTCAGAGAAGAGAAGAAACAGCTATCATCCTTTATGATCCCACGCAAGTCTGGTATTGATATGCCATACCTCTCCATAACATTAGCTCATAGGTAGCCCAATGAAGGAGACTGCCTAATAGCGTATACTTCCAGGACTTTGGCTAATGCAGAGAGTAAATACATCCAGATAGGGAAGGAAGGTTTAGTGATCATATTTGGAGTTAGGAAGTTCCACCAATACCTTTATGGTTGTAAAATTGTAATAATAATGAACCACAAACCAATGCTAGATCTACTTAAAGAGGACTAGGCAGTCCTGCTCATAAGTTTAGGCCAAGTTCAGTGGTGGGTTCTAATTGCACAAAATTACAAATTGGAACACCGTTTGGGAGGCCACGTAGCATATGTGAATGCATTAAGCCACCTCTCACTGGCAGCTACATCACCAGTAGTTCCACCACTGAAAGAGTCCATAATGGTTTTAAATTTTTTGGACACACCTCCAATCACAGCTGAAGATATCAGACTTTGGGCTCAGAAAGATCCAATCCTGGAAAAACTGAAACACCTGGTAGTAGTGGGTGAAATCAAAGGGCCATCACAATCAAAATTGAAATCTGTTTGAACCCAGAGAATCCAGATCACAGAAAATGATGGCATTTTATTTTGGGGAGCAAGAGTGATTGTCCTAGGGCTGTACTGGTTGAACTCCACCAGGGTCTTCCAGGGGTTTCCAGTATGAAGATATTGCTGAGAAGTTATCGGATCGGATGCAAACATAACTGCTTTGGTGGGACAAGGCCCAGAGTGCAAATAAGGACAAAACTTATCATCAACAACTCCTCCATATTCATAGGAATGGCTGAGTAGAACCTGGACTCAGTTACACGTTGACTGTGTAGGTCCTTTCATGGCCTCAATGTTCTTAGTCATTGTGGACACCCACTCAAAATGGCAGGGCAGAAAGTTCTTTCATCAAATACAAGGACGATTATAGAAAAACCACGTACCTCTTTTGTTATACCTGGACTCCCCAAATGATTCCACACAGGCCGGTATCCTGTCACCAAGTCACCCTTTATTTACACATGGAGAGTTCTTGACACTGGTCCAGTTTTCTCAGAGCCAGCTGCCAGAGGGAACAGAATCTCGGACATTCTTATTTATATCTGTCAGATTGGACTTCCAGATTAGGACTAGATTAACAGTCCCAATCAGAGAACTCATATTCTTTGAGGTCCACTCAGCTGACCTTGTTACAATCATTTTATCCTCCTCATCTGAATCTGTGGATGTAGGCCAGTTCTTTTTTATTTGTAGATCCTCCTGGAGTATTTTACACCTGGGTCAGGTTCATCCAACGCTGCCTCTGATATGGGCAACATGTAATGCATAGTGGGTTGCTGCCTCTTGTGCCTGGAAATGTTGGTCACAGATAACAGGTTATTGCTTACCAGCAGGGAATTTGAGTACAGAGGAACCTCGATTATCCAAGCAAAATCGGTGGGCACTATTTCGTTTGGATAATCGATTATTCGGTTAATTGATTAAATGCCTTTCCTCTGGGGCTCGGAGTTTTTTAAGTCTGCTCCCCGTTCAGGATGCGAGGCAGCAGCACATCACGGGTGAGCCCCCATCCAACACTGCCCCCCCAACCCAGTCCAACACCACCCCCGCCCACCCCAACCCTATCTAACACTGCCCCCTGCCTGCCCCTGCCCAACATCTCCCCCCTCCACCACCTCGTTCCCCCAACCTGGTCCAACAGCGACCCCTGCCCACCCCCACGCTCATCCCAATGCCCGCCGACCTCCCCAACTCCGTCCAGCTTCTTGGTGATGGGCGGGAGTGAATTTGGATGAAGAGTATCAATGGGACCCAGTGTTAACGACAAGAGCTTCCTGTTTTAATGTTTTCTGACTCCACATTAAGTCTTTTTTCTAATGCTGACCTTTTAGCTGGTGGCTTCAAATGGTTTATTTAATGATTACTGTTCGGCTACATGTGGAAAAACAGATGTCCTATTAGTTCAGTATTGCAGAGACTTATCTGACACACAGAACAGGATGAGGGGCTTAACTAGGGGCTAACCTCAAATGTGGACAATTATTTTTAATGCAGCCAACCTTGGCTCTGCTGTGTTCAAGACTGCATGAGAACATAAGTAGATCTATAAGTAGGCTACATGGGCCATTGAATCCACCCTTCATTTAATATTAAGATTGATTAGGAACAAACGTACTTATACACTTAATAGTAAGGTCCTAGGGAGTGTTGCTGAACAAAGAGACCTTGGAGTGCAGGTTCATAACTCCTTGAAAGTGGAGTTGCAGGTGGATAAAATAGTGAAGAAGGTGTTTGGTATGCTTTCCTTTATTGATCAGAGTATTGAGTACAGGAGTTGAGAGGGAAAGTAAGGACTGCAGATGCTGGAGACCAGAGTTGAAAAATGTGATGCTGGAAAAACACAGCAGGCCAGGCAGCTTCCGAGGAGCAGGAGAATCGACGTTTCGGGCATAAGCCTGCCTGGCCTGCTGTGTTTTTTCAGCATCACATTTTTCAACTACAGGTGTTGAGAGGTCATGTTGCAGCTATACAGGACATTGGTTAGGCCACTGTTGGAATATTGCATGCAATTCTGGTCTCCTTCCTATTGGAAAGATGTTGTGAAACTTGAAAGGGTTCAGAAAAGACTTGCAAGGATGTTGCCAGGGTTGGAGGATTTGAGCTACAGGGAGAGGCTGAACAGGCTGGCGCTGTTTTCCCTGGCATAGGTTTAGGGTGAGAGGGGAAAGATATAAAAGAGACCTCTGGGGCAACTTTTTCACACAGAGGGTAGTACGTGTATGGAATGAGCTGCCAGAGAAAGTGGTGGAGGCTGGTACAATTGCAACATTTAAAAGGCAATTGGATGGGGATATGAATAGGAAGGGTTTGGAGGGATATGGGCCAGGTGCTGGCAGGTGGGACTTGATTGGGTTGGGATATCTGGTCGGCATGGACAGGTTGGACCGAAGGGTCTATTTCCATGCTGTACATCTCTATGACTCTATATGAAGGCAGACATATATTGCTAAATAAAATTATTTCAATCAGTATGTTATAAATCATTACAAATCATGGGAATGATTTTCTCATGTTTTTACACGTTATATCATACTAAATATTCCAAATGCTCAGATTTCAATTTTCGGCCAGGTATCTTACAGACAAGAATCTGGATAAATAGTAAACCATCTAGCCTTCCACTCATGAGGTCACATTACTGAAAATGTGTCAAACTTTAAAATTTTCTCACAAACACAATCTTTGCTTCTGAGGCTTCTGGACCACATACTGCTATGCTGTAAGTATGTGTGTTTATTTGACAAAAGCAATACTGAGAACTAATGTTATTTCCCACTTTAAACTTTTGGTTGTTGTTGTCAACTCTACTGAATAATTTTCCAAACTGACCCTGTTAACAATTGTTCTTCTTTCAAACAGGGTTATCCATATCTCTCCTCCAAGGACAACGGACTCTATGGAGAAAACTTGAATTTCCTTGAGACATATAAACATTTAATATTTCCTTACTTTCTACATTGTGCTGTACAATAATTTATTCAGAAACAACCTTGCAAGTTAGAATAAAACAGGAATTTTTCTAAAGCATGAAGCACGAAGAAACAAATCAAGACTGGTCTAATGCAAAATGTTTTATTTGGCTAAATTTTGAAAAGCTTCTTAAAGTGATGATATATAGTCTAACACTAAAGTTTAAAAAACTTTAAAGTTTAATGTAGCAACTAGTTAATGCAAAGTTTTTGAAATGTGAACATGGTCTCAAATGTTAAAAAAAAGCTTCATCATTTGATCTTTTGAAATTCAGGTTTAAGCTACAAAGAATCTTGCATTTACTTTTGGTAGGATTTCACAGTTATTAAATTTTGCATTCTCTCTTCCATTACACAAACTCCAAACTCTTTGAATAACTGCAAAGCTGTAGCTTTTCATTACCTGTGGCATCCTCAGTGGCATCTAAAATGGAATGCACCTTGCTCATGTGCAATATTGCTTCAGACTGTTGGTTGGCCCTGCAGCTTGTTGATGCAAGTGCTAATGAGTATAAAATTTGCACTATACCTTGTGAACAACTGAGTCATATAATAGCAAATGACATGGCGGTGGTGCAATATTGTTACTTGACTAGTAATCCAAAGACCTAGGCTCATGTTCTAGGACCAGGGATTCATATCCCAGCTTGGTAACTGATAGAATTTAAATATGTGGTTCATCCCACCAGTACTACATGCTCGTCCCAAAGATTAAAACAATGCATGTTTAAATATACACGGCCAGTACAGTGGAACTGCAAATGGCTCATTAAATCAGTTATGGTTCCTTTCATCACTCCAAATATTATTTGTTTAACTGATAATTCTAGGGTTAGGATTAATTCTTGAAAATGAGCCCTCACCCCTGTAGGGATATATCTATTTATCAGAACAAATCTCTACAGTAAAATTTGAATTGAAAAATAAATCTGTAATTAAAAGCTGATCTACTGGCAAACTTATAACCACTGTTAATTTTTGTTCATACCTATCTTGTTCATTAATGTCCTTTCAGGGAAGGAAAACCTTTCCCTGTTTGGCCCACCTTTGACTCCAGATCCACAGAAATATTGTTGACTCTTAACTGACTTCTATAAAGGCCTACTAAGCCTTCCCATTCAAAGATAAATTAGTGATGGGAAGCAAATGCCAGAGACACTCACATTCCATCAAAGAATTAAAAATAAACATCCACTGAATGCACCTTTGTCTCAGCTTGACATTAAAATACTGCATCTACATTCCAAAAGTTGTTTATGTTCTGAAGCGGTAGTTTGCTTTCACAATGGATTGGCAAAGTTTCTACATTATTAAACCAATGTGGGCTCTTGTTTTTTCTCATTCAGAAGGGTTTCCCCCAACATGAACAATTTTCTAATCAACAGTGATAATATACTTTCTCATTTTTGGCCACAAACTACACATTCCCTTTTATGCATAATTTGATCAGGAGAAACAGGTAGACACTTAACTTAGAAATCTGGAAATATTTCTTTTGTCCATACATTACCAGAGTGTTGATCAATATCCACACAGCTTTTTGTTGGCAAGCCTTTGTCTCAATTTCCAATGGCATAGGAATTCATTTAACCATGTAACTCTTCAAATCATTTCACACTCAGACCTTTGGCAAGGTCTGAATGTTATTAATATTATCTCTCAACTGTCATCATCAAGTTTGATTTTTCTGAGTTCTTTTGTAATGAAATTAGCAAAGCAGCTTCATTAATATTGGTGATTTTTACTTTTACACTTGCCTTTCCTATTTTCATTGCCTTTCCACTCCATAAAGACATTTTCGGTTCAGAATTATGGAAACCTGTGATTCAGAAATGCCATGTTTTTGTGCAACTAGCTTTTGAATTTACAATTCCTTCAATCTGTTGCGAAGATCTCCTTATTCATGCAGTGACAAATAAGTTTTTTTGTCAATGAACCAATTGGAGATTTGACTTCCATTTTTCCCTCTCGCACACTCTCACAAACAAGTGGAAACCAGATCAAGCTGGTTCTCAGGTTTAATGAGCGTAGATCCCAGTCAGATTGAGAGGGTTTCCAAAGGACAGTCCAATTAAACTTAGAATATTAATTCTATTTCATCTCCACAGGTGCTGCTGAGTTTCTCCAGTATTATTTTTTCAGGTTGAGAGGAAATTAGATTTAAAGTTGAAAAATCTTATTAAAGTGGGATTGCTGTTAACAATTAACAACGTGACTTTAATAATTTTATGATAATTACAGAACTCTCATTTTCTATTTGTGCAGAAACCCAAATGAAAATAGTCAGAACTTTCTCTATGCAATTTCTACCAATATCACCAAATCAAATATAGAATAATTTATGAAGGCCTTATCAGCCCAAAAGCCCAGACTTTGCAAGGATTTTGATTTTGCAGGGATAATGCTGTTAAAGCTGTCAGTGTTGATTTGTTGCTGAGCAGCCATTTTAGCCCTCAAAATCTAATTTTATATTTTTGAAATGTCAAATTTCTTCTTTATGAAAACTGTCATAAGACTTAATATAAAATCATTTTCGAATTTCTATTCAACATATTTCACTTTCTGTCTTAATCCTATGTGTGCACTCCAATCTGCAATTCATTCTCTACAAGTTGATGGAAAAAGTGAAGGATAACCAATGCATTTTATATCCCATTTTCCTGTTACTGAGAATTTTTCAATTTACTATTTAGTGGCATTGGTGCTGGATACCAGCATGCCCCTATTCTTGGCAGTAAAATCAAATTAACACCAGGAAATGTGAAATGCATTCCTGGGCAGTTCCTTAGAGGTCAGCAGTGAGTGTTATCAATTTGCCATTGATGACAAAACTGGGGCCTTAAAGAAATTTTAAAGCAAATTATAGTTGCTTAGAAATTTTAAAGATCAGTGACTACAAAGAACATTTAAAGGTATTTATAATAAATGAAAGCTGCTGCTAATGAGGGAGAGAAGCTAAAGGAGTTTTTTTTATGCAATGTGCATATTGCATCTGGGTTAAGTGGTTACATTCTTATGATGTACTATGCACGTATGCATAAATTGTGCTATTACAATTCCAATGCATTATGTTACTTTAAGAAGAAAGAAGGTTGTTCTTCTGTTCAATAATATTGAACATTTTCATTCGCCAAGTACTTCAACATAGTCAGCGTCATTAACTTCTGCAAATAAAAGACAAATGAATAATAAATCGAGGAGATTGTATTGAAATAATGTTTAAATCATTTCAAAGTAACTTTTATCTATTTTCTGGCAAGTTTTTGTTCCAACTTTATTTTCTTTTCAGATCTCTGCAACTCAATGCCACTTCTAACAGAGGTTAAGCACATGTTACTGTCAATGCCTGTTAATTATTCCACATAGTTGACTCAGAGTAGCTCAGTTGATGTTTCTGATCATATTTTCTTCAATAACTTATTAATGATGTAAATTTCTCACAAACATAACACTCTGGAAAAAGAACAACAATGGAAGCATAAGATGCTTGGCAGTGGCTGAAAGCAAAATATCTATTAATACCTAGGCTTGATTAAAGTACAATGGCCTAAATTGCTACAAACCACCTGAAACCCTTCCACCGTTTATTGTCCCTCTTTTAGCTTACTTCTTTTAAAAAATACTCATATAAATAATTTATGATTGAATAGAGGCCATTTTATAAATTGAAGGCAAGATTTGCAGCTGCAAATAGCCTATCTCTGACCTGATAATGTGCCCATTATTACTTGTCATTGAGCAGTCAATGGCTCACATTTCTTTCTCAAGCAGTACTCATGAAACATGTAATAATGTGTCAGACACCAGCTATTCTTTCAATTTTTTTTGCACACACAATCTTACATAGCTGATTTCATAAAAAAGAAATTATGCAGACATTTCTTCCTGATAGTGCTCAGAAATTATTAACTATTTGGGGGAGGTGGGAGCGTATAGGATTGTCACTGCACTACACTGGTAATCAAGAGACCCAAGTTAATGCTCTTTGGATCTAAGTTCAAATCCCATCATTGCAGATGGTGAAATTTGAATTTGGTTAACAATGTGGAATTAAAAACAGGTCTACTGTGATCATGAAACCATTGTCAATTGTCAAAAAAACTCATCTGGTTCATTAATGTCATCTGGTCTTGCCTACTTGGGACTCCAGATCTGCAGCAATGATGTTGACTTTAAAATGCCTCTGGAATGGCCCAACACGTCACTCAGTAATATCTAACTATACAAAGTCTAATAAAAGGAATGAAACTAGACAGACTATTTGGCATCTACCAAGGCACTGGAAACAAAGATCAGTCAGAAGCTGAGTTGTGAAGAGCACATAAGGGATATGGATAGGTTAGGAGAGTCAGCAAAGATCTGGCAAATGGAGATCAATGTGGGAAATTGCGGCATTGTCTATTTTGGCAGAATAAAAAAAACATCTAAATCATGAGAGATTGCAAAATTCTGAGATGCAAAGAATCTGGGAATCCTAGTGCATGAATTGCAGAAAGTCAAAATGTAGGTACAGCATATAATCAGAAAAGCTAACAGAATGTTATGTTTTATTGCGAGGGTAACTGAATGCAAGATTAGGGAGGTTATGCTTCAATTAGACAGGGCATTGGTGAGACCACATCTGGAGTACTTTGTACAATATTTTTGCAAGGCTGTTAATGCATTGGAAGCAGTTCAGAGAAAAGTTTCTGGACCAATACAGCGAAATGTTTGTTAACCAGCACCTCTGGCAGCAGGAGTGTACCAGTTGATCAAATATTCTGGATAATCAAGAGCTATGAATAACTGCAGTAAACTCAGACCAAGTGAAGCTTCAAAACATCGACATTCCTGAAATAAAATCTCTGTATAAACATAAACACACCTCCTAAAAGTAAGTAATAGAAACATAATGCAGGGGTATACGCATCATTGTTACACTTTATTTACAGCATAAATACTTGGACATCATAGCAAATCGCAGTAATTGAAGTAAATAATTTTTGCTGGTTTATCAAGAGTGCTGGTTGATAAGGTGCCAGCTAAAATAAAGCTTGCTGTACCTGGAATGAGTAGATTATTTTATAAGGAAAGGTTAGGCAGACTAGGTATGTATCCTCTGTACTTAAGGAGTGGATATTGAAACAATGTTTCCTCTTATATAAGAATCTATAACTAGGGGTTATAAAAATAAAGGACGCCCATCTAAGACAGAGATAAAGAAACATTTTTTTTATCACAGAGGTCTGTAAGCTTGTTGGCAGTTGATGCACAATCTTTGAATATTTTCAAGATAGAGGGAGGTAGATTCTTGATTACCAAGGGAATGAAAGATTATTGGGGATTTAAAGAAATGTAGACTTGAGGTTAACATCAAATCAGACACGTTGTTATTAAATGGCAGTGCAGGCTCGAAGGACCGAATGTCCTGCTTTTGTTTCTTATTCATATGTTTGTATAAAGAACACTGTGAACCAGGAAAGTCCCCCCTTGCTAGCATTTGAGGATACTCATTAGGCAGAATGTTATAGGAGTCTGAACACCATGTTGTCAGATTATGGCAGGATCAAGAGACAAGTACAGTGAGGCCATCTCGAGATCAGGAACAACTCACGCCATACTTTATGCTTTTGACAAGTGGCATGGCAAGATCCTCACTAAGCAGTGATTAATGTCACAACCAACTTCATTAATATTCAGTCAACCATTTTACCAAACTCACCAAATGATCTTGACATCAGGAAAACACGATAAGGAAACTGGAATGAAGACTTGGCAAATTTAGCTCACTGCTTGCTCCAAAGGCTCTCCATGTTGGAAACTGGGCACTAACATCTCAGGGCACACCCTGGTACTAGCCACACACACACAAAACCTACATCCATGGACATTGGCATCTGACATGTCAGCCTCTCTGAACCCTCAGGTTCATCTTCTTTCAAGACTTCTACACTTAAATGGTCAGCCTGGACTGCAAGTCACTAGCGAGAATGTCATAAAGTGGATTTTTTTTTCAACATTGAGGATCTAATTTTTCTAATTTCTTCATATATTCTAAATGACTCACTATTGCTCTTTTTTTTCAGTGGTTGGGAAAATTCAGCCTGAAGACACCTAGTTATAGTTCCCCAATAAGAGAAATATCCTCTAAATTTCCAACGTGAAAAGCCCTTCCAGATTCTTAGTAGCTTTAATAAGAACATATGTAATTCTTCTAAACTCCTCTGAGTGTCAGTCAGACTTGATCAAACATTTCTCACAGGGCAACGTTTCATAATATAGTACCAGAATATCATCCCAGGAGTCATTTAATGAATTTGCTTTGAATTGTTTCCAATGCAAGTATATCCCTTCTTAAATGATTGGACACTGTACAGACTACTGTAGGGGTGGCCTAGCTGCCTAATCCTGAAGAGTGGTAGCAAGCCTTTCTAACTTTAATAGTCCACCCTCTTGCATTATGAAGACCAATGATTCATTTGCTTTTCTAATTGATTGATTGAAGAAGCTGAAGATTTCCTGAGAAAAAAGAACTGAGGAGATTTGATAGAGATGTTCAAATTCATGAAGGTCTAAGCAGAGCAGATAGAAACAAACTGTTCCCTTTGGCAGAAGGTCAAATATCAAGGAACACAGATTTAAGGTGATTGACAAAAAGACTGAAAGTGACATAACTAAACATTTCTTAATGCAGTGAGAGGTTAGAAACCTCTTAGCCTACTTGGTTGGCACACTTTCCTCATTCCTGAAGAAGGGCTCATGCCTGAAACGTCGATTCTCCTGCTCCTTGGATGCTGCCTGACCTGCTGTGCTTTTCCAGCAACACATTTACAGCTATTATACTGGAGGGCAACCCAACCATTGTAACCACTTGATCCATAACACTAGAGGGCAACCCAGACATGTGTTCAGCAGGCATAGAATGAAAGCTATGCCACCACACAATTCAACAGACCAGTTTGACACAAATAATAAATCAGTTGCCTGGAGCACTCTGGTGGAACCCTGAATTAATTGCCAGGCATGCATTACTATTCATTCTGGTCTGCTGTATCCTGCACAACCCTATCACTATGCGGCAAAGTCCTTGTTATCACTTTGTACAGCAAGCAGTTGATGGGGGAGTCATTTACGTTCATCTAAGCAGGCAGATGGTTATTGGCTTAACGTATCATTAGAACAAAGGCTGCTGCCTTTCAGTGGGAGAGACAACAAACGGCCTTCCACTGTTCTGTCATTAGAAAGCCAGCTTCAAACTGCAGTATTTCGACATAAGCTGGCAGCAGTCTGGGCTTTCTAGTAGACAGACAAGAGCAAGGTGTATTGTAAAGCTCTTGCCAAGATGTGAAATGATAAGTGTAATTTTCCTCAGAAAGGGCAGTAGCTCAGGCACTGCAAAGCCACTAAAAACCCTATAAGGTCTCAGCAATCCTTGTAATTTATTTGAGGATAGATTGCTGAGTTGCTATAAGACCATTTGATTTTACTCCTTTGAGTACTGTTATCAGTAGCTGTGATTTCAGCAGTCCATGATCTTGCATGACCCAAACTTGGATGGCAACAAGCATATATCTCATGATAAGTAAAAACAAGGGCTGCAGATTCTGGAAACCAGAGTCTAGATTAAGAGTGGTGCTGGAAAAGTACAGCAGGTCAGGCAGCATCTGAGGAGCAGGAAAATCGACGTTTCAGGCAAAAGCCCTTCATCAGGAATAGAGGCAGGGTGCCTGCAGAGTGGACAGATAAATGAGAGGGGGTGGGGATGGGGAGAAAGTAGCATAGAGTACAATTGGTGAATGGGGTTGGGGATGGAGGTGATAGGTCAGAGAGGAGAGTGGGGGAAGGTAGCAAAGAGTACAATGGGTGAATGGGGGTGGGGATGAAGGTGATAGATCAGAAAGGAGGTTGGAGTGGATAGGTGGAAAGGAAGATAGGCAAGTAGGACAGGTCATGAGGGTGGTGCTGAGCTGGAAGGTTGAAGCTGGGGTGAGGTGGGGGAAGGGAAGTGATCTCAGTCTGAGCTTTAGTTGCATGACTGAATGTTGTGCAACTTCTGCTTTTACTGCAGTACAAGCTGAGACACTGGCCTGCAGATGCTGTATCATGATCAGTTCCATAACTGTTATCATGAAGTTGGCTGCCATTTCCATGTGGACTCCAAACTCTGCCGTTAGCCTTGTGGCAGCTTGGAGCCAGATTTTTAAACTGCTGTACAATGCTTATATCCAAGCTGGAATTGTGAGTGTGAGATCCCCTGATCCTCATATCACCAGATGATAATTGTTGGAAATCTAAAGGAAGAAAGGCATGAGGGGAAGCTTATGGTGGAGAGTAGGGAGAGAGGGGTTGTCTTTGCTTGGACCATCACCAGTTTGTAAATCAGAAGGTATGCGTGAGGTTGATTGAGTTGAAACATCCCATCAACATCAATCTTTTCAGCCCTGCTACTAGCCTATGTCACTTTCCATGATGGCCAGGACCATCTTCACCTTTAGGATAAGAACTTGCAGTCTACCTGTCATCTGTTGATTCAGAGCTGCTACCAAAATGTCCTGAGAGAAGTCACTGTATCAGTGTGTGAAGTGCAATGTACTTGTCATCACTGAATATGTGAACAGCTGTGAAATATTGCAAGGCTTGCAGCTTGAGTGTTGAAGATGTAGTGAAACCGTGAAAGTAATTTAGGTTGTGGTTGATTGAAATTCTGGGTAGATGAGTGAGGTAGTTGTGAGCATGTTAACCAAGTGGTTTGGTAAGTAAAGATATAGTTGAAAATGCATTCCCTGACCACTCACAAAAGATTACTACATTTCTTACAGCTCTAGATCCAGACCTTGGGGCTATATTGCTGACCCTGGAGTTACAATGCTGACTTTGAAACAGCGGTTTTCTTCTCCGATTGCCTCACAGTATCTGTTTGGAGGGCTTTCTGATACCTTGCAGATATGGAATCTTTTCCTCCTATTCACCTCCTGCACTAACGCCTCTATTGATGCACCAGAGATCCTTAAAACATACTTTTTTTGCCCTGTTGTTTTATTAGTTTTCATTCTTCCTGGTCAGAATGCCTTCCAATGACTTCCAGCACTGCTGCAACCAAGATTCCCTTTTAAGAGGTACAGTCTGGTATTATGGAGTGCAGGCTAACTACAAATAAACCTAGATCCCTTACTAGGATGTGGTCGACACTCCCATAGTCATTTAAATTATTAGGCAACACAAGTATGCTTTCTATCTGCATCAGTGGTAATGGATGTGGATTAATTCTAAACTATTTCTGACTTATTCACTTATTTTCGCCATCAAATTAATTGCTTCTACAAAAGCTGTTAAAAAACAAAAAATTGAAAAAAAACACCCCACATACCTTCATATTCATTCTCTTCATCTTCTTGTTTAGTTTTGGTTTTTTCCAGAGGGCAACTTAACTGAATCACTAGACCTTTGCCAGGTTTTTTATAGTAAGCAATTAAATCAGGCAGTCTTTTGAAGAACTTTTCTTTAACTCCATATCCAGTCTGTACAATGAAAATACAATGCATCTTGTTAAAAAGTAGCATAATCCATTCCTGGTCAGTCAACAGTCTACTTGTCAGAGTGTTATTCAAAGTTGAAAAATGTGGTGCTGGAAAAACACAGCAGGCCAGGCAGCATCCGAGGAGCAGGAGAATCGACGTTTCGGGCATAAGCCCTTCTTCAAGAATGAGGCTGGTGTGCCAAGCGGGCTGAGATAAAAGGTAAAGGGGAGGGAATTTGGAGGAGGGGCGCTGGGAATACGATAGGTGGAAGGAGGTGAGGGTGTGGGTGTTAGACCGGAGAGGGTGTGGGAGCGGAGAGGTCGGGAAGAAGATTGCAGGTCAAGAGAGTGGTGCTGAATCTGGGGGTTGGGACTGAGAAAAGGTGGGGGGAGGGGAATGAGGAAGCTGGAGAAATCTGCATTCATCCCTTGTGGTTGGAGGGTTCCTCGGCGGAAGATGAGGCACTCTTCCTCCAGGCATCATGTGGTCAGGGTCTGGCGATGGAGGAGGCCAAGGACCTGCATGTCCTTGGCGGAGTGGGAGGGGGAGTTAAAGTGTTCAGCCACGGGGCGGTTGGGTTGGTTGGTGCAGCTGTCCCAGAGGTGTTCCCTGAAACGTTCCGCAAGTAGGCGGCCTGTCTCCTCAATGTAGAGGAGACCACATCAGGTGCAGCGATACAGTAAATGATGTGTGTGGAGGTGCAGGTGAATTTGCGACAGATATGGAAGGATCCATTGGGGCCTTGGAGGGAGGTGAAGGGGGAGGTGTGGGCGCAAGTTTTGCACTTCTTGCGGTTGCAGGGGAAGGTGCCGGGAGTGGAGGTTGGGTTGGTGGGGGATGTGGACCTGACGAGGGAGTCGCGGAGGGAGTGGTCTCTCCAGAACGCTGATAGGGGTGGGAAGGGAAATATATCCCTGGTGGCGGGGTCTGTTTGGAGTGGCGGAAATGACGGAGGATGATACGATGTATCTGGAGGTTGGTGGGGTGGAAGGTGAGGACCAGTGGGGTTCTATCCTGGTGGCGATTGGAGGGGTGGGGTTCAAGGACGGAGGTGCGGGAAGTGGAGGAGATGCGGTGGAGAGCATCGTCGGAGGGGAAATTGTAGTCTTTGAAGAAGGAGGCCATTTGGGTTGTTCGGTAGTGGAATTCGTCCTCCTGGGAGCAGATGCGGCAGAGGCGAAGGAAATGGGAATATGGGATGGCATTTTTACAGGGGGCAGGGCGAGAGGAGGTGTAATCTAGGTAGCTGTGGGAGTCGGTTAGTTTGTAGTAAACGTCTGTGTTGAGTCGGTTACCCGAGATAGAAATGGAGAGGTCTAGGAAGGGGAGGGAGGAGTCTGAGACGGTCCAGGTAAATTTGAGGTCGGGGTGGAAGGTGTTAGTAAAATGGATGAACTGTTCAATCTCCTCGTGGGAGCACGAGGTAGCGCCAATACAATCATCGATATAGCGGAGGAAACGGTGGGTGTTGGTGCCAGTGTAGCTGCAGAAGATGGACTGTACCACATAGCTGACGAAGAGGCAGGCATAGCTGGGGCCCATGCAGGTGCCCATGACTACTCCTTTGGTTTGGAGGAAGTGGGAGGATTGGAAGGAGAAGTTGTTAAGAGTGAGAACCAGTTCAGTCAGTTGAAGGACGGTGTCAGTGGAAGGGTACTGGTTGGGTCAGCGGGAGAGGAAGAAGCGGAGGGCTTGGAGGCCTTCGTGATGGGGGATGGAAGTGTATAGGGACTGGATGTCCATCATGAAGATAAGGCGTTGGGGGCCAGGGAAGCGAAAATCATGGAGGAGGTGGACGGCGTGGGTGGTGTCCCGAACGTAGGTGGGAAGTTCTTGGACTAAGGGGGACAGAACAGTGTCGAGGTATACAGAGATGAGTTCGGTGGGGCAGGAGCAGGCTGAGACAATGGGTCGGCCAGGGCAGTCGGGTTTGTGGATTTTGGGCAGGAGGTAGAAACGGGCAGTGCGGGGTTGTGGGACTATGAGGTTGGAGGCAGTGGATGGGAGATCTCCTGAGGTGATGAGGTTATGGATGGTCTGGGAGATGATGGTTTGTTGGTGGGAGGTGGGGTCATGGTCAAGGGGACAGTAGGAGGAGGTGTCCACGAGCTGGCGTCTAGCTTCAGCGGTGTAAAGATTGGTGCACCAAACTACTACTGCACCTCCCTTGTGTTATTCAAAGTCAAGGATCTACAACTAACAGGATTTCATATTGGAATAATTCATAAGGTTTCCTTTACAAGTTCCCTAATGTTTTTATACCTCTTTCACTGTTAGGAAACTTCTCACACATACATTTTTCATATCATGAAAATCTTTAAAAGATTCCATATATTGCAATTGTAAGATTAACTTTTGTTTAGTGAATGCTTGCTCAGGACAGGGATGTGATAGAAAACAAGTTAGGCTGAATTCGCCCAACCCCTGAATGTCATGGATAATGTCAAGCCAATTGGGTTATACAGCAAGATCAGAAAAATGAGATTCTTGATGTCAAGAAGATAGTGTCCAATTTCGCACCCAACATTTGTATAGCAAGATGAGAATCTTGCTAGCCAACAGTGAGGGCCTATTGACATGTATTTACGTCTCATTAGTACCTAATCTCATGTCATTTATATGCAGTTTGCTATTCTGCCATGTAACAACAAGAAACTAAGACAGTACGATTCTCAAAATGAAAGTCAGAATGAAAACTTGACAGCTCCAGCTCACTGCTCCTCTGAATCTCCTCCTTGACCAGCAATCTCCAACATCTTAGGATATGTTCAATGAGAAGCAACTGCCTGCATATTTCATCCATGGAAGTTGGTATCAGACACACCTCACCAAATCATCATGGCACATCTCTGAATCACTCAGAATACAATTATCCACTTCAGTACCGCACTTTGGAGCACACTGACATCCTTTGTGGCAATGCTCCTGCCACTTTGTGCAAAGGAACAGGCACTTATTTCAAGGATTATAGCCGGGTGCATCTCAGGGCACCTAGCTGGTGCTTTCAATGCTCACTCACTTTGTCCTACTTGGATGCTCACTGCATCTTTGCCTTGCTGTGCTTTGCCTTGCTGTGCTTTGCCTTACCTTACCTTACCTTACTTTTTGGTACTTTGTCACTTCATTCAGAACTTACAGCCTTGCAGTACCTCTGACATGCCTGGAACCAGATGTAACAGTATTGCAATTGAGTCAAGGTAACTACAAAGGCATGAGGGATGGGCTGGTCAGGTTTGACCGAAAGGAGAGCTTAGCAGGGAAGACAGCAGAGCAGCAAAAGCAGGAGTAATTCTGGGAGTAAAGCAGGAGTAAAGCAGGGGGTAATTCTGGCAGCCCAAGAAAGAAGAAACATATTAAGAGAAGGAGGAGGGAACCATGGCTGACAAGGCAAATCAGGGACAGCATTAAAGCAAAAGAAAAAGGTACAATGTAGTGAAGATTAGTGGAAAGCCAAGGGATTGAGAAGCCTTTAAAAACCAGCAGAGAAAATATCAATAGGGCGAAATATGAGGATAAGGTGCCAGGATCAAGGATGTCTCAGAGAGGGTGCAGAATGTTCTCACGGGGGAGAGGGGCCAGCAAGAGGAAGGGAAAAGGTTGAGATTCTGAAGGGAGATTACAGAGAGTTAGGTAGAAATTTAAAAAGGACATCCTTAAGGGTAGTAATATCTGGATTCCTCCCAGTGCTACGAGCTAGTGAGGGCAGGAATAGGATAGAGTAGATGAATACATGGTTGAGGAGTTGGTGTATGGGAGAAGGATTCACATTTTTGAATCATTGGAATCTCTTTTGGGGTAGAAGTGACCCGTACAAGAAGGACGGATTGCACCTAAATTGGAAGGGGACTAATATACTGGCAGGGAAATTTGCTAGAACTGCTTGGGAGGATTTAAACTAGTAAGGTGGGGGCACGGTGGGTGTTGGTGGGACCCAGGGAGATAATGAGGAAGGAGATCAATCTGAGACTGGTACAGTTGAGGACAGAAGTGAATCAAGCAGTCAGGGCAGGCAGGGACAAGGTAGGACTAATAAATTAAACCGCATTTGCTTCAATGCAAGGGGCCTAACAGAAAAGGCAGATGAACTCAGAGCATGGTTAGGAACATGGGACTGGGATATCATAGCAATTACAGAAACATGGCTCAGGGATGGGCAGGACTGGCAGCTTAATGTTCCAGGATACAAATGCTACAGGAAGGATAGAAAGGGAGGCAAGAGAGGAGGGGGAGTGGCATTTTTGATCAGAGATAGCATTACAGCTGTGCTGAGGGAGAATATTCCTGGAAATACATCCAGGGAAGTTATTTGGGTGGAACTGAGAAATAAGAAAGGGATGATCACCTTAATTGGATTGTATTATAGACCCCCCAGTAGTCAGAGGAAAATTGAGAAACAAACTTGTAAGGAGATCTCACTATCTGTAAGAATAATAGGGTAGTTATGGTCGAGGATTTTAACTTTCCAAACATCGACTGGGACTGCCATAGTGTTAAAGGTTTAGATGGAGAGAAATTTCTTAAGTGCGTACAAGTCAATTTTCTGGTTCAGTATGTGGATGTACCTACTAGAGAAGGTGCAAAACTTGACCTACTCTTGGGAAATAAGGCAGGGCAAGTGACTGAGGTGTCGGTGGGGGAGCACTTTGGGGCCAGCGACCATAATTCTATTTGTTTTAAAATCATGATGGAAAAGGATAGACCAGATCTAAAATTTGAAGTTCTAAATCGGAGAAAGGCCAATTTTGACGGTATTAGACAAGAACTTTCAAAAGCTGATTGGAAGTAGATGTTCGCAGGTAAAGGGATGGCTAGAAAATGGGAAGCCTTCAGAAATGAGATAACAAGAATCCAGAGAAAGTATATTCCTGTCAGGGTGAAAGGAAAGGCAGGTAGGTATAGGGAATGCTGGATGACTAAAGAAAAAGAAGGAAGCATATGTCAGGTATTGACAGGATAGATTGAGTGGATCCTTAGGAGAATGTAAAGGAAGTAGGAGTATACTTAAGAGGGAAATCAGGAGGGCAAAAAGGGGACATGAGATAGCGTTGCCAAATAGAATTAAGGAGAATCCAAAGGTTTTTTACAAATATATTAAGGACAAAAGGGTAAGTAGGGAGAGAATAGGGCCCCTCAAAGATCAAGGCGGCCTTTGTGTGGAGCCACAGAAAAAGGGGGAGATACGAAATGAATATTTTGCATCAGTATTTACTGTGGAAAAGGATATGGAAGATATAGACTGTAGGGAAATAGATGGTGACATCTTGCAAAATGTCCAGATTACAGAGGAGGAAGTGCTGGAAGTCTTGAAATGGTTAAAGGTGAATAAATCCCCAGGACCTGATCAGGTGTACCCGAGAATTCTGTGGGAAGCTAGAGAAATGATTGCTGGGCCTCTTGCTAAGATATTTGTATCACCGATAGTCACAGGTGACTTGCCGGAAGACTGGAGGTTGGCAAGCGTGGTGCCACTGTTTAAGAAGGGCGGTAAAGACAAGCCAGGGAACTATAGACCGGTGAGCCTGATCTCAGTGGTGGGCAAGTTGTTGGACAGAATCCTGAGCTACAGGATGTACATGTATTTGGAAAGGCAAGGACTGATTAGGGATAGTCAATGTGGCTTTGTGCGTGGGAAATCATGTCTCACAAACTTGATTGAGTTTTTTGAAGAAGTAACAAAGAAGATTGATGAGGGCAGAGCAGTAGATGTGATCTATATGGATTTCAGTAAGGCATTCAACAAGTTTCCCCATGGGAGACTGATTTGCAAGGTTAGATCTCATAGAATAAAGAGAGAACTAGCCATTTGGATACAGAACAGACTCAAAGGTAGAAGACAGAGGGTGGTGGTGGAGGGTTGTTTTTCAGACTGGAGGCCTGTGACCAGTGGAGCGCCACAAGGATCGGTGCTGGGTCCTCTACTTTTTGTCATTTACATAAATGATTTGGATGTGAGCATACAAGGTACAGTTAATAAGTTTGCAGATGACACCAAAATTGGAGGTGTAGTGGACAGCGAAGAGAGTTACCTCAGATTACAACAGAATCTGGACCAGATGGGCAATGTACTGAGAAGTGGCAGATGGAGTTTAATTCAGATAAATGTGAGGTGCTGCATTTTGGGAAAGCAAATCTTAGCAGTACTTATACACTTAATGGTAAAGTCCTAGGGAGTGTTGCTGAACAAAGAGACCTTGGAGTGCAGGTTCATAGCTGTTTGAAAGTTGAGTCGCAGATAGATAGGATAGTGAAGAAGGCGGTTAGTATGCTTTCCTTTATTGGTCAGAGTATTGAGTACAGGAGTTGGGAGGTCATGTTGCGGCTGTACAGGACATTGGTTAGGTCACTGTTGGAATACTGCGTGCAATTCTGGTCTCCTTCCTATCGGAAAGATGTTGTGAAACTTGAAAAGGTTCAGAAAAGATTTACGACAAGCTTCTATCCATTCTAGCACTTTGCCTCTAACACCATGGGCCCTTCTCTTACTCAGTAGCCTCCTGTATGGCACCTTGTCAAAGGTTTTCTTGAATTCCAGATAGATACCATCTATTGGCTCTCCTTGGTCTAAACTGCTTATTACTTCCTCAAAGAATTCAGCAGATTTGACAGGCATGACCTCCCCTTGATGAAACGATACTGACTTTATGTTATTTTATCATACACTTCCAAGTATTCAGAAATCTCATCCTTCACAATGGATTCCAGGATCTTACACACAACCAAGGCTCAGCTATAATTTTCTGTCCTTCTGCCTTACTCCTCCCTTTTTAAACAGCAGTGTCACATTAGCAATTTTCCAGTACTCTGGGACCCTCCTTGATCCTAGCGATTCCTAAAAGATCACCACTGATGCCTCCACTATCTCTTCAGCTTAGAACTCTGGGGTGTAGTCCATCTGGTCCAGGTGATTTATCCACCTTCAGATCATTCAGTTTTTCTTGCACTTCTCCTTGGTGATGTTCACCATACTCAGCTCTGCCCCCTCACTCTCTTGGGTTTTCAAGATATTACTTGTGTTTTCCACCGTGAAAACTGACATGAAGTAATTATTCAGTTCCTCTGCCATTTCCTTGCTCCCCACTATTATTCTTTCCAGCATAATTTTCCAGTGGTCCAATGTCCCCAAAATAGAGAAATAAAAAGTTTAGAACAATAGTCTTTCCAACTCAGCTCACACTGGCACCTAGCCTCCAGTCAGCACCAGGCCTTTACTGCAGACCATGCTGGGCTTCACCTCGAGGCTCTTGAGGCTGGGAGACCACTCTGCAATCCCCTTGAGGTTCATCCTGAGGCCATGCTGGACAGAAAGACTGCCACTGGCCACTGGAAGACCACCATGTCGGCCGACAGAATGTGGTGCCGGAAAAGCACTGCAGGTCAGGCAGCATCCGAGGAGCAGGAGAATCGACATTTTGGGCATAAGTCCTTCATCAGGAATGACCTGCTTGGGATTCCTGATTAAGCATTTATGCCCAAAATGTTGATTCTCCTGCTCCTCGAATGCTGCCTGACCTGTGCTTTCCCAGCATCACACTCTCGACTCTGATCTCCAGCATCTGTAGTCCTCACTTTCTTCTCAGCCAAGGGACTGCCACATTTTGTCAAGCAACCATCATGCTAGGCAGAGAGATTGCCATGCTAAGCCGGGGGACTATCACACCAGGCCTGGTGATTGCCACACTGGGCCAGGAGAATGTCTCACTGGGTCCACGCTGAGGCCAGATTTCTTACAGGAATTACTAGAGCTACGATGGTCCCAGAGGACTGAAAAATTATTAATATGACACCCTATTTAAGAAGGGAGTGAGGCAGAAGACAGGAAACTAAGGACTGTTTAGCCTGACTTTGATGCTTGGTAGGATCTTAGAGTCCGTTATTAAGGATGAGATTGTAGGGTACTTGGAACTGCATGGTAAAATAAGGTTGAGTCAGTATGATTTCATCATGTTTGACAAATCTGTTAGAATTCTTTGAGGAGGTGACAAGAAAATTAAACTAAGGAGATCAAATGGATGTGATCTTTTTGAATTTTTAGAAGGCCTTTGACAAGATACCACACAAGAGACTGTTAAATATATGAACCCATGGTATTATGGACAAGGTACCTAAACAGATAGAGGATTGGCTGACTGGCAGAAAGCAGAGTGCAGATAAAGGCATCTTTTTCGGGATGGCTAGTGGAGTTCCATATGGGTCCATGTTGGGACCTGAACTATTTATGTTATATGTTAACAAATGGACAATGGAACTGAGACCATTGTTGCTTAGTTTGCAGATGATACAAAGATAGGTGGAAGGATAGGTAGTATGAGTAAGTGGGGAGATTGCAGAAGAACTTGGACAAGCTTGGAGAGTGGGCAAAGAAATGGCAGATGAAATAACATATGGGAATGTGTGAGGTAAGGCACGTCAGGAGGAAGAATCAAGGCAAGTTGTAACGATTCACTTTAACTGCAAAAGCTGAAGTCACCTTCCAGTTTCATAGTCTACACAAATTGTTCACTTCAGGGCAGCGTGGTGGCTCAATGGTTAGCATTACTGCCTCACACAGCCAGGGACCTGGGTTTGATGTCACCTTTGGGAGTTTGCACATTCTCCCTGTGTCTGCGTGGGTTTCTGCTGGATATCTGTTCCCCCCCCCCCCCTTAGTCCAAAGATGTGTATGTTAGGGGGATTGGCTATGCTAAATTCAGGGATGTGTAAGTTAGGTGCATTAACCATGGGGAAATGTAGAGTTACAGAATGGAATAAGAGAATAAGGGGATGGGTCTGCATGGGATGCTGTTCGGAGGGTTGGTATGGACTTGTTGGGCCAAGTGGCCTGTTTCCACATTACAAGGATTGTAAGATTCATATTTTAGACTCTTAAAGATCCACACAATTATCCTATATTAATTGCTGCCTTTCTTGTATAATCTGAGGTTTGTTGTCAAGTGAGATGTTTGCATTATTGCTATCACATATACTATCTCCTAGTACAGATAAAAGGCTTGAGCAGCATATGTCTGGATCAGGTCAGCAGTACACAAAGTGCACGGAGAGGCATCCTTCTGCCCTCCTTGTTGGAGACTTCTATTTCACAATATTTTGAGGTAGCTTATAAATGTTATTTATGTGTGCTGCAACCCCTGAATTATCACATTACAGAGGAGCAGCTTTGTTTCTGATATTGGCCATATAGACTCATCGGAACTATGCAGAATGAATCCAGACACAGAAGTGTGGTTGTCTCTGTAGCTGTTTCACATGATAGGATGAGAAATAAATGCATCTGGGAGGCCAGGACTAGCAACAACCTCCAGGGGATGTGAAGCAGCTCCTATTGCAGAATTCTAGATGTAAGTGCCCTTGTGATGTGTCGAAGATGCCAAAGAGACACTGAAACTCATCTTTAATAGAATGTCATGCAGGTGAGAGAAAGGCAGTGGCACTGTACTTTGTTTAGATGTAGCAGTCAAAACACCATGTCAAGACATCTAGTATATGTGCAATACAATACCATATTCCACTTGGGTAAAGGAGGACCATACAGTGGCTCCCTCACATCAAGCTTCCATTCTGGTCATTTATGGGGGTTTGTTGAGGCGCTGCTTAATTCTCTTAAAGTGGTGGATGCATGAAGGCTATGTGATGGATGATGAGGACTCCTGAGAGCCATAGCATAGTACAGTAAGACACTGAGAATGTTATTTCGAAGAAACAGCACCTTCAGCATCCCAGAGCGCAGTGGTGTTGGCAGAAGCAACCCAGACAGGACTTCTGTGTAATATAGGGGACCTGAACCCATATGTTTGCAAATGTTTTGATGCTCCATAAGCCAGCACTCCCTGTGTAATCCCAAATGCAACTTGGCCCTTTGATTTTTTTTTATGTTTTTGTAGTTGTTTAATAAAATTTAAGGTTAAAAATTAATGGAAGCCTTCACAACATCTGATGCTCCTTTATTCAATCTAACAAAGTTATGTGCTAGTATGGGTGCGGTGAAAAGGCTGGCTATTGTTCAAACAGGGTTAGCACATCATGTGGCACTAAGTATGACTAGCCTTTCGATTTCCATCCTTGTAGTTAAATCTTTAATGATAGTTAATCACTCTGCTGATGATGGAAAGTCAACATGTCTCTATAAATGTGATCATGCATTTACATTGAGCAGCATATGTCACCCATGCCACTTATATTCCCTCAGATGGCTGTCATTTTCTTTTGCCTTCTACCACACCTAGATGCAGTTCTGGGTTGGCAGCTGCGGTGGAGGGAACCTGTCCTGTTGGTCTGTTGGTCTTGGAGCTTTGGTCTGGTGCCTCTGGGGCCATTGTGGCTAGAGGACCCTGGCCAGATGCAGGTTCACCGTCCTCAGTTGGAACTCCCAAAGGGTTCCAGATTGCAGGCAGGGTGGAGGTGGAGGTTCTGCTCTTCTGGAGTGTACTGAGAGGTGACTTCTGGGTTGCCTTATGTGTTCCTCCTCATGCTGGGTGCCTAGTAGTGAGGAAAGGCACCTGTAATGAGATAAAGGTCCCTCATCTACCTGTCAACTTGCCATCAATGCTGAGCACCTATGACTCGAGGAATGGCGTGCAGGTCTGTGCGTATATTTGACAGACACTGAGTGAACAGGCCTGGGCCTTCATAGCAGCCATCGACCGGTCCACAGGGGCGATCAGATGTCAGCATGCCACAGGGAACACAGTACAGATACTGTTGGTGCACTTCTCCAACATTTGAGTCAGTTTCTCAAGTGCATCTGACAAACCTGCAAGCTGTTCCTGTTTCTTAGTGTGTAGTTGAATAAAATTAGTAATGCTGACACCATTCCCTACCTAGGGCTAAGTAAGTGCTTGATTTCTGGAAGCTCTCGAAGTGCTAGCAACCTGGGAAATTTCTTTCTCAGACAACTGTGCTGAAATGGCAGTAATGTGCTCATCAGAATTTGCTCGGGGCTCTAATCTAGCTAACATATCAATGAAGTGTCAATGTCTGTGCTGGTGGAGAAAAGAGTTGTAAGTGCTTCATCTGAGGTGTCTGTAGCTTGTTCTTCAGCAGTGGAGGAGGTGATAAAGCACCGAGGGCTAGTCTTTTCTTGAAAAAGACCATGTGCCTTACAGATCCAGGGTCCCAGGTTCAATTCCAGTCTCGGGCGACTGTCTGTGTGGAGTTTGCACATTCTTCCCATGCCTGCGTGGGTTTCTCCGGGTGCTCCGGTTTCCTCCCACAGTCCAAAGATGTGCAGGTCAGGTGAATTGGCATTGGTAAATTGCCCATAGTGTTAGGTGCATTAGTCAGAGGGAAATGGGTCTGGGTGGGTTACTCTTTGGAGGGTCGGTGTGGACTGGTTGGGCCGAAGGGCCTGTTTCCACGCTGTAGGGAATCTAATGTAATCTAGATGCCGCTGGTGCCTACAGGAGAATAAAGTGGAAATGAGTCATGAAATATGGTTGAAGTTTTGGCATGTAAAAATACATTCATACTGCTGGTAATGGGAGAGCAGCACAGCATGTGACAATGAACATTATATTTGGTTTTCAGAATGTGAAGGTCGCTGGATCACTATATGACAGTCAAGGTCCCCTCCCCTCCTAAAGCAAGGATTCTCTCCTTGTAGGGTGTGAGGGGACTAAGGTTGGGCATCGACTACCAATCTTGGCCTTTTCAGTTATGTGGAATGTTTTCTGCTAACGTGAGACAAAGAGAGGAATTGAATGTGGTGGTAGTGTTTGGCACAGCTATAAATATTGGTGCAGGTGGAGGAAAGGTTGTAAGGTGACATGAAAAGGATGCGCAGACTCCATGCAGGGTGAGTAGTCTGGGGGTTCAGGTGCACAACAACAATTGAGGCCAGATATTGCAAGCATTTGTGAGCCTTTGTGGGAGGTGGGTGCAATAAAGGAATTGGAGTGATTATAAGGTAGCAGAGAGAAGATGGTATCACTTACCCTTCTAGGTCATTTAACCTTTTTTCAGCAATGCTGGGCATTCCTCTCAATCGTGAACACTACACTATCCTGGGTGGCAACTTCCGACCAGGCTGGTAGGGTCTGGGGTTGTGGTCTCCTGTGATGACCCAGAGGAAAGAGGATGACTATCCTCACTACCACTATGTCCACAGGACTCCCTGGATCCTGTCAGAAAATAGGGGTACCAACTTGCCTCTGTTGGCAATTTGTTCAACATTGCAACTGTTACTGACAGTTTCTGACTTGCAGCAATTGACCTCATGTGCGACTGCAGTTTCAATATAGTGCCTGCGTCAGGTATCCCAGAAGGTCCTGAATGTGCTAAGTATTTCTGCTGATGTTAGATACAGTATACTGTATGAATGGCATTATAGATATGTGATCCATACACAATGACATGAGTAGCAAAGAATTGTATGAGATAACTTGCTCGAGTTCATGGAGAGTTCTAACACCCAAGTCAGGTAAGAGCAAATTCCCTCAGATGCTGTAAGAGTCTAGCTGACATTTCATCAAAGCATCATCCAGCTCTGTTGAAGAGTCATCTAGACTCAAAATGTGAGCTTGCTTTCTCTCCATGGATGCTGTCTGACCCGATGTGATCTCCAGCATTTATTGATTGCTAACATCCAACTCCCCTGATTTAAGCTTGGATTTTAAATTTTTAAAGAATGGCTTGCTGCTGTAGCCCAAAAACTACTAGGATTTCAGTTAAAACTGCTCCATTTAATTTTGCATCATAATTGTCCAGCACGTTAACAAAAGAATCTTGTCGGCCATCAATCTGATCTGTCACTTAGTAACTGTCTTATAAGTTAAAGGACAGTGCGCTGTGCCACCTAGTTCCCTTGTATAAATATTCAAGAATTACATAATCTGACATTAGTTTGTAACCAACAGTTTACACTTACGTTTAAAAATACAAGCAATATTTTATGTACAGATCAACAACTATCACCTATGTTGTAATAATACAAATTGTCTGGGGTAAAAAGAACAATCATAAATGTTATAAACCTGAACTAAAATGAAAGTACTATTAGGGTTAGTCTGTACATGAAACAGAACTGCAGCTTGAAACAAAAGGGTAGTTTTGATTCCGGCATTGATTGTGCAAGAGTAAAACCAGCATCATGAGTCCTGCTGCTACAATATACACATTTGAGCCTAAATGTTCAAACGTGACATGCTACACTGCTGTTGTCTGAAGAAAGTTGCTTGCTATAACAAACACGTCCACAACAATGATTCCTCCTCACCCCTTGCACGCACAACCATTTTATACAGAGTGGTTTGTCAGCATAGAGGAGTGGTGCAATAGCAGAACGTGCATCAATAAATACCAGTAGTCAAGATAGGTTCTTACTGGCGATAGTTATCTGAAATGCTCAATGACATTTAGCACATGTGGTTTGACCTCTGACTATCCAAATATATTTAAATATAAGCAAATTTGAAAACAGTCTGTTGTTTCAGTATCTTAGAAGTCCTAATTTTAAACTGCACCAAACTGGTTAAATTGTACAAATATATGTCTAAGTATTTCTATTGCTAATTAAAGTTAAGCTGCAAAATTAATTTATTACATTCATTGTTTTTATTACAGTAGTTTCTCAATATTCAGAAAGAATGATTTAGACCCAATTTGGTGAACTGATTGTTGAAGTTTATAATGTTAAACAGCTAGGGTAAAGGAAGTAAATTTGTGTAAATGCTACTGGAAACCCCTGTGTAACCCCTTTCACATCAATTTCTATAGCATATAAGAGAAGCTTCAAAGCCTCAAAAAATTCCTCCAAAAATGAGCTTTGACTTATTCAGTAAAATCAAATTAAGAACAGGAGCATTGAGCTTTTTGAGTCAGCTACACTAGTTAAATAAGATCATGGCTGATCTGATTATGATCTCAACCCCGTTTTCCTGCCTATCCAAGTAAATTTTGACTCCTTTCTAAATGGAAGTTCTATTTACTTCCAACTTGAGGATATTAAATGACTATCCCTACTACTTTCTGAAGGAGTGCTAAAAAAGCACAACCCTTGGAGAAAAAAATTTCCTTATCACCGTTATAAATGGAAGATCCTTTATTTTTTAAACCCTATCCCCTTATCTCTCCCTTAAGGGGCAACATTCTTTTGAGCATCCACCTGGCAAATCCACCCATAAACTTTTATGTCTCAATTAGGGGAAGAAAACAGAGTGAGGGTTAGGAAAAAATTGGGGAATTTGATGATAATTTAGATGACCCACGTGAGGTGTTTCTATTTACAATGTAATTTCCTGATTACTGAGTATTGCCAAGAAATTATGGAAAGTGAACGAATTACAATTGCCAACTATAAATATTATATACTTTTTCATCATTGAATTTTGGTTATATCAATAAATTGTGAGCAGCTCCTGCTATGCAATTCTCTGTTCATTTAGAATTCAACGGAAAGAATTCTAAAATGACAAGTTCTTAATGGTGAAGGGCTTTTGCCCAAAACGTCGATTTTACTGCTCCTCGGATGCTGCCTGAACTGCTGTGCTCTTCCAGCACCACTAATCCAAGTTCTTAATGGTATTTCTTTTAATTTGAATTTAAGCCGAACAACCAATTTTACTGGTGTGCAATTCAAGTACTAAATCCTAATGATATTGAAATAGAAAAAAAATCACCTACCGGGGCACAAATATATATGATTAGACAGTTTGCTTTATTAAATGCAACATGTAGAAGATACTTTCGGTTTACAAATTCAATTTGTAGAAATATTCAATTAACAATAGTGGACCACCTCCAATCTCAAGTCACGTAGGTTTAAATTCAAGATTGCTCAATATGGTTGCCTCAAAAATGTTGCAATTGCTAAAAAGGTTAATAGTTCCATCTCTGCGATTTTGCAGTTGAAAGTAAATTTGAAACTGTATCAGCTTAATGTATTAATTATGAGTTTCAGGAAATCTGTTGTTTTAGGAATAAATTAACTCCAATTTACTCTCAAAGTTAAAAACCGCTTTGGCTTTTAAATAACACTTTTTTGGGACATAATTCTCTTAAAATTGAAAGGAAAGATAAAGATAACACCCAAGAAAGAATGAAAGCAAATTAATAGGATTATTAGAATAGCTGCAGGTAAAATGTTTTTGCATTCTGTATAATCAGAATAAATATGTTCTTACCTTAAAGAAAATTATGAACAGAGGATGCAGCATCTGTGATTATATAAAGAAGTTAAGGAAAGTATTTAAACTTAAGGAAAAAAAAATAGCCGTTGAAAGATGAGTGGAATAACATATGATTAGACAGAATGTACAAAACAGTAGAGAATGACTTAAATGTCAATCATGATAAACAAACTACAGTTAGTTAGAAATGTAAGAACAGATAGCAAGAATGCTTACTGGTACATAAAAGGAAAAGACCAAATAATCTGATTGTGGGTCCTCAGACAGTGGTAATAAAGAGTAATAGCAGATAATAAGGAAATGATATTTGAAACGAACAAATGTTTTGCTGCTGTGTTCTCTATAGAGGGTACAAAGTACATTCCAGTAATAACCATAAATGAGAAGGTAGAAAACAGAGAGGAGCATAGTGAAATTACAATTACGAGGGAAGTGGTACTAAACAAATTGATGGTGGTGCAGAGACACAAGTTTCTGAATAAAGATGGACTTAATTCTGAGGTCATAAGAAGGGTAACTAATATAAGCATAAATGTATTGAGGTTGATCTTTATTTCTAAGAATTACTACATTCAAGAAAAATTCCATTCGGCTGGAATATAGAAAATATAACCCCTCTATCTGAAAAGGGATAGGCAGAAAACAGGAAATTAAAACCATTTATCTTGATGTCTGTCATAGTGAAAACATTGGAATCTAATTAAAGAAATTACAATTTGGTACTTAGAAAACCTCAAGGTAACAAGAAGAGTCAGCATGAACTTGTGATGGAAATCTTGTTTAACTGATTTACTAGATGTCTTTGCAGGAGTAATATGTGCTGTATAAAAGGAAACGTGTTGAAATACTGCACTTGGACATGGTACCACATAAAAGGATTTTGCAGAAAGTAAAATCTCGTAGTGCATATTAGCATGAACAGAATATTGGCTGACTGGCAAAAAGCAAAAGAGTGTGCATAAATGTGTCTTTGTCTGATTAGCAGGATGTGATGAGTGGAGACCCACCTGAGATTGTTCTGAGATCTCAACCTTTTACAATTACATAAATGGCTTGGATGAGTGGAGCAAAGGCACAGTAGCTAAATTCACAAATGGTACCAAGATAGGTAAGAAAATATGTTGTGAAGAAGTCAGAAAGGGCAGGAGGTAGGTCCATCGCAATGCAAGGTAGCAAGATAGAATAACTAAACAAAAGGGAAGATAAAAGGACAAAACCAGACATCTGCTTAATTGAATAGTCCATTGTACCTATAAAGGAAGATCAGAGAAATTCTCAAACAGGCCAGGAAAAAGTGAAAGTGATGCCTCACTTAGTGGAAGACCCACGTTGGGTCTAAAGCAGAAGCTGAATATCCACCTGATGACAGTAATCTTCCAGAGAATATGAACAGGTTCAGGGAGAAAACCAAAGGGAACATCCTCCACAGCAGACACTACTGGTGGAGATGACAAGGAGCATGCCAGTGCATTCAAACCAGAGTTACCCATTGTAAGATCAAAGGAACAAGCCAAGTTTCAAACCTCAAACAGCTGAATTGGTTTGATGTAAAGTTCAAAGCAAATGACGTGCAGAATACAAGACCAGACCTACATACCACCTGAAATGGAATGTGGAAGAACGGCTGAATCAAACACATGGATTGTAGATTAAAGAAAATGAAAGTGTTTCTTGCTAGGACTTCCAATGAGACAAAAAATGAAATGGAACTGTGTACCAGGAACAGCTTTGAGATAAAGTGAGGTGGTGTTGATAGAGAGAAAGAGAGAAATGATAGTGTGCTTGTGTGGATCTTAGCTGTCTGAGGAGCATTCTAAAGAAATTCCAAAGAAGAGTCTTTGAACTTGAAACACTCTGTTTCATTCTCCACAGATGCTGCACAGCCTGCTGAATGTCTCCTGTGTTTTGTTTTTATTGCAGATTTCTAGCATCTTCAGTATTTTGCTTTTACATAAAATTTCGAACAAAATAATGAATGCATAAGATTCAGACAGGTAGCACAGACTGAGTGCCAAATCTGTTTGACACTCCTAAATTAGGTTTTTAACGCAGGTTTAAACAAAGAGAGTGAATATGGAATGTCTGTGTACTGATCTCATTCTGACCAACTATTGTGCAGTGTCCATTTTGTCTGTGGAAAGGAAATGTCACAACAAAATAAATATAGACTATTGTCTTTGAAATCCATGATTTGGTTTAATACCTGGGACTTTCATGAACTAAAATGGTTTTAAATAGGGAGCAAAATCACTTAATTAAAATGGCCACAGACAAGATGTATAAGTTGGCCACTGTTGGGGATTAAATAAATTATGAAGTGGGTAACTCACTCATAGTGGTCCAATATAGAGGAAAAATGAATCGCGCCACACAAACCTTGAGTTATTGACTTTATTTGTGAGCTCACAGGGACAGACAAGTTGACCGAATGGTCACAAGTCACTCCAATAAGATATAAAAAGAGTTATGTGATTATATTATAGGTTACAATCATTTAACAATTAGGCAACTGTTAATTGCAGTACAATGAGTAAGTAGGCACTTTGCCCGGTCACTAGCCTCAGTCACGTAGTGAGTGGACAGTGCTAGTTAGTAGCTGCTAGGTGTTAGTATTACAATAGATTCTTGTAAAAGAAGAACATGTCCATGCTGGGAAAGATTCTGGATTAGTGGTGCTGGAAGAGCACAGCATTTCAGGCAGCATCCAAGGAGCAGTAAGATCGACGTTTTGGGCAAAAGCCCTTCATTAGAAATACAGGCAGAGTGCTTGAAGGGTGAAGAGATAAATGAGAGGAGGGTGGGGGTGGGGAGAAAGTAGCATAGAGTACAATAGGTGAGTGGGGGAGGGGATGAAGGTGATAGGTCAGAGAGGAGGGTGGAGTGGATAAGTGGAAAAGAAGATAGGCAGGTAGGACAAGTCATGGGAACAGTGCTTAGCTGGAAGTTTGGAACTGGGGTGAGGTGGGGGAAGGGGAAATGAGGAAACTGTAGAAGTCCACATTGATGCCCTGGAGTTGAAGTGTTCCGAGGCGGAAGATGAGGCGTTCTTCCTCCAGGCCTCAGGTGGTGAGGGAGCGGCGGTGAAGGAGGCCCAGGACCTCCATGTTCTAGGCAGAATGGGAGGGGGAGTTGAAATGTTGGGCCACAGGGCGGTGTGGTTGATTGGTGCGGGTGTCCCAGAGATGTTCCCTAAAGCGCTCTGCTAGGAGGTGTCCAGACTCCCCAATGTGGAGGAGACCGCATCGGGAGCAGTGGATACAATAAATGATATTGGTGGATGTGCAGGTAAAACGTTGATGGATGTGGAAGGCTCCTTTAGGGCCTTGGATGGAGGTGAGGGAGGAGGTGTGGGCGCAGGTTTTGCAATTCCTGCGGTGGCAGGGAAAGGTGCCAGGATGGGAGGGTGGGTTGTAGGGGGACATGGACCTGACTAGGTAGTCACGGAGTGAACGGTCTTTGCGGAAAGCAGAAAGGGGTGGGGAGGGAAATATATCCCTGGTGGTGGGGTCCGTTTGGAGGTGGCGGAAATGTCGGCGGATGATTTGGTTTATGCGAAGGTTGGTAGGGTGGAAGGTGAGCACCAGGGGCGTTCTGTCTTTGTTACAATTTGGAGGAGTGGGGTCTGAGGGCGGAGGTGTGGGTTGTGGACGAGATGTGTTGGAGGGCATCTTTAACCATGTAGGAAAGGAAATTGCAGTCTCCAAAGAAGGAGGCCATCTGGTAAGTTCTGTGGTGGAACTGGTCCTCCTGGGAGCAGATACGGTGGAGGCAGAGGAATTAAGAATACGGGATGGCATTTTTGCAGGAGGTATGGTGGGAAGAGGTGTAATCCAGGTAGCTGTGGGAGTCGGTGGGTTTGTAAAAAATGTCGGTGTCAAGTCGGTCGTCATTAATGGAGATGGAGAGGTCCAGGGAGGGGAAGGAGGTGTCAGAGATGGTCCAGGTAAATTTAAGGTCAGGGTGGAATATGTTGGTGAAGTTGATGAATTGCTCAACCTCCTCGTGGGAGCACGAGGTGACGCCAATGCAGTCATCAATGTAGCGGAGGAAGAGGTGGGGAGTGGTGCCGGTGTAATTACGGAAGATGGACTGTTCTATGTAGCCAACAAAGAGACAGGCATAGCTGGAGCCCATATGGGTGCCCATGGCTACCCGTTTGGTCTGGAGGAAGTGGGAGGATTCAAAGGAGAAATTGTTAAGGGTGAGGACCAGTTCAGCCAAACGAATGAGAGTGTCGGTGGAAGAGTACTGTTGGGGACGTCGGAAGAGGAAGAAACGGAGGGCCTGGAGGCCCTGGTCATGGCGGATGGAGGTGTAGAGGGACTGGATATCCATGGTGAAGATGAGACGTTGGGGGCCAGGGAAATGGAAATCTTGGTGGAGGTGGAGGGCGTGGGTCTCATCTTCACCATGGTTTCCAGCATCTGCAGTCATTGTTTTTACCACGCTGGGAAAGAGCTCACTATCAGTGTTAGTACAGCTGCAAGGTCAGCCACTTTACTGAGCCTGGGAACGTACAAACTTAGTAAGCAGATACTAATATGAGATTTAAAATGGATTCCAGGCTTTTAATATGTGACAAGATGGCTGCTTTAGTTATAACAAATCTCCCACAGCCACATTTCATGAAACCAAAAAATTAAGAGACAGCCTGAGTGAAATGAACAAATTTCTCTGAGGTAGTCAGTGCACTCCACCCTCACCCCAAACCCTGGAAAACATTGGTTTTCAGAAGTACCGAGAAAGTCCTCATCTCCTATCAGATTTGCACCATCTTCACATGTGAGGAATGAAACATGATCTGCAGAAAGTACTTGTAAGAGTCCATTAATACTATACAACCAGATTGTACTTCAAACAGTATCTTTTAGAGAAACAACAGGGTGGTACAGTGGCTAAGATTTAAGATTAAGATTAAGATTAAGATTAAGATTACATTACAGTGTGGAAACAGTCTCAATGCTAACGTTTTAGAAAGGATTTTAAAATCTACAGTTTAGCAAGGATATTGGTCTGTATGACACACAATCTTCTGGATCCTTTCCTTTTTTAAGGATAAGAGAGATATTTACCTCTTTCAGCGAAGGTGGGAGACAGCCCTGACTGTATGCGTAGTTATTAGATTAGATTAGATTACAGTGTGGAAACAGGCCCTTCGGCCCAACAAGTCCACACCGACCCGCCGAAGCGCAACCCACCCATACCCCTACATTACCCCTTACTTAACACTATGGACAATTTAGCATGGCCAATCCACCTGACCTGCACATCTTTGTGACTGTGGGAAGAAACCGGAGCACCCGGAGGAAACCCACGCAGACACGGGGAGAACGTGCAAACTCCACACAGTGGGTCGCCTGAGGCGGGAATTGAACCCGGGTCTCAGGTGCTGTGAGGCAGCAGTGCTAACCACTGTGCCACCGTGCCACCCACACTGCTAGCACTGCTGCCTCAGAGGGCCAGGGATCTGGGTTCAATTCCTGCCTTTGGCAACTATTTGCGTGGAGTTTGCACATTCTCCCCAGGTCTGCTTGGGTTTCCTCTGGGTGCTCTGGTTTCCACCCACAATCTACAAATATGCTGGCCAGGTGAATTGACCATGCTAAATTACCCATAGTGTTAGGTGCATTAGTCAGGAGTAAATATAGGTAGGGGAATAGGTCTGGGTGGGTTACTCTTCGGAGGGTTGGTGTGGACTTGTAGGGCTGAAGGGCCTGTTTCCATATTGTAGGGAATTATTAGAATTAGAAAAACGTAAATGTGTTGCATTTTTGACTGCGGAACTGTAAAAAGCTCTTTCTTCCTCCCAAGAAGAAAATCTAGTGACCACACTAACTGAAAAGAAACATCGGGAAACCAAGATTTGCAGTATTATCTGCTGTTAATGGTCCCTGAAACCAGTTGTAGTCGGTGAACAATTTATACTTTGTAGACATCCGGCAGATACTGAACCATATATATTTTAAACTTCCTTTAATTCTGGGAACTATCATTTTTTAGCTTTATACCTCTGTATGCATGAGATTGCTTGAAGACAATATGCTTAATAGGTCTAACTGAGTTTCTCCAGTATTTTGTATGTTTATTGGCTACATTTTAACTGGTGAATGGTACAGCTAAATGCTAAAAAAAAAGAGTTAAACCTTTGTTGCGACCAATCATGGAGATTGAAAAGAAGGGAGCCTGTTCACTCCTCTTCACCTTGTCAGAACTTCTGAAAAGCCCATAATAGATGCAAAACCAGGTTTTTTTCTAAAAATGCTTATAAGCTCATCCCAGAAATAGATTGTGAAGTTGGATGCCTGAAATATGTGTGTTCAAGAATTTTTTTCCATATACTTAGTCACTTAAATACCAAATGCCAGCGGGATTTATTTGGACTGCTTTATACTTACACTTAATTTAACACTTAATTTATTTGAACAGATTAATATACTCATGCAGTAAGAAAAGATAAATTAATTACTTTAATTATAAAGGACCAAAATAAATGTTCTTAATATCTTTGTAACTTTAACTTTGCTTCTGGATGAAGAATGTTTGATCATTAAAAAATGTGAGCACAGAATACCTACTTTTGGACCACTTCCAGAAACAAATATCTCAAACACTCCCTGGATTGTAAAAATGGGAGAAATTTGGTCTTGTGCTCACAATTTACACTATGTATTATAATAAACATTATCTTAGCAAAATATTAATTTCAAAAGCATTTTGTCAAAGGGATTAAGATGCTGACTTTGGATAAATGCGAGCACAACCTTTTATGAAGGTAGGATAATAATTGATCTAATTTCTTCTGTCATCCATAATCTAAATCCATAATTTCTGATAACCTCACGGATGTTCTGTGAATCTAAATATATGGAGAGATAGAGGAACTTAAGTCTGTCTGTTTATGTCAAGTTTTTTCAGTTATAGCATCTACTGATTATATGCAAAGTCATGTTTTTGAGGCAGGAAAATTGAGTTCAATTTAAGCTGAATAAATTTATATCCCCTAATCTATGTTATGTGCATCGATAACTGTAATGTGATTGATGAACCGCAGTTTAAGAGAATGGCCTGGATCTCCTGAGAGCTCAAAGCTCGTCAGAAAATTGTCTCTCATTTCTTTGAAAAATAACTTTCTGTGCTATATAGTGCAGTGGTAGTAGGTCAAACAACATTAATTGCATTCTTATCTGAACTATAAAACGTCCTTGATGATTTTTTAAAAATGGTATGGTATGTAATTATTTGCAATATTTGTTTTAAGATCATCAATATTGTAAACATTCAATAAACTGTATCTGACAATAAACCGATGAGCAGTTTCATGAATCCTAAGGAATTGATTATTGCTGAAAAAAAATAGATTATTGAGTAGGACTAGTTGGTTCAGAGAAATAACTAGCAAATTTAAGTAGTGCTTTTCATATCTCAGGACATCCCAAAACATTTCACATCTGCATACAGATCTCCTACCTTTTTGGTGTATTTATCAGTTAAATATAATCAATAATGTTAAGTAAAGATGACTGGACTACTTCATAAAACAGCCTTACTGTTAGTACACAGAATTAAAAAAAAAGATCTTGCACATACATGCACAAATGTGTGAAAGTTACAATATAAGTATAAATATGAACCACCAGCACGGGTGTGGGTGGTTTTTAACTTTTTTATTCACTGCAAAGGATCTACTTGTTGCAGAATATTTTTACAATACAATCTATATTGCTTGTCTGGTCACTTGCATGCAATAATCAAGCAACATGAAGTAAAATATTTATTTGTAGAGTGAAAAATATAGGCTGACAATAAAGCATTCATTGCTGATGAAGGGCTTTTGCCTGAAACATCGATTTTCCTGCTCTTTGGATGCTGCCTGACCTGCTGTACTTTTCCAGCACCATTCTAATCTAGAGTCTATTAAAGCAAGTAGCACGATGTGGCATCATATTGACTTTATGCAAAAACATATCTTTTGAGGCTGGAGAAATGAGTTAATCTTATATGCTGCACAAAGTTATACTCCATGATCTATGTTATGTGCACTGGCAACAATGTATCACAACTTAAGAGAATGGCCTCATCTCTTGCGAGCTAAAAGCTTGTCAGAAAATTGTCTCTCATTTCTTTCCAAACAATTTGCTGTGCTATATACTGCAGTGAAAAGCATGATAATAGGTCGTAGGATCATAGGTCAAAGAACATTAATTGCATTCTTACCTGAACCATATAACGTCCTTGATGATTTTTAAAAATTCTATATGTATATACAGTTTTTTGAGAGCTAAGCAAAAAAAAAGGTATTCGTGAGTATCTGCACCATATTGATTACTAAACTGTAAAATTATTAAATTTATACAATTAGTGTTGAGTGAATTTTATGACGATATATGTTTTGCATCTTTTAAGAGACAGTTAACACTGTAAGTCAGAAATCTCTGTTCAACATTGCTGCTAAATCAGGGCTCAACTAGATGTGAGCACAAATGAAAGATTCAGTAATGTTCTGTTAATAATTATTCTGACCTTTTCCATACCTCATATCCATGCCTAATTCAAACCAGCAATGGAGCTTCATTATTTCTGTTTTATAAATCTGTGCTTGTGTTCTTCCTTGTAAATTTGGATTTGAGATCCCAACTGACTCGAGAATAAATTGAATTATGATTTTCTCATTCATAAAGTGTCAAATCTTTGCAACTATATCAAGTGATATTAATGAAACCACTTTCACAGAACTACAGTTTATAAGCAGCCTAAATTTTCTAAAACTCTGGCATTCCATAAACCAATTACAGCCATTATATATTATTAGTCAAGATTAGAGTGGTGCTGGAAAGGCACAGCAGATCAGGCAGCATCCGAAGAGCAGGAAAATCACCACCACCAGGGGTATATTTCTCTCCCTACCCCTATCTACTTTCCGCAAAGACCATTCCCTTCGTGACTAACAGATCAAGTCCATGCCCCCCCCAACAATCCACCCTCCCCTCCTGGCACCTTCCCCTGTCACCGCAGGAATTGCAAAACCTGTGCCCACACCTGCCCCTTTACCTCCATCCAAGGCCCCAAAGAAGCCTTCCACATTTACTAAAGTTTCACCTGAACTTCCACAAATGTCATTTATTGTATCCGTTGCTCCCAATGTGGTCTCCTTTACATTGGGAGACTGGACGCCTTCTCACAGAGCGCTTTAGGGAACATCTCTAGGACACCAACACCAATCAACCCCACCGCTCCATGGCTGAACATTTCAACTCCCCCTCCCACTCTGCCGAGGACATGGGCCTCCTCCACCGCCACTCCCTCACTGCCCAACATCTGGAGGAAGAACGCCTCATCTTCCGCCTTAGAACACTTCAACCCCTGGTCATCCATGTGGATTTCATCAGTTTCCTGATTTCCCCTCCCCCACCTTACCCCAGTTCCGATCTGCCAGCTCGGCACCATCCCCATGACCTGTCCTACCTGCCAATCTTTCTTCCCACCTATCTGCTCTACCCTCCTCTCCGAACCAATCACCTTTATCCCCACTTCCATCCACCTATTGCACTCTTAGCTACCTTCTCCCCAGCCCCACCCCCTTCCCATTTATCTCTCCACCCCACAGGCTCCCAGCCTCATTCCTGATAAAGGGCTTTTGCCCAAAACGTCGATTTTCCTGCTCGTCGGATGCTTTTCCAGCACCACTCTAATCTTGACTCTGATATATTCTTACCGGATTCACACTACAGCCTGAAACCACTCACAAGTCTGATAATGAATGCATATTTCTTCAAATTAATAAACTCCTTTCCTCCAAAAAGAATACAGCATTCAATGCCAAAACCACACTTACATATAACATACTTTCAACCAAAACAGCATTATCATTAATTGCAAGAGCATTTATTTTGAATTCTGTAATTTCAAAATGAAGAACAGTTGACAGGAAAGAATACTACACTCCTTTATTACTCTTTTAAAGCAGTATAACGTGATTCTCTGGATTGTCAACTCTCTGTCCTTCACTATCTTGTCATCTTTAGTAGATTTACGATAGAGAGAGAAAAATGAATTTGTGAGAAAATGTAGACTAAAAACACTAGGCCACATGATAAATTAATTCTTATAAAAGAATTGTTATGCATCTAAGTATGAATGATTAAAAGTGATGAACTGAGACATGCAAAGCAGAAGAATCTCAGATTTAACTCCCAATGCTGAATTAGTTGATCTGAGCTGAGGTGTTATTATGTCTTCAAATTGCAAGAGAATGAGCAAATTGGTCAGTGATCTTATTTCTGATCAATAACTAATGTATGTAGCAGAAATATTAGTTGAAGACAAACAAGAGTTTGGCACATTTTTCTGTTTCCTTTGGAAATTTATAGTTTACTGGAAAATATTTTTGACTTTTTCTTAACAATGAACCTGTAAGTAAAACTCATGTTGTTGCACTGGTACTTACAAGACACTGAGGCATAAAGCATTTGGGATGGTCTCACTCTCTCGCACTAGATAACTTCCATCTTTTCCCTTGGCTGCAAATAAAACTTCACAGGCCTTTTTGCTGATGTTTCCATGAAAATATGGCAGTGATGTCACATCAGACATTTGGCCCAGCTTTTTTCTTATATCTTCACTTCCATTCACATTTGAATCTTGTTCTTTGTCCCAAAAGCCTAATATTAACTAGTGAATAAGAAAGAATAAAAATAATAATTTATTATTTTGTAACAAGCAAGATGAAAGACTACTAATGAAGATCTAAGTTTGTGATTTTAATTCAAAAAGCATAGCTTAAACCACAAATACTGAAATATCACAATGAGATATTGGTTTGAGGATAAAGTCAGATTATGGAGGAAGGCTGGCTAGGATTCTGATTGCAACTTCCCTTTCCACGTGGTTGACGATGCCCTCTAGCATATCTCCTCCACTTCACGCACCACATCCTTGAACCCCACCCATCCCAACACAACAAGGACAGAACCCCCAACCCCACCCCCCCACCTCCCCAACCTGGTCCTCACCTTCCACCCAACCAACCTCTACATACATCATATCATCCTCCATCACCTCAAAACGGACTCCACCACCAAAGGCATATTTCCCTCCCTATCCTTATCAGTGTTCCAAAGAGCCCATTCTCTCCGTGACTCCCTCATCAGGTCCAAGATCCCCCCACCAGCCCACACTCCACTCCTCGAACTGCAGGAAGTGTGAAACCTGTGTCCACACCACTCCCCTCACCTCCATCCAAGGCCCCAAGGGATCCTTCCACATCCATCAGAAATTTACTTGTACCTCGATCAATGTCATCCATTGCATCTGGTGTGGTCTCCTCTACATCAGTGAGACAGGACGCCTTCTTGCGGATCGTTTCAGAGAACATCTCTGGGACAGCCGTACCCACCAACCCCACCACACCATTGCTGAACACTTCAACTCCCCGTCCCACTCTGTCAAGAACATGCAGGTCCTGGGCCTCCTCCACTGCCAAACCATTACCACCTGACGGCTGGAGGAAGAACACCTCATATTCCACCTTGGGACCCTGCAACCACACAGGATAAATGTGGATTTCAACAGCTTTCTCATTTCCCCTCCCCCCACTTTATTCCAGTCCCAAGTCTCCAACTCAGCACCGCCCTCCAGACCAGTCCATCACTACCCCCACTGACCTATCACCTTCTCCCTCACCTTCATCCACCTATCGCTTTCTCAGCAATTTTCCACACACTCCTCCAACCCCACCCCACTCCCATTTATCTCTCAGCCCTGGGCCACAAACCTCATTCCTGGTGAAGGGCTTATACCCAAAACGTCGATTCTCCTGCTCCTGCCTAACCTGCTGTGCTTTCCCAGCAAAACACTCTCGACTCTGATCTCTAGCATCTGCAGTTCTCACTTTCTCCTATGATTCTGTTAGACCAATGGGTATCTTGCCCACTGATTGGAGAACTCCTGTTTTCCTATGGGGAAAACACAATGGAACCAAAAGTAGGCATTTAAGTGGTCACAAGTGAACTCTTGCTTGAGTTCCTGGTCATGAGAGTTCCTGGTCATGGGAGTGCCTCGCAGCATGAGCTGCCAGCCAAACATTGACTGGTTGTTCCATTCCTTTTAGTTCCAGTTGGAGTGGAGACTGGTATTTCATTTGCCAGATCGTCGTAGCACCCAAGACCAAAGATGAGTCAGGGTTGGAGCTGTGGAGTAAGGATTGAAGGTGGATAAGGATTTATGTCACTTTCAGCAGCCATTCCCTGATGAGGGCACAATCCCTTGAATGAACACCACAACTGTGCAGGCGGAACAGGCTCACTAACCCATCTGCAACCTAGGATGTCCCAGGCAGGGACTCCTGAGCAGCCTCCTGTGGGTTGGGAAAACTATGTGGCTCCCATTTAATCCCTGAGGCAACATAAACCACAGTGGGCTCAGGGATAATGGATGTCTAGGCATCTAGGGGTGGTGTTTTGTTCTTGTCCAGAGACTAATGTGAGCCTATCCCTCTATTATCAGAAAAAAAAGGTTGTAAATAGATACAAGTTATCAATTCAATAGCGATACAAACAGGTGAAGCAGATGTAATGCATTTGAGGTTTGGGATTTGACAGCTATCCTAATTTGGTGGTTGTATACCCATCAGCAGAGATACACATTGCATTTATTTAACAACCTGGTTGCCTTGTTGCCTCTCAACATCACCACACAATCACTATTAGGTGTTTTCCAAACTCTTTATGCATGATTGTTGTGTCTGAGCTTGCTTCTCTGCCTTTGCTATGCAGCACCATAATCAGCAGTGATGCCATAGGATCTGGGTTGGTTGCTTACTATAGAATCTTTTGTTGGTATCCAAGTAGTTTTATTTGGACTTTGATAATTCACTCATAATGTATTTCTTTCCTTCTGATCTATCTTGAAGAATGTCCATGTTTCTTAAAACAATTTTTAAAAATTAGTTACTTGACATGTCTTCCAAGTATATATCATGCTGGAGATGATAATCCTTGTTACACTGCATTGGATGAAACTGCAGCAATGCAATGTGAAAATCTTCCTTTCTTGTTCAACCCTTAATGATCATTAATTTGATAGAATATACTTAATGTTCTGATGAGCTGTTTAAGCTTGGATTGTGTAGTGAAAATATGATACTGATCACCTCAACTTAGTCCACACCTTGAAACAGTTTGCCAGTTTATTGTGGTCCATTGTTCTGGTATATTGAATAAACTAAAAGTCAAACTCAACATGTCTGCAACAGTCATGTTTATCTCATTGTTAAGTTGAGTAATGATGAACCTCAATTATCTGAATATTGATTGTCTGAATTTTGGATTATCCAAAGAAGATTTCAAGGTCCCACAAAAATGTTACATCAAAGAGATAACTATATTTGATTTACCTGTACTGAAGAATATGTGAAAACGCTGGCAAAAACAAAGAAATACAAGCAGTTCAAGCATCAGCAACTGGATTTTTTTAGGTAAGGGTTGTTACATGGCCCTTTACAAAAGTAAGTGTTTTACAGTAGTCCTGTCACTTTACCAGGCCATTTTATCAAAAAAAGGCTGAGAATGTAAACGCATGCATGAGGCAGTGCTTCTGTCTTTCTATCAGTGAGACTGAGTTCCCGGAAACTGACAAATGCTCTTGCGATTGCAGAAGCTGTTTGTGACCTTGTTTAATGCTGGGATTTGATACACAATATTTATGCGATAAGTCCTTCACATTTTAACCTGTAATTTGAGGACTGCAAAGATTAGTTTGTTTAAATTATAGATTTAAACAAATTCTCTGGTAGAGCACAGCGTTAGATCAGTTTGGTTTCCTTTGTTTAAAGTAAAATCGATTATCTGAATAATCGATTATCCAAATGAAATAGAGCCCACCCATTTCATTCGGATAATCAAGGTTCCTCTGTAATGGGAAATTTAAAGAAGCAATTCATCACAAGGATGTAATGTTTTCTGTTGCGAATAGATCTGATGCCACTTTCTTCCGAGGAGTCAATGAAACATCACGTAGATATAAAGGCCCCCTCCACTCCATGCATTCATGAGTTGTTAAGTATTTTGATTCATCTCTGGCCAATACACAGATTGCATTTGTTAAGACTTCTTGTATCTTCAATATCCATGTGTCCCTGGTGTAACATGGACATGATATTTTGAAATAATGCTATCAATATTGGGACTACTTTCTCTTGAATAAAACTTGCTGTGATGGCCAAAATGAACAAATCTTGGCCGTCAAGTGGATAAGGAACTTTTGCAGCTCTTGCTTTGCTCATCTTTGGCAGTTGCTGATTGCAACTGTTCACACTAGCTCTGGTAGAGGTTTAACATATCAGTCTTGAGAATGTCAATATCTTGTAGTCTTGAACATCAACATGTTGATCAAAGGAAAATCTTGTTCTTTTTCTGGGTTTGTTACTCTACTCAACTAAGACATAATCATCCTATTTCTGGTTTACATCAAAATTCAAGTATATAATTGGACTTTGAAATGTATACATTGCAAACATGCTGGGCTCATTATCAGTTTGTAGCATATCATTTCTAATGGCTAGTGATTTGTTTCAATGGTGAATTTCTTCATAAATAAGAATGTGTAAATCACATGATGTTGACTACGAGAGCTAAATTCTCACATTCGATATTGGGATAGTTAGCTTACACAGATCATCATGTTTTGGAATCAAATGCAGTAAGTTTCTCATCTTGCCAGTATTGCATACCTGGGCTTTTTTGTGATGCACCCATTTTGAGAATCCTGACTTTCTTGAGGTTGTAGAATTATAATAGGTAAGTTTTTTTCTGTCAGAACCTAATTGAGAGGATAGAAATCGGCACACAAATGGATGTTGTCCTTAAGCAAATCTCACAGCAGAGAATTCTTGCTCACAAAGTTGGGTATTTATGGGAAAAGGAAACTTATAAATCTGAAGCATTGTGACAAATCCTCCTTATCCTGTAGAGTCAGCATTTGTTAAATATCTTTGATCTTATTAGGATCTGACCAGATCAGTGTAAACAGACCCAGAGAACTGTATTCAGCTGACATTGACCTGATACTCTATGCTTTTAAAGTACTATCACACTTCTGTCATCAGTAGGTGAAAGTTAAAGTCATAACTCTGTCTTTGTTTTACCCATGACTGCAATATCGTCAGCTATGCCAATACAATCAAGTATATTTGCAATAATCCAATCCATGTGCTGCTGAATTGAGTTTTGGCTGATTGGTGGACCAATAGTAACTGTTGAAAACAGTCCTATTCAAATGAAATCTTAAATGTCATGAACTCTTCACAATTTTCTTTTAAATGATCAGAGGCCAGGTCCTGCTCTGGAAAATCTAGTATTTAATCTTGGAGCATCAGTATTTTATGTGGCGACCTTTATGCTGAAAAATTGAGGTGACTTATTCCTAGTCATGCTCTTATGAGTGCTGTCTTTCTTTAAAACAAATGTGATGGGACTATATCAACCTGTGGTAGTGGACCTTCCAAATTATGCCTCATTTGGCTCCATCTCATTCAGTTCCCTTTAAGCTTTCAAAACTCCTGCTCTAAAAAAACTGGAAAGTATTATCTTAAGATGGGTGTCCCTGACTTTGTCAGTGTATATTTCAAATTGCTCCTCCTTTGTGAACAGGATTTTTGCAGCTGCTGTTGGAGAAACAGTTATTTATGGATTAACTGTTGGAAGCAGAGAATCTAGCTTTCCAGCTGGGTGGAGTCATATCACGGGGTTTCTGTTAGAACTCAAAAATTCACTTCAGCTTTTTTTTTAATTGGGCATTCTTAGATTTTTTTCATTTGAGTGAACTTAATTTCTAATCAAAATTAGTTCTGTTTTATTGGTAATCATTGCTCTATCGACAGATCTGCACAACGGTCTGTACAGACAGAAATGAATGCTGCTTAAAGGTGAGGGAGCCTCCCATTCCTGGAATTCTCTGTGTCCAAAGCTGTTGGCTGGTTGGCTTCCATAAATTTCCATACAGCCCTAATGAAGATATATTCTTTTTAGACACCTAGTGCTGCTTCGGTAGTGTGAGTTAACCTTCAAAATGATGTTTTACTTGATGTGGCAATTCTTATGGTATCTCTTGTAACATAAGGAATGTGCAATGGATATTATGATGTTGAAGAATCAGATAGATATTAAGTACATCAAATGATAATGTACAAAAATTGAATTAATGCCTGGGCTAACATTAACCTATTCTGTTACAACCGACCAGCATGCTTCCAACAGAATGTCATGCTTCAAGATCTGAGGTGCCAGGACCAATGCTGTCTCAGAGACAGTGCAGAATGTTCTCAAGGGGGAGAGGGGCCAGCAAGAGGTCATTGTCCACATTGGAACCAATGACATAGGAAAGGAAAAGGTTGAGATTCTGAAGGGAGATTACAGAGAGTTGGGCAGAAATTTATGGAGGTCCTCGAGAGTAGTAATATCTGGATGACTCCCAGTGCTACGAGCTAGTGAGGGCAGGAATGGGAGGATAGAGCAGATGAATGCATGGCTGAGGAGCTGGTGTGTGGGAGAAGGATTCACATTTTTGGATCATTGGAATCTCTTATGGGGTAGAAGTGACCGTACAAGAAGGATGGATTGCACCTAAATTGGAAGGAGACTAATGTATTGGCAGGGAGATTTGCTCGAGCTGCTTGGGAGGATTTAACTAGTAAGGTGGGGGGGGGGGGGTAGCACCCAGGGAGATAGTGAGCAAAGAGATCAATCTGAGACTGGTACAGTTGAGAAAAAAAGCAAGTCAAACAGTCAGGGCAGACAGGGACAAGGTAGGACTAATAAATTAAACTGCATTTATTTCAATGCATGGGGCATAACCGGGAAGGCAGATGAACTCAGGGCATGGTTAGGAACATGGGACTGGGATATCATAGGATTTGCAGCAATATCATAGCAATCATAGAATATCATAGCAATTCCAGAAACATGGCTCAGGGATGGACAGGACTGGCAGCTTAATGTTCCAGGATACAAATTCTACAGGAAGGATAGAAAGGGAGGCAAGAGAGGAAGGGTAGTGGCATTTTTGATAAGAGATAGCATTACAGCTGTACTGAGGGAGGATATTCCCTGAAATATAGCAGGGAAGTTATTTGGGTAGAACTGAGAAATAAGAAAGGGATGACCACCGTATTGGAATTGTATTATAGACCCCCTAAAAGAGGGAAATTGAGAAACAAATTTGTAAGGAGATCTCAGCTATCTGTAAGAATAATAAAGTGGTTATGGTAGGGGATTTTAACTTTCCAAACATCGACTGGGATTGCCATAGTGTTAAGGGTTTAGATGCAGAGGAATTTGTTAAGTTGGTACAAGAAAGTTTTCTGATTCAGTATGTGGATGTACCTACTAGAGAAGGTGCAAAACTTGACCTACTCTTGGGAAATAAGGCAGGGCAGGTAACTGTGGTGTCAGTGGGGGAGCACTTTGGGGCCAGTGACCATAATTCTATTTGTTTTAAAATAGTGATGGAAAAGGATAGACCAGATCTAAAAGTTGAAGTTCTAAATTGGAGAAGGGCCAATTTTGACGGTAATAGGCAAGAACTTTCAAAAGCTGATTGGGGGCAGATGTTCGCAGGTAAAGGGACAGCTGAAAAATGGGAAGCCTTCAGGAATGAGATAATGAGAATCCAGAGAAAGTATATTCCTGTTAGGGTGAAAGGGAAGGCAGGTAGGTATAGGGAATGCTGGATGACTAAAGAAACTGAGGGTTTGGTTCAGAAAAAGAAGGAAGCATATGTCAGGTATAGACAGGAAAGATCGAGTGAATCCTTAGAAGAGTATAAAGGCAGTAAGAGTATACTTAAGAGGGAAATCAGGAGGGCGAAAAGGGGTCATGAGATAGCTTTGGCAAATAGAATTAAGGAGAATCCAAAGGGTTTTTACAAATACATAAAGGACAAAAGGGTAAAGGGTAACTAGGGAAAGAATAGGGCCCCTCAAGGCAGCCTTTGTGTGGAGCCACAGAAAATGGGGGAGATACTAAATGAGTATTTTGCATCAGTACTTAGTGTGGAAAAGGACATGGAAGATATAGAATGTAGGTAAATAGATGGTGACATATTGATGAATATTGTCCACATTACAGAGGAAAAAGTGCTGGATGTGTTGAAACGCATAAAAGTGGATAAATCCCCAGGACCTGATCAGAACTCTGTAGGAAGCTAGAGAAGTGATTGCTGGGCCTCTTGCTGAGATATTTGTATCATCGATAGTCACAGGTGAGGTGGCGGAAGACTAAAGGTTGGCTGACGTGGTGCCACTGTTTAAGAAGGGTGGTAAGGACAAGCCAGGGAACTATAGACCAGTGAGCCTGACGTCAGTGGTGGGCAAGTTGTTGGAGGGAATCCTGAGGGACAGGATGTACATGTATTTGGAAAGGCAAGGACTGATTAGGGATAGTCAATATGGCTTTGTATGGAATGAGCTGCCAGAAGAAGTGGTGGAGGCTGGTACAATTGCAACAGTTAAAAGGCATCTGGATGGGTATATGAATCGGAAGGGTTTGGAGGGATATGGGCCGGGTGCTGGCAGGTGGGACTAGATTGGGTTGGGATATCTGGTCAGCATGGATCGAAAGGTCTGTGTCCATACTGTACATCTCTATGACTCTATGACTCTATATGACTTCCTTGTTGACATCAAGGCCATATTTGACTGAATGTGGCTTCAAGGAGTCCCAGTAAAACCGGAGTCAATAGAAATTAGGGGAACGCTGTCTGCTGATTTTGTCATACATGGCACAAAGGAAGATGGTTGTGGTTGTTGGAGGTCAGTTGTCTCAACTTCAGGACATTTCTGCAGGTACTCCTCAGGGTAGTATCATAGACTCAACCATCTTATGCTGTTTCATCAATGACTTACCCTCCATCATAAGGTCAGAAGTGGGGATATTCGCTGACATTTGCACTAAATTCAGCATCCTTCTCGACTCTTCAGATACTGAAATAGCCCATGTACAAAAACATCAAGACTTGGAAAATATTCAGTTTGGGTGACAAGTGGCAAATATCATTTGTGTTACATCAAATATCAGGCAATTATCATCTCCAACAAGGGAGGTTCTAACTATCAACTCTTAATGTTCAATTGCATTAGTAACACTGAACTCCCCAATATTAGCATCCTGGGTTTACCATTGTCAAAAAACTGATCTAGACTTGCTACGTAAAAAGTTTGTGACTTGAACAGCATGTTTAAGGTTAAGAAGTGTGCAACATGTATATCAACTCTTCACACCCAAAAGACTTTCTCTCATCTACAGGCACAAGTCCAGAGAGTGATGGGATACCTTCCCCTAGTCTGGTTGAGTGCAGCTCCAACAATATTCAAAAAACATAACACCACCGAGAACAAAACAGCCTTCTGGATTTGCATCATATTCACAAACATCCACTCACTATATAATGCATTCATCCTGCTTTATGAAATGCAAGTATTAGTTTAGTGTGCTCTCCGCAATCATAGATAGTGTGCATGGAATGCTTCTAGTGTGTTGCAGATTTTTGCTGCATCCCCCTCCCCCTACCATGATTACTTTTCAGTTGATGACCTTCAGAGCACTCCATTTGCCTCTAACAGTACTTGGAAGACATCTGTGCTTCTTGCACAGACTCTCCACAGGTATCGCACACATTTTTCTCTTGCTCATGGAGTGAGCAGGTGAACTTCTAACTAACTTTGTAAAAGGATTCACTGAAATGCATATCTAAGCCAGTGCATGGTAAACATGAATTCTGAACAGGTATATTCTCAGACAGAATGACCTGATAGTTCATCATCCAATTGATTCAACAACTTCTACTACATGTGTGAACCGTTCAAGTTATCAATATGAAGATTATTATATTCCATTCACAGTTGGGAATCAGGTTAACGACTGAATGTGGTATGACATGTAAGACATTGATATTCAGGTGATTGTTAAGTCTCAATGACTCCATTTCTGTGGTCAACTAATATCAAACTACTAGTGATTAACTAACCCTTCCTGCTTGTCTGCTTTATAATCTTTCAAACAGGGGGAAGAACAAGCTTATGAGTGACTCTAATTTAATATGTTACTCATGCAGTATATTGAGGAGGATGACTATTTGGTAGAGGCATTAACTTACATAGGATCAAGGTGAATGCTAGTCATGATCGACAGGTGGGTTGTCAGGAAGTGTACAGAAAAAGAATAATGGGTATTTTTGCAAAGGGTGGGAGAAGTAATGGAATACTGTAAGCTTAAAGTTAGAATGAAAGGACAATAGCTAGTTTCTTGCTCCCAGCACTGGTAAAGAGCATCTCACTAAGTTACTACATTCAGCTGAACATCAAGCATTGCTTTGTGAAGGCATAGCATTGAACCTTCCTGACTCCATGATAAAACTTCATCCTGTCTTTTTTTTTCAGATTCCTCCAAATTCCATCTGTGAATTGAGTATTTAAATACAACAGTGAGGTCACATTTTACATACCCAAAACCTGAAACTCCACCCTGTATTCCATGTATGACTAGTCGGCTGTTGTTAAATGCCATGGACAGGCAAACAGACAGATTGTCAGTTCCTGTAGGTTTTCCATTTTCCATTGATGCCATCTCCCCCTATTCTGCATCCTCCTTGGAGTTGATGGAGATTAGCAACCAAAAATCCAAACTAACTTAATGATCGAGAGAGATGAGGAGTTTAGAAATCTTAGACATGCCTCAGGTTCTCTGTTGACTGCCCCAAAATGGTTCAGAAGCAGGCTACAATGTCCAACAATGTCCTATATTAACGTTAACTGATCCTATACTCCTGCCTAGATCCTAAATTGCACCAAGTCACATTTAATCATCATAGACCTACATTGGCCCCTAAATTATGAAATTCTTATTCTGTTTTCAAGTTCTGCCATATTCTCTCCCTTCCATAATTTATAGCCTCTTCTTTTCTTGAGATGTTTTTGCTCTTCATATTTTGCTTAATTTTAATCTCTACATCATTTATGGCATGCCTTCAGCTTTATAGGCTATACACTTCAGTATACCACATCTCTCCTCCTCAAAACTGCACTTTGAAAACTTACCCCCTTGTCCAAGCTTTTGGTCATCTGTCTTATTGTCACCTTACATGGCTGGTGTCAGATTTTTAAAAAGTGTGGCGCTGTAAAAGCACAGCCAACCAGGAATGATGAAGCGCTTATGCTTGAAAAGTCGACTCTCTTGCTCTTCGGATGCTGCCTGACTAGCCATGCTTTTCCAGCACCACACATTGTGGCTCTGATCTCCAGCATCTGTAGTCCTCACTTTCTCCTGCTGTCCGATTTTGTTTGATAATCAACTTGAAACAATTTGCTATGCTAACGTTGTTATAAAAATGCAAGTTCTTGTTTAGCTGCTTTAACTTGGCAAAAAGTTGTGATGTATGGTATAATATGTTGCATTTATAAAATGAATATGTAAATTAAGCCACACAATTAACAAGAGTTATGCGTCAATATTTCTTATTCAGTTTACCACAATAATTTATTTGTATAAATGTAAATGTTGTGGTTGGTTAGGTTCCATGAAAGCTTAATTTATTTTCCAGTATCTGGTCAGATCAAATGGTTGTTATTGACGTCACAGGCATCATACAATCGCTGAATCATAGAAATTTACCCTTTCTTTATATAGTTTGGATTCTGACTAAAAACAGTATCCACCTATTTAATCTGGCTATTTCACAGGAGGCAAGTATTCTCAAGAATGGCACAGTGGTTAGTACAATGCCCTGTATCCCAGGCACAGCACCAGGGACCCAGGTTTGATTCAAGCCTCAGCTAGCAGTGTGTGTGGAGTTTGCACGTTCCCCCCATATTTCTGTGAGTTTCCTCCAGGTGATCCTATTTCCTCCCAAAGTCAAAAGATGTGCAAGTTAGGTGGATTGGCCATGCTAAATTGTCCATAGCCCCCAGGGATGTGCAGGCTAGGTAGATTAGCCATGGGAAAGTGCAGGATTACAGGGATACAGTAGGGGGATGGGTCTGGGTGAGATGATCTTTGGAAGGTCAGTGTGGACTCGATGGGCTGAATGGCCTACTTTCACAGTGGTAGGGATTCTATGATTAAAGTCAGGCTTGATTTTCAATATTCTGTATGAATATTCATGTTTGTTTTGATAGTTGCTTGCTCATTTTTAATCAATTTTGTACATAAAATCCACCAATGAAAATGTGGAAATTAAGAAATCAAACACATATACTGTACATTTTTAATACATGTGTGTGTGTGTATATATATATAAGGTCTGCTTTTCAAGACCATAGTATAATTGGTGTATCTGTTTCATTTGATAATAAAAGTACATTTTAAAAACTCTGATGAACTTTTTTCTGTTCTTTCTTGCCTCAGTGTGAATGAGCTCTATTAGTACTGCGTACAGTTGTTACAATCAGGTGAGGAGAATCACAGCTCCCCTCATTTTAAACCCCTCAGTAGCAACCATTTTTTAAGTTAAAAATCACACAACACCAGGTTATAGTCCAACAGGTTTAATTGGAAGCACACTAGCTTTCGGATCGACGCTCCTTCATCAGGTGATAGTGGAGGGCTCGATCGTAACACAGAATTTATAGCAAAAATTTACAGTATGATGTAACTGAAATTATACATTGAAAAATTGATTGTCTGTTAAGCCTTTCATCTGTTAGAATACAGTGATGGTTTCACTTCTTTCATGTGTAAATCACAAAACCTATTTTTTAAAGTTGCATTCTCGGGTTAGCTATTAACAATGGTGATAGCTAGACAATATGAGCATTTATTATTTATCTTTTGCATGCAGCTATCACATTTCAATTAAGTTTAGCTAACACAATCAAAAATGAAGGAGAGCAAATTTCAAGATTTGCTTGAATGGAGTGGAGTTTCATTATCTACTACTGCCCCAGAAGAATACAACATACAACCAACAACCTCACACACAAAACAGAAGTAAAGGACTTACAAAGAAAGTGGGGGATGGGGTGGAAGATAAAAGCAGTGGCAGTTTGGAGACTTTTTGGTGTGGCAATGAAACCAGGGTCTACTTCTTCAGGTGCAACAAACTTTCAAATACCTTTTATTTCTCAGTCCACTGTGGTTTATCTGAGTTGTTTCTTTCTGGTGGTGGTGTGCTGTTTGAGTTTGAGACTGAAACTGAGAAAGAAAGTGAATATGACTCTATGACTCTAAGAGGGAGAAGAGGAAAAGCTTCCCATATTCTTTCTGTTGTCTGTTCATGCTGCTTTCTCCCTCTGTTTTGTTACACATGACAAACTTCAGAAATTTGATCCATTTTTATATTTCATTCCAATCTCTATTATCTTTTTTTGTAAATGAGCAAGCTTTCATCTCTAACATATGAAGTTAACCCGCAAGTGTGAGTAAAAAAAAATTCTTGACAACTCGTGGGTGGCACAGTGGCGCAGTGGTTAGCACTGCTGCCTCACAGCGCCACAAGACCCAAGTTCATTTCCCGCCTCAGGCAACTGACTGCATGGAGTTTGCACATTCTCCCCGTGTCTGCGTGGGTTTGTTCCGGTTTCCGCCCACAGTCCACAAATGTGCAGGTTAGGTGAATTGGCCATGCTAAATTGCCCGTAGTGTTAGGCGAAAGGGTAAATGTAGGGATGTGGGTGGGTCGCGCTTCGGTGGGTCAGTGTGGACTTGTTGGACTGAAGGGCCTATTTCCACACTGTAAGTAATCTAATCACAAAGTTTCTGTGTCTTTTGATTCAAGTGGCAATTTCAAGGCAGCCAGATTCATGTATTGGATGTGGATTGCCATGGCTCATTGTGTGATCACAACAGTTATTCTAGATCAGCAGTGGCCTTCTTAATACCAGTTTCAGTTCATTAAAATTCCAGGTATTAAAGTAAAATGATGAGAGTTTAATATTGAAAGTCTATTTTTATCATATTACACAACTTTCAAATGTTCAACAAAGTTTTTGCTTTAGATGATTGACATTCTGAGGAAGGGTCAACTCTGTTAACTCTCAAACGTTAACTCTGATTTCTCTCCACAGATGCTGCCAGGCCTATTGAGCTTTTTCAGCAATTTGTGTTTTTGATTCTAATTTACAGCATCCACAAGTTCTCACACTTTTTTTCCCAAGACTTCTCTCCTGCTTATATCACTCACTCTCCATTGTCTGTTCTGCTTACCTTTCTATCATATCTGTCCTATGTACCATGTGTTCACTTATCACCACCCTGATTATACTTCTCTGTCTTTTGAAATCTCATATTCAAAATAATAATCTGTAGGCATTGATCTAACCTGAACAAACAATATTATTTTTAAGTTTCTCAATAGTTTGTTTTTCAAAGCTGAACCAATGGGTAAAATTAGCATTCACATTCCAGCATTTCTTCATTGGGTGATTAGTAAACAAATACAAGGAACAATAATTAGAGTCATAGAGATGTATAGCATGAAAACAGACCCTTCGGTCCAACCCATCCATGCCGACCAGATATCCCAACCCAATCTAGTCCCACCTGCCAGCACCCAGCCCATATCCCTCCAAACCCTTCCTATTCATATATCCATCCAAATGCCTCTTAAATGTTGCAATTGTATTAGCCTCCACCACATCCTCTGGCAGCTCATTCCATATACGTACCACCCTCTGCGTGAAAAAATTGCCCCTTAGGTCTCTTTTATATCTTTCTCCTCTCACCCTAAACCTATGCCCTCTAGTTCTGGACTCCCTGACCCCAGGGAAAAGACTTTGCCTATTTACCCTATCCATACCCCTCATGATTTTATAAACCTCTATAAGGTCACCCCTCAGCCTCCGACACTCCAGGGAAAACAGCGCCAGCCTGTTCAGCCTCTCCCTAGAGCTCAAATCCTCCAACCCTGGCAATATCCTTGTAAATCTTTTCTGAACCCTTTCAAGTTTCACAACATCTTTCTGATAGGGAGGAGACCAGAATCGCACGCAATATTCCAACAGTGGCCTAACCAATGTCCTGTACAGCCGCAACATGACCTCCTGATTCCTGTACTCAATACTCTGACCAATAAAGGAAAGCATACCAAACGCCTTCTTCACTATCCTATCTACTTGCGACTCCACTTTCAAGGAGCTGTGAATCTGCACTCCAAGGTCTCTTTGTTCAGAAACACTCCCTGAGGACTTTACCATTTAGTGTATATTGATAAGAAAGAATCTTAAGAAAATCTTGTGTGTGTCTTGAGTTGATATTAGTACTGACCTTTTGTGAGGACAAGCTTAAAATGGTCTTTAAAAACTCCTAGTTTCAAACTACGATGAAATTTTTGTACATGTCCAAATTATGCTCACTGTGGATCAGAGCATCTAACACAATGTCTCAAATTATCAATGAAACAGGCATGAATTGGAGACACTGGTGTTGGACTGGGGTGTTAAAAATCACACAACACCAGGTTATAATCCAACAGGTTAGTTTGGAAGCACTAGCTTTCAGAGTACTGCTCCTTCATCAGGTGGTTGTGGAGAATAAGATTGTAAGACACAGAATTTATAGCAAAAGTTTACAGTGTGATGTAACTGAAATTAGTCTCTCATCTTTTAAAGTGACCAAGTTGGTTTCAGTTGAATGAAACAGGCAGCAGTAATTGATTGCCTACTTTGTTCCAAATGTTCCTCCTTATCTCAATGTAAAAGAAATGTTAAAAGTAATGTCTGCCTAAAATTTAAAGGTTTTTTTCATGTAGAATTATTATTTACTTGTAATTAAAATATCCAGCTCTAAAAATGTTGATTAAAAAAAGATTGTTGTATTAAAAAGATTGTTTTTTCTCATGATGCAAAACAAACTTCTATTCCAAAAACAAATGACTAGAAGCAGTGTAGGCAAAAGGTCCCCTTCCATGACAATACTTTGTAACTGGTTCTGCAAAATGGGATGGTCTGTGTGGGGAAACCCTCAGGATTCTGTAGGTTAGAGACAAAAGAAACAGAGGGAAGCTGTATATTTAGCTCTGTTGCATTTGGATTAAATTAGAACGTAATTGTTGGTATCAAGGGTCTGTGTTCTCTTCACGAAACATTCTTCCCATACCCTCATGGAAGACATGACTTGAATGGAAATGTTTCTGTCCTGCTTCTGGAGGACACATTGCAATTTTCAATAAGTAATACATTTCCACAAAATCCATTCATACAACAGAAGGCGAAGAGCCGTATTGCAGTTCATATTTAAGTTTATATAGCATACTGCTGACAGAAAGATCTAGTTCAGAGGAGGGGCAAAGAGCTACTATTGAAGGAGTGTTGTTGGAAGCCTTTTTTTAATTTCAAAAATATACTTTATTCATAAAATAATTTGATGGTCTGTACAGTTGGTCATGCCATACATACGTAAACATTTACATACAGAGATCAGAATTTATCATTATTATATGCAGGTCTGTACATTTATCAATCATATATCCATATATTTAGCTGAGGCATCAGCAGAGCCCAAATGACTGCGTGGGCCCCCTGTTCTTCTTAGGCAGGCAGATGTTACACGGTGGTCTTTCCCCACCGCGCCTTGGTGGCAGCTGCCCCAAGCTTCAGCGCGTCCCTCAACACGTAGTCCTGGACCTTGGAATGTGCCAGTCTGCAACACTCAGTCGGGGTCAACTCCTTCAGCTGGAAGATCAACAGGTTTCGGACCACCCAGAGAGCGTCCTTCACCGAGTTGATGATCCTCCAGGCACAGTTGATGTTCGTCTCGGTGTGCGTACCGGGGAACAGACCGTAGAGCACGGAGTCCCGCATCACGGCGCTGTTCGGGACGAACCTCGACAAACACTACTGCATTCCTCTCCAGACTTCTTCTGCCAAGGCACATTCCAGAATGAGATGTGTGACAGTCTCGTCCACCCCCCCGCAGCCGCTTCAAGGGCAGCATGCAGTGCGGCAGAGAGTCCGGGTGTGCATAAAGGATCTCACAGGCAGAGCCCTTCTCACCACCAGCCAAGCCATGTCTTGGTGCTTGTTGGAAAGTTCTGGCGATAAGGCATTCTGCCAAATGGCTTTGACAGTCTGCTCAGGGAACCGCTCGATAGGATCCGCTCTCTCCTTTTCCCGAAGGGTCTCAAGGACACTACGTGCTGACCACTTCCTGATGGACTTGTGGTCAAAGGTGTTTCTCTTCATAAAATTCTCCACGAAGGACAGCTGATATGGAGCAGTCCAACTACTTGGAGTGTTCCACGGCAGCGAGGCCAGGCCCATCCTTCGCAACACCGGGGACAGGCAGGACCTCAGTACGTAGTGACACTTGGCGTTTGCGTACCGGGGATCCATGCACAGCTTGATGCAGCCACACACAAAGGTGGCCATCAGGGTGAGGGTGGCATTGGGTGTATTTTTTCCCCTGTTGCCCAGATCTTTGTACAGCGAGTCCCTTCAGACCCGGTCCATCTTTGACCTCCATATAAATTGGAAGATGGCCCGGGTGACTGCAGCGGCACAGGTTCTGGGAATAGGCTAGACCTGTGCCACGTATAACAGTAATGACAGTGCCTCACACCTGATGACCAGGTTTTCTCCCGTAATGGAGAGCGACCGTAGCTTCCATCTGCCCAGTTTCTGCCTCACTTTGCTGATACGCTCCTCCCAAGACTTGGCGCACACCCCAGCCCCCCCGAACCAAATGCCCAGCACCTTCAGGTGGTCGGTCCTGACGGTGAAGGGGATCGAGGATTGGTCGTCCCAGTTCCCGAAGAGCATGGCCTCGCTCTTGCCTCGGTTTACCTTGGCCCCCGAGGCCCGTTCGAACTGGTCACATATGCACATGAGTCTGCGCATGGACAGCGGATCTGAGCAGAAAACGGCGACGTCATCCATGTACAGGGAGGCCTTTTCCTGCAGGCCCTCACTGCCAGGAATAGTCACCCCTCTCAGGCTCGCATCCTTCCTGATGGACTCAGCAAATGGCTCTAAGCAGCACACAAACAAGGCAGGAGAGAGAGGGCAGCCCTGCCTGACTCCAGATCTGACTGGGAAGCTATCTGATTCCCACCCATTGATTGAGACTGCACTGACAATGTTGGTGTAGAGCAGTCTGATCCAATTGCAGATTCCCTCCCCAAAGCCCATTTTGGAGAGAACATCTCTCATATACGTGTGTGATATCCTGTCAAAGGCTTTCTCCTGGTCCAGGCTGATGAGGCAGGTGTCCAACCCTCTGTCCTGCACGTAGGCGATCGTATCCCTGAGGAGTGAGAGACTCTCAGCGATCTTCCTGCCCGGCACAGCACAGGTTTGGTCAGGGTGAATCACCGACCCCAGAGCAGACCTGACCCGGTTGGCGATTACCTTTGACAGAATTTTGTAATCCGCATTCAACAGTGAGATTGGTCTCCAATTTTTGAGTTCCTCCCTCTCCCCCTTCCACTTTTAGACGAGGGTGATGATGCCTTTCCTCATGGATTCACTCATGGTACCTGCCTGAAGCATACTGACATACACCTCCAGCAGGTCCTGGCCAATCAAGTCTCACAGAGCAGAATAGAGCTCGACTGGTAAGCCGTCGTTTCTGGGAGTTTTATTCTTTTCGAAGGACTCGAGGGCCTTGGTCAGCTCATCCAGAGATGGCGGCTGGTCCAGCCTCGCGCGTGTTTTGTGTCTAAGATCTCCGTGATAAAGGACAGGAATGACTGGGAGGCCGCGCTGTCGGTCGGCTTCGCGTCATACAGACTGGCATAGAAGGATTTACTGATCCTCATGACGTCAGCCTGAGATGACGTTATCGAGCCATCTTCTTCCTTCAGGCTGCTGAGCACGGACCTCTCTTTGTGCACCTTCTGGAAGAAGAAACGTGAGCACGTCTTGTCCTGCTCCACCGAGCGGACCCTGGACCGGAAAATTATCTTGGAAGCCTCCGAGGCAAAGAGCGAGGCTTGCTGGCCCTTCACTCCTGGAGGACCTCTGTGACATCGACCCCCAATGTCTGCAGCAGGTGCAAGTTCCTCATATTTTCCTGGAGCTGGGACAGTTTTTCCCGCCCGCTGAACACCTTTGAGGATGAAGAACCTCTTGATGTTCCCTTTTACTGTTTCCCACCAGTCCGCTGGGGACTCAAAGAGGGCCTTCACGGTTCTCCAACCTGCATAGTCACTCTTGAGCTCCTCAATGTTCCTGGGGTCAACAGCTTTGTGTTCAGCTTCCACGTTCCCTTACTAGCCCGCTGCTCGTCGTGTAAGTGACAGTCGGCCAGCAGGAGGCAGTGGTCAGAGAAGAACACCGGCTTGACGTCGGTGGATCTGACCGAGATCGTTCGGGACACAAACAGGTAATCTATCATTGAGCGGATAGACCCGTCTGCCCGTGACCAGGTGTATCGATGCTGCGCTCCGTCTGCAGGGGTGCTGAAGACATCGTGCAGCTTGGCATCTTTTACCGTGTCCATCAGGGCTCTGGACGTGGCGTCCAGTTTACTGTCCCCCCCGCCGGATCGTCCATCTGCATCAATGATACAGTTGAAGTCTCCAGCCAGAATGACCGGCCTGGACGTAGTCAGCAATAGTAGAAGCTGCTGCAGGACGGCCAACCGTTCCCTCTTACCCACTGGGGCGTACACATTAATCAGTCTCAGGAGAGCATTCCTGTACATGACGTCGGTGACAAGGAAGCACCCGCCCACCACCTCATTAACCTCGGAGATGGTGACGTTGCCTCCTCGCAACAGGGTACCCAGGCCGGGGGCGCGGCTATCATTGCCCCCCGACCAAACTGACGGTCCATGGGCCCACAAGCTCGACCATCTCCTGTAGCTGCTGAGGTGCGGTATCCCACATTCCTGCAGAAACAGGACATCGGCTTTAACGTTGGCTAGTAGGGCCATTGTAGATACACATTGCGTAACCGATTTGATGCTACGCACATTGATGTTGGCAATTCTTATCCCCATTTTAACAGTTTACAAATATACCAGTGTCCATTTGCTGCTGGTCTTGCCTCTCTGGCGTAGCTGTGTGCAGTCCCGTGGTGACAGCAAACTGCTGGACCCTCCCAGGGCTGAGGTAGCTGTCCAGCTCCACGCTGGGGCCATTTCCCCGCTCTGGTGTCTTCGGGTCGGGCCCAGGGTCCGCATGGTCCAGTTCTCCATCTGACAGCGGGGCTGTCACAGGACCGCTGCTCTCAGTTACAGGGAGCTGTGGACCGGTGGGTACCTCTTGGTTCTCACCAGCTTGGGGGAGGCCTTTACCCATCCCCGCAGAGGGATTGTCTTTTCCTGTTTGGGCGGTGCTGCCCTCCTTTTTCCCCGCGGCGCTCTGTCTCTTCCTCTGGTGACGACCCTCCTTGCGCCGTCCTCACCATCGGAAGAGCTGCCTGTATCCTCGTCGTGTAGGTGTCACTTCCCCCTTCACTGGGTGGCTTTGCGGGCCTTGTGAGGTTTCCTCTTCCTACGTTTGACAGTAATCCAATCCTCTACCTCCTTTGTTCCCTCCTCTTCCATTTCCTCCGTCTGTCTTGAAGGAGCTTGGATCGGCTGCTGCACCTCCCCGCCGTCTGCTGTCTGCTCCGCTACAGCCTGCCCTTCCTTCTGGGTGCCTCCAGACACCGTTCCCGTGCTGTTTTGTGGCATCTTGCTGGTCTTAGGCGGTCCACGGCTCGTGTTGCCACCTCCGGCCATCTGTGCATAGGTGGCGGCCCCTCGTCTTGTGCAGGCCTTGTACATGTGGCCCGCCTCTCCACACAGATTACAGTTCTTGGCCTCCTTACATTCCTTGGTCGGGTGGCCTTCCTGCTTGCAGTTTCGACAGACGGTCACCTTACAATCCGCCGCCATGTGGCCTGACCTCCCGCAGGTTCGGCACACGTTCGGCTGCCCTGCGTATGTCAGGTAACCTCTGCTTCCTCCGATGGCAAAGCTGGAGGGTGGGTGGAGAATGTTCCCACAGGCATTGACCCTCAGGGTTACCCTGACTTGTCGTTTGCTGGTCCAGATCCCGAAAGGATCGACCACATCGGTACTCTCTCCCTCGACCTGGACGTATCTTCTCAGGAAGGTCAGAACATCCGCTGCTGGGACGTGAGAGTTGTACATATGGATTGTTACAACCCGACTCCTCTGCGCAGGAAGCACACACAACAGGACTGCCGGAAGCCTTGGTTATCCAGCCTTGGTTCAAACATAGGTCAAAAAGCTGAACTGTGGTGAGATGAGAATGACTACCCTTGACATCAATGTAGCATTTGACTGAGGGTGATATCAAGCAACCTTAACAAAACTAGAAGCAAAGTGAACCACGATTAAATTTCTCCATTGACTAGAGTCATACCTACTGCAAAGTAAGATGGTTGTAGTCATTGGAGGTCAATCAGTTCAGTCCAAGGACATCATTGCATAGGATCTTGAGGGTACTCTCCTTGGCCCAATCACCTCTCGCTTCATCAAGTGGCCTTCTCTCCATCATAAAGATGGAAATGGGAATTTTCACTGAATAATGCACAACATTCAGCAACCTGTACCCATATGCAACAAGACATTGACAACATCCAGGTTTGGGCTGATAACTGGCAAGTAACATTCACGCCACAAAAGTATCAGGCAATGACCACTTGCAATAGGAGACATCTTGTTACAACATCTATCCTATTCACCTTGATGTTCAACAGCATTAGCACTGCTGAATCCCCTGATATCAACCATTGACCAGAACTGAACTGAACTAGCCACATGTATATATTATAGCCGCATTATACATCGAAGGCTAGAAAATCTGGGTCGAGTAACTCATCTCATGTCTCCCCAAAGCATGTCCATAATCATCAAGGTACAAATGAGGTATGTAATGGAATAGACTCTACTCACCTGAATGAGAGCAGTTCTAACAATACTTAAGAATCGAAATATCACCCAAGACAAAGCATCTCCCTTGTTTGCTACCATTGTCATGACTTTTAATATGTATTTCCTTCACTTCTAGTACACTGTAGCAGGAGCAAATACCATCTTTAAATGCAATGCAGCAATTCACCAAGACTCCTTTGATACCACCTTCAAAACCCATGACCTTTACCACTCAGAAAAACAGATGCAGGAGTTTCACAGAAATACCACCACCTGCAAGTTTCCCAATAAGCCACACACCATCCTGACTTGGAACTTTCTCACCATTCCTTCAGTGTTGCTGGGTCAAAGTTGTGTAAATTCCTTTCAAATAGCACTATTGGTGTATCTATGTTAAATGGACTGCAGTAATTCAAGAAGGTAGCTCACCACCACCTTGTCAAGGACAGTTAGGGATGAGCAATGTTCACTGAGAGAGTAACACCCATAACGTAACAGTTACCTGTTACAGGCAGAAGAGCAAAACAATATAAATAACTCAATTAATTTCTTCGTCTTGCTTATGCTGCACACTAAATCTTAAATTTATTACCTGATCAGTGATGAAAATAGTTTAATATAATGTCCACAAACTGAACTTTTAGTTACTTCTGCTTTCTTTGAGAAATGATCAGGGAACATCAGCAAATATTCTGCTTATTTAGTGAGTTTTGTTTTCAATTTTATTTTGTTGTAAAGGTTCTGAATTCTTATTTGTGGGCTATAGTTCTATTGATGCTGACCATCTCCCAGTGCGTTGCGTGTCCATCATGTGTAACTCCAGTTCACTACTTCAACATAATGAACTTCACAATCAAACTAGATCCAATCTTTGCCCTCTTTTAAATATTCATTTATGGGATGAGGGTGTTGCTGGCTAGCATTGATTGATGATGTCTAATTGCCAAGAGGGAGTTAAGAGTCAACCACATTGCCTGTGGGTCTGGAGTCACTTGCAGGCACACCAGTGAAAGATGGTAGTTTTTAGTGAATGAATTGGGTTTTTCCTGACAATTGACAATGGATTCATAGTCATCAGTAAATTTTTAATTGCAGATTTGACTGAATTCAAATTCCACCATCTATCGTGGTGGGATTCAAACCCAGTTCCCCAGAACATTAAGCGGGTTTCTGGATGAACAGTCTAGCACTAACATGACTAGGCCTACGCCTCCCCAGTTTGATGGCAATAAAGTCAAAAATATGATCCACTCACCCACAATCATGCACAGATTCACTAGCAGCGTATTTGCATGCTAGCAAAATTAGCCCAAGACCCAATTTTCTTTTTTCTAATTGACAGGTGCCAAAAGATTGTGTGGTCCTTCAGAGTGGACAAGGGATTTCTGTTATTACATTAGCCATATATTTGTGTTATCCATGGATGTTCCGTGCCCTTATCCCCTGCTGATAATAAGGATTTGGATTACAATTCTACCCCCAAAAGTTTCACAGCATAGCTGTTTTGATATCCTGTTAAAAATCATAGAACACCAGGTTATAGTCCAACAAACCTTCGCAGTGCTGCTCCTTCATCAGGTATCTCGTGAGGCAGAATACATAAGACACAGAATTTATAATTAAAAGATCAAAGTGTCATACAACTGATACGATGTATTAGATAAACCTGGATGACTATTCAATCTTTAATCACTTAGAATGAGGATGCAAGTCTGTCTGTATCCCAACCTGGAGTCAGACTGATTTTATTTCCAAAATAGGAATTTATAAAATGTCATGTTGACTGACTGCCTAGGGATTGTGTACTTTTTGAACAAAATAGAATATATCTGCAAAAACAAATCTGCAAATGCAAATTCATCCCATTGATGTTTGTGTGTGTGTGTGTGTGTGTGCATGTCCGTGTGTGTGTGTGAGCATGCTTGAGAGAGTGTGTGCATGAGTGTGACAGAGTATATGCCTATAAGAGGGTTTGCGCATGAGTGAGAGTTTGTGTGTGTGTTAGAGAGACAGCATGTGGATGAGAGTGGGTCTATGTGCGAATTAGTGTATATGTGTACTGGTGTGTGAGTGTGTACAGTGTGGTGGGGTCATCTGTGACATGAACTCATGAACATCCCTGTCTGGCGATTGTTGCGCAGTGTCCATTAATCCATTGTTGTAGCATCTAGGTAGTTTTGCCAGTATACCATGCCTTTGGACATAGTTGCCTGTAACATATGATAGACAACATTGTCTATCCCCTCCCAGTGGGGGATCACTTCAGCGGTCAAGGACATTCAGCCTTGGATCTTTAGGTGAACATCCTCCAAGGGAGACATCGGGATACACAGCGCAGAGTCTCTGAACAGAGACTGATAGCCAAGTTCTACGCCCATGATGATTGCCTCATCCGTGATCTTGGGTTCATGTCACACTACAGGTGACCCCACCACACTAGGCACTCTCACATACACACAAGCCTGCATACAGACCCTTTCTCATACACACGATCTCACCCTCTTACAGGCATGTACTCTGTCATACTCATGCACACACTCTCTCAAGCATGCATGCGTGCACACACACACTCTCACACATCTCCCACCCTCCAACACCCACACACACACACACATACTCTCTCTCTCCTACACGCACCTTCCCCTCCCTCTCTCACACTCACGTGTGTACATGCACACACACATAAATGTCTATGGAATGTATTTGCATTTGCAGATCTGTTTTTGCAAATACATTCTATTTTGTTCAAAAAGCACACAATCTGTAGGCAGTCAATGTGACATTTTATAAATTCCTACTTTGGAAATAAAACCATTCTGAGTCCAGGTTGGGATACAGACAAACTCTAATCTCGCACCTTTAATGCATTGCCAGAGCTGAGATGTCACCTTTTTTTTATATACTGAAAAAACCTTAAGTTATCTCGGGGCAGAGACTTGAAAGAACTTTTGTGATTTACATATTAATCAATCAAAACTTGCGTCCCCATTCTAAGTGATTAAAGACTGAACAGCCATTTAGGATTGTCCAATACATCACTTCAGTTTTATGACATTTTGATCTTTTACTTATAAATTCTGTGTCCCCTCACCAACTACCTGACAAAGAAGCAATGCTCCAAAAGCTTCTCCTTTCAAATAAACCAGCTGGACTCTAACCTGGTGTTGTGTCTTTTAACTTTGTCCACCCCAGTCCAATACCAGCACCTCCACATCATCAATATCCTGTAGCATCTGTTGTAGAAGCACTCAGTCAAAGAAACATTTTTTTTTAAATGCTGTCATGGGCTACAGATTAAAATAGTTTTTTCCGTGAAGCCATTCAAACCACATTTTCTGTATCAGACGAACCGCCAGATCGGAATCAAACGTAGACATCCTGACTAACCATTTTCTTGCTTTGCCCTAGAACATTGAAGTTAACTGTACTACTTCTGCCATTTTGGCCATGATCAACTATCTTAGCACACATTAAGATGAAAATTAATATCTTGGAGTACCAAGGAATCATGGTTTAACACAATAATGACAGTTCCATTGATGTTTTCTAATACTACAGTATATAAAAGTGAGCAGTAAAAAAAGTAACAAGTTAAAAGAAAGAGATGAGCTGTAGATTTCTACATCGTTATCCAAAGAGCTAAAGTGACTCCTTCTTGTCTACAACTAAATGTGACTAGATATTGACAGCATTTGATTAGTAAAATGATAATGGGTTATAGGGAGAAGGCAGAGAATGAGGTTGAGAAATATAGCAGCTATGACAGAATGGCAAAGTAGACTCCATGAGCCAAATTCTGTTCCTAATTCTTATGGTCTTATCGCAGTAGACATCCTTGCTAAGTATTTGCCTTCTTAGCCTCAAGACACTAATGCTGCAATTACCATTTATATTTCTGCTCCGGCTGTGTACAGCCAGTTCAGTACACGTTAAGATTCAAATCTAAGGTTTTGTGGTAAATAAGGTGAATGGGCTGAAGGCACATATTGGCATTGATATGAGACTATGATAGACTATAAGTAGAATCAGCTGGTATCTGGTTCAAAGCCCACATGTGTACAGGAAGTATGGAGATAAGAACAAAATTCACATGGCATATTGATCAAGAAATATATCATAACATTGGCAAAGGATGATGTGAATGAGGGTCCAAAAACACAGCCTATTCAGTTTGAGTATTAAAAACAACAGCTACTGGGTATATAATAATGGCTACCAAATATTGGGAAAGCGGTAGTGGAGAAATGTTTCAGGCAAATTATGGTAAGACCTGCCATGTTGCAAATGGGGCCTTTAAAGATCCAGATGTGTACTGGAATAGTAATATTGCAAACAGCAAGGAAGGAAATCAAAAATGTATACAAACATTAATTCTCAATAAGCAGGTTGAATTTTATAGGTCACCCAATGACAGGAAAGCAGTCACAGTTCTGGCCTTGCTACTCACATTCTCACCATGATTTTCTGGACAGAGAGGGAGGTGCAGATGAGCCTCACATCTTTTGAAGTTCTTGAGTAGGGTATTAATGCATAGTAATAGTTCCATCTCATCAACATAACAGGCATTGGGAGAAGACTGTTTCCAGTATACAGCCTGGCAGGATGAACTGTGCAGACTGCTGGGCAGTGACATGTTGAGATATGGGGCTTGCCTCCATCATATGTTCCCTATACCAATAGGAAATGTACCCTGACAGTTTTGCCAAATGCAATCAACTTTCTCTACTGCTTTCCTGGAGGGAAATGCCAGTAAAGTAATATATGGAAATAAACCCAGACATACTGGAGCTCCATTTTGAAATGTACAAACAAGTCAGATGAGAGTGTCATTTGCACGTTTCCAACACCACCCACTCAGTCCCCTTTCTGGGACCTGCCATCACAGTCCCAATAAGATCTCAAGACTTGCCCAGATTTACATATATCTGTGGTTCCCCGTCCCTGTTCCTGTGAAACCAGCACTAGCCATTGATACTAGCAAGTGACACAATTGCTGGACTCAGATTGTCCAGAAGCTCAGTGAGCCAATATTTCCTCCTGGACACCCCCATAATAATAAAAGGGGAAGATGATGGCTTAGCCGTATTGTTGCTGTAAGAATCCAGACACACAGATAATGTGCTTTGGATGCTGGTCCAAATCACACAAGGTGACATTTGAAATCAGTGAATAAAAATTCTGGACTGAAAAGTGTATTCGTGACCATGAAACCATATTCAATTGTCATTTTGGGCAGTTGTGGTGCAGGATTAGTATCTCTCTCTCTCTCTAGGCCAGAATGTCTGGATTCAAGTCCCACTTGCTTTAGATATGGGCCATAGCATGTGTGAACAGGTTGAATGAAAATCTAGATTCTAATTAAAAAACTATCTCCTAAAAAAAAGTAAACTACTGCCTGCTGGCCAGGCATAGACAGCCCCTTCCATGAGATTTATGTCAGGTTTTGTTTAATAATGTAGAGTCTAGCCCAGAATGTTTCCAGTGCAATGAGGAAGGAAAGAATGCTGGATCTAGTTCTAAGAAATGAAATGGGATAACTGCAGTATTCTTCAGTGGGAGAGCATTTGGGGAATGAAGATTATCACAAAAACTGGCTTAGGATTAATGGAAAAGTAAAAGGTAAAACAGGCATAAAAATATTGAACAAGTGGAAGGCTAATTCAGTTTATGGAAAAGATAATTGGCTCGTTGGATTGGAACCAAAAACTGGAATGTAAAGCAGACATTGCACAAAGAAGATATGGTTCAGTTACATACAAGCATACAAATAAGAAACAAGAGTAAACCACTTGTGCCTGTTGAAGCTATCTGGGCCGAGTTCACCACTATGTAACTGTTTCCAATCTTGAATGGTACAGTTACCATACCAGGTAGTGATACATCCAGACAGAATGCTCTCGATGGCCACCTATAAAAGTTAGCAAGGGTATTTGCCATCATGCTAAATTTTCTCAGCTGCCTGAGGAAGAAGCGACGTTGTTGGGCCTTTGTAACCAGTGCGTCCACATGAAGAGTCCAAGAAAGCTTGTTGTTGATGACCACTCCCAGGAGCTTGACGCTCTCCACTTGTTCCACCTTTGTGCTGTTAATGTGTAGAGAGGCATGAGTAACATCCCGCCAAAAGTCAGTAATGAGTTCCTTGGTTTTGATGGCATTGATAGTGAGGTCGTTCTCAGTGCACCATTTTTCCAGGTCTTCCACCTCCTGTCCGTAGTCTGTTTTGTCGCCATCTGAGATTCAACCGACTATGGTGGTGTCATCAGCGAACTTGTAAATGGCATTAGTCTGGTATTTGGCGACGCTGTCATGGGTATACAGTGAGTGCAATAGGGGGCTGAGTACGCACCCTTGGGTGGCTGCAGTGTTGAGTGTTAGTGAGGATAAAATATTGTCCCCAATCTTCAGTGATTGTGGCCTGTGGGTCAGGAGACTGAGGATTCAGTTGCAGAGAGTGGGGCTTAGTCCAAAATCACTAAGTTTAGTAATCAGTCTTGAGGGGATGTAGTCAATGAGTAGGATTCTTATGTAGCTATTCTTGGTGCCAAAATGTTCTAGGGAGGAGTGAAGGGCAAGTGATTTGGCATCTAACGTAGATCTGATGGTCCACTAAGCAAATTGGAGTGGGTCAAGAGTAGTGGGGAGGCTGGAGTTGATTAATGCCATGACCAGCCTTTCGAAGCACTTCATGACCACTGAAGTTAGAGCCACTGGGCCGTAGTCATTGAGACATGCTGCATGAGCCTTCTTTGGCACAGGGATGATGATGGCCCTCTTGAAACAACCAGGGATAGTGGACTACTGCAGGGAGAGGTTGAACATGTCTGAGAAGACCTCTGCCAGTTGATCTGCACATGCTCTGAGTGCACAGCCTGGTACTCTGTTTGGTCCCATCGCTTTCTTTGGATTCACACGAAGGAAAACTGATCTGACCTCTGATGCGGTGACGGTTGGGGTAGGTTTGTCAGGACTTGTCAGAATAAGTGTTATCTCTCCACCGAAAGTGTGCTCAAAGCAAGCATGGAAGGCTTTGAGATGGTCTGGGAGGTATGTGTCATCAGCTGCTATCTTGCACTGTCTCCTTCCTCTGTTGCATTTTCCCCGATTTGTGATTCACCACAACTTCCCAAATTTTGGCCATTACCTCCACAATTTAGTTTAAATCACACTCTGTATGACTGGTTATGCAGTTCACAAACACACCTGTCCCTATATGGTTCAGGTATAGACTGTGCCACCAGGACAGATCCCACTTCTCCCAGTATTGGTACTGGTGCCTGATGGACCACTGTGCACTTTCCCACTCCAGTCTTTTAGTTGCGCTTTCTTTGAACGTGGTTCAGGTAAGAACCCAAAGATTCAATGAACCTTTGAGCTTCTGCTTCTTAATTTGATGCCTCGTTCCTCATATTGGCTGTGCAGAAACACTTTTCTTGATCTATCTATATTGGTGCCTAAGTGGACCACAAAATCTGGATCCTCCTGTTTCCACCCCCACCCCCCTTCCCCCCCAGAGCAAATATCCTGGATTCTTTAAATGTATAGAAAAGAGTGATCAAACTGAACATAAGTGCCTTAGAGAATGAGGCCTTGGAAATAATAATCATAGAATCCTAATGTCCTAATGTGTGGAAACAGGCCATTCAGCCCATTGAGTCCACACTGAACCTCTGAAGAGCATCCCACTTCCCCAGCCTACACTTATAACTCTGCATTTTCCATGGCTAATGCACCTAGCCTGCACATCCCTCGACTCTATTGGCAATTTAGCATGACCAATCCACCTGCACATCTTTGGACTGTGGGAGAAAAGCGGAGCACTCTTAGAAAGCCCGCACATACATAGGGAGAATGTTCAACCTCCACACAGATTTTCATCTGAAGGTGGAATTGAACCCAGGTCCCCTGTGAGACAGTAGGGCTAACCACTGAGCCACCATACCATTCCAATGCACTGTGATAATTTTGAGAATCTTCAACCTTCATATAATCTGGGACAATTACACTGGCAAGAGTGATATTCGAAGAGGAGTTTAGAGAATGTTTTTGTCAGTGTTTCTTCAGATAACACATTGTGCAACTGGCAAGGGACATACCGATCTAAATTGACCATATGCAATGAAGCTGAGTGAAAGAGTAATGTCACACTAAGAGATCCTCCCAGGAAATAATGTGGAACCAGAAAATGGCAGACAAGTTAAATAAAAACTTTGCATCATTCTTCATTGTAGAAGACAGTAATAACATTCCAAAAAGATTAAATAATCAAGAGACAAAAGGGCAAAAAGAAATAAGTGCCAAAATATTCACTGGAGGGAAAGGGAAATGAATGGGGCTGAAAGCCAAGAAGCCCTTGGACCTGATGGGATGCTTCCCAGGACTTTATAGGGTATAGCCACAGAGAACGTGGATACACTGACAGTAATCTTCCAACAATTCTTAGATCCTGGAAAGTCCTGGAAGCTGCCAGTTCACTTATCATTCATCTTTGGAATTAGGTGTTAAGAGTCTAATATGAAGGATATAATAGAAGATAATCTAGAAATACATAATAAAGCAGAGTCAGCATAGCTTCATGTTGGAGATATCATGCTAGAGCAAAGATTTAAGAGTTCTTTGAGATATCAAACAGGATAGATAAAGGGGAATCTGTAGATGTAATTTTGGATTTCCAAAAAGTGCTTTGGAAAAGTGTACCAACATCAGGCTATCTAAATAGACGATTGGTTAACTAATAGAAGGCAGAGAGTTAGATAATAGAGACATTTTCAGGATGACAAGAGGTCATTGCTGATGAAACAATTGTTACAATATGTACTAATGATGTGGATCAGGGAGGTTCATGTATGAAAGTCACTTTTGTAGATGATACAAAAATAGGTGGAAAGGCAAATGGTGAAGATGACAGAAGAGAGTCCACAAAAAGGATATTGACAGGTTAAGTGACCTGATGAAGGAATGGCACTCCAAAAGCTAGTGCTTCCAATTAAACCTGTTGGACTATAACCTGGTGTTGTGTGATTTTTATCTTTGATTCAAGACTGATCATCTACCTCAACAGCACTTTCCACACTATTCTTATATCCCTTAATAGCCTATCAATCTCAGTTTTAGATATATTCAATGATTGAACCTCCACAGCCCCATGAAGTAGAGAATTCCAGAGATTCGCCATTTTCTGAGTGAAGAAAATCCTCTCAACATCACTCTTAAATGGTCTGCTCCTTTCTCTGAGATTGTGTCTCTTGGTTCCAGACCTCCTCTAACAGGAACATTAATGGGACTGTTTACAAAAGCAATGCAGGTGATGTTGTGCACGTGCACTTATACATGACAAATTTGACAAATTATCATATGAAAGAATTTATAGAAAAATTAAAGCCCGTGTTACAAATGGGATATACACATCTTGGCTACAAAATTTGATAAGTGACAAAATGCAAAGTGTACTGGTGATCAAGTGGTAGGACAGGTACCACTTGTATTGTAGTTTTTTTTAATTGATATTTTTATTGAAAATTTAACATGTTTTTACACGTTTACAAAAGAAAACTAAAAAAACCCCCAAATATAAACATTGATATACAGTTAAATCTTAAATAAATAATAACCAAAATCTATCAAACAAGAAAAAAGAAATACCAAGAGAAAAAAAAGACAAAACTCAACTAACTACTCATCTAACTTACAACTGACCAGAGTGTATCATTAAAATTCTTACATTATTCAAGAGAAAAAAAAAACCCAATGGATAACACATAAATTGAGCAGTGATATACATGCTCGGAATGTGTTAACATCAGATCACAACAAAACCCGTATTCATGTGGGATTCCTCTCCCAAGGGGCCCCGGACCAGCCACGTTCACCCTCTCAATTAAATAAAGGCCCTTGTAGGATGACCGAGATATCTGTATTTGTGTAATTCAAGAAGGGCTGCCATATTTTATGGAGTAATTTGGTTTTTCTCCTGGTGCACTATATTTGTAAGGAAGTCAGGGGGAGTATATTCCATAATTATTCTGTGCCAACTCGAATGTCCATGAGGGCCCTCAGCCACCCAGTTTACCAAAATGTTTTTCCTTGCATAGAAAGAGAGAATGGAAAATAATCTCTTCCCTGTCGTAATTTCAGGTGTTCTTTATCCAATAAATGTGTCCAATAGGAGAGCTATATCAATCCTTTCTTTCTTGGGGTTTGATAAGATTCTCCACCATTTGATTGGTGAATTATTCCCCATGACATTCCAGGTGCATCATTTAATCGACCGATTATCCATAATCACCGGGCAAGTCCGAGACCCCCCGGGAGAAGAAACCCTATCCAAAATATCCCGAGCATAGAGCATATAAAATTCACAAAAATAAAAGCTCTTTAATACATTCAGATCAATATAATAAGAAGACTATTTCTAAATAAAAAAATATAAAACGTATTTAAATGGAGATCTTCCCCCTTATTCCCAGGGGGCATCACTTCCTTTCCAAAAAACCCATTATAACCTCTCCCAACCAGTGCCCCGCCCTTGATCCAGGCACCCTCCGATAGGATAAAGAAAATTCAAGTATACTGCTGAACTAGAACTAACAGTGAGTACCCTATCCTCCACCCCCCCCCCAAGCCACACCAACATCTGGATATATTTGGTAATGTTAATACCATATATGAACATATATGACTATAAAATTACAGTCTCAGCAAAGAATAATTAAATATAGTAATACAAAATAACAGGGGAAAACAACCCCGCTCCCAAGGACAAAGATAAAATAGGATAAGGTAGCCACCTTCCCCCCCATCTACATTAACTAGACCCCCTGGCCTATATATATATATATAAAAAAAGGGGGAAAGAAAATTGCTAAGTAAAGAATAAATAAATAAACCCTTCTTCCCACCCCTGGAGATAATATTAAACAGTAAGGTAATGAAAGGAAAAAAAAGGGGGATAAACCCGGGTGGGGGTAGGGCAAAACAACGTCAATTAACTCTTATAATTTATCTAAGAGAGTCCAAAAGTTCCTTGGCCTTCTCCGGTGATCCGAAGTTATACACGGACCCTTCGTGGCTCAAGCATAGCTGGGTAGCGCAAGGAGTAGTGAATGTTTAAATCCCTTAAGCCTTCTTCACTTCATCAAACGCCTTCCTCTTTCGGACCAGAGCTGGGGAAAAGTCCTGAAATAACATAATCTTGGATCCTTTATACGTTATGGCTTGGGGAACTTTTCCAAGATTTCTGGAGGCTTCCAAAAGCATCTGCCTCTCCTTATAGCTCTGCAGCCGGAATAGGCCAGGCGGGGGTGCTGGTTCAAGCCGGGCCCGCGTATTGCAACCCGGTAGGCCCATTCCACCCTTACCTGGCCTGATCCAGCCTCCATATTTAAAAGCTGTGGAAGCCACTGTTCAAGGAACGCTGTAAGCTGGCCTTCTTCTTCCCGTTCAGGAAGACCCAGCAAACAAATATTTTTCGACAACCTCGATTCTCGAGGTCGTCAATGTGATTCTCTGAGGTCTAGACTTGCGATTCGAGAGTCCGGACCCGATCCACGGCCGATTCTGCGATGGCCTTGGAGGTCGTGGCCTTTAGCTCCGCCCTTCCGACTCGGCACTCAATTTCTTCGATGTCTTGGCCGTGTTTTTGTAGCGCGGCCGAGAATGAATTCCATCGACTTCGGGACTCTTCAATGAAAGCATCGATCTTCGCATCAAGTTTAGAGATTATTTCCACGAGGCTCACCACTGTAGGTAAGTCCCCGGGGCAGCTGCGGACACCTCTGCTGCAGCTGGAGAGGGTGGGGGAGGGGCTCCTGCCTGCTGAGAGCTGCAGGCTCCTTTCCCCCTAGTCATTTTTACAAGAGACTGAATTGTTTAAATTTAGTACTGAACCGCTAATTACATTAAGTAAAAACTATTTTAAATTATTTGGTGAGTGTGGTGGAGGCGGGTGGCCCACTTTGCCTAGGTCTTGGGAGGAGCACTATAGACTCAGACTTGCTGAGTCGCTGCCATCTTGGATCTCTGTAGTTTTTTTAAAATGGGAAAGTACACAGTGATGTTCCCTCATTGGCAATATTAGGACTTCTGTAATTCTTGACCTCTACTTATGATCTGGACTTGGAAGCATAGGACATAATTTCAAAATCGGGTGATGAGTGTAAACAGAGAAATGCAGTAAACAGTGAAGACGATATCAAGTTTTAGGAAGAAATAGACTGGTAAAATGAGCAAATATATGACCAATTAAATTTTTTTGCAAACAACTGTGAAATGTACATTTTTCTATGAATAAGGAGGAGGCAATATTAACTACAGTACAATTTTAAGGGAGAAGCAGTAACATTGCAATTGTAAGTACACAAATCTCTGTATGTGGAAGGCCAAGTTGAGAGACTACTGAAATGGGAGATTCAGAATCTTGACCCAGCAACAATTAGGGATGATGACATAGTTCCAAGTCAGGATACTGTATGATTTGGAGAGGATCTTGCAAGTCGTGGTGTTCTTATACACCTGTACTCTTGCTCTTCTCAGTAGTCAAAGTTCAAGAGTTGGAGGCTGCCACCAAAGAAGGTTTGATGAGTCACTGCCATGCATCTTAAAAATGGTGCATACAGCAAGTACATTATGACAGCAGCAGAAGGAATATATGTTAACTGAATTAGCTGCCAAGGGGGATTTGTTCTCAGATCTCTGGATCATTAGTCCAGGCTTCTGGACTACTAATTCTGTAACACACAATATTACTGCACTATGCATCCCAACCAATTTGATCACTCTCTCCACTCTCTAAATAACCAGGTCAATGTGCATGATACTATCAGTCATTTGTTTCATTACTCTCAATATTAACGTTACAGTGTTTACTGCTCTTATAAATGAGAAAATAACAATATTAATGTTGTAAGCATATCAACATTTTGCTAGAAACATTGTTACACTAAGATTACAAGTGGATGCTGTTTTCACTAAAAGGCTGTCTTTTATCACATAGCCTGTTCAAAGCTTTTGTCTTGTCAGGAAATTCTCATCACGTTACTACTATAGTGTGTAGATCTAACTACATGAAGATGCATGATAAATTCTACATCAAGGAACTAGCTAGATTGTATAAACTATTTCAGCTGCTTGAGAAACAAAGTTTGCAAGATAATAGCCATCATGAATAATTTAAATATTTTAGTACAAATATATATACAGAAATGTCGTGCAATTTAGTTTACGGCTTTTGTCCCTTTCATAACTTTACTAAGTGTAATCATATATTATTGTCATTTTGCAAACTTACCTTGGCTTCTGTGGAATGTAATCTTACTTTTGTTTGAAAATATCAATACAAATTTGTAGAGAAATCAGCGGTTATATTCCTTTCATACAGCATAGACCATTTCTGTGGAAAACGCTTTGATGAAATGTTGTTGGTCAAACGTGAATTGAAAAAAATGTTGCATTAGTGATGCGATGCTTCACCAGATTGGTGACTTGAAAACCACAGGATCTATTACAGCAGCTTTTAATGATGTAAAGTAACAGTTTCCAATGCATATACATTTTATGCAGTAATTCTAAATTGCATAGAAGATAGTAAACTTAGCATAACATGTGAAATTGACAGTCTAATAAAATATGTGGTCTAAGTAGGAAAATGTCAGTGACTGAAGGACAAGTCCAGTTAATTTCACACTCTTAAACTGTATAAGTTTCACGTGGCTAGAGTTTTCTCTAAGGGTCAGGCATTACTCATTTGTTTGTACCCTAGTGTCTGAGTGAGAGGATTGTAAGTCACAGTGACACTTTAAAACTTTGATCTCAAAACCTAAGTTGACATTGACTGCAATGCTGCACTATCAGGGTGCTTTCGTACAAAGTATTAGTGCAGGGCCCATCTGCCCTCCAGTAGACATAAAGAATCCAATGACGCTATTTCAAAGAAGAAGTGAGTTGCCTCCAGTATTTTGATTGTTACATTAAAAGAGATGAACTGATGATTCAGATATTGCTGCTTCATCTCAGTTTAAGGGGATATAATGGCCTAATGGTGTTGTCACTGGTCTAGTAATCCAGAGACCCAGGAAATATATGGGAACCTGAATTCAATAGAAATCTAGAATTAAAAATACATGGAATTATTGTCAATTGTTGGAAAAACCCAACTACTTCACTCATGCCATTCAGGGAAGGAAATTGCCAAACAGATCTGGTCTGGTCTACATGTGACTCCATAACTACAGCAATGTGGTGGACTCTTAACTGCTCTCTGAAATGACTCAGCAAGCCACTCTGCTGATCAACCACTAGAAAGTTTAAAGAAAGGAATTAAACAAGATGGATCGCCTGACATCCCCCAGGGAGAAAGTGAGGACTACAGATGCTTGTGAGCCTCATTCCTGATGAAGGGCTTTTGCCCAAAACGTCAATTCTCCTGCTCCTCAGATTCTGCCTGACCTGCTGTGCTTTTCCAGCGCCACACTCATCCCCCAGGGAGAGGCATTGGCCTAATGGTATTATTGCTGGACTGTTAATCCACAGACCCAGATAATGTTCTGGAGACCTGGGTTTGAATCCCACCATGACAGATGGTAGAATTTGAATTCAATCAAGAAATATTCTGGAATAAAGAGTTTAATAATGACCATGAATCCATTGTCAATTGTTGGGAAAAACCCATCTGGTTCACCAATTTATTTTAGGGAAGGAACTGCTTACCTGGTCTGGCCTACATGTGATTCCAGACCTACAGCAATGTGGTTGACTCTTAACTGCCCTCTGGGCAATTGAGGACAGGCAATAAACACTGTCTAACCAGCAATGTCCTTATCCCATGAATGAATAAAGAAGAATCAACATTGACTATGGTATGGGGAAACACAACGCGGAAAAAAAACAGTCCTGCAAAATCCTCCTTACTAACTGAACCCACAAGAAATAGGAACAGGAGTAGGCCATTTGGCCCCTCGATCCTGCTCTGCCATTTAATAGGATCATGGTTGATCCAACACACCTCACAACCACCTTAATGCCCTTTCCCCATAGCCCTTGATTCCTCGACTAATCAAGAATCTATCTATCTCAACTTTAAATGAGAACAAGGACTCAGTCCCTACAGGTGTCTGGAGCAAGGTGTCTCAAAATCTCCTCATCTCAGTGTTAAATTGGCGCTCCTTAATTCTGAGACTATGCCCTCTGTTCTAGACTGTCTTATGTGTGGAAACATCCTCTCAGCATTTGTCCTGCATGCTCACTAAAAATCCAGAATGTTTAAATTAGATCACCTCTCATTCTTCTAAATTCTAATGAGTTGAGTCCTAACTTGTTTAATCTATGCTCAAAATCAGTCCCTCCATACAGGGATTAAAGTGTAGTGAGTATCCTCTGAACAGTTTCCAATGAACTAATATCTTTTCTTAAATAAAGGGACCAAAACTGTTCACAGTACCAGTCTCTGTTGGGCACAGCAATATTTTGTACAGTTGCAATAAGACTTCCCTAGTTTTATAATTTAACCCCTTTGAAATAGAGGCAAACATTCCACTAATTTTCCTGATTACCTGATGAACCTCTGCGCTAGCTTTCCGTGTTTCGTGCACAATTACTCCTAAGTCTCTTTGTGTTGCAGCTTTCTGCAGTTTTTTTGCTATTTAAATAATATTTTGTTCCTTTCCAAAATGATTAACTAAACATTTTCTCATGTTATATTCTATTTGCCAACTTTTTGCCCACTTACATATCCTAGCAACACCTCTCAGTAAACTGCTTGTATCCATCTCACAACCTGCCTTTCCAACTATTTTTGAGCTATCTGTCTCTAAATTAATGACCTTTTTGAAGGTCATTAATATATACTGTATAGTGCAGTCCCATCACTGATCTCTGTGGAATCTCACTGGTCACAGGTCACCAACTTGAAAAAGAACCCCTTATCTACACTTGCTATTTCCTGCCATTAGCCAATTATCGTATCCATACCAATGAGAACAGACCCAAATCTCTCAGCCTTTCCTTATACGACCTTCCCTCCAGACCAGGCAACATCCTGGTAAATCTCCTCTGCACCTTTTCCAATGCTTCCACATCCTTCCTGTAATGGGGTGACCAGAACTGTACACAATATTCCAAGTGCGGCCGCATTAGCGTTTTGTATAGGGGCAGCATGACATTACGGCTCTGGAACTCAATCCCTCTACCAATAAAACATAACACACATCTTATGCCTTCTTAACAGCACTATCAACCTCTGTGGCAACATTCAGGTATTTATGTACACGGACTCCAAGATCACTCTGCACATCCACACTACCAAGAATCTTTCCATTGACCCAGTACTCTGCCTTCCTGTTATTCTTCCCAAAGTGAATCACCTCACATTTATCTGCATTGAACTCCATTTGCCACCTTCAGCTCAATTCTGCAATTTATGTAAGTCCCCCTGCAACCTACAACACTCTTCCGCACTATCCACTACTCCACTGACTTTTGTATCAAATGCAAACTTACTAAGCCATCCACCTATGCCTGCATCTAAGCCACTTGTAAAAATGACAAACAGCAATGGTCACAAAACGGATCCTTGTGGCACACCATTGGACTCCGGCTGAATATTTTCCATCAACACCACTCACCGCCTTCTTTCAGAAAACCAGTTTCTAATCCAAACTGCTAAATCACTCTTAATCCCATGCCTCTGAACTTTCTCCAAAAGCCTACCATGTGGAACCTTATCAAAGGCTTTACTGAAGTCCATGTACACCACATCATCTGCCCTGCCCTCAACCACATGCTTGGTCACCTTCTCAAAAAATTCAGTGAGGTTTGTGAGACATGATTTGCCCTTGACGAAACCATGTTAACTATCTGAACTCAAATTGTTGCTTGCTAGATGATTATAAATCCTATCCCTTAAAATCCTTTTCAAAACTTTTCCTGCAACAGACGTAAGGCTCACTGGTCTATAATTTCCTGGGTCATCTCATTACCTTCTTGAACAAGGACACTACATTTGCAGTCCTCCAGTCCTCTGGTACTAAATCTGTAGACAATGATGACTCAAAGATCAAAGCCAAAGGCTCCAACACTTCCTACCAGCTTCCCAGAGAATCCGCAGATAAATCCCATCCAGCCGGTCCAGGGGATTTGTCTACTTGCACTCCTTCAAGAATTGATAACACCTCTTCCATACTAATCTCGATCCTTACTAGTCTAATATCTCATATCTCATTCTTCTCCTCTACAATATTCTCCTTCTCCTGAGTGAAAACCAATGAGAAATATTCGTTTAGCACCTCTCTGATCTCCACAGGATACACACACAACTTCCCACTTCTGTCTTTGACTGGCCTTATTCCTACCCTAGTTATCCTTTTATTCCTCACATAGCTATAGAAAGCTTTAGGGTTTTCCTTTATTCTACCTCCTAAAGACTGCTCATGTCCTCGCTTTGCTCTTCTTAACTCTCTCTTTAAATCCTTTCTAGCTAATGTGTAACTTTCCATCACCTTATCTGAACCATCTCATTGTCACATAAGCCTCCTTCTTCTGCTTAACAAGAGATGCAATTTCTCTAGTAAACCATGGTTCCCTTACCTTATCATTTCCTCCCTGCCTGACAGGGACATACCTATCAAGGACACGCAATACCTGTTCCTTAAATCAGCTCCACATTTCGATTGTCCCATCCCCTGAATTTTGCTACCTCATTCTACGATCCTACGTCTTGCCTAATCGCATTATTATTGCCCTTGCCCCATCAATAACTCTTGTCCTGTGGCATGTACCTATCCCTTTCCATCGTTAAACTAAATGTAACTGAATTATGGTCACTTTCTCCAAAGTGCTCACCTACAACTAAATCAAACACCTGATTACACCTCAAACACAATCAAATACCTCATTACCAAGCACCAGATCCAGTGTAGCCTCCCCTCTTGTTGGGCCTTCCACATACAGGGTCAGGAAACCCTCCTGCAACTTCCTCCCACTGGAGGAAACACTCAGGGTGGCAAAGACACAGAAAGTACTCTGGGTTGGGACCCTCAATATCCATCACCAAGAGTGCCTTAGAAGCACCGTTATTGACTGAGATGGAAATGTTAAAAAGACATTTGGTTGGATACGTGAAGAGGAAAGGTTTGGAGGGATATGGGCAGGAGCAGGCAGGTGGGACTAGTTTAGTTTGGGATTATATTTGGCATGGACTGGTTGGACCGAAGGGTCTATTTCCATGCTGTATGACTCTATGATACAGTTGCAAGATGGGGTCTACGGCAAGTGGTGAGGGAATCAGCTAAAGGAAATATTGTACTTGACCTCATCCTCACCAGTCAACCTGTTGTAAATTTATCTGTCTATGACAATATCAGTAAGATGATCACTGCACAGTCCTTGTGGAGATGAAATTCTATCTTCACATTGAGGATACTTTCCATCATGTTGTGTGGCACTATCATTATGCTAAATGGACCAATCATGCCTTTATTGGCTCTAGAAAGAGAAACCATTCTCCGCAGCCCTCTAAATTGATCACTTTCAAATATATTTCCATCCCAACAACTCACTGAGTAAAGAACTTCCTAAGAAAATTCTCCAAATCAAGTACCAAACATGAATTGAAGATTGGTCAAAACCATTGAATAATGCATAAATTAATTTTCTAATAACTTTCTTAGCAAAGGCAAATTCAGTAAAATAGATTGTCTTATAGGCCATTCTCCAGTTCAGGAGGAGTGTGAGCAGCCGCTAAGGTAAGACAGTTTGTTTTAAAATTACTTACCGGCAGCGGGCAGCGGTGTTTTTTTCTCTCTTTACAGAAAGAGCGGGAGCAGCAGGGGGAAGTGACGAAGACCGGAGGGGCAGCCGGGAAGGAAAGCAGTGAGTATAAATACTCACCCTTCGACGCCAACGGTCACTTTGAGTGTGAGCAGCCGCTAAGGTAAGACAGTTTGTTTTAAAATTACTTACCGGTAGCGGGCAGCGGTGTTTTTTTCTCTCTTTACAGAAAGAGCGGGAGCAGCAGGGGGAAGTGACGAAGACCGGAGGGGCAGCCGGGAAGGAAAGCAGTGAGTATAAATACTCACCCTTCGACGCCAACGGTCACTTTGAGTGTGAGCAGCCGCTAAGGTAAGACAGTTTGTTTTAAAATTACTTACCGGTAGCGGGCAGCGGTGTTTTTTTCTCTCTTTACAGAAAGTGCGGGAGCAGCAGGGGGAAGTGACGAAGACCGGAGGGGCAGCCGGGTAGGTTTTTTTTCCCTTTAAAAGCGCGCAGGAGAAGAACCCGAGGCACTACAGAGGTAGTGTCTCCCACCCGCCCTCCTCCTCTAACCTAAATAATAAGACCCGTTGTGGTAAGTAGGTAAGTGCTGCATTTTGCTTGTTGTATTCTTTAGACCCAGTTTTTTTTTATAAAAGGTTACTTTCAGAGGGATGGCAGTGAAGGCAGTGCAATGTTCCTCTTGCAACATGTTTGAGGTGAGGGATGCCATGGACGTCCCTGCTGATAACACTTGCAGGAAGTGCACCCATCTCCAGCTCCTCCAAGACCGTGTTAGGGAACTGGAGCTGGAGTTGGATGAACTTAGGATCATTTGGGAGGCAGAGGGGGTCATAGATCGGAGCTTTAGGGAAGTAGTAACTCCAAAGATGGCAGATAGATGGGTGACAGTGAGGGGGACTGGGAGGAAGCAGCCAGTGCAGGGACCCCCTGCGGCCGTTCCCCTCAAGAACAAGTATACCGTTTTGGATACTTGTGGGGGGGACGACTTACCAGGGGCAAGTAACGGGGCTCAGGCCTCTGGCACGGAGCCTGTCCCCGTTACTCAGAAGGGAAGGGTGGAGAAGAGCAGAGCAATAGTAATTGGGGACTCGATAGTTCGGGGCACAGATAGGAGGTTTTGTGGGAACGAGAGAGACCCACGTTTGGTATGTTGCCTCCCAGGTGCAAGGGCACGTGATGTCTCTGATCGTGTTTTCCGGGTCCTTAAGGGGGAGGGGGAGCAGCCCGAAGTCGTGGTCCACATTGGCACCAATGACATAGGTAGGAGGAGCGCTGAGGATGTTAGGCAGGCTTTCAGGGAGCTAGGTTGGAAGCTCAGAGTTAGAACGAACAGAGTTGTTGTCTCTGGTTTGTTACCCGTGCCACGTGATAGAGAGTCGAGGAATAGGGAGAGAGAACAGTTAAATGCGTGGCTACAGGGATGGTGCAGGAGGGAGGGATTCCGGTATTTGGATAACTGGGGTTCTTTCTGGGGAAGGTGGGACCTCTATAAACAGGATGGTCTACACCTGAACCTGAGGGGCACCAGTATCCTTGGTGGGAGGTTTGCTAGTGCTCTTGGGGGGGGTTTAAACTAACTCTGCAGGGGCATGGGAACCCAGACTGTAGCTTTAGGGTGCAGGACCTGGAATGTAGGGAGGTTAGGAACATGGCATCAATTTCAAAGGAGGGTGCCTGTAAACAGGAAAGTGATTTGAAGTGTGTATACTTCAATGCAAGAAGTATACGAAATAAGATAGGTGAACTTGCAGCGTGGGTTGGTACCTGGGACTTCGATGTTGTGGCTATTACGGAGACATGGGTAGAACAGGGACAGGATTGGCTGTTGCAGGTTCCAGGGTTTAAATGTTTTAGTAGGGTCAGAGGTGGGGGTAAAAGAGGGGGAGGTGTGGCATTGCTTGTCAAAGATAGTATTACAGCGGTGGAAATGACGATGGATGAGGACTTGCCATCTGAGGTAGTTTGGGGTGAGGTTAGGAATAGGAAAGGTGAGCTCACCCTGTTAGGAGTTTTTTTACAGGCCTCCTAATAGTCCTAGAAACGTAGAAGAAAGGATTGCGAGGATGATTCAAGAGAAGAGTGAAAGTAATAGGGGGACTTTAACTTTCCTGAAATAAATTGGGAAAGCTATAGCTCAAGTTCGTTAGATGGGTCAGTGTTTGTCCAATGTGTGCAGGAGGGTTTCCTGACACAATATGTAGATAGGCCAACAAGAGGTGAGGCCATACTGGATTTGGTTCTGGGTAATGAACCAGGCCAGGTGTTAGAATTAGAGGTAGATGAGCACTTTGGGGACAGTGACCACAATTCGGTGACCTTTACTCTAGTGATGGAGAGGGATAAGTGTGCACTACAGGGCAAGAGTTATAGATGGGGGCAGGGAAATTATGATGCTGTGAGGCATGACATAGGATGTGTGGCCTGGAAAAGTAAGCTTCAAGGCAAGGGTGTAATTGATATGTGGAGCTTGTTCAAGGAGCAACTATTGAGTGTCCTTGATAAGTATGTGCCCGTCAGGCAGGGAGGAAAGGGTCGTGTGAGGGAGCCGTGGTTTAATAAGGAATTGGAATCCCTTGTTGAATGGAAGAGGGTGGCCTATGTAAAGATGAGGCGTGAAGGTTCAATTGGGGCGATTGAGAGTTATAAGGTAGCCAGGAAGGACCTGAAGAGAGAGCTAAGAGCAGCAAGGAGGGGACATGAAAGGTCCTTAGTTGGTAGGATTAGGGAAAACCCTAAGGCTTTCTATAGGTATGTCAGGAATAAAAGAATGACTAGGGTAGGAATAGGTCCAGTCAAGGATAGTAGTGGGAAGTTGCGTGTGGAGGCTGAAGAGATTGGGGAGACACTGAATGAATACTTTTCGTCAGTATTCAATCAGGAACAGGACATTGTTGTCAATGTGAGTACTGAGTCACAATTAAGTAGAATGGATGGCTTTGAGGTATGTAGAGAAGAGGTGTTGGAAATTCTGGAAAGGGTGAAAATAGATACGTCCCCTGGGCCTGATGGCATTTATCCTAGGATTCTCTGGGAAGCAAGGGAAGAGATTGCAGAGCCATTGGCCTTGATTTTTATGTCCTCGTTGTCTACAGGAGTAGTGCCAGAAGATTGGAGGCTAGCAAATGTGGTTCCCTTGTTCAAGAAGGGGAGTAGGGATAACCCTAGTAACTATAGGCCGGTGAGTCTCACTTCTGTTGTGGGCAAAATCTTAGAGAGAATTGTAAGGGATAGGATTTATGAACATCTGGATAGGAATAATGTGATCAAGGATAGTCAGCATGGTTTTGTGAAGGGCAGGTCGTGCCTCACAAACCTTATTGAATTCTTTGAGAAGGTGACTAAGGAGGTGGACGAGGGGAAAGCAGTAGATGTGGTGTATATGGATTTTAGTAAGGCGTTTGATAACATAGAACATAGAACATAGAAGAATACAGCGCAGTACAGGCCCTTGGGCCCTCGATGTTGCGCCGATCCAAGCCCACCTAAGGTTCCCCATGGTAGACTACTGCAAAAAATACGGAGGTATGGCATTGAGAGTGAGTTGGAGGTTTGGATTAGGAGTTGGCTGGCTGGAAGAAGACAGAGGGTAGTAGTTGATGGCAAAGGTTCATCTTGGAGTGCCGTCACTAGCGGTGTTCCGCAAGGATCTGTTTTGGGACCATTGCTGTTTGTCATTTTTATAAATGACCTGGAGGAGGGGTTAGAAGGTTGGGTGAGTAAGTTTGCAGATGATACGAAAGTCGGAGGAGTTGTAGACAGTGAGGAAGGATGTGGCAGGTTACAGCGGGATATAGATAAGCTGCAGAACTGGGCAGAAAGGTGGCAAATGGAGTTCAATGTAGCTAAGTGTGAGGTGATTCACTTTGGTAAGAGTAATAAAAAGATGGGGTACTGGGCTAACGGTCGGATACTTGGTAGTGTGGATGAGCAGAGGGATCTTGGTGTCCATGTACACAAATCTTTGAAAGTTGCCACCCAGGTAAATAGTGCGGTGAAGAAGGCATATGGCGTACTGGCTTTTATTGGTAGAGGAATTGAGTTCCGGAGTACTGAGGTCATGTTGCAGTTGTATAAGACTCTGGTGCGGCCACATCTGGAGTACTGTGTGCAGTTTTGGTCGCCATACTATAGGAAGGATGTGGAGGCACTGGAACAGGTGCAGAGGAGGTTTACCAGGATGTTGCCTGGTATGGTAGAAAGATCGTATGAGGAAAGGCTGAGGCACTTGGGGTTGTTTTCATTGGAGAAAAGAAGGTTTAGGGGTGACTTGATAGAGGTGTATAAGATGATTAGGGGTTTAGATAGGGTCGACAGTGAGAATCTTTTTCCACGTATGGAGTCAGCTATTACAAGGGGGCATAGCTTTAAATTAAGGGGGGGTAGGTATAGGACAGATGTTAGGGGTAGGTTCTTTACTCAGCAAGTCGTGAGTTCATGGAATGCCCTGCCAGTAGCAGTGGTGGACTCTCCCTCATTATGGGCATTTAAGCGGGCATTGGATAGGCATATGGAGGATAGTGGGCTAGTGTAGGTTAGGTGGGATGGATCGGCGCAACATCGAGGGCCGAAGGGCCTGTACTGCGCTGTATTCTTCTATGTTCTATGTTCTAAAGAGAGAAAGTAGCAGGGAGCCATGTACTGCAGCTTCCAAATCCAGCTTTAAGCTCCATCAACTACTACTGAATAACTATGAGTAAAAATCATGGTTCTGTGGGAGCATGACCCCAACTATTCAGGCTGCTTCTATTGTTCCAACTTTAAAAATAAACCCCAAGGCCTTACAACCTGTTTATTTTATTGGCTTTGGAGCAGACTGCCTGGCGCCTCTGTCACAATGTTCTTCATAGAAAAACCAGGACAAAATACATCTCTTAAAACCATAATATTCTCACACTGTACTTTCAGCAATGGCCAGTGGAGAGCTAGGAAAGGAGAACCTACAGGGTGAGTGGTTTTCAGGCATTCAAATACCATGGTATGTTCATCAAAGTTGGCTTCTTTTGGAACAGGGCTTCAAGGATGATAAATGCAGCTTCATGGAAGACAGTTGCATTGGCCTGCTGGGGACTTCCAGTATTCAATACAGACACTACTGATTGAACCTTGCAAGAATTTCAATATGATGTCAGTTAAAAATCCAGGATTTGCAACAGATGCCTGTTCACATTGAGGTTTAGCATGAGACTCCATTGTGCAGTCAGGTTCCATATGACCTTGACAGTTAGTGGCCAAGTTCAGTGGCAATGACAAACCAGGACAACTGGTGCCACTTTTTGCTGCAACTATCTTCTACCTTTGCACTCATTGGGGCTGCTTCCCTCCACATTCTACTGTTGAAAACTTGTTGGATCATACTTTTCATCTGGAACCAGCCCCTAACATTACCACAATGGGAGGCCCTGCCAGGAGTGTGAGCTCCAGATGACATCACTCTCAGGGTCACTGGAAAATATAAGTCTCTTCACCACAGCAAGATGGTGCATCTTGAAGGAAATAAAGTACCTGTGTACAAGACGCAACAGGAACTTCTGCAGAAAATTCTCCAAATCAAGTAAGAAACGTGAATAAAAGATTGGCCAAAACCATTGAATGATGCATAAATTAATTTTCTATTAACCTTCCACTGGCAATTGGAATAAAAAGCACCTGAGGAAAGTTCTGACAAGGGATTCAAATCCCACAATGAACATTAGAAATAAAAATTCAATCTTTACCTTCCCAGTTCCTGAGCACGTAACACGAAACTGTGAATCAATGAACCTAGAATTCGTTTTTATCCCTTTTCATTAAAAGGAAATGTTAACATTGTATAAAAAAAAACCTCTGTTAATAAGTAGGAGTAGTGAGGGACAAAGGGGACTGTGACTTAGAGCTGTAATAAAAAGTCACTCTCTAAAATTGGCAATGGCAATGGCAACCTTACAGCTGTTACCATAGGTAATTTGTATAATGCTCATCATTCACTATTGATCAGGAGTGGGAAATCAAATTGATCATTGACTTTGCTTGATTCCCAGAGCCATTGGAGCATTTCAAATGCTTCACTGGGTAAGAATGACTCACTTGGCATTGACTTTGAATCAATTCTGGAATATTCTATTTTGTAGAAATTTGTTTTACACCTGACAATAAGAATTTTCATTTTCTTTATCTCTCGTGCTCTCTCAATGCCCCCATAACTCAGGTGCAGTGCACAAGAGATATGAATGTTACTTCCTTTCTCCTTCATTCTGAGCCTCAACAATACAGTATCTGAACTTGTTCTGTAGCTTTTTTAGTGTTGTACCATTTCGCAAATTGTCACAGTATTCACTCTCTACCTAGCTCTATCCATCTGAGAAATAATCTTATCTACAACAATCCATGTGTTTAAGCTGGACTTTTGGAATCCCCTTCTGCTTTGCATTGGCTCTCTATTCCACAAGACAGGTCTTACAGGTCAGAAAGGATCTTCTTCTGGGTCTTCTTGGGTTGCCATACGATCATCTGTTTTAATCTTGCTCTGAGTCTTCTCTCAGAGAGTGACTTCCAGGTTTGATTAGATTCCCTACAGTGTGGGAACAGGCCCTTTGGTCCAACAAGTCCACACCGACCCTCTGAAGAGTAATCCACCAGGACCCATTTCCCTCTGACTAATGCACCTAACACTATGGGCAATTTAACATGGCCAATTTACCTGACCTGCACATTTTTGGACTATGGGAGGAAACAGGAGCACCCAGAGGAAACCCAGGCAGACACAGGGAGAATGTGCAAACTCCACACAGACAGTCTCTCAAGGCTGGAATCGAACCTGGATCCCTGGTGCTGTGAGGCAGCATTGCTAACCATTCAACCATCCTGCTGCCCTTTGTGTTTTTATCTCCCCCTCACCCCAGACCTTCCCAAATATTCTATGGCTTTTAGCCAATGGAGTTATAATCAGGATTCAAAGCACCCAGTGCCTTCATTGTTGCCATACCAAAGATGGGTAAAGTGGCTGGAAGTCAAGGTGCCAGAAAGTTTGATTGTAACGGGCACCCCCCTCCCAACTGAACCTTTGTGACCTTAGTTACCACTGTTCTCATTAGCTAATAGATGCTGGTTGCTGTTTAATTCAGTTTGGCTAATTTTCTGTCAGACCGAATTTCTCCAGCTGTGGGTCAATTTAGGATGCCGAATTTTGACCTGTAGTTGCTTAACCACATACTTGATTGCACTTGAAGAACATGCAGGAATTTAAATTAAATGCAAAAACAGCTTATACTTGTTTTTCTTCATGCTATGTGCAGATGAGAACAAGGTTACCTTCGCCAAAACAACATGAGATAATCAAGGTGTCTTGATGGCACAGACATTATAGTCAGACTGCTATAACTTCAATATTCGTAAGGAAGGCTTAGGGTCTGAATCAATGGTATTGATGCAATTCCCTGCTCATCCTTTGGTAAATAATTCAGAGTGGTCATTATTCTATACAAATGTAAATAAAATATTGCTAAAACATGAAATAAAGTACTTTGAGAGCTAGAGAAGAGAAAGAGTCAAATATTGATCATTTTAGTAAAACTGTTTTGAGGATGTTTCTGGCCAGGAATGCAATCGTGCTGCCCCATTTTAACTTAATTTTATACCTCAAAACTAATGAGGTGGAATGCAGGGCTTGATTGAACCTGTCCCAGGATACTGGGAGGAGATTGCTGGATACTTGATGGAGATTATTGTATCTAGAGATATTTATTTCCCTTTTAGTCACAGGTGAGAGCCCAGAAGACTGGCGAATAGCCAATGCTGTTCCTTTGTTTAAAAAGGATAATGGGGATAATCCAGGAAATTATAGGCCAGTGAGCCTTATATCAATGGTAGGAAAATATTTGGAGAGGATTCTTGGAAGATGAGGATTTACTCATTTTGGAGAAAAAAATGAACTGATTAGGGATAGTCAGCATGGCTTTATGCACTGGAGGTCTTGTTTCACAAACTTAATTGAAGAAGTACAAAGATGATCAAGATTTGGAGTTGCCGGTGTTGGACTGGGGTATACAAAGTTAAAAATCACACAACACCAGGTTATAGTCCAACAGGTTTAATTGGAAGCACACTAGCTTTCAGAGTGCTGCTCCTTTATCAGGTGATAGTGGAGGACACTCCTACATACACATACACACACACACATGAATACACAGACACGCACACAGACACTCACATAGGCATCCTCTCAGAGACTTAGACCACTCTACACTCATGTACACACACATACACTTTCTCTCACAGACACTCACAACCCCCCACCCCAGACACACACACACCCACACTCACACATGCACCCCCTCACAGACTTAAGACACTCTACACTCACTACACATACATATATACACTCCCTCTCACACTCGCAACCCCCAGCCCAGACAGACAGACACACACAGACAGACACAAAGACCTACATGCACACATATATTTTGTGGGGTAAATTTGTACTTGCAGAGTTACATTGTACTTTACTCAAAAACTGCATGAATTCATGTAAATCTCTGTGCTCAAAAACTGCATAAATTCATGTAAAACTCTGTTTTCTCACTTTTTAGATTAGAATCAACCTAAACATCATGGCATAGACAGAGAACACAGGGGGCCAACACCTTCAACATATTGTCTAGCTATCACCCGTTGTTACAGCTAACCTGAGAATGCAACTTTTAAAAAAAGGTTTTGTGATTTACACATGAAAGAAGTGAAACTAACATGGTATTCGAACAGATGAAAGACTCAAAGAACAATCAAGGTATTTTTCAATGTATAATTTCAGTTACATCACACTGTAAATTTTTGCTATAAATTCTGTGCCTTAGAATTGTGTCCTCCACAACCACCTGATGAAGGAGCGGCTCTCCGAAAGTTAGTGTGCTTCCAATTAAACCTGTTGGACTATAACCTGATGTTGTGTGATTTTTCAAAGATGATCAATGAAGGTATGGCAGTGAATGGTGTCTGCATGGACTTTACTAAAGGATTTAACAAGGTCCATTATGATGGGTTAATCCCAAAGATTAAGCCACATGGGATCCATGGTGAGTTGACAGGTTAAATACAAAATTGGTTTGGTAATAGAATTCAGAGGATTGTTGGGGATGGATTTTCATTGATTGGAAGTCTGTGACAAGTGCTGTCCCCCAGGATCAGTGCTGAGGTTTCTGTTGTTTGTAATGTATATGCAGGTAGTTCCTCTATAACGTTATGGTTGCATTCTTGTGCAAACCCACATTAAAGAAAAATCATGGGGGATCCAAGATGGCGGCGAACCAGCAAGTCTGAGTCTACAGTGCTCCTCCCAAGACTTGGGCAAAGTGGGTCACCCGCCCCCACCACACTCACCAAATCATTTAAAATAGCTGTTTAATTTAATTAATTGCTTAGTATTAAATTTAAACAATGTAATCTTCAGTAAAAAAGACTAAAGGGAAGGGAGCCCGCAGTTCTCAGCAAGCAGGAACCCCTCCCCCACCCTCTCCAGCTGCAGCAGAGGCGTCCACAGCCGCCCCGGGGGACTTACCTACGGTGGCGAGCCTCGTGGAAATCATCTCCAAACTGGATGTGAAGATCGACGCTTTTATTGAAGAATCCCGAAGTCGATGGGACTCACTCTCGGCCGCGCTGCAAAAGCATGACCGAGACATTAAGGAAATCGAGCACCGAGTCGGAGGGGTAGAGCTAAAGGCCGCGACCTCCGAAACTACAGCGCAATCGGCCGTGGATCGGGTCCGGACTCTTGAACAGCGAGTCCAGACCTTAGAGAATCATATTGATGACCTCGATAATCGAGGTCGTCGAAAAAATATTGTTTGCTGGGCCTTCCCGAACGGGAAGAGGAAGGCCAGCTTACAGCATTCCTTGAACAGTGGCTTCCACAGCTGTAAAGTCTGGAGGCTGGATCAGACCAGGTAAGGGTAGAATGGGCCTACTGGTTTGCAATACGCGGGCCTGGCACGAACCAGCGCCCCCGCCCGGTCCTGTTCCAGCTGCAGAGCTATAAGGAGAGGCAGATACTCCTAGAAGCCTCTAGAAATCTTGGAAAAGATCCCCAAGCCATGATCTATAAAGGATCCAAGATCATGTTATTCCAGGACTTTTCCCCAGCTCTGGTCCGAAAGATGAAGGCATTCAATGAGGCGAAGAAGTGTTTAAGGGACTTAAATATTCAGTACCCCTTACGCTACCCAGCGACGCTACGCTTTAACCATGAAGGATCCGTGTATAACTTCGGATCGCCGGAAAAGGCTAAGGAATTTTTGGACTCTCTTAGATAAATTGTAAGAGATAATGGATGTTGGTTTGTCTTCCCCCCACTCTGGTTTATATCCCCCCCTTTTCTTTTTTTACCTTACTGTTTAATATTATCTTGGGGGGTGGGGAGAGGGATTTATTTATTTGTTCTCTATTTAATGATTTTCTCCCCCCCTTGGTTTTTTTTTATTATTCTATATATATATATATATATATATATATAAAAGCCGGGGGGTCTAGCTAATGTTGGTGGGGGGAGGTGGTTACCTTATTCTATTTTACCTCTGTCTCGAGGAGCGGGGTTGTTTTCCCTTGTTATTTTGTATTATTATATTTAATTATTATTTGTTGAGGTTGTAATTTTATAGTTATATATGTTTATACATGATATTAACATTACCAAATATATCCAGGTGTTGGTGTTGGTGGGGGGAGGGGTAGGGTGCTCACTGTTAACTCTAGCTTTGTAGTATATTTGAATTCTTTTAAATTTGTACTGCCCCCCGGCACACCCCTTTAAATTTATAACGGAAGCCTTCTCAAAATTGATGGCTCTTGGTGCCCATCATACAATTACAGGGGGAGACTTTAATTGTATTATGGATCCGGAAATAGATAGGATTCCCAAGAGTACTGCAGGAGTATCTCCCAGATCTTGACAATTGGTGGATCTGAACAAAGAATTAGGATTAGTAGATGTATGGCGATGTCTTCATCCACAGGGCAGAGATTTTTCTTTTTACTCCAATCCACATAAATATCATACAGAATTTGCCCCCGCGATTTATTTAAATTCCATATCATCCTGTAAAATAGGTGGTATAGCAATTTCCGACCACGCTGCTGTATATATGGAAATCAAGGCGAGGAACAATGCGACATCCCCTCGGCATTGGCGTATGGACCCCTTCCTGATGAAAGATAGTAAATTTGTAAAGTACTTCTCTCAAGAATTTAAAACTTTTTTAGAAATTAATTTAGGTACGGCTAGCAACCCATCAATGATGTGGGAGACCATCAAAGCTAACGCGCGAGGTTTGATCATCTCCTACTCAGCGACCCCTAAAAAATTAAAGGGAGAACAACAGCGTCTGCTCAAAGCACGCTTAAAAGCAGCTGAAACAGCATACGCTGATCAACCTTCTATTATCAAATTGCAAAGGATTACGGGCCTTAGGACAGCTCTAAACACCACGATTACCCAAACGGCTAAGAGGGAAATATTATTTGCAAAACAAAGGTTATATGAATTTGGCGACAAACCAGGCAGATACTTAGCTTTTCTTGCAAAGAAAAATAAGGCCCCTCAAACTATCATGTCGATCAAGGAAAGTACAGGTATTTTGATTCATGATCATAAAAGGATTAATGCAATCTTTAGAAAATTTTATTCTGATTTATATAAATCGCAGGATCGTGAAGACAGGACTAGGAGGATGCAATCATTTTTTTAAAAATTTGACCTTTCCGGACCTAACTCCGGAATAGGCATCGGTCTTAAATGCTCCCCTAACAGTCTAAGAAATACATGGCACAATCAGGCAACTTCAGAGCAGTAAGGCACCTGGCCCAGATGGTTTTCAAGCTGAATTCTATAAAGAACTTACAGGAATATTGGCTGGTCCACTTATGGACATGTATAACATGTTGGGCGGCACGGTGGCACAGTGGTTAGCACTGCTGCCTCACAGCGCCAGAGGCCCGGGTTCAATTCCTGCCTCAGGCGACTGACTGTGTTGAGTTTGCACATTCTCCCCGTGTCTGCGTGGGTTTCCTCCGGGTGCTCCGGTTTCCTCCCACAGTCCAAAGATGTGCAGGGTCAGGTGAATTGGCCAGGCTAAATTGCCCGTAGTGTTAGGTAAGGGGTAAATGTAGGGGTATGGATGGGTTGCGGGTCGGTGTGGACTTGTTGGGCCGAAGGGCCTGTTTCCACACTGTAATCTAATCTAATCTAATCTAATAACTATGCATACAGTCAGGGCTGTCTCCCGCCTTCGCTGAAAGAGGTAAATATCTCTCTTATCCTTAAAAAAGGAAAGGATCCAGAAGATTGTGTGTCATACAGACCAATATCCTTGCTAAACTGTAGATTTTAAAATCCTTTCTAAAACGTTAGCATTGAGACTAGAAAGGGTATTGCCACATATCATAAAGGAGGATCAGACGGGGTTTATTAAGGGCCGTAGATCATCCAATAATATTAGAAGGGTTTTGAATATGATTCAAGCCTGCCATCAGGGAAAGATACCAGGAGTAGTAGTCTCATTAGACGCGGAAAAGGCATTCGATAGGGTCGAATGGTCATATTTGTTTTACACATTGGAAAGGTTTGGCGTTGGAAAGGTGTTTACCAAATGGATCTCAACATTGTATAGTGATCCCAAAGCGGTTGTGGTTACCAGTGGATTAGGTTCAGATAGCTTCAGTGTGGGTAGCGGCTGCCGTCAGGGACGTCCTCCCTCGCCATTGTTATTTACGCTAATAATTGAACCACGAGCAGAAGCTATACGGGCTGATCCTAATATAACGGCCCCGAGGATTGGTACAGGTAAACATAAAATTACCCTTTATGCAGATGATGTTCTTCTATTCCTCAGTAATCCTCTGATGTCCGTATCTCACTTAATCCAAGTTATTAATACATTTAGCACATTCTCAGGCTATAAAATTATTTTCTCAAAATCGGAGGCTATGCCAATGGGTGGCCTTGCTATGATACCCCACTTAATGGACGGATCCCACTTTCCCTTTTGGTGGTCCCTGGAGGGTTTCTTATATTTAGGCATTTTTATTACTCCAGTATTTGGTCAGTTATACAACGCTAACTTTGTGCATTTACTGGAAAGGATAAGGCAGGACCTCCAGCAATGGGGAGACCTTCCAATTTCCTGGCTGGGTAGAATAGCACTAATTAAAATGAATGTCCTGCCCTGTCTCCTATACCCTATGAGAATGCTTCCGGTGATGCTGCCGAGGCTGGCACTACGTAAATTATATGGCTGGTTGGGTTCCTTTATCTGGAATCAAAGACGGCCCCTCATTAAGCTGAAGAAGCTACAGCTTCCACAGGCAAGGGGAGGATTGGACTTTCCAGATTTTGGGAAATATCAGTTAAGTTCCCTATTAAGTTACATAGCTGATTGGGTCTTGTCTGATCTGCAATCAATCTGGCTGGACATCGAGGCTTCTCAAGTAAAATGTCCACTTATTAACCTTTTATTTTCAGACAAGAGGAAAATCATTATGGATCACTGTAAAAACCCTATAATACTAAACACAATTAAAGCTTTGAATATAATGCAGCAAAATGAGGGCAACTCACATAAAACATCCCCCTATGCACCGATAGTGGGAGCATGGGGATTCCAACCGGGGTTTACAGATGCCACTTTTAAACTCTGGAGATCCAGGGGTATCTCATGTCTAGGGGACCTATTTAAAGATGGGGTCCTGATGTCTTTTGAACAACTGCGTCAGAAATTCGGATTACCTAATGGAGACCTCTTTCGATACTTCCAAATTCGAGACTATATACAGAAGAAGACTACATTATTAGATAGTCTTTATAAATCAGATAGAGAATGTAGAGTGCTACGACCAATGGGGGTATCTTCCGTCAGTACTATTTATAATTTACTACATGATGAAGTATCAGGAGATATGGACAATCTGCTTAAAACATGGGATCAGGATTTGGGACTAGAAATCTCTACAGAAACGTGGAATGACATTTGGGAAAACGCCAGAAGAATCACCATCTGCAACAGAACTCAGGCTATCCAGCTGAAGATACTTCATAGGGCCCATATAGCACCGGATCGATTGGCAAAATTTAAGGCAGGAGCATCTCCAATGTGTCCCAAATGTAAAATAGAGGTGGGCACTCTTGTACGTTGCCTATGGACCTGTCATAAGATCCGTAGATACTGGACTAAAGTAGCAAGTACCCTGACAGAAATTTTAGGAACGGAAATTAAAGTGGAAACTGTATCTCTCCTTTTGGGCTTTTCGAACTTTCCCTCCCTGGATATGCATGGGAAGAGACTATTTTCTATTCTCTCTTTCTGTGCAAGGAAAAATATTTTGGTAAACTGGGTGGCTGAGGGCCCCCCTGGACTTTCAAATTGGCACAGATTAATTATGGAATGTATTCCCCTTGACTTCCTTATAAATATGGTGCACCGAAAGACCTAATTATTTCATAAAATATGGCAGCCCTTCTTGAATTATATGAATACAGATATTTTGGCTATCCTAACAAGGGCTTTTATTTAATTGAGATTATGAACCTGGCTGGTCCAGGGACTCATGGGAGGGGAATCCCGCACGAATACGGGTTTTGTTACATTTGATGTTAACACATTCCGAGCATTTATCTCACTACCCAATTTCTATGTTATCCATTGTTTTTTTTTCTTTCTCTTATTTGAATAATGTAAGAGACTTAATTATACACTCTGGTTAGTTGTAGGTTAGATTAATAGTTAGTTGAGTTTTGTTTTTTTTCTCGGTATTTTTCTTTTGTTAAATTTTGGTTATTATTTATTTAAGATTTAATTGTATATCAATGTTTGTACTTGAGAGTTTTGTTTATTTTTATAAACTTGTAAAACTGTTAAATTTCTAATAAAAATAGCTATAAAAAAAATAAAAATCGTGCTTTAGAAATAATGCTCAAAGTTTTGGCAATTTAATTGCATTAAAATCATCACTTGTATTAAAAATTTGCACTTTAGAAACAGTGTCCCCAATTCAACAATTGGATTCCAGTGAATTTGCATTAATGAAACGCATGTTATAACAGGATGATCTGTAAATGATTTGGATGAAAATGCCGGTGGTCTCATTAGTAAGTTTCTAGACGACAAGAATATTGATGGAGTTGTGGTTAGTGAGGAAGGTAATCAAAGGATATAGAGCTGAAAATGTGTTGCTGGAAAAGCACAGCAGGTCAGGCAGCATCCAAGGAACAGGAGAATCAATGTTTCGGGCATAAGCCCTTCCTCAAACGTCGATTCTCCTGTTCCTTGGATGCTGCCTGACCTGCTGCGCTTTTCCAGCAACACATTTTCAGCTCTGATCTCCAGCATCTGCAGACCTCACTTTCTTCTTTCTAATCAAAGGATATAACAGAATATAGATCAGTTGGAAAGTTGGCAGATGGAGTTTAATCTGGACAAGTTCAAGGTAATAAAAGAGGAAAATATGTAATAAATGGCAGGACCTTTAGGAGCATTGACATACTGAAGGATCTTGGGGGTACAAGCCCATAGCTCCCTGAAAGTAGCAACACAAGTGGGTAAGGTGGTAAAGAAGATATACAGCATGCTTGCCTTCATAAATTGGGGCATTGAGTATAAAAGTTGGCAAGCTCTGTTGCAGTTGTATAAGATTTTAATTAAGCCACTTTTGGAGTATTGTGTGCAGTTCTGAAAACATCACTTTTTGCACAGTGACTGACTCAGTCATTTTTGCTCAGTGTGTTCGGCATTCCATGCATATATGGACATAGTGAAGCATGGGGACAAATTTTAATTATATAGAGCACAAGGCAGCTCATTACCATTATCCAAATTTAGCAAATGTTTCTGTATTTTGATTTTGAGCTGCACTGTGTGGGCATGCTTCCTGGAGTGTCCAAAGAATACAAATTTGGATCCTTCATTAAGAAACATTTTGCATTTTGTCAAAAAACCAAGGAAATATGGATAGTGGAAATCAGAAACAAAAAGTGCTGGAAAAACTCAGCAGGTCTGGCAGTAGCTGTGGAGAGAAAGCAGATTTAATGTTTCAGAACTTTTTCAGAACTACTTCTGGTGAGCACTGCTTGTAATTTGTTCTGTTTTTAATGAGTCAAAAAGATAATTTGGTGGTCTAATTTGTTTTTAAAAAGACTATTCTAATTTTGCTTTAAGTCCTTCTCTTTACCTTCCTCTTACCTTCTGATGGTTTGCATTACTCTTAATGGGCTTTCCATTTAATATTCAATTGGCTATATAGTATCCCTACCCTGAACAGAGAGAACCAGATTCAAACCCCACCTGTTCCAGGAGTGTTCATAACATCTCTGAACATGTTTATTAGGTTAATTAAAAGTAAATGTAAAAACCCATGCCAATTTGATGATGGGAACTTCCAAATATAGAAAAAGAAATGTTCTCATTTTGATTTTGTTCCGCCCTTTTTTCCTAACCTTCCATGAATTGTGTTATTGTTGCACTGCACCTGTTGAGTAGTAATATCTGTTTCGTCAGCTAAATGGATGATTTGATGGCTGGTTTGAAAACAAAGAACTGTGTTCTCCCCAGAAGCCTTCAGAAAAGTGGGCACAGTCAGTGCTGGGGTGCGATATTTTGCCACTGATTCCATTAATAAAATAAAATTAAAAATGAACTGATCCTTTACTTCAAGGCTTTCAGAGAAGGGTAGGCATGGACACTACAGAGGCTCGGATACAGTATTTCTCTCAATAACAACATTTTGATTTAGACTCCTCCCTTGGCTCCGCTCACTTCTTTAATTTCTGTTGTTGTCACACAGCCCACGGTGGGCAGTGTGAATTTGGTTATTGTTTGAATTGGAGATATCTAATTTTTTTTTTCTTAAATGCTGCTTTCCTGAGAAGGAGCATATGGTTTTCGCCAATGCCTTTGAGGCTTTCAAATATAGGTGAGTACCACGGGGGTTTGGGTGTATTATATCCCACACTAACTCTGTTTTGTTTGCTCCTGTTTGTGATTTTTGTTTGTTGTGACAATGTCCCTGATAGACACTATCTGTAATTTGTTCATTGGGTGTTTCGTTTAATTCCTTGTGGGATAATTTTCAAAAAAACAAGAGCTGCATTCTTGGAGTCATATTTCCTGACTTTCTCCCGCTCTTCCACAGATACATCAATGCCGAGTATCCTTGGAGTGGGAGCATGCAGTATCCACCAGTACCCTCAACATTTTTCCCAATAATACAATCTTCATTGAGCCCCCTCCCTTGTATTTTTTTCATTTATTTTGGTTATTGTCACACAGGCCCAGTAAGATGTGTTTGCAGTTAAAGGATTGGGTGTTTGGTTCAATTGGTGATGGATTTCAAAAGTGGATTAAAAAGACCTGCATTCTTGGGGTTGTAATTCCTGGCTGCATGCCTTTCTTCTACAGTTATATTGTGCATGGGTGTCTTTTGGTGCCCTTGATAGTATTAGAGAGAGGTGGGCACCATGGGGAGCGGAGCGTATTATTTTCCCCCCTCGAGTACTATTTTGATATTGTTCCTTCCCTTGTTTGCCCCACTTCTTTTTGGCTATTGTTACACTGCCCCTGGTGGCCAGCATTAGTAATTAGGTGATTGGGTGCTTTGTTTAATTGGTGGTGGGCTGCTAAAAGAAACGAGCTATTCGTAATTCCCAACTGCCTGTCTCTCTTCCACGTTTACATACATACCCAGGTGTACTTGGAGAGGGAGTACATATATCCATTGAGGTGTACTTGGAGAAGGAGTACGTATATCCACTGAGGTGTACTTGGAGAGGGAGTACGTATATCCACTGGTACCCTCAAAGCTTTGAGAGAGAGGTGGGCACCGTTGAATTGATGTGCATTACTTCTCCTTCAAAGACTATAATTATTTAGTCCCCTCCATTGTTCTCTGGTGGACAGTTCTTGTTATTTGATATCGGCTGATTTGATCATTGGATTTTTTTTGAAACAAAAAGAAGAGCTGAGTTATGGTGTAGTGGTACCCTTACCATTATAGATGGTATCCTTGCCTCTGGCTTCCAGTCTCACTGAGGAAAGAGAAGAGAAATGTTGTATTTGAGCATAATATAGTTAGGGGGATAGATACTGTTCTCTGTGACCAGAATCGAGAATCCTGAAGGTTGTGTTGCCTACCTGGTGCTCAGGCTCAGGATATCTCATCTAGGCTGCAGAGGAACTTGGAGTGGGAGAGTAAAGATCCAGTGGTCGTGCTCCACATAGGTACCAATGACATATATAAGACTAGGACAGAGGTTCTGCTAAGAGAGTATGAACAGCCAGGAGCTAAATTAAATTAAAAAGCAGAACCAAAAAGTTAATAAATTCTGGATTATTGCCTGAGCCACAAGCTAATTGGCACAGGGCCCATAAGAGTAAGCAGGTAAGTTTGTGGATCAAAAATTGGTGTGGGAGGAATGGGTTTGAATTCATGGAACATTGGCACCAGTTCTGGGGGAGACGGGACATGTTCAGTTGGGACAGCCTCCATTTGAACTGTGCTGGGACCAGAGTCATGGTGAATCACATAACTAGGGATGTAGACAGGGCTTTAAACTAAATGAGGGAAGGGTTCAGTTATAGGGGAAATTAGAAAACCCAAACTAAAAGAGGTGATAAGAGTGCAAAGCTCAGGATTTTAATAACTTTAAAATCTCCAACACAGACACAAACAGGACAGAGTGTATAGAAAGGGTAAGCAATCAAAGATCAGGTACACTGAACAAACGAATGACAATGAGAAGAGGGACAGTTAATATAGGACTGAAGGTGTTAAATCTGAATGCATGCAGCATAAGGAATAAGGTGAATGAGCTTGTGGTGCAAATCGAAATTGGCAGGTATGACGTGGTGGGCATCATAGAGAGGTTGCTGCACGTGGATCAGGATTGGGACCTGAATATTCACAGATGTACAGGTGGGCAGAGGGGGTGGGGTTGCTCTATTAGTAAGAAATGAAATTCAATCATTAGTAAGAAACGAAGCAGGGTCCGATGGTGTTGAATCTGTGTGAGTAGAATTGAGGAACCACAAAGTTACAGTGATCATGGGGGACTGTAATTTGCAGGCGGACTGAGAAAATCAGGTTGGTAGTGGTTCACAAGAAAAGGAATTTGTGGAATGTCTACGTGATAGCTTTTTGGAGCAGCTTGTGGTGGAGCCCAGTAGGGAGCAGGGCTGTACCGGATTTAATGTTGTGCAATGAAGCAGACTTGATAAGGGAGCTTTAGGTGAAGGAACTCTTCGGAAGCAGTAACGGTAACATGATCAAATTTACATTGTAATTTGAGAGAGAGAAGATAGAATCAGAGGTAATAGTATTTCAGCTGAATAAAGGCAACTACAGAGGCATGAAGGAGGAGCTGGGTAGAATTGACTGGGAGTGGAGCCTGGCAGGAAAGACAGTGGAACAGCAATGGCAGGAGTTTCTGGGAGTAATTCAGGAGGCACAGCAGAGATTAATCCTGAGGGAAAAGAAGCATGGTACAGGGAGGATGAGGCAACCATGGCAGATAAAGGAAGTCAGGGATAACATAAAAGCAAAAGAGAAAGCATATAATGTGGTGAAGAACAATGGGAAGCCAGAGGATTGGTAAGCTTGCAAAGACGAACAGAGAGCAACAAAAAGAGAAATAAGAAGGGAGAAGATTAAATATAAGGGTACATGAGCCAGTAACATAAAAAGAAGGCTATAAGAGTTTTTTTTGATATATAAAGGGCAAGTGAGGCAAAAGTAGACATTGGGCTGCTGGAAAATGCTGCAGAAGAGATAGTAATGGGGATCAAAGAGATGGCTGAGGAACTGGATAATTACTTCATGTCAGTCTTCACAGTGGAAGGCACAAGTAGTATCCCAAAAAATCAAGAGAGTGAGGGGGCAGAGCTGAGTATGGTGGCAATCACCAAGGAGAATGTGCTAGAAAAACTGAATGACCTGAAGGTGGATAAATCACCTGGACCAGATGGATTACACCCCAGAGTTCTAAGGGAGATAGCTGAAGAGATAGTGGAGGCGTTTGTCGTAATCTTTCAGGAATCACTAAAATCAGGGAGGGTTGCGGAGGACTAGAAAATCGCTAACGTAACACCCATGTCTAAAAAGTGAGTAAGGCAGAAGACAGAAAATTACAGACCAATTAGCATAACCTCTGTTCTGGGTAAGATCCTGGCATCCATTGTAAAGGATGAGATTTCTGAATACTTGTAAGTGTATGGTAAAATAGGGCAGTCAGCATGGGTTCATCAAGGGTAGGTCATGCCTGACAAATCTGCTAGAATTCTTTGAGGAAATTACAAACAGATTAAACCAAGGAGAGCAAATGGATGTTATCTACCTGGACTTCAAAAAGGCCTTCGACAGGTGCCACATAGAAGGCTACTTAGTAAGATACGGGCCATGGTGTTGGAGCAAAGATGCCAGCATGGATAGAAAGCGGAGAGTCGGAAAAAAAAGGTCCTTCTCGGGGTGGCAGCCGGTGACAAATGATGTTCCATAAGGCTCAGTGTTGGGACCACAACTTTTCATTTTATACATCAATGATCTAGATGAAGGAACTGAGGGTATTCTGGCTAAGTTTGCAGATGATAGATAGGTAGAGGGACAGGTAGCACTGAGGAGGCGGGGATGCTGCAGAAGGATTTGGATTGGTTAAGAGAGTGGGCAAAGAAGTGGCAGATGGAGTACAATGTGGGAAAATGTGAGGTTATGCAACTTTAGAAGATTAGAATCCTTACAGTGTAGAAACAGGCCCTTTGGCCCAAGTCCACACCAACTCTCCAGAGAATATTCCCCCCAGACACATTAATCTATCCTGTATCTACCCCTGACTAATGCACCTAACCTTCACATCCCTGAACACCAGGGGCATTTTAGCTTGGCTAATTCACCTAAGCTGCACACCTTTGGATTGGGGGCGGAAACCAGAGCATCTGGAGGAAACCCACGCAGACACGGGGAGAATGTGCAAACTCCACACAGTCACTCAAGGTTTGCATTGAATCTGGGTGCCTGGCACTGTAAGGCAGCAGTGCTAAGCATTGAGCCACTGTGCCACCCACTATTTCTAGTTCAAGACTTGTTACTGTTAGTGATTTTTGGTCACCTATAATAAACATGTTTGCAAACAAAACACATTTGAAACCAGTGAAGCTTAAAACTTTATTTATGTCACATTCTCCTCACTAAAATAACAAAGTCTGTTTCAGAAGAAAATCAAAGCAATACAGATGCTGGAAGTCAGAAACAAAAACAAAAATTGCTGGAAAAACCCAGCAGGTTTGGCAGCATCTGTGGAGAAAAAGCAGAGTTAACATGTTGGGTTCCAGCGTCTCTTTTTTAGAAGTGTGCTTCACCTCTTCAGGGGTGAAAGTCAGGGACAAAGTTAGGGTTTAAAAAGGATAGAATTTAATGGATACAGAATCAGGCTTTTTAATTTTGTCCTACATTCCCATCTCTTTGAGCAAACATATTCCTCCATCATAATCATCATCATCATCACTACTACCAGCTGGATCTCTAAGAATAGAAGCATACATAATTTCTAAATGGGGAGAAAATTCAGGAGTCTGAAGTGAAAGGAAACTTGGGAGTTCTCATCCAGGATTCTCTCAAGGTAAACTTGCAGGTTGAGTCAGTATTAGGAAGCTGAAACTTTATTGCTGGAACAGCACAGCAGGTCAGGCAGCATCTAGGGAACAGAAGATTCGACGTTTCGGGCACATGCCCTTCTTCAGGAATGAGCAGAGAGTGTTCAGCAGGAGAAGATAAAAGGTAGGGAGGAGGGGCGTTGGAAATGTGATAGGTGGAAAGAGGTCAAGGTGAGGGTGATAGGTCGGAGTAGGGTGGAGGCGGAGAGGTCAAGAAGAAGACTGCAGGTCAGGAAGGCGGTGCCGGGCTGGAGGGATTCGGCTGAGACAAGGTGGGGGGAGGGGGGATGAAGAAACTGGTGAAGTCCAAGTTCATCCCCTGTGGTTGGAAGGTTCCCAGTCGGAAGATAAGACGCTCCTCCTCCGACCGTCGCGTTGTTGTGGTTTGGCGGTGGATGAGTCCAATGACCTGCATATCCTCGGTGGAGTGGGAGGGGGAGTTGAAATGCTGTGCTACAGGGTGATTGGGTTGTTTCGTCCGGGTGGCCCAGAGGTGCTCTCTGAATCGCTCCGCAAGTAGGCGGCCTGTCTCCCCAATATAGAGGAGGCCACACCGGCTGCAGCGGATGCAGTAGATAATGTGGGTGGAGGTGCAGGTGAATCTGTGGCGGATATGGAAGTTTCCTTTGGGGCCTTGGAGAGAAGTGAGGGGGGAGGTGTGGGCGCAAGTGTTGCACCTCCTGCGGTTGCAAGGGAAGGTGCCGGGAGTGGAGGTTGGGTTGGTGGGGGGTATGGATCTGACAAGGGAGTCGCGGAGGGAGTGGTCTCTACGGAAAGCTGATAGAGGAGGGGAGGGAAATATATCCTTGGTGGTGGGGTCCGTTTGGAGGTGGCGGAAGTGACGGCGGATGATGCGCTGTACATGGAGATTGGTGGGGTGGTAGGTGAGGACCAGTGGGGTTCTGTCCTGGTGGCGGTTGGAGGGGCGGGGCTCAAGGGCGGAGGAGCGGGAAGTGGAGGAGATGCGGTGGAGGGCATCGTCGATCACGTCGGGGGGGAATTTGCGGTCCTTGAAGAAGGAGGCCGTCTGTGTTGTGCGTATTTTGAACTGGTCCTCCTGGGAGCAGATGCGGCGGAGACGAAGGAATTGGGAGAATGGCATGGCGTTTTTACAGGGGGCGGGGTGGGAGGAGGTGTAGTCCAGGTAGCTGTGGGAGTCGGTCGGTTTGTAGTCGATGTCCGTGTTGATTCGGTCGTCTGAGATAGAAACAGAAAGGTCTAGGAAGGGGAGGGAGGAGTCCGAGACTGTCCAGGTGAATTTGAGGTCGGGGTGGAAGGTGTTAGTGTAGTGGATGAACTGTTCAACCTCCTCGTGGGAGCACGAGGTAGCGCCGATACAGCCATCAATGTAGCGGAGGAAAAGATGGGGGGTGGGGCCAGTGTAGTTGCGGAAGATGGATTGTTCCACATATCCTACGAAGAGGCAGGCATAGCTGGGGCCCATGCGGGTGCCCATGGCTACTCCTTTTGTTTGGAGAAAGTGGGAGGATTGAAAAGAAAAGTTGTTCAGGGTGAGGACCAGTTCAGTCAGTCGAAGGAGGGTGTCGGTGGAAGGGTACTGGGTGGTACGGCAGGAAAGGAAGAAGCGGAGTGCTTTGAGTCCTTCGTGATGGGGGATGGAGGTGTACAGGGACTGGATGTCCATGGTGAAGATGAGGCGTTGGGGACCGGGGAAGCGGAAATCCTGGAGGAGGTGGAGGGCGTGGGTGGTGTCACGGACGTAGGTGGGGAGTTCTTGGACTAATGGGGACAGGACCGTGTCGAGGTAGGAGGAGATGAGTTCGGTGGGGCAGGAGCAGGCTGAGACGATGGGTCGTCCGGGGCAGTCAGGTTTGTGGATTTTGGGGCCTGGAGGAGGTGGAGGGCGTGGGTGGTGTCACGGACGTAGGTGGGGAGTTCCCCGGTCCCCAACGCCTCATCTTCACCATGGACATCCAGTCCCTGTACACCTCCATCCCCCATCACGAAGGACTCAAAGCACTCCGCTTCTTCCTTTCCCGCCGTACCACCCAGTACCCTTCCACCGACACCCTCCTTCGACTGACTGAACTGGTCCTCACCCTGAACAACTTTTCTTTCCAATCCTCCCACTTTCTCCAAACAAAAGGAGTAGCCATGGGCACCCGCATGGGCCCCAGCTATGCCTGCCTCTTCGTAGGGTATGTGGAACAATCCATCTTCCGCAACTACACTGGCCCCACCCCCCATCTTTTCCTCCGCTACATTGATGACTGTATCGGCGCTACCTCGTGCTCCCACGAGGAGGTTGAACAGTTCATCCACTACACTAACACCTTCCACCCCGACCTCAAATTCACCTGGACAGTCTCGGACTCCTCCCTCCCCTTCCTAGACCTTTCTGTTTCTATCTCAGACGACCGAATCAACACAGACATCTACTACAAACCGACCGACTCCCACAGCTACCTGGACTACACCTCCTCCCACCCCGCCCCCTGTAAAAACGCCATCCCATTCTCCCAATTCCTTCGTCTCCGCCGCATCTGCTCCCAGGAGGACCAGTTCAAAATACGCACAACACAGACGGCCTCCTTCTTCAAGGACCGCAATTTCCCCCCCGACGTGATCGACGATGCCCTCCACCGCATCTCCTCCACTTCCCGCTCCTCCGCCCTTGAGCCCCGCCCCTCCAACCGCCACCAGGACAGAACCCCACTGGTCCTCACCTACCACCCCACCAATCTCCATGTACAGCGCATCATCCGCCGTCACTTCCGCCACCTCCAAACGGACCCCACCACCAAGGATATATTTCCCTCCCCTCCTCTATCAGCTTTCCGTAGAGACCACTCCCTCCGCGACTCCCTTGTCAGATCCATACCCCCCACCAACCCAACCTCCACTCCCGGCACCTTCCCTTGCAACCGCAGGAGGTGCAACACTTGCGCCCACACCTCCCCCCTCACTTCTCTCCAAGGCCCCAAAGGAAACTTCCATATCTGCCACAGATTCACCTGCACCTCCACCCACATTATCTACTGCATCCGCTGCAGCCGGTGTGGCCTCCTCTATATTGGGGAGACAGGCCGCCTACTTGCGGAGCGATTCAGAGAGCACCTCTGGGCCACCCGGACGAAACAACCCAATCACCCTGTAGCACAGCATTTCAACTCCCCCTCCCACTCCACCGAGGATATGCAGGTCATTGGACTCATCCACCGCCAAACCACAACAACGCGACGGTCGGAGGAGGAGCGTCTTATCTTCCGACTGGGAACCCTCCAACCACAGGGGATGAACTTGGACTTCACCAGTTTCTTCATCCCCCCTCCCCCCACCTTGTCTCAGCCGAATCCCTCCAGCCCGGCACCGCCTTCCTGACCTGCAGTCTTCTTCTTGACCTCTCCGCCTCCACCCTACTCCGACCTATCACCCTCACCTTGACCTCTTTCCACCTATCACATTTCCAACGCCCCTCCTCCAAGTCCCTCCTCCCTACCTTTTATCTTCTCCTGCTGAACACTCTCTGCTCATTCCTGAAGAAGGGCATGTGCCCGAAACGTTGAATCTTCTGTTCCCTAGATGCTGCCTGACCTGCTGTGCTGTTCCAGCAATAAAGTTTCAGCTTTGATCTCCAGCTGACCTCACTTTCTCCTCAGTATTAGGAAGGCAAATGCAAAGGTTGCATTTATTTTGAGAGGACTTGAATATAAAAGCAGGGATGTATTTCTGAGGCTCTATCAGACCACATTTGGCGTATTGTGCGCAGTTTTGGGCCCAATATCTCAGGAAGGATTAGATTAGATTAGATTGGATTAGATTAGATTAGATTACTTACAGTGTGGAAACAGGCCCTTCGTCCCAACAAGTCCTCACCGACCTGCCGAAGTAAAACCCACCCATACCCCTCCATTTACCCCTTCACCTAACACTACGGGCAATTTAGCATGGCCTATTCACCTGACCTGCACATTTTTGGACAATGGGAGGAAACTGGAGCACCCAGAGGAAACCCACGCAGACACGGGGAGAACGTGCAAACTCCACACAGTCAGTCACCTGAGAATGTACTGGCCCTGGAGTGTGTTCAGAGGAGATTTGCCAAAATGGTCCCAGGAATGAACAGCTTAACATATGAGGAACATTTGATGACTCTGCGTTTATTGGACTTGAGGAGGATGGAAGGGATCTAACTGAAACTTACAGAATACTGAATGGCCTGGATGTTGGGAAGATGTTTCCATTGGTAGGAGAGCTTAGGACCTGAGCGCACAGCCTTAGAGTAAAGGGAAGATCTTTTAGAACAGAGTTAAGGAGAAACCTCATCAGTCAGAGAGTGGTGCGTCTATGGAATTCACTGCCACAGAAGGCTGTGGAGGCCAGGTCATTGAGTATATTTGGAGATAGATAGGTTGTTGATTGTCAAGGGGATCAAGGGTTATGGGGAGAAAACGGGAGAACGGAGTTGAGAAACTTATCAGCCATGATTGAGTGGTGGAGCAGACTCGATGGACTGAATGGCCTAATGTTTGCTCCCATATCTTATGGGATATATATAACCATATGGTCATAACCATATCTTATGATTAGATTAGATTAGATTCCCTACAGTGTGGAAACAGACCCTTCGGCCCAATCAGTCCACACCGACCCTCCGAAGAGTAACCCACCCTGACCCATCTCCCTCATGCACCTAGCACTACGGGCAACTTAGCATGGCCAATTCACCTATGGCCAATTCCTATTGTCTGTGTGCAAACTCCACACAGACAGTCACCCGAGGCTGGAATCAAACCTGGGAGCCTGGTGCTGTGAGGCAGCAGTGCTAACCACTGAGCCACTGTGCCGCCCTTTGGTCTTAGTGAGTCTAAACAGGGCGACTTCAAAAAGAAATGAGCTAGTTTCTTCCCCAGTGAGGTGTTGGCTTTTGGTTAGGGCAAAGATTGTGGAGAACATGGTATAAACTGGTGTTTGTGTGAAACAATGGATTTATGGTAAACCCATGTAAATCTCTGAATGTCTTTTGCTGCCTATTTCAATATATGGATATCAGTCTTTTAAATAAATTATTTATGTTATTTATAAGTTAGAATAGAAGAATCCAATCATAGAATTGCAAGAGTGCAAAAGGTGCCCATTGAATCCACATTGACCTTCCAAAGAGCATCCCACCTAGACCCAACCCCTCACCCTATCTCCATAACCCTGCATTTCTCATTACTAATCCACCTAATCAATACATCCCTGGACACTACGGGGCAATTTAGCATCATCAATGATGTAACCTTCACATCTTTGGAATGTGGGAAGAACCAGAGAACATGGTGGTAACCCACACATACATGTGGGTGGGCAGAACATGCAAACTCCAAAGTCACCCAAGGCTGGAATTGAACCCAGGTCCCTGGTACGGTGAGGATAGCAGTATTATCCACTGTCCCACCGTGCCGCCCAAAATTCTAAAAATATGAGAGTTCAACACCAACCCCTGTGGCACACGTTACAGCTTGCCAATCTAAACATTTGATGCTTCCTGTCAGCCAGCCAATCTACTATCCTTCTACATTATGAGGTTTTATTTTCTGCTATAACCTTTGATGTGGTATCTTATTAATTTACTTAATAATATACAGCACATCCACTGGTTTCTATTACTTTGAATGCAAAGAACTCTAAGACATTGGTAAAACATGATTTCCTTTTCAAAAACCACGTTGACTCAGCACTTTTACTTTGAACTTATCCAAGTCCCTTACCCTATGGCAGATGTTAAGATAACTGGCCTGTAATTTCCCGCTTTCTGTATCCCTTCCTATTTAAACAAAGGAGCTACATTAGCTACCTTACAATCAAATAGATTTGTACACTAATCAACAGAGTTTCGGAAAATTGAAACCAATGCATTAACCACCTTACTAGTAACTGAATTTATGATCTTCAGTTACAAAATTCAGTTAATTCCTCCACCCTGCAGCCCTAACTCTCATCCCCAGACAAGCTGAAATAACCTAAAATCCTTACAACCCTGCCACCTGCTGCTAGCCTGACACCAACACCACACTCCACCTGGATCCGAGGCCACGGACCTGACCTGATGTTGTCCATTACCCTAACTGGGTCAACACTAACGCACACAATGATTATACCCCGTGCAGTTTACATCTTTATTTAATGCTCCTTCAGTTTAACACGAGAGCATAAAACTGTCAGGTTTCAAACAAAGTTTCCTCAGGCTGACTACTAAGACTTAGGTATTATCCACACTGGTGTGGGAAAGCTGGCCAGGCTTCCATCACTCAGCTGGTCTGTCCTTCTCTGAACTCTGAGCTAAGGCTCATGTTTCTGTGATGGTTGTTCCTTCATTTCATTGCCAATGTTCTTCAAAGCACTTATTTTTACATATTTTCTCTTGAAACTTCCAGCAAGTTTAAATCCTGCTCAGAACTTACTTTAAGATAGTCCATCCAAGCATTGTTATATTCCTTAACCTCTGCCACTTCAAAGACCAAGGATAGCAGCTGCATGGAAGAAGCACTCGTCGCATGATCCTCTCAAATCATCCTGGCTTGAATGAATGGCTTCTCACTGTGGGATATACAGGGCAGCCTGGATTATCTGAACGACACAGGTGGGGAGTATTTTGTTCAGATTATCAAATGTTCAGATAATACAGTTTACCCAAGCATTGGGACCTTGAGTTCTTGTTCAGATAACTGACGTTCGAATAATCGAGGTTGCCCTGCATTTTTTCTTTTCATCATTTCTGACACTCCCCTTTATTTCTTTTTCTTTTTTATTAAGATTTTGCCCCACACTACCGCCTAACAGCAGAAGTGCTTATTTTTCCCCCGCACCCATGTCACGTGTGTGCAGGTGTAGGACACAGTGAAGAACAACAAGTGCATAAATCTATTTTTATATTCCACCAAAAGGAAGACAGCAAACACCAAAGTGGTAAGTAGTGCCTTTCTCAACAAAGGGCAATGCTGTGTGATCAAAAAAGTGGGTTGCCCTGTATTTGCTGCCAACATCGTCTTTAGGTGTAAAGGGCTCAAGGGCCTGCTTGGTCTACTGTGGTAGAGAAAAGCCAGTGACTGGTCCAGCTAGGGGGCGAGCCACTTGTACTGAACAACAAGTTCATGAGACATTGTTACAGAATCTACTTGAAGATCCTGGATATTAGTTCTTACTCCTTCAAGATCCTAAGATGTCTGCCACTAAGTCCACATCACATCATCACAGTGGGTGGTACTTAAAGCATTAGTATTAATTCTTTCAGGCCTTTACACGCTTGCACAAAATTGGTCATGTCAAAGCACCTTACAATTGATGAAATAATTTTGAAGTGGTTGTTATTGGGTTAAAATCCTGGCATTGTTTCCTTTATAATACTATGTACCACACCACAAGGACTGCAGTGGTTCAAGTAGCAGCTCACATTACTTCCTCATTCTCTTAGCAACAGATAATAAAGGTTGGCCTTGATAGTGATAGCAACAGTCCATAAAAGAAGACAAAGTGAAATATCTTCAAACTGACTTTGTGTTATATTTTCTTGTTCTCAAAAGTTAGAAATAGTAACACTTTGGATTGATAATGCTGTTTCATCAAATTTACCTCTTTCAGATCCCCATATGGAAGGTGGACTGATAGATGATAGTCATTGTTACTGAACCCATTACTGCAGTGGGGCTGCATGGTGGCTCAGTGCTTAGCACTGCTCACAGTACCAGGCTTCCAAGTTTGATTCCAGCCTCGGGCGACTATCTGTATAGATTTTGCACATTCTCCCCATGCCTGCGTGGGTTTCCTCCGGGTGGTCCAGTTTCCTCCCAAGTCCAAAGATGTGCAGGTCAGGTGAATTGGCCATGTTAAATTGCCCATAGTATTAGGTGCATTAGTCAGAGGGGGGTGGGTTACTCTTCAGAGGGTCGGTGTGGACTGGTTGGGCCGAAGGGCCTCTTTCCACACTATACGGAATCTAATCTAAAAAAAACAATGCGTTACAACCAGACCCTGGGCGAGTTTCCCCAATTCATTATGGTTCCAGACAGGATAACGGATACTGTTAAACTCCAAGTTGAGGAGCGATAAACTCAATCCCCTTCTTTATTAATCCATCTCCATTAGTTGGAACATGTTTAATTTAAAAATGATCCCTTTCCTTCAACATACTGTTTTCCCAGACCTAAATCAACCTGTGATTTAAAGAAGCCCATTTAACCAGGCTTTGTTGAATTAACAGAATGAGATTGCCAATTACTAAATCAAAAAGAATTAGTAACAGCAAATTAAAATTAAAGTTGAGTATATAAAAACCTGAAAGCATTAAAAACAGATATACAAATCAGCCTCTGAATTGTTCGTGAAGAACAAGTAGTTGGAAGTTGAGACTCCTGCAGTGGAGATAACCTGGTAGCATTGATATTTACAACCGAACAGATGATTTTTGAGATTCTTGATTTTTTAGGTTAATTGAAGTTTTTCCTCCTGATTTGTGGCACTCAGAGTTACAGAGGGTCTTTATCTGCAATGCAACTGGTGACAAGGGGATAGTTCTTTGACTGTGACCTTCACTCGAACTCAACCTGGTAGAGATGAGATCTTTAGTCTCACCAATCCATTCCAGACAAGTTGAAATTGGCTTTTTAAAATAATAATACTGCAAATGCTGGAAATATTAAACAGAAAATGCTGGAGAAATTCAGCAGGCTGGCACCATCTGTGGAAGGGAAATCGTTAATGTTTCAGGTCTGATAAACAGGTCTTCAGAATACCTGTTTCTGTATATTCTTCAAAAGAATAAACATCAAATGTATATGTTTTTTGGGGCATAATCCACAGGGATGGTTTGCTGTTGAGCAGGGAGTTAGCAGTCCATCATTATTTTTGGAGTGACAAAAGATCATGGTCACAAAACACAGAAATTCCTGGAAAAATTCAGCAGCTCTGCCAGCGTCTGTGGAGAGAATGTAGAGTTAATGATTCCAGTGCAGTGACCCTTCTTCAGAACAGAAGAGATCTCGGTTGTCTGTTTGAAGTTCATTTGCCACCTTTAGGTATTATATCCCATCAGTCCCACACAAAATGTTTCAACCTGTAGTCATTGTTTCTGTAGCAGTTGTCTTGGAGTTCAGGGGTAAAAATTACTGTAATACTTTGGGTTCTGATCTTTCTTCATAATGAGTGAACATATCAATTAACAATAGTTTCTAGTCCTTTTGGAATATGGAGTATATATCACCAACTTAACTACGTCTCCACGATCCATATGCACATGGTACCAGCTCCTTGAGAGTATGGTGCTGGAATAGCACAGCAGGCCAGGCAGCATCCAAGGAGCAGGAGATGGGCTTATGCCCGAAAAATCAATTTTCCTGCTCCCCTCGGATGCTGCCTGACTTGCTGTGCTTTGCCAGCACCACAATCACGATTGCAAAACTGATTATTAAAAGTTTTGAAATGTTCCTTGGTACCACATTCTGTTACATGTTAATAATGCACTTAAGGTTTAACACTCCACCACTGTAAGTTGCACATTGTTATTACATTAATACATGTGGAAATCAAACTATCAATTAACAAATTTTCTGTCAGAAACAGAGGTGATTCATCGAATAGGTGCAAAGCATTTCCCTGGCACAACCAGCAAAATGTGTACATATCACCTTTGACACTGATAACGTCTCATTAAGAAATTATATTGAATGCAAAATATATGAAAGGCAAGCCAGAGGATGATAGCTGCGTAGGTGCTTAGGGTTAGCTCCACCTGGTGGTTGTGTTGGACTATAACGCATCTTTGAGAATGATACAAGGTGTCATTATTTGGCGAACTTCATTTTGTTATCACCTTTTAATTGCATAAATATTATTCCTAAGAAATTGACATGTGCGCTTAATTCCGATCAATAAATCCAGTTGAAATCATAAATTTGCTCACATTCTCCTCCGAGCAATCATTCTAACGATTCTGTGAACGATTTGTTAACAAGTTTGTTGAAACAGGAGTATCTGAGATGGCTTCTATTTCATGAATATATCGTTTGAATAGATGTACTTCTCTTGACCTGTTTCACTTCCTGGATGAGGTGGGATATGGGGAACTGACATTGCTCCTCCAATCCCCAGTGGAGTTGCCAATGTTTTTTAAGAGTCGGAGTCTTTTCATCTGAAATGTTAGAAAAAAACAAATCAGAAATGGATTAACCATGTGGTTCTGAATAAAATCATGTTAAGGAATTGTACCAAATTAAAATCACTGTACAGGATCAATGCCGGTGTTATACTGGGGTGCACAAAGTTAAAAATCACACAACACCAGGTTATAGTCCAACAGGTTTAATTGGAAGCACTAGCTTTCGGAGCGCCGCTCCTTCATCAGGTGGTTGTGGAGGACACAATTGTAAAGCACAGAATTTATAGCAAAAATTTACAGTGTGATGTAATTGAAATTATACATTGAATAACACCTTAAATGTTTGTTGAGGCTTTCATCTGTTAGAATACTATGATAGTTTCACTTCTTTCATGTGTAAATCACAAAACGTGTTTTTTTAAAGTTGCATTCTCAGGTTAACTGAAACAATTGAAGTTAGCTAGACAATATGTTGAAGGTGTTTGCTCCCTGTGTTCTCTGGCTTTGCCATAATGTTTAGACTGATTGTAAACTAAAAAGTGAGATAACAGAGTCTTACATGAATTCATGCAGTTTTTGAGCAAAGTACAATGTAACTCTGCAAGTCCAAATTCACCCCACAAACATATATATCTATGTGTGCATGTGGGTCTTTGTGTGTGTGTGTGTGTCTGTCTGTCTGGGTTGGGGGGTTGTGAGGGAGAGAGTGAGAGTGCATATGTGTGTGTATGTGAGTGTAGAGTGTCTTAAGTCTGTGAGGGGATGCATGTGTGAGTGTGGGAGTGTGTGTGTCTGTTGGAGTGTGTGAGTGTCTGTGTGCATGTCTGTGTACGTGTGTATGTGTGTGTATATGAGTGCCTGTGTGTGTATGTCGGAGTGTCTGTGTGTGTGTATAGTGCAATAGTGGTCACCTGTCGTGTGACATGAACCCAAGGTCCCGGTTGAGGCCCACCCTATGGGTATAGAACTTAGCTATCAGCCTCTGCTCGGCCACCTTTCACTGCTGCCTGTCCCGAAGTCCACCTTGGAGGATAGCCACTCGAAGGTCCGAGGTCGAATGTCCTGGACCGCTGAAGTATACCCAGTTCTGTCACCTGGAAGTACTCAGGGATGCCCTCATAAGAACGAGGTACGATGCTCAACTCATCGACCGCCAGTTCCGACGTGCCACAGCAAGGAACTGTAATGACCTCCTCAGGAGACAGACATGTGCTGCAACTGACAGAGTACCCTTCAATGTTCAGTACTTCACAGGAGCTGAAAACTACACCATGTTCTTCGTGACCTGCAACACATTGTCAATGAGGATGAGCACCTCGCCAAAACCTTCCCCACACCTCCACTGCTCGTCTTTAAACAACCACCAATCCTCAAACAGATCATTGTTCATAGCAAGCTGCCCGGCTTTCAGGACAATTCCATACAACCCTTCATGGTAGGCACTGCCAGACGTGTCAGAGTATGGACATGGATACCACCATTACATGTGGGGACACCTCCTACCATGTACGTGGCAGGTACTCATGTGACTCAGCCAACATTGTCTATCTTAAACTTTGCAGGCAAGGAAGCCCTGAGGCCAGGTACATTGGGGAAACCGAGCAAAGGCTACGACAACGGATGAATGGGCACCGCACAACAATCAACAGACAGGAGGGTTCCCTCCCAGTTGGGGAACACCAGCGGTCCAGGACATTCGACCTCGGACCTTTGGGTGATCATCCGCCAAGGCAGACTTTGGGACAGGCAGCAGTGAAAAGTGGCCGAGCAAAGGCTGATAGCTAAGTTCCGTACCCAAAGGGAAGGCCTCAACTGGGACCTTGGGTTCATGTCACATTACAGGTGACCATCATTGCACTATACACACACACACACACACAGACACTCCTACATACACACACATACACACGGACACACGTACACAGACATGCACACAGACACTCACACACACCCTTACGGGGACACACACTCCCACATGCATCTTCTCAGAGACTTAGACCACTCTACACTCATGCACACACATATATACACTCTCTCTCACAGACACTCACAAACCCCCACCCCAGACACACACACACACACACACTCCTACAGACACACACACTCCCATACTCACACATGCATCCCCTCACATACAAACACACATATACACTCTCTCTCTCTCACTCACAACCCCCCAAACCAGACAGACATACACACACACACACACACACACACAAAGACCCACATGCACACATATACATATACATATACGTTTGTGGGGTTAATTTGGACACGCAGAGTTACATTATACTTTGCTCAAAAACTGCATGAATTTATGTAAGACTCTGTTATCTCACTTTTTAGTTTACAATCAGTCTAAACATTAAGGCAAAGACAGAGAACACAGGGGGCTAACACCTTCAACATATTGTCTAGCTAACACCACTAGTTACAGTTAACCTGAGAATGCAACTTTTTAAAAAAAAGGTTTTGTGATTTACACGTGAAAGAAGTGAAACTATCATAGTATTCTAACAGATGAAAGCCTCAACAAACATTTAAGGTATTATTCAATGTATAATTTGTTACATCACACCGTAAATATTTGCTATAAATTCTGTGTCTGACAATTGTGTCCTCCACAACCACCTGATGAAGGAGCGGTGCTCCGAAAGCTAGTGCTTCCAATTAAACCTGTTGGACTATAACCTGGTATTGCGTGATTTTTAAACCTATAACAGGATCATGGGTTTTACTTTCCGTCCTGTATGGTTAAAGTTTCATTTGCATGAGTCCTTTGTCTGAATCAGTTCCTCCTTTCTGAATGGGGGCGGCTGTGATTGTCACACACTGCAATTTCCTTCTTGTTGCTCTGTATTAAATTCCTCTTCACCAATCTATTTATTTAATCTACTGCCATGTATCCAAGGGAAGTCAAACCACCAAATCATGTCAGAAGTCTGAATTAAACGGAACGAAATTGTGGGAGCACTCAGTTGATTTACGTTTTAATGCGCTTTGTCTCTAATGTATGTCTTCCCCTACTTTAGACAAAAAAAACCCTTTGCTTTTCACCTCATCTATGCTTCCTGTGAACCTTTATAAGATCACCCTTCAACCTCCTACACTCCAGTGACAAAGTTCCAGACTATCCAGCCTCTTCTTATACCTCAAACCGTCCATTGAACCTACCTCCACCACATTTTCAGGGGATGCATTCCAAATCCTTACCACCCTGCATGAAATAATTTTCCTTGCACCACACTGCTTCTTTTACCAAATAATTCTGGTCTCCCTTCTATAGGAAGGACTTTGTGAAACCTGAAAGGGTTCAGAAAAGATTTACAAGTATGTTGCCAGAGTTGGAGGATTTGAGCTATTGGGAGAGGCTGAATAGACTAAGTCTATTTTCTCTGGAGCATCAGAGGCTGAGGGGTGACCATATATATGTTAATAAAATCATCATGGGCATGGATAGGGTAAATAGTCAAGGTCCTTTCCCCAGGGTTGGGGAGTCCAAAACTAGAGAGCATAGGTTTTAGGTAAGAGTGAAAAGATTTAAAAATGGATGTAAGGGGCCACTTTTTCACACAGAGGGTGTTGCATGTATGGAATGAACTGTCAGGGGACGTTGTGTTGGATGTAAAATTATAACATTTAAAAGGCAGCTGGATGGGAATATGAATATGAAGGATTTAGAGAGGTATGGTGAAAGTGAGGACTGCAGATGCTGGAGATCAGAGTCAAGAATGTGGTGCTGGAAAAGCACAGCAGGCCAGGCAGCATGCAAGGAGCAGGAGATGGGCTTATGCCCGGAACGTCGATTTTCCTGCTCCTTGGATGCTGCCTGACATGCTGTACTTTGCCAGCACCACAATCTCGATTGCAAAACAGATTATTAAAAGTTTTAAAATGTTCCTTGGTACCACATTCTGTTACATGTTAATAATGCACTTAAGGTTTAACACTCCACCACTGTAAGTTGCACATTGTTATTACATTAATACATGTGGAAGTCAAACTATCAATTAACAAATTTTCTGTCAGAAACAGAGGTGATTCATCGAATAGGTGCAAAGCATTTCCCTGGCACAAACAGCAAAATGTGTACATATCACCTTTGACACTGATAACGTCTCATTAAGAAATTATATTGAATGCAAAATATATGAAAGGCAAGGCCAGAGGATTATAGCTGCGTAGGTGCTTAGGGTTAGCTCCATCTGGTTGTTGTGTTGGACTATAACGCAGCTTTGAGAATGATACAAGGTGTCATTATTTGACGAACTTCATTTTGTTATCACCTTTTAATTGCATAAATATTATTCCTAAGAAATTGACATGTGCGCTTAATTCCGATCAATAAATCCAGTTGAAATCAAAATTTGCTCACATTCTCCTCCGAGCAATCATTCTAACGATTCTGTGAACAATTTGTTAACAAGTTTGTTGAAACAGAAGTATCTGAGATGGCTTCTATTTCATGAATATATCATTTGAATAGATGTACTTCTCTTGACCTGTTTCACTTCCTGGATGAGGTGGGATATGGGGAACTGACATTGCTCCTCCCATCCCCAGTGGAGTTGCCAATGTTTTTTAAGAGGTTTTTATTCCTGATGAAGGGCTTTTGCCCGAAACGTCGATTTTGCCTGTCCTCGGATGCAGCCTGAATTGCTGTGCTCTTCCAGCACCACTGATCTAGAAAATGTTTTTTAAGAGTTGAAGTCTTTTCATCTGAAATGTTAGAAAAAAAACAAATCAGAAATGGATTAACCATGTGGTTCTGAATAAAATCATGTTAAGGAATTGTACCAAATTAAAATCACTGTACAGGATCAATGCCAGTGTTATACTGGTGTGCACAAAGTTAAAAATCACACAACACCAGGTTATAGTCCAACAGGTTTAATTGGAAGCACACTAGCTTTCGGAGCGACACTCCTTCATCAGGTGGTTGTGGAGGACATAATTGTAAGGCACAGAATTTATAGCAAAAAATTTACAGTGTGATGTAACTGAAATTATACATTGAATAATACCTTAAATGTTTGTTGAGGCTTTCATCTGTTAGAATACTATGATAGTTTCACTTCTTTCATGTGTAAAACACAAAACGTGTTTTTTTAAAGTTGCATTCTCAGGTTAACTGAAACAATTGAAGTTAGCTAGACAATATGTTGAAGGTGTTTGCTCCCTGTGTTCTCTGGCTTTGCCATAATGTTTAGACTGATTGTAAACTAAAAAGTGAGATAACAGAGTCTTACATGAATTCATGCAGTTTTTGAGCAAAGTACAATGTAACTCTGCAAGTCCAAATTCACCCCACAAACATATATATCTATGTGTGCATGTGGGTCTTTGTGTGTATGAGTCTGTCTGTCTGGGTTGGGGGGTTGTGAGGGAGAGAGCGAGAGTGTATATGTGTGTGTGTATGTGAGTGTAGAGTGTCTTAAGTCTGTGAAGGGATGCATGTGTGAGTGTGGGAGTGTGTGTGTCTGTTGGAGTATGTGAGTGTCTGTGTACGTGTGTATGTGTGTGTATATGAGTGCCTGTGTGTGTATGTCGGAGTGTCTGTGTGTGTGTATAGTGCAATAGTGGTCACCTGTCGTGTGACATGAACCCAAGGTCCCGGTTGAGGCCTTCCCTATGGGTATAGAACTTAGCTATCAGCCTCTGCTCGGCCACCTTTCACTGCTGCCTGTCCCGAAGTCCGCCTTGGAGGATAGCCACCCGAAGGTCCAAGGTTGAATGTCCTGGACCGCTGAAGTGTACCCCGTTCTGGTACCTGGAAGTACTCAGGGATGCCCTCATAAGAACGAGGTACGATGCTCAACTCATCGACCGCCAGTTCCGACGTGCCACAGCAAGGAACTGTAATGACCTCCTCAGGAGACAGACATGTGCTGCAACTGACAGGGTACCCTTCAATGTTCAGTACTTCCCAGGAGCTGAAAAACTATGCCATGTTCTTCGTGACCTGCAACACATTGTCAATGAGGATGAGCACCTCGCCAAAATCTTCCCCACACCTCCACTGCTCGTCTTTAAACAACCACCAAACCTCAAACAGATCATTGTTCGTAGCAAGCTGCCCGGCTTTCAGGACAATTCCATACAACCCTCATGGTAGGCACTGCCAGACGTGTCAGAGTATGGACATGGATACCACCATTACATGTGGGGACATGTACTCATGTGACTCAGCCAACATTGTCTATCTTATACGTTGCAGGCAAGGATGCCCTGAGCCCTGATACATTGGGGAAACCGAGCAAAGGCTACGACAACGGATGAATGGGCACCGCACAACAATCAACAGATAGGGGTGTTTCCTCCCAGTTGGGGAACACCAGCGGTCCAGGACATTCGATCTCGGACCTTTGGGTGATCATCCGCCAAGGCAGACTTTGAGACAGGCAGCAGTGAAAAGTGACCGATCAAAGGCTGATAGCTAAGTTCCGTACCAAAAGGGAAGGCCTCAACTGAGACCTTGGGTTCATGTCACATTACAGGTGACCATCATTGCACTATACACACACACAGACACTCCTACATACACACACATACACACGGAAACACGTACACAGACATGCACACAGACACTCACACACACCCTTACGGGGACACACACTCCCACACATGCATCTTCTCAGAGACTTAGACCACTCTACACTCATGCACACACATATATACACTCTCTCTCACAGACACTCACAAACCCCCACCCCAGACACACACACACTCCCATACTCACACATGCATCCCCTCACAGACTTAAGATACTCTACACTCACATACAAACACACATATACACACTCTCTCTCTCATTCACAACCCCCCCAACCCAGACAGACATACACACACACATACACACAAAGACCCACATGCACACATATACATATACATATACGTTTGTGGGGTTAATTTGGACACTCAGAGTTACATTATACTTTGCTCAAAAACTGCATGAATTTATGTAAGACTCTGTTATCTCACTTTTTAGTTTACAATCAGTCTAAACATTAAGGCAAAGACAGAGAACACAGGGGGCTAACACCTTCAACATATTGTCTAGCTAACACCAATAGTTACAGTTAACCTGAGAATGCAACTTTTTAAAAAAAAAGGTTTGTGATTTACACGTGAAAGAAGTGAAACTATCATAGTATTCTAACAGATGAAAGCCTCAACAATCATTTAAGGTATTATTCAATGTATATTTTGTTACATCACACCGTAAATATTTGCTATAAATTCTGTGTCTGACAATTGTGTCCTCCACAACCACCTGATGAAGGAGCGGTGCTCCGAAAGCTAGTGCTTCCAATTAAACCTGTTGGACTATAACCTGGTATTGTGTGATTTTTAAACTTATAACAGGATCATGGGTTTTACTTTCCGTCCTGTATGGTTAAAGTTTCATTTGCATGAGTCTTTTGTCTGAATCAGTTCCTCCTTTCTGAATGGGGGTGGCTGTGCTTGTCACACACTGCAATTTCCTTCTTGTTGCTCTGTATTAAATTCCTGTTCACCAATCTATTTATTTAATCTACTGCCATGTATCCAAGGGAAGTCAAACCACCAAATCATGTCAGAAGTCTGAATTGAACAGAACGAAATTGTGGGAGCACTCAGTTGATTTACGTTTTAATGCGCTTTGTCTCTAATGTATGTCTTCCCCTACTTTAGACAAAAAAAACCCTTTGCTTTTCACCTCATCTATGCTTCCTGTGAACCTTTATAAGGTCACCCTTCAACCTCCTACACTCCAGTGACAAAGTTCCAGACTATCCAGCCTCTTCTTATACCTCAAACCGACCATTGAACCTACCTCCACTACATTTTCAGGGGATGCATTCCAAATCCTTACCACCCTGCATGAAATAATTTTCCTTACACCACACTGCTTCTTTTACCAAATAATTCTGGTCTCCCTTCTATAGGAAGGACTTTGTGAAACCTGAAAGGGTTCAGAAAAGATTTACAAATATGTCGCCAGAGTTGGAGGATTTGAGCTATTGGGAGAGGCTGAATAGACTGGGTCTATTTTCTCTGGAGCATCAGAGGCTGAGGGGTGACCATATAGATGTTAATAAAATCATCATGGGCATGGATAGGGTAAATAGTCAAGGTCCTTTCCCCAGGGTTGTGGAGTCCAAAACTAGAGAGCATAGGTTTTAGGTAAGAGTGGAGAGATTTAAAAACGGATGTAAGGGGCAACTTTTTGACACAGAGGGTGTTGCATGTATGGAATGAACTGCCAGGGAAGTCATGTTGGATGTAAAATTACAACACTTAAAAGACAGCTGGATGGGAATATGAACATGAAAGGTTTAGTGGGGTATGGAGAAAGTAAGGATTGCAGATGCTGGAGATCAGAGTCAAGAATGTGGTGCTGGAAAAGCACAGCAGGCCAGGCAGCATCCAAGGAACAGGAGAATCGCCTTTCGGGAATAAGCCCTTCATCAGGAATGTGGCTTATGGGCCAAGGGGCTGAGAGATAAATGGGAGGGAGGGGGGTAGGTAGCTGAGAATGTGATAGGTAGATGGTGGGGGAGAAGGTATTAAGGAGGGTGAAGGGATAGATGGGATAGGTGATGGACAGGTCAAGAGGGCGGTGCTGAGTTGGAGGCTTGGGACTGGGATAATGTGCGGGGAGGGGAAATGAGGAAACTGGTGAAATCCACATTGATCCCGTGTGGTTGCAGGTTCCCAAGGCGGAATATGACACATTCTTCCCCCAGGAACTGGTCGTTGGGGTTTGGCGATGGAGTAGGCCTCGGACTTGCATGTCCATGGTGGAGTGGGGGGTGGGTGGTTATGTGTTCAGCCACAGGGCGGTGGGGTTGGTTGGTGCGGGTGTCCCAGAGATATTCCCTGAAACAATCTGGAGTTTGCATCCTGTCTCCCTGATGTAGAGGAGACCACATCGGGTGCAACGGATACAGTAGATAACATTGGTGGAAGTACAGGTAAATTTCTGTTGGATGTGGAAGGATCCTTGGGGTTCTTGGGCAGAGGTGAGGGGGGAGATGTGGGCGCAGGTTTTGCACTTTCTACAGTGGCAGGGGAAGGTGCTGGGAGTGGGGTGTGGGCTGGTGGGAGGTGTGGACCTGATGAGGGAGTCGCGGAGGGAATGGTCCCTCTGGAATGCTGATAGGGGTGCAGAGGGAAATATATCTCTGGTGGTGGGGTCCGCTTGTAGGTGGTGAGGATGATGCAATATATCCAGAGGTTTGTGGGGTGGAAGGTGAAGACCAGGAGAGAAGGTCTGTCCTTGTTGCGTTGGGAGGGGTGGGGTTCGAGGGCGGAGGTGTGGGAAGTGGAGGAGATGCACTGGATGACATCGTCGACCGTGTGGAGGGGAAACTGAGACCTTTTAAGGAGGCCAGCTGGGATTTTCTATGGTGGAATTAGTTATCCTGGGAACAAATGTGGCAGAGCTGGAGGAATTGGTAATAAGGGATGGCGTTTTTACAGGAGGTAGGATAGGAGGAGGTGTAGTCTAGGTAGCTGTGGGAGTCAGTGGGCTTGTAGTAGGTGTCCATGGTTAGTCGATCACCAGAGATGGAGATGGAGATGGAGAGGTCCAGGAAGGGGAGTGAGGTGTCCAAGGTGGTCCAGGTGAATTTGAGGTTGGGATGAAAGGTGTTAGTGAAGTTGATGAACTTCCTCGTGGGAGCACAAGGGAGCACTGTTACAGTCATCGGTGTAGTGGAGGAACAGGTAGTGCTGGTGCAGCTGCGGATGATGGACTGTTCCATGGGAGGATTGGAAGGAGAAGTTGTTAAGGGTGAGGACCAGTTCAGCCAGGCGGGTGAGGGTGTCAGTGTAAGGGATATGGGCCAAATGTTGGCAAATGAGACTAGATTAACTTTGATATGTGGTCAGCATGGACAAGTTGAACCAAAGGGTCTGTTTCTGGGTTGTACACCTCTACGAGTCTATGACCTTAAATCTGTCACCTCTGCTTCTGATTCTCCATCCCTGGAAACTGGTCCAAGATTTTTTTATCTCTCTATATACAATCTCCTCTCCACCTTCTTTGCTCCAAGGTAGACAGTCCAAAGTTCACTATACACACACAACTTAATTTCCTTACCCATGAAACTTTTTTTCACTTTCTCTAACGTATTCCAAATCCTGCCTCAGTTGAGGATGAACCAGGGTTTTATACAAGTTTAGCATAATGTCATTTTTCAATTCTGTGGCTCCATTAATAAATCTCAGATATCATGTGCTTCATTTACTGCTCTCTCAACCAGTCCTGTCACATTCAATTAATTATGCATCTATATACCCAAGTGCCTTTGCTCCTGTACCCCCTTTAGAAGTCATAATAATGAACTAAATGTTTAAATTAAAAATGAAAATTAACTTCTTAATTCACTACATTGGGCAGTTTGGTCTTGTGGTTAACCGGTAGATAGGGTTCAAATACACTATTAGAGCCCTAACTAACTTATCACCTCATATCTTGACACTGTCCTGACCCCCTTGGTCCAGGAACTACCCACATACTTTTGAGACACCACCCACGCCCTCCACCTCCTCCATAACTTTTGCTTCCCCGGCCCCCAATGCCTCATCTTCACCATGGATATCCAGTCCCTGTACAAGTACATCCACCATGGCAAAGGCCTCCAAGCCATCTGGTTCTTCCTTTCCCGCTGACCCAACCAGTACCTATTCACCCCCCCACAATCATTCAATTGGCTGAACTGGTCCTCACCCTCAACAACTTCTCCTTTGAATCCTCCGACTTCCTACTAAAGGGGTAGCCATGAGCACCCACATGGGCCCCAGCTATGCCTGTCCCTTTGACGGATATGTGGAACCGTCCATCTTCCATTGTTACACAGGCACCATTCCCCACCTTTTCCTCTGCTACATTGATGACTGTATCAGTGCCTCCTCATGCTCCCTCAAGGAAATTGAATAGTTAAACAAATTCATGTAAACCTTCCGCCCTGATCACCTGGACCATCTTGGATCTTGGATACCTCCCTCCCCTTCCTGGAGCTGTCAGTCTCCATCTTTGGTGACCACCTCAACACGGACATTTACTTCAAAACCACTGACTCCCTCAACCACCTGGACTACACGTCCTACCATCCCCTTGTTTAAAAAGCTATCCCTTACTCCCAATTCCCCCACCTCCGCTATATCTGCTCCCAGGAGGAGCAATTCCACTCCAGAACATCCCGGATGGCCTACTATTTTCAAGGGCTGCAGATTCCCCTCCCATGTGGTCAACAATGCCCTCCAGCACATCTCCACCACTTCCCACACCTCCGCCCTTGAATCCCACCCCTCCAACTGCAACTAGGATAGACCCCTCCAGTCCTCACCTTCCACCCCACCAACACCCGGATACAATGCATCATCCTCCGCCATTTCCGCCAACTACAATCAGACCCCAACACCAGAGATATATTGCCCTCACTACCCTTATCTGTGCTCTGCAGAAACCAATCCCTCTGCGATTCCCTCGTTATGTCCCCGCTCCACACCAACCCACCCTCCACTCCTGGCACTTTCCCTTGCCACCGCAAGAGGTGTAAAATCTGTGCCCACACCTCCCCCGCCCCACCATCCAAGGCCCTAAAGATTCCTTCCACATCCTACAGAGATTTTCCTGCACATCCCAACACCTCATCTACTGTGTCCGTTGCTCTCGATGTGGTCTCCTCTACATTGGGAAGACAGGACATCAACTTGCAGAATGTTTCAGAGAACATCCCTGGAACACACGCACCAAGCAACCCCACCGCCCCGTGGCTGACCACTTCAATATCCCCTCCGGCAAGGACATCCAAGTCCTGGTCTTCCTCTGCTGCCAAATCCTAGCCAACTAATGCCTGAATATGAACACCTCATCTTCCACCTTGGGATCCTCCAAACACACAGCATCAATGTCAATTTCACCAGTTTCCTCATCCCCCCTCCCACCTCATCCCAGATCCAACCTGTCACCACCCTCTTGACCTGTCCTACCTGTCCATCTTCCTTCCCACCTGTCCACTCTGCCCTCCCCTCTGACCTAACATCATCATCCCCCATCTCCATCTACCTTTCACCTTCTCAACTACCTTCCGCCAACCCACCCACCCTCCTATTTATTTCTCAGTCCCTGGCCTCCTTCCCCACCACATTCCTGATGAAGGGCTTATCCCAAAACATCGATTCTCCTGCTTCTCAGATGCTGCCTGACCTGCTGTGCTTTTCCAGTGCCACATTTTTCAAACCAGAGGGCACAGTTTTAAATTGATTTGCAGAAGAATCAAAAGTGAGATAAGAGAAAATTTTTTCAGAGTATAGTTAAGGCTTGCAACACACTGCATGGAACTATGGTGGAGGCAGGTTCAATTGAAGTGTTCAAGAGTACATTAGATCATTATTTAAATAGGAACAACGTTTATATGTAAAGGAAAAGGTAAGAGATTGGCACTAAACCAAATGCTTGGGAGCAAGTAAAATCATAATGGATCGAATGGCTTCCTCTTGCACTGTAATAATTCTGCAGTTCAGTGATTCTGTTCCACCAATGAGATTATGACTCCCCTGTGATCTATATACCTGAATACCTTTGGTTCACAAAAATACTGAGAAACATACAGACATTTTTGGATCTTCAGACACTCAATATTATAATATTTCAAACAACTCAAATTACTACAAGCAAACAGATTTTGTTTAATAAAAGCAAAATACTGAGAGTGCTGTAAATCTGAAACAAAGAGAATGCTGGAGAAACTCAGCAAGTCTGGCAGCATCTGTCAAGGTAGAAAGCACAGTGTTAGGGTTAGGTTTACAAGGTTGCGAGAGGGTACCTGCAATCAGGATGTTGGTTTGAAATGTGTGTACTTCAATGCCAGGAGCATCTGGAATAAGGTGGGTGAACTTGCAGCATGGGTTGGTACCTGGGATTTCGATGCTGTGGCCATTTCAGAAACATGGCTAGAGGAGGGACATGAATGGTTGTTGCAGATTCCGGGATTTAGATGTTTCAGTGAGAACAGAGGTGATGGTAAAAGGGTTGGGGGAGGTGTGGCATTGTTAATCAAGGATAGTATTACAACAGCTGAATGTTTGAGGACTCATCCACTGAGGTAGTTGGGCCGAGGTTAGAAACAGAAAAGGAGGTTACCCTGTTGGGAGTTTTCTGTAGACCTCCGAATTGTTCCAGAGATGTAGAGAAAAGGATAGCAATGATGATTCTCGATAGGAGCTAGAGTAACAGGGTGGTTGTTATCTTCCCCAATATTGACTGGGAATATTATAGTTCAAGTAGTTTGGATGGGTCAGTTTTTGTTCAATGTGTGCAGGAGGGTTTTCTGACATAGTATGTCGACAAGCCAACAAGGAGAGTTGCCATATTGGATTTGGTACTGGAAAAGGAACCTAGCCAGGTATTGGTTTGGAGGTAGGTGAGCACTTTGGCGATAGTGACCATAATTCAGTTACGTTTACAACAGCAATGGGCAGGGATAGGTATATACCGCAGGGAAAGAGGCATCACTGGGGAAGAGGCAATTATGATACAATTAGGCTAGATTTAGATGCAAAGGATAAGGAAGAAAACTGGAGGGGATGGATACACTTGAAAGGTGGAGCCATGGTTTACTGAAGAGGTTGAAGCTCTTGACAAGGGGAAGAAGAATGCTTATGTGAGGATGAAGTGTGAAGGCTCAGTTAGGAGACTTGAGAGTTAGAAGTTAGCCAGAAAAGATCTAAAGAGAGGGCTAAGAAGAGCCAGGAGGGCTCATGAGAAGTTGTTGGCTGAAAGGATCAAGGAAAACCCTAAGGCCTTCCATAGATGTATCAGGAATAAAATAATGATTAGAGTAAGATTAGGGCCAATCAAAGATAGTAGTGGAAAGTTTTATCTGGAATCTGAGGACAATGGGGAAGTGCTTAATGAATACTTTTTGTCAGTATTTACATTGGAAAAGGGCAATATTAGTGAGAATATGAAGATACAGGTTACAAGATTAGATGGGATTGAGGTTGACAAAGAGGAGTTTTTAGCAATCTTGGAAGTCTGAAAATAGATAAGACCCCTGGGTCAGATGGGATTTATCCAGGGATTCTCTTGGAAGCCAGGAAGTAGATTGCAGAGCCTTTGGCTTCGATCTTTATGTCATCATTGTTGACTAGAGTAGTGCCAGAAGGCTGGAAGCAAATGTTGTTCCCTTGTTTAAGAAGGGGAGTCGGAGCAACCTTTGAAATTATAAGCCAGCGAGCCTTACTTCAGTTGTGCGTAAGATGTTTGAAAAGGTTGTAAGAGATAGGTTTTGTAATAATCTGGAAAGGAATCATTTGATTAGGGATAGTCAACACAGTTTTGTGAAGGTAGGCCGTGCCTCACAAACCTTATTGAATTACTCGAGAAGGTGACAAAACAGGTGGGTGAAGGTAAAGCGGTTGACGTAGTATGTATGGACTTCAATAAGGCGTTTGATAAGGTACCATAAAGTAGGCAATTACACAAAGGAGTTTCGGGATTGAAGATGATGTAGCAGTTTGGATCAGAAATTGGCTAGCTGAAAGAAGACAGAGGGTGGTGGTTGATCCTGGAGCTCAGTTACCAGTGGTGTACTGCGAGGTTCTGCTTTGGGACCACTGCTGTTTGTCATTTTTATAAATGAACTAGATGTGGGCATAGAAGGATGGGTTAGTAAATTTGCAGATGACGATAAGGTAGGCAGAGTTATGGATAGTGCCAAAGGATGTTGTGGGTTACAGAGGGACATAGATAAGATGCAGAGCTGGACTGAAAAGTGGCAAATGGAGTTTAATGTGGAAAAGTGTGAGGTAGTTCACTTCGGAAGAAGTAACAGGAATGCAGAATACTGGGCTAATGGTAAAATTCTTGGTGGGTAGATGAACAGAGCGATTTCAGTGTCCTGGTGCATAAATTCCTGAAAGTTGCCACCCAGGTTGATAGGATTGTCAAGAAGGCATATGGTATGCTGGCGTTTATTGGTAGGGTGATTGAGTTTCGGAGCCACGAGGTCATGCTTCAGCTGGACAAGACACTGGTAAGGAGTATTGCATGCAGTTCTGGTCACCACATTATAGGAAGGATGTGGAAGCTTTGGAAAGGGTTCAGAAGAAATTTACTAGGACGTTGCCTGATATGGAAGAAAGGTCTTATGAAGAAAGGCTGAGGGAACTGAGGCTGTTTTCGTTGGAGATAAGAAAGTTGAGAGGTGATTTAATCGAGACGTATAGATAATCAGAGGGTTAGATAGGGTGGAAAGTGAGAAACGTTTTCCTTGGATGGTGAAGGTTAACATGAGGGGACATAGTTTTAAGTTGAGGGGTGTCAGATATTAGGAGTAGTTTCTTCACTCAAAACAGCATGGGCGTGGAATGGCCTGCCTGAAACAGTAGTAGACTTGTTGACGTTAAGGGTATTTAAATGGGCATTGGACATACATATGGATAATGATGGAATGGTGTAGGTTAGATGGGCATCAGACTGTTTTCACAATGTCGAGGGCCGAAGGGCCTGTACTGTGCTGTTACGTTTTATGTTCTATGAGTTAATGTTCCAATGAATGACAATGCAAGCTTGAGGAACAACAACTTTACTTGGGGCACTTTACAGACTCAGGTCTCAGCACTGAATTCCATAATTTGAGAAAATGATGGCTGTTCTCCATTTGTCTTACACCCTACATCAGCAACCCCCAACCTACAGCCTTCTCTAGTTTACCTTGCTGTTAGTGGAGACGACTCATTCCCTGCCTTTCACACCTTAATCGACACCCACAACCTTGTTTTTCAAAAAAAAGAGCAAGGTAGTTTGCATTGAGCCCTTCTCAGTGTCATGGAAAACACAGCATAGAAGCTGAACCCCCCGGCTAGATATTCCTAAATCCCGTTCCTCTTGACGCACTCTGTCAAAAACAAACGCTCACATTCGCGAGTGGCAGGTTGTGTGAGAAGTTAGATGGTATTGATGAGGGTGTACAAATCTCCCTCACTCAGGAAATTGATGACCACGCCTGTGCGGAAATAACCGTCGAAACTGAAAAGGCAGGAGAGCCGCTGACACGTCAACCAGCGCGAGCGCGAGCGCGAGGGAGGGGGCTTTCTCAACATCATCGCGAGATAACAAACAAAATAATATTCTTTCAAAAGAAAGGGGGGCGTCCGAGGAGCTTTATACGCAACTCAAATGGCTGCTCAAGGTAGGTTTACCAAGGTGTTTGTGTGAGGAGTTATTATTTTGTTTTAGGGGGGGTGGGGGGTGGTGAATGATGGTGCGGTGTGATTAATAATGTCTGATTCCGGTGATGAGTCAGTCCCACGGGTATTCCCGGAAAATTACCAACGGTTGCTTGTTTTTTTTCTCTGTCTGTTACTGTGTCACTCCCAGGCCGATGACCCCGCCGTGAGCTGTTCTTTTTGAAGTATTAATTAATTAATTGTCCCCTTTTTACTGCTCCTCGGGGCCTTCCGTTCAAACCCAACAGCTTCTCCTCTTGATTTTTTTTTACAAAACTAAACGAGGTGATTGGAGAATTGTGTCAAACTGCGCTGAAACGTACTCCGCAATACTTCCTGTCCGCGGTGAGTCAATCGGGTAAAAATTTTGGATTTTTTCCCCGGACTTTTGTACTGAGGCCTGGGTAAAATTGATCAAACTCATACTGTACTTGGCTGTGCTGCCCTTGGTTCTTTTGCTTATGATTGACATTATTATGTAAATGAACAATAATTTCTTCAGTGAACATGATTCGGTGGCAATCACCTGATGAAGGAGCGTCGCTCCGAAAGCTAGTGTGCTTCCAATTAAACCTGTTGGACTATAACCTGGTGTTGTGTGATTTTTAACTTCTTCAGTGAAGTACTTCTCGACTGAACACATAGGAACTAGGCCCTTTTGAGCCCTTCGTTCTGATCAGGGCTGATCCTGTCTTTTAACACATTCTCGCTTTCTCACGATTCCATTTGAATCTTTTAATATTTGGGGAAAACACATTTTTGTATATGCTCAGTGACCTAATCCCCTCTACTTTCTGGATAGACAAATCCACAGATTAAAATTAAATGACCTACTTCATATCCTGAGACTGACGCTCCAACCAAGGGAAATATCTTACCTGCATCTAGTCTGTCAGACACTGCTAGATATTTTTAAAATTCATTTCAATCATTCTTCTAAGTTCTAGATCCAGTTGAGACCAATTCTCATAATACAACAATCAAACTGTCACTATATCAGCTTTGTGAATTTCTGTACCTCCTGGAAGCCAAGTATATCCTCTCATAGATATCCTCCCCCAAAACTGCACACAATTCTCCAGGTGCAGTCTCACCAATTGGATAACATTCTTATTTCTGAACTCCAGTCTCTTGCAATGAAAGCTAACCTACCTTGTAGCATTTGGTTAACTTACCTGCATGTTAACTTTCAGTGACTGGTGTACAAGGATACTCAGATTCCTTTGTACATTCACATTTCCCAATATATCACCATTTAAGTAATACTTTTGTCTTCTGTTTTACATGTAACTTTTATCCACATGATACTGCATCTGCAGTGCATTTGATCAATCACTCAACTTAATTTTTGTTTAGATTACTTACAGTTTGGAAACAGGCCCTTCAGCCCAACAAGTCCACACCGACCTTCCGAAGAGCAACCCACCCATACCCACTCCCTACATTTTTCCCTTCACCTAACACTACGGGCAATTTAGCATGGCCAATTCACCTAAGCTGCACATTTTTGGACTGTGGGAGGAAACCCATGCAGACACTGGGAGAATGTGCAAACTCCACACAGACAGTTGCCTGAGGCGGGAATTGAACCCCGGTCTCTGGTACTGTGAGGCAGTAGTGTTAACCACTGTGCCACTTATCTAGACCTCCTTGAAGGTCCCTTGCATCCCCCCAGACCTCCAATCCCATTGTTTGGTGTCATCAGAAAAGTTGGAAATATTACATTTGATTCCTTCATCCAAGTCATTTGTATGTGTGTGAACAGCTGGGCCCCAAGCACTGATCCCTATAATCACCACATGCAGCCTGGAAAAAGACACCCGTTCACACTCTGTTTCTGGTATGTTAACTAATTCTCAATTCATGCCAGAATATTATCCCCAATCCTGTGTGCTTTAATTTTTCCCATTAGCCTCTATGTGAAGCCTTATTAAAAGCATTCTGAAATCCAAACACACCACATCCACTGGATCTCCCTTATCTATTGTAGTAATTGCATCCTCAAAACTCCAGTAGATTGGTTAAGCATGATTTCCTTTTCATAAACCCATGTTGACTTTGTTTAATCCTGATAATGCTTTCCAAGTATTATTTTATCACATCTTCTATAATAGTCTGTAACATTTTCCCTACTACTGATGTGGACCTAACTGATTTGTAATTTTCTGTTCCTTATCTCTGTCCCTTTTTTTTAAATAGTGGGGTTACATTTGCCACCTTTCAATCTGTAGGAACTGCGCCAGAATTTTGGAAGATGGTCACCAATGTAACTGATACTTTCAGGGCCACTTCCTTTAGTAAGAACAAAAATCAGAAATTGCTGAAGAAGCTCAGCAGGTCTGACAGGATCTGTGGAGAGCAAACTAATTCTGAAGACCGGTCGCTTGACTCAAATTGTTAACTCTGTTTTCTCCACCAGCTACCAGACCTGCTAAGCTTCTTCAGCAATTTCTGGTTTTGTTTGTTTCAGATCTACAGCATTTGATGTTCTTTATTTCATTCATTGCCCATGCACTCAATTTCTGTTACAATAAATATCATTTATTAGTTTCTTCGCCTACTTTACCCGAGTTCTGTAATGTATCAATTCTCAGGGTTACTAGTTTCTACTAACCGAGAATAAGTTTCACACCCTGGGAAAGTCTACATTTCTATTATTGGTGAATAGATAGTGACACTTGATTCAGTTCAGTAGAAGTTAATTTTGTACTGTAGTCTTCATATGATCACACTATTTCTTCCTTCTTAATTTAAAGGTGTGGGAAAAAATAGGTGAACAAAAGTAAAATACTTTAGATGCTGAGGAACTAATGTAAAAAGACTGAGTTCTTGGGTAAAGTAGCATCTTTGCTGAAAAAAAGTTTAATGTTTCAGCTTGATGAGTCAGAAAGAAGTTCCAATAAAAACTAATCAGCCTGAAACATTATCTTCCTAGTTCTTTCCACATTTATTGCCTAACCGACTAGATTAATTTATAAAGAAACGTTAAGAGAATAACATGAAAAGTTCAATGAAGCCGATGTAAACTACACGCTCCAGTGTGGACTAAGTAGTCATTTTTTTTCATATATAATGGTGTGGTACATGTAGGACAGGCTAGGTAATGGGAGCAGATTTCATCCTCTCAAGTACCTTAGTGAACCAGATGGATATTTACAGCAGTTAACAATGGTTGTATGGTCACCATTAGACTAGCTTTTTAGTTCTGTACTTTTATTGAATTCAAATTTCCCCACTTGCCATTGTGGAATTTGAATGTCGTGTTCTCCAGAACGTCAATCTAGTGCTAGCCCTGTGAAATTACCACCATACTACCAGCATTCTGCTTAAACTTTGCATGTCTTAGGATAGATTCTTCAGTTTGTTGATTGAAGAGACAACAAGCAGAATTTAGTGGAGCCTTCTGAAAGTGAGGCTGCTGGCATGTGAATCCAGAGAATCAAGTGGGAATCTGCTGATCTGACCCTCAGCGGCTGGAAAACCTATCTCACTTTTAGTGAGTAGCAGGAACAGTCTGCCACAGTAAATGTGTTGTTAATGAGCAACTTAAAACCAGTTAGTTCTGGGTGACTCAGTAATTAAACAAAACTTACACAGATCCGCATTTCTGGTGGCTCCAGAAAGCTGCGTAGCCATCTTGGGATTTCTAGTGACCTGACCTGACTGTGGGTTCACAAAGGGCTCAGCATCAGAGGACGTTAATCTAGTGACTCCCTTCTGCCGCCATTGCTTCCAATCATCCCCTTCAGCAATGACAATCCAGCAACAATCACTGGTGAAAGCACTCATGGTACTGTTGTCAAGAGGTCACCACTCCTATGACACTGCTAGTTATGAAGAGCTGCCAACCTGTGATTGGCTGGCTGATCTTGAGGGCAGGAATTCTCCTTTTTGGATTTATAGTCTGATGTGAGACCTGGTGCTGTTGAGGTATGAGCCTGCTTACTTTGTAATTACATCATGGTTCTGGTGGAAAAGATGCATCTTTTTTTTCACAGCAGCTTTCCAACTGGTAGGCAGGACCCCATCACCACAGCTAGATTTTGCCTCTGGTGCTGCTTTCCCAGTTCTCACTTTACATGGCTGCACACTTAAGATGGACCTCTAATTATCTTAATTAGCAGTGCAAAAACCCGGAAATGGTCTGTGCAAAGTTGTGAGCAGAGTGAAGCGTGTATTTGACTACAACTGATGGTGATCGGGAAGGATGTGGTGGCTGTAATAACTGACAGTTGGAGGAGTTTGTTTTTATGTATAAGACTGTTTGTTTGTTTGAATTTTCAAAAACTATTTAATGGCTCATTGTTTGACAGTAGTAATTTTGAAATCCATCTCTTGGGAAAAGGGGCCAGTAGGAAATTACAAAAATGGAACAGTGCGGAGGGGGTTTGTGGTAGTAGGCAGCCTTTACTAAAGAATAGGTTTCAGAAGATTCTGTAGAAGTTGAAGTGGTCACACTAGGCATCTGATTGACCAGAGAAGCTGAAATGGACATTTTGATTTTGAGAGTAATTTGGTATTGGATTTTAATTTCAGTTCTGAGTCAAATAGGATTGCTTGGACACTGTTGAAGTTGGGATGAGTGAATGGCTTAATACAGAATGCTGTGGATTGGTGCTTATGGCAATAACATGGAAGTATAGCTTGGACCTACTATAAAGTTTACTGTATATTTATACAACCTCAGCCTGGCATCTGCTAGTTGGCTGGTTTGCATACTGAGCACTTCAATATTACATTTTCTTATTTTTCCAAATCTGTTATCCCAATCAGATTGCTGGAACATTGCAGTAGCAGCCATGAAACGGAATCCAACCTTGTCTTGTGTATAAACAGATTTGATAATTCTAGATGGCTTTTATCTTAGATGTGTGTCTACAGCATATTTAAGGATACGCTAGTTGCATAGGTAGATGGTGCAAAATTTTAATTCACCCATATTATTAAAATTGACTCTTTGCAAATATACTTGTAAAATAAATGTTGTAATAGTTTAATACAGTTACACATGTTATGGACCAGACCAAACCGCCTCAAAATATTCAGAAGATACTCTCTAGACTCTGACTTTTTCTTATTTTAAAGGTAAATGCAAGGCATTATATTCCAGGTGCAAGTTGATAGGTCAAACTACCAAATTTAAAGCAAAATACACTTTAGTCATCCACTGCATTTAAAATACAATGAAAGAAAGAAAGAATTGGAATAACTGACTAAACTCTGTTGGAAAACTTAACAGAATAATAGATATAGTAACTGTTACTAGTTAACTGTTCCAATATAGTAACATCCCATAAACACAACCTTGGAAAAAAGGCTAATTCTGAAAACAGAATGTCTCACATGTAACTCACATAGCAGACAGAGAACTCCCAGCTTTTGGCTGTAACTTTAAGAGAGAAAGAATACTTTTCACTTCTTCAAGATCCCAACAGCAACTAAAAGCTGAACCTAAAATCCCTGGTTTTGTGGGAGCTTGACCACACCCATTCAGGCTGCTTCAATTGTTCCAACTTTTTTTTAAAAAAACCCAATGTCTCACAGGCAGTTTACTTTCTTACAGACTGCTCTGCACCTGCCCCCCGTCTCTCCTGAAAAGAAACCAGAATAAAACACACCTCCTTAAAGACACAGCATTGGCGCACACAGCATGATCAAAATTTTGTAGATTTAGTTCCAACTGGAATGGTCCCTGTCTTTCTAGCTCACATCTCTATTTGAGCAGCTGACAATCATGCTCATCTAAGTTTATTATTCTCCTGCACCCATTTCTCAGAGTGGTTTTCCAAATTAGACCATAAGACATAGGAGTGGGAGTAAGGCCATTTGGCCCATCGGGACCACGACGCCATTCAATCATGGCTGGTGGGCATTTCATTGCCACTTACCACACACTCCCCATATCCCTTAATTCCTTGCGTGATTAAGAATTTATCAATCTCTGCCTTGAAGACATTTAACATCCCAGCCTCCAATGTGCTCCAAGGCAATGAGTTCCACAGGTTCGCCACTCTCTGGCTGAAGAAATGTCTCCTAATTTCTGTTTTAAATTGACCCCCTCTAATTCTAAGACTGTGTTCATGAGCCCTAGTATCCCCACTTGATGGAAACAAATTTCCAGCATCCACCCTTTCTAAGCCATGCATTATCTTGTAAGTTTCTATTAGATCACCCTTCAATCTTCTAAACTCGAATGAATACAATCCTAGGATCCTCAGCCGTTCATCATTATTAGGCCTACCATTCGAGGGATCATCCATGTGAATCTTCGCTGGGCACACTGCAGTGTCAGTATGTCCTTCCTGAGGTGTGGGGCCCAAAATTGGATACCGCGTTCTAAATGGGCCTAACCAGAGTTTTATGAAGTCTCAGTAGCATATTGCTACTTTTACATACCAAACTCTTGAGATAAATGACAACATTACATTTGCGTTCTTAACTATGGACTCAAACTGCAAGTCAACCTGTAGAGAATTCTGGACTAGCACTCCCAGATCCCTTTGTACTTTGGCTTTAGGAATTTTCTCAATGTTTAGAAAATAGTCCATGTCTGTATTCTTTTTTTCTGAAATGCAAGACCTCGCATTTGCTCACGCTGAATTTCATCAGCCATTTCTTGGACCACTCTCCTAAACTGTCTAAATCTTTCTGCAGCCTCCCAACCCTCTCAGAACTATATGCCTGTCTGCCTAACTTCGTATCATCGGCGAACTTCGCTGAATGCCCACAGTCTCTTCATCCAGATCACTAATATATAAAGTGAACAGCTGTGGCCCAACACTGAACCCTGCGGGACACCAATTGTCACTGGCTGCCATTCTGAAACAGAACCTTTTTTATCCCAACTCCCTGCCTTCCGTCAGACAGCCAATCCTCAATCCATGCCAGTAGCTCATCTCGAACACCATGGGCCCTCATCTTATTCAGCAGCCTCCCGTGAGGCACCTTATCAAAGGCCTTTTGGAAATCTAGGTAGGTAATGTCCAAAGGGTTTCCCTGGTCTAACCTATTTGTTACCTCTTCAAAGAATTCTAACAGATTTGTCAGGCACGGCCTCCCCTTACTAAATCCATGCTGACTTGTTTTAATACGACCATGTACTTCCAAGAATTTTGAAATCTCATCCTTAATGATGGATTCTAGAATTTTACCTGCAACCGAGGTTAGGCTAATCGGCCTATAATTTTCCATCTTTTGTCTTGATCCTTTCTTGAACAAGTGGGTTACAACAGCAATTTTCCAATCATCTGGGACTTTCTCTGACTCCAGTGATTTTTGAAAGATTACGACCAACGTCTCCGCTATTTCTTCAGCCACCTCCCTCAGAACTCGAGGACGCAGCCCATCGGGGCCAGGAGATTTATCAATTTTTAGACCTTTTAGCTTTTCTAGTACTTTCTCTTTTGTAATGGCTACCATACTCAACTCTGCCCCTTGATTCTCCTTAATTGGTGGAATATTACTCATGTCTTCCACTGTGAAGACTGATATAAAGTATTTATTAAGTTCGTCAGCTATTTCCTTATCTCCCAGCACTAGCCTTCCTGCATCAATTTGTGCCATTCTGTGCCCTCCACACAAGTCATTACAAACCTTCAAATTCAACAGTGGACAAAATCACACATGCTGTATGTCAAATATTTTTGGGGAGGGAGTGGAAGCCTTCCACTGACAAGAACCTTGGTAGCCACTGAGAACTGTACGTCTGCAGCTCAGACCAGATATTTGTTATCTGGCTAGAAACCACTAACGTTTTAAAAATGCGAAGTGTGAAATTCCATATACTTACTACGAGGATAATGCCACAAGATTTCAAGGTATTGAACAAACAATAAATTTTACCATATAAAGTTAGAACTTCAATCTACAATATATCTACAACTTAAAAAGAAATTGAAGTAAATGTTTTACACAGTAGATGTTTCTTGTGTGGAATGAACTTCCTGAGGAAATGGTGGATATGGTTATAATTACAGCAATTAAAAGATATTTGGATAAGTACATGAATAGGAAAGGTCTGAAGGGATATGGGCCAGAAGCAGGCAGGTGGGACTAGTTTAGTTTGGGATTATGTTCAGCATGGACTGATTTGACCGAAGGGTCTGTTTTCATGCTGTATGACTCTGAATAATGTCCAGAATTAATCTGCAGTAAATATGAGATTGAGAACCCTACAGAGCAAATCAAATAGTAAATAAGATCTGGACTGATCCCACAGGTTTCTCAGAAGCCTCTCCTGATGCATGTTTTGAAAACACCATGAGTATCAGATCTTTACAAGGGATTCTAATTCTTCTAAAACTTATCTTTGGAATTCTCTCAAAAGATGCTGTGTCATACACTGCCTCAAAGACTGCTTGTGGCCTGGTCTTTCAGAACTCCCAATAGGAACTACGCTTCTCTAAATTGTAGAAATTGTACTCCAGCACCTGCTCACAGGCATAACTTTAGCTTGTACAAAACAGCTAGCTTCATTAAACTGGCACAGCTGCAGTTCTCCAAACTCTATATCTGGACCAAATAAGTACTACTTGTGTGCTTTGTAAACTGATTTGCTGGATGGAAGTATAAATGTCTCGCAGGCTTCTTCAACCACCATGCCCACCCAATATTTCTGAGACCCAGTTCCAATTCTTAGCGACTTGATCTTAGCCCTTTCGTAAGTCGTAACTACACAAAGCTATCATGCAGAACTTGGGACATCTTCCTGCATGTAACTTATTCATTTGAGCTCTCGCTCTCATTCTTCCTTTCTCACCCTCTCTCCAATTATAACTCATTGGCCTCTAACCATTGAACTGTTCTTCAGTGACTCTTTAAACTGTTTAGCGTGACCAGTTGCAAACCTGACGACAAATCCTGCCTTTATTGCTAGGCAGGATTAAATGTAGCAACTATTGGGACACACTGTTCCTGGAATGTTACAATATTCGGATTTTTTTCCATTCATATTGTTTGCTTACACAATTACACAGCAAAGGATTTCAGCACGTGTTACATGCCCACTGAGAAGATGGTTTTGTTCCAGGAGACTGCAGATGTTATTAGCAATCTGCAATGAGAGCCTGAGCCTTCTAAAACACTGCTGCTCAGATATATAGAAAGAACTGCCAGTTTTGCACCATATTGCTGGTTTCACCTCCTTCAGCTGGATTGTGATGTCGATTCCATTTAACTTCTGGAGATGGATGCAGCTGAGAAGACAGTTATTGCTATTTACACTGCTACTGGTGGTTCTTTTGGTGTGGTGTGGTGTTGTTTCTGCTCTTGTTCTTCAACATAGAAGGAACTATATGAACTGATTTCAAGATGCGATGCAGACTGATCAAAGGCTTATTTCACTGAAGAAACACTTTCCACTGTGCACTCCTGTTAGTGATGAGCAAATTACCGACAGATCACTTCGTTTAACATCTGTTATAGGGAAGCTTTGATTAAAGATGTTATAGCCTGGCATTTAGAAAGCTTTAAGATAATCAAGCAGTGGTAACATCACTTTGTGAAAGGGGCATCATGTTTATTGGCGTTCTCTAAAGAAATATCCCTGTCGATAAAAGGAAACTGTTGAATGTACTGTTGTTACATTTCAGAAAGTCGCTTACAACGTTGTTGAGGAAAATAAGTTTGTCTTGTAAGGGATAACATACTGGCATGATAGAAAGTTAGGTAAAAACAAGGACTGCACATACTGGAAACCAGATTCTAGATTAGAGTGGTGCTGGAAAAGCACAGCAGTTCAGTCAGCATCCAAGGAGCAGGATAATCGACATTTCATGCAAAAGTCCTTCATCAGGACTTTTGCCTGAAACGTCAATTTACCTGCTCCTCGGATGCTGCCTGAACTGCTGTTCCTTTCCTGCACCACTCTGATCTAGAACATGATAGAAAGTTGGCTGGCTGACAGGAACAGAAAGTAGACATAAATGAGTCAGTTAGTACTTGGAAAGGTGAAATAAGTTATGCATCACAGAGTCGGTGCTGGGACTTTAACAGTCACTTAAATAACAAGTTTGAAGGGGCAAAACGCATGGTTGCCAAATTTTCTGCTGACACAGAGAGAGCTAAGAAAGTAAGTCATGAAAAAGATGCAGTCAATTCAGATATAATGCAATAGTTCTGTTCTCGTGCGATCTTGCATTATAAGAAAATCATGCAATAATTGCTCTATTTAAACTAATGCGGCCAGAATCGCGTTATAGCCAATATAGATAAGGCTCTTTGACATTCTATAAATTCTTCAAATTCGTAAAAACTAATTTGAAGAAACACGCGTTATAATAGAATCGACTTATAAGGAAGCTACAAAGAAACATAGGTAACTGAGTTGACAAAGATCTGGAAAATGGTGAGTCTAAACAGTATATGATCTAAACAGTAAGAAATTGCATAGCTCTGAGATGCAGAGGGTCCTGGGTTTCTAAGTGCATAAATAGCAAAGGATATTATGTAGGTCTATCAATGAATAAAACTAAACTAGAATTCCTACTTTGCAAAACATTAGGATAATTTCAGAATATATTCAGATTGCACAGTTTTCAGCTATAGCTGTGGATTTATAATTTGTTCTTCTGTTTCCGAAAATGGCTTCACCTTGGTTAAAACCAGATATTCAGAATGCTTGTATCCAGTGGCCCACATTTTATTTGACATTAAGTAGACATTTTTCAGATCTATTACTGCACTAAACTCATACTTGTTGATTTATGAATTAAAATATAAAGTGTAGGCAATAAAAGATAGTACATTCTGGAGAATGTTGATAATTCATTCATTTGCAGTTATACTATTCACTCCGTTATCAGTCATGGTACTCGATAATAATATTGGAGCCAGATTCATCTAAATTATAGCAACATTTTGTGAAAATTTCCAATTATTTTTGATTATTTTAGTGATTTTCATGCTGCTTACAGTGTCAAATGGATGATGGATGTAGAGTCTCTAGCGATGTACATTTGCATGTACCAATTCAGCATGTTACTTTTTCCGCCTACTTCATTTAACTGAATCAACAGATTGTGATAGCAAATTTAGAATTTTGTTTAATGTAAACATCATTTCTTTCCATGGAGTTAATTTGTTTCTTTTTTACAATTTAAATTTGTATTATAGGCCTGTAACTAAATGATTTAATTGGAATCAGCTAAATTTAGCTTCCATCAAGGCAGAGTTTGCATATGTTCTGTGACATATAAATTAGAAATGGCGTTTATGTGGACATTGAGTTAGACTAAAATTGTGATAGCAAGACATGACATAGTCTCACATAAGAAAAATAGCCATGTGACTGTGCTACTCAAGGGTAGTGGTACTTCAGGCACCAAATATTCCCTTCAGAAGAAAGAAGAAAATGCTGAGGAAATCCTAAACCTTCTTGCAGGGTGTTTGATTTACCTCTGAACCAGTTGACAATTAATTGTATAAATTTGACGTTTCAAATATAAAAATTCAAACACGTATGCTTATTTTGGGAATTAATAAAGACTTAACAGGATATGTGCCAAAGCAAAGTTTTATCTGGAGGAGTAAAAGTTTGGGGGAAATTAGGGTGTCTTACTGTAGAAATTCCCCCACGCGCATAATTTGTATAAATTTTGTACTAGCATAACTGAAATAGATTTTCATTGAGCTATTTCTCTACATTTAAAAAAAAAATCTGTTACAGGTCAAAAAGAAGACTCTGTTAAGATGGGTCCAGAGGCTGAAGAACAAATGACTCGTTCAGAGGTAGGTCATATTTTTCATTTTCAGAGTGTATACATGAAATAACTTGGAAAATTGCACAGCAGATCCGACAACATCTATAAAAAGAAATTACAATTTCTGAAGTCGTAAGGTCATACAGCATAGAAACAGACTTTTCAGCCCAATCTTTAGAACATGCTGACTGTGTTCCTAAACTAAACTGGTCCCATCTATCTGTGTTCGGCTCATATCCCTCCAAAGCTGGCCTAGTTCCATTTGCCAGCGTTTGACCCATATCCCTCTGAACCCTTCCTATTCATTACCATCCAGGTACCTTTTAAATGTTGTAATTGTACCCACTTCCGTCACTTCCTCTGGCAGCTCATTCCATACAAAAAGATAAACCTTGGTGCATAGTTCTGTGTGGAAAAAGTTACCCCTCTGGTCTTTTTAAAATTCTTCTCCTCTCACCTTTAAACCTATGCCTTCTAGTTTTGGATCCCCACCTTAGGTAAAAGAACTTGGCTATCGACCCTACCCATGACTTTATAAACCTCTAAGGTCACCCTTTAGCCTCCAATGCTCCAGGGGAAAAAGCCTCAGCCTATTCAGCCTCTGCCTATAGCTCAAACCTCCATTCTCAGCAACAAGCTTGTAAATCCTTTCTGCACTCTTTCAAGTTTAACAACATCCTTCTTATAGAAGGGCGACCAGACTTGTATGCAGAAATTCTAAAAGTTGCCTCACCAGTGTCCTATGCAGCCGCAATGTGACGTCCCAACTCCTGTACTCCATGCTCTGACTAATGAAGGCACACATGCCAATGCCACCTTCACCACCCTATCTACCTGCAACTCCACTTTCAAGGAACTATGCACCAAGGTTTATCTTTTTTTCAGAGTCCTGTTGTATTTGCTGAGTTGATGACCATTCATCCTCTCTATTACAAAAGTTGTTATTAGTTGCTACATCATATCACCTTTCTCTGAAGGTTGTCTAGTATCAAAACCTCAACTAAGCTTCTGTCACCTCTAGACCTGAGTAATTCAATTCTGTATTGGGTAGCCTTCTGTACCCAATCTCTCACCCCCAACCCCCCGCAGCTTTAACTTATCCAATCCTGTCCAAATATCACTTCTAATTGGTCCACCTGTGCATGCATTTTAAAATTCTCATCTGTGTATTTACATTTCTTCATGGCATCATGTGTCCTACCTCAGAAACCTTCTTCAGGTCTATAGCCTTCCCAAGAATTTTCATCCCTCCAACTCTTTGTGCATGTCCACTTTTCCACAGTTGATTCTTGGACCTTCATCGTTTGAGACTGTGCTTTGTGGAATTTCATCTCTACCTAGTCATTTCCCTCTTCTTCAAAGACCTTCCCAAAAATACATTGTTTTGACCTTACTTTCAGATCGCCCCAATATTATTTACTACTTTTTAGTGTCTTTTTTTTTTCTGATTCTGTTCCTCTGATGTGCAGTGGAAATGTATTGCTAACTTAAAAGTGTTATTTAATTCCAAACTGCCGTGGCACTAGAGCCCACAGTTTTGTAGTTTATAGACTGTTTATGCTGTCCTATTATTTGATATGCAATCCACTTTAATTCATATGATACATATCAAATTGAAAAACTTATTTTAGTAGTCAAAATGTTTAAACCTAATTCTTTAAAACAAAAGGAAAGTGCTACTTACTCATTCTGATATAATGCATCCTGTTAGGTGAAGAATGACTATGTTGAAGAATCATCCAGAAATAATTCATTAGACATAATTGAGAAGCTTGGTTTCCTCCAATCAATGAGTACAGATGAAAAGATTAAGCAATTCCAAATGTTTCTCACAACTGCCCTGATTAATGATCTGGTGAGTAATCTAGTAGAAAAACATTGCTGGGATTTTATGTTGTATGGCCCTGCACAGCAAACCGAAAATGAGATGTATATAAGAAATTAATGTGAAAGAGTTTGGTTGTTGATACCCAAAATATACTGCTTTGCACATTTTTGTTTTTGAACTGTGGCATATAAATTGCTGCCTCACAGCACCAAGGACCCAGGTTCGATTCCACCCTTGGGCGACTATCTGTGTGGAGTTTGCACATTGTCCCTGTATCTGCATGGGTTTCCTCCGAGTGCACCAGTTTCCTTCCATAGTCCCAAGATGGCCTGTGACCAGTGGAGTGCAACAAGGATCGGTGCCGGGTCCACTACTTTTTGTCATTTATATAAATGATTTGGATGTGAACATAGGAGGTATAGTTAGTAAATTTGCAGATGGCACCAAAATTGGAGGTGTAGTGGAGGGTGAAGAAAGTTACCTCAGAGTACAATGGAACCTTGATCAGATGAGCAAGGAGTGGCAGATGGCATTTAATTTAGATAAATGTGAGGTGCTGCATTTTGGAAAAGAAAACCTTAGCAGGACTACCACACCTAATGGTGTATAAGTGTTGCTGAACAAAGAGACCTTGGAGTGCGAGTTCATAGTTCCTTGTAAGTAGAGTTGCAGGTAGATAGGATAGTGAAAAAGGCATTTGGTATGTTTTCCTTTATTGGTCACAGCATTGAGTATAGGAGTTGGAAGATCATGTTGCAGCTGTACAGGACGTTGGTTAGACCCCTGTTGGAATATTGCGTGCAATTCTGGTCTCCTTCCTATCAGAAGATGTTGTGAAACTTGAAATGATTCAGAAAAAGTTTACAAGGATGTTGCCAGGGTTGGAGAATTTGAGCTATAGGGAGAGGTTGAGTAGGCTGTGCCTGTTTTCTCTGGAACGTCGGAGGCTGAGAGGGGACCTTTATAGACGTTTATAAAACCATGAGGGGCATGGATAGGATAAACCGACAAAGTCCTTTCCCTGGGGTGGGAGAATCCAGAACTAGAGGGAATAAATGTAGGCGACACGGTGGTACAGTGGTTAGCACTGCTGCCTCACAGCGCCAGAGAGCCAGGTTCAATTCCTGTGTGGAGTTTGCACATTCTCCCCGTGTCTGTGTGGGTTTCCTTCAGGTGCTCTGGTTTCCTCCCACAGTCCAAAAATGTGCAGACCAGGTGAATTGGCCATGCTAAATTGCTTGTAGTGTTAGGTGAAGGGGTAAATGTAGGAGAATGGATCTGGGTCGGTTGCTGTTCGGTGGGTCAGTGTGTACTTGTTGGGCCGAAGGGCCCGTTTCCACACTGTAAGTAATCTAATCAGATGTAGGGTGAGGGGGAAAGATATAAAGGGGACCCAAGGAGCAAAGTTTTCATGCAGAGGGTTGGGCATGTATGGAATGAGCTGCCAGAGGAAGTGGTGGAGGCTGGTACAATTGCAACATTTAAAAGGCATCTGGATGGGTATATGAATAGGAAGGGATTAGATATGGTCCAATTGCTGGCAAATGGGACAAGATTAGGTTAGGATATCTGATCAGCATGGATGAGTTTGACTGCAAGGTCTGTTTTCCATGCTGTATATCTCTGACTCTTCTTGCAGGTTAGGTGGATTGGCCATGGGAAATGCAGGGGAAAATGAGGACCGCAGATTCTGCAGATCAGAGTCGAGATTGTGGTGCTGGAAAAGCACAGCAGGTCAGGCAGCATCCGTGGAGCAGGAGAATTGACGTTTCAGGCATAAGCCCTTTACAGGAATCAGGGTAGGGTTGGTGATGGGTGAGATGCTGTTCAGAGGGTTGGTGTAGATTCTGTAGAGGAGGATCTATAACAATAAATGCCAAACCCTTCTGTTTACATGTTAAAATCATAACTGGAATAAAACTTAAGAATTTTAGAACTTCTGACTAGATTTTTTGAGATCAGGAGGTGGGACTTTCTTGTGTCTAAAAAATGCCAGCAAGGTGGGACCTTCCAAGCTTCAGGCCGAAGGCAGAAATGGAGACAGGTTAAAGGTCAGGTCACACTAAAGGCCTGCTTCCATTTCCAAAAAGTCTTGACTTAGTTTTGGTATCTAATGTACAGTTGAACCGTCTCATGGCTTTAAGTACCCCTTCATCACCTTTGCTTTAAATCCTCTCCCTCATCCTCTTGCTAGTTACTCACTACTTGAACTTTTTGGCTAGATGAGTAGCCAATAAAACACCCTCTGCGAAAAAACTCTTCAAACCAGCTCTGTAAACAGTCTCGAGCACTGGTGAACTGATGAGTCAGTCAGAATAAAGCTGAGAGTCATTAAAGCCCCTTAGTAAACAAACAGACCTCAGAACAACTGTTACAGGCATCAAGATTGAACATATAGATGATTTGAGAAAAATTTAAATATTTTCACTTTGCTACTGTATTAGGCTGCACTTTTAATATTATAAAACGGATTTTGTCCTTCCATCCATTAGTTGAACTTCAAATATTGAAGCATGCTTATACTTGCATTGTTAATCTTTACTTGTCCGTTTCCAGTTGGCAAAAATAATAATCTGCAAAGGGAAATTTCATCTTCCAATTTAGCGTTGAAATGATTCACGAACATAGAACCTGAGCTAAAGCAATTAGTGATGAACTGTAAAGGTAGCACAATCAATTTGTTGATCTTTAACACTCTTCCTTCTTGAATCTATTATTTCTGCCTCCAGACAGCTGATGTAAAACCCAATAATTGTTAAAGTCAAGGTACCTCCATGAATATTAAAAATTTTACCGCCTGTTAGCTGACAACATTGTCCTTCATTGCATTTATAGGAGCAGGTGGGTTCTGTCACTTACCCTTGTGTAAATGACAGAGGAGGAGGGATTGGAGGTCAGACACCTGACATCCTAGGTTGGCCATTTTGTTTCTGGTTTCTGTGTAATTGGCTGTTTGTGTCAGTTGGAAAGTTTGTCAGTGATTATTGTTGGTTACATATGTATGATGTTAAAGCAATGTGTGTATTTATATGTAAGAATCTTTAAAGCCTAATAAAATTCTTTCTTCCAGTTATTTTTGCAACAGGAATATTAATAAACACAAGCAGCATCTCAGCCCTTGTGTGTGTTGTTTCAGAGCCCACCCTTTTCCCTTGCTTCTTTACACAGCAACCCCCTCGCCAAAAAGAAAAATAAATTTCCTGAATTTGGTGAATGCACCTTATGGATACCAGAACCCTGCACAACAGGAATACAACAGGGTTCATCTTTATTTCATACTCAGCAAGTTGGATACTTCAACTGAAGATTGAATTTTTAATTTTAATTAGGAGCAAAGAGTAAAGAAAAATAAGTTTAAAATTCTTTCTACTGATCATTATCCAGCCACATTTGCTGAAAATGTATGTCAACCTTGTGTAAAGGCAGGATAATACCTACTTTGATCAAATAGCTTCCAGGCTTGCATATCACCTCCATAGATATTTGCTACATGGGCAAGGTAATGCAGAACAACCAAGTCTGCAGTTAGCCAAGGATACGGAGTACTGGAGAAAACTAGTTCTTTTTAAGTGACCTTTCTTTCCATCAAACTAACAATAGGAGAAGTGTGATAGCTGTACCTCAGTCTTTTCACACTTTCGTCATAACCAGAAGACAGTGGGTTCATATCACAATTCAGAATCTTTTGCATATAAGCTAATACGATAGACATGTTCCAAGGGAGTACTATGTTGTCGGAAATGCTGTCCCTTGGATATGACTGAGACCTTGGGTAAGTTCAGCGGTGGATTGTAAAGATTGCCTAGAAATATTAGAAGAACAGCAGAGGATGTTTCTAGTCTAATATTTATCCCTCACGTAGATTAATTGGTCAGTATCCCATTATTGCATGGGAACTTGTTGTGCACAAATGGGTTGCAGAGTTTTCACCATTACAGCTGTAAATATACCTGGAAAATATTTTATTGGCTGTAAAACTGTTGAGTATCCAACACTTGGGTAGTGTACTACATAAATATTTAGTTTCTTGAGCAAGCTCATAGAACAGCAGTCCTTTTAGAGACTTAATTCTGTTTTTCTGTGTTTCTTGTTCTTAGGTACACCAGCTGAGTGAAGTGCAGTATCTGTTACTATTACACTATTTTGTTATGGCTCTTTGTTCTAGAGGCCAAGCACAGGTTTGTTTTCTTCTTTCCATTTGTACTCTTAAAATTTGTTTGAAACTATTGTGACTTCAATATCCTCTATATGCAACCACTATGTAGGAAGCCTGCCATATACCTACATTCTGCATGTTTCCCAAGTTCTTCAAATATTTGCATCTCCCACATCATCCCCAGGACTGGGTCCTGGGTGACCTTTGAAAACATGAGTAATGACTCGAGTGTAAAACACCGGGATGATACAGTGGCTTAGTCATTAGCACTGCTGCCTCACATCACCAGAGACTGAAATTTGATTCCATCCTCAGGCAACTGTCTATATGGAGTTTTCAAATTCAAACCCGATGTCTGTGTGGGTTTCCTTTGGGTGCTCCAATTTCCTCCCACAGTCCAAAGATGTGCAGGTTAAGTGTATTGGCCATGTTAAATTGCCCATAGCGTCCAGGGATGTGTAGGCTAGCCCTAGGAAATGCAGGGTTTCAGGATAAGGTAGGGGGTTGGGTCTGGGTTGGATGTTTTTCGGAGGGTTGGTGTGAATTCGATGGGCTGAACAGCCTGATTCCATTCTTGTAGGGATTTTAGGATTCTACGAAAACTCTTAAACTGATGGCAAACAGCACCACAATGCAGCACATGCATTCACTTGGACCACTATTGAAGTGAAAATTGGACTTCTGAAGATGTGCCTCTGTTGTGTGCTCTGTTCAGGAGGGGCACAACAACGCTTGCCAGCCAGAGTAATGATTTTTTTGGGCAGTGCAAACCCAGGTTCACCAATAAGTTAAGAACTTGGAGAGGAAGGTGGAGCAGCTGACTGTTTCCTCAGAGAGGAAGAATGTGAAGCAGACTGAGATGCTGAGGGAGTGAACACCAGTGCTGAGGATGCTGAGCAAGCCAGGGCAGTGGCAAACTGTGGCTGAAAGGCCCAGACAACTTGATAGAGGCTAAATTTGAGAACTAATAACTAGATATACAGAAGTAATAGCCCATTATGGTGCCTATTGCTTTCAAGAGAATACTTATTTTATGGGAAATGTTATGTTGTTCTGCTTGCCATGCCTTGTATAAGTCTTTGTTCCCTTAGCACCAGTAAATTTTGTTGTGTTTGAAGGCCAGAGCATCAGGATTGAGTTTTATAGTTTTACATCTTGGTCATGCAAGTAATGCGTCGACCTTTGTTTGCACCGACCTTTAGTTATTTCAGAGATGTGGAGGAGCTGCACCGTGCTGATTGACTCATAAACCCAACCTTCTAGGGTACGTTCTCACTTCCTGGAGGGTTTAATGCAAGATATGTATGAGAGCATTGGTAGTCTTTGCAATGCTGTACTTGATGTGCATGTGAGCATCGAGATTATGGCAAACTGTCGGAGGATTGCATGAGACGACAGGAATGTAGGACACTGAGCGGCATTTCTTTCCATGGAAGCATTTTACAAAAGCTTTGCAGTCATGCAGCAGAGTAACTTTGGTTTTTCATCTTTCACTTCCTACTATTTGGCACCTGGGATGTCTGGTTGGCACAGATGAGTTGGACCTAACAGTCTTTTCATGCTGTATGACTCTATGACTCTGCCAGACCTTCCACTACTTCCTCTACATCTCTGTCAGAAAATCCAGATATGTCAGAAGAGGACTATTCTCCTATTAATCCTTCAAATGTTAGAGAACTTGGCCACTTCTCCCACCTCTAACTGTGAACCCATGTCAGTGCTATATTGACCAGCATGTGACCCCTGTGTCTACTCCACAAACATTACCCACTGAGGTGAAAGTTTTTGCTTTGGTGGAGGCTGGGGTAGAATACCTTGATGGTACTTCCTTTAACAGTAGCAGCTGTAGGTCTTCAGAGTTGTGCTGGCTGAGGCAGGAAAAGATGCTGCATTAGCTTTTTATTAGTTCACTGATCTGTGATGGTGATTCAGTTGCTGCAGAGAAAAGCCTTGATGTGTTAGATCCTTACTGATGATTGCATTAAAATCTTGGTGCTTGATGTGCAAATGTGAGCAGATGCTTATTAACTGGCTGGATATATCCAATCTCATTTTCTGCACAAATCCTGCCAAGCTAAACAGACTGCTTCTCAAATGTCACAGAGTTCAAGTATGCCACCCTTTATGACACACCATAGATTTTAGAGGCAGAAGTAGGCTATTCAGCCCATTGAGTTTGATTAGATTAGATTACTTAGTGTGGAAGCAGGCCCTTCAGCCCAACAAGTCCACACCGACCCGCCGAAGCGCAACCCACCCAGACCCATTCCCCTACATTTACTCCTTCACCTAACACTACGGGCAATTTAGCATGGCTAATTCACCTAACCTGCACATTTTTGGACTGTGGGAGGAAACCGGAGCACCCGGAGGAAACCCCAGCAGACACGGGGAAAATGTGCAAACTCCACACAGACAGTCGCCTGAGGCGGGAATTGAACTTTGGTTTTTCATCTTTCATAGCGTCTTTGGCGCTATAAGGCAGCAGTGCTAACCATTGTGCCGCTGTGCTGCCCATTAAATTTGCTCTGCTAGTCAATGAGATCATGGCTGATCTGATAATCCTCAATTCCACTCTGTATTTTTCCCCATAACCTTTAATTCCCTTATTGATTGAAAATCTACCTACCTCAGCCTTGAATATATTTGATGACCAAACCTCATTAGCCCTGCATGGTAAAGCATTTCACAGATCAATTACATTTTGAGAGAACAAAATACCTCCTTATCTCTGTTTTAAATGAGCAATCTCTTATTCTGAGATTATGCTCTCTGGTCCCCTAGGCATTCCCTCAAGAAGAAGCAATCTCTTTGCATCAATCCTGTCAAGCCCCCAATAATCATACATGTTTCCATAAGCTCTCCTCCCATTCCTCTAAGCTGCAATGAGTACAAGCCCAATCTAACCCATCTTGACATCTTGTTGTGTTAGAACTTTTCTTTCAGAAGTGTAAAGGCATTAAAAGACATTACGATAGGTATGCAAATAGTTTGCCTATATCAGTAGTTGGAGGTAGAAATGTGAACCTGTGGAACTGCGATTGTCTGTATTTTGAATAAGAAGAAAGTGGTTTGGAAGAATTATGATTTTAAAAAAAGGTCCTGAATGAAAGACAGCCATGTGTAGTGAGAAAGCTTGAATTGTTGGATTTTAATGAAGCTTCATGTGATGTGTATGCATGCTTTTTGTCTGAGGTGTCGATGCTCAAGTGACCTTTCATGATTGTGTCCTTGACCCAGGAGGCAATGGTCTAATGGTATTAGCAATAGACTACTAATCCAGAGACCCTGATAATGTTCTGGAAACACAGGTTCAAATCCTGCCAAAACAGGTGGAATTTGAATTCAGTTAAAATCTGAGAAGATCATGGAAGCATACATGTGACCAAGCTATGTGGTTGACAGTTAACTGTCCTCTGGGCCATTAATGATGCGGCCATGTTGTTGTGGGTCTGGAGTCACATGTAGGCCAGAGCAGATAAGGACTGCAGTTTCCTTTCCAAAAGGGCATTAGTGAACCAGATGTGTTTTACCTGGCAATCGACGATGCTTTCATGGTCATCGTTCAACTGCTAGTTCCAGATTTTTAAAATTGAATTCAAATTCCACCATATCTGACATGACACCATTTGAACTCATCCCCAGAACATTATATGGGTCTCCGGATTAACAGACTAGTGATAATGTCACTGGGTCGCCCCTGTCAGAATGATGTGGAACCTGTCAGAAAAGGTTTACTAGAATACTGCCTGGTTTAGGGGGTGTGAGCTATGAGAGATTGGATGTTTTTCCTTGAACGTCAGAGGTTGAGAGGTGACCTGATAGAAATTTGCAACATTGTGCAAGGCATGGATGTAATGATTAGTCCAAGTCTTTTTCCCTGGGTAGAAATGTCAGTTACCAGGGGTCATAGGTTTAAGTTAAAAGACAAGGTGAGAGGTCAGGCTTTTTACACAGAGGGTGGCAAATGCCTGGACTGCACTGCCAGAGGAGATGGTAGAAGCAGATGCAATAGCAACTTTTAAAATTTATCTTGACAGAAACATGAATGGGGGGAATAGAGGGTTATGAGCCACGTGGAGGCAGAACGTTTTTAGTTTAGAAACGCATCATGTGTCAGCACAGGCTTGGTGGGTTGAAGGGCCTTTTCCTTTGCTATATTGGTCTTTATTCTTTGTGTACCAGTAAGTTCTTAGCAACATAAGATATTGTGGGCTGTGTAGTCACAGGTCTTAGAATGTGAAGAGCCAGCTCCTTTCAACAATACAAGTATTCTCCATGGTTCTGCACTGCACATCATCCTTTGTGTGCCACTTCTTGTCTGCAAGAGAGAGAAGAATTTCACTGATTAAATTGCACTGTTTAGATGATTTACATGCCACAGCTAAATTGTGAGAAGCATGTGGAGGCAGTGAGAGGTAGATGAATGCTGGCAGCATTGAAAGATAAATGTGGGAGACGTGTAGTGTATGGATGAAGGATATGTAGTGGATAGTTGTAGATCCTGAGTGCAAGGCACTGCTGATGGCTGAGTAAAAGAGACGTGGTACGTTGAGCAACAGGAGATGCTTAAAGCAAAGGGTAGTAAATGTCATCTTCAGATGCTTTAACTGATGCTGACCATCCACTTGAGGTCATTAATGGCACACCTGGCAAGTGCTTAGGTTCAGACACTGACAAATGATTACCAATTTCATCTGAAAATTGATCTGTGACGCCATCTTGTACACCACCGCCCCATACCCAACCCCAGCACTAAAACTGGCTGCTACCCACCTCCATTAGAGCAAGTGTTGGCCAGTTATATTGCACCTACTTATCAGTATTATCCAATTTTTAGCCCAGACTCCTTAAAGGTTTTGTGTTGGATTTGCTTTGCAGCCTTTTTATATTATTATTTTCTTTCTGTAGGATCTATCTGAAGCTGAAAAACATATTATGGCAATTAGGAAAATGACGAAGGAGACCCCAGAATGTCAAAGTTTTCTGTATGTCGCATATCACATGTTAGGCTGCTTATACTTCAAGCAAAATAGGTAAGGAATCTGATACTGAAGTTTGTTATGAAAGAAAGCAATAACACATACAGGAATTTGCCTGCATTTGGAAGCAAGCATTGCAATCATCTGAATGCTGGTCATCTTTCAAAATTCCACAGACTCTGAAATGGTCCCAATAGATTGCAAGATGATAAAAGTAATCACACTATTTTATAAAATAAGAAAAGTGAAAATGCAGAACTAAGGCTTGTTACCCTAACATTGGTCACAGGGAAAGTAGTAGAAACTTTTAGTTAAGGTTGAGATAACAGGACTGCTGATTAGCATAAAAAGCGATATGGTTTAGTGAAGACAGAGTCTTCAGAGGCTTGTTGGTTGGTTGCGTGAATGGGCAAAAACCTGGCAACTACATGTAATGTGGAAAAATGTGATAATGTGCACTTTGGTAGGAAGAATAGATGAGTTCAATATTATTGGAGGTCCTCGTGCATGAATCACAAACCCTGTATCCAAGTGCTGCAAATATTAGGGAAGGCAACTGGACTGTTGGCATTTATTTCAAAGGGAATGGAGTATAAAATGTAACAAAAAAAAGCAAAACATTGCCAGAAGTATACAAGGCCACACCTAGAATACTGTGAATAATTTTGATCCTGAGAAAGGATGTATTTTATGCATATATCTGTATCATGGATATACATTTTTGTGTAAGGGGCGTTGGCAACAGTAGAGAAAATACACTAGGTTGTTTCTGGGTATGGAGGGATTTTCGTAATGATAGGTTGAATAGGTTGACATTGTACTTACTGGAGTCTCAAAGAATAAGGGGAACCTTAGCAAAACAAATAAGATTCTCAGAGGGCTTGGTAGTGTGGATGTAGAGAGGTTTTTTTTTTCCAGTTGGAAACTCTAGAACCAGAGGGCATAATCTCTGAGTAAGGAATCTTCCATTTAAGTCAGATGCGAATGACTTTTTTTTGAGGGTAGTGAATTTTTACCCACAGTGCTGTTAAACCCAAATTATTAAGTAGATGCGAGGCTGAGAGAGAGATATTTTAATCAGTAACTGAATGAAATGCCATGGAGATAAGGCAGAGTCTAGATTAGAGTGGTGCTGGAAAAGCACAGCAGGTCAGGCAGTATCCAATGAGCAGGAAAATCGACGTTTTAGGATCCTGATGAAGGGCTTTTGCCCGAAATGTCGATTTTTCCTGCTCCTCGGATGCTGCCTGACCTGTGCTTTTCCAGCACCACTCTAATCTAGACTCTGGTTTCCAGTATCTGCAGTCCTTGTTTTTACCATGGAGATAAGGCAGTAGAGTGGAGGATTTACAGATCAGCCATGATCTTGTTGAATGACAGCAGGTTCAATGGGCCGAATGGCCTGCTTCTACATCAAAGTCTCTTTTGGCCTTAATAAAAGGGTGAAGTCTTTTCCTTTTGTCAACTCTTAAGCACCTTGGCTTTGGTTCAAAATTTCAATGTCCTTTTAGATTTTCATAACTTAAATTGTGTAGACTTTATAGCGTGTTGATTTATGGTTTTACTGCTTTCTCTCCTCCCTCTGTGCTTATGTTAATGGTGATCTAAGATTCAAAACATATTTTGTAGATTTGACGAGGCTATGAAATGGTTTCAAAACTCAAAGCAAGAACTTGAAGATAACCCACCAACAATAGAATGGGCTGATTTGGTGCTAAAATCAGAAGAAATTGAACCAAAACATTTTCCAGTAAGTGTTTTTAAAAACAAAAATTATTCATGGAATGCATCACTGGCAAGATCAACATTTAACTGAACCATAATCTCCCTTGAAAAACTTAATATTGACCAGTCTTTTTTCAACAATACATCAGTGCTATTAGGAAGAGAGTTCCAGGATTTTGACATTTGTAGAAGACCAAGTTAGGATGATGTGCAGCTTGGATGGGAACACGCAGACGGGAGTGTTCTCTGGCTACTGCAGTCGTTTGTTTTAAGGTGGTAGAAGTAATGTGTTTGGAAGGGACAGTTGAAGGAGGCTTAGCATATTTCAGTAGTGAATCTTCTACACCCCACAGCCATGGTGTCCAGGTTGTGGAGGAGATGGCTGTTTAAATTGGTGAGTAGGGTAATGATCAAGTATGTTGATTTGTCCTGGAAGATGTCAACTTTCTGATGGAGTTGTAGTTATCCAGGCAAGAGCAGATCATTCCATCACCTCTTCATAGATGAAGGGCAGGTTTACTTCAGGAGGTAAGGTTCTTCCCATAAATCTAAGCTTGTGACTAGTAAAATTACTTTGTAGTTAATGATGATCCCCCAGGATGGTGAGGATTAAGTGATGTTAATGTTGATGGATGCCGAGGATATGTGGGTTAGATTCTGTCTTGTTGGATATGGTAATTGCTGGGCAAATTTGACTTGTTTGTTATCAACTCAAACCTGAATTTTTCAGTTGTCCAGATTTTTCAACATATAATCGTGGACTGTTCTAGTTACTGAGCAATAATGAAGTTTACTGAATATTGAAACATGGGTTCACATTATCACCTGACCTATTTTAGAGAAAAGGCCAATGAGGTATTTGAATATGGTTGAGTTAAAGAAATTGCCCTAAGGACACCTGCAGCAAGGTTTTGGGGTTAAGACAATCGACCTGCAGCAGTAACAAAGACCTTTGTGTGACACACAACTCTCACCAAAGAAGAATGTTCTCCTTGATTCCTATTGATCTCAGTTTTGCCACACCGTGTCAAATACTGCTTTGATGTCAAGGGTAGAGGCAAAAAAAACTGCAGATGCTGGAATACAAGATAGACAAGCAGGAGGCTGAGAAAACACAGCAAGCCAGGCAGCGTCAGGAGGTGGAGAAGTCAATGTTTCAGGTGTAACCCTTCTTCAGGACTGGGCTCGAGTGTAAGGGGAGCAGCGGGTAGGGGAGGCAGGGTGGTGAGGTGGGGATAGATGGCGACAGGTACAGGGTACGATCTGGTTGGTTGACAGGAGGGATGAATCCAGTAGGTGGCTGAGAGGAATGGAAGGGATGGGATGGGATAGGAAATGAGGTTATTTGAAATTGAAGAACTCATGTTGAAACAAATAACTTCCCTTCCCATCCCTCCCACCAATTCCCCAGCCCTTCCCCTTCCTTTTGATTCTTCTCAGCCACCCATCGGATTCATCCCTCCCATCGACCAATCAGTCGTATCCTTTACCTGTCTCCACCTATTCCCATCTCACTATCCTGCTACCTCCCCCTTTATCTGCAGGTCCCATGACATTTACCTCCAGTTCTGAAGAAAGGTTACATTTGAAATATCGACTTCTCCACCTCCTGATGATGCCTGGCTTGCTGTGTTCTCCCAGCTTCCTGCTTGTCTACATTTGATTTCAAGAGTAGTCACTCTCACCTCACTTCTTGAGTGCAACTTTTTAAATTATGTTTAGATTCAGGTTGTAATGAAGTCTGGAGCTGAGCAATTCCTGGTGGAACTCAAACTGAGCATTGGTATGCAGGTTATTGCTCTGCAAGTGCTGCTAGATAGTGATGTCAGTGAGATCATCCATCAGTTTACTGATGATTGAGTGTAGATTGGGACAATAATTGGGCAAATTGCATTGGATGTACCTAGGTGATTTTCTGTGTTGGATAGATACAACTGCTATAGCCACAGCTGGAACAATTTTGGTTGTGGTTAGTTTTTGATGGTAAGTCATCAGTACTGCAGACAAGGTATTGTCCAGTCCATATCAAGGGTTATCAGTTGCTTCTTGTTATTGTGTGGATGAATTAAATTGGCTGAACTTTGACATCTATAATGGTTGAGACTGCAGGAAGGTTCTGAGATGGATCACCTGTGCAGCACTTCTGGCTAAAAGTGGTTGTCGATACTTCAGTTGATAGGCTTCCCCATTCTTGAAGATGGGAATATATAAGGAGCCTGCTCCTCTGGTGAGTTATTTAATTGTCCACCTGCATTCACAACTTTTTTTAGATTAGATTAGATTAGATTACTTTACAGTGTGGAAACAGGCCCTTCGGCCCAACAAGTCCACACCGATCCGCCGAAGCGCAGCCCACCCAGACCCCTACATTAACCCCTTACCTAACACTACGGACAATTTAGCATGGCCAATTCACCTGACCTGCACATCTTTGGACTGTGGGAGGAAACCGGAGCACCCGGAGGAAACCCACGCAGACACGGGGAGAATGTGCAAACTCCACACAGTCAGTCACCTGAGGCAGGAATTGAACCCAGGTCTCTGGTGCTGTGAGGCAGCAGTGCTAACCACTTTGCCACCATGCCGCCCAACTGAATGCGGATGGAGCGTAGATCTGCCATAATGATAAACTTCCTTTTCAGAAGGGCATTAGTGAACTAGAAGGATTCTTTAATCACAGTTCAGTAGTTTATAATCATCAATAATAACAGGACTAGTGTTTTTTTTTAATTCCAGCTGCTGAAATAAGATTTGAACGTGTATTTGTGGAGCAGTAATCGAGGCATCTGACATCTAGTCTATTATTATTAACACTCTGCTCCGATTCCCAGTGTCCTGCCCACTATTTATCCCTTAATCAATAACAGTAAACCAATTATTTTTCATTATCACATTATTCTTTGTTAGATTTCTACAATGGATTATACCTGAACTTTATGGCTGTAAAATATCCCCTGATCATGAAATACTCTATCGCTTTGGGTTTTTCAAAGTTTGTGCGAAGATTTGTAGCTCGGGTGCTCGTTGCTGTGGTTCTGTTCGCCGAGCTTTGGGTTTTTGTTTTGTTTTGAGGCAACTCAATGAAAGTTACCATTTGAAGAATTATTATTCAGCAGAGATTCATAGCTCGTAGTAGTGGAGATGAGGCAAATTGAAAATTGTCACTCAAAACTTTGCCTTCTGTGTTGCAAAGCATTATAAATATCATTACTGCTTGTGAGCAACAGTTACAGTTGTGCAGAAAGGCAACTTGACCAATTTCACTTTGATTTATTTTATAGTCATGCTCCTAATGACCTAAACGTGTGACGGGAAATTGATTTACAATCGGAAAGGACCTATCTTCTCATTGTGCAAGAGCCATGCTCGCTAGCAACTTTTTTTAATTGGGGATTTTTAGTAAAATTAGTTTAGGTAGTATTTAACATAGTATGTGAGTCTATGCTGAACTTGAAATCAAATAGATGTTTTATGACTAGGTAAGAAGGGGTGAATTGGCCAGGTGAGAAGGGGTGAACCGTCCCCAGTGTGAACAATAAAAGTTTTTTTAATTTTTTTTGTATGAAACTATTCCCCTCTCTAGTTAAAAATACAATTAACTATTTTTACTGTGAGCTGAAAAGAAAAAAGTCAATTCTGTTCATGGAATAGAATTTGACTTTTTTTCTTTTCAGCTCACAATAAAAATAGTAAATTGTGGAACAGAATTTGCTTTAAAGCCTGCAGGTGGCTTTTTTGAAAAATAACTGCCAAAACTTTTATTTTTCTGCTTTCCATCTACACCCTATGAATTTTGCATTTTTTGTAGAGTCCTATAACCATTGATTTACTGTTATCTATTTGTCCCTAATGTCAGCTTGTCATGGTCTGATTTTTGGATAAGGGGAGACTTTTTATGATATGACAGCATCATGGGCTGGCAAGGTTTGTTGCAAGGTTTTCTTGAGTCAAAGAAAGAACAAGTTTATGAATGATTAAATGAGAGAAAAATGTAACATCAAGCATATGGTCTCACTTCAGCCCATGCATACTCATCTTCTCTTCAAAGTTAGAGGAGAGTACTGACCAACACAAAGGAAAGTAAAAGAACATACGACTTTGACAGACATAGAAATCTGCAGCACAGAAAAAGAATCGTTGACCCATGAGTTTGTGCCGGTCAAAAGCAACCACCCAACTGTTCTAATCCCATTTCCCAGCACTTGGCTCATAGTTGTTTTTTTTATCAGTTAATGTGATATAGGCATCACTCTTAAGGCCGGCATTTATTGCCTATTCCTTATTGCCCGAGGCCAGTTAAGTCAGCCACGTTGCTGTGGGTCTAGAGTCACACATAGGTCAGTTCAGGTAAGGACGGATAGATTCCCTTTAGTATGATCTGGCATCACATGCACATCTAGGTATTTCTGAAATGTTTTGAGGGTTTCGGTCTCCAGCACCACTCCCCACTGCCCTCCCACAGATAGTGAGTTTCAGATTCTCACCACCCGCTGGGAGAAAAGATCTTTCCTCCCATCTCCTCTAAACTTCTTACCCTTACCTTAAATCTATGTCTCTTGAACATTGATCACTTCATAAAGGAGAAAGGTTTCCTCCTGTCTATCCTATCTATGCCCCTTATAATTTAATACATCTCAATCATGTACCTTCCTCTGCAAGGAAAACAGCCTCAGTTTATCCAAGCTCTTTTTGTAACAAAATAAACTCTCCAGCCCAGGCAACATCTTGGTAAATCTCCTCTGCAGTCTGTCCAGTACAATCACATTCCTCCTGTAGTATACAGAAAACAACACACTGGCTGTGGCCTAACCAATACTTTATACAGTCCAGCATTACCTCCCTGCTGTTAAATTCCATGCCTGAGCTAATAAAGCCAAGCATTCCACATGCATTCTTAGCCACTTTATCCCCCTGTCCTGCTAACTTTAAAGGACTGACAGATATGCACACCGAGGTCTCTGATCCTCGCTACTTCCAAGGATCATTGATCATGTATTCCCTTCCCTTGTTTGTCCTACCAAGGTGCATCACCTTATGTTTATCTGGATTGAATTCCTTCTGCCACTGATCAGCCCATCTGACCATACTATTATATCCTCCTGCAATCTAAGGCTATCCTCCAATATACTGTCCCACCAAATTTCATATCATCCACAAACTATCTACAATCGAATCCAAATCCTTGACAAGTCACAAACAGCAAGGGCACCAAAACTGAGCCCTGTTTTTGCATGAAGTTTTAACGTGTGGCTGATGTTGATTAGCTTCTTTGTTGTGAATGTAGTTGATCATATGAATCTTGCAGCTGTAGAAAACTCTTGGTCCTTTGATGACTTTTTGCTTTAGCTATTTCTGTGGGGAGCTGGTGTCAACTTATTGAGAGAGAGAAAATAGAGATGACAGCTTCTCTTTAATTAGCTGCTAGAAATGCAGTTACCGCGTCCTTTGAAATATCTGTTCCATTGTGTATCTCCAAGAGGTTGTTTGGGTCGGTCGGTCAGTATGTGCCAGTCATTGTATCAATATCCCATTACTTTACATTTATTAATGTCTTATTACGACCTGTGATAGTTTTAGGCGGTGTCTGGAAATCTTTCTTTTTGCACTTCCCTGAGTGAGTTGTTTGATTTTCACCTGAAAGGTAGCCTTGTGTGTTCAAGCATTTTGCCTTGTCCCAGAACAACTTTTAACAGTTCCACCCAGTTGAATTTTTAAAAAAATCATATCTTCAAGGGATATAGCCTTGTGACACTATATAAATCAATTATTAAAAAAAAGTTAAAGGAAGCAGATAGGCTTCATCTGAAAGTGGCTCAGGTAATACTACTTCTGCTTTAACCAGACCACTTGACTGGAGTTAATATCCTAATCCAAATACTCTCTGAAATAATTAATAATTTTAAACAGGTAGCCCTCATTTTATTTTTGCTTGCTCAAAATAATGTGCAACTCTGCTTTTGTCATCCCATAGATCAAAATAAATGAATATATCGAAATGTGTAAATGTGCTCCTAAGCCTGTAGCCATCTGCCAAGATTCAAATTGTCAGGGATATTACAAAAGGGAAATCTATCCAACTGATCCGGATTACAAGGTATGTATTTATAGAAAATCCAAATAATCTTGACCATTGTAATCATCGAGAAAAGAATAAGTTGAGTAGGGATAGTCAACATGGTTTTGTGAAGGGTAGGTCGTGCCTCACAAACCTTACTGAGTTCTTTGAGAAGGTGACCAAACTGGTGGATGAGGGTAAAGCAGTTGATGTGGTGTGTTTGGATTTCAGTAAAGGGTTTGATAAGGTTCTGCACAGTAGGTTATTGCAGAAAATACGGAGGCATGGGATTGAGGGTGATTTAGTGCTTTGGATCAGAAATTGGCTAGCTGTAAGAAGACTGTGGTAGTTTTTTGGAAATGTTCATCCTGGAGTTCAGTTACTGGTGGTGTATGCAAAGATCTGTTTTGGGGCCACTGCTGTTTATCATTTTTATAAATGACCCACGTGAAGGTGTAGAAGGATGGGTTAGTAAATTTGCAGATGATACTAAAGTTGGTGGAGTTGTGGACAGTGTGGAAGGATGTTGCAAGTTACAACGGGACATAGATTCAGCTGCAGAGCTGGGCTGAGAAGTGGCAAATGGAGTTTAATGTGGAAAAGTGTGAGGTGATTCACTTTGGAAGGAGTAACGGGAATGCAGAGTACTGGGCTACTGGTAGGATTCTTGGTAGTGTGGATGAGCAGAGAGATTTCAGTGTCCATGTACGTAGATCCCTGAAAGCTGCCACCCAGGTTGATAGGGTTGTTAAGAAGGCATATGGTGTGTTAGCTTTCATTGGTAGAGGGATTGAGTTTTGGAGCCACGAGGTCATGTTGCAGCTGTACAAAACTCTGGTGCGGCCGCACTTGGAGTATTGCGTACAGGTTCTGTTCACCACATTATAGGAAAGATGTGAAACCATATTAAAGGATGCAGAGGAGATTTACCAGGATGTTGCATGGTATGGAGGGAAGGTCTTATGAGGAAACGCTGAGGGATTTGAGACTGTATTTGTAAGAAAGAAGATGGTTAAGAGGTGACTTAAAAGCGGCATACAAGATGATAAGATTAGATAGGGTGGACAGTGAGAGCCTTTTTCTTTATGGTGATGGCTAGCACAAGGGGACATAGCTTTAAATTGAGGGGTGATAGATATCGGACAGACGTCAGAGGTAGTTGTTTTTTACTCAGAGTAGTAAGGGCATGGAATGCCCTGCCTGAAACCGTAGTAGACTCAGCAACATTAAGGGCATTTAAATGGTCATTGGATAAACATATGGATGATAATGGAATAGTGTACGTTAGATGGGCTTTAGATTGGTTTCACAGATTGGCACAATATCGAGAGCCAAGGGGCCTCTACTGTGCTCTAATGTTCTATGCTCTAATTGTACTTAAAGGTTGGTCTGTTCCTCAAATCAGAATATTTGCATGTAATAATCTATTCTAATATGGATCATTTGGTGGAAAATATGTTTCCAAATGACCCACTAACATTTGTTGAAGTTATAATGGTATTGTATTTTTAGTTGTATTTATCAGTGTAAGAAGGGGAACTCCACATAAAGAAACATATACATTTAAAAGCTGCTTGGATAGAACTTATCAGAAATATATTGATAAATATATAAGTGAGCATTGTCAATTTTTAAAATTGGATTGAGATCTATTGTGCTGATTGTCTGCCTATTTCCATTTGTTCTAATTATTTAAAGAAGCACCTCTCTGCTTATTAATATTAATTAAGGTGTGCTAAAGTAATTCAATCTTTTTCTTGCTCTTACACTGCTTCTCTTCCTGTTAATTTAACCTGAGTGTTGAGGGTTGCTCAGTGCTGATCTTGGAACAGAATTTGCTTTAAAGTGTGCAGATAGCAAGTAATTGCTTCTCTTTCTTGTTTCTATCCACCCGCAATGAATTTTATAGATTTTTGAGTCCTGCAACCATTTGTTTGCTGTTTTTTTTTCCCTTTTGCTGCCATTTTTGGATGAAAAGAAGTTGCTTTTCAAAAGAGACCCAGGTTCAATTTCCACCTCAGGCGACTGACTGTGTGGAGTTTGCACATTCTCCCCGTGTCTGCATGGGTTTCCTCCGAGTGCTCCGATTTCCTCCCACAGTACAAAAATGTGCAGGTTAGGTGAATTGGCCATGCTAAATTGCCCGTAGTGTTAGGTGAGGGGTAAATGTAGGGGAATGGGTCTGAGTGGGTTGCGCTTTGGCGGGTCGGTGTGGACTTGTTGGGCCGAAGGGCCTGTTTCCACACTGTAAGTAATCTAATCTAATCTAATCTTGTTGCCAATCCCTAATTGTCCTTTAGAGAGGATGAGGGAGTTGATCATCTTCTCAAGATGCACAGGCAGACATACTTCAGTTTTTTTTTGAGGAAAGAGGCATCCGATCTGGAGACAAGGCAGAACAGGTGGCCTTTTAGGTGTCTACAGATGTTTAAAGCAATGTCTCAATGTCTTATTTGTTCAAGTAGGCAATTCTGTCACCAACCTATTCAGATAATTAAAGACTGTATGTAGTAGAATCCTTATTGGTGCTGCTTGTGTTCCATTACACAACACTACTTGTATGAGTAGAAAAGAATTGTTTTCTCCATGTGAAACTTCTTTTGAAAACCTAGGGTATGTATCTGAAAGGAACTTACGCAGTTTTCATTTTGAAATAGTTGTCCATTGTGCAAGTATCTTACTTAAAAAGGTAAATATGAGCACTGTTTCTCGATGTTCACTTATTGTTTACACCATTGGCACTTAGCAGCAGTAGTTTATGCATCTGGTTGACTGAGTTACTTCACAGGTTTTCATAGGTTGTTGCTGTATGCTGCAAAAATTTGCCTTTTGTGAAGAAAGCCTACACTTCTGCGCTCCAGTTTTGTAAACTCCAAGAACAGCAAAGTCTATTTATGGTTTAATATGTCTTTCCACTTGCTCTTTTCAGCCTTTTATAATATCCTGCTTTACAGACTTTTAACCTTCATTTATTAGCTTCAAAATTGTGCACAGTACAGTTTTTCATCCAGAGTCATATACAACACTGAAACAGACCCTTTGTTCCAACTTGTCTGTGCTGACCAGACATCCCAGTCTAACCTAGTCCCATCTGCCAGCATTTGGCCCATTTCCTTATTTACCCCATCCTATTCATGTACCCATTCAGATGTGTTTTAAATGTTGGAATTGTACCCGCTGCCACCATTTCCTCTGGCAGCTCATTCCATTCACTGCATGAAAAAGTTACCTCTTAGGTTCTTTTAAAATCTTTCCCCTCTCACCTTAGACCTATGCCATCTAATTTTGGACTTCCCCTCTGCGTATGATTTTATAAACCTCTGTAAGATCACCCCCAGCCTTCAACACACAGGGAAAAAAAACCCAACCCATTCAGTCTCTCCCTACAACTCAAACCTTCCAGTAGCAGCAATGTCCTTGTAAATATTTTCTGCACCCTTTCAAGTTTAACAACATCCTTCCTATAGAAGATGACCAGAATTTACTCCATAGTCCAAAAGTAGCTTCATCAATGTCCTGAACATGACATTCCAACTCCTATACTCAGTGCTGTGACCAATGAGGGCAAGCATGCCAAATGCCTCCTTTATCAAGGAGCTATGAACCTGTACCCCTGGGTCTCTTTGTTCAGCAACACTCCCCAGGGTCCTAACATTAACTGTCAAGAGTATGGTGCTGGAAAAGCACAGCAGATCAGGCAGTATCCGTGGAGCAGGCAAATCAACATTTCAGGCAAAAGCCCTTCAGGGAAGTCCTCATGAAGGGCTTTTGCCTGAAACATCCGACTCTCCTGCTTCTCAGATGCTGCCTGACCTGCTGTGCTTTTCCAGCATCTGCAGTCTTCACTTTCTCGTACCGTTAACTGTACATGTCCTGCCCTGATTTACCTTACCAAAATGCATTACCTCCCATTTATCTAAATTGAACTGCATCTGCCACTCCTCAACTCATTGGCCCATCTGATCAGGGTCCTTTTGTACTCTGAGATAATCTTCTTCACTGTCCACAGCTACCTATTTTGGAATCATCTGCAAATGTACTAATCATTCCTCCTATATTCCCATCCAAATCATTTATATAAATGACAAGATACAGTGGGCTCAGCACTGATTCTTGTCGCACACCGCTGGTCACAAGTCTCCAGTCCAAAAAGCAACTGTCTACTACCACCGTCTGTCTCTAACCTTTAAGCCATATTTGTATCCAATTGGCTAGCTCCCCCTGGATCCTATGTGATCTACCTTGAGTAACCAGTGTACCACGCAGAACTTTGTTGAATGCATTGCTGAATTCCATTCAAAAGTATTTGATTCAAGGAATAGTTGAGGAAAAGATTTAAGTGGCTTCACACTTAACGGGACTATCACTTCATTTCGAAAATTTGAATTAAAATTAATTTCCGTGTTTAGAATATCAGTTAGAAATGTAGGTCCTTTTTAAAGGTAAGCCACAACAGTTAGAGTTGATGGAGATGCTGTTTAAAAACTGGGCTTCTGTCCAGTGGCTTCTGCCCAGGGAAAGGATCCAGGAGGGAGAGTTGGAAACTGGTACTTTACTATATAAATATATAGATATAATAAGATCCTTTTGTAATCTCTGAAAATCCTTTGTCTATTCCAACATATGGATATATTATTTTCTCACATACTTTGGTTAACCATAGTAGAGTAAATATGTGAGAAAATAATAGAAATGAAAACATTGGGGTAGAATTTTCCACTTGTGGCTTGCGTCGTCACAAGAAAGTTGAGAAAATATGACAAGAATGGAAAAAAAATCAGAATGTCAATAATATGTTTTGCAATTGTTGCCCCCCCCCCCCATATTCATTTCAGAAGTCACACAACACCAAGTTATAGTTCCAGCAGGTTTACCCTGATGTCATGTGCCTTCTGACTTAGTCCACCTCAGTTGAACACAGGCATCTCCATATTCTGGTTACAAATTCATGATCTCAGTATTGAACACCGCCTAAATTATTCCCCAAAAAATTGCATTTCATTATTAATCCAGCTCACTTGTCCACCACTTCAAATTCACCTCTCCTTCCTGAAAAAAATAGATTATGCAAATTCAGAGCATGTACCTGGAGATGGAGAGCTTTCCACTTGCTGTCCCCACAATCACCCATCACTATCTTCACAACAGTGTCACTGCATACTTCATAATCACCATGTGGGAAGAAGGTCCTGCAGTCAGCATTACAGTGAGGCAATCTGGGAAGGGTGTCCTGCAGTGAACATCACAGTGAAGCAATCTGTTCATGTTAGAAAACAAGAGTTCATTGGCCGAAGTATTGAATTTTGGAAGATTAGCTGAGGAGTTGGGGAGATTACTTACTTGAGTTGGAGATATAACGAGATGGGTGAAGCAGCAGCGCGGAGGAGGGTTATATAAATAATGGCAAGACCCGAGGCCTAAGTCACGTACCTTGGGAGCCAGGGAGGTAGTGGGACCTGTGAGGGAGCAGTGTGGAGCAGAATTATATAAATTGTGTCCAAGGCTCAAGGCCTACATCACTGAAATTGGGAATCGGTGAAGGCAGTGGGATGTGTGAGGGGGCTTCTCAGGGGATTGCAGTAAAAGACTTACAGACCAGTTAACCTAACATTGGTAGTGGGGCAATTCTAGAGTCTACTATAAAAGCATTAACAGGATTAGACAAAGCCATGTGGGGTTTGTGAAAGGCAAATCATGCTTAACAGATATACTGTTGTTTTTCTGAGGGTGAATTCAGTAGATTAGATAAATGAGAACCAGTGGATGTGGTGTATTTAGATTTTGGTAAGGTCCTTCTGTGCTGATTTAGAGTCATAGATTTAGACCCTTAGGTCCAACTTGTCCATGCCGACCAAGTTTCCCAAACTAAACTCGTCCTATTTCCCTGCATTTGGTCCATATCTCTCTTAAACCTTTCCTATTCATGTACTTTAAAATGTCTTTTTAAATGTTGTATCTGTACTTGCATCTACCACTTCCTCTGGCAGTTCATTCGACATACAAACCACCCTCTGTGTGAAAAAGTTGCCCCTTGGGTCCTTTTCAAATCTTTCTCCGATTACTTGTGTGTCTCACTTTTTAGTGCACAATATCTTCATTGTTCAATTAGAGGCTGCGAACCTCTCTGGCTTACATAGCTTGTTAACACAAGGTGAGACAAGCAGTAAGTTGTGGTAGGGAGCACTGAACAACCAAAGGGATGGACATGTTGCTGTACAGTAACATGTGCCAGTAGCTTTATGTGGAAAACACACTGGCTGTGCTTCAAACCATAGACTATTTGTGAAAGTCTGAGGAGACAAATCCTTAGTGGTGTAAAGGGGGCCTACAGTAAGTCAGGGAGTGGTGCCACAATCAGTCAAGGGGTTTGTCTGATTGCAGTCCAGATGGTCAGTCAGTCACTTGGGGTAGGGGATTTAGATCAGGGTTTATCAGAGGCCAGCTAATGGAGTCCTGGGGAAAGTGGGGCACCTAAGGTTGGGATGGATTTCATTGCACTGGATTAGTGAGGGAATGAATGCAGTGATGGGGGCAATTCTATATCGATGATTAGGAGCTCATTAGTCATTCATAAACTGTCTCACAGGTCTTGATTACTCTGGCCCTTACATCGAGAGGACCATCAAACGCCGGTGAATTTACAATGCTGTGGGGGTAAAGTGAGCATGTCAGTGCTAATATGAAGAACTCAACTAAAATGGGGAGGCTGTAAGGACAGAGGGGCACAGGGACAGCAACAGGCAAGGGAACATGAAGGGTGGGGAATGACCATTTTCTATCTTGGGTGGAACCTGCAACTCACTGAAAAGAATACTTAAGGTGGAACCTTGCAATGTCAGATCAAAAGTCAATGCACAATAACTGCTCAAAATAACAGACATCTTATGCAAAGTGGGTAGGGTAAGTTACTGTTTGTTTTTATTTTAAGAGCTGAGTAAAATCCTTTGGAATTACATTTCCTATTAGGAGCAACCCATCTAGCTTCAATTTGGACTTAATCGGCAGGATGTCTAGATTAAAGTGGTGCTGGAAAAGCCCTTCAGTCGGCAGGATGTGCATGGTCAAGAATGCACAATCCATATCTTCAAGCAACCAGAAATATCACATGGCACACACTAATTCCTTCCTGGTCATGTGTACAAAGCATCTGCAATCAGACAAAATTTTGGCTGTGCAAAGTACAATTGGTCAATGTCATGTTCTCAGAGCTCCTTATATAGGTAAGACAAAGACCCCCTTGCAGAGCCTCCATACTGTATAATGTGAGGCTGTGTTATGATAGGTGTAAGGTTTGAGGATTCCTTTCAATAAACTAGATGGTTTTGTTCTATCCTTCCCCACAGATTATCATGGATTTCACATCAAGGATTCCTGACATTGGAAGCTATCTGAAATGAAAGACTCAGTAGTTTGTGAGAGATGAGCAATACTTGGCCATTACAAATTCTTTCATCCATGGGATATAGAAACATAGAAACTAGGAGCAGGAGTCAGCCATTCAGTCTTTTTAGCCTTCTCTGCTTTTTGTTGTAATTATTGCTGATCATCCGATTCAACAACCTTTTCCTGCTTTTTCTCCATATCCTTAGATCCCTTTAACTCCAAGTGCTATATCCAACTTCTCCTTAGAAACATGGAAAATAGATGCAGGAGAAGGCCAGTGTTTTTGCCTTGACTGTATTCTGTGGTAGCGAATTCCACAGGCTCATCACACTCCCAGTTGCGGAAATCTCTCCTCCTCAGTCTTAAATAGTTTATCCTGAATCCTTAGACTATAGCCTGGTTCTGGGACTCCCCAACTACCGCAAGCTTCATTTCTGCATCTACCCTGTCCAGTCCTCTTACAATTTTATAGGTTTCTGTGAGATCCCACTTCATCCTTCTGAATTCCAGTGTATATATATTCCTAACTGATTTAATCTTTCCTTATGCGTCAGTCTTGCCATTCCGGAAACCTATTTGGTAAACCCTTCGCTTCACTCCCTCTGTGGCAAGAACGTTCTTCCTCAGACCAAAACTGCACACAATATTCCGAGTGTGGTCTCACGAATGCACAGCAAATTTCAACAAGACATCCCTGCTTCTGTACTTGAATCCTCTTACTATAATGGCCAACAGACTATTTGCTGCCTTTACTGCCTGCTGCACGTACATGCTTTCCTACACCATCTGATGCACATGACCCTCTCTGAATTTACAGCCATATCTAAAGAGTTTGTTCATGTCTCACATAGATTTGATTTAATCCGGTTTGAAAATAAAAAAGAAACTACAACAGTTAAATTCCTGCAGTTAGTCATGTTGTCCCAACTTGTAATACTAAGCAACTAATACTAAACACCATTTCAGAAACCGCTTCACAACCTATAATGGTGGTGGTGGTGGTAGAAAAATGCAGCTGAACCATGCTATGGTTCGAAAAGAATGTACACTGGTTAGCAAGGTTAGGTCACATGGAATACAGCAGGAACTAACCATTTGGATACAGACTGGCTTGAAGGTAGAAGAGGGTGGTGGTGGAGAGTTGTCTTTCAGACTGGAGACTTGTGACCAGTGGTGTGTCACGAGGACCAGTGCTGGACTTGGACGTGAACATTAGTAGTATAGTTAGTAAGTTTGCAAATGACTAAAATTGGAGGTGTATTGGACAGCAAAGAAGGTTACCTCCAATTACAAAGGGATCGTGATCAGATGGGCAAGGAGTGGCAGGCAGAGTTTAATTTAGAAAAATGTGAGGTGCTGAATTTTGGAAAGGCAAATCAGTGCAGGTCTTATACACTTAATGATAAGGTCCTGGGGAGTGTTGCTGAACAAAGAGACCTTGGTGTGGAGGTTCATAGCTCCTTGAAAGTGGAATCGCAGGTAGATAGGATAGTGAAGAAGGCCTTTGATATTCATTCTTTTATTGTTCAGAGCATTGAGTATAAGAGTTGGGAGGTCATGCTGCAGCTGTACAGGACATTGGTTAGGCCACTGTTGGAATATTGTGTGCAATTCTGGTCTCAGTCCTATGTGATAATCTCTCCAACATTGTCCTGTACAGGGCAAAGGAGGAACCTGTCAAAATGTTGCAGTAAAAGTTGTGTGTGTGTGTGTACTATTTTATGACTTGCACCCCAAAGGAAGTAGTAGTCTTACTGTTGGTGTCCAGTCCGGCTGCCCTGGGGAGATGGGGCGGGAGCGGATGGTTGGGGGGGGGGGGGTGCGGGTCGAACAGGGGGTGCGGGGGGTGGGTGGGGTTGGATGGCAGGTGAGGGGGGGAGGGGGGGGGAGCGGGGTGGGGCAGGGGCTCACGTGTGGTGTGCTACTGCCTTGTCTCCTGAATGGGGAGCGGATTTAGCAAGTGCTTGCTGTGTCAATCCCAGAGGAGTTTCAGCAGTGCTGCAGATCCCTTATACACAAATGTCTGCCTGCTCAGAAACAAACCCTGAGACAGAGAGATGGAGCAAAGCAAGCAGAGCAGGGAAAAAGGAAACTTCAGAAAATCCGAGCCCCAGTGGAGAGGCATTGAATCAAGTAACCATATAATCAAATATCCAAACAAAATAGGGCCCACCCATCTCGTTCGGATAATTGAGATTCCTCTGTATTTGGAAGTACTAGCTTTCGGAGCACTGCTTCATCTGGTGGTTGTGGAGTATAAGATCACAGTATGCAGAATTTATAGCAAAAGTTTATAATGTGATAACTGAAATTATATATTGAAAAAGACCTAGATTGTTTAAGTCTCTCATCTTTTAGAATGACCATGTTGGTTTTAGTTGTTTCTTATGTAAATAGTAAAACTTTTTAAAAAGTTACATTCTCAAGTGAACTTTAACAATTGGTGTCATGTTGGCCCAGATAATGCATTTAAGGTGTGAGCTGCCCTATGTGAGACTGTCTGTGCCACAATGGTCAGACTGATTCTAATCTAAAAAATGCATTTACAGAATCTTACATGGATTCACACAGTTTTTGAGCAAAGTGAAATTGATTCTGCAAATACAAATTCACCCCACAAACATAAATGTGAATGTTGGACTATAATCTGGTGTTGTGATTTTTTAGGAGAAAGTTAGGACTGCAGATGCTGGAGATCAGAGCTGAAAAATGTGTTGCTGGAAAAGCGCAGCAGGTCAGGCAGCATCCAAGGAGCAGGAGAATCGACGTTTCGGGCATAAGCTCTTCTTCAGGAATTTTTGTGATTTTTTTTTTAACTTTGTACACTCCAGTCCAACACCGGTATCTCCAAAGCATAAAAAGGGAAATGCAAGGCAGAGAAAGTAATTGTCCGAGAAGGATTTCTGGCCAGTGAATGTTTTGATGTCAGATTTAAATAACCCTTGTGAAATTTTTGCTATCAAAGAAAATAGTAAGAATTAAAAGCTTCTGAAAACTAGCTGTTGGAAGAAGATTAACACAGGATGTGAGAAATCTATGTACAAAGAAGATTGCAAACTGAGCAATCTCAATGTAAGAAGATAAAATCAGAGAGATAGGGTGTATACAAGTCCCAGGTTATGAATGAGTTCCATTCTTTCTGCTGTTCGTAAATCGAATTTGTGTGTAAATTGGAACAGGTTCAGGTGAATTAGTCCGCCCATTCATTAGGATGAAACATTGTACGTAATTCGGATTTTTAAAAAATAATTTTTAATTAGGAGATGCCAAGGGTCGGTTCATAAGTACGGGATTTTTGTGAGTCAAGCGTTTGTAACCCTGGGACTTCCTGTACTTAATTGGCTGATGACTAAGTAAAACGGTGACAAAAGTGATAAGAGGAAGTTGCAAATGGAGTAATGACAACTAGCATAGTAGGGGAAATCAAAACCGGTTTGAAAATAGTGTCTAGAATCATGAAAACGTTACAGCATGAAATTCCCTTGCTTTATTTACCCTGGTGAAACGCTTAACCTGGATGAAATTGTATTTGGTACTTCTCCACCCTTCACCCAAACCATTGATACCATCCCAAAGTCAAGTTGCATCCACTTCACAATCAACTATCCAATATATATGTAATGTACAAATTTCCCAACCATGCCTCCAACATGTATGTCTAAATCATAAATTTAAATCACATCAGCAAGGGAGCAAAACTGAGTCAAGTGAAACATCAGTGGAAACCACTTTCCACTAACAAAAGCATTCCTTTTGCTCCCCTGTCACTGAGCCAATTTTGGGTTCAATGTACCACATTTCCCTGTATTAAATTGGTTTTAATTTTTTTGGACCCATCTTTCATTTGGGATTGTGTGAAATACCTTACCAAAATCCTTGCACTGCCCTAAACAATCCTCTTTTTGTTACTTTCTGAAGTAAATGCAATAGGAATGCATATAGCATGACCTTTCCTGAACAAAGCCATGCTATAGATGCCTTGTTAATCTGTGCATTTCGAACTATCAGTTAATCCCATCTCATGATTTGGATAAGACTTTAGGAGGATGGTTTATTAACCATGTTTGCAGTTGACACCAAAATTGGTGATATGGTCAGCAGTGAAAAAGGATGAGGTCTTGATCAATTGGGCCAATGGGCTGAGGAGTGGCAGATGGAGTTTAATTTGGATAAATGTGAGATATAAGAATTTTAGTAGAACAAACAAGGGCAGGACTTCTGTAGAGAATGGTAGGACCCCGGGTAATGTTATTGAGTGGAGAGACCTAAGGATTCGGATATGTAGTTCTTTGAACGTTGTGTCACATGTACACGGTTAAGAAGGCATTTAGCATGCTTGCCTTCATTGCTCACACCTTTGCATATCGGAATTGGGACGTCGAGTTGAAGTTGTACACGATGTTGGTGAGGTCACTTCTGTAGTACTGTGTACAATTCTGGTCGCTCTACTAGAGGAAAGATATTATTAAATTGGAGAGGGTTCAGAAAAGCCTTCCAAAAATGTTGCTGGAAATGAAGGGTTTGAGTTATGGGGAGAGGCTGGGACTTCTTTCACTGGAGTGTAGGAAGTTGAGGGGTTACCCTGTAGAGGTTTATAAAATCATAAGGGCATAGATAAGGTGAATAGCAAAAAATTCTTTTCCTAGGCCAGGCCTCAGGGGAGTTCAAGACTCGGGGACATTTTTTTTAGGTGAGAGGAGAATGTTTTAAAAGGGACCTGAAGAACAACTTTTTCACATTGAGGGTGATTTGTATGTGGAATGAACTGCCAGAGGAAGTGGTGGATGCAGGTACAGTTACATTTAACAGACATTTGGGTAGTTACAAGAATAAGAGAAGTTTATAAAGGGATATGGGCTAAATGCATGCAAGTAGAACCAGTTTAGTTTGGGAAACCTGGTTGGCATGGACAAGTTGGATCGAAGGGTCTGTTCCCATGCTCTACGACTCTGACAGTGATAACTCTGGTAATCTGAGTTCAGATTGATTGGCCTATAATTATTTGGTCTATGTCTAGCACCCTTTTTGAATAAGATACAACGCTTGCAGGACTTTGGTACCTCGCCTCTACCTAGTGAGGATTGGAAAATGATTCACAGAGCATCCACTATTTTGTCCCTGGTTTGTTTAAACAATTCATCCAGCCCTGGTGATTATTCATCTTCAAGGAGGTCAGTCCCTTCAGTACATCCCCTTTCTCATTTTGCTTATTTTATATAATATTTCACGCTCCTCTAATTAGAATGTCTGCATCATCCCCTTCCATTGTAAACACAGCGACAATACATCCATGCATAAATTACCATGTAGTTCTCTGATAGGCCTACCTTTTTTCTTGGTCATCTTGTGCTCATAATATTAAATCATCTTTGGATTTTTCTTAATTTTATTGGCCAATATTTTTTTCTGATTCTTTGACTTCCTAATTTCCTTTCTCATTTCACCCCCGCTGTTTCTGTGCTTCAGTATGCTTTGTAAAGTATTACATTTTTGAGATTGTCATAAGCTCTGTTCTTCTTTATTTCATCCTGTATACTTGTGGATAGCCAGTGAACTCTATATTTGGTAGTACCATCCTTTTTCTTTGTGAGGACATGTATACACTGTGTCTGTAGAATCTCAATTTGAATGCCTGTCATGATTTGCCACTGCTTTTTCTTTAAGTAACTGCAGCCAGTCCACTTTTGCCAAATTATCCGTCAGCTTTGCAAAGTTTGCCTTCTCCTGATATAGACTTTTATAGCTGTTCGATCTCTCTCTCTTTCCATATGATACAAAACTCTAACTGTATTGTGATCAGTTAGAGTTAAGGTAATTACAAGGGCATGAGAGAGGAATTTAGAAAATTAGACAATAGACAATAGGCGCAGGAGTAGGCCATTCAGCCCTTCAAGCCTGCACCACCATTCAATATGATCATGGCTGATCATTCCTAATCAATATCCTGTTCCTGCCTTATCTCCATAACCCTTGATTCCACTATCTTTGAGAGCTCTATCCAACTCTTTCTTAAATGAATCCAGAGACTGGGCGTCCACTGCCCTCTGGGGCAGAGCATTCCACACAGCCACCACTCTCTGGGTGAAGAAGTTTCTCCTCATCTCTGTCCTAAATGGTCTACCCCGTATTTTTAATCTGTGTCCTCTGGTTCGGCACTCGCCCATCTGTGGAAACATGTTTCCTGCTGCCAGAGTGTCCAATCCTTTCATAATCTTATACGTCTCAATCAGATCCCCTCTCAGTCTTCTAAACTCAAGGTATACAAGCCCAGTCGCTTCAGTCTTTCAGTGTAAGGTAATCCCGCCATTTCAGGAATTGACCTCGTGAACCTACGCTGCACTCCCTCAATAGCCAGAATGTCTTTCCTCAAATTTGGAGACCAGAACTGCACACAGTACTCCAGGTGTGGCCTCACCAGGGCCCTGTACAGCTGCAGAAGCACCTCTTTGCTTCTATACTCAATCCCTGTTGTTATGAAGGCCAGCATGCTATTAGCCTTCTTCACTACCTGCTGTACCTGCATGCTTGCCTTCATTGACTGGTGTACAAGAACACCCAGATCTCTCTGTACTGCCCCTTTACCTAAATTGATTCCATTTAGGTATTAATCTGCCTTCCTGTTCTTATTGACTTGAAGCAGAGCCTAGTGGAGAAGACAGTAGAGCAACAATGGTAGGAGTTTCTGGGTGTAATTAAGGACACAGTACAGAGGCTCATCCCAAAGAAAAGAAAGAGTTATCTGGGGGGAATTGGACAGCTATGGCTGACAAAGGAAGTCAGGAAATGTATCACAGAAAAAAAAGAGAGCCTAGAAAGTGGCCAAGAGGACTGGGAAATCAGAAGATTGGGAAGACTACAAAAACAAGCAGAGGATAACAAAGAGCGAAACAAAGAAAGAGAGGATCAAATATGAAGGTAAACTAGCCAGTAATATTAGAAACGATCGTAAAAGTTTATTTTAATACATAAGAAACAAATTGGAGGCATAAGTAGAAATTGAGCTGCTCCAAATTGATGCAGCAAGACCCGTGCTGGGAGATAAGGAAACAACTGAAGCACTTAATAAATACTTTGTCAGTCTTCACAATGGAAGACATGAGTAATATCCCAACAATTGAGAGTCAAGGGCAGAGTTGAGTATGGTAGCCATTATAATAGAAAAAGTGCTAGAAAAGCTAAAAGGTCTAAAAATTGATAAATCTCCTGGCCCAATGGGCTGCGTCCTAGAGTTCTGAGGGAGGTGGCTGAAGAAATAGCGGAGACGTTGGTTGTAATCTTCCAAAAATCACTGGAGTCAGAGAAAGTCCCATATGATTGGAAAATCACTGTTGTAACCCCCTTGTTCAAGAAAGGATCATGACAAAAGATGGAAAATTATACGCTGATCAGCCTAACCTTGGTTGTAGGTAAAATTATAGAATCCATTGTTAAGGATGCTCCGATTAGAACAAGTCAGCATGGATTTAGTAAGGGGAGGTTGTGCCTGACAAACCTGTTAGAATTCTTTGAAGTAGGTTAGACCAGGGAAACCCTGTGGATGTTATCTACCTAGACTGGATGTAGGTTTGCTTGCTAAGCTAGAAGGTTTATTTCCAGATGTTTCGTCACCCTACTAGGTAACATCTTCAGTGGGCCTCAGGTGAAGCACTGCTGATAAGTCCTGCTTTCTATTTATATGTTTGGGTTTCTTTGGGTTGGTGATGTCATTTCCTGTGGTGAAGTCACTTCCTGTTCCTTTTCTCCAGGGTTGGTAAATGGGGTCTAACTCGATGTGTTTGTTGATAGAGTTCCAGTTGGAATGTCATGCTTCTAGGAATTCTCGTGTGTGTCTTTGTTTGGCTTGTCGTAGGATGGATGTGTTGTCCCAGTCGAAGTGGTGTCCTTCCTCAACCGTATGTAAGGATACTAGTGAGAGAGGGCCATGTCTTTTTGTGGCTAGTTAGTGTTCATGTATCCTGGTGGCTAGTTTATGCCTGTTTGTCCAATGTAGTGTTTTTTATAGTCCTTGCACAGTATTTTGTAAATGACATTTAGTTTTGCTTGTTTGATAAGGCGCCTCACGGGAGGCTGCTAAATAAAGTGAGGGCCCATGATGTTCGAGGTGAGCTACTGGCATGGATTGAGGATAGGCTGTCAGTCAGCAGGCAGCGAGTTGGGATAAAAAGATTATTTTTCAGAGTGGCAGCCAGTGACAAGTGGTGTCCCGCAGGGTTCGGTGTTGGGGCCACAGCTGGTCACTTTATATATTAATGATCTGGATGAAGGGACTGGGGGCATTCTGGTGAAATTTGTCGTGATATGAAGTTAGGCGGACAGGCAGGTGGTTCTGAGGAGGTGGGGAGGCTGAAGAAAGATTGAGACAGTTTAGGAGAGTGGTCCAAGAAATGGCTGATGAAATTCAGTGTGGGCCAATGCAAGGTCTTGCATTTCAGAAAAAAGAATACCGACATGGACTATTTTCTAAATGGTGAGAAAATTCATAAAGCCAAAGTACAAAGGGATTTGGGAGTGCTAGTCCAGTAATCTCTAAAGGTTGACTTGCATGTTGTCATTTATCTCAAGAGGGTTGGAATGTAAAAGCACCGATGTGCTACTGAGACTTTATAAAGCTTTAGTTAGGCCCCATTTAGAATATTATGTCCAGTCTTGGGCCCCACACCTCAGGAAGGACATATTGACACTGGAGCGTTTCCAGCAGAGATTCACACAGATGATCCCTGGAATGATAGGCCTAACATATGACGAACGGCTGAGGATCCTAGGATTGTATTCCTTCGAGTTTAGAAGGTTGAGGGGTGATCTAATAGAAACTTACAAGATAATGCATGGCTTAGAAAAGGTGGACGCTGGGAATTTGTTTCCGTCAGGCGGGTGTAGTAGGACACGTGGGCATAGCCTTAGAATTAGAGGGGGTCAATTTAAAACAGAAATGAGGAGACTTTTTCTTTAGCTAGAGAGTGATGGGATTGTGGAATTCATTGCCTTGGAGCGTAGTGGAGGCTGGGATATTAAATGTCTTCAAGGCAGAGATTGGTAAATTCTTAATCTTGCAAGGAATTAAGGAATACGGGGAGAGTGTGGATAAGTGGGGTTGAAATGCCCATCAGCTATGATTGAATGGCAGAGTGAATTTGATGAGCTTAATGGCCTTACTTCCATTCCTATGTCTTATGGTCTTACTGCTTCACCCACCTGCCCAGCTTCTTTTCCGAAGACTAAATCCAGAATTGCACACTCTGCCTTGTTGTGTGCCGGCAAAAACAAAATTCTCTTGAATGCAGTCAAGAATTTGTATCCCCCATACCTTTACACTGTTCGTATACCAGTTGGTAATTTGAGTAGTTAAAATCCCCAAATATTATTACCCTACTATTTTTGAACTCTGGGATTTGCCAAATATTTGTTCCACTGATTCTCTCCCGCCATTTGGGTATCTTTAAATAAATGTGAGCAGTATAGCTGCCCTTCTCTTTGTTTCTCATGTGGCTTACATGGCCTCATTTGATGCTTCATTTAGTTCGTCTTCCTACTTACAGCTGTAATTGATTCTTTAACCAATAATATACGCCTTTGTTTTTATCCCCGTCTTTCAGCCTGGAAATTCTCTGTATAGGGGTGTTGAGACTCTTTTGCCTTTCTTTGAACCAAGTTTCCATTATACTATTATTGTGTTATCAAACAGTCATGTGTCTGTCTATGTCCTCAGCTCATTGGTTTTAGTAGGACCAGATGAGATATCAGTGGCAGTACAGCCCTGTATAGCTGAGTAAGGGGCCCAAGTCCTGAATAAGCTATTGAATTATTGTACAAGAGAAAAACTCAAGGTTATGGAGGCAAATCAATTTTATACAGTTTTTCAAATGAAGGAGGGACAGTGAAGTTTGCAAAACCTAATGAGAAATTGAGCATCTAAAGTTTGAGTGAGAATCATAGACCGGTGACTGAGAAAAAAAGTGGGAATTAATGAATGCCAATTTGGATTAATGCCCAGATGAAGCAATTTTTTTTTTTTGGTTTTGAGGCAAGTTGTGAAGAAATATCAGGAAGAGCAATGCAACATGAAGATTTTTTGAGAGTGAGAGCTTCAAAGCCAAAGCTGGATTATATCAAAGTTCGGTACTGAGCTGCTTCATCTGTTTGATTGCCATGTATGTATTAACTGAGCAAATTTGACAGGGAGTGCTGTGGTCAACTGTATTTGCAGACTGGCTTGAGCCATATAATGGTGATGATGAGAACATGACTGAGTGTATGGAGAACTGGAAAAGTACACTTGGAAGACATGGATATGAAGATCAGTAGGCCAAAGGTCCAACTGATGAATTGATCAGTTTGAGCCAAAGGAAGAGGATCACATTGAAGACACAAAGTTTATGGATGAAGACTTGAGAAAATGTCTATTTTGAAGTACCTGGAGTTGGTGGTGAAACATAGAAATGGAAATTAAGAATTAGACCTGCTCTGTTGTTGTAATCAGAAGAAATGCAGTGGGTTGTTACGTGAGAGAAAAGTATCACTGAAACTGAAAGGAGAATCTACAAGGTAATTTGAGACTGTCCTGGTTATATGTGCAGACTGAATGCTAATGAGAAGTGGACGCTAAGATGGAAATGTGGCGTAACACGAAAGGACATTCGGGTCAGTGAAGATTATGGGAGCATCAAAGAAAGTCACCAAGAAAAGATTGAAATTGTTTGAACATTTGTTCAGAGAGAAAAAATGTGGAGATGTAGATGGAGATAGAGCTGCCAGGAATAAGGAAAAAATGAAGGTCGTAGATGAGCTGGAAGTATATGGTGAGAGACTTAATTGCAGAAGATCGGAAGAGGTTTGGCCTGATAATGTACATCTGATAGTATACAAGTGTAAAAGATCCCTTAGGAAACAGTGACCTTAAAATGGAAGAAGTTGGCATTCAGTTTGAATGTAAGAAACTTTAATCAGAAACAACTATACTCAACTTTAATACATTTTAATTACAAAAGAGTAAGGATAGAATTGGCAGGAGTGGATTGGCAAAGAAGTTGACCAGAAAAGTTGGTTGAGGAGCAATGACAAACATTTAAGAAAATGGTTCAATACTTGCAGCAAAGTTATATCCCAGTGAGGAAGAAGGATTCTTGGAAGCAGATAAGCCAACTATGGTTAACTATGGAATAAGGGTAGTATTAACTTGAAAGAAAAAGACATACAATATGGCAATGATCAGTGGTAAGCCAGAGGATTGGAAAAGTTTAAACACTAACAAAATATGACCAAAAAATAGTAAATGAGAAGAAAATAAACTGTACGGTTAAACAAGCAAGTAATATACAAACAGACAGCAAGGCTTTCTTTAAACATGTTAGAAGGAAGAGAGACCAAAGTGAACACAGTTCCATTCAAGAACAAGACTTAGAAAAACTAATGAGGAGCCAGGAAATGGCAGAGGAGTTACATAAGTATGTTTCATCAATCTTCATGATAGAGGACACTAATAACATTCCAGATATACTAAATAATAAAGGGGCAGAGAAGGAGAGGAAATAAATGCAACAACTCAGTGGACTGAATGGCTTACTTCTGCTAATAAAGCTTATGGTATTATGCTCTTGCACTAAGATCCATGTACAGTAAAGGTTGAAGCAAAGCTGAAGGAAATTCTGCTTATTATTGAGCCTTGGTTTGGGTGGCTATCAATAGAAAGCATTCAATGTCTATGCAATTTTAACAGAATCCTTATCCATTCTCCTGTTTACTCTTATCCTTCAATATTAGTTTCCTTCAAGTTCAACAGTTCAGCAAGTTTAACAAAATGTTTTGTTAACGACTTCCTTTTTTTCTCTGAATTCTATCGAAAATACAAGAAGAAATATTTATTTTTATATCTGTGCAATTTCACACAGCTATGCATGTCACCTTGTCTCATTTCAGGGCTATGTAGAACTTTCCTGTGATTCTTATTGCTTGACATCATATCACCTTACTTGCTGGAAAGGGTTAAAGGATTCTCTGTATCATGGGAAATCTAATCAGGTAAGAAGTATTTTTCCCTCTATTTATTTTATCTATTTTAACAGCTAGAGGGCAGGAAATACATGCCACCACTAAATTAAATGTTGCTGTTGTCCACAGATTTTGGTGTCTCGGAATCACAGAAGCATTATGGCATAGGAGGCCAATTGGCACATTGTGCCTGCACCGACTTGTTAAATGATTGCCTAGTGCCAGTCCCATGCTTTCTTCCCTCTACCTTTGTATGTTACTTTTATCCAAATGATCATTCAATGGCCTCAGGAATGTCTGAACTGAATGTGCCTCCCTACACAGCCAGTGCATTCCATACCCTAACTACTCAGTGAAAATGCTTATCCTCACTTCACTTTTTTGCTTCTTTTGCAGATCATTTTAAACCTGTGCTCTTGTCACAGTCCCTTTTTATGAGTAGGAACAGATTCCATCATATCTACTCTATCCAGTCACTTATAATTTTGAAAACTTCTATCAAGACCCCTCTTAGTCATCTTATTTCCAAGGACAATCTCAACAATCCCAGCTTCTTCAATCTATCCTTATATTTCTCATCCCTGAAACCATTCTTCTAAACAGCCTCTGTAAACTCTCCAATACGTTTGCATCATTGTACACCATACTCTAGCTGAGGTCTAAAAGTGTCTGATACAAGTTCAGCATCCCCTCTTCGCTCTTGTACTCTATGGTCCGATTAATAAAGCCAAGGATCCCTTTATTCTTTATTTGATGCTCTGTTTATTGCTCCTGCCACATTCAGTGATCTCTGTGCAGATATCTCCCAGTTCTTCTGCTTCTCCAATTCTTTAGAATTATACCCCTATTTTGTATTGTCTTTTGATGTTCTTCCCATGAAAATATATCACCTCACACTCCTGTACATTGCAACTCATCTGCCACCTATCCAACCACTCCAACTTGTCGATGGCCTTCTGAAGTTCTACTTCTACTGTCCTGAAAGATAAAGAGCTAGATTTTTTTTTTACCAAGGGAGGAAGATAGAGTCCTGACATTTCCCACTTATAGACCTGTCTAAATTTGAAGTATCCTGTTAAACATTGGTGGTGGGTGAGCATAATAGATTCTATCCTGCCAATCAGAAAGCAAATCATTGGCAATTTTGAGGATAGGTGAGTGTCAAGGCAGCATGATTCCTGATAAAGAGCTTACGCTCAAAACGTTGAATCTCCTGCTCCTCGGATGCTGCCTGACCGGTTGTGCTGTTCCAGCACCACACTCTTTGACTCAGCATCATTAGGAAGTCTACCTATGTTCCCTGGGACTTTATTCCAGTTGTTTTAAAAGTTGTTAGGCCCTCTAGTCCTTATTCCCCAATCTCCATACCATCTCCATGTTAACTCATGCCCCCTCATACCCCTGTGCAGACATTGCCCCCACTCACCTACATATCACGTTAAACCTCTCATGTTATTTCCAAAATCATCATATATGTAGTAGGCCTCAGGAACCACCTCTTTATGTAAAAAAAACTTCCAGCAATATAATAATTTTTTATTCATGTATATTTGATAGTGAAAAGAAACTCCTATTCATCAAAGCTTTTAAACCTCTTAATACTATAAAAACAAACACACCTCTGTTGAGTAGCCACATCAAAGACAGCTAATCCTCAAGATCCTCTCCAAACTATTAACTAAGCTGTGAACTCAGAGCTCTTTGCTGTGATACCTGCTTTTAAACCTTTGGAAATTCAACCAGGCATTTCTAATTATAACAATAGCTCTCCGGAGAAATGTCATCGAGGAACTCTGGTGAAAATGTGAAACAAATGGTTATATTCTTTCTTACATTATATAATCTGTCAATAAAGAGTCTTTCTTTTGTCTTACTGACAGCTCCTTTTTCAATGTTCAAAGTGCAAAATTTAAAAACAAACATACTGTGACCCTTTACATAGATCTTGGCTGCCCTTCAAGGATATGTGCACTGGTTGCATTAATTTGTGACTTCCCCACTGCTGATTAAGTTGCTGGAAAAGCCAAAACAGAGCCTGTTTGAACTCAGCTGTAAATGCAAATATCCCTGCTAAGTTCACACTTCACAACTGTTTGAATTATAACTTTCCCCCATCTGCAAAAATGGAATCTGCCAGAAATGGGAGCTGGATTTTCGAATCCACGTTCCACCAGATTTTTGAAGTTTTGCATGTCTGAAAATCAGACCTCCAGTTTTAATTTGCATTTGCCTTGACTTCAAAAATAAAAATGGTTTTATTTATTTTATGTATTTTAGGATTTCTGTTCAATGAAATGTCTGAACAGTGATTGTAAAGGTCTGATCATAAAATGTGTAATTCACAATGCTTCAGGAATTGCACAGACTGAGGTAAGAATTAGACTGTTAAAGGATTCTATGATTCTATGTTAGGGTAAGATTAGTGAGCTTAGAATATTGCCATCAAATCCCTGATGCCTAGCATCATAGGTGATATAGCTGGAATACAGTCTATTTCTGATTCTAGTTAGATAATGAATTTGAACTCTACATTAAATTTATAGTTTAAGTCTGAGTTCACTGTTTGATATTTTATTTTGTATTATTAATTTTGATCTGCATTATTTAAATAATCTGTTTTGCCCAAAATTAGTGCGATTTCTAAATTGTGCAATCTATTCAGGTTTTGAGCTGCTTAATTCTACCTCCTTAATTTATGCCTTTTTTTAATCTTGTGAATTGCTTTAACTTTAAAATGTTTCTTTTGCAGTTTGAAATAAAAAATTCAGATCTGTCATCACGAATTTCAACTATGTAAGTGTTTTAAAAGAATAAACTGCATTTGTTAACTGCATTGCATTTGTGTTACTGCATTAGTATAATTAAATGCATTCAAATTGAGAAAGCAGCTTGAATATTCAGAAAAATTATCAGAAAGATAGTTGATGAATGAAGTTTGTGGGGAAGTAGTAAAGCAATAGGTTCGGAGGAAGAACTAAAGGAGATAGCTGTGCAGGATGTAGGACAAAGTGTGAGTCAGGCAGGGTATAGAGGTAGGGGGAATGCATAGAAACACAAGCCACATAAATTATAGGGTATAACTGGGGAGAAAAATTGGAAGATAATGATGTGATTGCAGTTCATTTTAGTAAAATCATTTTGGATTTTACTAATTGGGAAATGTCGGTATAACAATGCAGTGTTTTTATTTGCCACACATGGACTTTTGATTAGTTTTATTTTTTACTACATTGGGAAACTTGAATCATTTCATTGATTTTGCTTAGAGCAGTTTCTGAAGAAGTTTAATTCCGTTCAGTTTTTGACTGTATTCAAAGGTCCAGCGAGATACTTTTGAGGATCTGAGGAGTTGGGATTTTTTTCCTTTTTACATTTGTGGGATGTAGCCACTCCTGGTTAAGTCAGGAGAAGGTAGTGCTGAGCTGCTTTCTTAAAGCACCACAGTCCTTTGGATGTAGGGATACCCTCATTGCTGTTAGGAAGGGAGTTCCAGGATTTTGACCCAGTGACCGTGAAGGAACAGTGATATATTTCAAGTCAGGATGGTGAATGGCTTGGACGGGATTTTGCAATTGGAGATATTCCCATGTATCAGTTGCCCTTGTCTTTCAATGTGGTAGACGTCTTGAGTTTGGAAGGTGCTATTCAAGAAATCCTAGTCAGTTACTGCAGTGCATCTTGTAGATGATACACATTGCGGCTGCTATACAACAGTGGTAAAGTGATGGAATTCTGAAGCTGACAGATGGGATATCAATCAAGCAAGCTGCTTTGTCTGGATGGTGTCAGGGTTCTTAAGCATCATAGGAGCTCCATACATCCAGGGAAGTGGGGAATATTCCAATGCACTCCTGACTTGTAAATGTCATACAGGCTTTGGGGAAACGGGGAGTGGGTTACTCATCACAGAATTTCCAGACTCTGACTTGCTCTTTTCATCAATGGCTGGTCCAGTTCACTTACTGATCATTGGTAATCACAGAATGTTGGTAGTAGCGAATTCAGTGATGTCATAGAGTATCAAGAGGTGATGGTTAAATTCCCTCCTTGGAAATGCCCATTGCCTGCCACTTGTGCAGCACAAATTTTACTTGCCACTTGTCAGCCCAGCTCTGAGCATAATCCAGGTCTTGCTGCATATGGAAGTGGACAGTTTTGGTATCTCGAGGGCTCAGTTGGCTGGGGGTGGGTCAAGTTGGGTGTAACATGTCCAGCAGGTAGGGTCAGGTTAATGGGTGAGAATTTCTGTCAAGTCTAGCTTTTGGAGAGGGGAGTAATCAGATCAGTTCGTGGCATTGTGGGCACCTGGTCATCAAGAACTAGTTTGCTTCTGGGGTGCAGGGAGATCAGCAATGCTTGTCCAGTGGGCTGTTGGAGATTAAGGGTGTCAAGTTATTCACATATAATTGGGGAGATCAGTTTAACAGCTTCTGAAGAACTATATATATTTTTTATCCCCTAATGTTTCCTCAGTAACTATTAAGTTTAACTGAGCTGAAGTCTCTTGAGTTTCTAACTTTAAGGGGCTTTTTTAGAGAGTTCCAGAAGGCAAGGAATTGCCCTATGAAGATCTCGATTTCCCAGGCAATTCCCACGGTGTTAGATGTGTCAGTGATTGCGAATGGTCCTGATGCAGAACTCCAGCCCACACTTCAGAGATGGGGAAACCAGCGATCGGTATATCTGGGTCAGTTGTGGGTCTTATCAACCTATTCAGTATATTCAACTTGTCCTACAAAAGAGAAGCTGGGTTTCCTTTTGATTTAATATTTTATTTTCCTTTTATAGAAAACGTGAACAAAAGGCTGTAAATACCCTGGAAGGATTGAGTAAACGTAATGAGCAGAATGAGTGTGAGAAAGAAAGGAAAGAAAAAGAAACCGATCTGCTGACAGGTTTGTTTGGTCTGTCGTTAATCACTTCAGTCGTGGCTGTTGGTTAGCTTCTTGTTTTAAATCCCTTTGCGCTTCACTGGTCTTCCTCCAGCTCCATGACGGATTTAGAATTCTGTGTTCCTTCACCTTCAGCCTTGTGCATTACCCAATCTCTTAGCTCTGTGATTGACTGTATCTTTAGCTGTACAAGCCACAGGCTTGAGAATTCTCCCTAACTGTATCTCTTCTCCTTTAAGATTTTTCTTAAAATCAACATCTTTGACTATTTTTCTCAGTCACTGTTCATAATATCCTCTTTGGGTTGACTTCTGTTTTTGCCTAATTATGCTTCTGTGAGGCGCCTTGGAGGCGGTTTATATATAATCTTTGAAGAGGGAAGTTGCTGTTCATATGATGAAGTAAAAAAAGGCTTCCATTTATACAGCACCTTTAAATAACTTAAAGTCCTAAAGTCTTTATCAACTAGCTAAGTACTTGTGAAATCCATTCAGTTTTAATGTAAGGAAGATGGTAGGAGAGGGATTGTTGAGAAGAAATAGTGTTTCATTGTGCTTGCACTCCTGAAACAAGTGAAAATAATGAGCAGGAAAAGACAAATTGGCCAGTCTAGGTCATCCTACACCTATGCCAGGAACATAATAGCGAGACATCTCCAACCCTCAGTGACCATCAAACACCTAAAAGAGGCACAAAATATCCAGAAGAAACCCAGGGCCAATAAGGGAAAACAAATCCGGAAAATTCTTCTCCCACGTACTATAAAACCGGTCGAGAACATTACATGGAGTGTAATATGAATTTCTTCTTTGGTAAACTTGTACAGCCTACAGGAAGTAATTCAGTTTCCTCAGCTTAACTTTGGAAATTCCACCTCCTGCCCCCACAAATCGTATCCCCGAACACTGTCATATAGAAAACAGGAACAGGAGTGGGCCATTTGGCCCTTTGAGCCCACTCCACTATATCCATTGATCCCTTCAGCCCCTATGAGCTATAGCTGTCACCGCCTTGAAAACATTCAATGTTTTTGCCTCAGCCACTTTCTGTGGCAGAGGATTCGGGAAGCTCATCACTGTCTGGGTAAATACATTTTTCTCCATCTATCCTACATGACCTACTCTGTATCATTAGACTGAGAGTCATGGTTCTGGACTCCCTGGTCATGGAGAATCATTTCCCCTATACAGCTCCTGTTAGTATAGATTTCCATGAGATTCCTCCCTTTTTCTTGTAAATTCCAGTGATCATAGTCCTAACTAACCCAGTATCTCTTCATACATCAGACTAGCCATCTTAGGAATCAGTCTGGCAAACCTTTGTTTCATTCCCTCCATAGCCAGAACATCCTTCCTCAGACAAAGTGAGAAAGATATTCTAAGATGACAGAAGGATTTTGATCAAATGGGTCAATCGGCTGAAAAATGGCAGATGGAGTTCAATTTGGGTAAATGTGTCATTTTGCAATTTTATACAACAAACAGGGGTAGGACTTACACAATTAATGGTAAGGCCCTGATTGTGTTGTAGAACTGGGAACTACATAATTCTTTGAAGTTTGCATCACATAGACAGGGTAGTTAAAAAGGTTAGCACACTTGCCTTCATTGCTCAGTTCTTTGACTGTAGAAGTTAGGAAGTAATGTTGAGGTTGTATAGGATATTGTTGAGACCCTTTCTGGAATATTGTGTCCAGTTCTGGTCACTCTAATATAAGAAGGATATTTTTTTTAGATCGAGGTTCAGAAGAGGTTTACCAGGATGTTGCCATGTATGGAAGGTTTGGGTTATAAAGAAAGGCAAGATAGGCTTGGATCTTTTTTCACTGGAGCATAGGTGATTGAAAGGTGACCTTAGAGGTTTATGAAATCATGAGGAGATAGATGTGATTAATGGTAAGTGTCTTTTCCCTAGGATGGGGGATTTCAAGACTGGGAGACATCACTTTTAAGGTGAGAGGAGAAAGTTTAAAAAAGATATTGGGGGCAAATATTTTACACAGAGGGTGATTAATTTATGAAAAGAACTTCCTGAGGAAATGGTGGATGTGGGCATAGTTACAATGTTTAAAATACTCTTCGATAAGTACATGAATAGGAAAGGTTTGGAGTGATATGGACCGGTGCAGGCAGATAAGAGTAGTTTAGTTTGGGATTGTGTTTGGCATGGACTGGTTGGACCGAAGGGTCTGTTTCTGCCGTTTGACTCTGTGACTCTGAGACCCAAAACTGTACGTGGTACTCCAGGTGTGGTTTCACCAAGACACTGCCCCATTGTTTCTGTACTTGTATCTTCACATTATGAAGGCCAACATTACATTTGTCGTCTTGGCCTCCTGCTGTTATGGGATGCATTCTTTCAGTGACTGGTTTACAAGGACTCCCAGGTCTTGTTGCACATCCCCTTTCCCAATTTGCCATTCAGATAAGAAACTGCCTCCTTGTTTTTACTACCAAGTGGATGATGCCACTTATATCTACATTAGGAAAATGCATGGCATTGAAGTATAATCATACAACTTGTCTAAATTACATCTTTGCATCCTCCTTATAGCTCCCCCTCCCGCCCAGATTTGTGTTAATTGAAATCTTGGAAATGTTGTGTTTAGTTCCCTCATCTAAACTATATGTTGTGAATATCTGGATCTTGCAGTTACCCCACTGGCTCCCACTCAGAAAATGATCCATTTATTTCAACTTTTTGTTTCCTCTCTGCCAGCCAGTTGTCTATCCATGTCAGTAATTATTCTCTTTCCCCCCCCCATCCCATGCACTTTAATTTACAAATAATCTCTAATGGGAGACCCGATCAAACACCACTTGAAAATCTAAGTGAACAACATCCACTAGTTCTCCCTCATCAACTCTGAGTTACAGCCTCGAATAATTCCAATAGATTTGTCAAGCGTGATTTCCCTTTCATAAATCAATGCTAACTCTGTCCAATCTTGTCACCAAGTTCTCTGCTAATAAAGCTGAAAAATGTGTTGCTGGAAAAGCGCAGCAGGTCAGGCAGCATCCAAGGAGCAGGAGAATCGACGTTTCGGGCATAAGCCCTTCTTACTGAAACGTCGATTCTCCTGCTTCTTGGAAGCTGCCTGACCTGCTGCACTTTTCCAGCAACACATTTTTCAGCTCTGATCTCCAGCATCTGCAGTCCTCACTCTTTCCTCTTTGCTATTAAAGTCTATATTATTAAATAATGGACTCGAGCATTTTCTGTACTACTGATGTCAAGCTAAGCAGTCTATAATTCCTTGCTTTCTCTTGACCTTTTTAAATTAGAGGTCTTACTAGGCAAAAGTGAGGACTGCAGATGCTGGAGATTAGAATCCAAGATTAGAGTGGTGCTGGAAAAGCACATCAAATCAGGCAGCATCCGAGGAGCAGGAAAATTTGACATTTTGGACAGGAGCCCTTCATCAGGAACATTAGCTACCTTCCAATCCATGGGAACTGTTCCAGAGTCTATAGCATCTTAAAAGATGACCACCAATGTATCCACTCTTTTCTCGAGCCACTTTCTTCAATACACTGGGATGTAGATAGCCGTTCCCTGAGGATTTATTCGTCTTTGATCTCATCAATTTCCCCAATACCTTTTCCCAACAAATACTACTTTCCTTCAGTTCTTCTTTCCCATCAAACCAATTCTGGGAGGTAGTTTGTGTCCTCCTTTGTGAAGATAGAACCAAAATATATTTTTAATGATATTGGAAGAAGATTTGTGTTATCTAAAGCTCCTATCGTGAATCTTATTTTTGCACATCAGTGATAGCTTATAATCATCCAATGACGACAGCAGTCTACAATCATAAAAATAAACAAAGAACTGCAGATGCTGCACATGTAAAACAAACAAAATTAGAAATAGCTGGAGAAACTCAGCAGGTCTGGCAGCATCTGTGGAACTGAAGAAGGGACACTGGACTCAGCACATTAACTCTGTTTTATCTCAATAGATGTTGCCATAAGTGATTAATTTCTCTAGCAATTTCTGCTAATGTTTAAGTGTGGTTATCACAAGAGGAGGCCATTCCAACCATCAAGTCCGTACTGGCTCTCTATATACAATCTTGTCAGTACCGTTGTCTGCACTCTGTTGTTGGACTTATGGAGAGCTGCTTGGGATGAACCTTGACAAAAGCCATTGCATCTCTCTCTCTCTCTCTCTCTCTCTCTCTCTCTCTCTCTCTCCCCAGACCTTTTTTTGTTTTTTTGCAAAGCCAAATTCCAGGAGGAGGTAGTCAATGGTTTTTTCCATAACATGGCTATCTCGAAAGCTGTCTGTGAAGGGCTGAGACTTTGTGCATGCAGGAAGGCTGTAACAGGAAAGCCCTTTCTTACTACCAGCCAAGCTGTGTCTTGGTGTTTGTTTGTAAATTCTGGCAGTGAAGCACTCTACAAAATGATTGGGATAGCCTACCCAGGGAACCATAGGATATACCATTTCCTTAAATAAACAATAAATATTCTCAAAAATCACTAATAAATATTGTTTGTCATAGTATACTTCAAATTATGACTAGGAATTTGTTTAAACATGACACATGTAGCCTGCAGTAATACTGCTTTTAGGATGGACATTCATTTTTGCCAAGTTGTTGCATTCATTATTTATTGTTTATTATGTAAAGGATGTAGTTCTCATTTTCTTAGGTATGGAGAGTTAGGAAATTTTATTCTATTTGTCACTTTTTTACTAACTGCTATTGTTTCCTTTCACTTAATGCTGATGTCATTATTGAAAACAGATTTCTACAAATCAAGAAATTTTTTTTGTGTTAAACAGAATATTAAATATTTCCATTTATAAATTTCCATCTTGCAGATAAGATCTATGCAAATAAAATGAATGATGAAATATGGGGAAATAATGCTTTAATAATAGAGCTTTAAAGGATATTACAGATCATCATTTTTAAAAAAGATCATAAAAATGTACAATATGATCCTAAATTTGGCCTTTATGCTGAAGCAGTGTGACACATCTTGATGTTGCTCGATATATCTGTCACAGTATGTTCCAACACAACGTAATGTAAAATGTTGTCTCCTTGTCAAATGTAAACAGCTGTAAATATGCATATGACTTTTAGTGAGTGTGTGATTAACATCTACCAAATTCTGTTGCCTTTTGCAGATAAATGTCGCTTGTACCGTGAAATCATTCTGAAAAGAAAGCTGATTGAAAATGCAATTGTTGAAACTGGAAAAGTAACTGAACTAATAATCAATTGGGATTTGAAAAAAGTTTTTATGGAGAAAAGCAGTGAAATTACTGCAGAAATGATTCTAAACCATGTTTTAAGGTGGAACTGCAATTTTAAAATCAGACAATTTTTAATGATGCTTAAAGATGAGGATCTTTCTAATCACCCTGAACTAAAGAAATGGATAACTTACATTTTGGAACTGGGTAAGATTGAGTTTTAATTTTTCTTGTGCTGAGCTGACCTCAGTTTAAAGACCACCACTGAAATATTTAAATAGAATGACACTTTTGGTGTAAATAGATTTTGGAAACCTCTCAGGATGAAGTTTGAAATCAAGTATTCAGGGTGTTTTTCTTTCTGTTGCTAGATGACTTCTAATTTTTTCTTATAACTGTGTCATGCCTGTATTCATGCCTTCCTTGCAAAATGCCATGTCGATCTTAAATCTGGTTACACAAAAGCCTTTTATTCTAAAACACCACTACCATTAAAAGCAATATTGCAACTAGCGGTAGAATTTTCCCCAGCTTCTGTCCTTCTGCCGAGGACATGCAAGTCCTGGGCCTCCTCCACTGCCAAACTCTAGCTACCCTACAATTATCATATAATTATGTTACAATTATCATATCAATGATAATTGTAACATAATCTAGTTTGAGATTTCTATTGACACATTTTTTTTTATCATTTCACTTATTTTTTCTTGATACTTTGTTACTAGTGGTGCTCATTATTTCAACCTTTTTAGTTTCTGAAACCACTGGCAGGTTATTCAACATTCATCTGCTCTAATGGTTTCTAATTGGCCCACAATCTGTAATTGGTCAATACCAGCCATGTAAATGGGCTAGTAGTTTTTTTAACAGTCTATTTCACCATATCTGATCTTTCCCTTTAAAACTCACAAAACAATAGTTCACATTTTTTTTTTTAGGAATCCTGTTTTTTTAATCTAATTTTTCTTGTTTGGTTAAAGACCTGGCAGTATATCCCAAACAGTGGAAAACTTGATACAGTTTTTTGGAGGCTGTTTTATTTCATATTCCCTCTGAACAATTGCCTGATGATGAGCTGCAAACTCCTTTTGAGCTGCAAGTATAGACCATTCACTTCCTGAATGAGGTGTCCCAATGCCCCTTTATTTGTGTACAAACAATCATTTTCTTCTTTTTTAGGTGATCAGTGTAGTCTGTGCTTCCTGTATAGCTACAAAAAAGTTATAATTCCAATCCTTTGTGATATGGAAAATCTCCTGAACTTTGCTCAAAAGCTACTATCAAGAAAAGCTCTAAGTAAAGAAGAAGTAAAGGTGCTAGCATTAACCCCATCTGAACAAAGGCCAGATGTTCTGATGGAACAAGTGACTAGTCACAAAGATGTCTGGCAGATGGGAGAGCTCGTGTTTGCCCTGGCTGAAGAACAAGATCGGCTACCCAAACTGAAGCCTTTGTTTGATGAGTTTAACCGAGAGTTTGAGAAATTCAGTAAGTTGAAGAAGACCACACAATTTCAACACATTTTATTCATCCTGACACTCTATTAGTCTTTAATTGTCAAAAGTGACACATGAACACAGCATTCTTCAATCTGTGTACAGGCACACAGAAGCAAATGTGCCAGCTTTAGCTTGAGCATTATGAGTATAGAACTATAGGATCACATGATTAAACCCACTCCACTATTTGATAAGATCATAGATGAACTGTTTGTACATCTGTTTCAAGAAAGAGGTGGATAGAGCTTTTAAAAATAGTGGAGTTATGGGGATAAGGTAGGAACAGGATACTGATGGTGGATGATCATTCATGATCATACTGAATGGTGGTGCTGGTTCGAAGGGCCAAATGGCCTATTCGTGCACCTATTGTCTATTGTCTGTTTTGAATTTCGCATTACTATTTACCCTCCTCAATAATTCTTAGATTCCTGTGAGGCAATGAAATCATCTGGCTTTAAAATATTTTAATACCCCTGCCTCCACCACCTTCTGAGACAGAGAGCTTCAAAACCACTCTTCCTCTGGGAAAACAATCTCCTCAACTCTGTCCTGAAAGGGCAAACATTAAATTTTAAATAGTGTCCCCCTTAGTTCAAGACTGACTCACAGAGGAAATGTATTTTCCCTGTCCACTTTATCAATCTTTACTAAAGTCATCCATCACACTTCTAAACTCCATCTGTGGTAGGAAATCTATTAGGAAAATATCTAAGGAATAGAATTTTGGAGAGGTAGATTAATCGGTACAGTCATTTGTTTTCATTCAAGAGATAGGAGTGTCAATGGCACAGCCCCCGCCAACCCACCCTCCCTTCCTGGCACCTTCCCCAGCCACCACAAGAATTGCAAAACTTGGGCCCACACCTCCCCCTCACCTCTGTCCACATCCAACAAAATTTAGCAGCTCTTCCACACACGCCATCTACTGTGTCTGTTGCTCTCAGTGTGGTCTCCTCTACACTGGGGAGACAGAATGCCAATTTGCGGAATGTTTCAGAGAACATCTTTGGGACACGTGCACTAAACAACCCCTTGGCCCTGTGGCTGAACACTTTAACTCTACCTCCCACTCTGCCGAGGACATGCAAGTCCTGGGCCGCCTCCACCGCCAAACTCTAGCTACCTGACATCTGGATTAAGAATGCCTCCTCTTCTGCCTTGGGACCATCTAACCACACGTGATCAATGTGGGTTTCACCAGTTTCTTCATTTTCCCCACTGCCCCCCCCCTCCCCCCATGTTATCCCAGATCCAACCTCCGAACTTGGTACTGCCCTCTTGAACTGTCCTATCTGTCCATCTTCCTTCCAACCTATCTGCTCCACCCTCCTTTCTGACCTGTCACCATCAACCCCCACCTCCATTGCATTGCCAGATACCTTCCCCCATCCCCACCCCCCTCCCATTTATCTCCGCTCCCTTGGGCCATCCCCTCATTGCTGATGAAGAGCTTATGCTTTAAACATTGACTCTCCTGCTCCTCGGATGCTGTCTTTTTGACTCTTAATCTGCAGTCCTCGCTTTCTCTGGATTAATAGCCTAGCAATAATATACTAGGCCATCACCTTTGTAAATGGTGATGTCTGCAAATGTGAATAAATATTTCAGAGGTTACAAGGTGTGTAGGTGAGGCTAGTGCAGTTGATGAAGTCTATATGGCTTAAGTCAACAAAGCTTTTGGCATGGTTTCGTGTGGCACATTGACCAGGAAATCAAGAGCCCATGGGAGACAGGGTATTTTGTCAAATAGGATTCAAATTGGCTTACTGCAGGAAGCAGAGTGTGATGGTCAAAGGGTATTCTTATAACAGAGAGCCTGTGACCAGTGGCATACCACAGAGTTCATTGCAACCTTTCCTGTTTGTTGTGTAAGTTAATGATCTACACATGAATATAGGAAGTATGATCAGTAAGTTCACAGGTGATGTGAAAGTTGGTGGTTTGCTAAAGAGCAAGGAGGAAATCCTTCGACTACTGGATAATATAGACGAGTCGAAACAATGGCAAATGGAATTTAATTCTGTATAGATGATATATTTTTGGAAGACTAACATGTTGAATAATGACACACTAGAAAGCACAGAGGATTAGTGAGACCATAATGTGCATGTCCATCAATCCTCAAAGGCAGTAATAAGGTGATTAGGAAGGCTTATGCAATACTTGCCTCTGTTAGGCAATGCATGAATACAAGAGCAAGGAGGTAGTGATGGGCCTGTATATAACGTTAGTAAGGTCACAGCTAGGTTGCTGTGTGCAGTTCCAGTTGTAACACTATATGAAAAATGTCTTTGGACTAGAGTGAGACAGAAGAGATTCTGCCAGATGTTGCTTGGGCAGGAACGATTCAGATCTGAAGAAAGACCAGAGGTGATTTTACATTGAGCAGAGAAGCCCAGGGTGGGGTGTGAAATCTGATGGATCAAGCATTTGGGTAATGGCAAGACAGTGGGAAAATATGATAAGATTGGAAAGATGGGATGCCCAACATCAAGAAAGTCCCAATTTACCACCAAAGGTTTCAATAGTGAGATAAGACTCTTGCTGGTGAGGCCTGTTTTGATGCATTGACATCTCATTATTATGTAATTGTTTTTATGCAACTTCCTATTTTTCCCACACACTGGAGAGAAATTGGATGGCAACAGCTCCCAATATGAAAGTGAACTCACCACTTGCTCTGGACACTAACTCGATTTGTGAACAAAGTCAGGTCCTTCAAAGCTCAATTGCATTAATCGGGTACTTATACTGAACAGATTGAAGACATCTGGAAAAACTCAGCAGGTCTGGCAGCGTCTATGCAGAGAAAGCAGAGTTAACATTTCTGGTCCGGTGACCTTTCTTCAAAACTGAAGTTTGTTCTGAAGAAGGGTCACTGGACCTAAAACATTAGCTCTACTCTCTCTCCACAGATACTGCCAGACCTACTGAGTTTCTCCTGCAATTTCTGTTTTTGTTTCTGATTTCCAGCATCTGGAGTTCTTTGGGTTTTTTTTGGAAGACATCTGTATTTATAGTACCATGCATGGAAAACAAGTGCTGTGTCCAACTGTGTGGAATATGTATTCTGGTCACAAGCAAACTTGACCGTGTGATTGTCATTACAAACTGACCACAGTCACCTCTGCAAAGTGAATACCATTAACAGAGTCACTTGCGAGCCATAATTCACGAAGACGATCCAAGGTCTCCTGGGCTGTAACAGAAATGGAGCTGATTTCTTCTCACCATGAACTGTAAGTATTTGCTAAAATACAGTGCTACTTTTCTTGGATGATGTGACAATGTTTCTGTACTCCTTTTTGAATTTACAATCTTTTACTGCATTGGCTTGTGATGCATACATTGCGATAAGATCCTTTACCTCAAAAGGCCATGGATAGGCATTCCACAGCTCTCATTGTCAGGACCTCTATGTTGCAATGGTTATAGAGGGCTATGCCTTACCATTATTTGTTTGAGATGGTAATGTTGACTGCTCACATTACTAATGATCCACTTTGCTTTTGAAATTCACCATGTAGGTTCCTTGGAGCCAAACCCAATGGATCCATAGCAGGCGTGATCATCGCTATGACTGATGCGTAGTCAAATGCAGAGGGGTTGAGGAGAATACATGTGCCAGGAAGCCCAGGGCCAGCAGCCAAACAGCCACCACATCAAGAGGTCACAGCTGAACATCCCTTCATGATGCAGAGGAGGTACAAGAGGTGCAGAGTCTGTCGTCCACAATGTGATTTCATCCAAATGAGTGAGTTACATTGCTCCCATAGAGTGAGAATGTCCCAGGATACTGTCACAGAACTCTGCCATCTTCTGGAGTGGGATCTGTCACCTGAAGGAGTTGATGGTCATTAGGGTGACAACTGTGCTAAATTTTAAGCACTTAGCTGCTTTCAAGGATCTGCTGGGGATCAATGTGAGACCTTTCAATCCTCCAACCCACACCTGTATCAAGGCTCAGAAACAGAAGTTGTGGAAAAAAACTCAGCAAGTCTGGCAACTACTGTGAAGTGAAATCAGTGAACGTTTCAGGTCTGGTGACCCTTCCTCAGAACAATTTGTGCCAGATCATACACTTCATCTTGCCTCTTTGTGACAAGGTCAAAGCGGCAGCTTGGACAGTAGGCTTTGCAAAAATAGCTGACTTCTCCCAGGTGCAGGGCACTGTAGAATGTGAGCACATTGCATTGAGGGCCCCACATCGTAATACTGCTAACTTTATCAACAGCAAAAAGTTCCAGTTCTTCAGTTTACAAATCATCTGTGATCATCACAAATCATCTGTGACCATCAATACCACATCTTAGAGGTTTACACTGCCTTGCCATGATGCTCATATCCTAAGAGCTCTCAGATTTGTGCTTCATTTCATGATTTCACAAGATGATTACTGGGAGACAAGGGTTCCCATCAGCAACCATGGCAGATGACTTCATTGCACAACTCACTAACTGAGGGTGAGTGTTGATACAATCCAAGCCTTTCTTCCACTAGGGTGAGGGCATTGCTGGCTAGTCTAGCATTTAATGCCCATCCCTATTTGCCAAAAGGATCAGTTAGGAGTCAGATATATTGCTAGAATTGATCATAGGCCTTGCAAAGGTGAGGTTCCAATATTTGGTTTGATCTGGCGTAGCCCGGGGTGGCACAGTGGTTGGGTGGCATGGTGGCACAGCGCCAGAGACCCGGGTTCAACTCCCACCTCGGGCAACTGTCTGTGTGGAGTTTGCATGGCCCCAGTTGTAATGGCCCCTGAAGAGCTGGGAGAGCAGCAGCAGTTTTTGAGGAGGACGTTGAGCTGAAGAAACGTCATCTTCACTATGCTAGAACATTGCAGCTTCAGACGAACCAGCCATTCAGTACTTGGTTGACACCCTCTTCCAACAGATTTGAATTGTATCATTCATTGACTTAGAATTTGCTCCTACTTGAAAGACAAGCTTCTGTTACTCCCAGAAACAAATGCAGCTTTTTTTTTTGTCTGTTTGTTCTTTGCCTTGGTATTCAATAAAAATTAATGTTTATAACTGTCTGAAGGCTTTCCAGCATATGATACTCTCACATTGAACAATGATAAGATGTTCTGCTGTGTTGGGCTTTAAGAAAAATGTAGCACTCCCTTAGGGTTTTAGCGTGGTATGACATGAAGGATGGGTAGTCTTTTTAACTTTATTCTTATAGCTGCAGTTATTACAGACAGCTGATTAGACAGTTGATGATGTAAAGTAGCAATACATTTACGAATGTCAGCTTCCATTTCCAATTAAATTTCGTCCAACCCACCTACATCCTCGGAAGCTTTTTTTTTGTTTCCCTCACTCTATGTGTACGTGAAGGGCTTCTCATTGCTGGCAGCACTTGACCTGGTGTACAAACTAGGTATTAAATTTGCCACAGCCCGATCCTATCCTAGGAGGTCCTGGCAGTGACAAGTATTTCTGCTGCTGGAAAGCATGGTGCCATAGAGGTGTGATGTATTCATATTGAGGCTGTTGAGTGATCTCAGATTGGAACTGAGGGGAAAGATTTCACCAGTTAGGCCACCCAACCTGTCCAATTTATCTCTGAGTCACACAGCATGGAAACCGACCTCGGTCCAACCAGTCCATGCCGACCATAATCCCAAACTAAATTAGTCCCACCTGCCTGTGCTTGGCCCATATCCCTCCAAACATTTCTTATTCACTTACTTATCCAAATGACTTTTAAACATTGTAGCTATACTCCCATCTATCACCTCCTCTGGAAGGTCATCCACACAAGCCGTGTAAAACAAAAAAAAATGCCCCAATGTCTTTTTAAATCTATCTTCTCTCACCTTAAACTATACCCCTTAAATCCCCCACCCGAGGAAAAAGCTACCTAATAATAATCTTATCTATACCCCTCATCATTTTATAAACACCTAGAAGTCACCCTTCAACCTCCCATGCTTGAGGAAATGAAAAGTCCCAGCCTATCCAGCCTCTCTTTATAACTCAAACCATCCATCCCCAGCAATCTCCTGATAAATCTCTTGTAAACCTCTCCAGTAGTTCAGAAGAGGTCACCAAAGTCTTGAACAGCCATATCCTATACTCCGAAGTCTGAGCAATGAAAGCAAGCATGCTAAATGCCGCCTTAACCACCCTGTCTACCTGTGATGCAAATTTCAAAGAATTATCTACCTGAACCCCTCCGTCTCTGTTCTACAACACTGTCCAATGCCCTACCATTAATTGTATAGGTCCTGTCTTTGTTTGTTTTATCAAATTGCAATACCTTGTATTTATCCAAATTAAATTCTTCTGCCGTTCTTCGTCCCATTAACCAAATTGATCAAGATCTCTTTGCAATCTGAGATAGCGTTCTTCACTGTCCACTACACCATCAATTCTGGCGTCATCGGCAAACTTACTAACCATGCCTTCTATATTCTTTATTTAAATAATTGATATAAATGACAAACAAAAGTGGACCCAGTACCAATTCTATGGGACACCGCTGGTCACAGGCCTCCAGTCTGAAAAACATCCCTCCACCATCACCCTGTCTTCTGCCCTTAAGACAATTTTGTATTTAATTGGCAAGCTCACCCTGACTTTTTTTTAATTCATTCAGGGGATGAGGGCATCACAGACTAGGCCAGAATTTATTGCCCATTCCTAATTGTCCAGAGGGCAGTTAAGAGTCAATCACATTGCTGTGGGTCTGGAGTCACATGCAGGCTACATTAGATGAGGTTGGCAGTTTCCTTCCCTAAAGAACATTAGTCTACCATGCAGAATCTTGTCAAAGGCTTTGCTAAAGTAATCTTATGAAAACTCACTATCTACAGTCAAAGTTTTTAATTAGAACTCCCAAATTAGAGAAAAATATTTCCGTTTCCATGAACACAATGGCCTAGACTTTCTGCCAATTTCCACCTTTTTGATGAGGGAACATTTCCAGGTTTTGAGGTGGGAGTGCAGTGGGAGCTGAGGAGAGAGGTTGGATTTCATTAGCTCATGAGACTTTTCAACACAAATAGTGTTGAACCAGCCTCATTTACCATGGGAGACAGGCTGCCTGGATTTCATCAGGGAGCAGTGACAGGTTGAAGCAAAGAATTGCAGTAGCAGACTTCAGGATTTTTTCACAAATAGAAAGAACGTAACATGAAAGTGGTCTTTGGATGAGTTTGTTTCAATTGATGAAACATATATTACTCATACTGCCAGCTTTTAAGCAAGCCCTCTTTCTGTAATTACCCAGAAAATCACAATAGCCGTCTTGCAGTAATAAAAACAAAATACTGTGGATGCTGGAAATTGAAATAATTGTCTTGTTCTACTGGATATCAGCTGCCCTGCATTTAGCCCCTAATGTGTTCAATTAGCATCAAACACAGCAGAGGCCATGCTTTACATATTTGCATTACGTTGTCTGCACCTGAGTGCTATTCTGTTCCTGCCTGTATCACGTTATTGGAGAGGGCTCTGGTGATGCAATGATAGTGTCCCTGCTCCTGAAACAGGAGGCCTGGGTTCAAGTTCCACCTGGTCCAGAAGTGTGTACCTGTAATAGCATTTATGACCAAGTTGATCAGAAAGTATCTGTCAGATTTGTAGATAAGGTCCTATAGTGTGGTGGTAGTGACCCTACTTCTGAGTAAGGACACTTGGGTTCAAGCCCCAACTTCTCCAGAAGTGTAATAACATGTCTTAACAGGTTGACTTGAAAATATTTACTAGATTTGCAGAAAGTTGAGCAGATAGGTGGTGTGTGATCCACAGCAAGTGAGACAAGTAGAAGATGTAATGTTGTTTTCAGAAATAATTGGAAACTGCTGTCCTCGAAACTGGCAGCAATTCCCAATTTCATTTCCACTCTCAATACTGTTGGTTAAAGGTTCTATGCTATATTGATCATGGAACAGCTAGCATATTTAACTGAAAGCAGTGTATTTGAAGGTTCTTATTTTGTTGATCCAAACCTACTGTTGATTGAGTAGAATTAACAGGAATAAATAAATAGATAATATACTAGTTTTGTTGAAAGCTGGCTTAGTTTTCATATATAAATCTTGTATATTCAAAGATAAAGTGAAAGATTAACTGAAAATGACAGATCTCCATTAACTTTTGTATATGACTTTTGTGGAATCATAGTATTACAACAGTTACCTATATGTATGATAAACTGATTATTTTCTTATTCTTCAACTAATGCGATGCTTACTGAATTTAGACAAAGGCCATGTCCCTAATTTTGGAACTATATTGCCTGCGGATCCTCTTTCCCAGAATATGGATTATTCTTTATTTTACCGTCTCCTTCATCTACTTATAATAAAGGGAACTGAGGTCCTTTTGCGGATATTTGATCGAGCTGTACCACCTCAGATACTGAAAAGGGAATTACTGAAAAATAAACGCATCCTAGAGCCTTATCACAAGGGTTCATCTCGATCTGCACTTAACTCCGGTGAATGGAGCTTGCTTTACCCACCTAACAATGAACAGCCCAACTCCAAGAAATTCGATATCACGTTACTGGCATCACTTATTAGACACTTAAAGATCCTTCCTGCACCACGCGGTGGATGGGATGCTGAGCCATTGCCAAATGATCAGAGCAAAAGTGCTGCTGTATTGCGCCTTTCTAACTTGCGAAACCAGCTCCTTTTTGAAACTCTGAACACTGGAATCGAGGAACCTGAATTTACCATTGAATGGGACAAAATCACAGAAGTCCTCGTGAGCCTAGGAGCAGATTGCAAATTGTTAAAGCAACTTAAAAACTGTCCTGTTGAAAATCTCTGGGAGGATCACCATCAACTGGCCAGTTATCTGGGCAAACCTGTAGCAGATGTCATGCAGATGCTGTTGTCACTTTTCCAACCAGGTACAGTACAAATGAAACTGAAGAGAATTGTTTTTATAATTAGATGGAAGTAGTCTTTTGAAGTATTCAGAAAGCATGTGTTGGTCAAGTATTACTGAATGGTCCCATTGATCATAGATTATAAGGCAGAAGGCCATTCATCCTATTCATAACTGTGAGAAACAAAGCTCACTCACTTCAATAATTTCAGTCCAAGACAAGATCTGAATCAGTAGTGTCATTTATTTTACCCTTGCAAGAGGGTGCGATGTCCACTGTCTACAAGGCAGGGACACACAAACACACTGAATTCAACGAATACACGATATTTATGTAATTTGGTTCCTTTCTTTTATCCCATTGCTCCTCCCCGTTTACATCTTCCACTTCTCTAAGACCGGCACCCATTACTCCTGTTTATCTCTTGCCTTATCCGGCCTTGTCTGTGACAAAATGCTTATTTCTGGCCTCTCAAGGCCGTTTGACCACATCCCGCTGTGGCCCATTGTTGGGTATTATCCTTTCTTCACCATTATCTACTCCCTCCATCTGTGCTTTCCCAACCATGCTGATCCTTATGACCTTTTAATTGGGGTTTGTTCCTGTGTTTCTGTAAAAGTGGGAAACAGATGCTTATAACTACTGCTTGTGCAAGCATATCTGGCTTAACCTACATCCTCACAGCATCTTATCTATTTGTCTGTAACATCTACCATTGTTTTGCAGTTATGTTTCATTCTTGTATACAATTTTAGCTAATACAAAAACAATTATGTATTTCCTCCACATAGTTTGCATTCTAGTTGACTCAACAAGAAGCAATTACACACTGGTGTGAGTTCATTTACCTTGCATAAGTAATTATAATTGCATAAGTAATTATAATTGCAGAAGTAACACCACTTTACCTATATCCCCACAATAACCTTTTCAACTAGGGTTTATCTAATTTTATTTCCCTGCTGTTTGACATCCTGGTATCATTTTTGTATTCTTTCTTTTGTAAATGCTTATTCGCTTTTAAAATTTGTTTTATTTAAATTACGGTAGCCCCTTATTCTAAAATTTTACATAATTCTCATAGCTAGGAGAAAGTGAGGACTGCAGATGCCAGAGATTAGAGTCAAGAGTGTGGTGCTGGAAAAGCACAGCAGATCAGGCAGCTTCCGAGGAGCAGGAGAATCGATATTTCAGGCATAATTCCTCATTAAAGGCTTATGCTGGAAATGTCGATTCTCCTGCTCCTCAAATGTTGCCTGACCTGCTGTGCTTTTCCAGCACCACACTCTCGAGCTATTGTTGAGGGCTTTGTTGATTAAGCGCAGCAGGTCAGGCAGCATCCAGGGAACAGGAGAATCGACATTTCGGGCATAAGCCCTTCAATGTGTTGCTTTAATGAGAAATTATGCCTGAAACGTCGATTCTCCTGTTCCCTGGATGCTGCCTGACCTGCTGTGCTTTTCCAGCAACACATTTTCAGCTCTGATTTCCAGCATCTGCAGACCTCACTTTCTCCTGCCCTGTTGATTATTCCTACTAGTGTCGTCTTTCCTTTTTATTTCTTACCTCTACCCACAAGAAACTCAATTTCTTGCTATGGTATTTATTCTATCCTGTAGCAACAGTGCTACCCCACAAACCTTTCTTTCTTGCCTGTCCTTTTGAACACTGTCATACCCCTGAATATTTAGTTTCTAACGTGATTTTCTAACCATGTCTTTGTAATGATCATGCCTGTTAACCTGTATTTGTGTCATTAATGCATTGTATTTTGTTAATACACATACATTCAAAGGAAGAGTAATTAATTTTGTGTTTATACAATTTTCCCCACTCATCTCAGGGTAGTACAAGTGAACCCCATCCCACCAGAATAGTTCCCTTTTACCCAGTACTGGTGCTCCATGAAATGAAATCCATTTCACCCACATTAATTTTTGAGTCATTTGTTTTGAGTTATGTCATTCAGCATGGAAACAGACCCTTCAGTCCAACCTTTCCATGCTGACCATAAGCAACTAGTCCCAACTGGCCTGTGCTTGGCCTATATCCCTGCAAACATTGTTTACTCATGTACTTATCTAAATATCCAAACATTGTAACTGTACCCACCTCCACCACATCCTCTAACAGTTCATTCTACATACAAACCACTCTGTTTTTTTAAAAAAAGCTTCCCCATATGTCCTTTTTTAAACCTTTGTCCTCTCACCTTAAAAAAAAACTCTGTAATCTTGAAATTCCCCACCCTAGGGAAAAGACATCTGCAATTCACCTTACACAGGTTTATAAAATCATGAGGGGTAAGATCACCCCTCAACTTCTGCACTCCAGTGAAAAAAGTCCCAGCCTCTCCTTATAATTCAAATCTTCTATTCCCGGCAACAGCCTGGTAATTTTCTTCTGAACCTTCTCCACCTTAGTAATATTTTTCCTATAACAGGGCAACCCCAGAACTGGACACAATACTCCAGAAGACGTCTCATCAATATCTTGTACAACCTCAAAATAACTCCATTACTTTATTTACCTTATGCCAGTTTACCCATGGCTCGGGTAGTAATCCAGAAATTATTACCTGGAAGGTTCTCCCTTTTGATTTAGCTCCTAACTGGTTAAAATATTTCAGCAAAACTTCTTTTCCAGTCTTAACAATGTTGTTGGTACCAGCGTGGATGAGGGCTATTGGATCCTGCCTTTCCTCTTTGTCCAATTTCTTCTTCAGTCCAAGACACTTGTGAATGGCTCCAGAGACTAGTCTATTCCCTCACGTCTATCCAATCAAATTCCTATTTCCTCCTTACATTTGAATAGCATCATACAATCCCTATAGTGTGGAAACAGGCTATTTGGCCCCAATGGTCCACACCAACCCTCTAAAAAGTAACCCACCCTGACCCATTTCCCTACTCTATTACTCTCCATTTCCCCTGACTAATGCATCTAACCTACACACCCCTGTATACTATTGCTGGGACCAAGGCTCCTCAGTTTTAACACTCATGGTCCTCATAACTGCCTCACATGCAGTCACAGCCTTGTGCCCCTGATCACAGACCAATTTTGATTGTACCTAATCTGAAGAGTGTGACTGCCTTCTGAAGCAAATTGTCTCGGTAACTTTCCCCTTCTCTGATGCACTGCCTGCAGCTGAGACTCCAGTTTCTTGATTCACATCCAAAGTTGCTTGAGCTGCCAACCTTTCTCCAGATGTAATTGCTGTGGATCAGTTTGCTGTCCAGCAGTTTCCACATTACCTATCCTGCCATCACTATCGTATTTAACTTATAAACTAATTACTCGAGATTCCCTGCTCTTTACACTTCACTGTAATGATATTTCATTTATATACACTAAAATTGTTTTAACCACCGTATGAATCTAATATTTAATAAGCATCTTTCCCTCCATTCGTATCATACTATGGTTTGTGACTGCACACTCTCCCACTGTTCTCACTGTGGACTGGCCTCTCAATCCATGCCTTTTATCCTGTCCTATTGACCTCTCGATCAGGAAAGTTTTTACTTCTTGCAGTATACCCTAATTAAAGCACCACTGTCCCACTTTGCATTAACTTTCCACTTTGATCGAAATGTTCAACAGTACAGTTGGCTTTTGCCCGAAGCATCGATTCTCCTGCTCCTCAGATGCTGCCTGACCTGCTGTGCTTTTCCAGCACCCACACTCAAGTCTAATCTCTAGCATCTGCAGTCTTTGCTTTCTCCTACTAACTGACTCCGCCTTTTCCTCATTCTGCTGCGTTCTCATACTGACTAAACTACTATGACTGACTGATTATTGAGTAATGTTTAGAATTGGCCAAGCTACTGTATATGCTAAAAAGCCAACTTGCTTAATTTGCTATTATCAATAAATTCAAAAGTACAATGTGAAAATGTAGCTTGAGGGCTGAAAATTGTCGCACGCACTTTCAGGCAATCCGTAACTATTAAAAATCTCTAATTTGTTCTGTTTCAATATTTGATAGAGACATCAGTACAGACAAAAAAAGAAATATCAACAAACAGTAAGTAGTTGGCTGTACTAATGATTCTTAGCACAACGTTTCAGTAATGTGCTTATTCAGTTTTATTATCTCTGCCAAAAATTAAGCACTGGGGACAAGTTGGATTTATCATGGCACATTAAAACAATTATCATCATTGTGTGCTGTCTCTGAGTTCGAGTAAGATAGCTACTCAGGGTTATAAGTTCCTCCGTGGATCTTCATGTGACTGAACAGGTCAACTCTTGACCTGCAGACCTTTGACCATAAGTGGCTGGCAGACCGACGTGATACGTACAATTTAAGAATAGAAGACTCAACCTTGCAATATCTTTTAGTTAGGTTATAGCTGATTTAATTATTGCCTCAATTTTGTCTACGTCTGAAAATCTTTGAGACCCTTCTGTAGTAAACAATCTACCTCCACCTTCAAAATATTCTAAAATTAACTGTGTTCCTAAGTCTTAGTCTTTAAGGAGAAACTCCTCTCCACTTTGTCAAAATCCTCTCAGGAACCTAAGTGTCTATAAAAGCAAAATACTAGAAATACTGGAAATCTGAAACAAACACAGAAAATGTTGGAGAAACTTAGGAGGTCTCATAACATGGTACATGATAAATAATATGCACAACAGACATAACTCTTTGGATACTGTTGAGGGGAGTGGCCTCTCAGTAAAGCAACAACGGCCACATTTATTGCAGCAGTGCTGACTCTGCCGCACAGGGGAAGAGTAAAGACTGTGGGGATACTGGTGTAAGAGAGATAGACAGACGGGTATTTCTTTGGGCACAAACAGGATTCCTGGATGGTACATTTGGTGCTAAGGTCAAGGATGTCTCCAAGTAGCTGCAGAACATGGTATACATTGGTACGATAACACAAGGTAAAAGAAAAAAGGATGGGATCCTAAAAGCACAATTTACGGAGTTAGGAAGTAGGTTGAAAGGTTCAGAAGAATGAAGGAGAATCTCACAAACCTATGAAATTGTAACAGGACTTGTAGTAGTAGTAGTAGCTTTTTATTTGTCGTTTCTACTGTATACATCTGATACAGTTTAAAAAAAAACGAGACAGCATTCCTCCAGGACCGAAGGTGTTATATGGACAGCACAAACTACACCCTCTTACACAATGTAAAGTGTATAGGAATTGCAAACCATGCAAGTTAGTGTATTAGAAGAATGATAAATAATAGACATTTTTCTAGCGGCAATTCAAAGTCACGCAAAGAATTTCAGGTGGGAAGGAGCTCCATTATACTGTGTTTAAGGAGCTTGATGGCCTGGGGGAAGAAGCTGTTGCTCAGTCTGACTGTGAGAACCCCAATGCTCTGGTATCTTCTGCCAGATGGCAGGAGGGAGAAGAGTTTGAGTGAGGGGTATGTGGGGTCTTCCACAATGCCCTTAGCCTTTTGGATGCAGCGTGTAGTGTAAATGTCTGTAATGGAGGGGAAAGAGACCCTGATGATCATCTCAGCTGTCCTCACTATCCATTGTTAGGTCTTATGATTCGTGACAGTGCATTTCCTGAACCAGGCAGTGATGCAGCAGCTCAGAGTACTCTCAATGAATCCTCTGTAGAATGTGGTGAGGATGGGGTGGGGGGGGTTGGGGAGGAGGGGGGGAGGGATGGGATTTTCTCAGCCTGTGCAGAAAGTAGATACACTGCTGGGCTTTCTTGGCTATGGAGCTGATGGTCAAGGTTCAGGTGAGATTCTCTATCAGGTGGACACCAAGAAATTTGGTGTTCTTTACGATCTCCACAGGAGAGCCATCTATGTCCAATGGAGAGTGGTCACTCCGTGCCCTCCTGAAGTCGTCAACCATCTCTTTCACCTTATTCATGTTCAGAGAAAGGTTGTTGGCTCTGAACCAGTCCGTTAGCCACTCCACCGCCACTCTGTATGCTGACTCGTTGTTCGTTATGATGAGACTGCAGTCGTATCATCAGCAAACTTGATATAATTTGACCTATGCATTGCTGCACACTTGTTGTGTCTGTTGAGCACACAGCCCAGGGGAGCCCCTGTGCTCAGTGTGATGGTGACCGAGGTCTCCCAGTCAGAAAGTCCAGGATCCAGTTACGAAGGAAGGTATTTCGGCCCAGCAGACTCGGCTTTCCAATCAAGTACTGAGGAACGATAGTTTAAATGCCGAACCAAAGTCTATGAACAGTAGTCTGATGTAGACAGAGAAGATGCAGGAAGAAAATTCACAATGGCAGGAGAGTATCAGATCACGACTCTCACAATTTAAGAATTTGGCATAAACCATTTAAGACTGAGATGAGGAGAAATTTCTTTACCCAGAAAGTATTGAGCCTGGGAATTTGCTACTGCAGAAAGCAGTCAAGACCAAAACATGGCATGATTTCAAGAAGAAGTTGGGGCTAAAGGGATCACAGGATGTGGGGGAAATGTGAGGATTGTCTATTGAATTGGATGACTAGCCATAATCTTTAATGAGGTGGAGCAAGCTGGAAGGACTGAATGGCCTACTACTCCTGTTTTCTATGTTTATCAAACCTGAATGCTTTGTCAGCACAACTTCATGGGTAGTCTGTCCTGCCACTTTCAGAAGGACAATTTCTTTAAATTACAGTTTTGTTTTAGAATTAGTTTTGTCGAAGCATAATTTGTCAGCATGATTTGATTTGATTTATGATTTGATAATAACTGAGAGTGGGTACTGTTCAATTTTGTTTCATTATTGCAAACAGAATCACCAACATGTTTGTTTAACCAGTGCGCTAGTGTTCCTGAAATTGAGAAACCTAATCCTTATACATCACCAGTGATATTAGGCTGACAATTTGTTAAATCTTTCAGCAACTGGCCTTCCTGCACTTACTGCTCCACAAGAGACAAAACAGCAAACAATGGAGCCAACTGACTTGAAGTGTGATGATGACTCACTGGTAAGATGCCCCTTTTATAAATTTTCAATGGTCAAGTTTGGGAACTAGGTAGCTATGACCATGCTAATAGGACATGGTTCTTTCACGTCTAGCATGTGAAGGAAGAGAAAGAGAAAGTCTCTTTGACTGTGAAAGATCCATTTAAATTTGTTTCCTCTTAAAAAGGTCATTATACTGATTTGATTTGAATCAGTTCATTTTGTATTGCTACTGCAAGGAAACATACTTTGCACCACCATAAGGACATTTGTAGTAATGCTGCAGTACAAAAGACATAATCTTGCAGCTCAACATGTACTATTTAATGCAGACGTGACGTGTGTCTTACAAACGTTGCATCATTTACACATTTGATCAGCTGCATCTTGCCTAACAGCTACAACATTGAGGAGAGGCCTGCTATCAGAATTTTTATACATCCATATACAGCTTTAGAATTGCCTACTGTGCAGCTAATAGGTCCTTGTTGAAAGGCTAAATAGGGTAGTAAAAAGACCTTTAAATAGTTAAAGAGGGGAGTGTTCCGTAGAGAGTATTAAAGTTTCCAGTACAAGTAATAGGACAGAGTATGGAAAGGGTAAGGGATCTTCAGGTACAGAAGATAAGAGGAAAGCTATGAGGCAACGCAGGACTCAGTCATACAGCATAGAAACAGATCCTTCAGTCCAACTTGTCCACGCCGACCAAATTTCCCAAACTAAACTAGTCCCAATTACCTGCATTTGGCCCATATCCCTCTAAACTTTTCCTATTCATGTACCTATCCAAATGTTATTTAAATGTTGTAACTGTACCTGCATCTGCCACTTCCTCTGGCAGTTCATTCCACATGTGAACCACCCTTTATCTGGAAAAAAATGCGTCTCAATCCCTTCATTCTCCTCTCACCTTAAAAATACACCACTTAGTTTTGAACTCCCTCACCCTAGGGAAAATATCTTTGCTATTCACCTTATCAATGCCCTTCGTGATTTTTATAAACCTCTATAAGGTCACCTCTCAACCTCCTATGCTCCAGTCCTAGCCTATCCAACCTCCCCTTATAACTCAAACCTTCCAACATCCTTGTAAATTGTTTCGAACCCTCTCCAATTTAATAATATCTTTCCTATAGCAATGGAACCAGAATGTACACAGTACTGCAAAAGCGACCTCACCAACATCTTGTACAACCTCAACATGAGGTCCCAACTCCTATACTTAAGGGGCTGAGCAATGAAGGCAAGTGTGCTAAATGCCTTCTTAACCACCCTGTGTACCTGTGATGCAACTATCAAAGTACTGTGTACCTGAACCCCTATGTCTCTCTGTTCAATAACACTACCCAGGGCCCTGCCCATTGTTTGTTTTACTAAAATGTAATACCTCTCATTTATCCAAATTAAACTCCATCTGCCACTCCTCTGTCCATTGGCCCAGTTGATCAAGACGTTTTTGTAATCCTAGATAACCTTCTTCATTCACGATGATACCACCAATTTTGACGTAATCAACAAACTTTGCCTCCTGAATTCACATCCAAATCATAAGAGTTGGGATTAACTAGTACGTGGAAATGCATGGATTAATCAGGCATATCTAAGCACAGTTTTGTTAAGGAAAGATCATGCTTTGCTATTGCATTTATTTCGGAAAGTAACAAGGTGGATTGTTGAGGGTAGTGCAGTGGATGATAGCTACACTGATTTTAATAAGGCACTTGACAAGATCCCAAATGACAGATTGGTCCAAAAAATTAAAACCCATGGATACAGGGAAATGTGGCACGTTGGATTCAAAATTGGCTCAGTTACAGGGAACAAAGGCATATTTTTGTTAATGGAACGTGGTTTCCAGTTTGTTTCACAGGGTTCAGTATTGGTCCCTTGCTGGTGTGATATACATTTATGATTTAGATTTACATGTTAGACACAATTGAGAAACTTGTACATTACACATATATTGGCCAGATAATTGATTGTGAAATGGATGCACGTTGACTGTGGATGATGCCAGAGAATGGACAGAGAAGTGGCAAATGGAATTCCCTCCAGATTAATCATTTGGCCAGGGTAAAGAATGCAAGGGAATTCTGTGCTCTAATGCTTCTCTGGTTCGAGACACTATTCCCCATTTTTCAAACCTGTTTTGATTTCCCCTACTATGCTCATTGTCATTTCCTCCATTTGCAGCTTCCTTTTGTCACTTAGGTCACTATTATTTATTAGGAGAAAGTGAGGTCTGCAGATGCTGGAGATCAAAGTTGAAACTTTATTGCTGGAACAGCACAGCAGGTCAGGCAGCATCCAGGGAACAGGAGATTCGACGTTTCGGGCACAGGCCCTTCTTCAGGAATGCCTGAAGAAGGGCCTGTGCCCGAAACGTCGAATCTCCTGTTCCCTGGATGCTGCCTGACCTGCTGTGCTGTTCCAGCAATAAAGTTTCAACACTATTATTTATTAATCAGCCAATTAAAGGTAGACCTTGCGTCTCTTTGATTTTATCTTCTTACATTCAGGTTGCTCAGTCTGCAATCTTCTTTGTATGTATTTGTCACATCCTGTGTTAACCTACTTCCAGCAATAATGTTCTGAAGCTTTTTATTCATATTGGTAACAAGAACATCATATTGTGGCTCTGTCCAATCCTGTTAATGCTTTCCAAATGTTCTATTATCATGTCTTTTATAGTAAACTCTAGCATTTCCCCCACTACCAATGGTAGGCTAATTGGTGTATAATTCTTTTACAGCTATCCCCTGAGAAGCTCCCTCACAGATCCCACTACCTTCCCCGATTCCCAAACTCAATAATGTAGGCCTCGTGCTTCGGACATGATTTATATAATTCTGCTCCACACTGCTCCCTCACAGATCCCACTACCTCCCCAACTCCCAAGATACGTGATGTAGGCCTCGAGTCCTGCCGTGATTTATGCAATCTTGCTTCGCAATGCTCCTTCACCCATTTCTTTGTATCTCCAGCTTTTCAAGTAAATAATCTCTTCAACTCCTCAGGTAATCTTCAGCCAACAAACTTGATGTCACTTTTTTTCTAACAAGAACTGACTGTAGGACACCCTTCCCAGACTGCTTTACTGTGATGCTGACTGAAGGATACTGTTTCCACATGGTTGACACTGGTGAAGTTAGAGTTGGGTGACTGTAGGGACAATGAGTGGAAAGCTGCAGCTACCAGATACATGCTCTGAATTTACATCATCTGTTTTTTTCAGGATGAAGAGGTAAATTCAAGGTAGTATGTAAATGAGCTGGGGTTCCAGTTAAATGTGCACAATATACAAAACAAGGTAAATGAGCTTGTGGCCCGGATTGAAATTGGCAGGTACATGCAGATTCAATTGGCAATTAGGAAGGTACTGCAATGATAGCATTCATTTCAAGAAGGCTTGAATACAGGAGCTGAGGCTGTATAAGACTCTGGTCAGACTGCATTGGGAATATGTTTCTAAGAAAGAATGTGATGGCCTTGGAGGAGGAAGACTAGAATTATCCTGGGAATGAATGGGTTTTCATATGAGAAGTAGTTGAAGACTTTGGGTCTGTACTTGAAGACGTTTAGGTGGATGAGCAGAGATTTCATTGAAACTTATTTAATACTGAGGGGCCTAGATAGGGTGGCCATGGAGAAAATGTTTCCACTCATAGGAGAGACTCTGACATGAGGGCATAGCCTCAGTGAAGGGATGACCCTCTGGAACTGAGATGAGGAGGAACCTCTTTAACCAAAGAGTGGTGAATCTGTGGAACTCATTGCCACAAAAGGATGTGGAGGCCAAGTCATTGAGTGTATTTAAGACAGAAAAAATAGGTTCCTCATTAGTAAGCTGGGCCAAAGGTTATGGGAGATGGCTCAAGAATGGGGTTGAGAAGCATATCAGTCGTGATCAAATGGCAGAACAAACTATATGGACAAAATGACCTAACTCTGCTACTATATCTTACGGTTTTATGTGTAGAGGAAATTGTTGCCAACATCACCCTGTGCAAATTTGCATTACCCATCTGTTTCAAAAGCTGTCCACTTGGTCCCCAATTTTGAACTGAAAGCTGGTAAAATATTTCAGGTGAAGGCTAAATGTCACTGTTTGGTCATTTTCTTTTGTCTTATTGTAGGTACTCAAAGCCAAGTCTAAGAAGAAAAAGAAGAAGTCTAGAAGTAAAAAGGTAACCTGTGTTATTAATTGGCTATTAAAGAAGTGTGTTTTGAGCTAAAAATCAAAATGGCAATTCAAAATAGACATTAAGTGATTATTTATGTATTTTAATGACATTCAAAACACAGGTCAGGATACAGCATTCAAAAACAAACAAGGTGCCTTCTTAATTAAGCACTGTGACAAAGTTATTATTGATGAAATTCATTTTCAGGATTCTCACTTCATGTATAAATTTTTTCTGTACATTTAGATTTTATTCTGTCCTATTTTTAGCCAGATTTTGACATAATTCCTTCATATTTGCTTTCTGCATTCCTAGTCCTAATTAACTGCATATGGAAACACCACACAACCCTAAGTTACTTCTAATGACCAATTTCCATGAACTATTTCCACGCTTTTTACGGTTGTGATTGATCTTTTATTTTAACGTTTTTAAACAGTTCACAGAAAGAGATTTGCAAACACCTTGCAATTATGAGCAAAGTTCTTGCCGTTTTTATCATGAGATCTCTAGCTAATGAGTGGTGACAGCAAAATAGACCGTTACAGTAGGATAGTACCAGGTTCAGATTCACGTTGTTGAATTCCAAAGCTCCATTTAAAAGAATTCAGAAGTTATTTCACAGAAGGGGAATAGTTGGGTTTTTGTTTGTGACATTGAGGGTGCCTACGGTTAGTTCAGAGGAGCATCAATAGAGACATTGAGTCAACCCTTTTATGCAGGTATCAGGAACAAATGAAGGGATTTGTATAATGTTCTCTTGGTTGGTGGGATGGGGGGAGTATGCAGGACATCGCTAAATAGTTGTGAACATGGAAAGATTGGTGCATCCGATAGACTAATCAGACAGCTACCTGTTACTGTTAAGTGATATATGGAGGAATCTGGCTTTAATTTTGCAAAGGCAAACTGCTGCCACTGCCCTATACCTGTTGAAGCCCTTTTATGAACAGCTCATCTAGTCCTTTACCATCTCTGGGAGAATGCCACAACATGCTCTGATAAGCATACCAAAATAATTCCAAAAACAGATCGCATGTTATTAACACTTTCAATAGAAACAGTTTCATAAAATTTGACCAACCTGCAATCCGGGAACCTGATCCATGAAATGACAGCAATGAGGACCCCCTTTGTTTCTTCAAACTTCTTTTTTCAGGAATGTTCATTACAATGTTGGCAGAAACTGTGTGGTCCAAATTTGCGATTCTGGTGTCAGATCCATGATTTAAATTGTGTGAAACTTGCATAGTGTTATTTCAACATGTTTGCATGCAGAAAAGCATGGTTGCATGCACCCATATCAGTAGTGAATTCCATGTGGTGTTGATAGGCTGCATAATAGGCCGCTATCTTGGAGAAAGCCAAGTAAACCAGTGTAACTGTAGTAAATCAGTGCTCAACAATCCAGTTTCATCAGAAAATGTGTCTGTAGAGTCACTTAACTTTACAATGTGGTTTGTGGTCAGAAGCATCAAACAATTGGAAAAAGATAAACCAGTTATAGACCAAATACAAAAGACTATGTACAGCAATTCTAGCGAGTCGATAATTATTGAATAGTAGTTCATGTTAATGGCAATTGCAGAGCCAACAGCCCTGTAATGAAACATATAAAGACATCATCACAAGTTTGCTCTAATCTATTTACTGTGATCCAGAGACATAGTGCAGTGATCCATTATCTTTACCCTATGTCAACACAGATTTCATTCGCAATGTGGAATCATTACTTTGATGGAAAGTAAAGCAAAGATGTGTGAATGAAATTTTCTGAAACTATATTCTTTCTTTTCAGGCTCAAACAAATGAGGATAGTCGTAATATAACTCTGGATGGAGTACCACACCAATGGTAAGCTTCATTTTTAATAGGCTTACAATTTTCACATGAGGACTTAATTGGCAACAATTTATTTTCAGTTTCCTCCCTTCATGTATAAAGCCTATTTATCTGCACTTAGATTAAATTTGATTATACTTTGGCCCGATTTTGACATAATTACTTTGCTTCCATATTCTGTTCATACCAATGTTGTGTTAATATGAGCTTGATAAGCTAGTTGATGATGCATCACAAGACATGGAACAAGTAAACTTCTAACTAACTTTCCTTCCAAAGGACAAACAATCATTCTCTATCAAATGCAGCTGAATGATTCTACTCTTATATTATTGACATCCAGTTGAAATATTGTGTCAAATTTGGACTCCTTAGCCTACAAATTTTTTTGAATCATTAGTGGAATTTGAGCATTGCTGGTAAGGCCTATCCCTAATTATCCCTGAGAAGGGTAGATGGCTATTTTTGGGCACCACCCCATGCAGGATACCTGTCCTGCACTTTTATACAATGATCCAAGGACCATCAGTTATTGGGCTTCTGATCCCATTCACATAGAAAAGGAGCAGGTAAGAAGGTGAGTTATGGAAGCAGAGGTTTATATTTCAGGGATAGGCCCAGAGAAGCAAATAATATTGACTAGCAATGAGCTACCAAATCAGGATTTGAATTTGGGAATCAAGTTGACAAATCACATCTTCTGCCAGCTCTATTTTCAAAGGTAAGTAACTTACAGAAAGCTGCAGCCAAAATAGTAAGGAATCCTCATGGCATGTCACTGTTGCCATAGGGTCTCAGACAGGCATTTAGTCCTTGGTTTGCATTTGAAAACGACCAAACTTCTGCTTCAGCTATAGATAAAAGATACATCTTGTTTCCCTTCTCAAAATCACTTTTGGTACAGTCTGAAATAAAAAGAGCAATTGCTGGAGGAACTCAGCAAGTCTGGAAGCATTTATGGAGAGAAAACAGAGCTAACGTTTCAAGCCCCTAAGGGTCACTGGAGTGGAAATATTAACTCTGCTTTCTGTCCACAGATGCTGCAAAGTCTGCTGAGTTTCTCCAGCAATTTCTATTTTTATTTCAGATTTCCAGAATCCACTGTCACTTGCATTATGCCAGGCAGAAATATGTGTGTGACTGCAGCTTTCTTACCATTTGGAAGACACAAACTAAATCCTGGGAAACTGACCAATTTGTGATGCCTATTTTCAAACAGGCAAAAGTGAGGACTGCAGATGCTGGAAACCAGAGTTTAGGTCAGAGTGGTGCTGGAAAAGCACAGCAGGTCAAGCAGCATCCGAGGAGCAGGAAAATCGACGTTTCGGGTAAAAGCCCTTCATCTATTCCTGATGAAGGGCTTTTGCCCGAAACATCGATTTTCCTGCTCCTCAGATGCTGCCTTTTCTAGCACCACTCTGATCTAAACCCCACTATTTTCAAACAGGTGTTGATTCTAGAAGAGATTTCACAGGTATGAATTTATTTAAATGCTGGAATCATCCAAAGTTTGAAAATGTTAGAGTCATGTGTGTACTACATGAAGCTCTCAAGTTCTTATATTTCTGGAAAGTTTTAGCTTTAAGCCACTACCATGTCTTAAGATCGATAGTTGTATGAATAGGCAGGGAATAGAGAGATACGGACGTGTAAACGCAAATGGTTTCTACTTGAGAAAAGCGCAGTCTTGGTGGGTCAAAGGGCCTGTTCTTGTGCTATATTATTCTTTGTTATACCTGGAAAGAATGCCCAATTGTCTATTTTTCATTCTGTGGGTTAATACTCTTGGTATAAGTGCATATTGTCTTCACGCACTGAAATCAACGAAGATGTGGGAAGTGATTGGAGATAAAGAAAACTTTTGTGAATAGAAGTGATAATTTGATTGTCCAGCTTTTCAAGAAAAGTGCAAGTCTTCTGCTGTAATTTGTCCTCATGTTTAATTAACAGTAAACTTGCTAGACAAACTTAACTGAGTTTTATTTGTACAGTGAGACCCTATCAATTCCTGTGCAAGAGAACCAGCTGGATGATAGCAGAAGCAACAAGCAAGTGGCAGATTCCAGCTGTGATGTTTCTACATTTAGTGCTGGCGTAGCTGCCTCATCGCGACTTGTATTGGGTACTGTGCACAACAACAATAATGCTGGTCCCTTTCTAACCAGTCATGAAGTCAACAAACTTGACGACTTACCTGATCAAACTTACGAAAGCGATGGAGAGCTGGATGAAACTGACAATACACTCATTGATGAGGAGTCCACTGGTTCCTCAGTATGTACCTCATCAGTAAGTTCAAATCTGTGATCTCCTGAAGGTATATTTTTACATAGGCCTAATACTCAGTAAAGTTAACTTAAGTATGAATTTGACACTCAAACATCAAATCAGAATTTGCTTTGGGTCGAGATGAATGTTTTCTGGTGTAGAAGAATGCATGTTTATTTTGGTATAATAATTATAAGATGGTGTGACAGTTTTGACTTAGTTTGGCTTTTACTTAGTCTCTGTTCACCTTCCAATCTTTGTACGTATCACTAACACAAGAACAGGAATGGACTGTATAGCTAATCAACGTTCCTGTTGCCATTCGCTATGATCATAGCTGATCTTTGGCTTCAACTCCACTTCTCACCTGCTCTCCAGATCCCTTGGTCCACAAGAAACTAAAATCTGTCTCTCCCAGCCTTGACTTTAGTCAAAATAAAGCATTCACACCTGAAGAGACAGCAGGAATGCCAATGTCAACCACATGCTTCCCCTAAGCGAGAGAGACACTTTACTTCAGGGAATGAAGTTTGGTGCCAGAACCATAGAAATGGCCCTATATGGGTACAAGGCAAGGTTGATGCGAGGTCAGGTCCTATGACTTAAAGTTCAGTTAGGTGAGGTGGTCCTCAACACACACATGGATCACCTGAAAGCTGCTGCCTCACAAACTGGACAGGAGCAAAACATACTTGGCCCTTCAGAATAGCCAGAAAGGCCTGTTTGAAACTGTGTGGGTTCTCCTGTTCTGTCCAGTGTCAAGATAGATGCAACCTTGATACAGTTAGCACCAGAGGAAGAGGAAACTCTCCTGAGATGCTCCAGCGCAAGAGGTGGGTACGGTCCACTACAAACTACCCGTGTCAGAATCTGAGTCAGAGGAACCAGACCTGGGGTGAAAATGTTGCAGGAAAATCGACAAGAGAAAGACCAGGCCTACATACCTGGACTTGGGGTGGGAGATGGTGGTTGGAGGGATGTGGTGATTGGAACCAGGTGGATCTCGTTTACCATGAGATCCTTGATTGAGGCTGCTTACCTGGGCCAATCAGGAAGCCCTGGCTGACCAATAGACATAGGGGATTCAGAATCTCCTCACTTCAGGGATTGATTCCGAGCTGGCTGGCAACAGCCAGTATCCTGTGCACATGTAAATAAAGAGTAACTTGGTGATGGGATACTTGCCTCCGTGCAGTTATTTCAACATCCCTTTCAAGTAGAGAATTCCAGAGATTCACGATCCTCTGAAGAAATCTTTCCTCATGTCAGTCCTAAATGATATGTTGTTTATCCTGAAACTGTGATCGTGTTTCAAATTCCCCTACCAGAGGACCTGACCTGTGTATCTGCTCTGTGAAGCCCCTTCATGAACCTCACCTGTTTCATTGAAATCACCCGTCCTAGGAGAATTCTCTAATCTAATAAACCTTAGTATACTGCCTCCAGTGAAAGTATATCCTTCCATATTACGACTAAATCTGCAGTCAGTATTTCAGATGGAGTCTTACCAAAGTCTTTGTAGAATTTTAGCAATATTGCCTGTAGTGCTAACCTCTTGCAGTTTCCTACTCCTTGCTGTGCATTCGTGCTAACTTTGTGTTTCTTACATGAGCAAATCCAAATCTCTGAGCATCAACACTTGCAAGTTTCATATCGTTTTTTTAATAAAGTCTACTTTTCTAATCTTGCAGCCCAGTGAGTAACATCACATTTGCACACATTGTACTCCCTTGCCAACTTATTACGTTCTCACCAAACCTGTCTATGTCTCTTTGGAGTCTCTCTGTGTAATCTTCACATTCCTGTGTATTTCCACCGAGCTTTGTGTTGTCAGCAAATTTAGAGGCATTATTCTGTTTCTCTTGGTCTAAGTTATTGATACATATTATAAATAGCTGAGGTTCCAGTATCAATCCTTGCAGCAATTCATTGGATGCTATCTGGCAATTTAAAATGTTCCACTGATCATTTCAGTTTGCTTCCTGCCTTTATCCATGCTAATATATATTACCTATAACTGCATGAGCCGATATCTTTCCACACCTTAGCAACACCGTATTGAATTTTTTTGGAAATCCAAGTATACTGTTATGACCATGGCTGATGTTATTACCCTGCTAGTCAGACCCCAGGCTGAAATCTGGCCTGATTAGATTTTTTGTTTCTCTCTTTTGCTTTTAATAAGGTGACCTTTTACTGAAACATAATCATGCAATGCTGCAGATTCAGTTTTACCAATAAATCAGAAATTTATGGCTCAAAAGATATTAAGATAAAATAGAGTAAAGCAAGCTAATTATGTATAATAGAAATTTTAAGATCTTAAAACATAGTAAAATACAATCTCATGAATCCCAAAAACACTCTCACCAGAGTGAATTCCCTATTCTTTCAAATCTATACAGTTTAGTTTAACCATGACTTCACTTATCTATCTTGAGATCTGATACCCTCGATAAGGATCATTATAGATCTTAATCAAAGTTAATTTGTCCTAAGCCTGCAAAAATTCCAGAGTCTTTAATTGAAAAGCTTAATGAACTACACTGCTTATTTTATTCTCTTGTTAGTTCTCCCAATGTAAGCTAAACCTTTTTACTGTCCACAAAATCTCTCACTAATACTGTTTTAAAATAAATCATCATGGCTTACTTACAAATCAATAATGAAAATTTTCAGACACGCACACACAAACCCATATGTCACTTGTTAAAAATTCAAAAATCTAAAATAACTAGTATTAAGATATGTGTAAATCATACACCTTATAATCACTGTATTGAATATACTGTAGTTGCTCTAGCCTTTCCATTCTCAAAACCTCTAATAAATTTAGAGTCATAGAGGTGTACAGTACGGAACAGACCCTTCAGTTCAACCTGTCCATGCCAACCAGACATCCCAACCCAATCTAGTCCCACCTGCCACCACCCAGCCCATATCCCTCCAAACCCTTCCTATTCATATACCCATCAAGATGCCTTTTAAATGTTGCAATTGTACTAGTTTCCGCCACTTTCTCTGGCAGCTCATTCCATACACGTACCACCCTCTGTATGAAAAAGTTGCCCCTGGGTCTCTTTTATATCTTTCCCCTCACCCTAAACCTATGACCTCTAGTTCTGGACTCCCTTACCCCAGGGAAAAGACTTTGTCTATTTATCCATCCATTCCCTTCATAATTTTGTAAACCTCTATAAGGTCACCCCTCAGCCTCCGACGCTCCAGGGAAAACAGCCCCAGCCTGTTCAGACTCTCCCTGTAGCTCAGATCCTCCAATCCTGGCAACATCCTTGTAAATCTTTTCTGAACCCTTTCAAGTTTCACAACATCTTTCCATTAGGAAGGAGACCAGAATTGTATGCAATATCCCAACAGTGGCCTAACTAATGTCCTGTACATCCGCAACATGACGTCCCAACTTCTGTACTCAATACTCTGACCAATAAAGGAAAGCATATCAAATGCCTCCTTCACTATCCTATCTACATGTGACTCCACTTTCAAGGAGCAATGAACCTGCACTCCAAGGTCTCTTTGTTCAGTAACACTCCCTAGGACCTTACCATTAAGTAAGGTTTGCTAAGATTTGCTTTCCCAAAATGCAGCACCTCACATTTATCTGAATTAAACTCCATCTGCCACTTCTCAGCCCATTGGCCCATCTGATCAAGATACCATTGTAATCTGAGGTAACGTTCTTCGCTGTCCACTACACCTCCAATTTTGGTGTCATCTGCAAACTTACTAACTATACCTCTTATGCTCACACCCAAATCATTTACTGTATATAAATGACGAAAAGTAGTGGAGCCAGCACCGATGCTTGTGGCATTGTCAAAGATGATTTCCTTATTGTAAATCCGAATTGATTTTGTCTGATTATACCATGATTTCTCAATGCATTGTTAAGACTTCCTTAATAATTGATTCCACAGCTTTGCTGGGGGACAATATGCAACAGTATTGAGAGAAGTTAAGCTATTTGATTTTCCCTTACAGGATTTATGTTCATCCTCATCAGTTGGTGATGGAACCATTAACGTACAAGAGCACCTATGGCAAAATGTGAAAGAGAAATCGGAAATGAGGCAAAAGTTACTTGCCTTACAAAATGAAAACCAAGTAAGCTTTTTACAAGAGATTAGTAATCTGTAGTTCATCCAATCCTGCCAAAGTGCGATTATAATTTCTTAAAACAAATATAAGCATGTGTGTTGGAAAATTACCATGAACAGATAATTTTGAACAGATAATTTTGCACATATAATACTGCCTGCTGTTGATGTAGAGGAATTTGTGACTTTAACAAACTATTTTATTTCAGCATCTGTTTTATTTGTTGCAAACCTTTACAGGCTCTTTTGAGGAATTTAGACCAATTAATAACCAAGCTCCAGGAAGAGCAGCAACAAAGGACCCATGCAGAAAACCAGCATTCAAGACTTCAAGAACATTATCAGCTAGAAATATCTAGGTTTGTGTCAATGTGGAGTATGCAGAGTGTATGTCACGTAATCAAGATATAAAGTACATTGGCTCGGATTATGTGGTCAGTGAAATTATGCTGCTTCCGCTGACGCCTAAGAAAGCTGCAATGAAGAGTTCCAACGAACTCTGTGACGTGATGTTCACATTTCCCAGTATTAATTTTATTCTAGTACCCACTAAAGGGCATCTTTGGAATCTACCGACTGTAATATTATCAAGCGGGTAAGCAGACAATCATTTTGAAAAGATTTTGCAGACAACAAACAAGCAGATGTTATCATTCACTGCATATGCGTTTGCAGAAGGTGAAATAATGATTGGGACATATGTGTAGGATCAAGTTAAATTTGAAATGTCATTTTTTTTTCAAAAGTTCATTAATTTATAATTTTCTAAAAATAAATGGAATGGAAAAATTTGCATTCCATAAATATAACATTATTTTTTTCTGGGTCCAGCAGGGTTGTTCAATAATTTTGACTTGGCAAGACATTTACAAATTCTCTCTTTTAAACCCCAATCAAAGAAACTTAGCATTTTCAAAGAATTTTGCAATGATAATAGAGTAAAAATATGGAACTTTTTGTCAAGCGAGTCTGGATTGATTTCTATCCATAAGAACGTCAACATTCTATTCGGTGGAGGAGTGTGGAATCACTGAGAGCAGCTTCTGAATCTGCGCGTTCCCTATGTGCTAACATAAGTTACTGTCAGCTTTATAGACTAATGACAGCATATGCTGACAGATTTGGTATGAATACAATGCAAAAACTGAGAGTACCTGTTGCAGTATCTAATTCTTATTTCTGTCTTGCAAATGGCAAAATAAATGTAATATAACCTAAATACTTGTCTTCAAAGGAAATGTTAATATTCAAAGGATTTTGGGAGTCCCAGGGTCTTCCAGATACAAATCAAAGCAAACTAGCATGCGGGTTACAGCTGTTAAATAGTATGTTCATCTTTATTACAGAGCTGGTTTACAAAAGTAATAGAGTCTTGCTGCTTCTGGGAGACCACATCTGCACATATTTCTTCAAATTTAGTCTCCTTTCCAAAGGAAGAATATAGCTGTCTCAGAAGGGCAACAACAGGCTTAACTAGATAGATTCTTGGGATGCGAGAGATTAAATTAGATTAGATTACTTACAGTGTGGAAACAGGCCCTTCGGCCCAACAAGTCCACACCGCCCCGCCGAAGCGCAACCCACCCATTTCCCTACATTTACCCCTTACCTAACACTACGGGCAATTTAGCATGGCCAATTCACCTGACCTGCACATCTTTGGACTGTGGGAGGAAACCGGAGCACCCGAAGGAAACCCATGCAGACACTGGGAGAACGTGCAAACTCCACACAGTCAGTCGCCTGAGGCGGGAATTGGTCCCGGGTCTCTGGCGCTGTGAGACAGCAGTGCTAGCCACAGTGCCGCCCACAATGTCTGAAATGTCAGAACAAAAAGAATTCTCATAAATAGAATCATATGTCTAGATCTTTGTTCTCCAGAAAGCAGTGAGACAGGGCTGTTGGCTATTTTTAAGCAGACAGAAATGGGATTTGGATGAACAGAAGAGTCAAAGATTATCAGGAGTAGCTCAGAGAGTGGAGTTTACGCCAGAAACCAATCAGCCATGATCATACCAATTGGTGAAATCGGTATGAGGGGCGAAATATTCTTGCTCCTAATTTGCATGTTTGTATTTAGATAGTTAAGTTGAAATAAAAACTCAACAGTAATGGATAAAAAGTGAAGTAGGCTTAATGGGCCTTACAGTCAATGTCTCCTCGTTTCTTGTAAGTTATATTAACATTTTTACTGGTGTCCTTCAGAGTGAACCAGCAACTTCAGAGCAAGGATGAAGAAATAAAGAAAATTGCAGCTCAATTTGCAAATGAACGGTAAGATCACTGCCAAAGTAGCAAACACAAAGTTAGCGCTTAAGCGAAATGGTTCCATAGCCTGTAAAAGTGAAGGATAAATCTGAAGGAAATGCAGCATTCATCAGTTCTCAGACAAGAAAATGCACTACAGCCAATGAGATCAGGGTTAATGTTTCAATTTATATTTGGGAAAAACAAGTGGGGATTTCCAGTTCAGCCTGTGTCCCCTAACCTAATGTCAAAAAGTTATCTTCTGCTCTTGGTCATACAACAGGGAATTACAAAGACTTTCGCTGGAATCAGTTCCATAAGGAGATACTAAACGAGTTTTTTGAATCAATATTTACTATGGAAAAGGGCAAGGAAGACATAGAATGTAGGGAAATAGATGGTGACATCTTGAAAAATGTCCATATTACAGAGGAGGAAGTGCTGGATGTCTTGAAACGCATAAAGGTGGATAAATCTCCAGGACCTGATCAGGTGTACCTAGGTGGGCGGCACGGTGGCACAGTGGTTAGCACTGCTGCCTCACAGCGCCAGCGACCCCGGTTAAATTCCCGCTTCAGGCGACTGACTGTGTGGAGTTTGCACATTCTCCCCATGTCTGCGTGGGTTTCCTCCCACAGTCGAAAAATGTGCAGGTTAGATGAATTGGCCATGCTAAATTGCCCGTAGTGTTAGGTGCAGGGGTAAATGTTGGGGAATGGATCTGGATGGGTACGCTTCGGCGGGTCGGTGTGGACTTGTTGGGCCGAAGGGCCTGTTTCCACACTGTAAGTAATCTAATCTAATCTAAACTTGGTGGGAGACTAGGGAAGTGATTGCTGGGCCTCTTACCGAAATATTTGTATCATGGATAGTGACAGGTGAGGTGCCGGAAGACTGGAGGTTGGCTAACGTGGTGCCACTGTTTAAGAAAGGTGGTAAGGATAAGCCAAGGAACTATACATCAGTGAGCCTGACATCGGTGGTGGACAAGTTGTTGGAGGGAATCCTGAGGGACAGGATGTACATGTATTTGGAAAGGCAAAGACTGATTAGGGATATTCAGCATGGCTTTGTGCGTGGGAAATCATGTCTCACAAACTTGATTGAGTTTTTTGAAGAAGTTACAAAGAGGATTGATGAGGGCAGAGCGGTAGATGTGATCTGTATGGACTTCAGTAAGGTGTTTGGCAAGGTTCCCCATGGTAGACTGGTTAGCAAGGTTAGATCTCACAGAATACAGGGAGAACTAGCCATTTGGATATAGAACTGGCTCAAAGGTAGAAGACGGGATGGTGGTGGAGGGTTGTTTTTCACATTGGAAGCCTGTGACCAGTGGGGTGCCACAAGGATCGGTGCTGGGTCCACTTCTTTTCGTCATTTATATAAATGATTTGGATGTGAGCATAAGAGATATTGTTTGTAATTTTGCAGATGACACCAAAATTGGAGGTGTAGTGGACAGCGAAGAAGGTTACCTCGGATTACAACGGGATCTTGATCAGATGGGCCAATGGGCTGAGAAGTGGCAGATGGAGTTTAATTCAGATAAATGTGAGGTGCTGCATTTTGGGAAAGCAAATCTTAGCAAACCTTACTTAATGGTAAGGTCCTAGGGAGTGTTACTGAACAAAGAGACCTTGGAGTGCAGGTTCATTGCTCCTTGAAAGTGGAGTCACATGTAGATAGGACAGTGAAGGAGGCATTTGGTATGCTTTCCTTTATTGGTCATAGTATTGAGTACAGGAGTTGGGAGGTTATGTCTATTGGAAAGATATTATGAAACTTGAAAGGGTTCAGAAAAGATTTACAAGGATATTGCCAGGGTTGGAGGATTTGAGCTACAGGGAGAGGCTGAACAGGCTGGGGCTGTTTTCCTTGGAGCATTGAAGGCTGAGGGGTAACCTTATAGAGGTTTACAAAATTATGAGGAGAATGGATAGGATGAATAGACAAAGTCTTTTCCCTGGGTTGGGGGAGTCCAGAACTAGAGGGCATAGATTTAATGTGAGCTGGGAAAGATAAAAGGGACCTATTCACACCTTTTCACACAGAGAGTGGTACGTGTATGGAATGAGCTGCCAGAGGAAGAGGTGGAGGCTGGTACAATTGCAACATTTAAAAGGCATCTAGATGGGTATATGAATAGGAAGGGTTTGGAGGGATATGGGCTGGGTGCTGGCAGGTGGGACTAGATTGGGTTGGGATATCTGGTCAGCATGAAGGGTCTGTTTCCATGCTGTACATCTCTGACTGTATAACTAATAGATGGGAAAGTACTAAATGCTAAGGAAACGATTAGATTAGATTCCCTACAGTATGGAAACTGGTCCTTCGGCCCAACAAGTCCACACCGACCCTCCAAAGACTAACCCACCCAGACCCATTCCCCTACCTATATATTCCCCTGACTAATGCACCTAACACTATGGGCAAATTATCATAGCCAATTCACCTGACCTGCACATCTTTGGATTGTGCGAGGAAGCCAGAGCACCTGGAAGAAACCCACACAGACACTGGGAGAATGTGCAAACTCCACGCAGACAGTCACCCGAGGCAGGAATCTAACCCAGGTCCCTAGCGCTGTGAGGCAGCAATGCTAGGCACTGTGCTGCCCTAAGGGATCAGTAAGATGAAGGAACTTGACATCTACTATATAGTGTAAAGCGATGCAGAGAAGTGATAAAAGAAAATGGTGAAGGAGTAAACAGAAGTTTCTAAATGAAATCATCAATGAGAAACAAATGTGTTTTAGAACAAAAAAAGGGACAGTAACATAATGTTAAGCAGGAAATCGTAGATAGTGTCATCTTAATCTTAAAGAAATTAGACCCTTTATACTCGAGTAACAGGTGACCATACTTCTCGGCTCGTTTCTTTAACATTTTCTTGATGTAAGACAGATATATGGTCTGCATGAAATATGGGTTAGCAGTTGTGATGGACATTAGCACTAACAACAAAGCTAAAAACAGGCATGTGGAGCTAACTTTTATCAGAAGTCAGCTAAGTGTCAATTTTGCTGAGTTCCATGCAGAGATTTGACCTCTGAGCCCTAGTAAAGTTTTTCTCAATGTTTCCGAAATTTGCGTCATGATTCAAACAGTACACCTCTGTGCTGCCCTACTCATCATACCACTTACTGGATGTGCATGTCCTTAGCACTGAATATGAATGATTTTTATTGTCGTGTGTAAATTACAGTAAGAATACAATTTAATACAGTGAATAGCTTTCATTTGTCACCACGGTTTGGTGCCATTTTGAATACTTTAAGAATGGGGGGGGCGGGGGGGAAGGAAAAGAAAGATGTTGCTTAAAGAGAGTCTATCAGTCCTGAGCCATCTTATCACCATCAATGATGGCTACACTGCCATCCTTCCTCCACTTGCCAGGCTGTCCTGGGATTCCCTGCGCCAGTGCCCTAATTAAAGTGCAGTTGCAAGCCTGGTAAAACGCTATCACTCGGAGCCACCCTGCACACTTGGTTCATCTGAAGATTGGCCCCACTAATGGTGGCTGGTTGCGAGTTGGCATCTCGAATTTCCAGCAAGGATTCTGGTGGATTAGATGCTGCAGGGGAGGGCTATTATTTTCCTCAGGACCTGTGGAAGACATTGTGCCATCAGATCCTGCTCCCTCTCAATTTTCACCATTAATTGATCGCTTACTGCAACCATGTATGAACTTACTGGACTGATAGTGAAGCTATTATCAGAATGTAGATCTATAGAATAAAATCCCAACTATTATTTTCTAAACTACTTAAATTATTATTTTCTTTCATAGTAGATATTTTGTCCTGTTCACAATACCAAACATACCTGTAATTCGCACGCCAACTAGAGCTGCTGCTTGGGAAAAATGCTCAAAATCAAATCCAAACATGTTATCATGTCATACTATCTTCTAAAAATAAATAAATATTTTAAAAGCAGTCATAATGAATATCCTGGAGTAGTATTAAAGGCTGATTTTAGGTGGCTATTAGAAACCTTTTGGGTTTAACTTGCATGGAGTTGAAATATCAAGTGAACATTTTTCATTAAAATATTGTCAGCTCCTGGATATCAGTTCAAATATTTAAGAGCTCTCTTGACCCTCCTATGCAGGTTATTGTGGAATAAAGACAAAGCAAAACTAGAAGATGTAACTGCAAAAAACATTGCAAAGTTGGTAGAGGCAACAAAGCGAGCAATAGCTGCTGAGGTAAGTGTTATTGATAATCTCAGCATAGATACGAAATTGCTCGAATTATTGGATAATTTGTGAATTTTGTATGTGGTTTAACACCGTTGGAATATATTTTAATTTCTGCAAGCTGTTTGATTTTTTTCTTCAGCCATTAAAATGAGTTATTTTGTATTTAAATCTGATTTTGTTGTGCAGTAACCATGTGGGTATTTTTACATAAGAATGTAAATATATATCCGAAAGAAAAAGGTTCAAGATTAAAAGCATCTAGTTTGGAAATTCTTAAACCATCAGTTGATGACACTATATAAGCATGTTTTACAGTACATTAAGTGGAGTTGGAGGTCAAAAAGTTGTTTTAAAATGGTTCAGTAATTTAAGAATCAGTCATACAAGTGAAATGGTTTTCACCACAAAAAAAATCACTGGGTTCTAGAGTCCTTTACCCTCAGGATAATCTGAGTTAGAATGTTTTTTGCTGCACTAAAATGAATGCAGTATGTTGTCAGACTGAGATTCTGTTTGATATTGAGGCATGTAGAGCAGCATTAGGTGATAGTTTGTGTGGCAGTTCTGTCAGGCCAAGTTGCACAATCGAGAATTCCATCCCATAATAGTTGCAAATCACAGCTAGTTCCTGCACTGAGCTTGATAGAGGTTTTGTTTGGAGTTTTTTCAAATGCACAAGGGTATTTCAGCATTACTAGTTTTGTGTCATTGCATTCAGGAAATGATCTTAAGCTCTGTCAAATGTTTCAATTACACAATCATCAGTATTCGGTCCCAGCTAGAGTTATTACATAGCAAACAAGAATAATGACTTCTGTAGCCTTTGAGCTCAATTCTCTTATTCCAGTTTTATTCCAGGTGAGATCTCCAATGCGAAAATAATATTATTGCTATCTTTTGTGTTTCTCTTGAATTATCTGATCAATATTGGTAAGAGTTCTGTTGGATTTGGTGGCAGCTACTTAACAACGAACCTAAAATGTATGAGAAGTAATTCAACTCTATCAGGTCTCTCTACCTTCCTGTTTGTCTTTAACTTAAGATGCATAATGTTATAATCATTGCTTTCCTCCTTTAATATGGACCTCCAGAAATAGTTTGACACCTGTTGTGCCTCCATGTACTAATGAATTTTGAATATCAACTGAAATATCATGAAAAAAGAAGCTTTAACCAATGCATTGCCAATGGTAGATTCCATTTTATGGTGAAAACATTAAATCTCGTACTTGACTTCAACATAATTCATTAGAATTTTGTTACATAGTACATGTAAATGCCTCTTGTGTCAATTTAATGTTTGTTACAGATTTTGTTCTTGGAGTGCCGTAGGGATAATGGCCTATTCCAGTTGCAACAGGCTGAACAAGACTGTTCAGTTCGGCTAAGGACAGCAGAAGAAAATCTGACAGAGTGAGTCCACCTCCAATAGATGTGGCGTAAATAAATGTACAATTTATATGTTGTTCAAGGTTGCATGTTATGATCATCAATATCCCTGTGTTCTTGTGCTCTATATTTCACTATAAATAGCTGAACTCAGTGACATTGAGGAAGCTATCCTTCCTCCAAATTGGGTAGAAATTTGCCAATGAGTGTCTACTGCGAATTGCTGTTCTTCAGTACAGGAACATATGGCTACTGCAGCTGACATTGGCACTTGCTGATCTCTGAACATATGGTCTTAATCACTTCAATCTTTAGATGCTAAGTGCTGAATATTCCCAACCCTGGATGATATGAGCAATGGTGAGTCAGTTGGGAAAATATGGCAACATCAGAAAAATTAGATTTTTGGTATTGAGGTTAAAAGTTAGATTTCCACCCAAGATTTGATTGGCAAGACGGGAATCTTGCTAATGAGTGATTAGAGTCCGATTTGCAAGCAGTTGTATATTATTACCTATTCTTGCTTCATTTATATGCATTTTTCACTTGCCTGATTGAGTGCAGCTCCAAAAACATTCAAGAACTTGGCATCATCCAGGACAAAGCAGTCCTCTTGATTGGCATCATATCCACAAGCATCAACGCCCTCCACCACTAGTACTCAATAACAACAGTGTGTACTTTCTACAAGATACACTGCAAACATTCTCAAAAGATCCTTGGACAACACCTTCCAAACCATGGTCACTTCTATCTAGAAGGACAAGAATTTGGAAACATATCATTGTTCCTTTGCTGTCACTGGGTCAAAATCCTGTAATTCCTTCCTTAATGGCATTGTGGGTCAACCTACAGCAGGTGGACTGCAGCAGTTTAAGAAGGCAGCTCACCAATACCACCTCCAGGGCAAGTAGACATAGGCAGTAAATGCTGGCCCAGCCAGTGATGCCCATGCAAGAATAATGAGCAAATTTGCTATTCTCCCTTCTGGTGTGGAGAAACTAGATGGTGACAATTACCAGTGTGGAAGTCAAAGCAAACACCTTGTGGTTCCAGCTTGACACTTGCTCCTCTGGGCATCTGTCTTTGCCAACAGTCTCAAGCACATCAGAGCATGCTTCTTGGGTAGCAACCACCTGCAATCATTCAACGGATATTGTCATCAGACATTCACCAGCCTCACTACATCATTGTGGTATATCTCCAATTCACTTGCAATACAGTTATCCATTTCAGTGCTTCCCCTTTGGAGCACATTGACTAATTGCATTGTAATGCTGTTGTAGGCCCCTTTGCACTCAGTAACAGGTAGCCATCTCAGAGGGCATTGGAATGTTCTTCACTTGCTCTTTTCACACTCACACTGTGCCTACTTGGATGCTTACACCATTCCACCTTACCTTGTCTTGCCTTGTGCCTTAGAGCAAACATAAGCCAGGCAGCATTGTCATGTCAGCCATCAGTGATCAGTCAGGGTGGATGAACATGCAGAAATCCATGCTGCAATGTTACACATTCAGCATTTGCTGAGCTTATGTGGCAAACACACACGCCCATGTAAAAGATGACCATGTCTGAAAGACTGAAGGGATTAGTCATGTCAAGGAGTCTGCCATCAGTCAGGGGGTACGGGCACAGTAAATTAAGCACATTATCTGATATTAGTCAAGGGGCTTTTATGTGGTCAATCAGACACTTGGGACAGTCGAGGTGAGAGGTTCTGTGTCATTACAATCTGGGAAATGGACCACAGTCATCTTGAACAATGACAAAATGTTACAATACTCTGGGTGTTAAGGAATGAATAGTGCTCCCTTAGACAGGGTTCAAGCATGGTATAGTACCAAGGGTGAATAGTCTATATAGCTTGAATTGATATAGCTGAAGTTACATTAATAGTCTTACAAATGTAGAGTGGATTACATTTACAGCTTTGGGCTCCTATTTCCAAGAAAGTTTTTAGTCTGCCACCTGTGTGCCTTCAGAAGCTTCTCTTTTCTTTGTATTACAACCACTACATGCTAATGAGCTATTCGTGGCTGGCAGCGATTTATCCAATGCACACCTGGCTTTGAAATATGGCACCAGGAGTGGAAGTCTTGGCAGTAACAAGTATCTCTGCTGCTGGTGATTGCAAGGCAGCATGAAAGTGGCAGTATAGATGTGGGTGAATAAATACATAATGAGGTCAGCAGAGGGGAATTGCTTGCAATAACTTGTTAGAGCTCATGGAGAGAAGGAAACTCCATGAAGTGTCCCAAAATTAACAAAGATAATTTTTGCCCTATGATTGAATAGGAAAATCACAGATATTAAATTTAAAGTTTACAATTAGTTCCCTGACCTAGTCTGAAAGTTAGTATTCAGTCAGAAAGTCCTATCTTATTTGAGAATTCTTTTGTGCTGCTGAGTTCTCCCTAAATATTTCACTTGCAGACAGCTTTCAAGTGGAGAAGTTGTTTTATGTTTATTCATTTAATAAACATAAAAGCCCCCAAGCTATATATCTCAGAACCAAAAAAAAGCAAGGGGAAATACCCTTTTTTTTTTAAATGATTACCTTTTGCATATAGTTTACTGTTTATTATGAATTGTGGGACTTTTGCTTGATCCTTGGAGAACACTTGTATGGGACTAAAGTCTTTATCTGCTAGCAGGGCGCACAAAAGTAAGATATTCAGTATCTGCTATATAAGGACCAGTGATTTATCTTCTTTGAGTAATGTTTAATTTAGAAAGATAACCCCTTTTGTACAGTTAATCTGAAGGTTTAGAGTCATAGAGTTGGGCAGCACAGAAACAGACCCTTCAGTCCAACTTGTCTATGCCAACCAGATGTCCTAAATTAATCTAGTCTCATTTAAGCCTTCATTTTAGCTATTTTAGTTTTATTTTATCTATTAAACTTTTGCATTCTTTCTATTTTAGTCTTTAATTCATCTACTTATATATTTAATATTTTTAGCCCTAACTTTATCAGATGTATATTTTGTTTTTTCCCATATACACCTCAACTTTTTGTACTGTATGCATCTCATTATTTCTTTTTAAAATATATTTGGTCCTTTTTAATCAACTTTGCAACCTGTATTTTTTTTTACAGCTTTATCAATTTTTCTACTCGCTTGCAAACATTTGTGTACCAAAACGCTAAACCTTTGTCTTTGTCTACTCCAATTTTAACACTCTTTTTGTTACTCACAAATGGGATATGGATAGCACTGACTGCCCATCCCTAGTTGTCTTTTGAGAAGGTATCAGTGAGCTGCCTGTTTGAACCACTGCAGTCTATGTCCAGTAGGTTGAGGTACATTTGTGTTAGATTTTTTTTTAACCATTGAATTTAATGTGATATCAATCCTGCTCTACCAACCTATTTTTTCCACCTGAATTTGAATTTATTTACAGTAATCTTTAAAGTTAATCTTACTGTACAGGTAGAAAGCCTTCAAAGTTCCGCATGGCAGACTAATTAGTAAAGTTATGTCACATGGGATTCAGGGTGAGCTAGCCAATTGGATACATAATTGGCTTAACAAACAGGAAACAAAGGGGTGGTGGAGGTTGTTTTTCGGACTGGAGGCCTGTCACCAGCAGTGTTCCACAGGGATCAGTTCTGGGTCCTCTTTTGTTTGTCATTTAGGTAAATGATTTGGATGAGAATATAGAAGGCATGGCTAGTAGGTCTGCAGGCGATGCAAAAATTGGTGGCACAGTCGACTGAAGAAGGGTTTCTGAGACTACAAAGAGATCTTGATTAAAATGATCAATGGTCTGAAAAATGGCAGATGGAGTTCAATCTGGATAAACATGAGGTATTGCATTTTGATACAACAAATGGTAGAGCTTTTATAATTAATGGTGGGGCCTTGCATAATGTAATAGAACAGATGGACTTGGGGGTGCAGGTTCATAATTCTTTGAGGTTTGCAACACACCTAGGCAAAGTGATTAAAAAGGCATTTGGCACGACGTCATGTTGAGATTGTACAGGACATTATAAGGCCTCTTCTGGAATACTGTGTCCAGATCTGGTCGGCCAGTTATGGGAATGATATTACGAAGATGGAGAAGGTTCGGAAGAGATTTAACAGGATGTTGCTGGATATGAAAAACTTGTGTTATAAAGAGAGGCTGGATAGGCTAATACTTTTTTCACTGGATTGTAGGAGGTTGAGAAGTGAGCTGATAGAAGTTTATAAAATAATGAGAGGTATAGATAGTTAATGGTAGTTGTTTTTTCCCTAGGATGTGGGATTTAAAGACTACGGGGCACATTTTTACACAGAGGGTGGTTTGTGTGTGGAATGAACTTTCTGAGGAAGTGGTGAATGTGGGTACAATTTCAATGTTTAAAAGACATTAGGATAGGTCAATGAATAGGAAAGGTTTGGAGGGATATGGGTCAGGAGCAGGCAGGTGGGACTATTTTAGTTTGAGATTATGTGCGGCATGGACTGGTTGAACTGAAGGGTCTGTTTCCATGCTGTATGACTAAGAGTAGAAATCGAAACATTAGTTCTAGCACTGATAGTTGGAGAATTCCCCAGATTATGTCACTTCAGTCTGTGAAACTATCTATTAATTCATAAATGTACGTGCGACATATGATGGTTGGCAAGCAATTGTAGCTGATATAAGAAACAAAATTGATTTTACAAAGGTGAAGGTTTTTTCATTATTGCTTAACACTTATTCTATGTAACTTGTTTTTATCAATGATGATCTTACATCTTATTAAATTCTTTTAAAAGCCCAATAGTACTGCAGGTAATACCCCTCCCAATAAACTTAATTATTTCAAATTTACAACATGCCTGTTAAATTTAGGGGCAGAACAGTGGCTCAGTGGTTAGCCCTGCTGCCTCACGCTGCGACGAACCCAGGTTCGATTCTAGCCTCACATTTTCCCTGTGTCTGTGTGGGTTTCTTCCGGGTGCTCTGGTTTTCTCCCAGTCCAAAGATTAGGTGAATTGGCCATGCTAAATTGTTCATAGCGTTCAGGTATGTGTAGGTTAGGTGCATTAGTTAGGAGAAATGTAAAGTAAATTGGTAGGGGAATGGGTCTGGATAGGATAATCTTTGGAAGGTCGGTGTGGATTTGTTGGGCCAAATGGCCTGTTTCGACACTGTCGGGATTCTATGAAGTACTCATACTAATTGCTGTTTTAAAGTGAGTATTAAATTTATCCCATTCGTAGCCTAGCCACTATTACTGTTAGTTAGCACATATTGTAGTTATCTAGTTTAATGCTTTCTCCACCTTTGAACATGCAATATTTGCTGAATCTTGAACAGAAATTATATCTGGACAATACCCTCCATCAAGTCGAAATGATATAAAATGTAAATGTAGTTCGTTATCTCACCAAGAGAAACATACTTTGACTTTGCAAAAGCAGTTCAAGATGCATTGCTTCTTCATAACTAACAAAAACATTATACCTTTGTATAACAGGAATCCTGAGTCTGCTCACTTACGTGCGACATTTGATGGTTGGCAAGCAATTGTAGCTGATATAAGAAACAAAATTGATTTTACAAAGGTGAAGGTTTTTTCATACCAATTTATTATAAAGTGATGACTTCAGTCCAGTGTCAGTTTTTGTCTGATTATCAGACTTGTCTGTTGTCAAGTTCCTTTAGGAATTATTTGATATGTGTGTTCCTAGATTAAATGTGTTATACAAAGGTAAGTCGGTGTTATAACTTGAATAAATGAAACTCCCAAGACCATGATTTGAAAAAGTACAGCATATGCTGCAAATCTGAAAAGAATGTAGTCAGTACTAAAAATATGAAACAATACCGGCAACACCTGAATACAGAGAAGTATTTGATCAGAAGAAAGTTTCTGCAAGTAGAAAGTTGCATAAACTCTTTTGTAAAGTGGATGAGATGAAAGGACACTAATGTTAGGGCAAGAGGCCACAAGTATTCCACTTTGAGAATAATCTGGTTATACAACCAAAGAATGTCATAGCTTAGAAGCAGAAGATGGCTGTTGTGTTCATCCAGACTGATTTGAAATTTGTGTTAGTGTTACAAATGGGTGAGGTTTTTAAACCACTGTCAGGTGATTACAATATATTTTATCAAACAATGTCTCCAAAAATGTGGAGTACAGAAAAATCTGGGAGGTCTAGTGCATGAACTACAAAAAGCTAGCATGCAGGTGCAAAAAATGATTAAAAGGTTTACACAATACTGGGTGTTGTTGAGGCCACAGGTGGAATGCCACATACAGTTTTGAACCTAGAACTAAGAAAGATTATACTGCATTGGAGACTGTTCAAAAGGGATTCACTAGTGCTGATCCCTGAGATAGAGGGGTTGGCTTATCAAAAATAGCTAAACCAATTTAAAGTTTTAAAGAATGAGGTGCGAGTCTACAGAAACAGACAAGATTCTGAGGGGCTTGACAGGGTTGAAGTTGAGAAGATGTTTCCACTAGTGAGGGAATCCCAAACTAGGAGAATTAGTTACAGAATAAGGGGGCACTCATTTAAAACTGAGATATGAAGGATTTTAGTCTCCCAGTAAGTAGTAAATGTCTGAATTCTCGACCCCAGACAGTTGTGCAGTTAGATTGTTAAAAGTATACAAAGAGGAAGTAAATCGATTTTTGAAATATCGGTAAGTTGAGGGCTATTCTGAGCTTGTATGAAAGAGAAGTGAGGCCTGGGCAGATCAGCCATGATGTTATCTAATGGTGGGGTGGGCCTGAGCAACTGAGTGGCCAATCCTTATGTTCTTATCACACTTCAATTGAAATTTATGTCAAAATGAAGAAGTCAGGAGGTTTCTTTGAGTGCATGTAAGTTAGATTTTATTACTTGCTACCCCAAAGCATAAACACTGGTAGTTAACTTACCAAGAGGGGAAGGGGTGTCCAGTATAGATAGGAATAGAAAGGCAGTTCCACTTTAAAGTTTTTAGAGTCCTTGAGCTGTCAGAATGAGCTGAGCCCCAAATATTTAGTTACTGTTTTGTTTCTTCTGCAGTGGTAAAGTTTGCAAGCCTTGAGTTCTGAGTGAACAGTTGTTTTGTTCTAAGCAGCTTTTTGTTCTGTGTAGGTGACTTTGTTTTTTAAAAAAAGTTAGAAAGTCATTTTTTTTTATTTTTTTTTAAACCGAGAGCTCAGAATTTCCAACAAAGCACAAATTAAATGACCTGGAAGCTACCTAAAGTCATAGCTGTACAACATAGAAACAGGCCCTTCAGCCCACCAAGTCTATGTTGACGAACAAACACCAAACTACACTGATCCCATTTACCTGCACTTGATCCATAGTCTACTAAGCCCTGATGTTTTAAGTGCTTGTGCAGATGCTTAAATGTTGCGTGAGTACTGCCTCCATCATCCTCTCAGGCATCACATCCCACATTTCCACTATCGTGTGGGTAAAAATATTTTTCCTCCAATTCCCTGTAAACCACTTACTCCCACATTTTAAACTCATGTTTTTTGGTCTTAGACACGTCTGCCATGGAGAAACGATTCTCACAATCTACGCTGTCTATGCCTCTAATAATTTTGTATACCTCAATCAGATCATCCCTCCGTCTCCTCTGCTCCAGGGCAAACAAGCCTAGTCTATCCAATCTCTCCTCATCTGATACTTCCCATCCTGGGGGGTTAATTTATGAACCATTTGCAAAGTTGAACTTCTGTGATATACAAGAAGACAAATGGCTAGGGGACCGAATCTGGTTTCAGTTGAGAAGACTCATGCCAGCAGAAGGACACTTAAGTTTGTGGCAACCGCCAGGATATCAGAGTTGGGGAGAAGTCTTAAACTGTTTGGCAGTTCATTAGATAGGATTTTTTTTTAAATTGGAAAACATCAGTGATTAGCTGGTGCCTGTGTATCTCAGTGAGACTTAATAATGGAGAAAATTATCAAAATGAAACCACCTCATCAATTGAGTAAGAAATTAAAGAGTTAAGATTTGAGTGACATTTCACCAGAATAGAGGGTTTCTAAATAATCTTGGAAAAGTGTTGAATTGTCTTTTTTGCTATGGAAAGACCTTTCCAAATTATCTTGTACATACAGCTTTTATTTCCTTTTGTAAAACAAATTATATTCTTTTGTTTGAAGTACTTTAACAGCCTTATGTGAATATATTTAATGACTGTCCACCACCGTAACCAAATTACAAAAGTAAAATTTATGATCTACCAAGCCAGGTTTCACTCTGAAGTCTGATTTATCCTATACTACCATTAACTGGGATTGTAACACTGAGTTTGTCAGGTTAGTATGTGCCCTTTTTAAGGAGAAAGTGAGGACTGGAGATCAGAGTCAAAAAGTGTAGCACTCAAAAAGCACAGCCAGTCAGGCAGCTTCTGAGGAGCAGGAGGGTCGACGTTTCGAGCATAAGGAATGAAGAGTTTATGCTCAAAATGTTGACTCTTCTGCTCCTCAGATGCTGCCTGACCAGCTGTGCTTCTCCAGTGCCACACTTTGACTGTGTAACATTTTTAATCCTGGAAACTTGCAGGAATCAAAGTCAAATGCTGTAACTTAAAACCTTGATGGTCTGTTCTCACTACAATTGTGACAAATGAAAAGCAACAGCAAGTAGCTATTATAAAAGATCAGTAGGAGATGATGGTGAGTCTGAAATCTTCAGTATTTTTTGCCCATTCTTAATTCCCATTGATAATGTGAGATGACTTCTTGAATCAGTAAGCTCTTTGTCAAATCGGTCCACCTACATCTCTTCAGGAGGGAATTCCAGAATTTTGATCCAATGATAGTGAACATTCAGTGATACAATGTTCCCATGCACCTGCTGCCCTTGTTATTGTCCGTATTGGAGGTCCCAGGTTTGGAAGGTGCTTTTGAAGGAGTCTTGGTCAGTGTTGCAATGTATCTTGCATATAATGTGTGTTGCATATAATGTGTGTTGCATATACTATACACTGGTGGTGGAGGGGATATTTATCAAGTAATCTGCTTTGTGCTGGTTGGTTTCAAGTTTCTAAGGAGTTGTTGAAGCTGCACCTATTTTACATGGATGAGAAATGAGAGTTTGAGGATTGTTTTGTGTTTTAGTGTCCTTTTTTGTTAAACATCAATACAATGGAGAAACTCCAAGATAACACTTCAATCCAGCCTGTCTCCAGACCCAGCAACCTCCACACTCATTTTTCTGTTCCGTTTCCCAGGGAATCCAGCCTCCCTGAAACAAGGATCACAGCTTCTAGGCCAGCTTTTCTTAGTACACTTTTTCAGAGACAGGAATTGTCCCAGTTCTGCACTCCTGACCCAAGAGCAAAAATCCTATGTTCTTTATGTCAGAGTGCCCTTTGTGCCTTTGGAACAGTATCATAGTAGAAGTGCATTATTTTAGCAAAGTAGGTTGAAATTAGAAAGGGAATGCTTCTCTGAATGTGATTTCATTGCAAATGTATGACATAATGAGAAAAGTATTTCTGTGGTGGCTCCTTTCTTTATTTCATTTTTGTTATCTTTATATTTTACGTTTTTGTTTATTTCTCTGTGTTTTAAGAAGACACCAGAGTGTGGCAACATTATACAACACATTTTACAGTATTTTGTAACAAGATATAGGTGACAATAAATCAAATAAATAAATTAACTGTTATAATAGCTTGGATTTTCGTTTGCTAATTTGAACATTTCCTTTGTTCTTAGAATCAATTTGATGAACAGATAAACTTGGTGAAGAGTGGGACGAAACTGAACATACTTCCAAAGATTAAAATCCCACCACCACCTCCACACCCTGATGCAGTTGTATGTTTTCTCAGTTATCTTTTTGGGTTCATTTTGCTCTGTAATCATCTTCTGTTTCTGTAAAGCTGTGATCAAAGTTTTCATAAAAATTAATGTAGTCTGCATTTGTTTCCCTTCATTTTTAGATGAAGCATTTTCTGGAGCAGCATTTGCAAGCAAAAGCAAATGATGCACTGACAGGATTTGGACTGTCAAAGTCTTTGAATGGAAGGTTGACAAATGTCCCCGGACAGGCTGAAACTTCAGCAGCTGTACATGAACAGGTAAAAACCAAAACTTCAATTAGACTAATGACAAGAACCAGTATGTACTGGGCTAACTGAACTGATATGAAATGTGGGACAATCCTTTCCCAGTTTGTTGAGTTACTTGATGTCTGGCAATTTAACTTGGTTGGTGCTTGCATCTTATATATTCCTTCCATCATTCTGATGATCTCCTTTTACCCCAGCTTGTTTAGCAAGTATTTGCAAAGTTCTTGGTTGGGATGACACAAGTTAAAACTAGGTAAAAACAATGACTGCAGATGCTGGAAACCAGATTCTGGATCAGTGGTGCTGGAAGAGCACAGCAGTTCAGGCAGCATCCAACGAGCAGCGAAATCGACGTTTCGGGCAAAAGCCCTTCATCAGGAATAAAGGCAGTGAGCCTGAAGCATGGAGAGATAAGCTAGGGGAGGGTGGGGTTGGGGAGAGAGTAGCATAGAGTACAATGGGTGAGTGGGGGAGGAGATGAAGGTGATAGGTCAGGGAGGAGAGGTGGAGTGGATAGGTGGAAAAGGAGCTGGGCAGGTCGGACAGGTCCGGACAAGTCATGGGGACATTGCTGAGCTGGAAGTTTGAAACTAGGATGAGGTGGGGGAAGGGGAAATGAGGAAGCTGTTGAAGTCCACATTGATGCCCTGGGGTTGAAGTGTTCCGAGGCGGAAGATGAGACGTTCTTCCTCTAGGCGTCTGGTGGTGAGGGAGCGGCGGGAAAGGAGGCCCAGGACCTCCATGTCCTCGGCAGAGTGGGAGGGGGAGTTGAAATGTTGAGCCACCGGGCGGTGTGGTTGATTGGTGCGGGTGTCTCGGAGATGTTCCCTAAAGCACTCTGCTAGGAGGCGCACAGTCTCCCCAATGTAGAGGAGAACCCATCGGGAGCAACGGATACAATAAATTATATTAGTGGATGTGCAGGTAAAACTTTGGATGTAGAAGGCTCCTTTAGGGCCTTGGATAGAGGTGAGGGAGGAGGTGTGGGCACAGGTTTTTACAGTTCCTGCGGTGGCAGGGGAAAGTGCAAGGATGGGAGGGTGGGTCGTAGGGGGGCGTGGACCTGACCAGGTAGTCACGGAGGAAACGGTCTTTGCGGAAGGCGGAAAGGGGTGTGGAGGGAAATATATCCCTGGTGGTGGGGTCTTTTTGGAGGTGGCGGAAATGTCGGCGGATAATTTGGTTTATGCGAAGGTTTGTAGGGTGGAAGGTGAGCACCAGGGGCGTTCTGTCCTTGTTATGGTTGGAGGGGTGGGGTCTGAGGGCAGAGGTGCGGGATGTGGACGAGATGCGTTGGAGGGCATCTTTAACCACGTGGGAAGGGAAATTGCGGTCTCTAAAGAAGAGGCCATCTGGTGTGTTCTATGGTGGAACTGGTCCTCCTGGGAGCAGATACGGCAGAGCCGGAGGAATTGGGAATACGGGATGGCATTTTTGCAGGAGATGGGGTGGGAAGAGGTGTAATCCAGGTAGCTGTGGGAGTCAGTGGGTTTGTAAAAAATGTCAGTGTCAAGTCGGTCGTTACTAATGGAGATGGAGAGGTCCAGGAAGGGGAGGGAGGTGTCCGAGATTGTCCAGGTAAATTTAAGGTCAGGGTGGAATGTGTTGGTGACGTTGATGAATTGCTCAACCTCTCTCACCTCTATCCAAAGCCCTGAAGGAGCCTTCCACATCCATCAAAGTTTTACCTGCACATCCACTAATATCATTTATTGTATCCGTTGCTCCCGATGGGGTCTCCTCTACATTGGGGAGACTGGGCGCCTCCTAGCAGAGCGCTTTAGGGAACATCTCCGAGACACCCGCACCAATCAACCACACCGCCCCATGGCCCAACATTTCAACTTCCCCTCCCACTCTGCCGAGGACATGGAGGTCCTGTGCCTCCTTTACCGCCGCTCCCTCACCACCAGACGCCTGGAGGAAGAACGCCTCATCTTCCGCCTCGGAACACTTCAACCCCAGGGCATCAATGTGGACTTCAACAGCTTCCTCATTTCCCCTTCCCCCACCTCATCCTAGTTTCAAACTTCCAGCTCAGCACTGTCCCCGTGACTTGTCCGGACCTGTCCGACCTGCCTAGCTCCTTTTCCACCTATCCACTCCACCCTCTCCTCCCTGACCTATCACCTTCATCTCCTCCCCCACTCACCCATTGTACTCTATGCTACTCTCTCCCCAACCCTACCCTCCCCTAGCTTATCTCTCCACGCTTCAGGCTCACTGCCTTTATTCCTGATGAAGGGCTTTTGCCCGAAACGTCGATTTCGCTGCTCGTTGGATGCTGCCTGAACTACTGTGCTCTTCCAGTACCACTGATCCAGAACAAGTTAAAACTAATTTGTTAGTATCTTTTTCCATTCATTCAAACTGTTTGCATCATTCTTTAGGCGAACATCTATTTCCTAGCCCTGATTGCTTTTGAGACGAAAGTGCTGAGCTACTTTCATGAATTGCTGCAGTCCATTTGTTATAGGTATAGCCATAGTGCAGTTAGGGAGAATTCCAGATTTTGACCCAGCAATAGTGAAGTAATATCCAAGTCAGGATGATTTTGTAGTTTAGAGGGGAACTTTCAGATGATGGTGGTGCATTTGCTGCCCTTGTCTTTCTTCATGAAAGATTGCAGATTTGGAAGGTTATGTCCAAGTAGCCATCGTGAATTGTTGTAGTACATCTTGCAGCTGGTACACGCTGTTACTCTGGTCTCGGTGATTGAGCAAGAGTACTTTGGAGATATTCAATGTGTTGTCAGTCAAGCAAGCCACTTTGTCCTAGATGATGTCAAACCTCTGATATGTTGTTGGAACTGCACTCGTTCAAACAATTGGAAAGTATTCCATCACACTCATGACCTGTGCCTTGCAGGTATTGGGCAGGCATTAAGGAGCAAGAGGTGAGTTACTTGCAGAATTTCTTGCCTTTGACCTACTCTTGTGCTTGCAGTTTTATATAGCTGGTCATATTCATTTTCTGGTTAATGGTGACCTTTAGGACATTAACAACGGGGGCATTCAGTGGTGCTTATGTCATTGAATGTCAAGGAAAGATGTTCAGAATTCTTTTGGTGGAGACGATGATTGCTTGGCACTAATGTGGTACGAATGCTGCTTGCCATTTGTCAGCCCAAGCCTGAATGTTGTCCAAGCCTTGCTGCATTTGGGGACACACTCCTTCAGTTTCTCAGTGCTAATTCCAAAGTTGATCTTTGCATAAATATCCACTTTTGGAAGCTACAGTAGATGAAGAATGTTGTGTATTTTTAAAATCGATATATGCTTTGTTGATGTTTAATTATCTAGAGATTACTTTTGACATAATTTTAAAATGCAGTTTCTATGCACTAATACTTAGGTTCGAGGGACTATCCCACTATCTGAACAAGTCACATCCCAGCAATCCCTGCTCACTGCAGGACTGATGGCAACACCGGGAGGAATCCGTGGTAAGAACAGCTTTGAGAGAATAATGGAGAGGCTTTCAACATCCTATCCCCATTTTACCAGGTAAGTATTAATGACTGGAACGATTTGCTCACAGAAGTAGCAGTTTATTTTCTTCACTACAATATTGCTTCTCCTGTATATTTGTTGGCAATGATTTTTATATTATTTTATATCTGAGACACATTAAAAATGAAAATAATATTTCTGTTTGTATTTCAGGGGGTCATTAACCGATTTCTTGAAAGAAGTAAGGCTGTCCAATGGTGGATCCCTTTCAGGATTATCCTATGATGAAATTGTCAATAAAGTAGCACATTTGGTTGAATCAAAACTCTGTGAGGTAAATTTGAGCAATTATGATGTTTCTAAAAAAAAAAATTGCGTGCAAGTAATTGGTATTGTTTTAATGAAGGAGATGATTTCCAGAGTGATTAATATTGATCTCTTTTGCATTTCAGAGCAGCAGCAGTGGTCAAAATAAGCCCTCTAATCAATTTGCTTGGTGTTCATCTAGGCAGCAGGGATTTAACTCATGGGAAGGAGCCAGGGCGATGGTAATTTGCAATTAGTGTATTGAAACGCGATACATATAAAACTTTGGGACAGACCATTTATGTATGTTTTTAAATTACAATTCTTCTTCCATGTTCTTGCCATCAAACTCTATCTCTAGCCTGTGATTTTTCCATTACCTTTCAAAGTATTCAATGACATAAACCACAGGCTCCCAGTGCACAGTTCTGCAATATGCATTCTTATTGATTTTGGAATTTTAAGAGCACTATGCCTTAAAGAATTTGTTGATCACTTGAAAGGATTGTGACACTTAAAGACATCAACAGTTTATTGAAACAGTCATTGATACAGCACATCGTTTGACCGGTGCAGAATTAATCTCTTAATCAGAGAGAGTTGGACTTGAATGCCATCTTCAATAACATTAAAATTTGGTGACTTTTGATATATTCTCTTTAACTGGGTCTCTACCTATCTTTTGGTTGGGGAGAAACAAAATTAAAGTAGCAGCTATTAACAAATTCAACATTAATACTTGTAAGCTAAATGTCCAGTTATGAGTGGCCTGAAGAAGTCTATGATCTAGACTTTATTTGCTACATAACTGAAGGAAGATTGCACAGTGATAACCAATGACGTTTAAGGGAATCACATTAGATAAATCTTTATTGCCTTTGTCAGGGCTGAAAAAGAGTGCACAAGGCAAAAGTTTGAAAAATTATTTGTCTTGTTTGAGTTTGGATAATGATATTTATTATTGCGAAGAAGAATGTGTTTAGAAAGGGTTCCAAAATACTAACTGGATTGTATTCAATGCTCAATATTTCAATTGAACATATGGTACTTAATCCTTTTGAGCACGTTCACTTTTCTAAACACTCGTGCCCTTGCCATTTATCAGAAATGGGAGAAGAAAAAATCTTCTGCTCATCTATAATTATCATAACAACCAAGAAGTTCCACTGAATTAAAAACTGTGTATCAGTCCATTTGAGATTTTTGTATTAACTTTAATTGCTGAACCACCACGATATGTTAATTCATTGGCATACTGAATGCTACAGAATTATCGCAACTCACAATAATCCTTGTATTTTGTAGACTGAGGAACAAGACCCTTGTGTGATCTGTCATGAAGAACTTGCTGTAGAGTCCATGCTGGTTTTACCATGTGCCCACAAGTTCCACTCCCAGGTATTATCACATTTTGCCTTTATTAACTTCATTTTATGCCTTACGTACAGCAAATAAAGAGGAAGAGAATCCACCACAGTGACAATCTCTTAACAGGAAAATACCATTTCAGAGCACAATATAGATGAATTACATTGGCTAGCAATCTTCATATCTACTAACAGCCTTGTTTATTGCACAAGGAATTGAAAATCAAGTCTGCCCTAGCTTGAGATTAGACCATTTCTGGCCTACCGCCAAAGTTTTATTGATTGCACCTGATGTACCCATAACTGCTCGGTTGCTGCCTGACCGGCTGTGTTTTTTCCAGCATCACACTTTTGGACTCTGGCATCTGCAGTCCTCACTTTCTCCTAATACCCATAGTGCATGTGACACCAGCTCAATGCCTTACAGAATGAAAGATGTGAGGTCACACTGATAACCACTGCAAATAAGAACATTATAAATAGGAGCAGAAATAGGTACTTTTTGCTCCGAATTATACAAGATTGCAACAAGGAGGTCATAGAGTACAAATCAGAAGGATCCCATTTGGTACACCAAGTCTGTGCCAGCTATATTGAAGAACAGTCCCTGCTCTTTCCAAATATTCCTGCAATTTTTTTTCTTTTATCAAATTCCAGTTTGAAAGCTTTTGAATCACCCATTGGGCAGTACTTTCAAAATTTTACCAATTTTTGCACTTTTTCTGCTCGTATTGATTCTTTTGGCAATCACCTTTCAGCTCTGTTCTTTGGTTATTGATCTTTCGGCTATTGGAAAAGTTTTCTCTTTATTTACTCTGTCTAAACCCTTGAAAATTTAAAACACTGATTACATCTTCTCCTAGTCTTCACTGTTCTGAAGACAACAACCCAGCTTCTCTAGCTTATCCACTTAATTGTAATTCATTTTACCTTGAACCATTGCATTCAATCTCATCTGAACCTTCTCAAAAGCTCCCCATCCTTCCTAAAATGTAGTGTCTAGAATTGGACATAACTGCCTCTGAAGCTAAACTGCAGTTTGTAGAAAGTTAAATATAGCATTCTGACTTTTGAACTCTGAGCTTCGTTTATGAAACCCAAGCTGCATTTTATTTTTATTAATGGCTGTAGCTTGAAAGATTTGTGCATAAGTATCCACAGGCTCTGCTCTTGAACCCCTTTTAAAATTGTGTAATTTTAGCTGTATTTTCTCTCAAAATGAATTACTTTACTCTTCAATCTTCATTATGCATCAAACATATACAGAACAACCTCGATTATTCGAATGAGAGGAGCGGGGAGTATTTTGTTTGGATAACTGTTTGGATAATGTTTTTACGGGATCTTGAGATCTTGTACGGATATTCCGAAATTCGGATAATTGATGTTCGGATAACTGAGATTTTTCTGTATCTGCAAATCATTGACTGCATTTCCTGCAACCACAATCTCAGTTACCTCATCACAAAACTTAATGAAATTAGCCAACCAAGTTAGCCCTTACGTTCTTGCTGGCTCTCCTTTATTATCCCCGTTTGTACAATTTGTTATTAATTTCTCCTGAGTTATTGTTTATGAAAAACTCCCACCACCAACACTAAACCAACTGGCTTGTAATTGTTAGATGTACTGTTTCCTCTTTGTTGAATTCTCCTCCAGTCCTTTGACACTGTGCCTGTATCTAAGGATCATTGGAAGATTGTGGCTAATACATCCCTCAGCAGTCTAGGAAATATTCTATCTGGACTGGTGACTTATTCACTTTACACACTGCCAAACTTCCTAGCCCTTTTCTTTGCTTATCTCATCCAGTATCTCAGAAGCCTTCATTCACGTGGGTTTGGTAATCTCCTCTTCCGTGCAGTGGTCATTTATGGCAAAACTATGTCTTCTGCCTCTCCCACCGCTTCCAGTGTTTCTTCCTAATTGGCTGCAATCCCCAGACACACGTCTTCTTATGTCTGTGGAAGGCTTTTTGAGTCTCATTTTATGTAATTTGCCAATTGGTTGTCCCATTTACTCTTTATCCTAATTCCTCTTTCACTCCTCTGTACTTCACAGCCAGATTCTATTTTTATATTGTCAAGCTGACACCTGTACTTTTCTCTCTTTTACCACTTCATCCCACTCCCTCACCAAGGGAAATCTGGCTTCTGTGTCCTTACTTATTGTCGAGATTCTTTCTAAATTACCCTCCTAAAAGTCTGCCCGTTATTCCATTACATTTCTGTCTGTTGATATTTAACTCCAGTTTGTACAGCATAGAACTTCCCTCAATTTACTGAAGTTAGCTTTCCTGCAAGTATTTTTATTCTATATTGCTCTGTAGTCAAAAGATTGTGTGCTTAAGATCCACTTCAGAAACTTAATCACAAAAAGTCAAAGCTGACTATCAACGACAGTGCTGAGGGAGTACTGCACTGTCAGAGATCCTTTTCAGATGAAATGTTAAGTCAAGTGCCGTCTCGGTTGAGTTTAAAAGATCTCCTTTATGATATTATTTCAAAGAAACATAAGTTCTATCTCTTGTTCTGGCCGATAATAAGCCCTCGAAATAACTTCACTAAAACAGATTATCTGGGCATAATCATGCTGCTTTGGGAGCTTACTGCACAGAAATAGGCTGCTGTGTTTCTTGGATTACAAAACAACTGTGCTTTCAAAGTCCATTATTAGCTGAAATGTACATGATGTCCTGAGGTCTTGAAGATGATATAAAGCAATTTTTTTTGTTTTATGACTCTAAACAATGATCACAAATTTCAAGCATCTCCTCTAATATGGCGTCCACTAGATCCAGTAATGCCTGTTATCCTATTAAAGAGATAATATACTGATCAATAAAATTGCCTTAAACTCACTTCAAAACATTACTCCCCTTTGGTCTTGACATAATTTTTTTTCGCATTCAATATTAGGGTAGTTAAAGCTTCCCTTTATTGTTAAATTATAATCCATGAACTTTGCCTTAATAAATGCTTTAGAAATGAACATTAATTACAAACTAAGTCACTAACTAAAATAAAATGACTAATGATGATATTGCTCCATACAGTGCATCGAATCATGGCTGAATGAACAGAGAACTTGTCCAACTTGCAGACTTCACGTTGTGCTACCCCAAGAATTCCCAGATCTTCCCAGCAGAAAAATTCCTCCATTGTGGACAGCTCAGAAACATGAATAAATAAAATTTAACTAAAAACTTTGGATTGTTGCTCCATATTCCAACGTTCAAGTTATTTATATACACAGGTAGATGATCCTTTATCTGAAGTTCCAAAATTCGAAAAGGTCTGAAATACAAAGGTTTTTTGGGGATTTTTTTTTCTCATTAACAAGATTGTTTGGCGTGCAAACAGTAAACACAAGTCGACACCCACTCGATGCACGTCACTCAGATGCGACGTGGTGGGGTGTGGCCCAATACCATCAGGCCTGGATTCTCTCTCAAGGCCTGTTTTTACTCAGTAAGTCTGCTCCTCCAGTAAGATTTTAAAAACTTTCATTACCAAACTGTCACTTATTCTGAAATTCGAAAAATTCCAAATTTCGAAAAACAGCTGGTCCCGACGATTTCTGATAAAGGATCATCTACGTGTAACCAATAAATGAGTATGGACCTAACCAGGAGTCTTTTTTCTCAAGGATTCTTGGTGAGATATTCTTCAGTTCTGTGTTTTGATTTTCAGGAGCTACTTTTTAAAGCTCACTAATTTTCATTAGATGCTGCAATTATATAGTAATAATACAGACAAGCCGAGTTGATAATTTCTTTTTCTCTATTTTGTCCCAAACAGAAGTAGTTTTGAGTTTGGGGATTTAAGCTTCAGGGTTACTGACTTGCTCTGATCTTGGGGAGGGATTGGTACTCCAGCTTTGCCTTTTCATTGCAGGGTTTACTATCCATAGATCGCTGTCTAGCTCCTGCTTTACTGCTCTGCAGCTCATCCGTTTAGTGAGTCATGTCTTGGGGACTACGTGCATGTCTTTCTGGAAGCTTGCCTGGTCTCTCACTCTCTCCCTCTCTCCCTCTCCCTCTCCCTACCCCGCCGGCTGTAGGAGTGTCTGTGAACGTCTCTGGTCCATTTACAGAACCTCCCAGGTCTGCCTCCAAATTCGGAAAGGAGGCTTTGGATTGCCACACCTCCTGATCCCTCAGCTGGGTAAAGGCATCATGCCCTTCACTGTTTGGGAACTTCCTTCTAAAACTGTAAAGGTTTTCATCCAGAAGAGAGAGGTCTTAAAACTAGAGGAGGCCGTTCTCTCATCAACTGGGCATCTGCTTGGTGAGTTCCCTGGTATCCCTCTTCTGAAGTTGAAAAGATTTCCTCTAGCCAGATCTCCAGCTCAGCCATCAGGGGAGCAGGCTGACTCCCTTTTAACTGGAGAGTAGTAGCTTTCTCACCTATTCTGAAAGATTTTTGGGGTTCACATTAATTCTATACCTTAAGTCATTTTACAATTGTAGCCTGAATTTGAGAGAGCCAAAATTTTGTTAGATCTGATTAGTTTATTCCAGATGTAAATATGCTTTCCCAAGTTTTAAAGAATTTATGAAGCTTATTATTATTTCTATTTGGATTTAGGCTTCACTCTTTTCTTGAGCTTTTAGTTTCATCTCCAGCATCTTTTCTTTTCTGAGTGTTCCTCTGTCTCTCCTCTCTCTCTTGCTGCTGAAACTCTCACATTTGGTTTCCTCATTACCAGCACTGAGAGCCACTTCTTGATTAGGGGAGTTATTCTGGATGGAGGACCACTATCAGTTGTAGGTTTTTAGTCTTCTACCTGTTCTGAACATAGCCCAAGGTTTAAATATTCCAAAGCCATCTGGAGCAATTCAGGTTTTTAAGCCCTTTTAGGCACTTACCTAGTCACAACTTCCAAATAAGTTCAAGGTTTGCTTTGGGCTTGCAGAAGTTAAGGTTCTGCCAGCTCATTTTTTCTTCTCTGCACCCAGTTTTGTCATACAATTTATCATGATTCTTGGATGGAAGAAACGTGAAAGTTTGCTGCAGTTGCATTGAAGATAACTTCAGTCATTGAATTTTCCCTGTTTGGCTTTCAATAAATTACTTGTATTAACCAGTCAGGCTTCTATCTTAAACTGTCAAATCTGCTCAGATTTTCCCGTGTACTTTCATCACATTTCTGGCTCATTTTATTAGATCCAATATGAATGTGAAACACCAACCTTTTTTTGTCACAAACCAGAGAGGGCAACTGAACTAATACTTTCTATACTCATGTCTGTCATAGAAATGGTTTTTAATTTCTTTCTCAGTGGATCTCAGATATTCATTCAGTAAAAGAGCAATTCTACTGAAGATGTTGTAGTCTTGGACACATTTCAGAGGAAGAAAAAGGATATTAGTTATGTGGATAATTCACTGCTAACTGGTACGGTTACCTGAGGACACTGGTTTAAGATAATTACTAAAAAGTACGAAGGGGGAGGTAAGGAACTATTTTATGCAGTGAATTACCACCAAGAATGGGCCATTTTGGACTTTGGAAACAGATTCAGTCTTTGCTTTCAAAAGGCAATTGGATAAATGCTTGAAGAAAAAACATTTACAGGCTATTTGGAAAGATCAAGGGTACAGAACTAACTTTCCAGTGCGTTAGTGCATGCATGATGGGCAGACTTGCTTCCTACTGTGATATATCATTCTCATTTGGAATGTTAAGCCATTAAACAACATTCAAGGACAGATTACAAAGGTCTCACTGGAAGTATTCCACTATACTGAGTGCATGCACAGTTACCATTGTCTTGTTCTGCAATAAATATCACATGTACACTGCATAGAAATATTTCAAGAGGGCATTTCACTAACATCTAGCCATACACAACAGTTTTACTTAAAAGAGACATTGCTCACTAGGTATGATAGACATATTGAATAAGTTCTTTTCAAAAGTTTTGAAGATGTTGTTTGACTTTAGTGGAACAGAGAGAACTTGGAGTTCAGGTGCATGGTTCTCTCAAAGTAGAGTCACAGGTAGATAGGGCAGTGAAGAAGGTTTTTGGTCTTCATCAGTCAGGCCATGGAGTAGAGAAGTTGGGTAGTTATGTTGCAATTGTACAGGACATTGGTGAGGCCGCACTTGGAGTATTATGTTCAGTTTTGGTCTCCTTGCTGTAGGAAGGATGTTATTAAACTAGGAAGAATGCAGAAGAAATTTACAAGGATGTTGTCAGGACTCAACAGTCTGAGTTATAGGGGGAGGTTGGACAAGCTAGGACTTTTTTATTTAGAGCATAGAAGTCTGAGGGGCGATCTTATTGAAATGTATAAGATTGTGAGAGCCATGGATAGGGTGAAAGCACTCCCGTCTTTTTCCCAGGGTTGGGGATTGAGGACTAGAGAGCACCAGTTTAAGGTTACAGAGAAAGAATAAAAAGGAACATGAAGAACACTTTGTTTTTCCACACCAAGGGCAGAACACAGATGGAACCAGCGTGCTATTTTCAAACAAAACAAGAATTTATTTACCAGATTACCAAATAAAACAAAAACAAACAGAATATAGAATAACTTAACCTATCTGAAAACCCAAACGGTTATTCCAACTTAGTGATGCTATTCCAAATACTTGCAACAATCTCCATAAACACCCCGTGGTGCAAAAGGTAAAATCAAACACAGGATCTTACAGGAGAGAAGTCAGACAGAGAGGTAGCATAAGTAGGCATTTTGATCAGCATGGACTAGTTTAGGCCAAAGGGCTTGTCTTCGTGATGGAGGACTTTATGACTCTAGATCTGCTGAAGGACTGGCCTCCTTTGCACCGAAGCCAAATTTAAAACCTAGGCAACTGTTGGAAAGCCAGTGCTGCCCCTCAGTGGCAATGTAATGGTACTGCAGCCACAAAGTCACACTGCTCATGGCTCAGTGGCATACTCTCTCACTCCAGTACCTACAACCCCTTTCTGTCACCTGAGTCAGTGATTAATGACCAGGACACACAGTTCAGCTGTTTGGTTTTAAATTCCATTGGTTGCCACGGTAAGATTTGAGTGCCATTAGGTTTTGGCATTTGGATTACTGGTCTATTGATATTATTAATGTGCTATTATCTGCCCAGCTTTGTACAATTGCAATGGGAACACATTTGTGATCTCACCAACCTCAGATGATGTCTATAGGGTGATGGCTTTTTCTGTGTAGACTGCATGTCAGTTAATTTTGTGACGATGCTGTTCCTTCAACAAGGTTATGTTGTCCTTAGCTTTTTGTTCCCCAGAGAGGTCATAAAAGAAAGGTCTAAGTTTGAAGGGTTTTAGGACCAATTTAATTATAGCTAAAATATATTGCCTCAGGAAAAAGGCTTTCAAATTTTTCAAAAAAACTTGTACAATGAAAGGGTAGTGGCCAGTACTCCCAGGTCAGCTTTTCTCTGGTTTGATTTAGTTTTTTGGGCAGTCTGGCTGTTCACTGAAGGCAGTCGGGCAGATGTGAAGCTGCTGGACCCAAGAGAGGCAGGTCCTTCTCTGTCTGACATCTGTCCTGTCAGACCCTGTGTTTGATTTTACCTTTTGCACCCACAGCATGTTTATGGGGATTGTTGCAATATTTGGAATAGCATCACTAAGTTGGGGTAATTTGTTGGGTTTACAGATAGGTTAAGTTATTCTATAAGGAGAAAGTGAGGACTGCAGATGCTGGAGATCAGAGCTGAAAATGTGTTGCTGGAAAAGCGCAGCAGGTCAGACAGCATCCAAGGAACAGGAGAATTGACGTTTCGGGCATAAGCCCTTCTTCAGCCTTTTCCTAAAGAAGGGCTTATGCCTGAAATGTCTATTCTCCTGTTCCTTGGATGCTGCCTGACCTGCTGCGCTTTTCCAACAACACATTTTCAGCTAAGTTATTCTATATTCTGTTTTTTAATGTTTCTTTCATTTGGTAATCTGGTAAATAAATTCTTGTTTAAAAACAAGCTAGCTGCATCCCTCCTGGAGTATCCACTTTAAACCTGCTTAAAACAACCAGCGAAGTTAGAGTCTTGGCCACTTTCTTGAAATGCCTTCAGGATGTCTGGCCTGGTCCATAATAGACTGGGGGCTCTTTGCAGAATTTGTTCTATAATTCCGGTTTGGGAATAGGGTTAATGGACTCGAAAGCAGTGAGTGGTAGGTGTTAATGTCTTTTGTTCTGGGTGTTATATTTGGTTGGTTTAAACAATTCTTGGGATAGCAATGGTTCTTTCAGTCACCAAGAGTTTTCTGGGGGTGGAAGAAATGACTTTGGGGATTTTACAAAAGGTGATTAAGGCCAAGCTGTTGGAATTAGCAGACAAGCAGGGTTTGGAGATGCCTCCTTTCATGAGGAAAGGAGAGATAATTACAACAATAGCTCAGAATTTAAATTTGCTGGAAACTCCATCAGGATTTTTATAGATGGCAAAAATTTATTTGGAAATGAAGCAACTTGAGTAAGAGGCAAAAGGCAAAGAAAGGGCAACAGAAATGAAACAGTTTAGATTATGATTAGAAGAAGAGGAAAATGAATTACTTTAGCAGAACAAAAAGAGGAAATTTCAGAAATTGGCACTTAAGGAAAGACAGCTTAAAATGATGGAGATGAAGGCTGAAGGTAAGCTTAGTGAGGGAGAGAGTGAGGATGAACAAACCCATGGTAACCAAAGGCCTGGTGGGGATCTGTTTAAATAGATTCAAGCATTGCCTAAATTTGATGAGAAGGATGTGGAAGCTTTAGGCACCTCATTTGAAGTCGTGGCGAAATGGTGGCCAGTGACCATGTGGGTTTTGTTGACCCAAACAAGACTTGTAGGTAGAGCTAGTGAGGTATTCATATCACTATCAGAGGAGGTATCTGGGGCATATGAGGAGGTGAAGAAAGCCATCTTAAGTGCATATGAGCTTGTGCCAGAAGCCTACAGACAATTTGTGTTGCAGATGTTTCGTCCCCTGTCTAGGTGACATTCTCAGTGCTTGGGAGCCTCCTGTGAAGCGCATCTGTGATCTTTCCTCCGGCATTTGTAGTGGTTTGAATCTGCCGCTTCTAGTTGGGACAACACTACTATTATAGGACAAGCCAGGGAATTCCTAGAGGCATGGCACTCATCCACAGATTCAATCAAGCACATCGACCTGGACCCAATATACCGGCCACCGCAGCAGACAGCTGGAACTGGCAACCGGAAGCGGCAGATTCAAACCACTATAAATGCTGGAGGAAAGATCACAGATGTGCTTCACAGGAGGCTCCCAAGCACGGAGGATGTCACCTAGACAGGGGACGAAACGTCTGCAACACAAATTCCCAGCTCTGCGAAGAGAACCACAACAACGAGCACCCGAGCTACAAATCTTCTCACAAACTTTGCCTACAGACAATGTTGAAATCTAATGAGGGGCCCAGTCAAACCTACAATACTTTGTTTGATCGTTTCAAACTCAATGCCCTTATCCACCTATGAAAATTAAAAATGGAGGAAACCTAAGATGGTCTTTGATGATTATTTTGGAGGAATTCAAAAATTCACTTCCTGAAGTCGTGAGAACTCGTGTTAAAGAGCAGAGAGTTAAAACGGCAAAATTAACAGCTGAAATGGCTGATTATGAGTTGGTCCATAAATCAAAGTTTGGCTTCCAAAATCAATTTCTGTGAGGGATAGAAATTGGAGAAAAGAGAAATTCTTGCATGGAAAGGAAAAGATAGATCTTGGTGAAGATCATAAGGATAACTTACCACAGGGTGAAAAGGAAACCCTTCAAGGGCAAAGTGAAGTCAAAAAGCTTCACTGTTCTCACTGCAAAAATGTAGACCACATGAAATGAAAAAACACATGGAAACCTGACAGGAAAGCAGAATAAGCCAGTCAATTTTGTTGGAGTGGTAACGGAAAGCACAGTGGAGGTTAGAAAGCTGCACCGGAATGTACAACCTGGTCGGAGATTGGTTAAGGAGGAAGTGCCAGATCTTCTTAAACCATATACTTGTGAAGGTAAAGTTTACTCACAAAGGTTAGGAGCAGCAGGTAAAGAAGGAGTTTACAATATTAAGAGAAACAGGTTTCCCTCAATCTGTGTTGTTGAAATATGAGGAGAAATGTAATTCAGAAGGGCTATTGCCAGAAAAAGTGCTAGTAACAGAATTCATGGTGAGAGAAGAAGTGCTCACTTGTATATAGTGAGGTTAGAATATCCAGTGAAGAGTGGAGAAGTCGTGGTAGGAATACTGGACAAACTCCTAGTTCCGGGAATACGATTTGTCCTTGCTAATAGCTAGTTTACAAGTAGGAGTGCTGCCTACTGCGGTTGAAAAGCCAGTGGAAACTCGGGCAACTGAACTATTGCAGGACATATATCCTGGGATTTTTCCCGACAGTGTGGTAATGAGGTCACAAAGTCACCAGTTGAAATAGGAGAGATCAGAGTACAGATAAGGTTGAAGTGGAATTAGCAGAGACCTTTTTTGATCAAATGATGGAGACAAGCCAAGAGCAGATAGATGACACAGCAGATATATTCAACTCAGATAAATTAAGTGAGTTACAGCAGAAAGCTGAAACTTTAAAGCAATTGTATCAAAAGGCATTCACAGAAAAAGAATCTGAATATATCTCTGGATGTTACTATTGTAGAAATGATGTCTTAATGAGGAAATGGAGACCATCACACATTCGAGCAGTTGAGAAATGAGCAGAAGTATATCAAGACGTATTGCCAGTGTGTTATAGAATGGAGGTGTTGCATGTGGTGCATGAGCTACCAGTAGGGGGTCATTTAGGGGTGAGAAAAACTCAAGCTAAAATACAAAAACATTTTTACTGGCCTGGATTGCACAAGGCAATGGCTAAATTTTGCCAGACATGTTAGGTAATTGGAAAACCACAGGCAGTAATGTAACCCGCATCTTTAATACCTAACCTGCATTTGAGGAACCTTTTACAAGGGTCCTAATTGATTGTTTAGGATCTGTAACTAAAACAAAAAGTGGGAATCAGTATTCGTTAACAATAATGGATGTATCAACTAGATTTCCAGAGGCTGTTACACAAAGCAATATCAGAGCTAAAAGAATTGTAGTGGAATTTCTCAAATTTTTCGCTAGATACATACATACCACAGATCAAGGGTCAAACATTACATCAATTATGGATAGCTTAGGAATTAAACAACTTTAATCTATTGTGTACTATCCAGAATCGTAGGGTGTGCAAGAAAGATAGCATCAAAGACCTCAGATGATTGGGATAAGGGAATTCCATTTGTACTTTTGCGATCAGAGATCCACCAAATGATTTGACCAAATTCAGTCCATTTGAATTAGTTTTGGGGCAGAAAGTGAGAGGACTGTTAAAATTGATTAAGGAGAAATTGGTAAGTCATAATTCAGAGACCACATAGTCATAGAGATGTACAGTTAAATAGAGTGGGAGAGTTGGCTAGACAGCATTTAAAAATATCACCGCATACAATGAATACAATGAAACAGGAAGCAGACAAGAAATCAAAACCTTGCAATTTTGCTATTGGGGATAAGCTATTAGTGTTATTTTCAGTGATAGATAAACATTTAACAGTAAGGTTTTAATGGACGTTGTCAAGTTGAAAGGGAATTGAGTGAGGTGAACTATTTGACAAGGACTCCAGACACAAAGAAATCTCACTGTGTCATGTGAATATGCTCAAAAGCTTTTTTGACAGGGAAGGAAAGCCAACAGAGACTGTTATTGGTTACAACGTCGAAGGAAGAGCCACGTTCAGAGGATTCTCAACTGGACATGCCTCAAACTAAATTGGACAATGAGGAAGTTGTCAAAAATTGGGATAAATTATTGAATTATTTTCCAGAGAAAAATCAAAATGATCTGAAAAACGTTTTACTATCACATGGGGAGATATGTGGAAATAAGCTGGGAAGTACTAACCTAATTATGCATGATGTAGATATAGGAGATGCTGTTCCGATTAAGCAACGTCCTTAGTGGCATAGCCTTCTAAAGTTGGTACAAGTTCAAAAGGAGATTGAATGCATGCTCCAAGATGACATAATCAAAGTGAGTTACAGTGATTGGAGCTCACGCATTGTAAAGGTGCCAAAACCAGATGGTACACAACAGTAATGTGTGGACTATTACAAAGACAATGCAGTTACAAAGACTGATGCGTATCCGATTCCATGTTTGGAAGACTGAGTTGAGAAGGTGGGACAAGCAACTTAAATTTCTAAGTTGGACTTACTCTGAGGATACGGGCAGGTGCCTTTGAAAGAACAAAGACAATTTTGGCTTTTGTAATGCCAAATGGACTGTCTCGGTTTAAAGTTATCCCATTTGGTGTGGCTCAGAAAGGAAGGGGGGGACAATAGGAGAGCAATAGTAACAGGAGATTCAATAGTGAGAGGACTAGACAGGAGATTCTGGGTCACGAGTTAGACTTCCAGATGGTATGTTGCTGTGGGAAAAGAACTGCCAACCCATGATAGGTCCACAAAAGCAAAATTGGCCAACCTGTACTAAAACACCCAGGATTCCTGAGCAGTTAACAAACCAAATCAGACAGCACGCAGACAAGGGAATACACTTTTAAGCTTCCATGAACATGACAGAGCAACACAGATATGTCGAAGCCCCAAGGGGAGTTTCACAACCCAGCAATACCAAAGCCACACAAAGAGCAGGTCAGACAGAGAGGCACCAGCAAGGGCATGCTCCAGGAACAGAACAATGGAAGCACCTCACCACTTCAGAGGAGACATTAACACCTACCTGTGAAGAGGAATGGAACCTTCAATACTGTCAGGATGTTGCATTGTGTGAAGGAACAGGACATTCATCCGATAACTGTTTTCCAATTAGCATCCTTGTAACTAGATTACTCCATTTCCAGATACATTGTAGTTTCCCATTTCTTAATCAGTGTCATTGTGCAGCATTACTATAAAACTGGTCGCATCCTCAATTCTGGTAAGAGAAATCTGATCTACCTGTACAGACTGTCAGTTCTGTGTCAGCTGGTCTGTTTTCTCTTCCAGCTATATCGCTTGCAATAAACTGTTTGTCAATTTCACTTCGAGCTGTGTTTTGTGATCTCTAACCTATTGGGCAAATTCCTCCGACAGTTGCCTACCAAGTGCCAAGGTCAGGGATGTCTCAGATCGAGTCTATAGGATTCTTAAGAGGGAGGGAGAGCAGCCAGAAGTCATGGTACACATTGGAATCAATGACATAGGGAAAGGGAGGAGGACCTGAAAAGAGAATATAGGAACTTAGGTTGGAAGCTAGAAGGCAGGACGAGGCGAGTGATGATCTCAGGATTTCTACTGGTATCACGTGCTAGTGAGGCTGGGATAGAGAGCAAGTGCAGATGAACATGTGGCTAAAGGGCTGGTGTAGGAGAGAGGGCTTCAGATATGTTGATCATTGGGATACTTTTTGGGGAAGGTGGGACCTCTACAAGAAGGATGGGTTGCACCTGAACTGGAGGAGCACTAATATCCTGGGCGGGAGGTTTGCTGGAGCTCTTCAGGAGGGTTTCAAGTGGATTGGCTGGAAGATGGCAATTAGAGCTATAGATCAGATGATGGAGTAGATAGTGAACAGGCAGATACAGCATGCAGAGAGTCTGTGAGGAGAGATAGGCACTTGATAGGGTAAAGGTAAAGCCAGTGTGATGGGTTGAAATGTGTCTATTTTAATGCAACAAGTATTAGGAATAAAGGTGATGAACTCAGAGCATGGATCAGTACTTGGGACTATGATGTTGTGGCTATTATGGAGACGGATATGACTGGTAGTTAGATGTTCCAAAAGGAATTGGGGGGGAAAGTAAAAGAGGTGGAGGAGTGGCATTGCTAATCAGGGATAGTATCATAGCTACAGAAAGGGAGGTCGTCAAGAAGGGTTTGTATACAGTATCAGTATGGATGGAAGTCAGAAACAGGAAAGGAGCAGTCACTTTATTGGAGTTTTCTATAGACCCTCCAAGAGATAAAGAGACACGGAGGAGCAGACTTTGGAAAAGTGTAGAAGTAACAGGGTTGTTGTCATGGGTGACTTTAGCTTCCCTAATATTGATTGGAACCTTCTTAGTTCAAATAGTTTGGATGGAGCAGTTTTCGTCAGGTGTATCCAGGAAGGATTCCTGGCTCAATATGTAGATAGGCTGACTAGAGGAAAACAAGGACTGCAGATGCTGGAAACCAGAGTCTAGATTAGAGTGGTGCTAGAAAAGCACAGCAGGTCAGACAGCATCCGAGGAGCAGGAAAATCAATGTTTCGGGCAAAAGCCCTTCATTGGGAAGGGCATCTATTCCTGATGAAGGGCCTTTGCCTGAAACATAGATTTTCCTGCTCCTCGGATGCTGCCCTGACCTGCTGTGCTTTTCCAGCACCACTCTAATCTAGACTCTGGTTTCCAGCATCTGCAGTGCTTGTTTTTACCTGACTAGAGGAGAGGCCATGTTTGATTTGGTGCTTGGCAACACAACCATGCCAGGTGTCAGATCTCTTGGTGAAGAGCATTTCGGTGATAGTACTCACAACTCCCTGACACTTACAATAGTCATGGAGAGGGGTAGAAGCAGACAGTATGGGAAAGTATTTAATTGGGAGAGGGGGAATTACAATGCTATTAAGCATGAACGGGCATGCCTAAATTGGGAACAGATATTCTCAGGGAAGTACACAACAGAAATGTGGAGGTTGTTTAGAAAGCACCTGTTGATAGTGCTGGACATTTGTCCCACTGAGGCAAGGAAGGGATGGTAGGTTGAAAGAACTTTCGGTGACAAGAGATGTGGACATCTAGTCAAGAGGAAGAAGGAAGCTTACTTAAGGTTGAGGAGGCAACAATCAGACAGAGTTTTAGAGGATTACAAGGTAGCCAGGAAGGAACTAAAGAATGGACTTAGGAGAGCAAGAAGGGAGCATGAAAAAGCTTTAATGAGTAGGATTAAGGAAATCACTAAGGCATTCCACATTTACGTGAGGAACAAGAGGATGGCCAGAGTGAGGGTAGGGCCGATCAGGGATAGTGGAGGGAACTTGTGCCTGAAGTCGGAGGAGGTAGGGGAGGTTCTTTATACTTTGCTTCCATATTCACTAATGAGAGTGGCCTTGGAATTTCTGAGCATAGCGTGAAACAGACTGATATGCTAGAACACGTTGATGTTAGGAAAAAGGATGTGCTGAAAATTTCAAAAAACACAAGGATAGATTAATCCCCTCGGCCAGATGGGATATTCCCTAAGTTACTTCAGGAAGCGGGGGAAGAGATTGCTGCGCTTTTTGGCGATGATCTTTGCATCCTAACTATTCGCTGGAGTAGTGTCAAATGATTGGACGGTGGCAAATGTTATTCCCTTGTTCAAGAAAGGGAATAGGGTTAATCCTGAGAATTACAGACCAGTCAGTTTCATGTCAGTGGTGGGTAAAGTATTGGAGAGGATTCTGAGAAACAGGATTTATGAAAGCTTGGAAAACCACATTTTGATTAGAGATAGTCAGCTTGGGTTTGAGAGGGGCAGGTCATGCCTCACAAACCTTATTGAATTCTTGGAAGGTGTGACAAACATGTTGATATGGTGTACATGGATTTTAGCAAGGTGTTTGATAAGGTTCCCATGGTAGGCTCATTCAGAAAGTAAGGGTCATGGAATACAGAGAAATCTAGCTGTCTTGATACACACAGATTGGCTGTTCTATTGAAGATAGAGGGTGGTGATAGATGGAAAATATATTCAACCAGGAGCTTGGGGACCAGTGATGTTCCACAGAGATCGGTTCTGAGACCTCTGCTCCTTGTGATTTTTAAAAATGACTTGGATGAGGAAGTGGAAGGGTGGGTTAGTATTCTGAAGATGTGGGTGTACCTTTAAGAGAGTTAAAAGCAGCAGAACTACCAGACACAGCACCAAGTGTTCTCAATAAGGCAACAGTGCATGGAACACTGGGTTGAACAACTTGAATAGTTCATTGCCTGGAGACAAAAACAAATTCAAAATCAGCAAATCAGTTTAAATTATACCCCGATAAAAATATCAATTTCCAATCAAGTTTGAATTGAGTATATTGACAATCTTAAAAGCTAATGACATAATCCATTGCTTTGGGGGTATAAGACTGGGGAAAATGGAACAGTTCAGAGGAGAACTGACAAGCCCAGCATGTAAACAGACTGCCTGAAAAATAGCTCTCTTAAAAAGGTACCTTTTTGAACAGTAACCTGTGATGCAGAAATTCATAATAAGGCGAAAAGAAGACATAGGAATATCCAAAGACAAGAATCTACAGCTGTCTGGTTTTGAGATAAGAAGTCATAGACTCATAGAGTCATAGAGATGTACAGCATGGAAACAGATCCTTCGGTCCAACTCGTCCATGCCGACCAGATATTCCAATCCAATCTTGTCCCACCTGCCAATACCCGGCCCATATCCCTCCAAATCCTTCCTATCCATATACCCATCCAGATGTCTTTTAAATGTTGCAATTGTACCAGCCTCCACCACTTCCTCTGGCAGCTCAGTTCATACACATATCACCCTCTGCATGAACAAGTTGCCCCTTAGGTCTTTTTTATATCTTTCCACTCTCACCCTAAACCTATGCTCTGTAGTTCTGGACTCCCCAACCCCAGGGAAAAGACTTTGTCTATTTATCCTATCCATGCCCATCATGATTTTATAAACCTCTATAAGGTCTCCCCTCAGCCTCCAATGCTCCAGGGAAAACAGCCCCAGCCTATTCAACCTCTCCCTATAGCTCAAATCTTCCAACCCTGGCAACATCCTTGTAAATCTTTTCTGAACCCTTTCAAGTTTCACAGCATCTTTCCTATAGGAAGGAGACCAGAATTGCATGCAATATTCCAACAGTGGCCTAACCAATGTCCTGTACAGCCGCAACATGACCCTCCAACACCTGCACTCAATACTCTGACCAATAAAGGAAAGCATACCAAATGCCTTCTTCACTCTCCTATCTACCTGCAACTCCACTTCAAGGAGCTGTGAAACTGCACTCCAAGGTCTCTTTGTTCAGCAACACTTACCATTAAGTGTATAAGTCCTGCTAAGATTTGCTTTCCCAAAATATAGCACCTCACATTTATCTAAATTAAACTCCATCTGCCACTTCTCAGCCCATTGGCCCATCTAATCAAGATCCTGTTGTAATCTGAGGTAACCTTCTTCGTTGTCCACTACACCCTGTAATTTTGATATCAGCAAATGTACTAACTATATCTCTTATGCTCTTAACTATACCTCTCATGGGTTGTTTCATAAATATTAATTGGGAGTTTTATCGGACTAGTATTATATAAGGGAAGGTAAAAGATAGATTAGAGAAAGAAATTGTAAATAGTGGTCAGTTAATTATTCTCTGTTATACTTTAAGAAATTGAGTTGTTAGTTTTTTACTTAGTCCTTGGCCACTCAAATTTTTGCAGATTACTGCATGGGATAAATCTTTTCTGTGTTGCTGGTTTTAAATTAAATAGGAGAGTTTACCTCATGTTGTAAAAGTTAGTAAGTTTGCCAATGACATGAAGGTTGGTGGAGTTGTGGATAGTATAGAGGGCTGTTGTAGGTTGCAACTGGACATTGACAGGATGTAGAGGTGGGTTGAGAAGTGGCAAATGGTGTTCAACCTGGAAAAGTGTGAAGTGATTCAATTTGGAAGGTCGAATTTAAATGCAGAACACAGGGTTAAAGGTAGGATTCTTGGCATTGTAGAGGAACAGAGGGATCTTGGGGTCCATGTCCATCGATCCATCAAAGTTGCCACCCAAGTTGATAAGTTTGTTAAGAAGGCATGTGGTGTCTTGGCTCTCATGAGCAGGGGTTTGAGTTTAAGAGCCACAAGATCATGCTGCAGCTCTATAGAGCCGTGGTTACACCACACTTGGAATATCGTGTTCAGTTCTGGATGGCAAAAATGAGGACTGCAGATGCTGGAGATCAGAGTCAAGAGTGTGGTGCTGAAAACGTACAGCAGGTCAGGCAGCATCTGAGCAGCAAGAGAATTGATGTTTCAAGCAAAAGCCCTTCATCAGGAACATCGATTCTCCTACTCCTCAGATGCTACCTGAACTGCTTCGCTTTTCCAGCACCACACTCTCGACTTCAGTTCTGGTTGCCTCATTATAGGAAAGATGTGGAAGCTTTAGAGAGGGTGCAGAGGAGATTTACCAGGATGCTGCCTGGATTGGAGAGCATGTCTTATGAAGGAAGCTTGAAGGAGCTCAGGCTTTTCTCATTGGAACAAAGAAGCTTGAGAGGTGACTTGATAGAAGTGTACAAGATGATGAGAGGCAATAAATAGAGTGGATAGCCAGAGACTTTTCCCCAGGGGGAAATGTCTATCACGGAGGGACAGAATTTTTAGGTGATGAGGGAAGGTTTAGGGGTGATATCAGAGATAGGTTCTTTACACAGAGAGTGGTGTGCACTGCCAGCAGTGGTAGTAGAGTCAGAGACATTAACAACATTTAAGTGACTCTTAGATAGGCACATGGAAGATAGTACAATGAGGTTAGTATGTAGGTTAGTTTGATCTTAGAGTGGGATAAAAGGTCAGCACAACATTAAGGGCTGATGGGCCTGTACTGTGCTGTACTCTTCTATGTTTTGTGTTTAAAAATGCACAAGCCACATTTCAGAGACTAACCAATAAGATAATTTCTAAATTACCCAATTGTGTCGTATATGCTGATGACCTGGTGATTTTTAGTCACACATGGAAGAAACCCTTGCAACATTTATCAGACTTGATTGAGCGATTTCAGAATGCAGGCTTGGTGATAAACTTGGCTTTGGCAAAATCACTTTTAACCTAAGTCACCTTCTTGGGCTATGTTGTTGGACACGGACAAATGGCCCCATGGAATGCAAAGCAAAGGTAATTGGGGAATTTCCCATTCCATCGACAGAAACAGCAGTACTACAATTCCTGGGATTGAGGTAGGCTTTATCGAAATCTCATACCAAACTTTAGCAGTGTGGCTGCTCCACTCACTGAATTGCTAAAGAAAGGCAAGAAGTTTCAATGGACAGCAGATTGTCAGAAGGCATTTGACAGCCTGAAAGCTGTGTTAATTATGCACCTAATTATGCAAAGCCACTCAATGTGGGTATTGATGTAAGTGATGTAGTTGTCGGAACGATGCTCTTGCAGGAGAATGACGAGAAGATAGAAACACCTATCAGGTATTTCTCCAGGAAATCTGAACATTAATCAGTAGAAACATTTAACAGTTGAGAAGGAGACTTTGAGCTTGGTGTTTCAATGTTTGTTACTAGTAACGTATCTGAGACAATCACATGCACTGATTGTAACCCATTGAAGTTTGTGGAGAAATTTAACGACAAAAATTCCAGACTGTTTTGATAGAGCTTGTTGTTACAGCCAATCAATTTGAAAGTTGTCCATGAGGCAGGATGAGAAAACGTGATTGCCGATGCATTGTCATGCCTCGAATGAGAAATGGAGGCTTCGGTGGCAGGAGTACAACAGACTGAAGCAGAATATAGCAGTGCATGTTTGCATGTTTATAGTCAATGTAACGTATGTGTGTATTATGGAGGTTTTAAAATGAAGCCATTTTGGATACTGATGTTTTTTTTTAAGGGGGAGGTGTGATGATGCTGCTCCTTTAACAAGGTTGTGTTGTCCTTATCTTCTTTCCCAGAGAAGTCATAAAAGACACAGTTCTCAAAAAGTCTATGTTTGAAGGGTTTTAGGGCAAATTTGATTATTGCTAACAGATACTGCCTCAGGAAAAAGGCTTTCACGTTTTTAGAAAAGACTCTTGTGCAATGAAAGGGGAGTGGTCAGTTATTCCAACTCAGCTTTTCTCTGGTTTGATTTGGTTTTTGGGCAGTCTGGCATTTCACTGAAGGCAGTCAGGCAATTGTGAAGCTGCCATCTTTTGTGAAGAGAAGCAGGTCGATGCTGAACCTCCCTCTCTCTCTGGCATCTCTCCTGTCAGACCCTGTGTTTGATTTTACCTTTTGTGCCAAAGGGTCGTTGCAAGTACTGGTGACAGCATCAATTTTTCCACCCCTTCACCGACTCCAACTGCACCCCCTCCAAACGTTCAGCACTCCACTCCAAACCAACGCCTTGTTCTGGGGAAAGTTTCTGGAGATAGTTCTGGGGATAGTTTCTGGGGATAGTTGCAAGTATTGGAAACAGCATCAATTTTTCCACCCCTTCACCGACTCCAACTGCACCCCCTCCAAACGTTCAGCACTCCACTCCAAACCAATGCCTCGTTCACCAACAAACCTGATGACAAAGATGAGCCAGTAGTAGTCTGGAGAATGGACCTCTATGTCGCAGAGGCCAAGTGCCAACTCGACACCACATCCAACCTCTGCCTTGCCCACGAGCCCACCATGACCCATCATGCCAACACTACTCACGCTGTCCGTGCACTCATTGCCTCTGGTGATCTTCCCTCCACTGCCTCCAATCTCATAGTCCCCCAGCTCCGCTCTATCTGTTCTACCTGCTCCCTAAGATCCACTACCCCGGCCGACCCATCTTGTCCGCCTGCTCCTGCCCCACCGAACTCATCTCATCCTACCTCGACTCCATCTTCTTTCCCCTTGGTTCATACACTTCCCACCTATATCTATGACACCAACCACACCCTCATCTCTTCAGTAACTTCCAGTTCCCCAGCCCCCAGCGCTTTATCTTCACTATTGACATGCAGACCTTATACAAGTCCATACCCCACAAGGATGGCCTTCAAGCCCTCCACGTCTTCCACTCCAACAGACCCATCCAGTCCCTCTCCACCAATACCCTCCTCTACCTCACTGGACTGGTCCTCACCCTTAATAACTTTTCCTTTAACTCCTCCCATTTGCTCCAAATTAAGGGGGTGACCATGGGCACTTGGATGGACCCCAGCTACACCTGCCTCTTTGTCAGCTATGTTGAACAGTCCCTCTTCAGTACCTACACAGGCATTGTGTCCCAACTCTTCCGCCGTTACATCAATTACTGCATCAGCTCAGCGTCCTGCATCCAGGCTGAACTGAAGCAGTTCATCAACTTCACACACAACCTTCACCCCGCCCTCAAATTCACTTGGACCATCTAGGACACCTCTCTCCCCTTTGTTGACCTCTCCATTTCCATCTCCGGTGACAGTCTCTAGACAGACATTTACTATAAACCCACAGCCTTCCATACCACCTTCTCCCACCCAATATCCTGCAAGAACTCCATCCCGTTCTCCCAATTCCTCCACCTCCACCACATCTGCTTGAATGAGGAGCTATTCCACTCCCAAGCATCCCAGGTGTCCACCTATTATGAACAACGTCCTTATCCTCCCTCTTGTCACCCAGACAGCCCTCCACCACACCACCTCCATTCCCCGTTCCATTCCTCTAATTAACCCCCAAATGTAATAACTACAGAGTCCCCCTTGTCCTCACCTACCACCCCACCCGTCTCTGCATCCAACGCACCATCCTTAAACACTTCAACCAACTCCAACTAGACTCAACCACCAAGAACATCTTCCCCTCCCCAATGCCTTCTGCAAGGACCGTTCCCTCCACCAGTCCTTGGTTAGTGCCACTCTCCCCACCAACCTCCCGAATCACCAGGTACCTTCCCCTGCAACCATAAAAGATGCAAAACCTGGTGGCACACCACCCCTCTCACCTCCATTCACGGCATGAGTCCTTCCAGGTGAGACAGAGATTCACCTGCCTGTTCTTCAACCTAGTTTACTGTATCCAGTGTTCACGATGTGGTCTTCTCTACATCAGGGAGACCAAATGTGAACTTAGGGAACAGTTCACCGAACATCTCAGCCAGGCCCGCTGGGGCTGACCTGACCTCCCAGCCACCGCCCATTTTAATTCCCCTTCCCACTCCCTTTCTGACATGACCATCCTTGCCCTCCTCCATTGCCACAACAAACCAAACTGCAAATTGGAGGAACAACACCTCATCTTCTGCCTGGGCAGCCCACTGCCCAGAGGACCTAACCTTGAGTTTTCCAATTTCAAATAACCTCCCTTCCCATCCTCTGACTCCCTTCCCAGCCCCTCCCCCTCCCTTCCACACCTCCCAGCCACCAACCAGATTCATTCCTCCCACTGACCAACCAGGTCATACCTGTATCTGTCTTCGCTTATTCCCACCTCATCACCCTGCCCCTGCCAGGCCCTTCATCTACAGCTCACTTTACACCCACCCCCAGTCCTGAAGAAGGGTTACACCCGAAAAGTCGACTTCTCCACCTCCTGATGCTGCCTGGCTTGCTGTGTTCTTCCAGCCTCCTGCCTGTCAAATTTAAATACTGTGGCATTTAGAAAATTGAAACTTTCTGTCTTTATTGTGACTTTAAGTTTTATCGGAGGATTCATAATTATTGATGATATTAACAAATTTTTCTAATTCTGTTTCTTTGAGTCTGTATGTCCCATAAATCAACATAAATGTTAATGTTGATTTATGATTCTTGTTAATAAGATATGACTGAGCCAGTTAATAAATAAGAATAAAGAGGGGGCACCTGAAGGCCAAAAAGGTAGCTGCCAATTATCTATAAATAGACCTTGAGAAAATTTCAAGAAGTGCCCAAAAACAAATCTGTTTTTTGCCCTGGTTTGGAGTCACAAGATGCTTTTGTTTGATAAAGACTGTTTTGGTCATTTTAATGTGCAGTATTAGATAGTATTTACATGTCTAACGTTGTGGAACAGATTGGATAAAATTTTATCTAAATTCATGCAATAGTAAGGAATGATGAAATCTCAGGGAGGATGGAATTCCAACTTGTGCTTATGTTTGGGGATAAGACCTCATTGAGATCATTAAAACAATCGATTCCATGGAAAATAAGTAGAATAGAGCATTTTATTAGCATTCAAATAGTCTCTGGTGATACACCTTTATTGGCTTTCTGTGAAAAAAAAATAATCGAAACTGGACATGGAGCATCATAAAGAAATTGTTTCCAGAGAATCAGTGGATCTGCATCTTGTCAATCATGGCATTATTGTATCCCCTTGACTGAGTTTCTGGACAATTAATCAGATGATAGGAATCAGAGAGGAAAAATTTGTCTTCAATCTGAGTCAACAATTGCCCACCTTCCTTGTCATAGATTTTTAAAATTCAAGCAAAGGTACAAGTGTATTTAATGAGTATAGAAGGAATCAATGTTAATTATGTAAAAATATTGGGGGATTCGACTTTTGAGAAGATTTGTAGCTCAGGTTGTGGTTCAGGTTGTAAGCTTGCTCAATGAGCTGGTAGATTTGTTCTGAGACATTTTGTCACCTTGCTAGGTAACATCATCAGTGAGTCTCCGTTGAAGCGCTGGTGTTCTGTCCCGCTCACTATTTATCTGCCTTGGTCTGTTGTGTGGGTTCTTTTTCTGAGAGGTTGATAAATGAGGTCCAAATCAATATGTTTGTTGATGGAGTTCCGGTTTGAATGCCAGGCCTCTAGGAATTCCAAGACATCTTTGTTTAGCCTGTCCCAGGAAGGATGTGTTGTCCCAGTCTGGTGTCCCTCTTTGTCTTTGTGCAAGGATACTAGTGATAGTTGGTCATGTTTTTTGATGGCACGTTGGTGCACATGTAATCTGGTGGCTAGTTTCCTGCCAGTCTGTCCAATGGAATGTTTGTTGCAGTCCTTGCAGGGTATTTTGTATATGATGTTCATTCTGCTGGTTGTTGGTACAAGGTCCTTTAGATTCATCAATAGCTGTTTCAGTGTGTTGGTAGGTTTGTGGGCTACCATGATGCCGAGAGCCAGAGTAGTCTGGTTGTCATCTCTGAGATGCCTTTAATGTATGGTAGTGTGGCTAGTGTCTCTGGGCTTGTTGTGTCTTCTTGTTTGGTTTGTTGTGCAAGAATCGGCAGACTGTGCTTATCGGGTACATTGTTGCTGAATACATTGTAGGCGTTTACCTTTGGCCTCTCATAGTTCCTGGGTGCTGCAGTGTGTTGTGGCTTGTTGAAATAATGTCCTGATGCAGCTCTCTTTGTGGGTGTTGGGATGATTGCTCCTGTACTTGAGTATCTGGTCCATGTGTGTGGCTTTCCCGTAGACACTCGTCTGCAGCTCTCCATTGGCTGTTCGTTCTACTGTGACGTATAGGAAAGGGAGTCTATATTGTTCTCTTCCTCTCTGGTGAACTTTATATTAGTAAGGATGTTGTTCATGTGTTTGTGGATTGCTTCTAGTTTGTTCCGTTTCAGAAGAGAACAACAACAGACTCCCCTTCCTAGATGTCACAGTGGAATGAACAGGTAATGGAGAGCTGCAGATGAGCGTCTACAGGAAAGCAACACACACAGACCAGATACTCAACTACAAGAGCAATCATCCCAACACCCACAAACAGAGTTGCATCCTGTTGCTAGCCTTCTCTCAGCTTGAGACTTCAATGAGATCGTTACCATAGGTTTAAGACATAGACCATCATGGGGAAAAGATGGAAATATTTTTTACTTTACACCTTGTGGACATTACAACCGGATTTAGTCTTTCTGCATTAATAATGCAAGAAGAAAAGGATGACGGTAGATTAAGCTGGAGAGAAATGCATAGGGATCTGTCCTTGATGCCCCATAGGTTTCTGACCAATAACGAAGGGATCTCCTTGAAGATGTGTGTAGAGATATGTGTGGAAACATTAGTAATGTGTTCATGAATTTCACAACTGAGAGTATTTTCAAAAATGGATTGTTGTAAAAGACAACACGTGGTGTTAGATGAAATGCTGTTTAAAATCAGACCAACCTAACAGCAAGTTAACTGCTGTCGTAGTGTGGACAACTAATGTGAAAAACTCACTTCATACTGTTGGAGGGTACAGTCCCTTCTCATCTGGCCTTTGGATGGAATCCCAAGTTACCTTCTGTTTGGGAGTCTCCCTGCCCTTAGACTCGTGTCATTCTTTCTGCTAATTTGAATGTTTTGCTAAGTAAGTACTTTTGAAACTTCTTAACTGATACAAAAGGTAATGATGGAAACCAAACAAATGTATTTATAGTATGAATGAGATCTCACAGACGTGGCAGTTTTTGGTGAGCTTTATTTAGCTGACTAAAAGCAAACTCTGTGAACAGCATTCTCAACACATGAAACTACTGCAAAGGGAAACATACCTTATATGGGTGGTAAGGTGGCCCAGTGGTTAGCACTGCTGCCTCACAGCACCAGGGACACAGGTTCGATTCCCGCCTTGGGTCACTGTGTGGAGTTTGCACATTCTCCTCATGTCTGTGTGGGTTTCCTCCAGGTGCTCTGGTTTCCTCCCACAATCCAATGATGTCCAGGTTAGGTGAATTGGCCATGCTAAATTGCCCGTACTGTTAGGTGAAGGGGTAAATATAGGGGAATAGGTCTGGGTGGGTTACTCTTCAGAGCGTCGGTGTGGACTTGTTGGGCCAAATGGCCTGTTTCCACACTGTAGATAATTTAATCCATTCTAATATATATAGTAACTGAGTGTACTGGGCAAATGTAAGTATGTCATGGTAATGTCAAATTACAAGTGACTGCAGCCTGTGTCTACAGGACTCCTATGAATATGTCTGAACACTTGTAACCCTCTCTATATAATTAAGTTCAATAAAACCTGTTGGTATTCATTTGTAGATCTCTCATTACTACATGGTAGCAAAGTGACCAAACCCATTCCATCAGAGGCAGACAGTAAAAGCCCAAAGTGAAGCCATACAACAATATAGTTCTATGACAGAACAAACACAGGTCCAGACCAGACTCCAAAACCAGAGGTGAGGCAAATACATGAAATAAAGTGATGCTGTAAAAGGGACTTACGGGTGACAGAGTTTGAGGCCTAGTGAGGCACCCAACCACAGAGCAGGAAAACACAGTTGCTACCACTGTTTCTGTTAGTTGAAGATAACATTGTTGTATGCACATGATCCAGACTGAGTTGAGGCACACTGACGGAGGTGTGGGTTTTTGGTTTACTCCAAAGCCGTCAACCTTAGGCTCGTCATGCACTGCTTTTGGCTGGGAGCAGAGAACGTTCTGAAGAAGAGGAGCTGAAAATTCTTCTGAGAGAAGACAGAATTTTGACTGACTCTATGACTGGGTTTGATGATCTATATACTGAGGAGATTGCTGAGACAATTCATAAGTTCTGCCTTAGTTGTATCTGCCATTTAATGTGCCAGCAATACTTTACAATTAACCATAATTTGCCTATTAATTCATGTTTAACTAATGTTGACTTTGGGTTTTAGAATGCAGGAGGTTATTCAAAATAGTATTTATATTTACATTTTTTGATTCTCGTGTAGTAAAAAAATCTTTTGTTTTAAACCGTGGAATATTGTGGATTTGTTCTTTTTAATTTGGGGTTTCTTTCTAGTCAAAAAAATAAATTCTAGTATCTATCGAGATTGTAACAATTGTATAATGACTTCCAGGGGAGTGCGAAGTGGGCAGCATGGTGGCACAGTGGTTAGCACTGCTGCCTCATAGCACCAGGGACCCGGGTTTAATTCCCGCCTCAGTTGACTGACTGTGTGGAGTCTGCACATTCTCCCCGTGTCTGCGTGGGTTTCCTCCAGGTGCTCCAGTTTCCTCCCACAGTCCAAAAATGTGCAGGTTAGGTGAATTGGCCTGGCTAAATTGCCCATAGTGTTAGTCGAAGGGGTAAATGTAGGGGAATGGGTCTGGGTGGGTTGCGCTTCGGCGGGTCGGTGTGGACTTGTTGGGCCGAAGGGCCTGTTTCCACACTGTAAGTAAACTAATCTAAAAAAACTGAATGATCCTGAATAACAAGCCTGTTTTGTATTTACTGGAAACTAGCGTTCACAGCATCAGAAAAACTGAACATCCACTTTACTATCTGTATTGCCAATATTATCCTATGAAACACAGCTCACAGAATTAGCACTCCAAATACTCTATTTCCTTGAGAGGTTAATTGCTACATTCACTAACTGTAAGTCAAGGCTTTCTGCAGCTCTGAAGGAGCAAAATCTCCTTTAAACCCAATTATACATTTTAGAAACATCTTACACAGTTGAGCTTTCTCATTCTTAAAATAACACATGTACATGATAGAGGTATTTCCTGGTTTAATTTTTACTTTTAACATTATCCTCAAGAGGCAGCATACCTTATTAGCATCGAATCAAGTAAATTAAAACTAGACAAATTTTTAGAAAATTTGGGATGTAGTATATGAATAATTTGAAATATGTTGTGGTATGTATCACATTTGTAAAAGGAGATGGTGACTTTGACTTATGGACCTTGAACTTAGATTGAACCTATCTTTTGGAAGCATGTAGGAAGCATAGGAAAAATGCTCGCATTTGTTGATCTTCTATTCCTTATCCACCCAGTTGCAATTGGATCTGAAGAAGCCTTGCACCATTATGCTGTATTTATATAACTTTGCTTCCAATGGATGGCACAGGGAAGACATCACCCAAGGAAATAAAGGGGAATATAGAGGAAGCAGAACATGAGGACAACTCATTGCCTGCTGTCAGAGTCAAGGCCACCCACTTCAGGGCAGCTCCTGATAGTTATATGGCGTGAACAAACCATTTCCCCCCGTCATGCCTAAGGTTACCCCAAACCTTCTCTACAATGTCTTGGCAGTGCTACTTCATGTCAGACAATTAAATCTCTGAAACATTTTCAACACTAGAGCAGCAACTGACATCACTGTTTTTCACTAGATCCCTTTCACGTGTGGATGTAATTTTTGACACATTGCGTTTATTTTGCTCAGAGACAGGACCATGGGATGACTGTAGGATTAAGCCTCATGAGACCAAAATGAATCTAAATTCCTGGCAGCTACATCTCAAGTTAGTCCTGTTGATCTCCTGCTGATGCCTGGACAGTTTAGCCCTGGCTGCTCTCCTTTCCATGTTCAGGGAAAGCTGAGGGATAAACACACAAGAACTGCTGTCCTAAAGCATGCACATTATGTGATTGACATTGTATTTTGACAGTCTATCAGACCCAGAGATTGAATGGCCACCAACCTAGGCCCTCTGTTGAAACTGAGCATGTCTGCGTTGTGTTGCTTATGTTATGTAAGGTAATATTTCTGAAAGGATTCATGTTGAAGTCGCATTAGCTGCAGCCAGTCTGATGATGCCACATACTTTGAGTGGAGACAGATTATTTCTGCACTAGCCTTCAGAGAGTTGCACTTTGTACATCTTCTAAGAGTTCTAGCAATTATGCCTGATTAGTAATGTAGGTCATACTTGTTGTGCTTCTTCTGTTTAAATGCACTAATTGCCCATCCTTTACCACCGATCATTTGACAAGCCATAGACACAACATAAACAAAGGGGAATTAGTAGCAGCAAAGTACTTGGCAAGTATTATGGGTTACTAGAATTTTAAGCTCTCCACCACTTTCATGATATAAACTCACACATTTCTTTTGGGGGTGTAAGGGAATTTAAAATTAGTTTCTGTTGCCTGACAACCTGAAAAGTCAGTTAGTGGAATATGTAATTAGTGCAAAATTATATAAAGTGGTTGATGTCTGTCATAGATAAGAATCAGTGGTGAGAGTAACTTCACATCATCTGCTATTTGGGGTAGGTAGAACTTATGTAAAACTTTGATATGATGATAAAAGCTGCATTGACACCTATAAATGATTATCGACATAGATGAAGATTAGAAGACGGTTACCTACCTGGTTTTCCATTCCCCATGCAGCCTCCAGCAACATAGGGAAGAATTCAGAATTTTCCAATCTGTAATAGAGCATATATATTCAAACAAGATCCCATAATGTGCTAACTTAAACCTAAAATACTTAAGACCTATGTGAAATCTTGTAGGGCTGAAGGGCCTGTTTCCACACTGTAAGTAATCTAATCTAATCTATTTTAATTATAGGTAGTTATGTATTGATATGCTTATTTACTGCTCTACCATAAATATGATATCTACTACATGATCTTTTCTATATGTGCATTGGAAGACTTCTCACCAACACATGTTTAATGATTTAAGTAGAGTCATAGAATCAAACAGCACAGAAACAGATCCTTCAGTCCAACTCGTCGATGGCAACCAAGTTTCCCAAACTAAACTAGTCCCATTTGCCTGCATTTAGCCCATATCCATCTATACCTTTCATATTCATGGGCCTGTTTAAATGACTTTTAAGTGTTGTGACTGCATCTACCACTTGCTCTAGCAGTTGATTTCATACACAAGCCAACCTCTATGTGAAAACGTTGCCCTTTAGGTCCCTTTTAAATCTTTCTCCTTTCACCTTAAAATTATGCTCTCTAGTTTTGAAATTCCAACCATAGGCAAAATATCTTTGCTATTCATCTTATCTATGCCCTTCATGATTTTATGGACCTCTTTAACACCACCCTTCAATCTTCTATGCTCCAGTCCAAAAAGTCCCAACTTTATCCAACCTCTCCTTATAACCCAAAACCCTCCAGTCCAAGCAACATTTTGGTAAATCTTTTCTGCACTCTCTCCAATGTAATAACATCCGTCCTAAAGTACACAATACTCCAAAAGTTGCATTACCAACGTCCTGTATAACCGCAACGTGACGTCCCAACTTCTAAACTTGATGGTCTGAGCAATGAAGGCAAGTGTGCCAAACACCTTCTTTACCACTCTGTCTACCTGTGACTCAACTTTCAATGAATTATGTACCTGAAACCTAGGTCTCTCTTCTCTAATGCTCTGCAGAGCCCTACCACTTAACTGTGTAAGTCCTGCTCTGCTTGTCTTAACAAAATGCAACATCTCACATTTATCAAAGTTAAACTCCATCTACCACTCCTTGGCCCATTGGCCCAATTAACTGAGATCCCTTTGTAATTTACCTTCCTCACTGTCTACTAACTACCAATTTTGATGTCATCCACAAACTTAGTAACCATGCTTCCTATACTCTCATGCAAAACATTTAAATAAATGTGAAACAACAGTGGACCCAGCACCAATGCTTATGGAACACTGCTGGTCACGGCCTCCAGTTCAAAAACAACCCTCCATCACCACCCTCTGTCTCCTACTGTCAAGCTAATTTTGTATCCAAATGGCTAGCTTTCCCTGTGATCTAACTTTACTAACCAGCCTACCATGTGGAACCTAGTCAAAGGCCTCACTAAAGTGCATGTAGACAATGCATACAATTCTGCCTTAATCAGTCTTCTTGATTACATCCTCAAAAATCTTAATTATGTTTGGGAGACACAATTCTCAAATATTAAATCATTTTATTCTTTCAAGTTATTGGGTGATAAAAACTGAAGTATGCATATGTGGTGCTTCAGTTTCCTCAGATAGAAGGCATAAACAGCGACCTCTGTGTCGACCATGCACTGGCCCTGTATTTTGAATCAAGATTCCAATAACCAGGTCTGTACTTATCAAACTCACCCTCTACCTTGTGAAGTATCTGCTATCCATAATCTCCACTTCAAGTTTCTCAAATTGAGCACTGTCACAGAAGTGGAGACCGGGTAGAGAGAGAGGCTGCTACACCATTGAACTGGCAGTCCTAGGAGATGGTAATTGAGACAGACACCTGAAGGCTCTGACAGGGAAATCATATTTTATTTATTCTTTCTTGATAACACAGTTTCCTATTCCTAGATGTCTGTGAGTTGTCTTCTTGGAATTTTTTAAGTTCACTTGGCACAGGTGCATTAACAATGCTTAGAACGCATCTATTTCTGCTTTAGATGGTGGTATATTTCCAAGTCAGGATAGTGAGTGCTTGGAGGGGAACTTGCAGGTGGTCATGTTCCCATGTATCTGTGGCCCTCATCCTGCTAGACAGAAGTGGTTATGGGTTTGGAAAGAGCTATCTAAATGGCCTTAGTGAATTTCTGCAGTGCTTCTTGCTGATGGTACATACCACTGGCACTGAACATTGGCAGTGAAGTGAGTGGATGCTTTTGGATACGGTGCCAATCAAGTAGACTGCTTTGTCCTAAATGGTGTCAAGTTCCTTGAGTGTTGTTGGAGCTGCATCTATCAGGCAAGTGGGGAGTATTCTTTTACACTCCCGATATGCCTGTGGATGTAGAGAGCCTTTCGAGAGGTGAGTTATTTACTCCAGTATTCCTAGGCTCTCACTGTCTCTTGTCACCATTGTATTTATATGGTTAATCCAGTTCAGTATCTAATCCATGGTGTGTCCCAAGATGTTGATAGATGGGAATTCTGTTTTTTATTCAAACTCATACAAAATTCATACATTCATATGTAACGCCCACTAACAAATGCAATCCTTTATATTCCAAATGAGGTGCGTTTCCTTTAAATATTCTGGTCAAACATTTTCATTAATGTGAGGGACATTGCTGATTACTGTTTTAGCTGCACACTAGTTTAGATATGGGAATTTTTCTGCTTGATTTATAGAAGAGTTACATTTTGAATTTTTAAATCTACATTGGTAAATATCAAAAATATAAAATGCAATTTTAATTCACGTTATCAAGTGCAGTGATTTTTGTGTTTGAAAGTCGTCATTTCAGACTTCTACCAGCTGACCACTTAACATTTCCTGTTTACTTTGTTCTTCTTAACTTATCATTGGTTTTAACTTCCCGTTTTATTTAGCCCATTAACCATGCAAAACAATATACAAGCACCGCTCATAACTCTCCTCAATATTAACCAAACAGATTTGTCACTTCGATTAGATAACTGCTAAACAGCCTTTACTCGATAAACAACCAGTTCATATCCTGTGGCAAGCTAGCTCAGTTAAAAAAAAGCTTTTTCTTTGCTGTTTATGTGGGCAGCAAATTGCAGATTTGCTCACGTTTCTGATAAAAGAGAGCTACTGAAGATTTGGATATTCATAATGAAAGTTTAGAAGTAGGGCAGTTTCTTTGGGCCAAATCTTACCAACATTTGGCTGAGTGTGAGTTGCATTGAGCTTGGTGCAGTGATTCACAATGTGTGGTTCAGCATGTTTCCTCGTCATGTCTTACCAAATATGGCACATTAATTGTCATTTTAGCCCTCTTGGACCAGAAACACACCCTACTTCTGTCCATCTTACCACGCGCTATTTCTGGAATAATGTGCCGCTCAGCACAGATCCTCTGTGAGACCAGCATGCCTTGGGGCTGCACCATCTTTCAAAAACCACTGAGCACCTACAGAAGTGGCGCCATCTGCAAACTGTGCCCCTCAGGAGAAGTGGTGGGAAAGGGGAGGCTGGCAGCAGTGTCCCTGAGAGGGACCTGGAGGTCCTTGTGGATAGATGGATGGGATGTGAGCAGTCCTCTAACCAGAGGACTGGCAGAGGTGGCCACTATTCCATGGTCAGAGATCACCACCCAGATCAATGCCATCTGCAGTGTGAGGAGGACTGGGCAGCTGTGCAGGAAGAAGGTCAATGATCTTCTCCACTTCGCCAGGGTAAGTGCAGTACTCAGCTATCTGCTAAATTACACTTATCTGTGCCAGTGTACCCACCTCCTACCAAAGCTGACACAGCTTGCAACATCTTCCCTGACTCAGTCTCGTTACCCGACCATCCGCCCTCACCACAAATCCTACATGCTGCCTCCTCAGCTCACCTCACCACATTTCTCCCACATGCACCAGCACTAACAGCCATGCCATCCACTTGCATCTTACTCATTTGATCCATTTATGTCATTATAGGAGAAGACATTCCACAACAGAATTGAGTGACACCATACAGTTGGGATTATGGGGAAGGTTGCAGACTTGTGTTGGTGCATTAATTGCCTCTGCAAGGAAAGGATTCTTGTTCTGGTAGAAGACAGGGACTGCTCCAGCAGGAATGTAGAGACATCAGTGTTCCAACATTCAAGGAGGGAACACTAGTTACATCCCACTGCAATGGTGACAATACCCAGGTGGCAAATGCCAGTGGTTGAACGCCTTATGCCTCTTTGGTCTTACGTGCACCCACATTCCAAAGGAACGCTCCCACTGGCAACAGATTCTTAACCTTCCCCAGATGACAGCACAGATTCATTGAAGGGACACTGTAGCGTGGACCCCCCCCCCCCCCCCCCCACCGTTACACAAATGAGGAACTATTGCTGGGCTCTGAGAGGTCACCTAATGAGTTCCACACAGCTGCCGCTCCTTAAATGAGTGAGGGAGAAACACCCAAACACCCAGACTACTCGCAGTCGGAGGATCCCTGGGGACCATGCTCCTGCTGAGTCCATGGTAAGAGATGATCCTATGGTCTCAGCCAGGAGGGACTTGATGCAGATGCACAGGAATGAAAAGCAGAGTGTGGCTGGCGTACAGGAGTCACTCATTGACTGAGAAGCTGGGATAATGCAGCCACTGAATTGATTCGCTACCCATTATCACCCAAACACTGCAGCAGTGTAGCTGGTTCTGCTACTGTTTGACTGTCTCCTGGCACAGGTCAGTGGCTGCCATGCAAGGACACCATCAGGGGCTATTGGAGTGTCGACAGAACCTGCACTCCACTGCTGTCACACACTTGTCCTCAGGTCTGAAGGCAGAGTGGGAATGAGACAAGAACCTTCAGCCCCAGTCCACGTGCACCCCACTGCCCGGCAGCATGTCTTAAATTTTAGGTGGCGCTAACCTTCAAAAATCTTTTTAAATTCGAATTCCAGGAACTTAAATCATTTATAATTTCACTTTTGTTCCATTCAAACATAGGTTATTATGGCATGAAGACCAGCATCTATTACTCCATGATAAACAAGTGAACATACAAACATGAAAAATGTTTGCAAACTTTAACATTAAGATTGCATGCCCTATCCACAAACTTTAACCTGGAACAGTTTGTTACAATGGAATTGGTTTTGGAATTGGAATTGGAATTGCCTTTATTGTCCTGTGCATGTGAATGAGTTCAGTGAAAAGTTTGTAATGTTGCCTCCTGGCACCATCTTAGGTACAGGGTACCTAGGTACAGACACTTTTAAATGTTGTTGCAGAATTGAATTAGTTAAAAAAAAAGAATTTAAATTGTCCAGAATGAGGATAGAAAGTGTCTTTAAACTACCCAAGTTATAGTCCTTTTTCCACTGAGTCCATGCCCACTGGGCTTCAGAACACAAGCTGCCTCCACTTGCTGGATTCTGTCAGGGGCCATTCACCCGGCCAGTCTGCACTCACTCTACTCCCCGCTCCAGGCTGCGACCCACATCTCAGCTCCGAGCTCAGCCTGCACCCGCTCTGGTCTCTGGTCCCTGCTCCAGCCCGCACTCACTCCAGGCTCCAAGCTGTGACTTACCTCCCAGCTTGGCCTGCACTTGCTCTGCTCTCTGCTCCGACCCATGACTCAGCTCCCTGCCTGGTCTGCGCTCGCTCAGTTTCCCACTCCGGGCTGCAACCCACAATCTGCCTCCAGGACTTGGCCCCATGCTCACTCCACTCCCTCTCTGGGGTGTGACACATGACTTGCTTCTGGGACTCAACCCTAACCAAATGTTGCCCATTCCAAGATCCAGGACTATGCACCAAAAATGCACTAAAGGTTCGTGCCAGTAAGTTGCAGTGGGGCAAGTCCACCGTCAAAGGTCTTTCTGCCGTCGTTAACTGGGATCCGTTAAGTCATTGGACCCTCCTGTTGCCTCAAATAAATGTAATTATAATCTTGTACAAGTAGGAAATGTTTGTGGGAACTCTCAGAAGAGTCAAACTCCAACGTTTGTTTGTTTGTCATATGCGAAGACTGTAAAATCGAATTATTTCAGTGAGTGTATGCATATAAAGGATTTTTATGAATAAACGATGTTCTTGAAATAAAAAAAAACAACTTTTGCCTCAGGGTAAAATTTTGGACCACAATTACCCCAGAGGACTTGAAACTGTAAATATTCATTTATAGTCCTTTGTACTTGACACTATCCCCTTTTTAACTTTCTATAAGTGAGTATATTTTTGGGACCAAGAGACTTCTTGAAGTTGCCTACTTGGTGCCACATCTCCATTATTTACTCATTGTTAACAGGTAATAAATTCTTTCTTTCAAATAAGGAACCTTGTAACTGGCAACATAATGCTTAATATGAAAATAATAAACTACATTTTCATTGGAAAGAGGTACAGCCTCATGCTAAAAAGAAGTTACACCTTTTGTCGTAACCAACTGAAGTAGCTGAGAAGCAGGGAGCTGGTTTACCCAGTATCACCTGGTCACAAAAAAAATCTTAATTAGTGATATTACACTATTTACCGGCTAAAATTTTTTTTCTAATTTCAGACTCCAATCTTTATTGATTCTTGAATCAGTATCCTAAATGGTTCCATTGGTGCTAACGTAATTATTTCTCAAAGATTCAATGTTGTTGCTGTCTTTGTTTATCTGCTCATGAAGTGATGATGTCACTGGCTAGGCCAGAATGTATTGCCTGTCCCTAATTGTCCAGAAGGCAGTTAAAAACCAATCACATTGTTGTGGGTCTGGGGGGGACATGTAGGTGAGATCAAGTAAGAATGGCAGTTTTCCTTTTAAAAATGACAATCTTTACATGGTTACTGTAAGTTGGTTTTAATTGTATTCAAATTTCACCATCGTAGGATTTGAACCCTTGTCCCCAGAACACTTGTTTTGGGGTTTGCTAGATCAGACATTTTCAATGTGTCACAGCAAAGTGAGAAATGTGCTGTGAAATTCACAGGGAGCAACATCGTTCAACATAGACTCCTGACCCCACGGATGCATGGGCATCAATCACTGTCGACCTACAGAAGATGGGGAATCCACTTGTAAAGAACCTATTTGCTCATGCACAGGCCCAAATATTTAGTCTGAGCACATGCAATGATTGAGAGTTATATTTCTAGGATGAAAAGAAACTGAACATGCTTGGTTAAAAAGTGTACAGCTGTTGGAATTGTTCCTTTGTCTACCCAACTATTGTTCTTTCTCTCTTGGGCTCCATTTTTACCTATTGTTTACCCCTACCCTCTTCTTCCCCCATCACATCTCCACCAACTTTTTTCTAGCTACCATCAGTTCCGAAGAAGGGTCAATGGAACTGAAACATTAACTGTGATTTCTCTCCACAGATGCTGCCAGACCTGCTGAGTTTCTCCAGTAAATTCTATTGTTGAACAATTGGCCTGCCTGCCTGAAAACTTTTTCACATTAGCACTGATTTTATGGTGAATGTTTTTTTTGGAACTCCTTTTCGTTAGGGTTAGGGTTAGGGTTATGGTTAGGGTTAGGCTTAGAATCTGAGAATAGATTCTAAGAAGAAATTGATAAGCTTTGTTTTGACAAAAGAGGCAATTCCTCTGCTAATTCAGTTGATGAAACATCTGAATCAAAGCTAAAAAAAAGACCTGTTCAGAGACGGTATAATGAGAGCTATCTGCCCTTTGGATTTTCATCAATGGAAGATACTGCTTGCCCCTTACCTGAATGTCTCATCTGAAGAGAGAAATTGGCAAACACTCCAATGGTACCAATAAGATAAGACACTGTTTACAGATGAAACATTTATCTCTTGCAAACAAGCACATTCAGTACTTCAAGAGTTTGTGAGAACAAAACATCAAGCACACCTAATGTATGATTGGGTGTAAGTGGGCATCAGGTAAACCTCAACAGATTAGTTTTGTATTAGTTATGTAAAGGCTGAGTTTATAGCAAAATCACAGATACTCCATATCTTTGCCAGAATCTCAATCATAGCTGTATGTAAAATCATACAGCTGATGCTGTAAAGGAGTTCCTCTCCCTGATAATACAGGTTATTAATGACATTTCAGCTGATAACTGGGGAGGTACTGCAAGAGAAGTTAACTCCTAGTGGAATGTTTGTTTTTCAGATTGATGAATCCGCTGATACAAGCAGCAGACGCTGCCAGCTACTGGCCAGAGTTCAGTCTGTTGATGGGAACTCCATGTGGGCGAATCTTGTAATGAACTACCAAATCATGTGACTGACAAAGTGACATGTCACTTAACTGATATCTGCTTGAGGGAAAACAAATTTACCTGGGCCATGTGTTGGAGCATTTACACTGATGGAGTAATCTCCATGTCAGAGAAAGTCAAAAGGTTTGTCAGTAGGGTGAAAGAGCCAAATCCTGACATTCAGATCACCCACTGAATCCTCCACTGTGAAGCTGTTATAGTCAAAATGATGCCACAAGAGTTAGCTGCAGTATTAGAGCAAGTCATGAAAATCACAAATTACATAAAACCACAGCCATTGAAATCACATTTGTCCACCAATTAGTGTGCAGAGGTGGAGGCTAAGCATCAGAGTTTACAGTTGCACACCAAGATGCAATGCCTATCACAGGGGAAGGTTCTCTCCTGTTTTCCTGAGCTACAGTTTTCAACAGTATGTGAACTGACTTCTAAACAGTTACCATCTAATGATCACTGGTGGCCTAAGCTGGCATATTTTACAAATATTTCCAGCCACCTAAATGAGCTGAATTCTAAAATGCAGGGGAAGGACAAGATAATTCTGACCATCACAAATAAACTTTACTGTTCCTGGTCAAAGGAACAGTAAAGTTTGGCAAGAGGCAAGAGGCAGGGGGTTCAGTTGAGATGTTTCCACCAGTATCACTAGCAGCAAATTCAACTGTCAAGATTCACAATGTCATGTTCAAAACACTGCCAGAAAAGATGGAACTCCACTTCCCCTCAACAAAAGTGGAAGTTTTTGACTGGATACATGATCTGTTAATTTCACTGTCTTCTGACTCACCACAAAAGCAGACATTGAAAGAAACATAGGAATACATAGATGGATTGCATAATGAAACTAAAATTTGGACAGGTGTATTTGTGTGTGTTTTGGCTGACTGTGGTACTTGAGTAAATGACAATCTCTTGGCCATGATTTCACAGTACTCTTTTCATTTGTGGTAACATACTTCTGCAAGCTAGCATTTTCAACACTGGCACATATGTGAAAACAACAGGAGGGAATGCTTATCAGTGGAGCAAGATTTCCTTTCATTTATTCCTCCTTGGATTAAAAGGTTCACATTGTTAGGCCCAGGTTTCGTACTAACCCAGTAAACAACAATTTACTCCACTTTGTGTTTTGCTCTGATCCATTATTTGTGAATAGTTAAAAACAGATGGGTTGAGCCGACTTTCAAAAAGTGTCTGTGTGCTTATAGCTGAAGATGGTTTCTTTTTTCCAGTGAATTTTTAAACATTAATGCTTTTAATCCTACTTTAGCTTGTTGTACACACTACGTTACCTCTCTAGTAAGGCAGTAACCATAGTAAATTAATTAAATATGACACTTATGAGCAAGAAATTAAGCTGAAAAAAAAGTGGGTGTGCCATGAAATTGTTTGTCTTTTTGAATTATACCTTGATATTGAGAAAGTTGGGAACCAATGGGCCAGGGGCATCACCACCAGCCACCAGCTTCCCATTAGATTCTTTGGTCCTGTTCGCAATGTGTGCATGTCAACAACTTGTGCCAGTACCCGAAGGATACATTTTCTCCCGTAGATGTACTGTAAACATGAAAAGTTACAAAGGCCAATTTCCTCAGGTCACGCTATGAGAAAGGCTCTTCTCCATCTGAGTTCAAGGCCCAGAGAATCAGGTAGATCCAATAGATCACGTGTTACAACAAAATATGCCCCATACAGGCAATCCATACCCACAAATGAGGCAAAATTTGTTTACCTTCATTACCATCTTTAGATCTAAGACGACGAAGACAAAATTCACTTTGCCAACAAATCCAAAAGAAAGTATTGCAAAGAAGGTGCAACCAATTTATATCCCTTCAGCATTGTTTGCTTCCCCATATTTATCCTCAATTTAGCTTGTGTGTCATCTACTTCTTAATGTTTTGCTTCCAAATGTGTTGTGTTACTGCTGCTCCTAAATGTTGTCCAAGTAACTTCACTAACTTCCATCTTCCCAATTTTCTTTTATTTTTGACCATTCTGGAGTGATGTCTACTTTAAGAATGACTGACTACCAGAGCAATAGATCAAGCAACTAACCAGAATTATTCCTGTCTGTATGAAAAAGATTCATTTGACATTTCTTCCCCAGATTTCACAAATTTGCTCTTTTTTTATTCACTATACTTAGTAACTTTTAATTCAATCCATATCATCTCAAATTCCACGGTGTTATATAGGATTTATCACTCAAGTCTATTTATCACATAAAGGCAGAAGCAAATATGTAAAAGTAATTGTAGTGAATTAGAATATTTACCTGGAAGTTGCCATTTTCTTATTATTCCATCTGTCAAACAAAATTGATTCATAAGTTGACTCCATTGGGTCATATGAGTTGGTATCATATAAGATTCAATTGTCACTGGAGAAAATCACGTGTCAGCAACGTTTCATAAATTTTATCTTTGTCAGCTAAATTTATCCTTTGAAAAGAAATTAACCACAAGTACACTTTGACAAGCCAACATACATAACGAGATTAAAGGCAAAACATGTATGAATGGAAATGTCAATCTTTAACCATGCATTTTCCATTTGCTCATGGCTTTTTTTAAAAATCATAAGCTGTCACATGAGACCCTTTTTATGTTTCAAAGGGAAACTTTAGTCATTGTAAATACTACATTCACCAGTTATTCAGAAATAAGAATTAAGAGCAACTAGCATTACATTGTTAATGTGACCCATTCCTAGACTTATTCTGGCCCATTGCTAAATTTAATCTGGTCCGTCAACCCTCAACAAGATCCTGGGGCAAATGGTTAGTGGAAACATTACAGATGAAGCTAATGTGGGATATGGATCTTGGTTTCCAACAAAATTATGTAACAGCTATAAAGCAACTTCAGGTTTATGCATACAGGGATTGAGGTGCTGCCTGAACAAATTAGCAGCAGCACAAATCGCAGTTCCTATCTGGTGTCATGAAATAAGCATGCAGACAGGTGGTAGAAAATATAAAAGCCACTGTAAATGTACAGTTCTGGTTGCCCTGCTGTAGAAGGACATTATTACATTGGAGAGGGTTCAGAAAAAATTTACAAGGGAATTGCTGGGACTGGAGGGTTTCAATTATAAGGACAGGCTGGATAGGCTGGGACTTTTCTTGGTGGAGCATAGGAGGTTAAGGAGTGACCTTATAAAGATTCATAAAATAAAGAGGGGCACAGATATGGTGAATAGCAAAGGTCTTTTCCCCTGAGTGGAGGAATTCAAAAGTGTAGAGGGTATTAATTTTAAGGTGAGAGGACAAAGATTTAGAAGGGACCAGAGGGGCATTTTTTTCACACAGAGCATGGTTCATATGTGGAATAAACTGCCAGAGGAAGTGGCAGACACAGGTAGAGTTACAACATTTAAAAGACATTTGGATAGGCACACGAAGTGGAAAGGTTTAGAGGAATATGGGCCAAACACGGGCAAATGAGACTAGTTTAGTTTGGGAAACTTGGTCAGCATGGACAAGTTGAACCGAAGGGTCTATTCCAGTGTTGTACCACCAAATGACTGCCCAAATGCCAACAGTATCTGGTTTAAGTGAGTGACCAAACAAATGAGCTGATCAGCACTTCTAAGGTAGGAGTTCCCTTCACACCTCCTGTATACTTTATTCTATCCTGCAACTCTCTACTTCACATTCAGTAACATTCCCTGCTTCCAATGGTTCTTTCACATCTGCAGGAGGATTTTCACTGTGTCTGCTCTCTGCCTCAAAGTCTGCGACTGCTTTCATAATCACTTATTCTGCTGCTGTTTCTGTTGTGATGGCATAATTGATTAACATTTACATTCTACTAACATTTTTAAAAAATATTTAATGTAGTTAACAATGTGATACTGATGCAATAATTTATTTTTGTGATTTTGATTGAGGAATAAATATTGATCTGTACACCCAAGATAACTGCCTTGTTCTTCTCTGAGAAAAGCACCATGGGAGCTTTCACACCCATCTGGACAAACAGGTGGGACTTTGTTTTAACATTTCCCCCTAAAGATGACACCTCCATTGTTCAACATTTCCTCATTACCAACACCACAACAGCATGCTACCTCAATACTGACTCTGATAGTGCAGCTCTCCTTCAGCACTAAAGCTATGCCATCAAATTAAAACAATAGATGAATTCAATGTTTCAGTTTTCTACGTTAAAAATTAAAGTAATTTTTTTGTGTGCAGATCTTAATTGATTATGTCCATGTGTCACTGACGCCCTGCAGTAGGAAGAAGATTCCCCGCCCTGTATTAACATAACAAATGTGAACATATGGAACTTGTCCTCCCCACATGGAGAAGATAGTCAAGTTTGGCAAAGTTATTTGACACCTCATTTTTCTGTACTGAGGAATGAAGCAGCTCTTCCATGCTGAAACAATGAAATGACTATGACATGGGCACTCTTTGTGATTATGGTGCATGGAACATGCTTTAGTATCAGTAAGGTTGTTTGTCCAGCCACTTTTCCTGGAAGACTACAGACAGTCAACTGAATCCAGTGTTTCATTAATTCAATCAGCTCTCAGCTAATACCTGCTGTGGGAAACACTCTTTGACAGGCCGGACTCTTCGTCCTCAACCTCTACACACAATTTTGATCCTAATGTTCATAAGAATGCTGTTAACTGTTTGTCCTCTCTCTTCTAAGATGGCGAAGGAGCTGCTGAAGGGAAGGCAAGGGCCTGGTGCTATTATCATTTGACCTCTAATCGGCTAATGTTCTTGAGACCTGGGTGTAAATCCCACGGTGGCAGGTGGTAGAATTTGAATTCAGTTTTTAAAACTGTTGACATATGAGTGTAATGGATCCATTGTCAATTGTTGGGAAAGCCCATCTGCTTCACTAATGCTCTTTGGAGAACGTATCTGCTGTCCTTACCTGATCTGGCCGACATGTGACTTCTGGCACATTCTTAACTTCCCTCTGGGAAACTAGGGTGGTAAATGCTGGCCTCGCCAGTGACACCCACATTGTGTGAATAAATAAAACAAAACTCTTACCATGCACAAAGTTAGTACAGGATGAAGAAAATTGGAGCCCTCTTTCAAAACAACAATCTTTTGAGCATTGGCCCCTGTTGATACCAAGGGATCAGTAAAATGATTCTGTAATACAGTCTCAGCAACATAAATGATCCAAATTAAAATGACATTTGCATCTAAATAGCATTAAACAATAGCAAGTGGTACAAGGATGCCCAGAAAGTTTAAATAAATAACTTTGGTTCTAATGGGGCAGAAAACCAAAAATAGCTCCATCAATCAATGTCTAAATCCAAAAATTTAAGCTTTAGAAAATATGCCAAATGACCATAAGACCATACCTGTGGGCTCTCTCTAACACTTGACTATATGTGCATTTTTTCCAAGCATACTAGCAAATGCAATGGGATCAGAAGATGACCATTGGGCACCTTGAGCCTGGTTCTGCCAATCAATAAGACGATGCCTGATCTGTTTGCGCTTTTACTTAACAATTCTCATCTACTCATGTCTCACAAACTTGATTACATTTTTTGAAGAAGTATCAAAGAGGATTGATGAGAACAGTGATGATCTAAATGGACTTCAGTAAGGCGTTCAACAAGGTTACTCATGGTAGACTGATTAGCAAGGTTAGATCACATGGAATACAGGGAGAACTAACTATTTGAATACACAACTGGCTTGAAGGTAGAAGATAGCGGGTGGTGGCGGTGGGTTGCTTTTCAGACTGGAGGCCTGTGACCAGTGGAGTGCCACAAGGATCAGTACTGGGTCCACTACTTTTCGTCATTTTTATAAATGATTTGGATGTGAACATAGGAGGTATAGTTAGTCAGTTTGCCAATTACACCAAAATTGGAGGTGTAGTGAACAGCAAAGAAGATTACCTCAGAGTACAATGGGATCTTGATCAGATGGGCCAATGGGCTGAGGAGTGGCAGGGGAGTTTAGTTTTGATAAGTGCGAGGTGCTGCATTTTGGAATAACAAATCTTAGCAGGACTTACACTCTTAATGGTAAGCTCATAGGGAGTGTTGCTCAACAAAGAGACTTTGGAGTGTAGGTTCATAGCTCCTTGGGAGTGTAGTCGCAGGTAGGATGGTGAAGAAGACATTTGGTATGCTTTCCTTTATTGGTCAGAGCATTAAGTATAGCATTTGGGAGGTCATGTTGCAGCTGTACATGACATTGGTTAGGCCACTTTTCAAATATTGTATGCAATTCTGGTCTCCCTTCTATCGGAAGGATGTTGTAAAACTTGAAAGGGTTCAGAAAAGATTTACAAGGATGTTGGCAGGATTGGAGGATTTGAGCTATAGGGAGAGGCTGAATAGGCTGGGGCTATTTTCCCTGAAACATTGGAGGCTGAGGAGTGACCTTATAGAGATTATAAAAATTATTAAAATCATGAAGGGCATGGTTAGGTTAAATAGACAAGGTTTTTTCCCTGTTGTGGGTGAGTCCAGAACCAGAGGGCGTAGGTTTAGGGTGAGAGGGAAAACTTTAAAAGGGACGTAAGGGGCAACTTTTTCATGCAGAGGGTGGTGCATATATGGAATGAGCTGCCAGAGGAAGTGGTGGAGTCTGGTACAATTACAACATATAAGAGGCATCTGGATGGATATATGAATAGGAAGGGTTTAGACCGATATGGGACAAGTGCTGGCAAATGGAACTTGATTAATTGAGGATATCTGGTCAGCATGGACAAGTTGGATTGAAGGGTTTGTGTCTGTGCTGTACATCTCTATGACTCTATGCTCCCATACTCCGGATTCCCTGCCTAACAAGAAGCTATCCATCTCGGTTTAAAAAAAAATCAATGAACCCACTTCAATTGTCTTCGAAAGCAAAGAGTTCTGAAGTCTCACAACCCTTTTAGAAAAAGAAATTCTCCCCATCACTGTCCTGAAACAATGACCCCTAATTTTAAAACAATGTCCCCTAGTTCCGAACTGACACACAAGAGAAGAAACATCCTTACCACATACACCTTGTCACGGCCACTAAAGATCTTATATACGCCAGTCAAGTCACTCCTCACTTTCCTAAACACCCATGGAAGCAAGCTCAGCCTGTCTAACCATTCATGAGACAGCTCATCTCATTCCAGATATCAATCGAGAAAGCCTCCTTTGAACCACCTCTGTTGCATTTCATTCGTCCTTAAAGAAGAAGACCAAAACTACATGTTGCAATTGAGACGTGGTCTCACCAGTGCCCCTTATAACTGAAGAAGAGTCACTGGACCTGAAACGTTAGCACTGCTTTCTCTCCACAACTTTTGCTGGACCTGCTGAGTTTCTCCAACCTTCTGCAGTGTCGTCTGAGAATTTAGCTATGTGCCTCATACCCTGATTTGACTCTTTGATGGAAATGGTAAATGTTGAGGCCATAGTGCAGACCCTTGCAGATCTGAACAAAACCATTCAGCCCTACATGTCTGCACAATTCTATACAAAAGCAACTAAACTAATCTGTCTCCCACATTTGCTCTGTAGCCCTGCAATTATTTTCTTTTCAGACAATTACCCAACTTCTTTTTGAAGGTCACACCTGAATCTGTCTCCACCATGTTCTCAAACTGTATGTTCTACCCCTTAACCTTTCCTCATGTTATCATTACTTCTTTTGCCTAAATCTTGTCCTTTGGTTCTGGATCCTTCCACATACGGGAATAGCTTTTCTCTGTCTCCTCCATTCAGATTTTGAAGATCTCTGTGGGAGAGGCTGAACAGGCTGGGGCTGTTTTCCCTGGAGCATCGGAGGCTGAGGGGTGACCTTATAGAGGTTTACCAAATTATGAGGGGCATGGATAGGGTAAATAGGCAAAGTCTTTTCCCTGGGGTCGGGGAGTCCAGAACTAGAGGGCATAGGTTTAGGGTGAGAGGGGAAAGATATAAAAGAGACCTATGGGGCAACTCTTTCTCTCAGAGGGTGGTACGTATATGGAATGAGCTGCCAGAGGAAGTGGTGGAGGCTGGTACAATTGCAACATTTAAGAGGCATTTGGATGGGTATATGAATAGGAAGAGTTTGGAGGGATATGGGCTGGGTGCTGGCAGGTGGGACTAGATTGGGTTGGGATATCTGGTCGGCATGGAAGGGTTGGACCGAAGGGTCTGTTTCCATGCTGTACATCTCTATGACTCTATGACTCTACTCTCAATCTTCCCTCGTTCAACAGAACTGCCCGAACTTCTCCAATCTATCCAAATAATTTGTGTTCCTCATCATCGGCACCATTCCCATGTGCCTTTACTGCACTGTCATTTAATATTCTGAGAGAACATTGCTCATTATTATGAGAGTATTTCACCTAAAATGATATGGTATGCGCCATCAGCAACTGATGGGTCTGTTGTGGGTCTCTATCTAACTTTGTCATATTGCTGCTGTGTTGGTTTCCCCTGCCCTCATTATAGTGTCATGTTAGTTTAAATCCCAAATCACTACATTAGCATTTCCAGCATAAAAACTGTTTGTGCTCGACAACTCTGAAGTGTTTTAATGACACTTAAGATCTCTCTATTTGCTGACTAAAATGATGTTAGATCTTTTTCATAGAGGGAATTCTGTGTTGATGTTATAAACAAAGTTATTCTTTTTTAAAAAAAACCAGAACACTATGCAATCCTTCTGAAGTTTTATGAAGGAAATAGTTCCGTTTTTAGGAAATATTATCTCTGCTTTCTCTCCACAGACACTTTCTATATGTATTGAAAACCGTCAGCAGTTTCAACAGCATTTGTGAAGAGACCAAGCTCAAAAATCTTTAGGTTTACATCCAAGTATTCAGACAAAAGATATAAGCCAAGCAATAACTTGTTTGTTGTCCCAACAAATGATCTGATAAGTGTTTACAGATTTTCTCTTTTCATTTTAGAATTCAGTATCTATAGTATTTTGTTTATCATATACAGTATACTTTCTGTTTCGTTTTAAACTGTTCTCTAAGAAGGGACAAAGATGTAAGCATAAATAAATCAACTCAAGTATTTACATGAAATTTCTTTATGCAAAAATTGGTAAAAATGTGGAGCCTGTTGCCACATGGGTGAGGAGGTTGGGGTTGAGTAGGTGAAGTTGCTATCACTGCATTTAATGAGAGGCTTGTTGCATGAATGGGAAAACAGGGATTGAGGAATATGAAGGCATGGTGGCAAGCGGTAATTAAAGTGGAGATACATTGATAGGACTTCACTCATCCAGGCAAGTGGAGGGTATTCTCAAATAGGAATGATGCAAGTTAAACTCTCCAGCATCATCCAAGGCATCAGAAATGACAACTGCACACACAATGCCATGTCAATATTGCAAGATCTTCCTTACTATTAGCTGGGGGCTTGAGCCAAAATTTGAAGAGCTGCCCCACAGAGTAGTCAAGGAATTGCCTGACCTAATAATTCTCACACAATCATACCATACAGACAATATCCTCGACACCACCATGACCATGTCTGTTTCATCCCACCAACAGGACTTTCCACAATGTTCAGGTAGATGCCGGTGTTTCAGCTTTATTGAAATAACTTAAGCTAGTAACTTAGCTAATTCTGGACCCACTAACCTCCAGTATTATTGCCAGAATGTTGTCAAGGCCTATAGCCTTTGCAATGCCTTCTATTGCCTTCAGCATTTCTTGATATCGTGCAGAGTGAATCAAATTGATTGAAGACTGACATCTGTGTTGCTATGGACTTCAGGAGGAGGCCAAGATGGATCATCCACTCAACGTTTCTGGCTGAAGATGGATGCAAGTGTTTAGTCTTATGTTTTACACTAATGTTCTGGATTTAGAGTAAGGTTATTTGTAGTTACTCTTCCTTCAGTGAATTGTTTAATTGTCATTCAATACCGGATGAGAGGAGTATAGAGCTTAGAGCTGAGACTTCCATTGTGAGATTGCTTAGCCCTGTCCAGTGTGTGCTGTTTCTCCTATTTGGCATGCAAGCAGTTGTCGTCTCATCATGTTGTAACGTCATTTTTAGGTATTCCTGGTGCTACCCCTGGCATAATCTATTGCATTATTCTGTGAGGGTTGTGCCTGGTTATTTAATTTGGCTGAATGGTGAGCAGATATTTCAGAATAATGCTAAAATCATGAGCTTGATCATCATTCTGCTTGAGATAGACTGGTGACCTGACTCCTTGCTCTATCCATGAGAGTGCAAGACAGTGCCAAACATCATTATTAGCCTTCAGTTTCAATTAGACTAATGTACAGTGATTATAGCTCATTTATTAGTCCCCACTTAGCTAATAATGTCCAGTCAGTAAAGGATCAAGTGGTAGAAAAGGGAATGGTTCTTTCATCAAAGAAGGAGTCAACTGAGATTGCTCCAATGTTACTACCCAATTAAGTTATAAATAGTCACATGAAATCACAGTGACAAGTATAACAGCAGTTGGAGGCAGTAATTTCAGCAAGTTAATGATTAATTTTTCCCTGAGTGATAGTGAAGAGGGTTGTGGAGTGGAGAGACAAGGAGAATGCAGCCTCACACTTTAGTTTGGTGTTCAGGGAATTTTAATTCTCCAGCCTAATCTGCATGCCAATTGCCCATCCAAAGCCTTTGGGCTGTCCAATCTAGTAAACTGCCTCTACATTCCTAATTAAGTCAACGTTAACTTATTTGTGCATATTAAATTCAGGAACAACCAACACTTCAAAATAGTCCTTGAAAAAAAAATCGAAATTGCAACAAAAGTATGTTATTATTTTACAGTAATTGTGTCAAATCAGCTTCATTTAGTTGAATACTTTAAAATGGGTGAAAAACATGCAAAATACAATGTAGTGGTTATGTGAAATCATCAATCACCTAAGAGTACAAATATAAGTCTCATTTCTCATGTAACCTAAGAGTCATTTCAGTAAAACATTTATTGTAGTTAGTAAAAGCGAGAACTGTAATCTTCAGAAAACAAATCTCTGATTCTTTGAGGTTTTAGTGTTAGATACATGATGTTCTTACATGAGCAGCTCGTAATTTTTAAATAACAAATATGCATTAAAGTTTATGTTTGAGATTGTAATGATAACAATATCTTCCATTGAGAAAGAATGAAAATGATACACCATCATGGAAAAATAGGCAAGTTAAGGGTGATGTCAAATAGCAAGAAACATGTTGTAAAGATTAGTCGTAACACAGAATATTGAGAAAATGTTAGCAACCAAAAAAAAACTTTAAAAAGGGAGAAATTAAAAGTATAAGAGAAAGCTAACAAGAAATATAAAAACAATATTAAACGTTTCTACAAGTTGTCCAGCTAAAGTATATGAATCACACAAGTATGTAAGTAAAGCAAATTGTTTGGAAGGCAAATGAAATGTTGATTTTTCTTTCTTTACTCCGTGGGGGAATGAGTATAAAACTGTGCAGGGCATTTGGGAGATCGTACCTTGAATACTCTACACAGTTTTGTTCTCCTTAGTTATGGAAGGGTATACTTACTTTGGGATCAGTTCAGAGAAAATTTATTCAACTGATTCCTGGGGTGAAGGGGATAGCTAATGAATTCTCATCGACATAAGCATAAACTAGAAATGGTGGCAACAGCAGGAGAAAATAAAGGAAAGCCTTGTAAGCTTAGTAAGCCTTGAAAGCCAATTGTAGTTGTCTCCCAGGGATTTTAGAAGCTGAGTCTTGCCATTAGATCCGCCATTCTAGTCGGTGAGGACGTAGATTCAGAACTCATTGCAAGCTTCTCCCTTCCATATCAAAGTACTACATATACTGGATAATTGGAGATCACACCAGACTACTCAGGAAAAAGCTGCAAATATGTATGCAGGAGAGGTTCATAGTTAGCGATTGCCATATGAGAGGGGAGTCACCTTAGTCTAATGATCCTATATCCCATGAAAGAATTTTTAAAAATCTACTTAATTTATTTCAATAGAGATTAGAATTGAATGCAGAATTACACAGTCTACTGATCTAATCCTCCAGCTTCCTGCTGAATGGATTAAATAAAAAAAGACCACCTTCTATGATTCCATATAATGAAATATTTTGTTCATTACTTTAATCATTTTCTGTTTAGTTGAACTCACTTGGATTAATTTCAGTATGATCATTAAAGAAAGAAATTGACACATGTCTCATATCAAATTTGCTTTATAGTGAGGACTGGAAATAGTGTATACGAAGTGATGATACAAAAGCTCAAATAAAAGGTGCTCAGTAGGAAATAAATAGCTTGTGTCTCATCTCTCAGTGATGTTCATATAAGCACTTCCATTTCATTCTAAAGAGAGGTCCCTCTCATTGTCTGCTGATGCTTCATCCTGAGTTGATTTGATTTGATTTATTATAGTCATGTGTATCAATGTACAATAAGTGTTGTCTTACATGCTTTAGAGACAGATCATACTCTACAAGTACATCAGGGTAACAGAACATAGTTCCCTGCAGGATACAGTGTTACAGCTGCCAAGGGGGTACAGAGAGAGATCAACTAACATTAAAGAGGTCCATTCAAAAGACTAAGAAGTGGGGAAGAAGCTGTTCTTGAATCGGTTCATAGGCATATACAAACTTTTATACCTTCTGCCCAATAGAAGACAGTGGAAGAGAGTATAACCAAGGTGGGAGAGGTCTTTGATTATGTTGGTTGCTGTCCTGAGGAGTGGGAAGTATGGATGCAGTCAATGGATGGAAGCCTGGTTTGTATGATGGACTGGGCTGTGTTCACACTAGGAGAAATTGAGGACTGCAGATGCTGGAGATCAGAGTCAAAATGTGTGGCACTGGAAAAGCACAACCAGTCAGGCAGCATCCGAGGAGCAGGACAGTCAACATTTTGAGCTAAAGCTCATCATCAGGAATGTTGGGGGGGGGGGGGGGGGGGGGCAGGGAACAAGGTGTCTGAGAGATAAATGGGAGAGGGTTTGGCACTGGGGAAAACTAAATTGCAAAGGTAGATGGAAGTGGAGGGTGATGGTGATAGGTCAGAGAGGAGAGTGGAGCGGATAGGTGAGAAGGAAGATGGACAGGTAGGACAGGTTAAGACGGTGGTGCCAAGTTGGAAGGTTGGTTTTGAGATAAGGTGGTGGTGGGTTGGGGGGTGAGGGTGGGGTGGGGGGGGGGGGGGGAGCAGTTAAGGAAACTGGTGAAAATGACATTGATTCCGTGTGATTGGAGTGTCCCAAGCTGGAAGATGAGGTGTTCTTCCTCCAGGCGTCGGGTGGCTAGAATTTGGAGGTGGAAGAGGCCCAAGGCCTGCGTATCCTTGGTGGAGTGAGAGGAGGAATTGAAGTGGTCGGCAACAGGGTAGTGGGGTTGGTTTAGTGCGTGTGACCCTGAGATGTTCCCTGAAACGTTCCGCAAGTTAGCGTCCTGCCTTCTCAATGTAGAGGAGACAGGACGCCAACTCTCTGTAATTTCTTTCAGTCTTGGGAAGAGGTCACCGACTGCTGGGGTATTGTTTAACTTCCCCCAGCGACCCTCCGCTGGGGGGGAGCAATTTTATTTCACATATGCTCCACATTTATGAGGGATCATGATTCTTGTCTAGAAATGTGGAGCCTTCTCCAAATGAAAATAAAAGTGATAATCTGCCTGTGGTTACTACACTTTGGAATATTCCGGCCACTAATGTTAATTACAGAATATACAAGTTTTAATCTTGTTTCAGTGAGATGATTAAGTAAAATCTGATATTTTAATTGCAATTTATAGTAAACAATTATATTCTAATACAGATAACAAAAAATAAATAAAAGCAAGAGGTAAATTCAACCTTATAGGCAGTGATGAGGTTTACCAGAATAATACAAGGAATGGGGCAGTCTCTCTGATGAGGAGGGGTTGGACAGACTAGACTTGCATCCAGTGGAATTTTCAAAAGTAAGAGGTGATTTGATCGAAATATGTAAACTGCTGCGGGATCTTGATAGATTCGATGTGGAGACAATATTTCCTCTTTTAGGAGAATCTAGAACGAGGGTCATTGTTTTGAAATGATGGGATCTTTTAAAGCAGATTAGGATACTGTTTTTCTCTTAGTGGGTCGCGATTCTTTGAAATTCTTTTCTCATATGGGCAGTTGAAGCAGAGAAATTGAATATTTTCAAGGCAGATGTAAACAAAGTCTTGTTAAACAAATTGTTGAAAGGTTATCGAGAAAGGCAGGCATGTGGATTTGAGGCTACAACCGGAGCTGCCACGATCTTGTTGAATGTCAGAGCAGCCTCAAAGAACTGAATGGCCTACTTCTGCTTCTGAGTCATATCTTTGTATATTATGAGCAATAGCCAACACAATTGCAGATTAGTTTGTAAAATATTTGCAAAATACAAGTCTGCTGTGTCTTACAAATAATTTGCATCCTTTGATTTTCCTTGTCCTCTTTTCAAACAGAGGTATGAAGCTATAGCTTTTCGTAATGTTTGTAGAGTGCATAATGTTGCTACGATGAACACATTTTTACTGTTCCAAGGCAATGATTCTTACAAATCATTTGAAGCACGATGGAAACCAATTAGCTTTTACAGTAATTCTGCATCATTTTTTATATCTGACCCTTACTGGCACTAGTTCAGTTGTTGCGCTTTAATTGCAAACATATCGTATGCATGTGGCTGTGTAATGTGCAAGGTCTGCCCAAAATTAGTGCAAGTTTTGTACCAACTTGATGATATCTATTTGCATCCAAACCAATGCTTTGGCATTCATTGGAAATGATCATGGAAGTAAACCAGCAGGAGGATTTTCTGGTTGCTGTACGAGAGTGCCAAACTCACCGCATCTTCTGTCCTGAAATATGAAATTTAAAGATGCTTGCCCTTTGCCCAACACATGAAGCACAACACAATCAAGAATATTTTTTGTGTAGCATTTACATTTTTATTTGATTTGTACAGATGCATTGAAAGAAACAAAAAAAAATACAGGCATGATCGCTAAGGAATAAAAACAAATGGATCAAAAATATCACAAAGCACTGGAGGGTGAATTTCTTCATGTCTTGATCAATATACAAAATGATGAAAAATGTAGGAAATATGGTCAGAATGAAAATAACTGATTCTTGACATCAAGAAAAGTTTTTCTGATAACCCCCTTAAGCCTTCAGTGGCAGGAACCAAATATTGCTGGTAAGTGACAAAACCCTTATTTTCGTGTGTTTGTATCTCACTGATGTCTTAACCTGCCAGTATTTCAATGCAACTTGCAATTCTCCGCTCCTCTCCTGAAAAAATAGACTGTGGAAAATCAAGTCTGTTACTGGCAGATGCAAATTGTTGCTTGCTTCTCCAGCCTGTCATTTTATCACCCCTTCACAAATGTTTCCTTGGATGGTCCATTGACAATTCCATCCTCCACAAATTATCCTCTGAAGCCGACATCAATAACCACCAGCTTCATTGCATTACTGCGGGTGATTTTGGGTTAACTCAGAATCCACTTCAGTCCTTCGAGACTTCATGTTGGACCACAGGCAGACCTGTGGCCTGCAGGCAGCTGATGGGTTGCTTTGAGCAAAGATGCACAGCTATCCACAAAGGATGTGTATTCTGGTTCTTTGATTCATTTCCTAGAACTCATTCACTTTGCATTTACTTGGAGGCTGCAGCCTCTATGGATTGCATTGCCTTTTAACCAGAGACAGGAAAGGTTAGTAATTGTAAGGGATGAGGTGCATGAGAGCTGTAGAATGGAGGTTTGCATGCAACAGGGAGGTTGGTAACCTATGTTGGTAAGGTTTATGCACATTGGCAGAGTTCAACTGAGAGCCTGAGGTAGTAGAGAGAGAATGGTGGCACTTATCCTTACAGAACACAGAAAATCACTGACTTCTGGATGTAAGCTTGCTCACTGAGCTGGAAGGTTCATTTTCAGACGTTTCATCACTATACTAAATAACATCATCAGTGAGCCTCCAGTGAAGCACTGGTGCTAGTGACGCATTTCAGAATCTTGTACATATCCAAATAGAAAGCAGGTCACAAACACCAGTGCTTCTCCAGAGGCTCATTGATGATGTTACCTAATATGGTGACAAAATATCTGAAAATGAACTTTGTAGCTCAGCAAGGAAACTTACATCCAGAACCTCAACCTGAGATACAAATCTTCTCAAAACTTGCTATCACTGACCAGTATCCTGCTCTGCAATACATTCCATATAACCCAGAAGACAACCCTGACCCAAGGCCACTATCTGTGTCCAGGCTGGTTGTGTTTGCTGCTTTAGCCTCCTCTGGTGGTCCGCCTGGTAGAGAGTGGCCCTTTTCCCCACCATCGTGCCCACCACCACCTCTAGATCCCCATCTGGAAAGCTGGGCAGCTTCCCTTTCTGAGACATTTCAGTTTCCTAAGAGGACAGTGAGCACGCAGCTTGTGAAGTGGCATGCAGCTGGGTTTTAAGTCTTTCACCAACAGTTCATACACTGGAAGGTCCTAGCGGTGGTGGAAATTTCACTTCTCCTGCCTTATGATTACACTAGAAGGATGCCACAGAGGACAGTTGAGTAATGAATTAGGCGTGGAGTGAAAGATAGCATGAGAAAAGATATCTGCCATGAACCTTCGCAATAACAAGTTAGCCTTAAAATGGGAATATACAGCTGCACAATACTGATTTTGTTCTCGGTCACATCTAGTATTCCGGACTTGATGTTAAAACCATTTTGATCTCATATAATAGAAGGAAATTCAGCAATGTACTCTTTAGCCTGGGATTGGGGCTGTTATAATGAGTTGAGGTACAGGAAATTTAGAGGGTAAAGAATATCCAGTGGTAATCAAAAGCAAGAACAAGAGAAAGAAAAATTCCCAAACATGAAGTATGAAAGATATCTGGAAGCTACCATCAAAAAGCATGAAGAACTCAAGGAAAATCAACAGCAACAAAATGTAAAAAGGACGAGATATGAAATACTGAAAATCCTCAAGGTATGTTTTAACTCTACTTCCCCATGAAGCAAAGGATAACTGTTGGAAATAATGCATCAAAAGTAAAAAGAAAATGGAAGATTAATCAAAATAGTGCTTTGGTCTCACCTTGTCAGTTAACTTTGTGTATTTGAAATGGATGTAATATTAGAATCCTCTTTCTCTCTCTCAGTCATAAAATTAGAGAAGTTTTCAGAGCTATCATTCTCTCATCCAAACAAAAATAGCAATCCAAGTAAGGGATGGTAATTCCGAGAATGCACCAGCATTTGTAAAATTACATTAAAACTGATTTCCTTATTCACCTCGAGACCACACCGACGTGATCATGTCGGTCCTCTCTGTGTTTGTGATTGCAGTCATTGGTCAATCAGTATGCTGCTGAGAAACCCACCCTCCTTGCTGTATGACACCAACAAATAGCATTCAGGACCTACTGTCTGATTCGAGCTCAGACATGCAACACACTTCTTTGAGGTTATCCTCCAATTGGGAACAAGCTTTGAGAAAGCAAAATGAGGTGTCATCATAATCACTGACCTGCTTGTACCTACTCCAGGAAATTTCTTCAAAGTCTGTGCTGCAACAATCAGTTAAAAGGATGTACAAGATTGCCTATTTGGTAGAAAAGTGGGAAGAATTAGTACAGATTACCACTCTGGAGAAGCATTGTAATTTCAAATGTCCAGAACTGGTCTTGGCCTGAGCAGCTGAAATAATTACCAATACTTCAGGCAAGCTTTAGACAACTAACAGCACTGCAATCAGTGCAGTGACAGTCATTACAGCTTACATCCCCATTTGACTTGACAGCATAACTTCTTCCTCTCTTTCTTCATCTTTCCAATCACCAGCCATCAAAATTATGTCAATATTGGCAACAGCTGAAAAAAAAAGATTCAGACTCATTTCCACCCATTCTTATGTCCATGAGCGATGTATGGAAATTCAACTAAATTATTTAATAATGCTTCAGTGACTCAGTGGTTAGCATGGCTGCATGGCTGCCTCACAGCACCAGGGACCTGGGACCAATTCGATCCTCCGGTGACTGTCAGTATGAAGTTTGCACATTCTTCTCATGCCTGCGTGGATTTCCTCCTACAGACCAAAGATGTGCAGGTTAGGTAAATTGGCCATGATAAATTGCCCATATTGTCCAGGGATGTGGAGGCGAGGTGGATTAGCTATGGGAAATGCAGGGCTACAAAGATAGGGTAACAGTGTGGGTCTAGTGTGACATGCTCTTTGGAGGGTTGGTGTGGAGTCCATGAGCGGGATGGCCTCCTTCTACACTGTAGGCATTCTATGATTCTATATGGTACAGTGTTCCTTTTTGTAAAAAATTGTGTTCGTTTCAACTTTAGTAACACCATGAATGATCTACTGGAAAACATTTTTGACTTGCAATGACTATACTTCTAACTGTAATGGTTACTACCATAATACTGTAAATGTCAGACTTAGTCCCCACTTCCTGCATTATCATCTCAAAAAATTAATGTCATAGGCCTGTACTTTTTCCAAGTTCTTGGATAACAAATGTCAAATGTTTAAATTGCTGTAATTTACATAATTACTTTATCATGTAAAAGTGATTTTATAACTTTTTCTAATTTAAACAATGCAATAAAAAAACCATCCTGGGCTGTTTATAGGAAGATGTTTGAACTATTAAATAGCTTTGCTTCACACGGAAAAAATTTTCTTTTTGGCGGAATATCTGATTGGGTGTCATAATGTCTTTACTATGCTGTGGCTATTGTAATGTACATGAGAAGATAAGAGATTTTATGTAATAATAGAGGAAGCACATTAAATCCTACTTTTAATTGTTCTTTCTGTTGATTATGGTTACTCTGGGACATTAGTGGTGACATTCTTCACTATCTAGTCATTTTTTTATGCTTTTGTTCTTGGGATCGTTCTGTGGACAAATTAACTGCTGTGTTTGCCTACATTTGAATACGGTCACCTTTCTAAAAATATTCAGCCATGTGAAATATTTTTGGATGTCTTGAGCTCACAAAAGTGCTAAGTGCAAGGTCTTGCTTTCTTATTACCATGAATTAAACTTTTGAAAAGGTGAAAGGGCTAAGCATTTGGTGGAATACAGTCAAAGTCATAAATATTCCATTCTAAATATTGAACTTGTATTACCTTTGCATATCTCAATAATTGGAATTTTAAACAACTAAACACGTAAAATCAAATTTGATAATACCTTCTGTTTAAACTGGAACTAAAGTATCAGAAAGATTATCCATTAAAACCTTTACTTTTATCAAAACAAAAGTCCAAAAAGATACACACACGAGAACTAAATTTTTAATTCATTTATTTGGAGGTATGTAGTATTTGATGACATTATTCTGATTTTATATATTTAACATTTAATTTACTTTTGAACTCTTAAAATATTTGTATGCATTTGTATGATTCAGTGAAGGTTGCATTAACTAGCCCTCAACAAGTACCATATCACAGACATTGCACAGTCATTGCTGTCACAGATAGATTGGGACATGAATTTGGAAGGATTGAGGACCTTTAGGAAGTTGGGTAAGGGTGGATGTGGTTGTGTTGGCTAATGGTGGTATTAGCATAATAGAGAGGGATGATCTAAGCACAGCTAACTGGGATGTAGAAGTGATTTTGGTAGAGATAGGAAATTATAAAAGCAAGAAATCACTGTAAAGTGGTTACAGACCACCTTTGGATTTAGATTTATTTAATATTGTCACCTGTACCTAGATACAGTAAAAAGTGCACAATGTCACCGCGCTCCAGCCCTATCTTGGATTACAAAATAATCTCTGAATAAATTGTATAAATTGTAAACTACTGAATAATTGACATTAAATTGATGTTACTGAAACTGAAACAACTTCAAACATTTATCTTTCCCTGTCCGTAGACTTCACCTTCTCTGCTTCTCCAGTCGCTGACGTCCGACGTCGCCCCCTGGGTCCTGTCAATGTGATCCTTTTCTGCCACGACCACCACCTTCATTTCCATGTCTGCCACCCTCTAAGCTGCAGACGCTCATGCGGTACAGATACCACACATCCTCCGACACCAGATATTGGCAATGGGTCCTGGCTCGTCTTCCAGTACTGCCACTCGAGGTGGAGTGGGGATGGAGATACACAGGGCCCTGGCCTCCCGCGGGACCTAACAGTAAGCATACAGTAGAATAAAATAGAAAGGTATAAATGATTGAATTTTGTCAGAAAAGTCTGACAGTAATCATTCAGGGTTTAAGTCTGCAGACAGACTGGAAAAATCCGATGGGCAAAGGCAGCCAAGGTGACGAGTTCATTGAAAGTTTTTATGCTTGGAGCAGTATGTTCTGGAGCTGACCAGAGAGCTGGCTATTCCAGACCTGGTATTGTTCAATGAGAAAGGACCAATTAATGATCTCAGATTGAAGGTGCTCCCTCGGTAGTGGCAATCATAATAAGGTTGGAATTTATAAGGAGCAGTGCTCCAGAAGTTTGTGATTTAAAATAAACCTGTTGGACTATAACCTGGTGTCATGTGACTTCTGGCTTTGTCCACCCTAGTCCAACACTGGCACTTACACATAATAAAGAAGAAAATTGAACATTGGTCATTTGAAAAATGAGTCTGGTGAATTAATAATGGAAAACAAAGGGATGGCAGATGGTATTGCATCAGTCTTCACTACAGAAGATACAAGAACATCCCAAAAATAGCTATATAATTTATCTGGAAATGGGAGGGAAGGAGGAACCTAAGTAAATTACAATTGCCGGGTAAGTGATTTCATTTATTCATTTATGAGATGTAGGCATCATTGAATGGATAAGTATTTATTGCCCTTTAGAAGGTATTCTTGAACTACTGCAGTCCATTTGGTTTAATTGGCCCACATGTTGTTAGGGTTGGAGTTCCAGGATTTTGACAAAGTAACACTGAAGAGTCAGTGATATGTTTCTAAGTCAGGACAGTGTATGGCTTGGAGAGGGACATGGAGGTGGTGGTGTTCCCATGTATCTGCTGAGCGTGTCCTTCTAAATGAAAGTGGTCGTGGATGAGAATCTTTGGTGAATTTCTGCAGTGCATCTTACAGATCTTATGCATTGCTATTGCTGAGCATCAATGATAGAGGGTGTGGTTGACTCTTAACTGCCCTCTGGGCATTTAGAGATGGCAATAAATGCTGGCTTAGCCAACAATACCCACATCCCCTGAATGAATTAAAATTAGTGAATAGTTGTGGATATAATGGCCAATCTAGTGGGCTGCTTTGTCTTAGATGGTGTCTAGCTTTGTGAGTGTTGATAGAGTTGCAAGTAGGGAGTATGCCATGACATCCTGACTTGTGCCTTGTAAGATGGTGGACATGGTCTGAGAAGTCATGAAGTAAGTTACTCCCTGCAGGATTCCAAGCCTCTGACTTACTGTTGTAGCCACAGTAAGTATATGGCTAGCCCAGTTCATTTTCTGGTCAATATTAACACCAGCCAGGTTAATACTGAGGGATTCAGTGATGGCGATGTCTTTGAATGTCATGGTGTGATGGTTAGATTCTGCCTCATTGGAGATGGTCCTTTCTTGGCACTTGTGCATTGCAAATCTTCTTGCCACTTTGTCAGCCCAAACCTGAATATTATGGGCATGGACTGATTCTGTATCTGAGGAGTCATTAATGGTGCTGAATGTTGTGCAGATTAGACTGATGCTGGAAAAATCACAGCAGGTCAGGCAGCATCTGAGAAGCAGGAAAATCGGCTATTTGGGCCAAAGCCCTTCATCAGGAATGGCTGATGAAGAGCTTTTGCCCGAAATGTCGATTTTGCTGCTCCTTGGATGCTGCCTGACCTGCTGTGATTTTCCAGCACCACTCTAATCTAGACTTTAATTTCCAGCATCTGCAGTACCCACTTCTGCCTGAAAATTGTGCAGTCATCAGCGGGCATCCCTATTTCTGACATTATGATGCAGGAGAGGTCATTGGTAGAACAGCTAAGTTGGTTGGGTCTAGGACACCATCCCGAGGAACTCGCGCAGTGATGTCCTAAGCAGAGGTGACTCAACTCCAATGACAGCAATCGTCTTCCTTTATGCCACGTACAACTCCAACCAACAGAGTTTGTTTGCCTGATTCAAATTGATTCCAGTTTTACGAGGGCTGCTTAATGCCACTCTCAGTTAGATGTGGTTTTGATGGGAAGAGTAATCACTGTCACCTCTGGAGTTCATCTCTTTTATCCATGTCGGAACCGAGAATGTAATGAAGTCAGTAGTGACAATGAGTAAATTGTTGGGGCTCCAGCCTGACAAGTCATTGGATGTGGATTGACTTAACCGGAGTCTTCAAACAAATGCTTAGTGAAATAATTGATGCATTAGTTTTCATTTTGCAAAATTCCCTATATTAGAGGAAGCTTCTACTAGAATAGAAAGTAGTGAATGGTTTCATCTACTCAAAAATAAGTAAGACAAAAAGGAGGAACCTACAGGTCATGTTCACTTAACATCTGTCAGAGGAAAGATGATAGAAGAGATTAAGACATGGCATTTAGAAAAATTCAAGGTAATCAGACAGCACCAACATGATTTTTTTGAAAGAGAATCATATTTCTTTGAAGGAGTAACTTTTGCTGTGGAATATACGAAATCAGTGGATGCATGGTACTTAGATTTGTCAGGAATGCCACATCAAAGGTTATTCTGGAAAATAAAGGTTCATGTTGTAACTAAGTAACAGAAAACAAATACTCGTCATAAATGAGTCATTTTTTGATTGGTAAAATGTAACGAATGGTGTGCCACAGGGATCACTGTTGGAATATCAACACTTTTAATAATTTACATAAATTAACTGAATGATGGGCCAAAGGTAAGGTTGATGATCACGCAAAAGTGGGTAGGAAATTAGAAGTGTGGCAGACATAAGGAAGCTACATAGAGGTAAAAATAAGTTAAGTGAATGGCAACGATCCAGAGTATGATGTGACAACATATAAAATTGCTCATTTTGAAAGAATAAAAAAAGTATATTATCCAAATAATGAGAGATTACAGAATTCTGAGATGCAGAAGCATCTGGATGTTCTGGTGCATGATTTTTAAAGAAAGTAATTAACAAAGCTATTTGAATGCGATTGTGTATTGTGAAGAGAATTGAATACAGAAGTGGGAAGGCTGTGTTTGAATGATACTGGCCATTGGTGACATTGCATCTGGAGTATTGTGTACAGTATTGGTCTGCTTATTTAAGGAAGGATGTCAATGTGTTGGAAGAAGGTTTACTGGGCCAATACCTAAAATGTGGTGGGTGACTTTATGAAGAAAGTTTGGACAGGTTGTGCTTGTATGCACTGGAACTTAGAAGAGTAAAGGGCAATTTGATTAAGAAATATAAGATCCTGAGCAACCTTGAAAGGATGGATATGGAAACGATGCTTGAGAATCTGGAACCAGAAGTCACTGTTTAAAAAAATGGAGCTGCCTATTTAAAACAGACATGAGGAAAATTCTTTTCTCAAATACACTAGTGAGTCTTTGGTATACTCTTTCTTGAAAAGCCGTGGAAGTCAAGTCTTTGAAAAGTTTTAAAGATTGCAGGTGTCTTGGGACAAAAATCTATCTTGCTATTTGAATGCATATTCAGTTGTGCAATATTAAGAGATGTCAGCTGGAATGAAGAGCTCCAAATCTGCAGCACTGATCTCTGCATAAGAAAGGATATCATTTAAAGGGTGCAGGGGCAGGAATGTGCATAACTCATGAAGTTGGTAGGGCAGATTGTGAAAGTAGTTAATAAGGCATAAATACAGAAAGACATAGAGCACAAAGCAAGACTTATGTTGTGATTTTTTTAAAACAAAATATTGAATTAGTCTCAATCAGGATATTTTGGGTGCGGAGCTGGAGGTGTGGATGGAAACAGTGTTACTTCTCCCTCAAGAGTTGGAAACTTAGTGGGCAGGATGAGAATTAGGTGGGAGTTGAAATTTTGCTTTTCTGATGATGGGTTCAAGTTTAGAGATTAATTCAGTAACATGATTGTGGGTGTCAGACCTCATAATGCAGTGTGTTTCTATCTATAATACATTTGCACACCATGAATACTCATAATAATGTGTTTTGTTTGCAATTGTCTTTCCTTCATGATAAAGTCAGTGGCACATGAGAATCTTGTGATGCCCCATTCACATTCATTTAAAGGTAGTATGCAGCAGTCAGCTTTGTGCAGTTGTGTCTGAGGTTCGCAATTTTCTTTACTGAACTCTCCAGTACAAGTCAGTGCAGAGCTTGCATTGAGCTTGGGATCAGAAAGGGAGAAAGTGAGGACTGCAGATGCTGGAGATCAGAGCTTAAAAATGTGGTGCTGGAAAAGTGCAGCAGGTCAGGCAGCATCAAAGGAGCAGGAGAATCAACGTTTCGGGCATAAGCCCTTCTTTATATGCCTGAAACATCGATTCTCCTGTTCTTTTGATGCTGCCTGATCTGCTGCGCTTTTCCAGCAACACATTTTTAAACACCAGAAAGGGTGAGTCATTGGTGAGGGAGTGGGTGGTATGGGGTGAAGGTGGGGACAAACAGGAGAAAAGTGGGAAGGACTTGGCACCTTGGGTGTGAGGAAATGATAGGTTAAGGTAAGAAATTGTGACTAAAGTGTGGTGTCGGTGGTATCCACATATGATTCCACCTCAGGGCGTTGATTGGCAGAGTCCTTGCAGCTGCATCATTCACATTAACCCCACAAGGGTTAACTCTGAATGGCCCTTAAAATGTTGAGAAGGGAGAGTAGGCTGACCCTGGAAATGAAGCCATTGCCCAGAGAACAGGGAGTACAACATTGGAGATTATTATGAGCACTCAATAAAAAGTAAACATAAAAACAGAACATTATTTCTTCCACAACAATGGAAATAGCCCTCTGACTCGCTTGGCAACATCAAAGCATAGAATGAAGTATGCCAGTGCTTTTAGCTCTCTGACAATTTTATAGCCTGCCTATAGCTGCCACATTGTCTGCTGATAGTACATTTCATACTAAAAAACTTCTCTCTGCTACATGATCGTGCATTTTCTTCATGCATGCCACTTCCTGCACATAGAGATGAGCAAAAACACGAGAGTGGAAGTGGTGCCCACTTCCTGTTCTGCTGTTGGCAATGACACACCACAGCTTAATGTTCCACCCATCATGTGCAAGTGTGGGCACTGCACTTTGGGAAGGAGGTAAAGGCTTCAAGATGGCACTGATTGATAATATTGGTTCTGTGGATGAAGTTATGAAACTCCATTTCATTCAACAAATATTCACAAGACTTTAAACTCATTCAGGTTATCTCTAAACCATTTTTAGCTTTAAACTTAAACAGAAAAATAAACAAAACAATTTTAGTCATTCACAGTTTTGATCCTACAGATGCATCATCCACCATCTCACCAAGAGTAAAAGATAAATTAATCTAGATTTAGGTTTTTCTTTAATATGACAATGTTCAGCAATTATGTAAACTACAGCTATCTATGATATTTGTGATAGTTATGGGATAACTTGCCACTACATTCTCTAAATGTGTTGCTGGAAAAGCGCTTATGCCCGAAATGTCAATTCTCCTGTTCCCTGGATGCTGCCTGACCTGCTGCGCTTTTCCAGCAACACATTTTCAACTCTGATCTCCAGCATCTGCAGACCTCACTTTCTCCATTACATTCTCTAAACACTGAAGGAATAAAAAAATACAAAATTACACCAAAATACATTTATTGCTCTTATCCATTATAAAGTAGTGACAAATTTGACACTGTTTCACATGGTTATTTAAGGAAAAAAGCATAAAATGACACAGTGGTGTTCAGGGATTGTTCCACATAACAGATGACTTCAGAACAAGTTAATGCGAAAAACGGAAACATTGGATACCAAGTTAAATTTCCCAAGTCTATGCAAACACTGAATGTCTCAGTCTTCTCAAAACTTCAAATATATATCTGCAATGAATAAGATAAATACTGTCAGAGAAAGCAAGTTAATTACGTTAGCATGAATTTTCAAATTTTCAGTTAAAATATTTGGGAGCGTGAGATTCATGTTGCACAGTTACTTTTCTCACACACTCATCTGCCTTTCACCTCAATAATGATTCAATAGGGCTCTTCAGTACCTGTCTCGTGTAATTGAGCAGCAGGAGAGGCTGAAGTGCTCACCACTGCTAGGACCTTCTGGCATTCGTACCATTGAGGCACATTTATAGAGTCATGGAGTTATACAGAGCAGAAACAGACCCTTTGATCCAACTCATCCACATGCACAAGCTCAGCTGCACAGTCAAACACAGTAAGTCCAAAGTTGTCTCTCACATTACAGTGCTCGATTATAATCATTGTGGAAATGACCTAAAAAGACAACGTAGCTCCTCATTTTGTGGACTGAGACTAGGAGGTGCAGGTGGGTGAGGAGGTGGGCAAGAGGGCCATATTTTTCCTTCAGACCACCACAAGGAGACCACATAAATTTTATCATACTGTTCTGCACTCACATTAGCATTCTTAACTCATTCATTCTTCATCTGCAAAAGCTTGGATACCACTTTCCTCCAGTCTCTTATACAACCCTCTGAATCTTCTTCTCAGGACAATCCAGAGGAACATCGCTTCTCCATTTGCCCACTTACCTCTGATGCAAAAGCCAGCAGGAGTCCAGGAGGAGGAGGAGGATGAGCCTGTATCTACACAGGATACTCTCAGTAAGCCTGGGCGCTGTACACTCAAATAGCTCCAAGGATGTCTACCATTATCTTCCAGGCCAACTGGACTAACTACAGAACTAGCTCCCTCCACTCGAGCCACAGTCGAGACAGAACTTAGCCATAGCGGGAGGGAGAGGAAGAAATAAAACATGCTGACAGCACATAAGTGGCACAGGTCATACTTATTGTAGATAATCTTGCATTTTTGTGAATGTATCCTCACTTGTATTCTTAAAATGCCTGCTCGAGTGTCTTTTTCAGTGTCAGAGGATGAAAGCTTAAAATGCCACACTTTGCTCAACTCTCACAAGCAATCAATTCTTTGAGTGAAGGTAGCCTCAGATATCATAAATCCTTGAACTGGGTGTTCAAGCTGCAACAAAGGCATGGCCCTTTGCCGTAGACAATAATGTGTCTAAATGCAGTATACAGGGGTTATGCAAAGGCATGCCTACATGCAATATTCCACACTTGAATCCATCATGTGAATGAGAGATGATTGCATACATCCCTGGAGGTTAAGTCTCATTCTACTGTCAGATTTGTTTTGAGGAGCACTCTGCCTTTCAAGACTGGGAGGTAAGCAATGGGCAGTCCATGTGTTTCCTCTCCCTCAGAGTGTAGTAGTCTGCACAAAAAAACACCCACTACTATCCTGCAGGATACCGTAGAATTTCAGTTTAAATTTTCACTCGACATGCTTTCTGGCATAGATTACCAATGGTGGAGGCTCAGCAAGAGATTCCTCAGGATTCTGTTCAACCTACTAGCTATCATGAGAGATGTGCTTCACAACACTCAATCACCTAATGATAATTTTCAAAACTACCAACCTCAATGCCATGTGATGTTAGTTCACCCCTTTATTGACTACTGTTTTTTCCTGAAATCATTAGGACATTAATTCATGTGATTGGACCAATGATTTTGCAAACCACTTAACTAGTGAAGTAGAGAGTGTTTTAAACCAAGTAGTGGGAGCAAAGGATCAAAATGTGGAAGGATGTAGTCAATCAAAGATTAGAGACAAGTTAAGAGGTAAAAACAGTAATATGGAAATAAGGGTCAGAGAATGGAGGGAAGGGGCAGAGGGAAAAATGTAGGAATACACAATAATCAAAACTGGATGTTAGTAAGTTAATAAAAAGACAAAACTAAAGACACTATTTGAAAATACACACGGTGCACCAACAAAGTGAATGAATTGATAATGTACTTTGAAATAAATAACTACAACCTGATAGCTATGATGAAGCCATGGCTTCAGGATGACAAAATGTCACTCAGGAAAAATAAGAAGCTTGGTTGTGCAATTGTTAGAGATGGTCTTGGTTCAGGAAATTAGGATGTAGAATAGTTTTGGGTGGAGATGTGGAAAAGTAGGAGAAAGAAGTCATAGGTGGAGATGGTCTACAGGGCCTCTAATAGTAACCAAAATGTTGCTCAAAGTATGCCATAAGAAATATTAGGTGCTTGTGATGAGGGATGGTAATATTCATCAATGCCTTTGATCTCTATAAACTATATTATTATCTCATTGCTGTTAGTACAGGACAAATCAGATTCCAAACTGAAATATGGGTTGATATCTTGCATGGTTTGTTTTATTCATTTTTGACAAAATGTTCTCTCACTAAAACATAATATACATTGCTGCACATTTGGTTTTAAAAGAGGAGTTTATTATACAAAAGAAATGGAGATAGAATAGAATAAACCAAACGATATATAAATGACATTTGTTTAAACATTTTGAAACTCAAAGTAAAGTACAATCCATTAATCCCAATAGCAATCCATAATCCCAATAGCATCTCATTACATTTCTCAAATACCAGAGAGAATTCCTTTCTCTATCACATATAAGTTTTGATTTATCGATGCCTTCAATTCCAAATTTTGAGATTCTGAAGGAAATACAACTGAGTTTAGACATTCTCAACTTTACATAATTCCCTCAGGGTTTTACTAGAATGTTTCTGGTGTGGCATCTTTAAAACTAAACACCTTACACTAAGGTAACCTATTTCTAAGAGTCCTAAATTATCTCACTTTTTCAAGAGTTTTACACACATAGCTTTAGCCAAGATTTCAGCAAAATTGCCAAATTGAAAGCCAAAATCTTCCTTTAAGCTATGGGTGTTTTCTGTTATCAAAAGAAAATAATCAATCTTTGACCATCTAAACTGAAAGCCAATTGCACAATTGTTTATTTTGCTCATGAAAGTTGTCCCAAAGCAAAAGGTTATGGCACCAATGCAGGGCAGCTATTTGGATAATGATATCGAGAGTAAGGCAGAACAGGTCACAGTGTGGAAACATAGGAAAACAATGCAGTTAGGATTATTGGCAGATAATGGTACAAAGGCAGAATTAATTGCTTTTTACTTAAGCTGAGAACTAAATATTCAGGATGAGGTAGCTTTGTTAGTACAAGATGGAATAAGTACGATAGCAAGAGATGATTTTGCATATGGATGGAGGGAAGAAATAATAAGAGGAAGAGGACACTAGTTGGAGTAACGTGTCTTCCACCTACCCACACCCCCCCTCCCCCACCCCCCCCCCCCCACCCTCCCCAGCCCCTAACAATACTTATTCCATATGACAGAGAATAACTCAGCAGATAATGGGCATGTAAGAAAAGCAGTACATGAATCGTGATAACTCAATCTTCATGTAGACTAGGAAAGTCAAGCTGGCATGAAAATAAAATCATAGAACCTATTCAGAAGAGTTTCCTTGCATAATGTGAATGGGTCAGAACGTGTTAAACCTTTGCTAAACGTTTACAGTATATGGGTAATAGCAAAGCAGGGCTAGCTGGAGTAGACTAGGAGAGAAGTTATTGCCAAAGGCATTTGAGGAACAATAGCTGACATTTCATGGTTCATAACTCATGACAAAGATATATCCAAATGAGAAGTGGCAAATGGAGTTCAACTAAGATAAATGTGAAGTGATTCATTTTGGAAGGTCGAATTTGAATGCTGAATACAGGGTTAAATACAGGATTCTTGGCAGTGTGGGGGAACAGTGGGATCGTGGGGTCCATGTACATAGATCCCTCAAAGTTCCCACCCAAGTTGATAACTTTATTAAGAAGGTGGATGGTGTTTTGGCTTTCATTAACAGGGGGATTGAGTTTAAGAGCCACAAGGTTTTGCTGTAGCTCTATAAAACCCTGGTTAGACCACATTTGGAATATTGTTCCCAGTTCTGGTTGCCTCATTATAGGAAGGATGTTGATGCTTTAGAGAGGTTACAGAGGAGATTTACCAAGATGCTGTCTGGATTGGAGGGCTTGTCTTATGAAGAGAGGTTGAGTGAGTTCAGGCTTTTAACACTGGAGAGAAGAACTAAGAAAGGTGACTTAATAGAGGTATACAAGGTAACGAGAGGAATAGATAGAGTAAATAGCCAGAGACTTTTCCCCAGGGCAGAATGGCTGTCACAAGATGTCATAATTTTAAGGTGATTGGTGGAAGGTATAGGAGCGATGTCAGAGGTAGGTTTTTTACTCAGAGAGTGGTGGGTGTGTGGAAAGCACTGCCAGCAGTGGTGATAGAGTTGGGGACATTTAAGTGCCCGCCAGACAAGCACATGAATGTAGATGGCAGTAAATTGAGGGGTGTGAAGGTTAAGTTATTCATATATTAACATAAATGCTCAGCACAACATTGTGGGCTGAAGGTCCTGCACTGTGCTGTACTGTTCTATGTTCTAAAGAAGAATTTTAGGAAGTTGATAAACCAACTACAATTAACCAATGAAGGTGAGGATAGTATCAAGTTGAAAAAAAATTAATGTGGCAAAAGTTATTGCTAATCTAGAGGATTGGGCAAATAATAAAAACTAACAAAAGATGACCAAAAATTAAAGAGGGCAAAAATAAACTTTAAGTGTGAACTTTCAAGTAAAATCAAGGTGGACAAAAAGAGCTTCTTTAAAAGGAAGAGAGAGGCCAAAATTAAGATAGGCTTTTGATGAAGCCGTATGAAACCTTAAGCCACAGCTACAGTACTTTGTACAGTTCTGATTGCCACACTGTAGGAAAAAGATGATTGCAATAGAGAGGGTGCAGAAGAGATTCACTAGGTTGTATGCAGCTCTATTCCTGATGAAGGGCTTTTGACCGAAACATCGATTTTCCTGCTCCTCAGATGCTGCCTGAACTGCTGTGCTTTTCCAGCACCACTCTAATCCAGAATTTTATAATGGCTTTGCTGGAACACATTATCTAATGGTATTAAACTTGAAGTTCAGTTGCAATTCTTTCTCTTGCAGAAATATGATACTTAACAATCCCTCTTTCAGTCAATGAAAAGTTTGAAAATTAAATGACTTTTATTCTGTTTTAGCCTGTACATAGGAGCATGTTCTGGACACGGACAAATTGCAACTCATTGTGGTGATTACCACAATTCCTGCACTTATAATGTATAGATCTGCCTTCGCCCTGGTTACGCCCATGTGCTTTTACTTCCTGTCACCTGTGGTGCTTAGCATTTTAAATCTGACTGTTCCAGCCAAGAGCTAAAAATCGTTTTGCAGCTGTTGGGTTGGCTGTTTAAATCTATTCGCTTTATTGATTCTTCACATTAAGTGAAAGCAGTAATAGAACTGAGCAGTAATAACAATTGTAGGTTTTGTAAATGAAATGAAGATTCCTCAACCCCAGTGATCTGGGAGACCAAAACTGTTGTGCAATCTATAGTTTCTTCACTCACAATCTAATGACAGCAGTAATTCTAACAGCAGAATCCCTACAATATTCTATTCAAATGAATCCAATTGGAGTGACATCTCTGGCAGCTTTACTTTTGCTCTGTTTGACCATTCAGAGTGAATTCATCAACTGTAAAGGTAGGACTGAGTAGATTGTTGATTTGAAATTCATTCCTGGTCTTTCATGCACTATAATACAAAGGCTATAGGCTTTGGTCTGAATAATGTGAAGGCTAAGTTTTGGTCTAGATGATATATAGACTATAGGGTTTAGTCTGAATGGTGGAGGGGGGGGGGGGGGTGGGGGCGGGGAACGGGGGTTGGCATTTTCTCTCAGTGATTAGCATTGCTGCCTCACAGTGCCAGGGACCCAGGTTCAGTTCCAGTCTTGCACATTCTCCCCGTGTCTGCGTGGGTTTCCTCTAGGTGCTCTGGTTTCCTCCCACAGTCACAAAGATGTGCAAGTTAGATGAATTGGCCATGCTAAATTGCCCATAATATTCAAGGGTGTGCAGATTAGATGCATTAGTCAGGGGTAAATATAAGGTAGGGGGAATGTCTCTGGGTGGATTACTCTTTGGAGAGTCTGTACGGACTTGTTGGGCCAAAGGGCCTGTTTCCACACCGTAGGGATTCTATGATTCTACAAATGATGTGAAGACTATAGGTTTCGGTCGGAATGATGTGAAAAGGTGATCTGGAGATTGTTGTTGTTCTTTATTTGTTGAGATAGTTCCATTCAGGTAACATTATTCATCTGCTTTTGGTTATTGCTAGTTTTATTATTTCATATCATGATGCACATTTTTTTTCACAATCATCTGATAGAGACATTCCCACAGTAGTAATAGTCTCAGAAATATATAAATAATGGAGAACTCGATAATGGAAAAGAGAGGGATCCATTCAATTAAATCTGCTTGCCTCCTTTAAACTATCCTAATATTAGTTTATATTGTATTACTCCTTAAGATGTATGATAGGTGAATGGATTTTTTCTGAAATACAAATAGTAAAATTGAGCTTCAATTTCCTCAAGGCATTCATAGATTTCAATGACAAGTTTCTTCACCTTTATATTTCTGATCATAGTTTTAGTCAAAGTGTATTTTCTCCAAAAGGCTGTGGAAACATTCCCAAACATGTTAATTCAAATTTAAAATCAGCCAGTTATGTTGTTTTTCATAAGATCCTTTCTTCAATGTGCACATTTTCAATTTTCAAGCTGCTTTATTTTCAAAGTCTCACTATTTCCCAGTTAAATCATGGAAATGGACAGAATTGAAATGACTGGCTAGCTTTAAGATTAGCATGGATCCTTCTGGAATTACATCTTTTCAATTATGTTTATATTCACATGAATAAAATTTTGTTTCCAAAGTTGCCAAATCTTTATCTTGCATATTTTGCATATTCTCTATGAAAGACACTGTAGTAAAGTAATCAAAAATATCAAATTACTTTTGCAAAATAACAATTTTCCAAAAGAATTTTCCCACTTTTAATTACAATATTTGGCATAATATGATTTAAGCAAGTCTGCTAAATTTTATTTTGCTTGTCTAGGTAGTAGGTGCTACCATTATTCATGTGTCCAAGAACAGAATTTTATCAATGGATTTCTAAGTAATAATATATAATTTATATCCTTCATCTGTCAGAACACACAAGTTTAGTGCATTTTGACTCAATTATTTGCATTTTACCTCAGTTACTTAGCCATTAGCCGATATTTACCCTCCAAATAACTTGTAAAATTTGTGTCATTATGAGGCAACCTGAGTTGCCCACCGATGTAAATGGGCCAGTAAATTCAGCAGCCATATGCCAAAGTATACCATAACAAAGCGATGTGAGAACACCTTCTGCAGGTCATCACACATCACTTGGATTTAGAGCTGACCACAGAATTTTGTTCTAGAGTGTAAGTGAGTATATAAGGTTCACAGGCAGTCTTAATACATTAAAATTACTGAAGCTGCCAATATTCATTCCTGTTGTTAATTAATTACTGCAGTGTGGGATATGATTTTGGTATTAGTGGATTAAAACAATTTGCATCCATGTAAATCTGCATAAGCATAGCTTGCACCCAGTGTGCAGAGTGTAAATCACAGCCATCTGAGGTTTACATATAAACAAACACGGGACTGCCCACACTTTACATTCAGTTGATATAAAACAACTGTAGCCATTTTTGAAGCATTTATTGATTTTTTTTAAACTAGTCTGAATAACCAGAGATTCTCAATGTTTGATCATGACTTCACAAAATATGGTCAAATTTGGCATGTGTGGTAATAAGAAAGACAAGATGATATAAGAATGTATTTAATTTGGGCCACTTTGTTGTGAAATCAGTATCATTAATAAATAACATTAACTTTGCAGATTTGATGTTGTAGTTTATAAACCTTTATAGAAGGCAAATAATTCCTGCACGATTTTCTAGTGTCTTATCACAGACAGTATTATGACAACTGTTAACAAATATACAATTACTGATCAAACCATTGTTAATATAAATATTGAATACATAATTACTAACTCATTGCTAACAATAGTTTAAAATTTAGAGCAAATTTTGAGTTTAATATTTTCATTTAAAATTCATGGCCCACTTTCCAGTAACTTAGTTTAGCTTCATCAAGTTAAAAACAAACTAAACATAGTACAAAGCACCAGAGACAAAACTTACTTTCAAAAAAGCTAAAACTAGCCAAGACATAGATACACCTGAACTGTATAAAACTCTAGTTAGGTCACAGCTAGATGCTGTGGCAGTTCAGGCCATTGAACTACAGGATAGATGTGATTGCAAAATGAAAGGTGTGAGTACGAGGATGTTGCATGGACTAGAGAATTTCAGTTCTGAGGAAAGATTGAATAGGCCAGGATTTTTTTTTTTACTTTTGGAACAAAGGAAACTGAGGACAGACCTAATTGTGTGAAGTGTTTAAAATTATGAGAGGTCCAGAAAAAGTGAATAGGCTGATTCTTTATGGATGGAACAGTTTAGCTGTGAAGGGAGGCTGGATAACTTCAGGTTGCTTTCCTCTAGAGTGGAGAAGTAGAGCAGGGAGACTTGGCTGAGGTGTATAAGATTGTGAAGAGTAAGGACAAGGTGGATAGAAAGCAGTTGTCCACCTTAGTTAAAAGGTCAATAATGAGGAGGTATAATTTTAAAGTGAAAAGTAGGACATTTAGAAGGGATTTAAGGAAAAATGTTTTGACCCAGGAGGTCGTGGAACCTGGAATGCACTGGCTGAGAGGGTAAGTGAGGCAGGAAATCTCACAAAAGTACTTGGATGAACATTTCAAATTTCAAACAGTCACGGCTATGGGCCAAGTATTGGAAGTGGGCCGAGTGTAGATTTAGGATAGTTTTTGTCAGTGCAGACCTGATGGGCTGAAGGTCCTCTTCTGTATTGTATGATTCTATGAATCTATGTGCCTTGGTTGAGGGGCCCATAATCAGGTTGAATAGATTTAATGTCAGAAGTTGGATGTTTACAGCAAATTTGAAGGAAAGCTTTTGAACCCGGAGGGAAGTGGCAATCTGCAATTCACTGTTTGAAAGAGTGGGTGAGGCAGAACATAACATTTGAAATGCACTTGAACATGCACACACAGTGCTCATCTCTAAAAGACTACGAACATGAGCTGGAAAATGTGTTGAAGTTAGTTGGCTATGAATTGGCTGGCTCAGACATGATCAGCAGAATGATCTCCAACCATGTTGTAAATTTCTATAACATACCCTGAGCTCAGATAGGAAGAATGGATCTTGGCTCGGTTTAGGGTTTGATCCTTAAATAGATGAAAAGTAGCTCATCAGCATATTCAAGAGGCTTAGCATTTATTTACCATTAAACAGGGCCAATAAAATCAAACTTTACAGCGCCATTTCCACACTCGAGATAGTATGAAAAACATTCTATACCAAAATAAATACTGTGCCTTTTGAATATGCTGATGAGCCTCTTTTCATCCATTTAAGGATAAAACCCTAAAATTAGCCAAAATGCTGTTCTTCCTGTCAGAGCTCAGGGTAAATCACAGAAGTTTAGAATATGGTTGGAGATTATTCTGTTAATGGTCAATCAGTAGGCAAAGGAGCTGCAATTTTAAAACTTTTAAACAGTGAATTTTAAGAAGTGACTATTAATGCTGAAAATTTTGCTTGAAACGCCTCAGAATTCTCACAGTACTACTAGTTATCTAATGTTCATCTAAATTAAAACATCTTACAATTGATAGCTGTGCAATGAGGTGCAATTTGTCTGTAAGTGTAGGAGTTTAAGAGCTATTTGTAAATGAATGTGGAAAAAAATCACTGGGAAGCATGTTCCACAATTACAGAACCAATGTAATTGTTACAATTGGCCATAATCACTGGCAAAACACGAATGGAAAGCACTAACTTGGGTTCCTGTATGTGTAATTTTCAAACTTTCAGTTACATAAAATCTGGACAAAAATCTGTGAACTTTACATGTTGAATATGATATAGCATTTCGGAGTTTTAAGAAAAAGTATTTTATTTCTTTATATTGGATTATATTTCTTTATCTGCATTTTTGGAAATATTTCATTTAATGTGTGACTAATATATGCCTGCAGCTATGTAGACTCCTTTAACATAAACAAGCAGAGTATTTAGATGCATCATACTTAGATTAGATGAGATTACATTCCCTACAATGTGGAAATGGGCCCTTCAGACCAACATGTCCACATCGACTCTCTGAAGAGTAACCTACTTCCCTCTGACTAACACACCTAATACTATGGGTAATTTAGCATGGCCAATCCACCTGACCTGCACATCTTTGGATTGTGGGAGGAAACCGGAGCACCCGGATGAAATCCATGCAGACATGAGGAGAATGTGCAAATCCCACACAGTCACCCAAGGCTGCAATCAAACCCGAGTCCCTGGCGCTGTGAGGCTGCAGTGCTAACCACTGAGCCACAGTGCCATCCATATAAATGACATAAAGTATTCACTTCATACTATACATGGCACAAAAATGCTTAATGTGTGATTTGGTATCACATCAAAAACTAAGGAACAGATTTATAGTTCCATATCAGGATGAATTTGACTTAAAAGAGAACTAACGATTGGAAGTTTTCAATGAATCTGCTACCCTTGTCTTTCTAGGTGATAGAGGGTTTGGAATGTGATATCAAAGAAACCTGGGTGAGTTGCTGCAGTGCATTATGTAGATGGCACACACTGCTGCATTGGTTGTGAGGGGAATGAATGTTGAGGGTGATTTAAGGGTGATTTGGGGACATTTAAGCGACTGCTGGACATGCACATGGATCGCAATGAGTTGAGGGGTGCGTAGGTTAAGTTACTATATATCTCGGCACAACATCGTGGGCCAAAGGGGCTGTTCTGTGCTGTACTTTTCTATGTTTTATGTTCTATGATGATGGGGTGTCAATCAAGCAGGCTACTTTGTTTTTAATACTGTTGAGCTTCTTGACTATTGGAGCTGTGCACACCCAGGCAAGTGGAGAGTGTTCTTCTCCATGCAGTGCTAGATATGCAATACAATACCTGAATAGGGCATTTGGATTTTGGGTTTTATTTATTAATTGTATAGAATGGCCTTAATATAGGTGGATTACTTATTTCAGAGAACGAGCATTCCCAAATAATATTATGTAACTTGCACGTTGAATGAGCAGAACGAAACAATGCAAGCCAGCATACAATATTGAGTACAAAGCTGGAATGTGATCAGCTATAAAACATGGAGAAGAGATATTACCTGTCTAATTTTTTCTAACACCAGAGGTTTATGTTGGCCTTTATCAATGCCAAGATAAGTACAGAGACTTTTGGACGTA